>NW_028288659.1:4833896-6042370 GCF_059628265.1 Tinamus guttatus | reverse complement strand
ATATCGACAGGTTCCCCCGGCACGTTGTCACTGGCAAACCTCCACCTCCTCCTGCAGGTCATTGATAAAGACATTAAACAAGGCAGATCCCAGGATAAACCCCCCGTGGTGCCTCACTTGTTACCAGCTTCCCGTTTATATTTGTGTCCTGAAATATAAACCAGCGCTGAAGGCTGAGTGGATACAGCTTCCAGTCCTCTGAGCTGATACACGTTTTTTGTTTGAGTATTACAGGCCAGTCGTCTCCGGGGATGGATGAGGGCAACGTGAGCAATGCAGTGCTGGAGCTACCCTCTAGTGGTGGTTGTGCGGGTGGACCCTGCCCGGGGACAGGCTCTCTGCTACGGTCCCAGGCACTGCTAGAAACCGGCTGTAGGGAGGTTTGGCCCATGAGACAGGGCCCATGCTGATAGACCCTTTAGGGCACTGCCCTTCTTTACCAGGAAAAAAAAAAAAAAAAAAAAAACACTTGAGGGGTACTCAGTATACTCTGATAGATATCGTAGTGCTGCTAAACAGGTCGTTCCCTCCCTTGTTAATACAACTGTGTCAATTAAAATTTCCAGCATTGCAGCTGAATTGTTTTATGGCACTCCAATTTCCAGGCCATAACTGAGCAGCTGGGCATGAGCTTTTCTGCTGGTCCGGATGTGACAGTGTGACCGGGACACACTGATTCTGCAGCCTTGGGGCGTCCCAGGGTGGCCCAGGAACCACTGCTGTTCAGTGAGGCCATAATGAGTGCTCTGCACCACCTCGATAGGGGTTCCTGCCGTATGAGTGTAGGGTTTTGTGGGTTCCTGCTGTGCTTCCGTATGGGCTCCTTGACAGAGAAGACTTCAGCAGTTGGAAAGCAGGGGGAGATGCTGTGGTCTGGCAGTGGGACTGAGGTGCAGGGTGAGCACAACTGCCCTGGCCAACGATTTGCACAGGGGGCACCTGTAGCAGTTCTCCTGGCCATCACTTGGAGAAGGTGAATGAATGAGTGAGAACAAGTAGCTGCTGCTTGTAGATGATAATCTCTAGCCCTGACAGTTGGTGTTTTTACACATGGGAAATCCAAAGCAGTGCAACCCTGGAGCAAAGGAAGGTTTTGCTCATGGGAGTCATCAGTTTTGGAGAACGGCACCCCTTCTAGGTGTCCTTGTGTTCAGAAAGCGTGGCACGGTGGTGGAGGTAGTGCAGGAAGAGCACTTTGCTTCCAAAATGTGGACCTGTTGCCATTCCCAGCTGTGCGCTGAGAAATGACTCTGGATCTGAGATGTACAGAGGGCCAAAAAAAAGCGTGCTATGCACTCTTCTTTTCCGTGAACTCAGGGCTGAGTATATGCCGTATGATACAGTATTGGTCAAGCTTTGAATGACATTTTTGTCTGGGACATATATGTGTCAAGGAGAAACTATGCTGAGGCAGTCATGCTTAACCTGTAGGAGCCGACCAAAGGCCGCGCGCTACCCCGGAGGCGGCAGCTAGCAAGGGAATTTTGTTATTCAGCAAGAGATGCGTTCTCCAAAAAAGTCTGCGGAAATGATTCTTTGTTTTTTTTTCTTTCTTGGCGTTTGTTTTTAATGCCCTGTGATGTGTGGGTGAAAAAGCCAGGGAGCTAGACTGGTAATTAATTTTCCTGACAGAAACAGCAGACAATGAAATTACCCTGCCACCGAGCAGGGTTGCTCAAGTAAATACTGCGCCAGCAGCAGGCCTTAAAGGCAGGACGGGGTCAGATGTGAGGTGCACGTAAATGAGGAGATGGCACTTGTGCCTTTTGGGCGCTGACGGCCTGAGGACCCTCTGCTGCCACCGTAAGCGCTCCCTTGCCTGCCCCAGCAGCTCTTTGGCTTTGGATCCAGCGCAATGGGGAGTTTGCAGAAGGAGCTAGTGCTGAGCCAAGGCATGGGTCACCCCTGGCTGCCCAGGGTGGTGATTCAGCTCGGAGAAGAGGCAGGAGATGTGGGAAGTGGGGATGAGCTGGCTGCATCTCTCCTGGAGATCCCCTTTTGGGGCCCTTTTGGCAGGGGCGTTGGGTCTCCCCCAGCTTAATGGTGAGTGGGTTTGAAATCGTCAGTCCCCAGGGATGAGATCTGTGTGAGCTGCAAGCTCAGCTCTACCTCTCTTTGAAAGACATCTAAGACAGCTTGTGGGAGATCAAGGTTGGGAGGTTGAAGTTTTCTGTTTTCTCTCCATGTGTCTGATATTGGAAGCTGGAATTACTGTTCAGAGAGCGTTTCTGAGGCACCGTCAAAATCTGGCCAAGAAGGGTCAATGTAAATGTTCCTGCATGCACGGAGGTGTCTGGTAGTGAGCTGCTATTGCGTGGCTTGAAACCATCTCGATCACCACCCAAATCGGAAGGCTTGGTGCCTCTGTGGTAAAACAAGTAATATTATCAGAATAAAGCTCCTCCCTGGGCAGCCCTGAAGATACTTACTGAAAGCAGCATAAACCACACAGTGCCATTCCAGGAGAAATTACCTGTTGCCATGTGAGTTGTCCTTTGGATTTATTTATCATTACAATACGCTGACGTGCACAGTTTAATAGAGTAATTTACCCTGTTATATAGCCTTGCCAGCTTAAGAACAGAGAAATCCCACATAAGAACTGGCAAAGACATGAAAATGTTTTCTTTCCCTTTGGAGAAAGAAAATTATACCATTTGTAAAGTGGCTGAGCTAAATCTGAGTGCTTTTAGGAATGAAAGGGGTCAGTTGTGGAATGGCCTGTATCCACAAGGACCAGAGATGCTTAATGTATTAATTATTCGTTAAAAAGTGGCAGACCAGCAGTGAAGTGCTTAAGTGTGCAGACACCACAGAATTGTTTAGGTTAGGCTATAGAAAGTAACAAGGAATATGTAAGGGACTTAATTTAGATTATAGACAACATTATGCCAGGTCAGTGCAGTAGTGAAAAGCAGTAAACATTGGAAGAGGCAAAACCGACTATTTCTATGTAATTCTATATTCTAAATTAACTACAGCTTCTCTGGAGAAAGAAGTGTTCGTCTCAGAGGATCTCCCAGATAAAACATCTGCTGGAATGCCTCGTATCACTCTGAAAGCAAACAAAATATTAGGTTCGGAGAGAACTGGAATGCAAAATCATTCTGCAAATACTATAAAATAAGTCTGGGGAATATCTTCATACATAACACTGTTTCTCGTTCTGTTCAACATGTCTCTACATAGTCGTGTCAAGAATAGGAGCATTAGAATCAGGCAGAGAAAATGGTTTGAAACATCCACGGGACAGAAAGCGGAGAAGGCAGAAGCTGTTTCATTCAGAAAGCTCACCACCAGGAGAGAGCATGGCACAGAGATAAAAATAACTTGTCCTAAAAGGAAAGGTGATTCTAGTTCCTCACTTTTCACCCTTTGCCCTGTCCATGGGAATGTGATTTGAAGGGTGCTGGATTTAAATTTAGTAAGGGGAAATTAGGTTTTAAACAACGGACTTACATGGTTATTTAGAGCAACAGGATGTCTGTGGAACTCCATGCCACAATATATGATTGAAGTCATGATCTCACCATGTCCTTAAAAGTTAACGTGTATATGCATTAAGAAAAGTATTCTGTGTGATAAAGATACCTGTGAAGAAGATATCCCAATATGCATCCACAGATTACCATATAAAACAACTTCTACCTGAAGGAGGTTAGGAAGTCATTTTGTCAGTGGACAAGTTGTTTCGATGCTGAACTAGTAGCACCTTCCTGTGCAGGACGTGGTGTTACCCTTTAGCAGAGAGGTGCGAGGGGAGGCAGGGTTTCTGCTGCCTCATGTTGGGGCTGGCTGAACAAAGATGCAGCTAATGTCTAAGCTTGACATATAGCATGGGAGATACCGACTTTCTGAAGAGCAAAATAAAAATACTTCTCTTCCCCCTTCCCGCAACAATAGGTCCAATTTAAAATCATGAAAGCCATTCCCTTCTTTGTCTCAGAGGTGTCTGAGTGGTGTGGACTTTGGTTATATGCTTTCCTTTGCAGCGGTGGAGATGCAAAGCTTCTTTTTATATGAAATAGAAGTTCTTTCGTAATTGCTGTGCTCTAGAAGATGGGACTTTATGATGGGAAACCCCACTGGACAGCCTAAGATTCATGATTAAACGACGAGAAATGCTGAAGTCTCAGATTCTCAGTCAGCCCTTCCTGCGTGGGTCTGGAGGTGTTGCCAGCACCAGCGCGGGGAGCGGAGGGAGGAGATCCCTGCTGCACATGACGGCAGGAGCGGCGGGTTTGATGAAGAGGGAGGTTTGCAGACAGCGTCGCGTCAGGAATATCCCACGGATAGTCCACCCTCCCGCTCCCGCCGCCCGAGCCAGGGGGAGGGATCTCGGGCGCAGGGCTGAGCGCTCATTAGTGACCAGGGCCATGTCGCTCGCTGCGCGGAGGGCTGGCACGGGGAGGCAGATGGCTTCGCCTGCCGGATTTACATAGTAATGAGATTCAGGTCACCGTCGCTGTCTTTTTCTCTCTGCGTGTTTTTTCTTTTTCTAGGTGTCGACTGGTGTACAGGGATGACAGAATGGGAAGGAGAGGAGGGAAATTAACCCCTTGTTTCTAAGCAGAGATTGGTTTTGGAATGAGGAGTGTGTGATGATGAGCAAAGGAAGTGTGGGGTAGGAATGTGGCAATCCCAGATGAAACTAGAAGAGCGCAAGGAGGCTGCTTTTTAATTTAAGTTTCTGGAATGTTTTGTGTGGGAATGGCACAAAGCACCCTGTGGTTAAAAATCCCTGCATTTCCCTTAATTTTTACATTCTGGGTTACTAGCTTGAGAACAGGTCGTTTTTGGCTTTTATCATTACAAGTCCATCCAAATTTGGGGAAATTTATGAGCTGAAGATGCATATGGATTCTTGGTACAGGGCATTTACTTGTTTTTTTTTTCTTTTTTTTTTTGAAAGAAATGTGCGTTTTGCTTGGCTAAAGACTTGTCTTCACATGACTGTGTAATGGTGTGATTAAAACGTAACATTTTCCACTGTGATTGGTAATCCTTAGGATGATCTCACTTGTGTCAGATCTTATCCTGATGGCAGATGGAAAATTGGGAGCCACGAGTCCTATTTCTGACTCTGGACAGCGGCACTTGCTTTGCTCAATAGTCAACCCCAGGCATTTCCAAAATACGCATCAGAATCCCAGAAGTCATAAGGCTCTTTTTAAAATGGTGCAAGTTTTAAAGGAATTCGGTTTTCTTTCTTTCGTTTTTCTTCTGGGTGTTTTTTTTCCCCCTCATTTTTATACTTAGAGGTTTGGAGAAAGTAAGTTTTTCTTTCTTTCTGACTGCAGAAGGTGCAGCTTTAGAAGAAAGTTTTGCAAGACCTGTAATAACAGCAGGAGAGAAGCCTCAGGGTTCCCTTTGTAAAATGGGGATTATAGTTCTTAACGGCACATGGAAGTCTGGGTTGGTGTGAGAAAAGGAAGGAACATGTAGTGCTCGGTTGTAATAGTGGGTGTTCAGTGTATGTAAAATGCAACTCCCAGTTCTTCTAGATAAAAGTTACTTTTGAAGCACAGAGTATTTGGGGCACTAAGGGCAGGATTTATCTCATCTCATCTCGGCCATGGCAGTGTGGTCAGCTTGCCAAACTTAGTCTTCTAGGCCTCTTCAGCAGCAACGGAGAAAGATTCAAACTGCCCTAAAACAAGTGGGGCAAATCTCCCCCTGGGACGTGCTTGTTGGGTGATGTTGAATGTGTGGCATGCTTTTTTTGTGCTTTTGCTTTTTCGTGCCTCAGTTTTCCATCTGTCAAATGAAGAAAGCAGAAGCTCTCTGGCCTGTGCGGAGCTGTGCAGTGTGGGCCTGGCAGGACTGCCCTTTGACTAAAGGGTGCTTGAGGAGTCTCCTACAAAGATAAGGACTGATTGACTAACACTTGGTTAACAGACACCTTGCTGGCAGCCAGCGGAGCCCCAGGCTCTGCAGGAGCAATAACTTTTGTTCTTCTTGGCTGTAGCTCTATGCGAGGCCCAGGCCGAGCAGGGCCGTTCTGGTTGCTGATGCTGACGCGCTCTGACCTCTTCCTTTGCAGAGCCCCTGAAATCATCCTCGGTTTACCCTTCTGTGAAGCAATCGATATGTGGTCGTTGGGATGCGTCATTGCAGAACTCTTCTTGGGCTGGCCTTTATACCCAGGAGCTTCAGAGTATGATCAGGTTGGTACAGATGTTACCCTAGATATTGGTAAGAGCACAGATTTTCTTTCTTGTGTCAGAGTGAACAGATGTTAACACCTTATCTTTTGCTAACGGGATGTATTTGCATATGATTTCTATCCTCTTATGTCAACTCTTTTGTTATCCACCTGTCGTATTCTAGGTAACCAATAAGTTGTTTAGTATGATGACTTTTAGGAACTGACCGCCTAAGTGAGCCCTCCATCAAGAGTAAATGTTCCTGTTGACTAGAGAGCTCTGTATGCATCTCTAATCACTGCACAGAGCAGACATCCTTTCTCCACTGTAACAGCAAGTATTAAATAAAGGTTTATTTGTTAGATTGCGTGAACTCTGCTGCATTTCATTGTCCCTTTTATGAGGGTGTATATTAAAAGCAATGACAAGAAAACAAATGTTCACAGTGGTGTAGTGTTCTAGTTAATATAAGCTGTCATGGTTCTCTCCCTATAGACTTTTATGCCCCACTTGTAGTTCTAAAACAGATCATACAGCGGCTTCTAGAGTCAAGACTGCAGAACGGTTTCCAGTCTAATAATATCTTTACAAGCCTCCTTAGCTATCTGCAAATGTATCCTGAAAGGGATATTTTTTATATTAGAAAATTTAAAAAAGAGCACAGTAATAAATAAATAAGTTTCTCACATACGAAAATATTGTTTTGGCTCTTCTTTTTAAAGCTCTGACTGAAAAATACTACTTAAAAAGTGAAATTTGGCAGGGAAATAACTTGCAGTAAGGAGCAGTGCCATTAGCAATTCCAAAGGAAATCAGACATAGCTGAAAAACTTGCATGCCTTTGAAAATCACATACCAAGCATGAAGAGTAGATTTCTTTTCTCCTCCCTCCAAAAAAAAAAAATCATAAAGCACACAGCTGAAAAAGAAATCACCGTAGGTACTAGGCAGCTAGACTGCACGGTGCAAAGTTTCCTCTGCTGAAGTACAGTGAGGGCTCCTGGGGAGCAGGGAGGCAGACGGGGGTTGAACCCGGCCCTTCACTACAGCCAGGGTCACTTTGCAACCCTCATGTGAGGCAGGAGGAGGGACCTAGGCCTGGGCAGCTGCAGAGCCGAGCAAGGCACTCGGAGTGAGCCAGGGTTGTGTTTCGAAGTCTTTGAAACCACAGGCTTTTTCAGCTTTTTTTTTTTTTTTTTTTTTTTTTTTAACCCTTCTCTGTCTTTTCTTTCAAAGATGCTTTGCATTCTTCTGTAGAACTTCCTGCAGAAAAGGAATATTAAGTTTTACAGAGTAATGCCACTGTCAAGTTTCCATGTGCCACCCCAGGCGTGTGTCATGTCAGCCTTTAATTATGTAATCACATACCTTTTCTGCTTAGAATAAGTTAATTTAAGTCCGAGGTCTTGTAAACAATTGTGTGGCATCTTCATGCTAGTTAACTGCAGGCCAGGTCAAATCCATGGAAGTAGCTCCACGACAAATGAAGTCGTATAAGCAATGGAGATGAGGTACTTCACACGCTGTGAGGATACCGATTTGTTTGAATATATATTTCGACTCAGTTCAAAGACACCCACTTCACAGTTTTCTGTTTTGAACTTCAAACTGCCCCTAGGAGAGCCTGTGCTCTCAGCTGGGAAAGAAAAAGAACAGAAGTTAGGCACAAATAATATCAAATTATTGAAATTACCTCCTGGAGGAGAGTGTGAGACACAAAAAGATGCAAGCAAGTGAAAAATAGGTTACAGTCTCTAGGTTGGTCTTCCCATTTGACCTCCAAAATCGAGGGGCTTTCCTCCTTTCAGTCATAGACTTTGTGGGAGAATATGCTAAGGGTAAGTTTCTGTAGATGTAAACGAAAGAATGTCATTGGGGAATTCTTTTTTCCTGTCCTTCCTTTTAGTGCTTTGGGGTTTTTTTGTTTGGTTGTTTTTCTGTTTGTTTGTTTTGTGATCTGAACATGCAATGCACTTTCTGTTGCCTTAAATGCCTGCTTGCCCTCCTTCAAGGAAGACGCCCAGAGATCTTCCCAGGATGAGCAGTGACTTCTCCCCCTTCTCTTACAGATCCGCTATATTTCCCAGACGCAGGGCTTACCAGCAGAGTATTTGTTGAGTGCAGGGACGAAGACTACAAGGTTTTTCAACAGGGATACAGACTCACCATATCCCTTGTGGAGGCTGAAGGTAGGAAGACGTTGCCTTGTTCATTTTACCTTGCAATGGTTGGTTGGAGGTGGCAGGAGACACTCACTTTGCCTCAGAGCTTGGATGCTGCTGCTTGCAATGCAGAGCAGGCCATGGAGTGGGTAGATCCTGAGGTAAAACTCCTATAACAAGTCTGCAACCCTAAGCTTGCCACAGAAGTCTGCAACCCATCAGCGCAGTGATGCTGCCCTGTGGGAGATGTAAGTCCAGAGATATCCCGAAAGTCTCCCCTAAGTAATCAGTGAAGTGATGGGTAATTTAAATGAAACCTGCCTTGGGCAGAATTTGCTGTGGTATCTACCACATCGTAAAATCAAAAATAAACAGGCATTTTACTCCCAACAGTGGGAAGAGCCAGTAATGCAAATGCGCCTCGAGTCCCTTGTAGCAGCGTGTGGGGCTGCGTTCGGCAGCACGTCCCCGTGGAGAGAGGCCAGGGGGCTTCCGGCTGCAAGGACGAGGTGCCGCGTCTCAAACACGTCCCCACTGTAGCTGGGAGGATGCTCTGAAGTCAAAAAGAAGAGTTAAATCACTTTGGGACACCCAGTGGCACAAAAGCTGTCCTATAAAAGTGGTGGAGATGACACTTAGGCTGCCTGTTTGGGCAAGAGGGTGGCTCACGGGCTGGAGCTGGCCCATAACCCGTAGCTGGTTACAGGGCAGTTCAGCTCAGTGCCTCTTTCCTGTTCCGAGCAGACGCCAGATGACCATGAGGCAGAGACGGGGATCAAGTCGAAGGAAGCGAGGAAGTATATTTTCAACTGTTTGGATGATATGGCACAGGTAAGAGCCCTGGTGAGTAACCAAGAGTGTTTCGTATGCTTTGGGACAACACCAGCAAAGGGGGACTACATGATTTCCCAGTGTATCCTATCGTAGTGCTTAACTTCTCTCTGCTTTAGTATCTCCACTGATAAAATGATAATATTGAAATTATACACCCCGTTAAAAGAGCATGGTGTCTGTGAAATGTGGCTATTTAGGAGTGTACCATCTCCTGGTGTGAATTCCTCACGGCTGTGAAACGCCTGCAACTGCCAGGGAAGTCCAGATACTGTAGCATTTGTTAGCAGGCATGCAGAAAGGGAGGGTTGAGCTCAGGAGAGATTTTAACATGTGGATGAAATAACGTGAGGGTTTTTTCCTCCTGGCAGCTGATACATAAATAGAGATGTTTCCTATAATCTTACTGAAAATTTTTATTTATGTTTATACATTTTTTTTTGGCTTGCGGGACACATAATTAAGTATTCAGTTGCACAGGCCTTTATATGGTAAATATACCAAGTGCCAGAGCTTGCCTGCAACCACATGGAAGCTGCTCATCCTCACTGGAGGGTGACTGAGTGTTTCATTAGCCATTGACCCAAGCAAGCTCCAGTCTGTCTGGAGATGTGACATGCACAAGCCAGGGGACAGGGTGACTGGCAGCCTCGGCATCCTCCCTGTGACTCCAGCAACTTCCCTTCCCGATACGGGAGCGTGCAGGACATGTGAGCTAGCCAGGAGTACGCGCGGATTGCCAGAGACCGGCCCAACTGCTTTTCCCTTTTAGCTGTCATCCTTGTCCTCTCTCCTCTAGGTGAATATGACAACGGATTTGGAAGGAAGCGATATGTTGGTGGAAAAGGCAGACCGGCGGGAGTTCATAGATCTGTTAAAGAAGATGTTGACGATAGATGCCGATAAGAGAATAACGCCCATCGAAACTCTGAACCATCCTTTTGTCACCATGACACACTTGCTTGATTTCCCTCACAGCACACAGTATGTGGCCTTCCTGTCCCGTGGGTCTTGGATCAGGGGTTGAAGGGGAGGAGGGTTGTGCTTGAGAGCTAGCAGATGTATCTGAGGGGCACTGTTAAAAAGTTTAAGCCCTAAATTTTAATCTTTTAATCTTTCTCTGCTTTAAAAAAGAAGCGATGATTGCCAGCTTCAAGGCAGCAAGAATTGTATTGTAGGTGCTTGGCATTTAAAACAGTGCAGAATGTGCTACATTCATTATGTAAATATTCAATAATTACATATGTTTGCATTAAAATGCAGAGGAAATTATGCAATTAGTGCTGAGTGTATCAGTATATCTCAAAGTAATATAGTCCTGATTGCTGGTGCAGTAATCAACCCTAGCTGCTAGGGGAGCCGACCCTGCCTCCCTGAGCCTTTCCATCTTGCAGGGGTCAATTTGGGGCTGCTTGCCTTTTAAAGGAAGCGCTTTCTCCACGGCAGCCCACTTTGCAGGAGAAAACAGCAGGGAAACAAGTTCAGTTTTCGGCTTCGGCAGCAGGTTTTGGTGCATCAGCTCTCCTGCCCGTGTCGGCGCTGCTACCTGCGGTATGTCGGGTCCTGTTGAGGTAGTTTTCCCTCTGTGAAAGGGAAAGCTCTATCACCGGATAAGAGCAGGTGCTCACTAGGTGGTAGTGGGTGCTTGATCTGTTCAGATCCAACCTTACCCTGCAGGGACATCTTTGAGTGTTGTTACCTATAAATAGACACTGAGCGATAAAAGTAATGCAGATGAGAAGGGAGATGGATTGCTGTGCTAAATGGAGAAAAAGTAAGTTTCATATGAAACCGTTCATAAATAAAAAATGACAGTGTTTGCTAACAGTATTAGCACTATATACAAAAGGCTTTTAATTTGTGACAGCCCCTCTTAATGTGCAGCAGTTGATGGTGTGAGATTTGAGAGATTTGTGGCATAATCCATTGCTGTCAGGAATATTTCCACTAATGAAGCGGATTGGAGCAGGTCTTCACTTCTGGAGCTATCACTTGTTGCTGCTCAGGCGAAGCCCCAGAAAGATGGAAAATGCCACTGCAAGAGGCAAGGATTTTGCCCAAATTAGAAAAGAAAGCTCAGCACCAGGTCCCTGAATGCTAAGTGCTGTGCCAGGTGCGTGCGTAACTCCAAGAAGCTGCTCCACGTTGGAGGTGGAGAGCAATAAGCTGCAGCCTGTGTGGTGGATTGATAGAAATTTAGTCCGTGATTGCCTGTGGTTTTCAGTGTAGAAAACTTCAAAGCCTCAAGAGATGCTGGGAGTTGTAGTCTCTCTTAAAAGCAAATCAGGCAGCAGAGGAAGGGGAAATGTATGGAAGATGGAGCTTCTGGAAGCAGTTTCTGCTGTGGTTGTGCTTCAGAGAGGCTGTAAGTTCAAGCAGCCCATGAGGAGTTGTTCTGCATGGTTCCTGTCAAACAGCAAAGCGAGTCTAACTCTCCTTTGCACGTCTTCGACTGCATGGATCTTCAACTGTTTTGTACTCCTCGGGCCTTTGATCCTGTTTTGCTCTGTACCTTTTCTTATCATTATTTTTACAGTGAGAACACAGTATTTTATTAACATGAATTATATGTTGTTACGTAGAATCAAAATAAGGTTGATTACTGCACTAACAAAACAAAAGGGCATTTTTTCTCAAAAGTCATGCGACATGAGGATTTCTTTATTTGTCCTACCTCTAGCAGCTTGCATCATTTCAAAGGAAATTCTGTATACAACTGTACCCCAGATTTTTACTTTTCTTTTCTTGGTTTGAAAGGCTGAAGCAAAATAAATCAATTTATACTGAGTTGTCATTCACAACCAAGTTGTAAATTGTGGAAAAATTGTTGTAATATCTGTACAAGTTTTCAGAGCTTGGAGAGCAGAGATTTCATAAAAAAATGTGGTTTTGCACAAGGTCACTATGGTATTATCTCTTAAGCCACTAAACTGCTTTAATACTGACAGTTCCACCTACCAGACACCTTAAGTCTGATAGCGGTTCCGCGTTTGCTTTACTGAGAATACAAAATACGATACTTCCCCAAATCACCATTGCCACATCAATAATATTTAAAGGCAATTTTGTGTAGAGGGAGAGGCTGTATTCTTTTGTTCCCAAGAGCTGATTCTCAGTCTGAGATAACCTCAGAACCCGGTTCCCAGAGGGAGGTGATGGCTCTGATTTGGCAGGACCTTTTGGCATGTGAATTGTCCTGTTACCTGCAGCAGGGCGGCTCACGCTCACGGCTCACGTGCTTTAAGATAAGCATCTGTGGACGTGCGCAGTCAAACACCAACAATGTTTTAACCATCTTGGCATGATCAAGGTCTTTCTCAGTGAGTTACTTCTCAAAAGGGCTAAACAGGATTTTTCAGGTCAAAAACAGTGACCTCACTTGCAAAAGCCTTCTAAAACCATATTAGACATACACCAAAGGAGGAAACATCAGTCAGTCTTCTCCTTGACACCCTCCTGGCCTTATTCAGTCCAAGTAGGGTTAACTGAAACTAATAGTGGTTAGTATTAGTGGCACATAAAATAGCAAAGTGCTTATGAGCCTAGGATGTGCCAAGCCTGCTTTTGAGGCCTCATGTTGGGCCACTGTGATAAACCGTTAACTTTCTCCGTTGATGGGTTAGTTTCCCCTTTCCTTGCACAGTGTCAAGTCCTGCTTCCAGAACATGGAGATTTGCAAGCGGCGGGTGAATATGTATGACACCGTGAACCAGAGCAAGACGCCGTTCATCACCCACGTAGCCCCGAGCACATCCACCAACTTGACCATGACCTTCAACAACCAGCTGAACACGGTCCACAACCAGGTGAGAGCATGATTGGAAGCATCCAGTGCCTGAAATGGTCCTGTCAGTGGGTCCTAGGTGTGAAACACAAAGGCCATTTTACCTGCCTGCAAAAATGATGGTGCTTTCTTGCTGTCAGCGCCTCTTCATTCTCCTCAGGCAAGCGGTAATTTTGAGGCACTGTGTGTGATTGTCAGGTGCTGCCCTCATTGCTTATGTTGTCGCTGGAGGTGATAAATCCTGCTTACCTGGGAGGTTGCTATGGGGAGAAGCTCCTTAGTCCCTTAATGCAACAAGCAGCACTGCACTCAGTGGATCAGGCAGAGGTATTTGCAATCTTACAACACTTCTGCAAATTAGTACTAAGGTAAAAATAACTGAAACTGTTCTATAGCAGACAGAGGACTGTAACAAATCATCAGGAAAGATGAGTTTAGTGGCAGTGTCTGTCGCTGGTTTAACTTCAGGTGCCACAAGCGACCCGGGGTGTGCACACATGTCCACTCTGGACAGATTGTGCTCTGCCTTGGTGGGCTCTGGCTTTGTAGTTGTACTTTGCACTCCTGTAATAGTTTTACAGGTCTTAATTTGGGAGATTATTGTGTTGACAAACCTTGTATGAGCAGCAGGCCAAACCATTAACAGGGGCGCTGTATTGCAGCAGGGACAGGAGAGCCTCCAGGGCGAGGGCTCCAGGAGGCTGAAGCGCAAGCAGTAGCTCCCGTCCTTTCAGCCTTCCTAGAGAACGCTGCGGGAGACTCGCTGTAGAGGTTGCCAGTGGCACTGCGGAGCTGGCGCCTGGTATTTTGGAAGCAGAGTCCCTAAAACTGCACAGATGTACAGAGTGTTCCAGTGCCGTTTAGAAATCCAGGCTTCGTGACTCAGTCCTTCAGCGCACGCGTTGCGTAAGGTCCTTTGGAGCAATTCATTAAGCAGTTACGTACAGAGGTGGGTCGTGCACAGGGTAATGCACCAGAGCGCTGGTTATGAGCTCTGCTGTCTGTTTGTGACTGTTCCCGAGATGCTGACTGAGGAAGAGGTTGGAGCTACGTACACGCTCCCCAGCCCCAGCTGGCGGGGCTGGGGCAGCCTTAGCGCCGCGGTTGCCCTCGTTTCCTCGCAGCTCGCGCTGTTGCGATTCTCTGCTCGCAGAGCAGCGGTGACAGGGAGGTCAGGGAGTACTCCCCGAGCCCTCCCACGGGGCGTGTGCTGCGAGCGGGACGGGTATCGCCAGCGTTCCTCGAAGAAGCAGTAGAAACACGTCTGGGAAGAGAGTTTCAATCTGAACAAGCTCCAAAGCTTGCGCCATCCTCTTCCCCCTGCCATCTGGTCTGGCTCCTGGATGCTCCCTGCTGGTGCAAAATCTCAAGGCTTTGCCCTTTCTCTCTGGCTGGGACTCCTGAGCCTAACAGTATGTGAGGTGGCTACTTGGTGCGTTGCACAGAGAGAGTAGGGAGGCAGAGATGTTTGCCACCGTAGCCTGAGGTGCCGGCGCAGCCCCGGTACCCATCGCGTGCCTGCTGGTGAAGAGGGCAGCGAATGATGCGGAGCCCACTGCCTCCTGCAGCCTCCTCTCCATCTTGTTCCTGCAGTGACTGTGGGATGAGCGTCATCCGATGCGTGGCCAGCACGGCCGGTGCTGCGTTTGGAGGGGAGCGCTGGCAGGGATGGGGCAGCAGGGCTCCGGTGTGCTGGATCCTGATCTCTCAGACATGTACACCAGGGAGTGTTTCTACAGAGCAGCAGCAATGCTGTTCAGGGGCTATGTTGCAGACTCAGTCCAAGTAAAATAGAAGTCACCCTAAGATTTCTAAATGTTTTGCAGAAAGCTTGGCTGAATTTTGTGGCTTTTTGGAAATTTGTGCCAGAATTTCTGCTCTGAGTGATTTTAACATTAAGCTGAGTGAAATTTGGGCTTTATAAGTATTACTACTACCTAATACTATGCCTTCTGACTCCTCAAATTCAAAACGTACTCCGAGAGGCATGAACTGCCATAGGTGAAGGTAGAGGAGATGCTGCAACGCGAGTTTCTCCTAGAGCTGGGTGTACAAGGGGAGAGCAACTTGGTCTGGGGATGGTAGCACTTCCTGTACCTGTTTCCCATATTCTGCAAGTGAAGGCCAGCGTGGGGACAAACGGGGGACATGGTTCTGCTTTGGAGAATGCCCCACATGTCTGGGTAGTGCCCGTGGCATTGTCCAGAGGCACTGCCCTAGGTACCGCTGCGGTTCTCCACCGAGGACGTGCTCCCTTCCCTGCTTCTTGCTTCCCTGCTCCTTAGTGTCCTGTTCTGCTCCTTAGTGTCCTGTTCAGCTCCTCCTTTATTTTTGGTTTGCTGATTTTTATTATTATTATTTTTTAATACAATTTTACTTTTTGGCGGGAGGGGTTTTGCTTCTTCCAACCTACCCATCTCCCTCATTTTTGTGTTGTTGTTTTGTTTTTGTTTAATTCCCATCATTCCTTTAGACCACCAACCTGGCTCCCACCTCCTCCAGTGCCACTATTTCCTTAGCCAACCCCGAAGTCTCCATACTAAATTACCAATCTGCACTCTACCAGCCCTCAGCGGCGTCCATGGCTGCGGTGGCCCAGCGGAGCATGCCCTTGCAGACGGGAACTGCGCAGATCTGTGCCCGGCCCGACCCCTTCCAGCAAGCTCTCATCGTCTGCCCACCAGGCTTCCAAGGTAGGGGAGAGCTCCGCCAGCTCTCAGCCAGCCCCCAGCCTCCTCCCCACTGCTCTTTCATGCAACTCTGGTTTGGAACAAACTTATAAAAACGGCTTAATAAGTATCAGCAAAGAAGTCCTTGCAGATTACTTAGGCCTCAGCAGGATAAAGTGTTGCGAGTGATGGAGCTCATGGGCAATATGTTGCCTTCGCGCTGTGGGTTGGACGTGACTGGTCTAAAATGTTGGGCATGGAATGTGATTCCTACCTTTTTCTTTCCTGAATGGAGCTGTTTGAGGAGCTTCTGCCTCATTACGGTAAACATGAAAACACTATCCCCCAGCAGCCGCACATCAGTATGTAAATAAGTGGTTAATCACTTCTCCATGACTCAGGTGTTTAAAGGGGGAATTAGAAAGTTAGTGCAGCAGGGATTATGGTGCTGTTGGGGATGAGTTTACCCTGCCGGCAGACACTTGTGGCCTTTTATCACAACGGTTGCATCAGCAGCTTTGCCTGTTTATACCAGCAGGAAGTATGGACGCTCCCAGGCATGGACCCAGGAGTATGGCTCCCAGGTTCTGTGTATGGACTCACAGAGCAGATGTGCCTGTCTGGACTGGGCACGTGTACTGCAAGTGATCCCAATAACTGCACAGGAGCAACTGCATCAGGAGCAGCTCTGAGGACTAGTTCCTGCTTTGGATTTGGGAGTGCTAGTCCACTAGTGTTGGCTAACTTAGCTGGGGTGAGCCTGTAACTGACAGTGTGTGGATGCCCTGTCTGGCAACCGGATCTGTAATGATCTGTCTTAGTCACTTGTCCTTCTCTTGACTTTCCATGCTGGAGCAGTTTTCAAAATCTAGCCAGGTATCTGTAAGAAGTAAATAGACTTCTGAATAGAAATCTGTAAATAGACCATGGTTCCGCTGGTGCAACTTCTCCTCTTTATTTCTCCAAGTCTGTCTGTGCAGCAGTCTCCAGGCACTTATTAAATGTTCTCCAGGACTGTCAAAGCCCCTTTGAGCTAGGAGAGTTTTAGGTAGACTTTTTGTACACAGTTAACATGAAAACAGTTCAGAAATGGCTTATTAGAATATGTAAGCTGACATCTTCCACTTTATGTCTTGAGAAAGCTCTAAAGCTGGGGATGTGTGTACCTCTGCCATGCACTGAGTGCTGGAGTGGTAGCCTTTCTGCAGCACAGTTAGGCTAATGTGTGGCTAAGTTTGGAGTGCATTAGCTTACACTTTCTAATCAGAGCCTTTAAATATGACTCTTGAGAAGCTGTTCAAGAGCAAATTACCTGTCCAAGCCAAGGCTGAGTGAATACTCAGTTCTGGATTCCTGTCCCACTTTCATCACAATCTTGAGAGTGTTCCCACAAGGTAGTGTTTTTCAGCTAACAAGAAACATTTTCTGTTGTTGAACCAAGAACATCCAGGAAGAGAAACTGTTCCCTTTCCCACTTCCTTTTCTCCCAGTACACATTGTATTGAAATGTATCCATCAGGTTTGAGGTGAAAACATGAACTCAGTTAATCTGTTAATGTCTTTAAAAATGTATTTTATGCACCCTTATGCACGCATCATGTTTTCCAGCATCTGATGGATGTCCTTGGGTTGGAATGGTATATGTGGGACTCAGAGAGCCTGATTTTTCAGAGGTCCTGAACACTCTAGTTTCAGTGAACATCAGCTAGTGCCTTAGACGCCTCTGAAAACCAGACCCTCTTTCTTCAAGGAGTTGTTGATGTCTAATTCTGTGTTTTCTGTGCTCATGGAACAGGGTTACAAGCCTCCCCTTCGAAGCACGCTGGGTACTCGGTTCGGATGGAGAACGCCGTTCCCATCGTCACTCAGGCTCCTGGGGCCCAGCCTCTCCAGATCCAGCCAGGACTCCTCGCACAGGTAACAAGCTCTGAAGAGACCAAGCAGAGCAGGTGCTTTTCATTATCTATCTGGAGGATGAGGATTTGTTGAGGTGCAGTTTGGAGATTAGAGCAGCCGTATAAATGTCTCCAATTTTGTGTAAAATGTCTAGCCCTCTCCCAGTTCAACACTGAGTTCAAGGTCTGGATGGGTAGATGGATGAGTAGAAAAAGTGTCTCAAAAAGTGTCTAGAAACCCATTCTTTCCTCCTGCTCCTCCATTGAAATCAGCGGGAAGCCTCAGAGGAAGTTGTGTCAAGCCTCTGTGGACAGGAGAGGAGGAATCAGCAGGAACCTTGCTGAATCGTCATGAACTCATGATCTCTGCAGCAGTTTCTCTCCAGGAACTGTAGTCAATTGTATGCTGCTGAAAAACATCTCTCATGCAAGTTGTGAGATAGACGATATGAGAGAGAGAGAGAGAGAGGTGCAAAGGGACAGAGGCAAGGACCGGACAGCCAAGGAACTCACCTTGGCAGTCACACTTCTTGGCACAGTTGCACAAAAGATCCTAACAGGAAGCACATGATTCTTCCTCAGGAGAAAAAAAAAAGGAAACAGATACAATCGCTCATCTCCCTTAAGGGGACTTCCAGCCTCTCAGAATGGAGGAGTAGTTTATTCCTCTTTGCTGGCTTCAATGAATCTGCCCCTCTTGGGTTTTAGTTTCTCTTTTTAAACAGTTGGCGCCTTAGTAGTTCTGCCAGTATCAGGGATGTCTCTGACAGCAAACTGAGCAATATTAAGTTGCGCAGCCAGGAAGAGGTGATGTGGAAGTCAGAAATGCATGCCTCCAACTCAGGGTTAGTTTTCATCTACCATGCTCTCATTAATGCCAGAGATGTATGTTGAATTGCTAGGGTGAGATATTGCCAGGGTAAGAGGTACCATTGGCAGTTGGTGCAATTGCTTTCCTGTGCCAGCTTATCAGTGAAGGCAGAGCAAAACACAACTTGCAGCCCGCATGATTTCCATTAGCTAATGTGCCCTGCCCATTCCTAATAGGAGTCTTTGTTAGAGGGCTGTTGCTTGACATCAGCCTGCTGCAGCACCAAATCAGGCTCTGTTGAAGCCTGTCATGACATGTTACAGGGGCCATCTCTCTTGTTTGGTAAGAAAAGAGAGTCTAAGAGGCAAGGGAAACAGAAACAATTTAAAAGTAAGGAACTCTCTGTGCAGGCAAAATTGCAAGGACCTACTTGTGCAAAAAGCCAGTCCAGGGCTGGGTGAAGTAAGTGTTGTATCTTGACGCGCACCTACCATTTTGAAAGTCAGGCCTACTGAGGCCCATAAAAATATGGCCTTTGCATTTTTGACATGCTGTGCAACATGGGTTAAAGGGATGAGAGTTGGATCAGAAGTATCTTGAAGACAGCAAGATCTTGGAAGATCTTGGAACCTACAATTCATTTTTTTATTCTCAAGGTGGCCTTATCCAGGCTGGTCGAGTTGGGTGGAGTGGCTGTTCAAGAGAAGCTTTGCTGTAATTTTCTGAATATCTCTCTTACCTGGACTCCAGTTTCCTGGGCTACTCCTCTAGTACTTCCTATTGACATTTTATTTATTGCCACTTAGATGAGGGAATTTAAGTTGCTTCTGAGAAATGCTCCTCACTTGAATAGGTTTTTTATATTTGATTTAATAAAAGAGAGGGCAGTCTGTCTGCTGATATATCAGTCTGTCTCGCACAGTGAGGAGCGCTGACTTCTGCTCTGGTGGTAATGCGCACTGATTGATGCCGGTGGCATCTGGTGCCCACAGGCCTCCCTCGGTTAGGGCTGAGCAGCTGATCCGATAAACAAATCTGCACCCAATTCGAGTTTCCTGAATGGAAAAACACAGCTCCTTTGTAATGCATTGTAGTCTCATCCGATCTCTGAACAGCTCTGTGTCTCTCTTTCAGTAGAGAGCTATTCCTCTCATGCACAGCTGCTTATCTAACACTGCTCAGCCTGGACTATGTCATTGCCTAAACTGCAAGAGGGACTGTCCCTGACGAGGAGGGTAGCCCTTCCAGAGCCTGCTTCTGCCCTCCCAGCCACCTTACTTGCGTCCCCAAACCAGGGCAGGTGTGATGCTGCTCGTGGTGCTCCCAGCCCAGCACGGTGCCATCAGTCTCCTCTCCCCCAGCCAGTCCATGACGTGGGTCCTTGTGCTTGCCCACATCAGGACAGCTCTTGTGGCTGGCAGAGTCTTACTGCAGCCCAGTGTGGAAAGCAGGTGGATGCCAGTCTGACTCTCCCTGTGTATTTTATATGTATTTTATACGGGTCTCCCACTTCCACGGAGTGCGAAGGAGTTCCAGGTAGCAGGTGGCATGTACCCAAGGCAAAGGCTGTGCTTGTGTTTTGAGCATCTCTGTCACCTTCATATTGCACACTGGGATGTGGAGATTTAGACAAAATGAGCAGCCTGCAAGATGCAAACAAGTGACAAAAATAATTTCTCTGGATCCGTTTTCACTCTCCCAAACAAGTATATCCACCTACTGCATGCACAGAGAGAGGGGAAGGGAGACCGTTCTTTCCTAAAACCTCCGCTGCTCCAGATCTCAAAAGGTTCAAAGTTCTACATTTTTCTGGCCTGCTTCTATGGCATGGTCGAGAACAGCTCCCTCTTCTCAAATAATGCCCTAAACTGCCCTCACTGTAGCTCCTTTCCCACAATACTTCCACCAGTTTTCAGAACGAAGGCACCTATTGCGTTAGTTGTTCTTGCTTTGCAGCGGGGTGGCAGCTCTGTCGCAGCGGGGACGGAGCGCAGGGGCACCCGCGCTCGGCCGTGGCGGCGCAATTCCCCACTAATGCAATAACTGGGAGCAGATGGAGACTGCAGGCACGAGCCTCCCGTGTGCAAGCACTGTGCCCGGTACTAGTGGATCAGCTCAGATGAGTCTTATCTGCAGATTAAATGATTCAGTGGTCCTTACCTAATAAGTGAGGAATTTGTGCCTGGACCCTGGCACTGAATCAAGATTTATGGTAGGGAAAGGAGCTTTGGTTTGTTCAGTACCCTTTCTGAAAAGGGAGGAAACAGTTTTCTGCACAAGTAAATCCAAATAGTCTCCTGGGGCTGAGAGCAACAATAATTTATTTGCCTCTTTTAAATCAAAACTGGATTTTGTTTTTTTTTTATTTTTATTTTTTAAAGGTCTTTTTTCTTTCTTTCATCTCTTTGCCTCCTGCTTCTCACTGCTTTGACCAGCAGCAGCCTGTGGTTATAGCTCCTGATGTGAACAGCTCTCGGGGACCCTGTGGCTGTCCATCCTTTGCAGCTTTCCTTTGGCAGGTGTTGCTGAGAGGCCTCACCAGAGCAGCCTTTTCATCTAACTCAGCAATGCAGAAAATTACAAGGCAATCAAAACTTGGAGCCCATCTGGGAAGAGTTTATTTTTTAATTGGGGGACTGCAGAGGGCCCACAAGTTAGGGAAGTGGTTTCCAGAATTTATGTGGTGATGCAAATGGGCACAAATGCATGCCTAGGAGAGTCTTCTTTAAAACTTAGCCTCTTTACAGGGATTATGCAACTTTTTAAGGACCCAGTATAGTGGGGCTAACTGGACCTAAGGAGGGTTGTCACTGATGTTCCTGTGTTCCCTGGCCCAGGTAGTGAGAAGCTGCTGGGGCTACTTCAAGCAGCAGGTAGGAGCCAGGGCTTTCTTCTGAAGAAAACAGAAAGTCTTCAGGTTGCAAAAGATTATCGGACTCCTCCATGGAGCCACCAGCACGGGATGACCCAAGTTATCCAATTACAAGGTGCAAATATGTTTGTTGTTTGGGTTGAAATGCAGACCATTTTCGTTTTCAATGCCTCCCATTCCCTGAAAACACACGGCTGCTGTTTTGGTAGGCAGGGACTTTTTACCCACCTTTATCCTCTCCATACTGATAACTTTTACTGGATTTGCTATGATTTCCTTAAAGTTTTAGTGATCTAGGAATGAAAAGCGTTAGCTGAGAGCTAGATATTCCTGCTCTCATCATCATGATCATTACTAGCCATGCCACCTGAGCGTGGCCACCTCTGAGGCTTGGCATGTGAGGATTCTTGTTGAGCTGCAGTCTTTCCTCTGCTCCGCAGCAAGCCTGGCCCAGCGGCACGCAGCAGATCCTGCTCCCTCCCGCCTGGCAGCAGCTCACTGGAGTCGCCACCCACACGTCTGTCCAGCACGCGACCGTCATCCCCGAGTCCATGGCTGGGACCCAGCCCCTGGCAGACTGGAGGTAAATGGGGAGCTCTCAGAAGGCGCCTATGTGTCTGTGAGACATCTGCCCATGTGTGTTTCGGAGGTGGCCTCCAAACTGGGGCAGTTTCTGATAGGTTTTGTCTATAAGAAGTCGTTCCAAGAGCATGGTTGTGGCCATGGAGATCTAGCAGCTTGCTGTTTTTCAGGAAGCACTTCCAGATATCCTGTGTGGGCATAGGAGGGTGCGCTGTAAACCCAAATCTTCTCCCTAAAGAAAAGATGAGCAGCTTCTCAATTGTAGCATTGTCCGAGTGGGATTTCAGGGCTCCCTGAAGTACTCCCCAGCTCTGGGGAAGACGGGAGAAGAGGAGGGGGCTTTGGGCAAAGTGGGCCGAGGGCTCCCTGAAGTACTCCCCAGCTCTGGGGAAGACGGGAGAAGAGGAGGGGGCTTTGGGCAAAGTGGGCCGAGGGCGAGCATCTCGCAATGGCCAATGCTGTGGAGCAAGGGGAGAGAGGGTGGAGGTGGCAGCCCCCGGCACGCACCTCTTGTGGCCAGAGCTTCTTGGTTGACTGTCCTTGTAACAGAGCATAGTGCTGTAAGCGCTCCCTCAACTCACTTCCAAGGGGCAGGTTCTTTCCTGGGAAAAACCCTGTCAGCATGAGATGGTGGCGGGGCTGGAGATGAGATGCCAGAGGCTCCTGGAGGGAGGCGCCTTGGCGAAGCTGGTGGGAGCGTGTCAGGGAGCTGAGCAAAAGCCGCCGGTTGCATTTCCAACGTGTGCCTGTCTCCCGCCTTTGCAGAAACACGCACGCTCACGGCAGCCACTATAACCCCATCATGCAGCAGCCCGCGCTGTTAGCTAGCCATGTGACTCTCCCCGCAGCCCAACCCGTGAACGTGGGTGTCGCGCACGTCATGCGCCAGCCGCCCGCCACCGCCACCTCCGCCAGGAAGAGTAAGCAGCACCAGTCGGCGCCCCGGTGAGTGCGCGCGAAGGCCCGTTCCTGTCGGGGCGACCTCTGGGGACAGCGCCGCGCGCGGGCCTGCGCCCGGAGGAGCCTTCCTTGGGCTCGCTTGATCTGCTAGCACGGCGATGAGCAGCATAAAGAGTGCGCGGTGGTGCGGGTGGCGGGTGGTTTTGGTGCTGTCGGTTTGGGGTGACCGCAGCGCTGGTGAGTGGCGGAGCCGCTACTAAAATTGTAGGATGATTACAGGGCCTGTCACAGGTGTTTAAGAAGCACACATGGCAGGAGTCCTGTCAATTGTGAAACTAGGCCTTCAGCTGAGCTGCCCTAAATAAAAAAATAAATAAAGAGCAGGGGAGGGATCCAGAATGGGCCACCACTTGTGCAGTGATGAAAACAAAAGACCTTGTGGTTTTCCTGGGTCACTGGACAGAAGCCGGAGGAGCTCTGAGTTTGCAACAAATTTGACTCTGGTTAAGAGGCCACTGTTTAAATCCTTCCCGTTTATCCGCTCTCTAATGTTGCATTACTTTGAGTAGGCTCCAGCTGCCTTAGTCCATTCATAATGCAGAACAGAGGCAGCCATGTCCCCAGCAAGCTAAGTAAAAGGGGCTGTCTGTTGCCATGAATGGGCCTGTGCAAGGTCTCTTCCCTTGCTTTGCCCTTCCTAGGCAGGGTGTCTGTGTCAAGGAGGAATCAGGTACTTTCAGAGCAACTGGTTTCTGCAGTTCTACGTTTTCATTAATGATGACGCTCTTGTATCCAAATGAGGAATGTGCTCCTTTTGAGGCATGCTGCTCATTGGTATTCAAAGAGCACTGCAAATGCTACTGTGCAGTCTTTTGTTATGCAAAAGACCCCATGTAAGTTGGAATAGTGTGATATGTCCACAATGACTTCCTTTTGATAGATGTCACCTATTCTTTTTGTTAGCTTTCAGGCCAAACTGGAAATGCAGCCCAGGGCCCACTGTAGAACAAAACCAGAACTTTACTTTTTCTAGCATTTTTGCAATGGGAAGAATAAATACAAGAAATAAAGAACGAAAAAAAGAAATCTTGGAGAATTAGTGAAAGGAGGACTAGTCAGTGTGCCTTGATAAATATTTGCACTGCAGACTTGCGTGTGCTGCACTCTTTGGGTCATAGATTCTGTGCTTAGACCTCTGCTCCAAGTGAGCCCTCTTGTATTTCATGCAGAGAAACTGAAGTAGGGAAACTGGAAAAAAAAACAAGGCTTTCTTTCCATTGCATGATAAGGATTGTTGTTTTCCTTCTGATTTATGTCTGCTGCCTCTCATGGAAATGGAATGGACTGGAACCGGGTTTCTACCTTCCTGCCTGGCTGCTGTAGTCCATGGGACACCGCTGCCCTAGAGTGAGAAGCATTGGCTTGTTAGTTGCAAAAAAAAATCTTAAACATGAAATTGAATTTTCAACTAAAAACAACAACAAAATAGACACAACAGTTTTCATCATAAGTGCTTGTTGATTTCCACAACAAATTCTAAACCTATGTTTAACTTTTTCTGTCCAAGAAAACAAGTAGGTATTTAGACTAATATCTGGTCTTGGTGCATCATGCGACTCCTCCAATGTGTGAGAAAGGGGTTATCCCTGGAGTACTGTTTCTTCCTGTGCCAGCCTGTGTGTCCCTGGTGTGCCTGGGCTCTGCGAGTAGCCTCTGCCTCCCAGCACAAGCCATCCCAAGTAGCTCCCAAGAGGCAGCATTTCCGATTTGGCAATTTCTGGGGGGGGGAAAAAAAAAAACACAAGTCTTGATTTATTTTTCGTGAAAGAAGCTATTCAGTCAATTCTGATAATGTCACATGAGGCATCCTGTCCTTCGAAGGGGTGACCATGCCAGTTCTGCAGTTTTTCCAGAGCCCGTAAATCAGCGTGGGAGAAGCAGAGGCCGTGGCAACGGGGCCCAGGTTTTAACCAGCTAACGGCCTTTCCCGTTTCCAGAAACGCGTCCACCTACGAAGTGTCGTCCTCGCAGTCGCTCAGCTCCCCTCAGCGCTCGAAGCGGGTCAAGGAGAACACGCCGCCGCGCTGCGCCATGCTGCACACCAGCCCCGCGTGCAGCAGCGCCGTCACGTGCGGCTGGGGCGATGCGGCGGGCGGCGGCGGCGCGCGCGAGCGGCAGCGCCAGACCATCGTCATCCCCGACACGCCGAGCCCCGCCGTGAGCGTCATCACCATCAGCAGCGACACGGACGAAGAGGAGGAGCAGAAGCACGCGCCCACCAGGTGAGCCGCAGCGCCGCGCCTGCGCGCTGCCTCCCCGCGCCCTTCCCCGCCTCTCCCAGGGAACGGCCGCTCTCCCTGCCTCTGCTGGAAGGAGACTTGGAGATGTGACGGTAATGATGGTAATGAGCCTCTTTAACTCAGCTGCTTAAAACAAAGACACAAATACAGGCTTGGAGGGAAGGTAGCTCAAAACGGCCTTTTCTCTTTCTAAGCGATCCAAACAGCTACAGAGAGCATTAAATGACACCTTCTGTATATGGCATTTTCCATGAAAAGGTCCTGAAAAGTGTTAATGGTTGCAGTAAACACCTAGTAACAGTAAATACATTGCAAGGGGGTTGTTCAGTTCTGATTGTATTGACAAAACATCCGTCAACTGTTGTCATGAGGGAGGTTCAGTTGATGGCTTTTGACTGGCTCTGCAGAGAGGATGGAAAAGGATGTAAAGACTGTGGCACTGGGATTGCTCCTCAGAGCAATAACTCACTCAATCCAGAGTGAAGAGCGAGGAGGCACAGGGCAGCTGCCTTTGCTGATCGGGTGCTGTGGATGAGGGAGGACTTCCTTCCCCAAGACTGTCTTTTCAGAACCTTTCATCACATAACGTGCGCTCTAGGTTTCCCATCTGATGTCAGTCACAAGATGCCACTCCCTTTTAAAAGTTGCCGGAGAAGCAGCCTTGCAAATAGCTGGGGAATTATGGCACCTTTAAGTTGGTAACTGAGCTGGGAATTTTCTAACCTTACACTTCTAATACTGTCAAGAGCGAAATAGGCTTCTTTTTTGTCTATTTAGGACAAGTTCCACGGTAGATTTTCCTTTAATCATTAGAAATATCTCTCTGTATCTCTGCACTATGATGGTAAGTGGAACACTGAAAATGTGCACAGAACAGATGAGATGCATTTGGCCTCAAGGAACTACAAGTCTGTAAAGAGAAGCCATACGATTCGGGTGTCTATGGCTGTAATATCCGAATTCCTCCTGCTAGCGACCTCAGTTTTTCTTTCCCCTTTTGCCTACCTCAAATTTGGGGTGGTAAGAGCTCAGTGCCCCTCAGAGTCAAGCTTGCCTTGGAAGGAATCATTCATTGTAAGGTGCATTGATCACAGGACAACGTAACATACTGTATATATACATGTGTGTGCGTGCGTGTGTGTGTGTATATATATATATATATGTTATAGTATTCCTTTGGTAGGCATATGTTACCTCAGACCCCAGAGGCAGAAAGTTTATTTCCAGGAAGGGCTAGGTAAAGGTCAAGTGGAAGTCAGGTGAATTAGAAATAAGGAGTCCCAACTATCAGGGTTCTTATGAGAAAAGAAGGACAAAGAGACATTGAAAACAAAGGTTGTGAGGTCAGGCAGCGTGAGGACAGCAGGTATCCCAAGGGTAAGGAGAGCTATTTGCAAGCGTGTTTACTCACCCCTGGTGCCAAGTTCAGGCTTCAGGAAAATTACGTGCGAGTGCTTTTGCTTGCTGCCTGCGTATCATTTTGGCCTGCAGAGGGGTGGGGAGAAGAGCTGTGATCCCGCAACCACTTTAGCTGACAGTCAACTTTGCTGCCATCTGACCAGTTTCTTCACTTAGCACCTCTCCAGGGAGACAGACAGAGCAAAGTTCTGGAAAATGTCTGGAAATGAAGTTGGGAGTTGGGGGTATTTGGATGTTTGGGCAAAGTTTGCAGAGGGGTTAGCAAAGTAGTCCCAGGAGCCCAACTTAGATAAACAAACTGTCTTTCCTATGACTAAAGTGTATTCAGGACACGTTCCTGCCTGGGATCAGATCCCTGGCTACTTTTTATATCCATATGGCATATCTATACGGAGTGCCAGGACTACAGCATTCCTGGAAGGCCAAAGCTTAAGTGCTAGATTTAATTTCTAAGCAATGCAGAGACATTTTGCATGGACGCAGCCTGTTTGAAGCCACATTTTGGAATTCCAGAATGAGTTAAATTGTCTGTGTGTTTATAACCAGAGAGAGGGGAGCATTAGAGAGAGAGAAACACATGGAAAACAGCATGTCCCACAGGAGAATTTCTGGTTGAAGTCTCAGAGAGAGTGAAATCAATTTGTTCAGAGCCTTTTGACCTGGACAGACTTAAGGCCAGATTCTCAGCTGGTGTAAGAGAGTGTAGCTTTCACCCAAAACGGCCATAGCAGCATTTAATAGTCACAAACTTGGCCCCTGTCAAACAAGAGGGGTTTTCAATTGAAAGCGTGTCGCATTTAGCAAAATACCTCATAGTTTTCTTACTCATAGATTTTTTTGCCTCCAAGAAAAATGAGAGTGTAGTAAAGTATACGCTTAATGTAACCAGTACCCATATGTTCAGGATCTGCAACCAAGGTTAAAAATGAGGCTGTGCAAAGAATGCAGTCTCACCCGTACTTATGCAAGAATTGCCCTCTTGGGCAATAGCTATGGTGTGGAGATGAAAAATAAAGAATAACTTGAAACTCCCTCCTGGTGACATCAGATGCTGAAATAATATTGTTGGTGACAGATCAGTTAAAACATACTGCCTCATCCCATCCAATTGATACCGGTGGTGTCTTTGCGTTGGCTTCCTTAAGTCGGCTCAACCTCTGAATTTGGTACAAAACTCCCTTCTGTTACTTTCGGCAGGGCTAGGCATCTCTCTCTGACCTGCAAGAGGGGATTTTTTTGTTGCACTGATTGCTCAGGTAAGAGAGATTAGAGCTACCTGTGTCTGGAGAGGTTGATCCTTCGGTAGAGTGGGAGTTCATAAATCTCACTTTGGAAAAGACGGGTAACACTGATACAGGAGATAGTTCTAGGGCAGTGAAGGAGCCCTACAGTTTGGATTTACTCTGACAGAAAAGCCTTTTTTTTTGTATAATACCAGCGCAGCAGAGAGAGCTTTTCTAGTGCAACATTTTTACAGTTGAAATAAAAATCTGAAGAATCCCATGTGATTCGGGCCGTTTCCCTTCAGTTAATGGCAAACACAGCTGTGGGATGGGATTAGATGGGCCTTGCTTAAAATTGGTCCCTGTCTAAAACCCACCGAGGTCCCGCTCTGCCGGGGAGCCCCAGCGAGGTGGCCTTGGGCACAGGAGCCTTGTCCGAGGGGGCCACCTGCTGGGCCCCAAGCTGGGGACCGGGGCAGGAGCAGCCGCCAGGACTGTCTCTGGGAAGGGTTGGTGCTTCCCGGGCCCGGATTTTCCATTAGATCCATCGGCTTGTCCAAACCCAGCGTTTTTGCAGGATATGTGGAGGTTTGAAAGTAACAGCTCCAACACGGTGAAATCTCAAGAAGTTTCAAGATTGCAAGCAGGTCTGTTTTGACTCTTTGTTTTCAGGGAGGAAAGTATTTTTAAGTATTTTCCGATTTTTTTTTCCTTCATAATGAAAAAAAAAATAGAAACATGCATTTTAAATAAAATAAAAGGGAAGTAAATATAAATATATCAAAATAAAAAAAGGGACCATCTTGACTGAATGAAGCCGTTCTTACTTTGGTTCTGATGCCCGCAAAGTTTTCCATTTGACTTTTTGTCCTATAGAAAGTAGAAAAAAATGTGCGTATACAAAGCATTAAATGGACAGGAAGCCATTTCATGACCCTGTTTGCTTATCAGCAGTGGGTTATTTGACTCTCAGTTCAAGTCCCTTTGCAAAGAGATCCTGTAGGCCAAGGAGATGTTCACTGCTGTGCTATGAAGTAATATCCTGAGTGGTATCTATTCACCAAAGCAGGCTTTGGGCCTAAATGTTATCCCTGAAGGTCTTAGTGGGGTAAAAACAGAGCACAGACCTGACAGTTTTCTTATAAATATATTCCATTTTTCTTATAAATATTGTAAGTATTTGGTGGAAGCATTTGCACTCAAATGCTGTAGCAAGAAGGTCAAGCAGATAGACAGACTGACTGACAGTGCAACTGCAGTCTCAACAGCCAGAGCAAATATCCACAACTGGCCACCTAGTTAAGTGCTCCCCAGCCTGCACCTTCACATGGTGCAGTGGTTTAAATATAAACCTTCCCTTGATTAAATATTTCTGAAGCTAACAAGTGGGGAAAAATAAAGCAGCAACTTAAATATAGACTGGAGAGGCACAAGTGCATCTCAGGATGACTAAATTATGGATAAGAGGGAGGGAGGGAGAGGACGCGTGTGCTGGCAGCAGGGGGATATTTCCAGGTGTCTTTGTGGGCAAGAAAACTGACCACAGCTCAGTTTGGGCATACTGAGCAACTGCCTCATTGGTCATGCCCCATGGCACAAAATTCTTGCTTATTTTTTATTTAAGATGATAAAATATACAGTGAAGTCGCTGTGTGAGTCTTATTAAAGCATGAGCTGATGCAGGTCGTTATTCACCTCCTCCACGTCGTGGTGCAGTGGTGGTGGAGGCTACGTCAGAGGACATTCCTCTCGCACAGACCCGGTGTTTGCTGGAGGTCTGCCCGTTTGCAGATGGGCGTTTGGGGGAAGGGGCTAAAAATACCGTTTGTAATTCTCCCTTGACATCAGCCTATTGTGGCAATGTTACGCTGCACATAATGCACTCCCCGTGCATAGCAATGCATTGAGTAACCACGGTCAGCTGATAGCAGGGGTAAGATTGCCATCCCGTGTCTCCCAAAGACGCACCAGCATGCCACCAATGCTTAAAATAACAGAGGCAGCTCTGTCAGCAAGCTTCAGCAGCAGGACCTTTACCACCTGCTAAGCGGGTGTCTGTAAGTACCTCAGGCCCCACCAGCATGTGCTATACAGCCAAACAGAGCGGCCCTGGCGTAGCCTTCGAGGAGTTTTCATGAGTTTCAGTGTGAAGAGAGGGATTGCGGTTGTGGCTGTCGGCTGGCTCTGTGCTTTCTCGGAATAGGTGGCTTATTCCGAAGCCACAGACTCAAAGGTGTGCGTGTGTTGTGCTTTGAGAGGGCTGGCTCGCACAAGTGCCGGGGTGCGCCGCGACGCTCGCGTGGCGCGCGGCTGGGACGCACGCTTGTGGGGCAGCTGCTCTCCCGCTCCGTGCGAGGAGACTGGCGTAGCGACCTTGAGCATTGAAAGCTGGTGTTGCTGCGGCTCAGGCCACCTGGACAAGGTCTGTATTTCTGCGGGCGAAGAGTGCACTGAGATTTGTGCCCACTTGACTCCATTTGTTTTTATGGGCCTCTGGTAGAGCTAAGGATATGTAGGGGGAAAAAGATCCTTTTAGTGAAATGCTATCGTACCGCAAGCTTGAGGGATGGGCCTTCAGCAAGTAGAAGTTATCTCCTCTGAAGATGCTTTGTTTTGCAAGTGCTGTTATCCCTGTCCTTGTCCTTGGTTGTAGAGATGGTTTCAAAGTTGCTTCCACAGCTAATTCTGAGCATCTTCTTTTCATTAGTGTCTTTGCTGTGCTCCTCCATGCCTGTCTTCCACACCTTCCCCTTAATAGTACCTCAGATGCCCGCCTCAGTTTCCTACCTTGCTCCCGTGCCTTTCCTCCTGCAGATTTCCCTTGGAAACCTTGCCTTGCCATGGGGCACGGGCACTCTTTCCCTTGCAGTCCTCACACGGCCGATAAAACTGTCTTGGAGAGCTGCTTGTTCAAAGCCATGGCACGAATTGCTTGGGGTCTGAGCTTGGGAACAAGCTCTTCAGGACAGGGTGGGAATGGGCTGCAGCTCATAAATAAATCACACGCTTACAAAGCGGCGCTTATTTGTCCAGCTGCTGTTCTGGAAGGGAGGCCGCAGCTCCAGCCGCTGCGGGTTAAAAAGCCTTCCTGACCCAGCGCTTTTTGGTTTGCGTAGATGAATTCGATGCCACTTTGGCAGCGTGCCCGCTTCCCTCCCCGGGGGAGTTGAGATGCACGTGCCCACGCGTGGCACCCGGCCGTGCGTGCCGCTCGCCCCACAGCCGCGTCAGTCCTGCGGAGCCTGCAGGAGGCACAGCCATTACCAGGGCTGCAGAAGGCTTAGGAGGACGGGGGCAAGGCTTCGTAATAGTGTTTTTCTGTGGAAGCGCAAACATCCCTGGAGCCGTGGCTGGCTTGCAGGAACACGGCAGGCCTGTGGAGGAGGCAGGCACGACGTCAACGGGTGAAGCTCTCAGGCACCTCGTGCGTCTCTCAGTCCTGGTGTTTTGTGAGCAGGGAAGCCCATAGGCCGCGCTGGACGCCCCCCACACACACAGCTCTGCTGCCTGCAAAGTGGGGAGAGCGGCTGAGGCCTTGGAGGGAGCTGGAGGGAGGACGGTTGCTGCCTGGCTAGGAAGCAGGGAGAAGGGGGAACGCTAGCCCCTCTGGCTCACATTTTCAAAAGCCCCCGTTTCGGCACAACATGTCACTTCAAGCCTCTGAATCAACTGATTTTCAGCATGAGTTGGGCCTTTGATGCTTTTGAAATCCCCACCCTTAATCTCTCGGGCAGGCTGTGGTACAGCAGGTGCCTCGCTCTGAGCATGTGAATAGTCCCCATTGACTTCTCTGTGTTCTCCAACATTAACTGCAGTTGTTACCTTTCCTAAAGGGGGAAAAAAAACCCATCTGCTTTCAATGGGACTGCTCATGCGCTTGAAATGATGGAGCCTGCTGAATCAAGAGGCTAATCACTTAGGCCCTAATCCTGCAAATATTTACCCACGTGCTTTAGCTCTGTTGCTGGGTGTAGTCCAGCTGACTTCAGTGGAACAACACTTGTTAGTAGTGCTAAGCTCTTACATAAGGCCTAGCAGGACAGCTCTCGCCCTTCTCCCTTTCCCATCTATAAAATGAGTTTAATATCCTGCCTGTATCCCCCTCTCCTGAAGGGTTTGGGGCTTGAGTCATTTATTTGTTTAAGCTAACAAATTTGTTTGATTTTCTTTTTGCAACCAGTGAGCTCTAACATTTTGAACAAGGCTCTGCATGAGCTCTCCCTGCTTTGACAATCCTTCAACCAAATTGGTGAAAAATGTACCCATTCTAAAACAATAATAAGTAGCTTAGATCTCACAGAAAAGCAACCATCCAGCCTTTCCTGTGTCAAGTATCAGGCAAGATCAAGTATTTCCAGTTCTGCAGCTAAGTCCCTTATGTAAGGGGCTGTAAAAGAAACAGCTAGACCTTATCAGTTGTCAGAAAACTGTTCAGTGACTTGCATTTTCCTTACAAAATGCAATAACTGTCAGAGGTAGAGAATATATAACTCCTCCCAACCAGCAGCCAAGGGGAGTTGCAAAGGGCAAGCAATGTGGATATTCATAAATGGGTGATTACAGACATTTCTATTGAAGGAGAGAGAAACACTGACACAATATTAGTCATTTTTATTGGTTCAATATTACATTTTTTTTATCACCATACCTTTCAGCAAATAGATTGTCCTTTTGAAGATACGCTGCTGCTGTTCTCGTTGTTGCAGTCCAGCGTTCCCTGACTGCTTGTGGAATGCCCCAATACTGCTCTACACCACATCCCCGTGGGAAAGGTCCCTGCTCCTGCGAGGGTTGCGTTCAACCTCCAGGCCCCTGTGCAGTAACTTCATCCCTAACTTCTTAGGTCCTTCTCTGTCTCAGTGTGTGTTTTTCACAGTGCCCAGAACCACGAGGGCTTGTGTCTTCCTTGGGGTACCCAGCATCCTGTTATTTAGCCCGGGAGAAGTCTGGGAACTTGCCCCCGATGCATTATTTAGTGGAAAAGGTAACTTGCCCGTCCCAAGTCCAGGGAGGGAGCTGCCAGCTCCCCTCGGGGCTGACCGTGCCAGAGAGTGGGGATGGAGACGAGGCTCCCCGGGAAAGGGATCTCCCTCCTGCAGAAGCGGCGCTCGAGAAGTTGAGAGATGAATTCCTTCCTCTCCATGGCGTTTCTGCTCCTGTTGGGGCTGTTTCTACCATTAAGCCTAATTACTTAGCTTTTTATGTGCTATCCATTTCTTTTCATCATTTTAAAAACTTCAGTTGCCATAACAACATAATGCAATCAGTGAAACATAGCAGCTATTTTCTGTAGTCAAGGTCTGTGCACTGTCAAGGATGTGAGACATTTAAGCAAATCTCCACCATCCCCCTTCCTCCCTCCTCTTTTTTGCTCTCTCTTTTTCTCTCCAAACAAGCTCATAACAGGAAGGAGAAACCATCAGGAATAATTAGACACAATAGTGGAGCAAATCCCAATTGTGCTCATGCAGTCTAGTCTAATGAACTTCTAGCACTAATCTTGGAAGTGTTGATGCTCCTTTTTAATCTCTTCTTTGATGTCATAGATAGATTAGCTGCAGCAGGACCTTGATAATTCGCATTAGAGTTGGGAGACCCATTGCTTCTTCAGAGGAAAGAGAGCAACCCAAAAGATTCTGTCTGGCAATATGTACTTTGCTCATTTTTACTTCATTCATTCCTCAGTTTCAAATGCTTATTGACAATATATGCCCATTGTACTATATTAGTAAATAGAATGGAGTATATTTTGTAAATTCATGGGATATAATCATGAAAATTCATGGCATCTATTATTAAACCATTGCTGGAAGGTTGGGAGAAACCGTCACATTTTTATGTGGGTGGTGAGACTTGCAACAAAGCATAGTATAACTGCTGGGCCCCTACTGCACACATATATAAAAAGCAGACTGAAAATAGATCTGGCAGTCTGGTTCAGTGCTATTCTCAGCAGTGCGAATGTAAAATCTATCCACAATGTCTTACTCACTCCTTGACCTCCAGGAAGGCTTTCCTGGAATAGCAGCAAGTGAGTTTTGAAACCCAGGATTTGGCTTAAACAGCCTTTATCTGGCCAAGAACTGAACGTTATGCTCTGCTTTACAAAGCTAGCCAGTCGGGAACAGAGTCTTCTAGTGGCTTCTGTGATGGTCATTGCCCATTCACGCTTTCCTGTTGTGTGCTTGTGTTTCAGCACCTTGTCCAAGCAAAGGAAGAACGTCATCAGCTGCGTCACTGTGCATGATTCCCCCTACTCCGATTCCTCCAGCAACAACAGCCCTTACTCAGTGCAGCATCGCGCAGGGCAGAACAACGGGAACACCTACGACACCAAAGGGGTTCCAGAGACTCACTGCAGTGGGAACCCCCGAACGATCATCGTGCCACCACTGAAAACCCAGGCCAGTGAGGTGTTGGTAGAGTGCGATAGCCTGGCGCCAGGTAAATTGCACCTCTTCCGTCAAGAGAATTAGTAAGAAATAAATGATTTATCTTGGAAGAATCTCATTGTTCGGTTTCATTTTGTTTGTTTGTTTGTTTTGTTTTCCAAAGAAACCGTGCTCCTGCCCTCCTCTCAAGTGACACATCTGTTCTTGGGAGCTGTATTGCGTTATTAATGTACTCTGGTACACGCAGGAGTCACGGGCGCAAGTGTCATTCCCAGTCACTTCTGTAATAATCCAGGAACAGAATGAAGCCTGTAGTTCAGCATATGACATAAAAGGCTCCCAAATGCAAGTGTGAACCTTTCCTGCCATGCCTTTCCGTAGGTTTACTTTAATATGGGTAGAAGATTGAAAACACAGGTGCATTTTCATCCAAAGCCTTTTTTTTTCATTTCTGGGGAGAACCCTTCCCCAGGATCTTCCTGACTGGGCGAATGAGGTTTGCTCCTCTGGAGCCTCTACAATTAGAGGCAGTATCCTGTATTGAAAAGGGGCTCCTGGTAAAGTTTGCCTGGCGCAGTAAGCTTTCAGCTGCTTGGCAGTGCTGCCATTTGACGCAGTCTTGGTGAGCGCAGAGGCTCCGGCGGTGAGCTCCCCGCTAGCTCCCTCCCTGCCTATCGCAGTGAGGTTGGCTAAGCCAGGGCCTTTTTGGGCTGTGCACACTATACTTTCCTGCCTCTCTTTGGGATTTGTGCCTGTATCTGACAGATCTCCTGGCAGAACGGCTCCTGGCGCTTCTGAAGGATCTGTAGAGCCTTCTCCAGGCCCAGTTTGGGATCCAGATGTAGGGCTTGTGTGGCTGCTTCTAGGATAACAGGCTGGGCCATGTTTACGAGACACTGTTGTGGTATTCTGCTAATTAAGAGAGAACATTTGCTTATCCTACTTCTGTTGTATGTCTCCTCCCAAAAGACATGCTTGAGGAGATTCAGTGAGAAGGTAGGGTGATCAATTAAAGAAAATGATGTAAGCTACAAATGTGTTTCCTTTCCTGGCACAGTCACCACCAGTCACCACTCATCCTCCTACAAGTCCAAGTCCTCCAGCACCGTGACCTCCACCAGCGGTCACTCTTCAGGGAGCTCGTCTGGAGCCGTTGCCTATAGGCAGCAGCGACCAGGAGCACATTTCCAGCAGCAGCAGCCTCTTAATCTAAGCCAGGTAAGTAAACCTAGATAGATTCTGGCAGTGCATCATCAGGACATAACCCACTGCTGCACCAGCATGGGCTGTCCTGTCCCAGCCTAATAATAGTTGGGCCCCATGTTGAGCTAACTTCACTGCAAATCGTGGTCTTCTAGCTCAGGCAGGGCTGATCCCACTCCTGAGTGGGCTGGCAGTGAACTGACAGTGTATTTGGAAGTTAGGCGATCAACAGCGTGAGTGGGAATAATGAAAAAGATGCCACAGCTTGGATACAAGGGAGTGGAAGAGAACCACGCAGGAAGCTCTGAATTCTCCCTAGTTAGGGGTAACTGTGGGGAGAGTATCTTCAAAATGAGGGGAGCGCGTCAGTCTGCCTGCAAGCCAGGGAAAGGTCCCCAGTCAGATGTGACAAGGAGAAGCTGAGTCTCCATACATATACATGACCTGTTGTCAAGTAATGAGTTTGATCTATTCCATGGTAAATCTGCACTGAGATGGAGGCAAATCCCACTGCTTGACAGCATGCAGTTCTCAAGATGTTTCCTAGTCCATGATTGAAACACCCAGGGGGCTCCCTAAGAGCTTCAGTAAATAACGTCCTTTTCGTACGCCGCACCTGGGGCCCATCTCTCTCTGAGGTGAGGTAACAGGAGTAAGGAAGTTACAGCAGAGCGACCAACATTTCAGGAGGAGAAAGTCTGGAAAGCTCAGAGAACAACGTGGGTTTGAATACAGAGCTGAACATAAGCAGAACTCGTAAAAAATAAAAATCCTGGTGTGTGATGGGAAGGGGAAAGGATGCCCCTTCTTCCTCAAAATTTGGTTGAAACAGAAAAAAAAAAGAGTAATTTGACATACCAGTGAGTGAAAATGGAGGAAGTGGGTGAGAGATGTTCTTTTTAATAGTGGTGTTCCTGCAGTTTAGACTGCAGTGACCCAGGAGGAGGATGAAAAGGTTTGGAAAAATAGAAGGAAATAAAACGGACTGTTGTCCTTCTTGTTTTCTAATTCCTGTTTTAGCGATTATTTAATATGCTGACATCACTGTAATTACAAATGATGGGAAAAACTCTTTGACACTATAGGGCAGTGCAAAAAGAAAAAAAAATCCACAACCTTAGAAAATCTCTGAAAATAGCATTATTCCTGTCCTGCTGCAAGAAGTTGCCTTTGCTCAAGTAATCAGATCTCATTACATGAGAGTACCAGGCACCTTCAGGATCTGATCAGATTGAGGTTTTGTTCTCTAGAAAATAACAAAGTTACCTTATTAACCGAGGAGGTGATACAAGCAAAGACCAAAACTGATCAATAATACTTTGCCGGTCCCAGGAGCAATTAGTTGACTTCCTTCCCCGGATTTCCTCAGCAGTGAGCTCACTAACAAAAACCATGCGTTGTTGTGATGCCTGGACTTGTGGAAGACGATCTCGGGGCATCTGCGGTTGGGTCCTTTGTGGTAGCGATGTCAGCAGATCACGGTTCCATGTGGGAGACTCCACTCTCCTCCCGGGGGCCATTTTGGTGGATGCGTGAGACCACCCTAAGCGTGGGAGGGACACTCTGCCATGCCCCATTTCCAAGGGGAAACATCACCAAGATCGCGGTGATGCTGAGGGAGTCAGGAGGAGTGTGGGAAACCTTCCTGAGGCCGCCACCTTGGTTTCGGAGGGTGGCTCCCAGGTCTTGTCTTGTAACTGCCTTTGACTGTCGCTGTCTTTATCCAGGCCCAGCAGCACATCGCGACCGATCGCACAGGGAGTCACCGGAGACAGCAAGCCTACATCACTCCAACGATAGCTCAGGCCCCGTACTCTTTCCCGCACAATAGTCCCAGCCACGGTACAGTTCATCCTCACTTGGCCGCGGCGGCCGCTGCTCACCTGCCCACCCAACCCCACCTCTACACATACACGGCCCCCGCCGCGCTGGGCTCCACGGGCACCGTTGCTCACCTGGTGGCCTCGCAAGGGTCCGCGCGGCACGCTGTGCAGCACACCACCTACCCCGCCAGCATCGTCCACCAGGTCCCGGTCAGCATGGGCCCGCGCGTGTTGCCCTCGCCCACCATCCACCCGAGTCAATACCAGGCTCAGTTTGCCCATCAGACCTATATCAGTGCTTCTCCAGCCTCCACAGTCTACACTGGATACCCACTGAGCCCCACCAAGGTCAACCAGTACCCTTACATCTAAACACTGGAATAAGGAGCAAGAGACACACCCGACACGAGGGAGTGAGGCGGCTGCTTTTGTACTGAAGGACGTGACAAACTAACAATGCAATGGGAGGCTTGCGCGAAACTTGAACGAAGGAGACTTTAAGGAAGAGACGAGAAAGAGGAGAGAAGGGGGAGAACCAATTCTACACTTTTTATTTAAAAAAAAAAAGAAAATGGAAAAAAAGAACAGAAAAAAAACAAAACCACAAAAAAAAAACAACCATTCTGCACCAAACTAGAGAGAGAGAGAGAGAGAGAAGCAGAAGGACCCTCCAGTGGGGTCTTGTGTTTTGAAGAACTTCACCAATAGACTTTTAAAGGTTATTTTCATCCAATAGTGAGCTACATTTAGAAGCTGGTTGTCCAGAACACCTAAAATGAAATCCCTTAGGTTTTTAATTCAATAGGTGTGTGGATTAGGGATTTATCCAGAATTTCAAAGGTTTTATGCCCCATCTTTGCTGTGGTCGCTGTATCTTAAAACATACATGAGATTATGGGTCTTTTATGGAAATAGGAAACGGGTAAGGGAGGCCGGTGGAGGAGAGGAAGATGTTGTCCAAGCTCTCTCAATTCTGATCTAACGTTAATACGCCTAAACATACGTGGGCAGAACAGGACATACATCACTGGTCAAGATCAGAAGCAATGGGGTTGTTTTCCCTTTCCTTGAATACACTGGATAAATCCCTGAGAAATGCTATTCCTAAACAAGATCTCTAAAAATGTATGTTGGATTTCAGTTTCATTTTATTTTATTTGGGAATTTTCCTTTTAATCCCTAGCCGTTTTAGTGTAGGAGGAGACATTTTAGCTGCCCCCCGGTAGAATGTAGCACTATACAGGTCATATACCCTTTTTACTATTTTATGTTGAACTTCAACGATACCAATAGACTATTCCTCAATGTGATTGCACAAAGAAAAGTGATATAACATAGGCATGTAACAAATGTGATTGTCCAGGTATGTATGTATGTGTGTGTGTGTGTGCAGATGCTGCCTTCTCTCTGTGGTGTGTTCCTCAGCACAGCCATTACAACTGTCACAGTCTTAGTTTTACATCATTCCCTCGTAGTGCCTTACCGAACTACAGACGCAGTTTAAGGGTTTACTTCCACTGGTACTCCTAGAAACTGATTGAGGCTAGTCAGAGTTTAATCTCAGCTCATTTTCTTTTGGGGTTGTTATTGCTGATTTTCTTCTTCTGGTGGTGTTTTTTTTTCCCCATATTGTCAATCTTAGCTCACTTGGCAAGGTGTTGGGGAGGCTGGTAGGGGTTGGAAGTGCATATGTCTGTGTCTAGCACTGTATGGGCTGGAAGTGACTGGGCTGGTTATGAGACCCAGCATGACTTCCATAGGGTCTCAGGATCTGCTTGAAGCTCCGTCTGTTTCTTTCCTATTGAAATACCAGGTTTCCTTCTGGGAAATGGAATTCTCATTCTGCTGTTTCCTAACATCTTCATGCAGTTGAAGGATAGATTCCTCCCATCTTTGCTTTAGAAATATCCAACTTGTCAAGTAGTCCTGGTTGTATGTCCCAAATGGGAGCAACAATTTAGCCCATGAAAGGGGAAAACACTAGTCATTGCCAACATCTCTCACTGCTTCCATCAATGGGAGTGGGTAGAGACGGAGATGAATTGAGAAAATCCACTTGAGAGAGTCAAACTCAAGTTTCTTAAGTGAAATGAGAATATTTTAAGACTTCGGGTCATACGCACTGTAACATAGTTGTGGCAATTTCCCCTCTTCCCTTCTCAACTACTTTGCAGAAGATTTCCTGCCATGGTACTGTGGCTCCTCCACGGCAAAGGAAAGCTACAAACTCCGGCTTTCGACAGGTTTCTGACAGGAGCCTTCTTCTAGAATTGGGTTTGGTTAGGAGGAAAGTTCTGGTGGCAACAGCAGTTTGTACCCCTGCATCAATATTCAGTAGCATCTCTGGAGTACCCATGTGTGTGGATGGGCTTGGAAGGAAATAGAGAAAAAGAGTTTGATGGAAATTTTCTGTGAAAACTGAAGTCTACATGGCTACTCAGTTCCACTTTACGTTTCTCTGTAACTAGAGCATGAAGTATTTAAGTATTTTATCAGATGCTGGAAAATAGCAGGTTCATTGGCAGAGAGACGAGGGATGCATTCCCTGGTAGCAGTAAGGAGGAGGGTGGGAATTGCTCAGGTGGGAAGACCTGACAAAAAGATAAGCACAAGTGCATGGCCTTGTGCTGAGTGCTTGGCTGGTCTGGGAGAGGAAGGGATTCTGCTATGGATAGATGGTTCAGCAAGATTATTGTCTCCTGGCAAATCACCTCTCTGGTTGCCAGCTCTGATTCCTGGGCTATCATTGCACAGTTTTCTTTTCCTGCCTGCCCTTCATTCCAGCTCAATATACTGTAGATGAGGGTGTGACCTCCCAGCAGTCTATGCACCTTACTCCCTTCCTTTGGAAAGACAACACTTCCCCTTTAAGCTAAGGCAGGAAAATAATTTCCCATTTTCTTGATGAAGTTCTGTTGCATTCCTCTCCTGTCCCATCAGTTCAGGAATGAGAGCATCATGCTGCTTGTGTCATGAAAAGGAAAGATAATGTTATTTTATTGTATGGTTGTTATGATTATGATTATTATTATTTTATTATTATAATATTTTACTCTGGGTTTTAATTGCACACGCATTCCTTAATCTTTGTGTTATTTTTTTTCGCTTAGTATTGTTGTTACTGTTAATTTTATTACTCTTCATCAGTGGCATCAGAAGGGTTGCTGTGTTTGTGAAATCTGGAAGAGGAAGGGAAAACAAGACTGTCCTGAAAATGAAAATTCTGCCAACAACCTAGGAGAAGTGGGGCTGTTATGTGAGAGCAGTCACAGCTGAAAGGGGTCAGAAGCTACCCTCCATGTCACATCTGCATTTCAGGACAAATTCAGAAATATTTACTCAGAGGTCAAAACCAAACATCTGATAACATAGTTCTCTCTCAGGAGAGCTGAATTAAAGGCAGGTAAGAACCCTGGCACTCTACAGCTCACCACCATTTTGTTTGACAGGTCATTTCCATGAGATCAAGACCTATGTGTGCTCCAGGCCGTGCTCGTTTGACCCTTTTGATTAACCCAAGAGCACACTAAATACTAGAGGCTCCGTTTTGCTAAAGGTGAAAGCGAATAGATGGTTCTCCAAAGACAGGACTATCTGAGGAACCCAATGAAGGACTCACAGTCTGGTCACTGGATTATCAGCACTGACACATAAGGAAAGCACTAGCTAGTTAAAATACAGCTCCAGGAAGAGCGTGGTACCTCTTCTTCCACTCTCACTAGGGATTAGTGTGTCCATAGGGCTGGATTTCTCGGCTTGCATCTTTTTGTCCTTGATGTAGATTCTCCCTTTCTTGGTTACTATTTGTTGTGGAATTTTATTATGCTAGTTTCTAGAATTTAGGTATTTATGTTTTCATTTTTATCATCTGCTCTGTTAGAATGAGGGGAGCAATGACTAAATTTAAACTCCCTAAAAAAACGACAGGACTTCAGAAGTGACTTAGTGTTAATCATGCACTTCAGTAGTTTGGTAAAGAAGAATAGATTTAAACCCTGCAAGTTAACTACTTGTTTGTATGCTTCTCTGGCTTAGGACCATCAAACTATGGAAGGTTGTAATCTCAATTACAGTAATATTTGAGTTGAATTTGCTGCGTTTTCTCCATGTATCCCTCTGACCTGCTCTTCCACTAAGGCTCCATTCTGATTTTGGGGCAGGCTTGCCAGTGGAGCGGCGAGAAGGGCAGGCGCTGGCACTGTGAAAGGATGCTCAGAGGAGGCAGCTGCTGGTGTTGTCTGTGCTGGAGTCACTCATGGGCCAGCGGTAGCTCTGGGCAAGGCAGGTGGCTGTGGCAATGGGGTGCTGCAGCTGCAAGAGGTGGCCAAGGCAGCCACTGAGCTGCTTTGGTGCTGCAATACTGAGAGCAGTGTTTTCTGGTGGGCATGGGGGACGTGAACACTGCCTCCTCCCTCACCTGCACGAAGGCATAGTATGGAAAAGTGCGATCCTGTTAGCCACAGGGGGAACTGGACCATATTGGCAGAAGTAGTAAAAGTGTAACATGCTTTTGGTGCCACCTGTATACCTGCCAGCTTGATGTTTGCCAAGTCTTTTGGATAAGATACGGGATAGGTGTGTTTGGGCTGGGTTTGTGTTCTTCCTGTGCGTGGAGTAACCTGCATGGAAACCTGAAAGAAGAGGTGAATGTTCAGGTGCTGGAAGTTTTCTGGATGGCTTTTGGCTGGCTCAGTGAAGAAGTGGTCCCTTTCCTCATCATCTTCTCTCGCATTCCTCTCATGTGGGAAGCAGAAAGATGTATGGACATCACCACTCCTTAGGGGTGGATGTTCAAACTACTGCTGTGAAACCAGAATGTAGAAGGGAGTGGAAAAAAATAAGTAGAATGGGAGAACTGAATGGAAGTATTTCTCACTGGAGTGTGGGTCAAATCCAGCTGTCTCAGAAAGCAAATGCAATTCCGTTCCCCTCAGCAGAGCTGCCCCTGCTTGTGCCCAGTGAATTGTCTTGTTTCTCTCTCTCTCTTTCTCTAGTAAATTTGTCGTAATACAGAAAACATTCCAGGAAAGGGACACTTCTATCTCTGCCGTTCTTTCTTTTTTATACTTTCAAGGGATTATGTCTCACAATTTGGCTTGAAAGCAATTCCATTAGTGAACTTGAAGGGAAGATAAACCTATGTTTTTATTTAACCAAAGAAAAAAAAAATTAAGAGAGAAAGAGACCCCCAACCATGTCAGGTATAGAGCAAAGTCACAGCTCGCAGTAGTCAGGCAATAGTGCAAAGCTATGGAATTCCCTCCTTCTTTTGCCTTCTTTTTCTTTTTTCTCTCACATTTCTATCATTGTTTTGAGTAGCTGGTTTGATGAGCAGAGAAATTCACACTAAATACTGCTGCTATTCTAAACTTTAGGGGATGTCAAAAACTTCATTCTTCTCATTATTGTTCACGTTGATTAAAATGTGCCAGTGGCAACAATGCAGTGTTGAAATGGTGAGCTGCATAGTGGGGATAAGCTTCTGGAGCGCATGTAGACACTGTCTGGATTTAGGGTGCTGGTTTCGTTCTGTGGTTAGACAGAGAACAGGGCTGCAGTGGGCAGCTTACATCTTTTCCCATGCCTTGGTAATTAGCCCGACAGAGAGATTGGCAGCGCTACCTATGGGCCAAATTCCGGATACCTCTTTGCAAGGTCTGAGTAAACCATTTTTGTTCAGGGCAGGCAGCGCTTAAGGGAAAACGTTGGGAAGGGAATTATTTCTTCCTTCCCGCTGACATGGCTGTGACTGCCAGGATCCCATCTCTCCTGGGAGCTTTGGAGCAGTGGTCTGCAGTCCTGGACATTCTCTCGTGTCGTCACCCTGTCCCCAGGTGTTCCAGGCGCTTCTGTGAGGGCGGCACGCGTGGCCTGCCCCCCGCATGCTTCCTGTGGCCTGCTGCTGTGCACACAAATCATTTTACTCCCTCTGTACTCACCAAGGAGATGGGTCTGTGTTCCCGGGTTCTTTGGACTCCAGCAAAGCTGCCTTTGGAGACACGAGCATCTCGCCGAAGGGCGGCCCTGGCCCGTCATGGACCTGGGCTCTAAACACGGAGCGAAGTACAATATTTCAGAGCGATAGCCCTGTACCACCCAGTAGCATCTGGGCTCCTTGCTGGAGTAGTAGTTTTGAAAACTGCGTTCCCTGTGCTGGTCCCTGTCCCGGTGATACCTCCTTCCCACAGTCCAGCAATGTCGCTGCTTCACATCAGGACCAGGGGCTCTGTATGGAACATGTTTTGGCCCATGACAAAGTCCATTCCAGGAGTGACCTCCCCCAGTGGAACAGAGCCCTGTGCCAGGCTGCTGGGCATGCAGGCGTTTTGCAGAACGGGGCTCCAGGTAAGCCAGGCTGAGCTCTGCACGTGTCAAATGCTTTTGGTGGAAAGGCACCTTTCACACAAATCAAGAGTGAAATTTGAATGGTAATTTAGCTTGGTTCTTCAGAAGTCTTATGAAGCATACTATGAGGTTTTGCTTTCTGCATTTGTAGTTTGAAACTCCTGTTCCTCATTTACGGGTTAGCTTTGTCCTTCCACTTTTAGCAGTGCTGCTATAACAGACTATTCATGTATGTTTGAAGATAAAGTTTTTGTTTTTAATTTTTTGCTTATCATAATTAATCTAAGAAAGGCAATACTAAAGGTATATTTTTTTCCAAAAAATGATATTTTTACTGCACTGATAAATATTGTGACATCTCTGTTCTTAACTCTTTAGCTGTAAGGGGAATTGTGTGCAGATTCACACAAACCTTGTAAATACTTGTGCGTGCTTCTGACAGCCAGGGATTTCTTTTTCTTTCTCTAAAACAAGGTTTCCTCTGAAACAAAAAGCAATGGGCAAAATGCTCAGAGCAAAAGAAAAGCTTATCCCACTTTCAGAACATAGCAAAGGAGTTTTTGCAGTGCTGGCAGAGTTAATATTTAATGCAGATGTGTTTTGATTTTCTTTTTTCGGGAAATTGTTTGGAAAGGAATAAGAAAGCTAGGAAAGCTTTGGTCTGGAATTCTGATCAGCAATGTTACTCATCTACATATGGCACTTCTGGTTTTTGTTTTCATTTCGTTTTGTTTTCTTTTAAGTATCGGCTTGTTCTAGGCTCGCTTGCCTGAGTTCTAGGTTAGTCCGTAGGTGTTCTGAGCTCGCCTGCTGCTCTAGAACCGCTGACTCCTTTGGAAGCAAACCCTCCTGATCAGGATTCTGGATTCTGATTGCTATAAAAGGTATTCCCAAATATTGTGGGATACCTTCTGTTTTTTTTAAAGAAGGATTTAGATACACTTATATTAACACAAACTGTGACCTAATGGCAATAATTACCTCAAACGTGGGCATTCATCCTGGTTTTAGCCTTTCTGAAAACATGTAGCCAGCTTGAACTTTGATTCAAAGACTATAAACCCTGCACGGGCGGAATAATGATAAATGCCCACCCCGGTCATTGTTGCTTGAGTGAATTCTGGAGACAGTGAATCTTGAAAAAGAAAAAAAGAAATTAAACCAAGGAATAGATTACTCTTTTATGTATTTTAATCAATTGTGATGTTAAAATGCACATGTAAGTATATATGTTTATAGCTACTGTAAAATGCTTTGGCCTTCTAGAAGATATTTAATGAGTCACATTTTAAACCATTATGAACTGAATAATAGACTGTGGCTACTTAAACAGTTTTCTGGCTACATTTTATAGTTATTACAGTGTTTTATAGTTTACATTTAAACTGGTACTTTTTTAGGGAAATCTTGTGTTTGTAAGTGACACCTTCAAAAACTCAATACAGCTGCCTCTTTTTAATTTTGTCCTTTAAAATGGAAAAGTACAAGTGCGTCTTTAATATGTATATTCTGTTCTGAGATATAACATAGTGTTGGAAAGTTAATCCAGATCAAGTAACCGGCTATATTCTAAAATCTGGTTTAAACAAAGCACTCGCACCCACTTGGAAGTTTTAGCACATGTAGTCCATCAGATGAGCTGTTTGCTTGCTTGTTTGGGTGACGTCCTCTATGGGAGCTCCTTGGGCTGAAGCAGGGAGCACAGGACCTCTAGATCCACTGCTCTGTGTAGGATCCTCTAGATGAAGAGACCCGTTAAAGAGAATGAAGGATATTCAAAGGAAGGAATGTGTTGTACTGTTGATAACTCATTAGTTGACTGATTGATCCCTGAGATAGTGAATGCCTGGTTTATTTTATTTGTGTGTGTGTGTGTGTATGTGTGTGTGTGTGACAGCCACTCAGAGGCAATGCTGTAATTTGGCTTTCATCTGTTCACCCTTTTGTTACAAACAACGCTTACCACCCCAGAAGTGGTTTGAACCAGTAAATGAAATACAAAGTTCAGTGACCATCTCCTTGTCAACTTTGTTTTCTCAGCCAATGTCAATTCCCATTAATGCTATTTCCTCGCTGTTATAAGTTACCGTGTGTTTTGCGTTTTGATATATTACATTATCCCCCTCTCCAGTCTCGCTTAGCCATAAGTACCCATCTGGTTTTGTCTTCGCTTTCTTTCACTTGGCTAACCAATGAACAAGATATAAAAGTCTGCTGGGCGAAATGGTAGCTCACGAAAATGCGGGAATTGGCATTCAAAAGGGAAGAAACCAAAACCCAGTCTGAAGAGCCGAGCGCCCGTTGCGGAGGTGGGTGCTCTCAGGAAGGCTCCTCGCGCGCCCCTGTGGCGCCTGGCGCGTGACACGAGAGCGCTCGGGCGCACCGCGAGGGGAAGCGGGCGCTCGCTGCCGCTCTGTGGTGGGCTCCCGCGCTGCTCCCAGCGCGGCCAGCGGCCCCGCTCCACAGTGGGCTCCCGTGCTGCTCCCAGCGCGGCCGGCGCAGCGGGTTGGGCCAGGGCGATGCGCCGGGTCCTGCCTTGGCGGCTGCCCAACGTGCCCAGCAAGGCACAGTACCAAAGCGATGACTATCACAGGAGAGCGGGGCAGCGCTGGGGCAGCCGGCAAAGCGTCCGCCCTCCCGTAGCGCCCGCTCAGCCCATCGCTGCAAGGACGAAGCACGAGACTCTTTCTGAGCACTTTGGCTTGGGCCTTGCCGAGCGAGCCGGGGTTCCCAGCCCCACGACGCATGTCCCGTAGCGTCCCAATGGTCACCCAGAGCCCGGCCGCCCACAGAAGGGAAGGCGGGCGCTTCTGCAGTGCTTCCGCGTGACGGGGTTACATACAACACTTCTGGCTTTTCTTTATTTCCCCCACCCGCCTTTATTTCCTGTGCATTCGGGTTGGTTTTGTTTCGTTCCGTTCTGTACCCTCCTTGCAATGAAACTTCCATGGGTATTCCAGGGCACAGCTGTTTCAGATGTAAAAAGGATCTCCTCGTCCCAAGCTTCACCAACAACGCAGCCAAGGCACTTGGGGCACTGGATTCTACTTGGGCAGAACCAGAATGTAGCCTGTATCTTTTATACCAAATCCGATTTCTGAAAGGAGAGGAAGTGGAGTTAATAGCTTTATTAAAGGAGTGCGTGAAAGAGAGAGAGTCAGAGAGGGAGCGAGAAAGGGAGAAGGAAGAGGGGCATCCGGGAAGTTGAAGGGTCTAGACTCGGGGTAGTTAAAAACGAACCAACAGGTGAAACTTTTTTTTTTATTATTATTTTTTATTTTGTTTTATGAGTCGCAAAATCCTTTTAGAAACAAAAGAGGGGGAACGGAGGGAATGTTTTATGCCTTTTGACTGCCCACGACCCCAGGGTACTCTGGACGGAAAGTGGAAGTTAACAAACACTGCACCAAAATCCTGAAGGGGAAGAGGGGGAGGAAACAAGCTGTGAACTGCTATTGCACGTGCAAGGGAAACGATGCCCCTGCCCCAGCTCTGTATCTTGAACGGATCTTTCTCTACAGCTTCATCTCAGCCCAGTGACCCCACGAAAGCCCTGAGCCGTTGTGTTCCTTCACTGTGCGGTTTCTGTAATAAGAGTGTTAATCCATGTTAATCCTTGTGAAAATTATTGTGTGCAACAGTATTTTCTTGTGTACTGCTTTTTTCCTATGTGACTTGTCCCTTTCTTTTTCTTTCTTTTTTTGTTTTTTTTTTTTCTTTTTCCTTTTCTCTTTCTTTTTTTTTCATTTGGTAAATATGTCTTTCTTCTTTTTAAAAGAAAAACAAAACAAACTGATGTGTTGTAGACCTATATGTAACCTATTCCTTAGTCTCATATTATAGGTATGTTATAAGAATGGATATTTTACTTGGCTTTAGAATGTTTTACAAGAAAACTAATTCTTAACCAATCAAGTTCTTGCTACTAAAAAAAAAATGCTTGTGTTTTTCATCATGACGTTGTGTGCTTCTAATTAATAATCATTTTCGTTGTAGAAAAATGGAGTGAATTTATATTAGTCTTGGAAACTAATAATAGCATTGTAAATTTATGAGATGATTTTAACAGAAAATACATTATAGAAGAATATAGTTATTTTAATTGTAATATTACTAACTGTAGGGTGAGAAAGGAGGTCCCGTTGTGGTGAACTATGTTATAGCTTGTTATTCACAGTTTCTTTTTGATCATTTTTTCGGTCTCTGAGGTGAAACGAGTTATTAATCAGAATTTGTAAACTCACATATGCATATTGTATATGTGTAGAAATGTAATCACACTTTGTCTTGGAATTACATTAAACTGTTTTAAGTCACTGCAAAGCTTGTGTGTCAGTATGTCTTCTAACTAGTTAAAGTTTGGTCGGTTTTCAATTATTATTGTTTAATCTCCTGAGTCTATTTGGAAAACACCAGTAATAGGGTCATTAATAATAAATAAATCGCTTTCCTTTGAGGTGACATTTTTAGATTTCTGAGCCTGGTATTTTTTTTCCAATACAGAAGAGCATCTGTGTTCAGATCTGAGCTTCACAAGGATACAGAAGGGTACTCAGAGCTGCAATTTTAGTTTAGATCCCTTTAGAGTTCCTTGGGGCTGCCTGTTGTGCTGACTGAAGCGTGGGGATCCGTCGCAAATATCAACCTATTTCTTCTTATTATGCCAGAACCCTTACTCCATTTGCTGCCTTTCATTTCTTTGATGAATCCCAGCTGACCTTTGGAAAGTTTGGACATGAAAATGCTGAAACAACCACTTGTTGCTGATGGCCATAGGTAGCCTTTAGGCTGTGCTTGGTTTTTGCTGCTCAGTGTATTCAGGAGCAAGGTGCAGAGGTCTGTAAAGGATGTCTTCTTACACGATCCTACCTTGGAGAAGACAAGTGGCTCTTAATGGAAGGGGAATGAGACCTACCTGTTTTTGTTGCTGACTTTCCTCCATGCTGTGCCTCCAGCTACTGGGTTTCCTGGACTACACAATTCATGTTGCGTTTAATTCAGGCTCTCTATTCCCCTGGATGGTTGGAGGATGTCTAATGATTGATACTGTAGTAACTACGGTATGGGGCTACACTGTACATTATACAGCTGATGAAGGGGTCACGCAAACGTGGTAGCTGCATGATGGAACTGCACCACACCGCCGCGCGGTGCGCTTGCTTTGGTAAGGAAACCTTGAGATAAAACGGGAAGCGTATTTTAACAGAGACTGTCTGTAGTGAAGCAAAGACCCTCATTTCCATGGCTGGCAGCCCTGGGCTTGGTTGCCAACGTTGTTTCAGGAATTTCTAGAACATCTAATGAGTGCTGCAGCTGTTGCTGCTGTGAATCTCTAGGTAGACGTTGACATTTCTGGTAACAAGAGGTCAGGACACCATTCTCCTGGTTGGCCCACGCTGGCTGGGACCTGAATTCAGTAAAAGCAATTAAGGCTCTAATGCCTGTGCCTATGCAGCCCACCAATTAAATTTGTGTTTAATTTGAAATCATGCGTCCTATTAAACATGATGCTTTTGCAACACAGGCTAACAGGTAATGTATGCTCAAGTACTTCACTGGAAAGGGAGAGCTTACTAGTTCATGATACAAGGAAGAGACTTTAATGAATGATCTCATCTCAGAAACAGCTGTAAATCCTGAAGAGCGAGATTAACTAGAGTTTCCCCACGTCTGCATTGTGTTACACTATCTTTCTTTCTTTCTTTTTTGAAAATGGAGCTATAAAACTGTAAAAAATATTTATCCTTCTGTTGTCCAAGAAAGAGGCAGATTAAAAATAAATTGAAGTTGAAGAATGTGATTTCTTACCACTTTTTCCCAGGTGAGGAAAATTGTTTCTCAATTTAAGCAGGGCTGTTTCTAATGGAACCTTTGATGACTCCCGGGAGGAAGCAGTGGGATTTTTCAGGCAGCAGATAAAAGGGTGAAAATGTTCTTAAAGAATTAGATACCATCAAGGACCCAAGTCTAGCCCATAGACATCTCAGCACTGAGGGCCAGTGTGTGAGTGCAGTGATTTCTCGAGAGCTGCTAGTCACAACCCATCCTGCATCGCTGTGACCTCGCTCAGGAACTGCAAATGTGTCAGGAAAGCTGAAATCAGGTATGTGACTGTGCTAGCACAAACCAGTAAATGTGGGGGTGACTGCAGGAGCACAGACAGGCTGGGGCTCTGGTAGCTGCTGCCCTGCAGCGTGGTCACTTTGCATTAGTTGAGCCCTTTCTAGAGGCTAAAAGGGATCTTTGTTGCTCTCACTCTGAAAATGTTTGCCTGAACAAAACCTGTTTGCTCAAGATGGTAGTTGCCGTCACCCAAAAGTAGGAGTGGGAGAATAGGGGCACTGGCATGTGAGCAGGACATACATGTGCCCATATCTCCTGTCCTAGTGTATGGTGCTTTCCGTGAAGAGGCTGTGTTCTAATACTTGAATGTCTGAGGCTTGGCTTTCATATTTAAATGTACGAAGAGAACTGAGGTGACTTCCCAAGCTCCTTGGCACTGTTAGTTCCTATTCCCTCCCAGTGAAGTCACAGCAGGGATCAGGGAGACGAGGGGGCGCAATCCTGCCCCTTGAAACCCAGGCTGTTGCTTTTCGGTCACCTCCGTACCCGCATTAGTGCTTCCCAGGAAACCCGTGCTGAATCCATGAGTCTAAAGCTCATTGATTCTTGGTCCTTTGCTCTCTTATTTTTGCAAGCCACTCCGTGTTACTATTCCAGCCCACCCAGGGTGAACGTGCCTGCGTTAGCGTTTCCTGTGACGCAGTTTTCCTTTATGCTTTCTACTGCGATACTGCTGTGTAAAGCGCGAGCAACGGAGACTGTTATTCCCAGCACCGCGCTGCGTATCAAAGCCTGGGCCCTTGGGCAGTTCTGCCCCAAGGGAAGCGGCCGTGGGCAGGGCTCGGCATGCGGATCCCGGCATGCACGGAGCCTCTTGTGCAAGGCGACGCGCCGGCCGGTGCTCAAGGGCCAAAATGTGTGTTCTGGGGTACGAGAGGCCGAGCCCAGCAGGCATCCAGAACCCTTCTCGTCGTTATTCAGGTAAGCGCGCTGCCTTGGCTGTATGAACTTGCCAGGCACCCAGAAGTCACTTTATTCCTTTTTCTTATTTCCAAGCTGGAGGAGAAACAAACAAACAAAAACAAACAAACAAAAACAAACAAAAAAACAAAAACAAACAAAAAAACCCTTGAAATGCAAAAAGTCTTGTAGCTCAAAGTTTGTAATATTTCACAAAAAAAGTGAGGGGGGAAAAACAGAACAAAAAACCCAGTGATTGGAAGGAAAGACTTACTGTACTTCAAAAAGCTGCAACTGAAACCTGGGATGGAAATTCAGGTCCTTTCCAGATAGGCACAGTATGGAAATCAAGGAATAACTTACACATGTGCGCGTACACACACACACGAGAAGGGGTAGGGGGGAAAGGCAAGGCTAGCCCTGCTCCTCCTTATCCAGAACACTGTGGTGATGCCTCCTCTGTTGCTTTAGACTGTGCTGCTCCCCTGCGCATTACTGACTTGGTCACAGCTTCACCATGGAGCTCCTTTGCTGCCGTGGATATGCTCACCTCAGACCTCTGAGCCTGTTCATCCAGGAGACACTCCTGTGCTGCCTCTCCAACTCAGGCAGCAGGAAACGGCCCTTTCTTGGGTAACCATAGGAATAATAATAATAAAAGACTGGAAAGAATCCCATCAGGCACTAATGAAACTTTAACAATCCTTCAAGTCTAATATGCCAGATATAATATAGATGTAATCTATTCTTAAAAACTGTCTGTGAGGATGAGTCTGCAGAGCCCTGCTTTGTGACAGGGAGTCCTAGCTCCTTTGCTATTCGTATCTCTTTCTTCCCGCCTTTCCTTGTCTCAGTACACACCCCGCTCCTTTCTTCAATGCCCCTTGTCCCATGCCCTCAAAGCAAATCCCATTATCATCTTGTGTTTTTCTTTTTCTTTTCTTTTCTTTTTAAGGCTTTAAATAATTAAACACAGTCATTTACGATATTATGGTGAGACCTGGAGACGCTGAAAGAACTGGCTCACTGTTCTGTGTGGTGATAGTTACATCTTGCCCCACATTTGTTTGAAACCTCTGTGAGCCCAAGTCCCACTGACAATAAAATGTGGGTGAGACGAACCAAAGCACCTGCACTTTGCCCACATCCATGCAGTGACCCCTAAACCTGTGTCCCTTGCTCCAGCCTATGTCCTCCTGTCCACCCCCTGCCTGCCAGAGGCTTGATGTGATACTGAAGTGAGGAGTAGACTCTGGACAGATAAAGCAAAGGCAAAAAGTTGGTGCAAAGGGTGGGCTGTATGTGATGAGAGAGGTCCTGGTATTGCTTGGAAAAAAAAGGTATAAAGAAGGGAGGAAATGTTCCAGCACAAGACAAGAAAGAAAATAGAAGAGAACTAAGCAGAAACCACGTACTGGCTTGAGAAGAGTAAATGAAGTGTGTGGTACAGACAGAAGGAGGAGAGAAAAAAAAAAAAAAAGATTTTTCAGCAGTATTGAGTTCCCACTGAACGGAGGAGCAGAGGACTGGTGGGTGCTCAACACTTTTTTTTTTTTTTCTTTTTTTCTTTCTTTCTCCTTACCGCCCCCCAGCTTTGCCTGCCCGGCCCTTGCCGCGCCACGCCGGGTAACGCGCAGCCCGGGTTAACGCGCAGCCCCTGTGGGCGCGGGCGGAGCGGGGCCGCAGCCCCGCGGCGGGGCCGGCAGAGGGCGCCCCGCGCCCGCCGAGGGCCGTTCCCGGGTTCGCGCAGGCCGCGAGGCGGCCCCGGAACGGGAGGGCGAGGGCCGGGACGGGGGCAGCGCGGTGACGGCTCCTTTAGGACAAACGAGCGGGCACCGGAGGTCAAGGAAGCGCCAGCGGAATATTCACTCAGTGCTCAAGTGAAGGGTATTGCGGGTGCTTTGCTCTGTGAGGAAGCAAGGGTGCCAAAATAACCCGCCTTTGATCGCAGGGCTTGCCTTTGATCACCGGGACCGGCGCTGCCAGAGGTTTTTATAATAGCTCGGCTGGATACCAAATGGGTAACAGGTCTGATGCACCCCGTGTCCGACACAACCATTCACTGCAAGCTTCCCACCAAGCCGATGGTGCTGCTGGTGCACGAAATCTAGAGGTGAAACGTCTTGGAGGCCCTTCACCCATCTGGGTTATTCTTTAAACAAAATCAGGAATCATCTGACTCCTGAAATCCACTGCTTCCCAGAGATTCCTGGCTGCCCATGAAGAATATCATCTCTCAGGAAGGTGAGGAATGGTTTTGGTTGTTTCCCCCAACGTATTTCACTTCAGTTGCAAAAATGGCATCCTGATACTCAACTCTGAGAAGAAACCAAGGTGGGGAAGGGTCTCCATTCTGCCTTTCCTCCTTACCACAAGTTTTCAAAGGTGTCAGGGCTTCCGCTATGAAACATGCCAAGGTTTGGAGTCATGTGTGACATGGAAAGAGCCAGTGATCTGCTGCACAGAGAAAGAGTAACCCATAAGTAATCTCTGAGAAATAGTGTGCTGCTTACAACATAACTGATGCTTGGATCCTTTCATAGTCTTATTACCCCTTATGTTTAATAAAGTCATTGAGAGAACTTTCCTGTCACCAGCCTTGTCATTTGTGACCTTACCTCTCTAGGGTGGGGCTTCCAGAGTGAGGACTGTTTTTTAAGGGATGTCAAGGGGGACACGTGTTTCTCTGCCCTCTCATCGCAGGCAGGCAGGGTCATGGAGCAAAGTGCACGTTGGCTGTGAAGTTCAGCTTTCTGTGACTGCCTTCTCATGTTCCCCTCATCCTCACTTTCCTCATCATAACTAAGCAGAGCCCTAACTGGCCTGTGCTGAGCTCTCCGTTATGTGAGCCACCCAATTCGTTTGCCCAGGACACTGTATTAACTCTCTGGACTGTGAAGCTATTCTTACCTTTCCTTTGGTATGGGCCCTGTCTCCATTTATTAACAGGCCTCCCAGCAAAGGGCACTTGAGGCACGTTGCTGAACGCAGTTACGATCTCCTGAAACCACTTCTGCTGCCGCTGCCTTCTCTGGAGCGCTGCATGCACATCCCCTCTCTCCCTGTGGCAAACGCTCTCTGCTTGGGCTCGTACGGTTGGTTCCCTGGCAGGACAGCCTTATGATGTTGAATGTGCCTGTTTGCTGGTGAACAAGCGGTGGTTTCTTCCATGACTTGCTGGAAAATCTGTTTCAGCTCCCTGGGAATCGTGCAGCAGGAGAATAACAGGAGTAACGCTCCGGAGCGGCAGGCCATGCCCAAGGGTCCCGTCACACTGTAAGGAGCCCTGTGGCTGCTCTGAAGACACAAGTGCACTGCTGTTGCTCTCCTGCAGAGGAGACCCTGTGATCACACTGAGCATCTCCTCCCAGAAGTGAGGAGAATGAGCGTGATACTTCTACACCTCTGGGGAAATGCAGTCATAAACTCTGACCTGATGCTAATTGATGCTAATGAAAAGACTACAGCAGATGTTGGAGCATACCAGCAGGTAAGGACAAATGATGCTCTTTGAACCTGGCTGCTGCTAGCCACAGAGGAAGATACTGTGGTATCCCCAGCCATGGAAATGCTGTTAAGCCGTTTAGACAAAGGTTAAAAGAACTTTAAGTAGGGGCAAGAGAACCGTCTACCTCTGTGTCTCCTTCACTGCTCAGACAGTCTGGTCTTTCCTGGGGCCGGGATCTGTCTCTGTGGGACAGGGTAACACGCAGTGGAGATACCAAAGTGCCGCTCTGGGCTGACAGCTTCTCACAGCTCGCTCTCTGGTCCTCTGCCCTCCCAGGAACCAGGTTGGTACATGTGGTAGTTCTGCAGTGCTCTGCAAGGCGGCGAAAGAAGCTCGTCTAGGCAGAGAAGGGGCTGCAGCTTGTCCCATCCCTTCTCCTGAGTCTCTGGAAGAAGCAGAAGAGGTTGCGCTGCTCTGAGGAGGAGATAGGGCAGAGTCACTGAGAGAGGAGTAGGGTCAGGAGGCAACAAAGGCAGTACAGAGCACAGCAAAAGATTATTACTAATTTTGCCCAAAAGAATGAGCTAAGTAATTGCAGGCTGGCTAGCCTATATATTTCCAGGGAAAATAAAGAAAATGTTTGTATGGCGTTCACTTGAGAAAATTAAAGAATATGACTAATGCCACTGACAATTTTGAGGTAACTATAAGCAGATTTGTCAAACCAACCTGATTTTGTGCTTTGATAGGACTGTATTTTTGGATGACAAACGTAACTGCATAATGATAATGTACTAAGACAGTTAAACACATGAGTCAGTACTGCATTTTGATTTTAAAAATTAATACTAAGTAGCATCAATAAAGCTTTTGTGAACTGCAGTGAGGATCGGCCACATGACAGATCTCAGGAAACCAGTGCAGCTTGTTGCGATGAGAACTACCTCTGAAGCTGCTTAACCATTTAATCCGTGATCAAAATGGGTATAAAAGCACTATTGATAACAATGAGGTTAGGGACGATTACCAGAACACAAGAGAGTCATGCAGAGTGATGTGTAAAGACAGCAAAGGGCTCACTCATCTCGGAAAGACACTTGGAAGTGGTAAGAGTAAGTTGGAAGTTTGGGCTTAGTGGATGACACTGGCAAGTTCAAAGCATCCAGTATCTTCTGAGGAGGTTGCCTTTCATTCTGAGGGCCTTTCTCGGATCAAGGGGCAGGCAGCAGAGGCTGTCCAGGACACAAGCCCTGTAAGACCAGCACATTCCCTGATTCCCTTCTGGGCTTCCTAGGCAGCAGAGAGCCTTTTCCTCCACAAGAAAGCCACGGAGCAGCCTTTCCAGCTGCTGGCACGGAGGGGACTCAGCTGCCTGCACCCGCTGCCATCAGTGCCAATGTGAACAGGAGCCGGGTGGGTTAAAGCCCAGGTGAAGAGCAGAGCAGATAACCTTTTGATTCTGTCTCCAGGTGCCATTTTCTGGATTAATATTCTTAGACCTGCTGTAAGGAAAGCTGGAGCTGTTTGTGCACAGAGCGGGATCGCTCTCCTTCTGCAAACCGATAGCCCTTCCTCGGTGCGAGCCTGGGGCATGCAGGCAGCTGCAGGGAGGCAGTTGCTTGGGAACCACTCAGCGCACCCTCAGGAGGGACAGAGCAGGGTCAAGTGACAGCTTCGCTCTCAGGTTTACTGAGGTTTCACTGCTGTTGCTATGGCTCTTGGTGTCACTGCTTTTCTTCCCTGGGAATGATGAGGCCTCGCGCTTGTGTGGAGCAGTGGATGGGAGGAAGCACAGGCCTGCGAGGCTGCAGGTCCAGCACATCACCTGGTCTTTTAGACCATCACCTGGTCTAAAAGTCTAACCAGGGCTTTTAGTTTCTCCTCCATGCAATTTTCCCTAGGATTCTGGAGACAGTCGCAAAGGAAAAAGCACTCAACATGTGAAAACACCCCATTAGAAGGATCATTTTTCCTAGCATCCAGGCTACCTGTAGCCAGTGACCTGAATGCATGGTATGCCCTAGAGGCAAGGTGCCTTTTACTAAACCTTGTGAGCAGCTCCCTGGTGACAAATTTCTCTTTCTGTCCTCCTGCCCTCAGAAAGCAGCAGCTCCTGCCCTACACGGTGCTGACCCTACGAGCTTTTGGCCAGCAGCTAGTCAAGTACACTCAAGAACAGTGTTTTTGAAAGAAAAGATGCTTTTTCAATGCGAGTAAAGCAAGTCAGCAGGTAAAAATTGAGGTAATGCAGAAAGGAGCATTTGTACGTGTCCTACTAAAAAACACCGTTGTTTTGGATAACCTCCATTTAACATAAACTCATTGCTGGAGGTGCAGAGCACCAGCTCTGGCCAAGATCACTCCAAGAAGGTTGGCTTTTTTGGACTCATCCCAACATTGCTGTCAATCAGCTGCTCAGCTTTGTGCAGCTGAGGTTTCCTGCAGTTCAGTGCCTTTGGATTTTCACTGGATTTAGGAGAAATTAACACTTGTGCTAAGGTATGTGAGTGTGTATTCCCTCACGTACTTCTTTAATGTTCTCTGTGATATTTCAAAATCTGCTAGGATCTTCTCTGTTGTCACTGTTCCTTCCCATTTTTCTCCCCTCTAACATCTTTCTGTACAGCCCAGTGGGAAAATAGCCAACAAGAAAACTGAGATATTGATGAGCTTTGTTTAAAAAAAAAAAAAAAAAAAAAAAAAGAAAGAAAGAACTTGTTCTCCCATCATTCTTAAAAAGTAGGTTTGTCCTACTACTATTTACAACCAACTCAAGCTGCCAGCAGGTGATTTTTGTGGAAAATTACCAGAAGTCCCAAGATACTTCAAGATTATATCTGGGTGCAGCATTTTAAAAATAACAGACCACAATGGTCAAAAGGTCCAGACTTTGCTGTGCTTGAGGTGAACTACAGCCTTGTCCTCTGGCACGGGCCTTCGGGAGTATTCCCACAGAGGTGTATAGGTAATGTATATGACCTCCTGTGCATATATGCATCATCCAACCATTCTTAAAACCATCCTGTTTTGTCATACATGCACATGCACACAACCAAAACCTCAGTAAGCTCCAAAATGGCATATCTGAAGGAGGGCAATCCAAGGGATCGATCCCTGATTTTAAACAGTGTGTGCTTCATTAATGTGGGCTACCTCATTTCTCAGTCTGTGGTGGCTTACGCTGAGGAATGTTTCGATTTCCATCTATCCCTGATGTTTCCTCACTCACCTACTGTTCCTTAGGTTGGCATTAGGTCCACTTACCCTTGAGTGAGCTATGGTGTTAAGTTACTTCTGAAATGGGACAGTGGCCCTACCTGGTGAGCTTTCAAAACACGCAGAGTGGCAGCCAGCCTGCCCTAAAGCTTTGTGTGACTGTGTGGTGCTTCTTTCCCCTGTAGCTTCTCCTCCGTCCTCTATATGCCGACTAACTAATTACACTGACTTTGAGAGGATTAATTTAGGAATTATATTGATTAAACGACCTTCAGTCCTTCAGTTGGTTGTCCTGATCCGAGTTGTATTTAAGGGTATAAAGTCAGCGCAGTTGTCAGAAGCTATGAACTAGGAAGATAGGACTCATTAGACCTAAGAAAATCATGCAAGTCTCTCCTTTCTTGCCCGAAGGTACCTCCTGAGACTCCAAAATTTTATCTCTGGCTCTGCAACTAATTTACTTGGTAGGTTTTGGGATTTTTTTTGCCTTCTATCTTCCCTTTACACATTTCCCGTTTCTTTGCATTTTCCTTTCTCATTATTGCTTTCGCTCTTGAGCTGCATGCTACTCTGAAGTGTGCTACTCCAGAGCCTTTGTATATGAGCCTGTAATAGAGCTAAGGCTGAGGTGAGAGGAAAGATACCAGAGTACATGAAGAGGCACGCTGTTGGGCAATTTAAAAACTACTGTCTGGCTTTAGGCAAACAATGTGCAGCATTTGATAAATTAGCTGCAGCTGAGAGGACCATTTTCAAAGGATCATCCACCTGCAGCACAAAGTCCATGTTTAAGAGGTATGCTCAGCTCCAGCCCGAACTCCCATCAAAAAAAAAAAAAAAATCTCTCCACCCTTTTCCACTCTTTCTTCAGGGTAGACATGAGGATGCTCCAACCTGAGGACTGGGACCTTTGAAAACAATTTTCTATTGTACTGGATGACAAAGGGAAAGGAAGGATGGGGATGGTGAGAGATAGGAAAGATTGATAACTGTTTCCTTGGCAACTGAAACTCTGGAGCTCCATGCAGAAATTACTGAAGAGAAATGATAGAGGAAGGCAGCCTGGATGATCATTAGGGTCTTTTCTGCCCTCAGGCTCTCGATCTCGGGCTAAGTTCATATGTGGCAGCATGATGCTGCATAAAGAGACTGAGTTAGTGCTAAATGGGGCCTGGAAGCTGTATAACTTCTGTATGGCTGCATAGTAAGAAACCCTTGGGTAGAGGAGAAGCACTACTTTCGCCCTTTCATAAAATGGGGAGCAGTTTATGAAAAGGATTGAATGACTTGCCAAGGATTATTAAAATGTATTTTGCAACACAGAGGGCAGACGCAAGTCCCAGGCTCTCACTGTCATCACTGCAAGGGGAACGTGTTCCCCCTCATCCGAGGCACTCTGAAGATGTTCCAGCTTCCCGCTAAGGAAGCGGTAGGCAGGGGAAGCAGGCACTGTTTTGGGAATGCACTTTGGCTTTGCGCGTAGGTCTGTGCTCCACGGTGTTGCCAGCACAAAAAGGTCCCAATCCTGCATACCGCTCTACTGCAGCAGATCTTCATGAGCATAGTTATGTGCAGGAACTAGGGCAGGTATATGAATATTAATGAAAGATTGACTAAATTTATGCTATTAAAAGATTTCTAGTCCCAAAGAGTAGGCAGGGTCTTTTTAAAAATGCATAATTAAATATAACATTTGATATCTAACTTTAAGGGAACTAAGTGGATTTTGATTTTAGTCTTCCATTTATGCAGTGCTTTGCAAGTTTGAGGTGGAAATATGCCTTCATTTGAACATTTTCCTTTTTTGTCCCTATTATGTCTCATGTACCAGTCTTTGTTAATGCTAAATTTCATCACCATGAATTCTGGTGTGCCACTGGGCAGCTAGTATTGATTTCCACTCCAAAAATAGAGCATCAAATGGTTTGTGTATTTATAACTGTGTATGTGCCTGCATGGTATAAAAGACAGATGAAGGTGAAATCAGAATTGTAATTAATGACCTTGTCACTTTCAAGTTAAACTTTTGTGACTCTAGTGCATATAGCATGGAAGTGTTGGAGACTTGCCACGCTTGTGAAAGGCATCCCCAAGCAAACTGCTTTGCATTCCTATACGGCCCCTAGAAACTGCAGAGTTGGGGTAGCAAAATTGGTAGTAGTCATGTGAGAAAAGTCACACTGCACCATTAGGGCAGCCAATTCACTTATTTCTGTCTGACCACGATACTAAAGAGTTGCCAACACCCCTGTCATCATCAGTTACCTCTCAGCTTAGATTAATGATAGATAACCAGTTATGCGCGGTGATTCCCTGTACAAGTGAGTAGAGCAGTTTCACGTGTCCTTCTGATCCTCTGCAAGGAGCTAGTGACCGTGTCAGTGATATAAGGTTGGCTTTCTGAATGTCACAAAACAAGATATTTTGAAAAATACAGTGAAAAAATGAAAAATGATATTTATGCTCCCTGAGAGCCTTCTTCTGGGCTAGCAGTAAGTTCATGAGTAAAATACTACGTAAGTGAAATATCAGTGTGATCCTGTTCTCAGAACGGGAGAATCCTGCCTGGCTGCTGGAAGTAATCCCTCAAGGCAATTAGCACCAGGATACATAAATGTATGTATTTGGGTGTGCGATTAGGATGTAAAGGTAAAAAGTAAAGCTAAAATGAGCAAGTTTTTTTTTATTATTGTTCTTCTGTTTAAAGATTTACTTGGTTTTTCCCTCTTCTGCTTATTTTCACCTTGTCAATGTCCAAATAGCACATCTTCAGTTCCTTTGTTGAAGAACATTTGGAGATCTGAAAGATCTGAATAACGACTTCAGTAAAATGTGTCATTTTATAAGGAACAGTAATTTCACTACTTAGAGAGACAGCTATTCCTGTAGGGCGAAAAAAAAAAAGAAAAAAAGATGAAAGATATTTAAGGAAGAGGAAATGAAAAAGAAATAAAATTTTATTACTTTGATTCATAAGAAACTAAAATAAAATAGCAAGGTTGGGATTCATTTCATCCAACTTTATCCCTCTAAAAGGGAGGGTCTAGTTATTGAAGCCTTCCTCTATAGGCAAAGGGTAGAGATAGACGAACCAGAGGCTGACCTGTCTGACCTATCTTATCATGAAATGCATATTATTTCTTTCCATTCACAACAAACTAACATAGTTTGGAAACTGAATTTCAAAGAAATCAATGCATATAACTTTAGCTAAAAAGAAAAGATCTATCACGCAAGTCCTGGTTGAAGTAAGGAATGCAAGTTTCCTATTCTGAAGTGGAAGTAGGAGTGGTTTCATCCTGCCAAAAATTAGAGCCGGCAAAGGATGCAGTACATGAAGCCCAAACAAGGAAACACAGGATAGGTATTTCAGAGGAATAGAAAGAGCAAGGAAGGTACCATAGCAGGAGTGCAACCTTCCAGAGCTTCAAGGAAGTATACTTCATGGGGTGGAATTTATCCAGCTTTTTCAAACAGTACAAAATGTGCTTCCTTCCAGAAAGACAGGCCATTTGGCAAGGCTAGTACATTAGCTTGATTTGGGGAGATTAACACGTTGTCACCAAATCTTGTAAGTCTCAAAAGCATTGGCATTTTTCAGTCCCAGATCCTGGAGTAGTGCGATTTAAGAACTCAGATTTTACTTCAAACAAAGAAAGTTTTTCTAGATTGTTAAATAAAGCTGGAAGAGGTGAATTTTAAGGACTCAAAGTAAGAAGGAGCAACTGCAAAAGTAGAGATTTCTGATCTGTTAACCATGCTGATGATTTCTGAATACTCGGACTTAACCACCGAGCAGGTATAAACATAGTAGTAACATCACACATTGCTTCTGATCCAAAACTGTTGCCTGTGTTGCATGTGGAAGCAAAAGAAGGAGGCAGTTCTCCGTACAGCACTCCTCTCTTCTTCCACTTCCCCCATGTACCCGTAAAACCAGTTTGCCCCATGTGTGCATCTTGAGAGACATTTAGAGATACAGTTATGGTGCAACTATAGCTGAGTCTTTGCCATGATAGTAAAAATAAAGCACTCCAGTGAAAATGTATGTATTGGAGGCCTATGATAATAAACTAGGTTTGCTTAAAGTGCCTTTGGTTGCAGACAATAATAATAATAAAAAAAAGTGTGTTAAAAGATCACTGCAGATAATTTTAAAGAAGGGGTCCATTTTTAAAATAGCAACATTTCATCTGACTTAAAGACATTGGAGCATAATTGAAAGTGAGACAGCCAAGAAAACTAGTGGAGTTAAGCTATGGGAATTCAACTGAACAATGTTTTGCATTCAGATAATTGCATGAAATTGGACCATTAGTGTAATTTTTTTGCAAATTGTAATAACATAAAACAACGTGAAAAATTCCCAGTGTATATATTCAACTAATGTGCTAAAAGGGAGCCACAACTGGTTTCAGACAGAGCACAGCGCACTTTCATTAACTATTCAGAGCTGTGTCCAAATACTGATTTGAATCTCACCAGTGACTCAAATGGACTTTCAAAGGGAAACTTTTTTTTTTTTTTATAAAATAGTAAGTAAATAAATATAATTTAATAGTTAACTTGTGGTTTTCACTGGCAGGAACATTATTAACATGTCCTTTATCTGACCTTAATTTAATGTTGCATAAAATATCAGTGAAAAGAACAGAAGAAGGAGAGACTTTTGGCTCAAATTGCTGCTGCTTGCTCCAGTAGTTGTCCTGGCTGAACAGACCAGCAGTGGCAACTGGTGCCTTTCTAGCTCCCTCCATGAGATGGAATTACTCTGTTGTGCAGCTTTCCCCTAGCTAAGCAGAATGGTTTTCAGGAGAGATCTCCCAGGACCCCCTTTGCCTTAATTTCTTCCTCTTTGTTTCTCACCCTGGATTCACCCCTGTGACTCATCCTCAGTATTTGTAAAGTGAAGCTGTCAAGGACAGTATTAAAGTGGCTTCTGGCCGTGCAGCCTCAGCCCATTGAAGCCATCAAGGCAGACGGGTGCCTTCCTTAGGCCCACCACTGACTTGGGCCAATTATTCTAATGCTCCAAGTCTCCTGCTGTGGCCCCTGGAAAGAACTACTGCAATTTGTTTCGCTTTCATCCTTACTGAACACTTGCATGCTTAGGAGCACGTGCCAGCCACATGGCTAGATGGACTGTTGAGGACGCTGTCTATAGGGTTCAGTCAATGCCCGATTTGCCTGTTTTTTTCCCATTTCTGAAGGAAGGGAAATATTTGGATTGTATTTATGTTGAACTTAGAATATCATTATATCAAATAACCATTCCATGTATCTGTGCTCAGTAGTTCAACCCATTTACTAGCATTTTTCAAGTTAGCATCCATATCAGAGGACAGAAGAAGAGACCTTGTGAGCATCATGTACTGAATGTAAATGTAAAGCACAGTTGAGTAAGTAGGAGGTGCCTTAGGAACTCCATTTAGTAGTGGAATATGCCTGGTATCTCATCTTGTTCCCTACACTCTGTTTTGTGCCCAGTCTACACTAGTCTTAAAATACAGAGAGATGAGATTTTTTTTTTTGTTCCTTTCCTTGAAAGGGCCATTCCCATGCTGGTATATCCCACTGCCAGAAGCTTTACCCCAAGATTCTGATTCACATTTTTTTTTCTTTTTGGGATTAACTAATTTCTGTTTCAAGCATTACCCTTAACAAGCTCCTCTTTTTCTTGTCAGTTAAGGCTTTTTGAGTGCTTTATGTCCCTTTATTATGTCTGCCCGTCACAAGTCTGTACAATGGTCTTTTAAAGTTTACACAGGGGACAGCTGCACCGTGACACACCATGGCACAAATACCCCCGAGGCAGAGCTGAATGAGCTGGCTCCAAAACTGGAATTTGTGCTTGGGCTATTTAGTGCAGAGAGGCAAGGACCGTCTTTTCTGGCTTTCTTTGTTCGCAGCCTGTTCAGTTCAATACAAAGGGATCCTGGTTTGTGAGCAGGGCTTGCAAGAACTGCTTGCAGAAAAGGAAAAGGAGAAGAAAAAGTGATGAAGGTAACTGGAAGCTCCACATCGCTGTAGTTCGTGTTGGGGCGGAGGAGATTGAAGAAAACATTGTGCAGTGTGTGTGATTGGGACTTGAAATTCGGTAATACTAAATAAGTTCTTTGCTTCACAGAGGTCTATGCTGGGACATTTCACTGAGAGATGGGGAAGCAGTGTAGGGAGGAAGGTCTGCATGGCAACATACAGGCAGAAATTCTTTCTTAAAGAATGTAAATGAAGAAAAGTGTAGACAACAGATATTCAGATATTTTGTGAAAGATAATTAATGGGAGGGAGAGTGGGACTGAAACTTCTAGAAGGAGCAGGAAAAAGGGAAGAAGGCTGTAAAAGTATTTCTGTCGTCTGTCAGCAGAAGTGAACATTATGGGCTGGATTTTAAAAGTGTTCATTCCAGCTGCTCATGCTAAAATCTGGTACTGATTGACAGTGTGGTTTAATTACTACAAAAACAGTGATCCTTGAATACACAAAACCTATTGATCCAACTTGCCCATTATGCAAATTAAGAGAGCACTGGATTAATCTTTAGTGTAACTTCAGGCTGGGCCTGATAGGTGGAAGGCTTATCTTCCTATGTGGCATTCAGATGGTTATCGGCGTGGTGGATGTATCCTGAATTATGAAGTAAACTTTGGAAACCAATGAGGGGAAGGATTTTGCAAGGTCATTATGTTTTTGAAAGTATTTATTGACATTGCATAGAGTGGCAGGAGAGTTTTGTGATTCTGTTTTGTGGGATGAGTGTGAATGAATGTGTAAGTGACTAGGAGGCCCTTTTAGTGAGCGCTCTATTTAGTATAGAATTACTGCAGATATTTTATATTAAATTTCCTGTACTTGAAACTTCTGTTAAATTCCATGGTTACTACAGACAAAATTTTGCTCTCCTAGCTTTGCCTCTTGTTCCATGAGACAGAAGATTGACCTAAGTGCTGCTATGCTCAATGCTGTAGTAGTTGTAACGTCTGCGAGGTGTTAAGATACCTCTGCATACAGGCATAACCTCAGGCTGCTTTTCCCAAGGTATGTATTCCACATATTTTTCCAGCGCAGAAACACAGGATTAAAAACACAGCATATGTGAATCACTTGCCTTATTCCTTTACCTCAGAAGAACAATGCCAGTTTGCAGCATCTCAGTTTTATACAGTTGCAACATAAGACCATCCAAGACTGCTTTGATGAGTTATGCAGGTACAAAAATCTATATCCTAATGATTTTTTTTTCTTTCTTTCATTTCGTAACCTAGAAGTGGCACTTTCCAGCACCTTCTTTGCCCAGAGCAAAGCCAATTTGTTTTGTCAGGCTGGTTTTCTGAGGATGGCTCTTTTCTAGGGCCAGCAGCTGTTACTGCAGTACTTCACCAGCTAGTTAAAAGGGGCAGGGCACAAGTAGCCTGGAGCGCAACTTTGGATCCAGCAAGGCAAGCATGGAAATGCACAAGAAAACTTGTATTGTTCTACTGGTTTGTGAATTGCTTGAATGGTTTTATGTCACTTAACTTGTCCACACTTAGCATGATCCGTAGCCCACAGTTTCATGGACAGTAAGAGAAGAACTATCATGACAGAAAACTCCCTCTGCCCCCTTAGACATGAATGTTGATGAGGAAACATTTGTCTGAGAGCATTGCGAATGTCTTTATGAACTCGTGCTTGGAGATCTTCACAAAGCTAAGTTGTATCTTTCATCATTTTTTTTTCCCAAAAGGTTGTTCAACAAATTGGAAACATTCACATTTCTTCACACATTTTAGCAATAGCAACTAAGGAGAAATAATTGTTTTTAACGTAAACACTGTCCACTAAAGGAAAAATATTTTCAGTAGTGTGGGTCACTGAGGACTAAATTAATAATAGCTGCAAGTTAAATAACTGAGTAGTTGTCTGATTCCAAGAGAAATAATGTTGGAAGTCTGTGATTCACTCCGGTGTTTCTGAACTGGCATTTTGATATGCAGTTCTGAGAAAGAGAAGGTGTCTGGATTTAGGTATTATTTATGACAAAAAGAAAGATGGTTAGAAAGTACTTTTACTTTTGTAATAACATCTCTAAGCTTCCTTTCCAGCAAAACCTAGAAAACAGTAAGAAGTGAGAGGACAGCATTTCTGTGGAGAAATGGAGCAAGAACGTTAAAAGCAGGTAACTTGTTTTGTTGTTTTTGTATGAAAAGGAAAGGAAAATAGTAACATCCACCATGGAGCACAGCACGTCACCTCTTCGAGGAAGATCTGCATGGGGGCGTTTTCAGGCATCCTGCAGCACTGCCTTTTTGTGCACCTGCAGGTAGTGGAGAGGGACCGGAGAGAGAAGATGGCAATGAAGGAGGGCTGGAAAAATGTCCTGCAGTCAATGACAGAATGTTTTGGAGCTGGTTGCTGAGAGATGACAAATAAATATGAATACCTGGCTATGAAACTCCTGGCCTGGTTCACCAAGACAAATGGAGGAAGTCAGTCAGCCTGCCACATGCTACAAGGCTTTCCAGGGCATTGGGGAGACCAGGGAAACTGCAACAAAAATTAAAGTAAACAACAGTAAAAGGCAACTATTGGAAAAACAACCCTGCGGAGTATGGCTCCAGTGAAAGTTTGTTGTAAATAGAAGGCTAAGCAGGAAAGATTGTCATGTATGACTAATGAAAGCCCTTCGTATGTGCTGGGAAACAGCAGGCACAAGAATAAAAGGGCATAATGTAATGTAGCCAGTAGCTGCCTCACAATTCTTGCTTGGATATGGGTATTTAACAGTAGAAATTTAATTTGGAGGTGTCTGATAGAATGTGTGAAATGGCAAGGGAATAGTGAACATGCAACTGAATGTGACAGTTCTTAAATTAGCCTAGGAAGCTGAGAAACAACATAAGCACAAGTTTGGTCTCAATGGACACAGGAACAGGGAAACGTGAACCTAACCGCGCAGTAAAAACATCGGTTTTGTGCGTTGTGTTTTTCAGGAACTACAGAAAGAAAACTTGCCAGCTGAGATAGTGGAGTTAGTGGTTGCTGTGGATTTAATTATGGGTGACATATCAGAGATGTGAGAAAAGTTATCTTATGCTTTTGCTGCCTGGGAAGCTGCCTTTCGTGATTCGGCCTCAGTGAAACACATGATCCACAGGCAATCTGAAACGCGCAACGGGCAGTCATACGTGTTCTGCTACTAGAGACACTATTAGGACAGCCATATGATGAGATATCTTTCAGCAAAGATGATGGACAGTGTCTGAACTATGTTTTGAAGTTAAGTATTTCAGGACTCGTAACTGCCTAAGCTGTTACAAAATCTGAGGCAGAGATGGATTCCTGTTCCCTTGCCAAGTATCCTGAGAGGTAGCTTATTAAGTGGAAAGGAAAAGCACATTTTGGAAACGGAGTATGTAAGAGCATGCTCTATGCCGAACAGGGGTATGAACTTCTGCTCACGGCGAGGGCATGCGGGAATTCAGAGAATTCTCTAGTTTGTGGTGACTAGTGTTTAGACTGCACTGTAAACCTGCAAAAGTTGGGTGGAAAAGACAAGAGAAACCAAAACGATGGCAATGGACTGTACAAACAGTGAAACTTAGCTAAAGAGTGAGGTGAGCTATGTCCAGCAAAAACAACAAAAAAAGGCTACAGTGCTTCTGCTGTTTGATTCCTAATGGGAAACACAGAAATCTCCCTTTTTTAGTATATTAAAAGGAATATCAAAGAAATAATTCTATCATCAATTTAATATAACAGAAAATTCACAGACTCCGAAATTTTGATGATTTGTTCAGGTAAAAAAAAAAAGTGCCTTTTTAAATTATTTTTGTTAAATGCTTCAAAAAACTTTTGTCCGTCTGTGATTATTATTTTTGCAACATCTAACATCTTTGCATATGCTATAGCCTAGACTTTCATTTAAAGATATAGGCTGTAATCACCCATGAAACTTTCAGTGAAACGTCCCTTGAGGGTAGAAACAAAATTGTATCATACGACGGGGATTTTCAGAATAAAAGTATAGGTCTGGCGCTAGGAGCTCTGAAGTACTCATCATAGTGATTGCCTTTGATATCTTGCCAAAGAGAGGCTGGCCTCGGACTTTTTGACCCTGAAAGTGCCTAATCTAAATGCAGTGGTGGTGTTTTTTAATTTTAATTTCTTCGCCAGATTTCACGGCCTTCCCTTATTCGCTGTGTTCGTACTGGGTTAGATCTTCGGCTGTCCCTCCCGTGCGGAGGGACAAAGGAAGAGAAGGGGGAGCCCGGGCCACGTCGCCGCGGCCGTTACGCGGAGGCGCCGCGGCCGTTACGCGGGGGCGCCGCGGCCGTTACCCGCGGGCGCCGCGGCCGTTACGCGGGGACGCCGAAGGGAGCGGCCGTTGGGCCCCCCTCCCGCAGCCCTGCCGGGCTCCTGGCGCTGCGAGCTCTGCCGTGACAGAAAAGGGGGCGGGCGCGGGAAAGAGAGCGAGAAGGAAGGCGGGGAAGGGAATGACGGAGGGCGGCTGGGCGGTAGGAGGCGTCGCCGCCGCCCCGCGAGCAACAGGCGGGGCGGGCTCCGCTGGCGCCTCCTCCGCGGGGCGCGGGGCGAGGCCTCGGCTCCTCCCGGCCCGCCGCGGCCCCGCGCAGACGCGGCCGGCGGGGCGCGCGCAGGTGGCGGGCGGCCCCGCTGTGCTCGCCGCCTCGGGCGGGCGGGCGGCCTCGGCGCCGCCTCCCACGTGAAGGGCCGGCAGAAGGAGCGGCGCCTCCCCGCTCCCTCCCTGCGCGCCGCGGGAGCCTCGGCGCGGCCGGGCGTGGATGCGCGAGCCCGCGCAGCGCCTGCCGCTCGGCCGCGGCTGCGGGGCGCCGCGATGGCGTGAGGCCGCGCCGCGCCGCGCCAGGGAGGGCATGGCCCGCTGCGGGGCCGCCTCGGCGGCGCGCTGGCGGGCGGCGCTGCCCGCGCTGCTGCCGCTGCTGCTGGCCGTGCCCGCGCTGCGCGGCGCGCCCGCACCAGGTAAGCGAACAAAGGCGCCGCGCCGCCCGCCCCAGGTGTGCGGGGCCGCGCAACGGCCCGCGGCAGCCGTTAGTAACGGCCGTTGGGGGCGGGGGGGCGCCTCCGCCGAGCGCTGCGCGGTGTGTGTGTGTGCGCGGGGCGGTGGGGGGGGGGGGGCGCGTAACGGCTTCTCCTCCGTGGCCGTGCACACATAACACGTATATTAATGTATGTAGCATATGCGTGTGGGGAGGTGAGCTTTGGCGGCATGATGTCATCTGCGAGCCCCTTCCCCGCGGGGGAGGGCGGTGCGGGAGGCCCCCCCCCGCGCCCTCCTGCGTGTGCGGCTTGGCGGGGGTGATGCCCCGCGTCAGGCGGTAGTAACACCTGCGGCTGCGGGGTGCGCTGCCTTGCCCTTTCTTAAATACATTTATATATAATTTATTTTCGGCGGTTTCTAACATAGAAATCAAGCGTCTGGGATGAGGCGGCAGCGGAGCCCCTTGAAAGACAAAGTGCTGCTCTGCTCGCACACAAACCGATCACCGGCTGCGCGCAGAAAACTGCCAGCGCTTCAGAGGGTGGACGTGTTCTTCACATAGTCCAAAATTCACAGGCATCTGTGATCCTTCTCCCCCTCACCCTTTCTCTGAGAGCCCTGCATATTAAAATTAGTCTGTAGTTAAGCATGCAGTTTAATCACAAAGATGTCTCATTTGGTTCTGCTCCCATGGCGCTAGCTTGGTTTTTAATATTGCCTTTCTTTATTAAATAAAGCCACTGATGTTTCAAAGAAAGAGTTTTTTTTTTTTTTTTTCTCCAATTATAGGTTCTCCTGGTAGATGCCGTGTATAAAGTAATACATTTTTATCAACATCTCTGTTGGGATAAGATGTGGTAAAATCATGTGTTAACCTGTTTCACAAAGTAGACCAACCGGTGTCAGCCTTTCGCTTTAAACTGAAACGGCTGTGAGGACTGTGATGTTTATTGTTGCCTACTTAAATGTAGGAAGCCTTGAGATGTGCTATATGTTGTGCAGTCATAGTAATAGTTTATCTGCAGCCCAGAAATTAGTTTGTTTTGGAGCTGCCTGTTAGCTTTTTAGTTGTTAGGCTCTGATCCAGCTCACTTTGTAGCCAATGAGAGATGTTCCGGTTTATTTTTAACAATTGTATGGCACAATGAGAATTCATAATTTCTAGTAAGCTTCAGAGATATTTTCCTAGGTTGTAGCAACAAAAAGGAGGAGGCAAGGGGACAACTTAGTTTTGGAGGAATTTGGTTTGCTTTTCCTCCGAAGTTAATGGAACATGGTTGAGTGTCTTTTTGTAGATTTTCATGGTAAGTCAACAGAAGCTTTTGTTTCGTTGTTTGCGTATTACTTAATAGCTTTTAGTTGAAGTTGCTGGGCAGCTCTGTAAACTTTTGTGTTAATGCTGTGCGTTCTTGTATAGCTTGCAAACAGCAGTAAAAATATTATGTAACTTAACGAGTTTTCGGGCTGTTTGGAGAGAACATTTGGAGACAATAGATCTCACCCGGCACAATGCTTTCCTGTTTAAGATTGTTCAGACTAGGGCAGGAGCCTTCAAACTCTTTCGATTTGTGAGCCCTCTCTTTGGTCTTTTTTTGCACTGGACATGTGAATCATGTATACTGAGCTTTGGCAGATTTGCTTTTGACAGGATATTTTGCAGAGACACCTTAGAAATTGTCCATTGATCTAGAGAGCTTTAAAGAAAGCAGGTTGCACAGAACTTTGTTGTTGTTGTTGTTCCCTTTTCATTAAGGTGAAATGCTTTATTAAAAAGCACACCAGGAATCTGATTTCTCTCTTTTGGGCCCATAATTTTTAACAAGGTAGGACAGAACTTTATCCTGACCTCTTCTTTAGCCTTGAAGTGCTTTAATGTTATGCTGGTGATACCAAACAGAAGAAATGATGTGGACTGGTCTTATGCAGTAATCTTGGCTGATGTTTGCTCAATTGCTTGAGGAGCAATCAAGCTTTTGCAGCAGGCTTCAGACTCCCTAACAGCGCCCTTGGTGCTGTTCACTTGCTTTTTGATGCCGTTTGGTCTTTAACGGTAGGCAAATTTCTAGAGTGATCTCCAACAGCTTAAAGCTATGCAAAAGAAGCATATAGTAAGACAGACTGGGGAATGGCTATTGTAGCTATTTGCTTGCAGTTGAAACTGTGAAATGAACATCAGTACTTAAGAAAATTAAGTAATAAATCAGTGTGGATTTTGGAATGTTTGATCCAGCTCCCACTGAAGTCACATGTTGCTGAATCAGGCCTTCAACTTCCACAGTTAAGCAAATACTGAACTCTCAGAATGTGAATGGACGGCTGGTGCTAAATTTGGTGTTTGAGCACCTTGGTGAATGAGAGCTTTAGTCGGGCTCTGTGAATGTCTTGCTGCTTGGCCAGGGTTATGTTTTTGATTTTGTTTTGTTGCACAGTCTATGCAAGTCCTGCAGTGACAAGCAGGAGAATTTATCTTGTTACGCTGCTTTGAAGGGAGAGAGGAGTGCTATGCGCCAGGCCAGAAACTCTCTCCGGAGTTTCCTCAGACACTCCAGGACTAAAGATGAGATGTTGAGGTCAGGAGAGAAGATCAGATGCAACTGCCTTATGGGACAGTGGCAGGATGTTGTTTATTCAGCCTAATTACAGGAAGGTGTTGCAAGGCACTTTAGCTGGTATTGTGTCTCCTGTGACCAGTTCAGCTTGTCAAGCTGACTTCCAGTTAATTTTCACAGAAGACCCATATGGTTGGAAGCCTCCCATTAAGGCTGCTTTCTATGCTCGCTTTGTCAGCTTTGTGTCTACAAGCTACACTTAGCCTTGCCAGATGAAATGTGGTTTTGTTTGCGTGTTCTTTCAAGAAGTTAGAATGCTAAACAAGCAAGTGGATAGTGCAGCTTTTTGTTCAGTTGTCTGTTTTGAGGGTAACATTTGTGCTGTGCAGAGCTAAGTCTTAAATTTCTCGAACGTGCATGGGACTTTACTTAAAAAAGAAAGCCATGAACAAAGTAGCTTGTAATAGCTTTGTCCTACCTTGTGTAATAGACTTCAAGAACGAGGCATACCAAAGAGCAATAATTCTTGCTGCAGCACAAAATTTAGAGCTCTTGAGAAGGTGATTGTGGCGAGTAGCAGATTCAGACAACCTTGTTCTCATTCCTTAATTCGGAGTGTGTGTGTGTGTGTGTGTGTGTGTGTCAGGGAGAGTTCCCTGGGAGAGGCAAAGTGAAGCAGAAATAGACTCCTCTACACCCTCACTTCAGCTGTGGGAGACGTGGCTTTCCTTCCTTTCAAAATAAACATGCTTACGGCTGTGACTACTAGTGCGTCTCCAGCTTTATGTGGTATACCGTACAGATAACACTAACTGCATAAGGGTTGTATTAACTAAGACTGTATCATGGGAAATTAGGGGTAGCCATATGGAAATGGCGCAAGAAGTCTTTTAAATTGTCTTAAAACCTCCAAACTGTCACCTAGTAGCAATAAGTGAACATGCAAAATTATACACAAGCTGGAGTTAAAAGAAACTAAGAATTACATTTTCTCTGAGTCCTTACCAGTGTAGTGGCTTTTGTATTCCTGAGAAGTATGATTTGATGTATTTTTATTGCTTTAAGAGTCATATATCTTTGTGCTTTTTCAGTAGTTTCCAAACATATGAGCAATAACAAATTTGATTGACATACGTATTCCCACCCCCTATATATGCTATGTTTTCAGCTGTTGATGTTATTTGAGTCAGCTACTTGGGAAGGCTAAAGGAAAACCTTTCATGAGAACAAGGGATTAGTGGTATTTTCTTCTTCGTCTGTGAGAGAAGAAGAAAACATAACTGACCGTTAGTAATCACATCATTGATTACATCAGTGTGTTTAATTTTATGTAAAATGCACAGAATAAATGCTGGAAAAAGCTAGACTAGGCTAATAGACCTAGCTTTTAAAGCTTTAAGATGTTATAGGTACTTTTAAGAAATAGTAGTACTTTGCAGCATAGTTTGGAGGGGCAGGGGAGGGAAAAAAACTCATCTGTTTCAGTTGCAGTTTTCTATACTATGTGTTTTGCTATAGGCTGAAGGGATATATGTTTTGGGGAAAAAGTCATTTGAAAATTCGGCTACTTGTATTGTTGAGGCTAAGAAGTAAACAATAGTTTTTGTTTTGAGTTCTTCAGTTTCCCTTCTGAACAGCTTTAATACCCTTATGCTGTGGAGCATGCAATTAAAATCTGGCAGATTGTGACTGCTATGAAAGGGATGTTTTCTTTGCTGCTGCTTTGAAAGTGACTTTTTCCTTTTTTTAAAAAATACAACTGTATTTAGGCACATGGTCGTATGTACCCTTGGTAGGGACTTTTTTTTTTTAATCTTCTAAAATTTAAGTGTATTTTATCCTTGCAAAACCTCCTTCTTATCTCTCATGCACCCCTGACTGGGGTGTATGTGTACCTTGACGGAACTACTAAACCTGCTTCCCCCAGGCCACAATGATATGTGAAATCTGACTGCTGTGTAAAAGTTGACTCAGGCTGTTCCAGCACTTAGCGCTGACACACCTCTGGCTTGTGTTTGAGGATGTATCTGTGTTGTGCGAAGGAAGGTTTTCATGTCTTTGGGGAAACTTGGGCATCTATATTGTGGTACAAAGTTGTGTGATGTTGCTGAGTTTCACTGGGTGGGAAGAGGGGGAAGAGAAGGAGAGATGGCTCTTAAAAGGAGTCAGTGTGGAACTGCCTCCATTAGGGCTAGAATGGGAAATAGGTCTGGGATGAGGGAGACTGCACTGTGGATGTTCATCCCAGAGGAAAATCAGGGCAGCTTGTTAAAGGGATGAGCAGCTTGGGCAACACTGACTTGGTAAAGGAGGTGAATGTGATGAAAGGAGAAGCTAGAAATAAGAAACATGTGGAACTAGCACAAGGTTGGAAGAGATCTGATTGAAGGAATAAAGTTTCAGGTTTAGGAACAGGGAAGCTTGTACCTGTTGCTTTGGGACATTTTCTCCAGAATTTGGTGTGGAACCCAAAGTTTTGGGATATTGTTACTTTCCTCCTCTTAGCCAGGAGCATGACAATTGGCTGCTTCTCGGACTTTTGGTGAATGTGTGTGATTCAGCCATGTGACAGAATTGCTTTTCATGGTTTGTTTTAAAAAACAGAAAATTTTGTCCACAGAACTGTAGCAGCATAAAGATTGCAAAGACAAAAAGCAAAAAGTGGTAAATACTGAAATTAAAATCTGTGCAACTTTAGATCTTTCCTCTTGTGTGTCTAGGTTTTGTTACTGCCTGTACTAACATGATCACAAAGTGGTTTTGTGTTTGTCTATGTATATTTACAAACATAAGTCTATATCTACATGCATGTTAGTTGTGTATTAATAGTTATATGTCCACATAAATACGTATACATGCGCACACCCACATGCAGACAGGACCACCATCACGTTCAATATACAGAATTGATTCTGCTCTGGGGAGAAATCAATGGTGGATAGTGAATGGAGCAATTATCTGTAGGCCTTATACTGCTTTTGTGGCAGGTGGTTGAAGGTGTGAAATGAATGAGGCAGAGGCAAGAGGAGGATTTTTTTTTTTAAGGTTTCACTGTTAATGTAGTTAAATGCTCTCCTAGCTGATTGAATTCTGTTGCTGTTGCAGAGTTCCAGTGTGTTGTGAGCAAGTTGCTTATACCAAGCGTCCCACAGGTGGTCACTAGCTGTGTGTTCCTCATTTACTGGACGTGAGACCTCTGGGATCTACTTTGCAGAAATGCTGAGTGCTTACAGCTGCAACTGAAGGCAAAGGGAGCTATCCTTGAATAGAAGTGTGTGTGTGTAATTTTAAAAATTTGTTATGCTTTGAATCAGGGACACAAAATCTAAGCTTATTTCTTAGTTTCACATCCGTAAGGTTTGCATTCTTAGAGGTATTTTGAAATATCAAACAACAAAAAATTGAAATGTTCAGCTGCAATAACTGATCACAAAAGAAAAGTTCAGTAGGAAACCAAAGTCTTGTGTTTAGAACAGTAAAATCCAATGGATGATAGATCAGTCCACCTTGACCTGAATCCTTAAAAAATATTGGAAGAAAGATAATATTTCCAAAGAAATGGAAACTAACAGGTGGTGATATAACAGTGTGCATTCATTGATAACAAGGAATAAGCTTTCTTTTAGGTTGAATTAACAAGCCTTGGGAGTGGGGGTAGCTATGCTGTATCCAAATGTTTGGGGATTTTTGTCTTTAATGGTATGTTCAGAAAAACAACTTATTTTTATGATCACTGGTGTTTGTTGCTCGCTTTCGTTTTTTATCAGTGTCAGCCTACGTGCCCTACTGGTCTGCTATCGCACATAAACTGCTAACCTCTTTTGTCTCCTTCCATATTCCCACTCTGATTTTGGGAGGCTTCTCTTCCTTGATGCGCCCCTGATTATAATTTTGAATCAGTGTCAGATACCTGGTCAAGACAAGTGTGTCTCCTGGTCTGAAGTAAAGGGAAGAGCCTAAAACTGACCATTAATCATTACCAGCAAGTAAGGTGGGGTGGGATTGCTTGAGAAATAATGAGAGGGGCCTGAATATCTGGATGCTTTTCAAGAAGGTACCACAAAGACTATTTTGTCATCTCTGCTACAGTGCTCTTATTATTTGTACTAAAGAAAAAAAATCCCTAAAGTAAACCCTCAGTGTGCTGCTTATATTGTGTGCTGTGTGTTTCCTATGAAAGCAGCAGTAAAATAATCTATTTAACAAGAAACAATATCAACATAATATGGTTAAGTGAATTCTAGGTAGTATGTTGAAGGACTGTTAAAATCTGTCTCCCAATCTTTTTGCAATGCTACATACATTATCCGTGAGGGGAGAGCTACAAGTAAATGGTGTGATTATGATTCTACATGTGTGAGTTTTATTCATTAATAGACTATTACTTATATATGTAACAAGTAGAAAGGAAAGAGAGGCAGTATTAATGTTCAAACACATTAATATTTCTATGAAATTCCCAGTTAAGCAAATTGGAAACTTGTTTGCCTTAGTACAAAAATTGGGATTAGCCCTTGTATGTAAGGAATGGAGATGATGGGCAGAAGAGGTCCATGTGAAAGCAATTAGTTGTCTCAGAAAGGTAGACAGTACTGGTAAAGATACTTTTCCGTATTCAGTGTTTCTGCAATTACTGTTTTCAACTGCATTTCCTATTGCATGTTTCCTTTCCAAATAAGAAAATCAAACCTTTTACCTGTATTCTTACCTGAGAAGATTATTTTTTTGGTTTTCTGTCAAAAGTGATAGAGATGTCTGTAGATATTTTGTAAGTAAAACATCTCATTTAGTGGCCGTTGTCTGATACTATTTGCTCCTCATTTGTTTGGTATGAGCTAGATTTGATGCTGAGCATATCTTACCTTTCTGTCTGGGGCTCATAATTCTCTAGTAAATAGACTCCAGATCATATATGCACATTTTAGCAAGAACTGCTCTCGACCACAAAGCCATGCTGCGTGATTTAATTCAGCATAACTTGGCATCACTTGGAAATAAAACTCCAAACATTTATGTAGAAGGTCCCTCTGGGCTCATATCAGGTTACATTTTGGACAGAAAGAAGAAGGTTGTGTCTCAGCTGCACAGTATTCTGCTTAAGTAACTTCTCTAGTGCCTGTCTGCACTTAAAACTGGAACTAATGCTAACGGGACAAACTTGTGTGCTATATTGGATTAGAAATCACATGTCATAAAGACACAGAAATCCTGATCTGGATCAGAAATCTGGTTTGAAGATGGTTTCAATTAGGAGCTGACAGTGACCTTACTTCCTGTCCTTATGCTGAAAGATGAAAGAGATTTGGGCTTCTAGCCATTGACATTCAGTTTTGAAAAGACATAATTTGTTCCACTCTGAAAGAACTGAGTAGTTTTTCTTTTGTCTTTCCAGAGAGCATGTGCTTTCCTTAGTCACTTGGTTTAAAAAAAATCATACAAATGCTTATCAATATAACGACAGATTTTCTGTCATAAAATACTTTATCCAGGGTTAGTTCAACTGAGAAATTTTAAATAAAATGTTTTTTTTTTCTGTTTTACTTTGTATTCTTCTGTAAGTAGTTACTTTCCTGCGTATACAGCAGCTACTTTCTTAAACTATAAAAATTGTCAGAAGGATTAGGATAACTGAGGAATGTGAAGTGAATGCAAGTCCATTTTGCTTCTCTTAGAATGGGATTCCTAGTAGACAGTGCCACTTGGAAGTATAATCTTCTTAAAGAGCTTGCAAGCATCACATACTTCTAGAGTAGCAGAACTCAACATTTCTGTACTGAAGCATGAATTCTTATGCAGTGTGTTTACCACTGCTGTTTATTTTATGTAAAAACTGAGTTAACATGAAGAGGGTTCTAAAAGTCTTATTTTAAGGAGTTTCTTTCAGGTTTACCAAGCTTGCACTCAGTTACTTGTTTTTCCTTCTTGAATGAGCCAAAACATCATCCAAACAAATGCTATTTGCAAATGAGGCTGTGTTGGCAGTTTAGAATGGCTGTATTAGTTTACAGTATACTTGGAAATAAAATACATCCCAGAAGAATGGAATAACATTTTTACTTTATCCTGTGTCATGTATTTAGTGCAAACATCCTTATCATTCAGATATGACACTTCAGAAATGTTCTATGGTAACAGATTGCTTTCCCTCATTCCTAAATAGTATCAACCTCAAAGGTCATATTTAAAACTTGTTCTGTTTGAATGTAGTCTTAAATAGCTCTGTAGTTTTAAAAGGTAGAAAAATGTATAAATTTATTATCTTCCCAATGCCTGAGCAAGAGATTATCTGCTTTAGAAAGAGGAGTATATCAATTTGAGTGAATGCTTCAAGCTCCTACTTCCTTTTCTTGTAGATAAGGAGAAGTTATATTTCTAATAAATTAGTGCACTAATTAGTGAATTAGTGTATAGTAAATATAGTTTTTCATAAGCAATCAAAGCAGTCACCCAGCAGAACAGGTATTTGTGGAGTATACTTACAGACTCAGGTATGTAGCCCTCATTGGTACAAGGTAAGTAGTGCACCTTCTTGTACGTGAGAGAAAGGAAGAACTTTAATGTCTTTTCTTCATCGGTGTGTTTAAGGAGTTGAAATGAATCATGGTACGTATCAGGGTTGGTTTGTTTTTTGTAACTCTTTCAACAGCTCTTTGCAAGTCAGGCTACCCTGTGGTCACTAACAACTTAATTCTGACAGTCGGGTGAAAAGCCTGTTTTCCGCTCAAAAGATATTTCAGAATATCTAGCATTCCTTGTTGGTGGGTATGGAAAATGATGTATTCCTATATATAAAAAGTGTTTGGATAAATGGGCCATTAAGCAAATAGCACGTAAAAACACCACATTTTCTTCTGTTTCTGTGCATCATAGAAAGGGACAATATCTTTTTAAAAACCAAAAACAGCAACAAAGAGCTAAACACCCGCTTGCCACACACACACCCACACACCCCCACACAATGATAGAGTTAGAGAGAGCCTTTGGAGCTCAGCCTCATTCTGTATCAATGTTTTATGTTGTTGTGTGTCTTAAATGTTGACTTATCATACTTACCTTTTCAAGTAGAGACAGGAGACTCAGACAATTTCACAGATGTGGTAATGTGGTTTCTTTCATAATCTTTTGTCCAAATTTAAAAGTTTTTTTTTTTGAGGGGGGAGATGGGGAAAGATTCTATCATCTTTCCCCTTTTATTTATTTTCCTATATTCTGTGCTCTCTTTGTCTCAGTCGCTCTCCTGGAGCGAAGTTCCCACTTGCTTCCTACTGAAGACAAGGAGAGAAAGACATGATTCCAACTTGGCTGGTTTTGCACTCTGTGTGTTTCTTCCAAGCTTTTAAGGGGGAGAGCAGAACTCGTTAGGAATGGCTGAGGTTTCTTTTGGGGGAGAGGAAGACTTGGAATAGGAAAAAGGAGGAAAAAAGCCGGAGCGCAGCCTCTTGGCAGACATGATTTTCTGTTTCCACGTTATTGTTCCATGCAGGGGCAAATCCAGTATAAGATGCCGCTCGTACTTTTATCTTAACTTGTCATTTCAGCTTTCTGGAAAGCTGTGTTATATGCTGTATTTGCTATTTGCAAAACAATCTTTTTTTTTTCCCTCCTTTTATTTTGTGTTCCTTGCTTTAAATAGGTTTTGAAATCCTACTTGGAGCAGAGACATGCAGGCAATGGAATTGGTTCCTTTTGAGCACCTGGGGATACGAGGGTGGGGCGAGAACCTTTTAAAGCACATCTGCCCTTGACAGAATGGCATCACGGCTCTCTTCTACCCTGCTGACATTGATTTAGGAAGCAACTGTATTGAGCAGCCTTCATTTAAACAATGACTTTGTCTCCATTTGGAGTAGGTTACTTGTGAGTAATTTTTATATGTCTGTGTTGCTCCTTTGGGGAGTTTTATCTCCTGAAAGGAGACTGTTGCTTTTGTAGGTAGTTGAGTTAATTCAGAGTGTAGGGAAATACTCATATCAGTCACTTTGCATTTGATACAGAACGCTCCAGTGTTTCTCCAGATGAAGAATTTTTCCTCTCTGACAGGTTTAGAGAACTAGTAATCTGGCTAATAAGTTTCATCAGGGCATTACACTCTTTTTTTAAAAAAATGCTTTTTGTTTTAGAATCAGTTTCAAAGTTTTCTTCAAAATTCCTTGCTTTTCAGCCTCTACACAGGTACTTCAGTTTGTTTCTTTACACACCTTTTGCATGCTCTCTGCCCGCATTGCCCCGCAGATCCCGAGTGCTGCTGACACACTAGGCTCCCTTCCATCTGCCTTCCTTCTTGTGTGACAGCTGCTGCTCCCTGGTTGTGCCTCGCAGTGCCAGAGGACTAGTTAGAGCACTGGCCATACTTCTGTCAAATGTGCTGCAGTTTTGCCTCCCTTGCTTTTCTGTGCCTTACATCAAATAGGCCACCACCTTGCAGGTATGTCTCTCTCAGTGTATAAATCAGGCTCTTACTAGGTTCCAGTATAACAGTCTGTGTTTGTCTGGGGGGCAGCAAATGCATCCTTCAGCATGCTAAAGCAAGGACACAAACGTAAGTAAAAGCCCTCGGCGGCTTTAACTGGACTAGCTGAGTGTCCAGGACAGTGTGAAAAGCCTGGCTGCTATCTGAGAAAATGTTAAAGTTTGAATTTGTGACTTAGCAGGCCCCTAACTGCAGTCAGGTTATGAAGCATCTTGCGATACATCATGCAATTTACCTGTTGATGAATTACTGCTGCTTTAGATATTTTTCTGTGGCAATCCGAGAGAGATCAGGATCCCAATCAGTATGTGTTAGCACTAACTAGCTGCTGAAAATGTGTATTTCCGTGCATGATTGAACACTGCCATGTGTGAGACAGGCCTTGAAAATGGTGTTTGTCAGCACCAGAGACAAAAAATGTTTTGTAGCAAGCACATCCATCAAATGCATAGAGTTCTGGTGAATCCTTTGAGTGCTGCTGCTGGCGGTTTTCCTGCGAGGAGCTCAGCCGGATGAACAAGGTGGCCTCTAGTTTGTTGCCTTTTCAGCACGGAAATTGACAAGAGGTCAATTTCACTCAGGCTGACTGGGGGAAACTCATCAAGAGAGCAACAAGAGGCACCAGGTGCTAGAAAACCCAGGACTGCCTCAGTGTTGTGGTACTGGGGGGACCAGGAGTAGATGAAAACACTGAAATGTTTTGGAGAAACATAAAGGCAAAACAGGAAGCAAACATTATTGTGAAGCAAACATTTATTTTATCTTGATGTCCCTTTAAAGACAAATGAATTATTTTTTTCTTTCCTTTTTTAGCCTCTTGTTTTAGTGATGGGACAGTGATTTGAGGAATGGAAGCCCTAGTAGGAGTGAGTCATTTGAGGCTGTGTATATGGTAGGTCAGTTCTGAGAGACTTTTTTTTCAGTATTATATGGAGTAAGAATAATCACCCTTATGACTTCCTAAATTATGGACAGGGAGTATCAAAAATTCTAAAGCATCTCTGGGACTAAAATAAAACAAACAAAAAATTGAATACAGCTAATTAGTAGTGTAATTTTTGATAGTATTTAAAATGGAGAAGAGATTTTTGGCAGAATAGATTTTCACTGAAAAGCAGACTTTCTGCTGTGTCCCTCCATAATGGAGTAAAAGCTTTAGACCTTTTGCTCTGCTTTTCTTTGTCAGCTTTGATAATAAGGTTTTGCATTGCCTCTAAGAACTGATGCAGGAAATACTGCAGCAAGTATGTGCGTTAGTAATGCATGACCTTTGTCATATATTGCTTCCTTCATACTGAGAATTTAATATATTCAAAATAAATATTTGAAGATTAATAATAGGTGTTTATCCATTTCTGTTCATTGTGGCCTTTGAGATGGATGCAGTGAGAAATGGTCATGTGAAGATCTTTCCTGCGACTTAGGCTGAGATTAGGGCTGGTTTATGTAAAACAGTCTGGAACTGTCAAATTCTCAATTTGCTAATCTTTGGGAGTGATGAAGAAGGGCAGAAAGGCTTAGGAGGCTCAAACCTTTAAATAGAGCTCAATACAAATCTGAACTCACTGGCTTTTTAAAGAAAACTGCAAGTACTGAAAACAGGTTTTGTAGCTAGAAAGATCAGTAAGAAGGTGTGTATTTGCTGGAACAGACTTTCTGATTGGAAATACCAGTGTGAGTCTTTGCTGTGAAGTGATGATGTATTGAACATTCAGATTTTCACAGCTTTTTTTTTTTTTTTTTTTTTTTTTTTTTTTTCTCCTGCATGTTCCCATATGTTTGTTGCGAGAATGTTGGTGTGACTTGCATTTGAGGAAGATGTAAAGACTTAATAGAGAATCTGGCTCCCTTTCTGAACAGAAATTATGGCCACAAACTTCATGTGGTGACGGGCTTTTCATTGGTCACTCTGAGTTCAATGGAGCAGGAATGAAAATGAAGGTGTTTTCAGATTTTCCAACCGGAAAATAGATCCCTGTGGTAGAAAGGCTTAATATCTGGATTAGCTTTTTATCCTCTGATCTGTGTTTTCTTCTTCCCGTATCAAACTTGAGTCATGTGTTTGTTTAATGTAGTATCACAAAATCTTTGAGGTTGGAAGGGACCTCTGGATATTGTCTAGTCCTGGCTAAGTAAAGTCACCTAGAGCATGTTACATAGGATTGTGTCCAGAAGGCTTTTGGATATCTTCCAAGGGAGAAGATTCCACCACCTCCTTGGGCAGTACCTTTCTGTGGTCACTCATGCTCACAGTAAATAAGTGTTTCTTCATGTTCAGGAACTTCCTCTGCTTCAGTTTGTGCCTTTTTGCTCTCTGTCGTGTCTCTGGGCACCACTGAAAAGAGTCTGCACCCACTGTCTTCATCCCCTCCCTTAAGATACTTGTACACACTGATAAGATTGCCCCTTACCCTTCTCCAAGCTGAAGAGTCCGAGCTCCCTCAGTCTTTCCCCTTAGGGCAGATGATACACTCTTAATTATCTTAGTAGCCCTTTACTGGCCTTGGTCCAGTAGCTCCATATCTCTCTTGTCCCTTGGAGCCCAGACCTGGCCACAGTGCTTCAGATGTGGCCTCTGCAGGTCTATGTAGAGGAGGAGGAGGATCACCTCCCTCCACCTTCTGGCACTGCTTTTCCTAATGCACTCCAAGACATTCTTGGCCTTCTCAGCCACAGGGCACATTGCTGGCTCATGGTCTGTCAGTTCAACAGACAGACTAGGTGCTTCTCTGCAGAGCTGCTCTCCAGAAGGTCCCTCCCATCCTGTCCTGGTGCCTGGGGTTATTCCTTCCTAGGTGCAGGGCCCGGCACTTCCCTGAGTTAAACCGCATGGGGCTCCTCTTTGGCTATCTTTCTAGTCTAAGTCTGCTGAATGCAGCACAGCCCTCTGGTGTATAAGCCACTCTTCACAGTCCTGTATCTTGCTGAGGGTGCCTCCGTCCCTTCATCCTTGATGACCAAGTTGAACAGGGCTGAGCCTAGTATTGAGACCCCTTGGGGACACAGCTGCCACAGACTTTTCACCACTGAGTGCAGGCCTCTGAGCTCTGCCATTGGGGCTGTTCTCAATCCACCCCACTGTGCACTCATGTAGTCTGCGCTGCCTGAGCTTGCCTATGTGATGGGAGACTGTGTTGAAAGCCCTAGTGATGTCAAGGCAGATTCTCTCCCCTCCTGTACTCAACCAGTCATCCTGTCATAGAATGCTATCCTGCTTTCCCCTTTGTGGATCCCTGCTGGCTCCTCTGGATCACATTCTGTTTCACATGCCTAGAACTGTCATTCAGGACAAGCTGTTCCATCAGGTTTCCAGGGTTGGAGGTGAGGCTGACTAGCTTGTATTTCCCTGGGTCCTCCTTCTTGCCATTTTTGAAGACTGGAGGGACATTATTTTTCTTGCACTGCTCAGGTACCTCTCCTGTTCTCCATGCCCTTTCCAAGGTGACTGAGGTTGGCCTTGCAGTGACATCCACCATCTGCCTCAGCACTGGTGAGTGCATCCCATTGGGTCCCACAGAGTTGTGGATGTCATCTTTTCTTAAATGATCATCTTCAAACCTGATCCCCTTCCACCAAGAAAGGATCTTCCTTTCTCTAGACTTTCTCCCTGGTCTCCAGGGTGTGTGAGGGCTGATCGTAGCAGTGGAGACCAAAGCAAGGGAGGCCTTCAGGATCTCTGCCTTCTCTGTACCATCATCACCAGGGCCCCTTCCCCATTTGGTAGCAGAACCACATTTTCCCTAGCTTTCCTTAGTGCAGGGTTGTGGTTCTACTTTTTGTCCTGCTTCCTTCTTGCAGGATCCTCAACTCCACCATCTGATGGTCACTGCAGCCAAGGCTACCCTCAGTCTTGTGATCTCCAACCAGCCTTTCTTTGTTTGCTAGTACGAGGCTGAGCAAGGTCTGCTCGTCTCCTCTATCACCTGTGTCAGCTGTCGTCATTGCTCTCCTGAACCTCCTGCTTTGTTTGTGTCTGGCTGTGTTGTTCCTCTAGCAGATCCCTGGGTGTTGGGTCTTGCAGGCAGAGAAGTTTCCAGTGTTGATACCATCAGTTTATGGCACCTCTAAGGACAGATGTGGCACGTGCCTGGCACTTGATAACTAGTGGCACATTTTAGAAACTCTTAGTATTTGGGATTGCCAAATTTGTGCTTCTTTAAGTGAAAAAGTCTGGCCACACTCAAACGCATTTATCTCTTAAGTGTTAAAAATGACATAATCTTCTGAGTTTCACTTTTGCCCACCTTAAAAACCCTTTGGAAATTTCTTCTGTCTTCCCATGAGCTTGAATTTTTTATTTTTTTTTAAATAATATCATAATTTGCCTATTGAGAAACGAAAGGAGAAAAATCTTGCTAAAATATTCTGGCTTTGAACCTGTCTGAAATGCATTGGATAAGAGGGGAGGGAGAACAGAGGAAATGAGACTTAGTCAATTGGCTTAACATACTAGAGAATAAGTGGACCATGATCAAGTCTTGGCATTGCAGTTGGGTGAAGAACACTAAGCATATTTAGTGGTGGTTTGGGGGATTTTACATCTCTAATAACAAGTGAAGGGTTTTTTTTTTTAATCCTCATATAATTGGTTTCTTTAACAGATTTTGCTAGAAGAGAAAGTGGGGGGAGGTGAAAAAAAAAAAAAGTGCAGCTGTTGGGATACTGGCATTATCCGTGTTTCACATTTGCCATGAGGGAAAAGTGCAAGTGCTTTTAATGAAACACTCCTTAAATACTTTTATCAAAACTAGATTTCTGATGAAATAAAGGATACTTTTGGAGACTGTTATTTGGTTTGGTTCTCCCCCCGCTTTTTTTTCTCTTCTACCTTGGGGTTAGGTGTATGGGAAGATACTCAGTTTTAAAAATATAATGACTTTTACATTTTTATTAAAGCTGCTTTTGAGAAGATTTATAAACCGGAGGTTTAATATTGAGACTGCAAGCTCTTGTTTAGTGGTCCTGGGGAGACCTAGTGTGGCAGCTGCATCAGATACTGCATAGGCGCTTGGCTTCCCTGCTCCTTGTCAGGAGGCACCTTGCAGGTTCTGTTCTGTGAAGGCACTTGTCATTTAAATGGCAATATTATAGTTCTGTCAACAGCTATTATAAGTTATCACATAATATACCAACTCAGTGTCTGCTAAAAGTAGGCTACTACTTTGAGAACATGAGAAACATGTTGATGAAGGGTGTATTAAATGTGTCAGCGATGTTGCTTTGACTGACAATGCGAAAGAGGAAATTGCTCTCTGAAGCACAAGGATGGGGTTGGGAATTGGGAGAAATGTTGGAGTCATTGGAGTGTACTTCAGGAAAGTATCTTTTTTATTGGGTATTAGCTTTAAATTGAAAAGGTAATTAAACCCTTTTGTTTGAAAATGCCGTTGACCAATATGTATTGGTTTCTCTTCAGTAGTAAATAAAGCAACAGACTTAGGTGACTTTTGGATGGTTATTAAAGGAATGCTCACTTCAGAAAAGAGCAGCTTATCTATTTTGTGCTTCAAATTTCTGAAGTTGCATGAAGCTGACATACTGAAGGGATATAATACAATTCTCATCTTAAGTTTTTATCTAATTTATTCACATAAAATTTTGTGCAAAGCTTTTTTTTTTTTTAATAAATAGCATGTAGAGGTCAAGCTGATTTTTCTAGGCTTAATCATCAGAGATTTTGTTGATATGATGGCAAAAACTATTCTGAAAAGCAGTAACTTTGAGCAGGGAATATATCGTGAGGAAGAGTTTGGTAAGTGATTGAAGTAGAGCTCACTGTGCAATGAATGGCCAGGAATAATCTTCAGTTATGTAAGTGACAGCTGGAGTTTTCTAAATGGTTGTATGATAGCAACTGGTTTCAGTGTTTTGAGAAAGAAACTAATTGATGAGTGTTCAGAGAAGATTCTTGTTAAAATTTGGGCAATATGTTTTCAGCTGAAAATGTTATAAATAGTCTTTTATCATGTTCAAGAAACAATTGAGATTTGTTTTGATTGCCATTTGTCTGGACAATTTAAATTTGGTGATAGAATCATAGAATCCTTAAGGTTGGAAGGTACCTTTAGAGATCATCTAGTCCAACTCCCTGCACACATAGGTAACATAGGTAGAAGGGCCCCTTGCATCAAACAGGAACGAATTTCAGTAAGTGAAAGTTGAAGCATGAACAAAATCAGATTACAAACTATGCAGTCATTTTGCAACAGTGAGCAGTAATTAACCAAGGGGCAACTGTGCAAGAAACCTTAAAGCTAAGAATGATGAAAGTAAGTTATTATTATGTAGTTCAAGTACTATAATATGGAGTCTAAGAATCTAAAATGGAATTCAGTTCTCTCTTCTGGGACTCCATTCACCTTCTGTTGGAGTAAACAGTAAAATATCCTCTGAGAAAGAGGAAGCAGTACTGCTTGAACTTTTCTCTGTTGACTGGAGTATAGAGAAGATTGATCTAAAGTTTTATTAAAGAACAGCTTCTGTACCAAGATATAAACCAGGATGTGAAGATGGTCATGATTTGCAGTAAACTGTGTAAAATATGGCACCAAAAGCATAACTTGCAATCTAATAAATCAGATTTTGGTTCTGGGGAGTGGAAGGGTGCCGTGTTGGTACTGCTGATGCTGTGGCACCTTGGCTGCCTATGTCTCTCTCTTTTCCTGGGACCAGAGGGCATAGATGTTGAGCAGCCTGTTGTGCGCCCATACCAGGAACTGGTCTTTTGGTTCAGAAGTGCGTGGTTCTGCACAGGTGATATTCTAAGTTTTCATAAAGAGGCCGGAGGAAAGAAGTGATCAAATCCACATGTCCTTTACCAGCTGTCAGGTCCCCCAGAGGCATGTGCTGTTGCAAGCAAAGGAGGAAGCTCTAGAGAGAAAGCAGTGAAAGGCCCAGAGAACAAGTGGTAGAGACCACGTCTCCCCTTCCCTCTGCCTGGGGCCCGTTACACCAAAGGCTTAACTTGCTTGGAATATTGGATAGTGTTTTGGATACTGCTTTTGTCATGGGCGTTGTGCCAAAGCTGAAATGCTGCTGGCCACCATTCCTTGTGGTGGGGTTTCCTTCAAGCCTCCTTTGCATGTTGTTAATGTGCACAGGAGGGAGCAGCTGGTGTGGGTTAAACTGAGACTTCTATAGCAATGCAGACTTTATAATAAATAATTCAATACAGTACTGTAGCAACTGGTATCTGTGGTTACCAGTATTAATTATTTTAATGTTCCCCTCTCTCTTCCTTGCTATGCCAGCCATTTACCTGGAGTTATTTGTTCTTTTGAAAACTGCAATGGGAAAGGGGGAGAGGGCAGAACCCTGTGGTTCTATTTGTATGAATTTCACCTGTACCCCTTGAGGTCTCATCTCTGCTGAGTGAAATGTCAGCATAGGGTTTTTTGTCAGTAACTTTCTTACCAGAGATCCTTCAGATCTTGTACTTGCTGTGGTTAAGATGGTGTCATCCGAACTGGAGCCTTTGGGCTGAACCCATTTTCTGTTTAGTGTGGGAGAAGTGTTCTGTTGGTTCAGATGTTTTCTCCTGTATTGCTGCCATGTTCATAAATGCTTACTGGTTTCCTTGCTTTACAAGCTACATGCTATACAGAGCTCCTGAATTCTTCTCTTTTTTTAAATCGATAGACTCCTAGGAGCCTAGGAGCTGGTGGTGCAGTGATGCTAAGTCTTAAGAGTTACCTTTTTTGGAGATAATTTGCAAATAGTATTTAAGTTCAGGAAAACGGGAAGCCAAGATTGAAGAAAACTTGCTATAATGAAGTTCGAATGTTCCTCAGTTCACAACACAGAAGCACAGAATGGTTGAGGTTGGAAGGGACCTCTAGAGATCATCTAGTCCACCCTCCCTGCTCAAGCAGGGGCACCTAGAGCACGTGGCACAGGGTCATACAGCTCATTTCAAACTTGGCATGGTGCTTCACTGAGAAAAACAATGGTTGGGAAAAAGACCACTTTAATGGAGATAAGATGGTTATTTCATGGCTTGTTTCTGAAGCTGCTCTTCAGACATTTTAAAGATGTATTTGATTTATTCCTCAAAGAGAAATTAAGAGTTGTGCTCTTTTTTTTTTTTTTTTTTTCCCCTCCTGTATTTTCTTCATCCTTGACACTAAATGTGAAGACCAATAGGTAAGGATCTGCTGTGTTGCTGGGAAAAATGTTTGATGATTTGATTGAACGGTGTTATGTCCTGAGAAGTCAGAGTGACAAAGGGCAGTGCAGATAAAGCTGCACCTAGAGCAGACTGCATGAAAGCAAAGGGAATTCTGCTGCAGGACTGATATTGGATTATTAATATCTACAGCTGGGAGTGGTTTCAGCTTTTCAAAAATAGTATGCTCAGGAAGCTACTCTCCTATAAAGCTTAAATAAGTGAATGTCATCAATATTGTAAGTGAAGTGAGTAATGTGTCTGAAAAGGAGGTTTTTTTTTTTTTTTTTTTTTTTTTTTTTTTTTTTCCCCGGAGGTTTTTTCAGGATAGGCCTGTGATGGAAATTTATGTTTTGATCTGTCTCTGGTAAAACAGAACTCCAGGAAGAAGCTATATCTGATATGTACCTAGTGTGCAGGAGAGAGCCGTAACAACATTTATAACAAATGCTCTGTGAGATTTACCTATAGAAATCCTTTAAGGTTTTTGGCTGCTTTCAGTGGAGAGTAGAGTACAGCCTTACTTGCTATTTTGGCTTTGTTAGGAATTAGCTGTTGTGTACAGATGTTATATTCCTAGAGTTGCTTTATGCTATAGCTATTCACCTCTGGTTTTTAAGCAATCTGGAATTATTATTTGGATTTCTCGTTCTGTGTACACATCCTTGAAGCAAAGGGGAAGTAAGGAGGCAGTGGTAATGCACCAGTTCACAGTAGGCTGAGTGGAATCGAGATGAAAATGCTTAAAAGGTGATATTTGTGTCTTAAGGTATGGCATATTTCTGTGCTCACTGTGTTCTGCAGCTGGTTTTCTCATGTTTCTCTAATATAAATAAGTGTATCACTGAACTTAAGAATTGCAGAGTAGTATGCTAAGGCATGTCACATTTCTCATGCTGAGAATATGTGTATGTATTCTATATGTGTATGTAGGTTTCCTGATGTGTGACAGTAAAAACCAGGTAAGTAAGAAATTTGTTAGTTAGAAACATGTTTTGAGACCCTTGAATTTAAGTTCCCACAAAATGAGAAGCAGTATCTGCTGAACATCTACTTAACATCTTTTTAAACAAATCTTGGCATTACAGCTTAAAATCCAGCTCACGGCATGTTACTCTTTAACTGTTCTCTGCCGTTTCCTTAAGCTGTTGACTAGTCTGGTTCTTCAGATTGCCCTAAATGGTGGATATTAGCTTGAGATTCTTCTAAATGTTTTTCGTAATCTTCTGCAGCTTTTGAGTGTGCTCTTGATCTGGGAAATCTGTTTATCTCAGATATGCAGAATAGTCTCATACGTAACATCCAAATTTTGCTGAGCAATGCTGCGGAGGAAATCTTTTGGGGAAATATCTGAAAGGGATCACTCCGTGACTTATGGTCTATTCTAGAATGAGCTACATGCTCCTTTTTGTCTCAGAACTGCAATAAACACTTTTGGCTGTGTGTGGTTCCTCCCCCTGCATTGCAGGCTTGTTTATTCCTGCATAGCTGATGGGAGTCCAGAGAAGATAAGTACCTAAGGTTAGGGACAGGAATGACAGTGGGTGCATCAAACTGCATTCAAGAAGCTATAGAATGTGTCAGATATTAAGGCAGCGCGCAAAATATTTTTCAACTGTGGAATTCCTTATAAACATCTTTTTTTTTTTCATAGAATCATAGAGTGCTTAAGGTTGGAAGGGACCTTTAGAGGTCATCTAGTCTAAGCTCCCTGCACACGCAGGGTCACCTAGAGCACGTGGCACAGGACTGTGTCCAAGCGGGTTTTGAAGATCTCCAGGGAAGGAGACTCCACAACCTCTCTGGGCAGCCTGTTCCAACTTGTTCTAAACCAACCTGTTTTAGGGGACCAGATTGGTTGACTGAAAGATTGACTACATTTGTTGCCATTAACAGGGCTGTGTATGACAGTGGTTACCTTCTCTTGCTAAGAGAAAGCTTGGGAGATCAGGATGAGCTTGAGAGAGCTCTCCCCTCACTTAAAATCCCCAGAGGGAGGCTGTGCACAGGGACGTATAATTTCATGCCCTACATCTCAACCCGTGTGTACAGTATTTGCAGATGACAGGAGGCCGCTAAGCCAGGTAACTGGCTAAGAGAGATTTGTAGTCAGGGCTTTTAAATTGCCTGACTGTGTAATTTGTGGTTGTTATCATATTGTGAGCTGAAAAGGTTGATATCATATTGTGAGCTGAAAACAGGCATTGCTATTTCCTTCGGGAGGACTTGATGAAATATGAAACTATCTCCTGAGATTTCTGTTTTTCTTGCCACATGTGCTGAGATTTCCTTTTTTTTTTTCATGATGCTAGACATGGGCTTTTCCTATGACTTGTTTTACCTTCTTTTTGGCTTATTCATATTACTAAGATGTGGTTGTCAAAGGTAGTTACAAATTTGTGCTTTGGAATCCAGAGCTGCAAGTACCTCTGAACTGGAGGGGAGGCCTCCTGGGGAGACTTCTTCATAGCTCTGTGCCCAGAGGCACTAACTCACTGGGCATTGCCCCTCGAGGGAGTCTCCAAGTGAGACTTCCTGCTTAAATGTATAGGCTTCCCTGCTGTTTCTGTTGCAGCTAGCAGTATGAAATATTTCACAAACCAAAAAAAAAACAAAAAAAACAGTTTAATGTTTGTGTATTAGCAGCACGTATGCTGTTTGGGTCTTTAGTGATAGCAGTAATGGGATAATGTACATCTGCAAAGCATGACAGTTTATCTGAGGCTCCTGATTTAAGATGAGCAACTGTGAAAATCCTATAGAAAAAAATGACTGTTCAGAATACAAGATGATTCCAGACCCTTCAGTCCTTGACAGTGGGAAGATTTGTCTTTTCCAACAGCTTCTTTAGAATTTAACATGGTGTACAAAGCTTTAGGTAGGGATACAACATACATGAAAATATGTGATACTGTTATGCTTTTTTGCCTATTTCTACTAAGAGATAGCTGAGAAGATGATATGATGTGGGGAATGCTTAACCTGTTTACTTCATTCAAAATCTTGATTTGCCTTACTTTTTTAGAAACAATTTGTGTATGGAATATGTTTTTATAGCAATTTTTGATAAGTTTGTTTTCTTCCAGTGTCTTTGTATTGAGTGTTTAAAATAAGCTGTCAGTATGAAGCTCAAGTTTCCTTTTTCTGAGAGCTTAACATAATTCACAAAGAAAGCAGAATCACCCAGACAAACCGTCCTCAAACTTTCAAGACTATTCTGTTGTTCTGTCTTCAAGACCTTGTTCAGAGAGCCGAGAATTGTGTCAGAGAGTATCATCCTTTTACTAGAAAAAAGACTAATTGAGCAGTACAGCTTGTCATCATCATTGTTTTTACCACAGAGCAGTCAAATGAAGCCTTCATATTCTGTCGTGAGAAGGCAGTACCTAAAAATGTTTTTCAGGTGTGTTCTCACTGGTTCCTTGAAGTAAGAGGGGCTTTGGAGTAGAGCACCTATTTAAACCACATATCTGAACTCTTTGAATTGGAAAGTGAAATCTTGCGCAGAGTGAAAGATTTCATAGGTGGTTAGCACAAGCAGTAGATACTGAAAAATGTCGTGCCTGTCTTGAATTCTTGCAGCCTGATGATTCAGGAATAAAAAGGAGAACAGAATTATTGCAGTGTTATCAGTGGTAAAGTCAACATATTAAAAGTGTGTAGAACTGCACTGCTATACTTTAAGATATGAATGGGGTGTGTTTTGAGAAGTTTTATGTGCATTTCTCTGGAGAGAAAAAAAAATCAAAGACTGTATTGACCCTGCCCTCTTGAGGTGAAACCAAATGCTATAGTTGTCAAGGTTAGCAGACAACATATGATTTTTTTATGAGAAATAAAAATGTACAGATAACATCCATCAAACTTCCATCTATATACTTGTTAGATATTTTTACTTCTGTATTTTTTGAAGACCTTAAGTTCCTAAGGAACTGAACATTTTTCTCCCTCCTTCCCCCTTTCTTCCCCTTTCCTTCCTCCACAGTTAACTTTGGGGCTACATCCATTAGGTTTAAAAATAAACTTGTCAAATGTTCATTTTGAATGGGTATTGAAACATTTGTTTTGAGTCTGATGAACTTTAGTAAGGTAATAGCCAAGCAGTGCCATATATAATGTGTGTGTGGTTTTTTTTTTTTTATATATACGCACACACATGCATACACATGTGTTGAAAAGACACACCAGTAAAAAGATAATGTGCTGGATCTCTCTGACCACCCCTGGGTGCGTAATATGTTCCGTTGCATTAGAGCTGATGCACTTTTCTGTTGTAACCTCTGAGCCAAGACAACAGACAGACTCCCAGACTGCATACCGGTATCTATACCTGTGTTTATCCCTCATATAGCAGATATGTAACTGAGAACAGTGCTGAAGTTGCCCAGCACCTCCCCCTCTCTCATGCCAAGTAACGTCTATTAGGGCTGACAGGATTATTTGCTGGATGTAAAGACTGCAAAATTGTGAGAAAAAATTGTTATGTGTTTGTGATGGAAATCTGTTTCCTTAGCTTCCTTGTTAGCTCATGGAATGTCACTGAAGAATTTTTTTTTTCCTATTTTCTTTCCTTACATTCCAGATTGTCTTCATTTACTTTGTAAAACTAATATGCAGATGCACTACTGAAATGAGTGATCTTTATTGTACTCTTCTGTAAATTCTCTGAAAACTTTACCCAACTAGCAACTTAGGGATACGCTTCCCTCATTCCCTGCTTTTGGAAACAATAACTATGTCTAGATGTGTAATTAACTTGACTCTGCGAAAGATAAGGTCAAGTCAGCTGCTAAGCAGTGCGCTGCTTGGCTTCACTAGGGTCTACCTGAGACCTGCGTGGAAATAGAGGGAAATCCTAGAAGATGTTTCAGCGTTAGAGCTCCGCAGACTGAGTTTGAGTTGCATGAGCTTTATAACAATGCTGCGAGTGCCAAGAGCTGCTGTCGTTGGTCAGCTTGAGCAAAGGCATAAGCTCAAAGTGTTCCAGGGTGTGCGCTTGGCTTCTTAAGTGGCCTTTGTCTTAGCATCACAAGTAGCAGCTGCACAGGCTTCTCCCAGGTCCCAGGCATCAGATGCTCCCTTGTTGATGGTTCGGTCTTGCGGGGAGCATGTGCAGGATGCTGCTGGGGTTTGCAGCTCTGGAGGCTGTGCATAAGTCCTGGCTCACAAAGATGCCCTTCCAGAGCAGACTGGGATTATAAATTACCACCTTTCAGTAAAAATTAAATTGCACTGCTGTAACTAACTAAAAAATCTCTCTCCTGCAGGCTGATTGCCCGACTGTTGCCTACAGCGTGCCGTTTCTTTCATCTTTTGGCAAACTACCTGATGTTGATGCTCTGAGAGACTGGACAGTGCACTGTATTGTTTGCCTGTGCAATCAGGAACACCAATTTCTACATTCTTTAAAGAATTGAACCAAGATGCTAATTGGAAAAAGTTCTACTGCAGGTTTACTTGCTGAATAGCAGAGCAAGAGCAGCTTATCGTGGTTCCGTGATATGGGAATCCTGAAGGACCCAAGGCTGTGTTAGTGAGGGCTCAGCTGGAGGTGATGCACAAGTTGCAGCCTGTTGCCCAAGAGTGTTCCTGATAGCTACCCCACTTGTATCAGAGGCATACACGGGACAGTCTGGGCTTACCATCGTTTAAGATGATGTTGCAAGGAGTTTACTTTCCTCTAATGCATCTGTTTTCTATGGGAGCTTAAAGGATTGCGGTCAATAGGTTGATCCTGTCTCGGAGTGCTGAGCTTTCAAAGTGCAGTGGCTTAGTGAGCCACCCTGTGCCAGTGGAGCTGCAGCAATAGTGTGTCATGCAGTATAGAGCTGGTGTGAACTGTCTGCCCAGAGATTATGCAAAACAGCAGATATTTGGTAACTCGGGAAGAGCTCCTAACTCGGTTATGAGTCCAAGACTTTGATGTTTCAACCGGAAAATATTTTGCTGTCGATACATTCCTGTTTGAAAGCATGCCAGGCCACTCGCTCACTCTGATTTCTTGCATAGATCGGTGCTCTGTTTATCTGAGTGGCCACTTAGCATATGCAATTTCAAGTCCATCAGCTTGGGGACATACTGTGGCCCCTGGAAAGGTGCTTTCTGACTCTTGGAGGAAGAAGGGGACAGTGTGTGGCCAAAAACAAAACAGAAGAGATGACAACTAGATGTACTGAGAGGGGATGAAACGGTTTTGCTTTTGGCCTATCTTGAAGCTTTTGAAAATAGGAAGCATGCATAAATTCATGTGAAATATATCATCCTTCTTTTACTGACATTTACTTAAATTATTTATGGTGAACCACATAATTTTAGTCTGTTTTCATAACACTCTCTTTGCATTTAAGCCAAAACCTAAGGACTGTTACTGGCCTCATCACATGTGGTCTCTCATGGTACTACGTAAGTCCTCAAATCAGTGGTTGTATTAGATTTGTTTTTTTAATATTTGACAGACTTACTGAGGAAACAAAATATTCTGATTTTTTCAAGGAAAGGTCAGGAAAATCCTAAGGATGGTTATTGTTTTGTGCAGTGAAATATATTCCTGTTGGGAAACTTCAAAAAGAATGTGTATATTTGCTATGGAGCTCGCCATTTTGTTGAAGTATTCAGTACAGCCCGCTGATAGACCTGTGCCCATCTTGATCAGTGCCGTTATCTCGGTTTGTAACATTTTGTCAACCACAAAAGCTGTGCTCTAGGCAAAATGTGGTTTGCCTGACGTGCTGAAATGTTATGCTGCAAAACCAACATTTATCAAATTGGGCTGATGAGAAAATATAAGTATCACGGATGAGGGAAGGCAATAAACCTTTCGCATTAGTAGACTGTAAAATAGATATGTGTGATGCAAAATCTGGGACAAAAAATCCAAGGCTTTTAAATGCATAGAAAATTAGAGTTATTAAAACTTTCTCCTACCTGCCTTTCCAGGCTAAGAAGTTTAAAAGATGCAAAGGGCAGCCGGACTATGGTAGAACAGTGTAAATGTCCAAGTTGCTGTTCTCATGGTCAGGAAGAGTGTATGGTTTTAATTTCACAGTGCGAAATTGAGATGCACTCCGATTAAATACAAGAATATTTTGCACATAGCAATTATCTCCATGTGCAGGGGAAGCCTTTAGAAACTCTGTGGCCATCTATTCTTTGAAAACGGCTTCCTGGGGTCCCTAAGGTCCCTGAGTGGGAAAAATGAGCAGAAATGGGTACCAGAATAATAGGCTTGCTGTGAAGATCTTAAAGACTTCAACACCTGCCCTTTTTTTTTAAAAAAAAAAACAAAAACAAAAAAAAAACCTAATTAAAATGCATTAAACTGCATTTTTCTTTATTGTGCAAACTTGATATTATGTCACTTTAACGTGAGTCATCTGCCTAAATCTGGCTTGCTTTAGTCTGCAGAGGTCTTGTTGATACAGTAGGAGTTTTCATTTTAGAGGTTCATAGAATTTTTTTTTTTTTTTTTTTTTTTTTTTTTTTTTTTTACAAAGGCACGATTGAGGGCTGGGCTCTGGCTGTCTGCTCTAATGGAATGCGTCAGTAAAGGCAATTTCCTGTTGCACGGAGAGAAACCTTAAGTAGATTTACTGAATGTGACAGGAGATGTACACAAAAAGCAAATTATTTAGCAGTTCAGAAGAAGACATTATGCTGCTCTGGAAAATTTGACTGAGCGACATGTTATGTAACAGGTAATTCTGCAGGGTATTAAATATGTCAGTTTTGGGCAAATTATAAACAGAAGTAGTTTTCCTGGGCTTTTCTTACATGTTTGATTATTCTGCAGATAAGACTGCCACTGCATCATCCTGTTCCTGCACTGTTTCTTCTTTTGCAGTGAGTTTGTATGGAAGCAGCAGAGAAAGGAGTTGAGGTGCAGAAACCTGGGTCCCTGTGGGTAGCACCTCCAGTGCCAGCAGCTCTGTTCTCAGGACCTGGCTGCAGTAAGAATTGCCATTAGAGCTTCAACTGTCACAGATGAGCACTAAGTTGCTCTTGAACTTGAGCTTTTGTTGCTTCTATTACTCCTTCCGTAAGAGTGCTATATAAAAATAATTTCCTTGTAGGACTTGCAGGGATTAATCTGTCTTTAATAAAATGATCAAGTGCCCCACATATATGGCTTGGCTAAACGACACCCAAGAACTTGCAGGTCCTGCGAAGTTTCAGACCCCAAACTGTGGACGGTTTCCTTGGTGTGTGGCTACTGGTGGCCTGCTGGAACGGGGGGACGAGGGCAGGGGAGCTGCTCTTAGGCTGTGAGTTACCTTGAGGGAGCTAATCGTGGTACTGCAGTCTGCTTAGAAAATTACAATGAAGAAACAAGCAATAAGAAGTGTGGGGATAAAAGCTTCGTTGTAACCTAGGGAGAAACACAGTCTGCGAGCTGGTGGTGTGCATAGGACAAGGCATCTTTCTCTGAATCCTAGAGACTTAAAGCATTTATTCTTGTTTGTGCCGGGGTTTGTTAAATGTGGTTAATGGAAAACTTGAGTTTGAGAAAGTATCTGTCAAAAGGGTGTTCTCGTTTTCCTCTTTTTCCCAATAGGAAAAGATTACTTCGGGGTAAACACTGTGCTATTTCTTCATGTTTTTTCATAAAGATCCACTGCAGTGTGACTGCTGAGAGGTAACTTCGAGGTCATCTGTTAGAAATCATTTCTCTTTCACAAAGAGTTCAGTACGTACAGCATGGATTTTGTTAACAGAAAAAGTGACTAGCCTTGTCTTCCCCTTTCTTGTGTAACTGAGCATCTGCATGCCATGTTGTGTAGGTGTGCAGGAAGATGTCCCAGTGTGCTGGTACAGCTTTTCTCACTAGGATTTAACGACGCTAGGATTTTAAAGCTAGGATTTAACGAAAGCTAAAACTGCGCATGTTTTTTGTTCAGTCTGAGCTCTTTATCACTATATTTTTCAATTGTTCAAAGAGAGAAAGCAGAGGCTGGTACCTCCTTTGAGATCTCTGCCGTCACAAGGACAGGGGAGCGTTTGCTGCCAGTTAAATGGAGCCTTTCCAAGAGGAGAGCTCATCACTGCACTCGTCATGTTTGCTGCCAAGGAGAAAAGCCCAGCCTGAAGTAGTACTTCCCCAAGGAGGGGCAAGGAGTCATCCTTCTACTTTGTACCCTCTCTTATTAAAAACAAAGCTAAAAAGCTTGAAATGACCTTATGTGGTCTAATCTAAGCCACATGAAATGATGTTCCTTCTTTTTTAAAAACAAGAGTCTATCTTTTAATATGTGGTTTCAGCACAGAAAGTCATGCAGCTCATGGTCTGAGAATACTAAAGCAGGCAAAGCAAAACAGGTGAGTTTTGAATACGCAAAATGCTGCATGTATGTGTGGGCTCTGCTGCTCCTCTGGAACTTGTGAATGAAGGGGGCAAGTGCTGGGCTGACGCCTCTGTGGGGAGCAGGGTAAGCGGGCAAAGGAGCGTGTCAGTTAAGAGTGTCCTGAAACGTTAAGATGTCTGGTAGTCCTTGGTTTTTGAAAGTGTCCTTTTTTCCACAGCATTTTTGTTTAGAAGTGGGAAACGGTTCATGGTATGTGGCTGCTCTCTTTTTTAAACTATTTTTTTTCTTCAATCTGATCAGAGTAATTTTGAATTAACCTCTCTGGAGAACAGTGAGCAAAGCGCCTCCAGCACTGCATGTTGGGTTTTATGATGCTGCGATGAATGATTTGCCATGTGAGAGTTTTTGTTTGTTTTTTCTTTAAACTTTCTTATGCCATGGAAGCTCGAGAAAGAGAAAAGGGCTTAAGCATCTTTTGACTTGATCTAGCGTCTAAAAGCTTTGGCATCTTTGTGTCCTCTTGTTCTGTCTTTTCTCTTAATAAATTTCCTTGGCAGCCTAGAAATATTTAGAAACCTGAGTTGTAGTGAGCTCTAGTCACTTAGGAAGTGGAGTTTAATAAAGAGAAACTGTTTTTAGCATGAATAGAGTCCAGTGAAGAGTGAGCTTGGAAGATACAACTGGCAGATCATGCCTGAAGGGGGCCGTACCCTATCACCCCGTGGAGAGATTTGCCACGTTTTGGCCCTGTCACCTGCCTCTATAAGCAACAATTGCCAAAGGCTTTTCCAGTAGCAGCATGGGGACAATAAAATGGTTATGAATCCATCCCCTTTTAAAAAGTGCTGTAGAAAACAATTTTGAGGCTAAGGATCCATTCTGGAAGCTGACATGATTGTTAAAATGGGGTAAAATGTGAATTTAGGAAGCTTTATCTCCAGATGTATCACGGTCTTTTTGCTCCCAGCTTCTTGGTGTTGCAGGGCTATTGCAGTTTATGATAACATGAAGGGAAAGCAGATTGTCTTGTGGCTTTATATGGCAGCCATCACTGTGGAGCTGTAACTTGCTACTGTTCTGGTTATTGCTGGAGATGGCAATTGAGATCCTGCTGGAGATACCCCAAGTATTTCAGATGTAAACAGGAGATTCCTGTTGCGCTCTGTTTAGCCGCAGTTCGCATTCGTGCCTGTGCATTCTTGTGGCTATCTACATACATATATGGTTACATTTGAACCCTTAGTTTTGTAAATTGATCAAATTTGTTGTTTAAAACCTCTCAAATACATCAAGTCCTTTTTTATTTTATTTATTTAGTAATGCCCAAGTTTCTCTTTACAATTGTACCACACGTTCATAATTTGTGGTAACTCGAACAGTGAGGAGGAAAAATGCTACTGTTACATGAGTAAGGCTTGAATGATGTGTAAGGCCCAGCAGTTAATTTTGTAAATGTTTCAGTGTTTTAAAGATGCTCATAAATGTTGTCCTGTTAAACCAGCTTGCTCCTCATTAAAAATAAAAATTCTACCCTTCTCCAAAGAAGAATCTGCAATAGTAAATTTACTAAAGTAAATCTCTAGCATGTGTCATCACTTTTATGCTAAAAACATTCTTATTTGTTGAGTTTTCATGTGTAGTTAGTTGTCTAACATGGATAACTTCAGTTTCTTCTCAAGAGGTGTCCTTCAGATGTCCATCTCTTAGACCTTGGCTTCATCTGTATCCCCTGGACTGAGTGTAGAGTTCTCCTGTGAATTTCCCGGAGCCTGCAGGTTGGAGACCTGCAGCTTCCTGTAGCTGCGATTGATTCTGCTTCTTTCTTTCAGCTGAGTGGAGAGTGTCAGCAAGTGGAAATCAGACAACTGTGATGTTTATCACTAACATGAGTAAATGCCTCTCTACACATAGCCAGATACGCTGAATCCTTCCTTCGAAGAGAGCCCTCTCTCATGAATGTGTTTTTTTTTTTTTTTTTCTTTTGAGTAAGAAAATGTCAGCTGTGTCCTACGATACGTTTTTTTCTGAGTCAAGAACTGCTTTAGTCCTCCCGTGTTTTTTTTGTGGGGGGTGTCTCAGGTGTGAGACCGATGTAGCGTCTTTGTTCTTTTCTATTGCTCTCTGCCCTCCCCGGCCAGCGTTGTCCATCCTGAGCAGCGGCCAGGAGGTGTGAGGCTCCGAGGTCCTTGCCTGGGATGGCCTCCCAGGTGAAATGTGTAGCTGTTATTTAGAGCTGCTGAGAGGTGAAATGAATTCAAATACTCTGCAGTCCTAAATTGCAGCAAGTTCTTGCTGCTTCAAGAGCTTCTGAACTCAGACCGCTCAGTGTCTGAGAACAGCGGCTACTGCCTAGGGGACCATTTTACCTGTCATACAGCTAGTTCACCGGTTGCTCTTCCAAGATCTTGAGCCACAGCCTGGTGCTTCAGGTGGTAAACAGGCAGCTTTTTTTTTTTTTTTTCTCTGGATCAACAAGAAGACTTCAAAAGCTCAATTCAAAATGAAGAAATAAATTTTTAGCACCAAATCAGATTCTTACACTTAGCTGGAAGAATGTAGTGCCTGTAGTGCTAGCTGTGCAGCACCGAGAGCATTTATATCAAGATTCAGGGCAAGCTGCTCTGGGGAAAGCTTCCATGCCCATCTTATGAAGGAAATTTCCCTGTGTGCCCAAGCTGTGGCTGCTCTTCTTCCAGGCAGACTAGCTCCTCTCGGATGCCTGTTGCTTTTCCTGCAGAGGGGCTGGTGCTGTATCCTTGAGATGTGTTCTGGCAGAACGAGGCCAGCTGCAGATTTAAGGCTCCCGGGCAGTTAAAAGTTGCAGCCAGCTGTTATTTTGCTCTTGTGGATGTTGTCTGCCCATATACCCTGGATGTTGTAAGAGCCGATAGTCTATTCTGAGACCATAAGACTGATTTTCTTCATTTAAACTTGGGCAGTCGGTGATAACGTTGCTGATGAAATTGGGTTCAGATTGTCTCAGTGAGCTGGTTCCTATCAGCTAGATAGGGAATAGTGTGTGGATTTGACCTCTATTTGCTATGGAATTAGTTCCCTGGACATTTCTATACTCCCTAAATTAAGGAAACCTCCAGAAAATACACATGCTTTTCTTCCCTCCTTCCTAAATAGAGTGTGGGAAGCACATTCTGTGGTGTCCAGGCTCCTGATGCAAGTTGTGGATGGGGAAAACACCTGATTCTCCTCCTGCTGTTTGATTGTTTTTCCTTCTCTGCCCTCATCCTTTTTTATTCCAGCCACATCTTATCTCTGCACCTTCCAGTGTGGTGGCTGTGCAGAGCTCTTGGGGGCTTTTTGTTATAACTAGGTAAGCCTATTTGTTTCAGGAAATCCTTAGTCTTGTTATTTCAAGAGCTGGGAATTGTTTGCAGGCTTCTGAAACTACTTCAGCTGAAGTATAGTAAGGTAGTATATAGCAAACCTACATAAGTTTGGTTCAGCTGTATAGGTAAACACAAACCAGTAAAATACCCATTCTTTAATTCTTTCTTCTGTTAGTTCAGGGTTCCTTACCACCTTTATGAACATTTTAAATGCAGAAATATATTACAGATGTTACAACTGATACATGAATGTCTCGGTAGCTTATTTTGCTTGTATATCTCCGTAACTTGCTAAAATCCTTAAAAGAAATACAAATACTTCCATATGTGAGAAGTCTGAAAGCTACATGGTGCTAAAAGCATGTTCTTTGCTGGCTGTCCCTTTCTTAATTTTACAGCCAGCCTTGGCACAGGCACCTTATACCTTTTGGACTTCTTCGGTGTTTTAGTTAGTTATTGATTTAAATTTATATCTTTGCCGTCTCCTCTCCAGTATACACTTACTTTTCAGCAGATATTAGGAAAGCTCCAGGTTTGCAAACTTTTCTTTGAAATGTGGGAGGAAAGAGGATAATTTTTAACTTTGCACTTTATTTCAGGTATTTAGGACCTGTCTGTACTTTACAAGGGCATGATGCCTAAGAGTTTTTAAACATTTTTGAGGGGCTTTCTAATCACATAATACAAAAAAATTGCTATAATGTCAGTTCATTAGTGCTTAGGGAGTTCATTCCAGAGTTTCTGCAAGGACTGAGCTGGTCCTATACAGGCTTGAAAATAGGTTCCCTTTTCTCTTTTCGTGAAACCTCTTATTCTGTGTGCAGGAAGTGTCACTTTTCCGAAAAGTTGCAACGCAGTTATGTGGGCCACATAATGACAAGGATTTTAATAAGGGCATCTGTTTACAAATGCCAGAGACTTGGGGAAGCTTCCTCTTCCCACATCTCTTAGATTGTTCCCTGACTTCCAGGCAAGACCATTTCCTTGCAGCACTGCAGGTTTGCTGTGCTATGTGTCTTCAAAGACGGCTGGCCCAGCGCCAGCACCGCTATCCTGCCGTTCCTCTGCCAGTAAAGAGTGCAGATGTGCCCCAGCTAGGAGCGGCTGCAAAGCGCGAGGGGTCGCGAGGGACCACGGCGAAGAGCGGGGCGTTTTGCCACTGTCCTAGCTTGGGGGAACCCGGCGAGGAGGGGGCAATTGGTCCAGGTTTTACATTGGCTTGTTGTGTTCCCAGCAGTGTTGGCTCACTCGTGTTGGTAATGAAGATTGGACTTTAAGGTATGAAACTATTCGTAATGTTATAAATATGCCTTTTTATGTATAAAATGAGAGGCTTTCTCCCCAAAGGCCTGTAAGTATATTTATTGCTGAACGCCAAGGAGTTATTTTAATGGGAAACACTAGAGCATTATCAGCAGTGCCAGGGGCTCAGGCATCATTGCAGAAATCTTTGTGAGCTATTTGGAAGTCCAGAATACATTGGAGATGGATCTGCTCTGCTTTTGAGGCTCTGAACTCTGCAGAGCTCTCGGCTAGGCTGCAGAGGAACAAAGAAGATAGGAGAACAGGTTGACTGCAATTACCTCTCCCTTCTTCCCCTCTCTGCTCTGCTGAAATTAAAAGGTTTTGATTTTTATGGATGGGTATTTTCCCACTGAAAAATATTTATTTGGAAAATTTTCAGACTTAAGTAAGGTTTGGAATAAAAATCGGTTTTGGATAGAGAGGAGGGTTCTCGCAGCACAGGCAGTAACTCAGAGCTCTGGCTGGTGGACAGTGAAATTCTGCAAGGTCCTGAGGGAGAAGGAGAATTTATGTAGACTAATGAGTTTTCCTTTATCAAAAGTGACGTGTGAAATAGTAGATCTGATGCTGGTGCTAAAAATACACTGAGATAGTGTTATAGCTAAGGCCTTTATGTAAGTAAATGCTTGGTAATGACAAGCTGCTTGGTTTAGGGTAGGAAACGTGGCCAAGAACGCTTCAAAAATCACTTGACATAGTGTCTGTTGGGCTGTCTTAGAGCCAACAACTATGTGCCTGTGACCAAGTCAACTACAACAAGAAGGTCAGGAGGAAAAATAGTCAAGTTTTTGTAGCAACGTGTCTGAATTAATATGCCTTGCCAGGCATACGATCCTGAAAGTAACTTCACAGAGACTCTCTTTGCAGATCTCTCTAGGTACTCTTGTGATTTATATCTATTACTCTAATCAATAGTCAGATCTTCCCAAAATATCTACTGAGATGAAACTGTTGAATAAATAATAACTGTAATGAAAAAAGATACTTGATGTACTAGCAAGGGAGGAGAGAAAAAAAATCCTTTCACCCTTTTAATAAACAAGGCAGAAATGGCTTTTGCAGATTGATTGTTCAAAAAGGCTTTTTATTTTCATCATTATTCCATTAGCAATTCAACTGAAAGACCTCTCTGAATGAGTCTAGGGAGAAGGGAGCGCATGCAAGCTTTTAATACCGTTGTGTTTTTGTATAATTTGAGCCTAGTGTGAGGGGTTTACACAATGTTTTCTCACTTTTTAAATGCACTAGAAAGAAACAGCCTCTATACTATTTACCTTTTGCTCCAAGGCCAATCCTATTAATTATTTTACAAGCCATTTTCTCAAGCTTTGAATTAGTACTTGGAGAGTGAGGCCAGGGCTATGCCTGCCGTCTTCCTGTTATGGTTATTTACTTCTTCCTTTCTGTGATATCCTCAATTCAGCAACAGATCTGTGTTTAATGGTGCTTTAGGGAACTGGTTCTGGCTGAGATGGCTCTGCAAGAAGCAGCCTTGGGCATGCCTGGTGTTATTAGTTCATGCTAGTGCTGTGAGGGTAGTGAGAAGGGGGCCAGATAAGCACCCCGTTAACAGAGTGTCTGACGGCTCCGTGGCCAGAGCTCTGGCTGCACGAGGCAGGATGGCTTTAGTAGCCAGCAGGCAGCACTTGGGTATCTTTGCTTGTCAGCCAGTTCACTTGTGTTGGGAGCTAAATGCTTGGAAATACATTTTACTTACACAAGGGGAAAAAAAAAACAAAAAAAAAAACCCCTAAACTAAAGGCAAAAATAGCTTTCTTAAAGCCTTGATGGAAAAGAGGATTGCCTTGTACGTAGCTTCCCAGTGCTTGTGGCTCTTTTTTTTTTCCCCTCTTTCTTTTTGATGTGACCATTTACCATGATGAGATCTGGGTTTATGCCATAATGAACTAGTTAAGATGAAAAAAGCCAGAGATTGCTTCAGTGATCACTCAAGAAACTGGGAAGTCCTAAGACACAGCAGCCAGCAGTGTCCCAATTTGAAAACAGACAAAAAGGAGTGCAAGGCTTTCACCATTGCAGACAAAATACATGTTACTGTGCTTGAGCAGACAAGGCTAATCCTCCCCTTCTGAGCCTTGTCCCTCTTTTCCCTTTCTCTCCCCCAAAGCACTTGGTATCGTGGACAGTGCAGCTCAAGGCATCTGCTGCTGTCGTGCTCCCATCGCCTTGGTGCATGGGTTCATTGACACTGGAGAGCAAGCTGAGTGGCTAACGTTGAAAGTCAACTGTGGTGCACTACCCAGCTCATTAATTTCCTTATTTTTCAGTGTACATATATGAGATCCATCCTTTTGTGGAATGCTAGCACCACATACTAGGGTGTCCGAGGATTTCAGTTTTGTTCTTTTGAAGTTTCTTTGCTTTTTCAGTGGGCAGGGTTGAAAGATTCAAACTACAGTCTTGCATAGCTGCTGATTGTTTTTAATCATTCATCTAATAGAGGCTGTAGCCAAGTCAACTGACATGCAAAGTTGTGGTTTATACAGAAAGGGTTACTGTCACATCATAGGTATAGTTATAGCTCCATTGTATATAGCTACATACATGTATATTTATATATGTGTGTATGAATGTGACATGAGTTGGATCTTAAAGTTTGATTTCAGCTTAATAAAAGAAAAGAACAGCAACTGTTTGAACTCTTTTGAAGAAGATTTTTAAGTCTTATGGGAAGACACTGCAGGGGAATGCTGTGATGGGTTCAGCTACTGAAAATGTCATGATCCTTGTATAGTACTTATAAGCCATTATAAAAAGATAGTGTAAAATCTGACCTGCCACCTGACCCTAACTGTGTGTGAAGGATGATTGTATCTGCTTTCAGTGGCTGACAGTTGTCCTGCTGATGGTGGCAAACTCAGAATTTTTCTCTTTCACCAAATCATAAATGGGAATGATGGAGGTCTCTAACTTCCGCTTTGAAAGTAAGCAGGAAGAGATTAGAAAATGGTTGGCATTCTTGGCGTAAACGCTGCTGAATCATTTTTCATTCATTGTTCTTTTTTGAATGTCTCCACATGATTTTTAACATTAAAGAAGCTTAGAGTCTTCACAATCTGGTGTCTTGGAATCTTGCTGTTCTTTGGTGGCAAAGTAGCTCTTCTAAAGTCATGTTTAAAAAACATATAGGAATGAAATCATTGCAGCTGTAAAGCTTCTAGTTGCAAGGTGGAAAGTTCATGCTTACCCAGATGAACTTCAAAAAGCTGCCCTATTTCTCCTGCTTTCAGTAGGTGGCAGGCCCACATTCAGCAGACAACAAATCAGGTCACCTATATCTCAGTACCATGCTCCAGATAGGCGCTTGTATTTCCTCATTCATAAATAAAACTGAAACGTTGCAAGCAAGTGTCATCTACTGACTTGGCCTCCAAACATGACATTTGTAAGATGAAATCTCCAAGCTCAAGTTCTTCACTTCTGTGTTTTCTTTGGCATTAAAAGTGTAGAAGTATTACAGCTAGGGCTTTTTTTTTAAACTCTGTATCATTTGGCACTTCTGCAGTGTTGTTCCTCCCTCTCTCTTACCCTTTTCCCCCTAAGAAGTCAGAAACCTGGTATTTATTGTATTAACTCCATTATACCAGCAAATGCTTCCAAATAACCTTCACTAAATTAGGTCTAGATCACTTAGATGTCAGTGTTGATTTATCCTCCTCTTTTCTGTTGCTTTCATAGTCCAGACATTACTTCTCAGTCCAGTAAGGACAAGAGTAACAAGAGTAATTCAGGATCTAGAGAAACAGGCCGTTTTGTGGAGTGATGCGTTTCGTGGCATTTTGCAGCGTGGTGAATGTCTCCTTGCAGTGTTCTGTCTGTCAGCTATAACTTTGGCAGGGATTTTGAACTTTACTGAAAGAAATCTCATTGAAGACCGGTGTTACAGGAAGTCACTCTGACTAATAGTCAGTTTACTTACAGTTAATGATTCAGTAGAAGCTGTTTTCAAACGCTGCTGCCTGGTCTTCCTTTGCAGATGTTTAAACGGGGTCCAAGTTGCAGCCGTGCGCAGTGAGCTGTCAGCAGGGTGTCTGCACTTTCTATCTTAGCAATCGGTAGTGGTGCAGGCAGGTTTCTAAAGCTAATTCCAGTTTGGAATTTGCTCTGGGGACTTGGACGACTTGATTTCCCTGATGCTGTCACTCTTGTTCAACTGTTTGAGTGGCCTCGCTAGGTTGGAGCCCTTTTGGGGAACAGGGTATGCTCTTGGTGCTGCTCTGCTTGATTGTCCCTCCAGTTCCTTGTCTTATGGTGACCTGTATTGTCCTTAACACCCCCAGCCCCCTTGTTAATATTATCTGCTCAAATCATTTAGTTATCCTCATGTATTTTTCTGTGAGGAGGTCTCTGGTTTTATTGGGGAGGAGCTTCATTGCACCTCCAAAATGAGAAGTGTTGGGGAAGCCTTTCTAATGGCCGCTGCTCCTGTGGAGGAGGGAGATGGGGCCTGTTGTGTGAGCGGGACTGCCCCGGCCGGCCTGTCCAGCTGCAGGCCCTCCAGCCTCCCCAGCGCGATGCCTTGGGCAGTCGGTGGCCAGTCCTGCTGCCCCTCACCAAGCCCGAGGACCTCCTGCCCTGCTGATGGGAAGGCTGGAGTGCTTCCCTGGCTGCAGGCGCAGGTCGGAGGTGTCCTGCATGAATCCCTCCCGCTCCACCTCAGAGCAGGTGTATGGAGGAGGCCTCTGCTGAGTGTGCCAGGCACTCAGGACCTCCCCTCACTGTAGAGCTCCTCACTCAACTCGTGTCACTTGATGTGCACAGTGTGAGGAGCAGGAAGCTGGAGAGGAGGGCAGTTAGGCATGCAACCAAAATGGATGTGTGCTGGGAAGCGGTTCTGTTTTGAGACTTCTGGTAGCAGCCTGTTGCTTCTGTGTTTTTCTGGAAACACCCCATATTTTTGAGTGCTGTCCTAAACTAACTATGTACAGCTGTGTGACAGCAAAATGAGGTCACAAAATATTCTATTTTGCTTGTATGTAGTCTTAAAGACCACAATAGCTTAGCATATGTCATCAGTGCAGATTTTCCACTACCAAGTGGCACACCAGTTCCACTTAAAATTTTGAGAAGCTTGAACTTGACAAAGTTTTGAGCTTTCAAACTTGGAACAAAGCCTTGGGTTATCATGCATCTCATTTTCTCTTACTTCCTGAAAAGCAGAAGTGAATTTGAAGGAGAGTGCATAATGCCAGAAATCACTAGTGCTTTGCAGCAAGACTGACTTAAACAGTCTGCCGTGAGTGTGTATTTAAAATTTAAGTTGGGAAATACGAGCATAAAAAAGTTATTAATTTGCCTGCAATGCTGACTAGTCTTGGAAGAGGTTAGAGTTTTCCCTCTTTGGCACGTGTGTTTGGTTAAAGGAACCTGCGCTACTTTAGGTAAGCTGCTTCCAGCCTTAGATGAGCCATCTTCTTCTGAATATAGAAGTGCAGATATGTTCCGTGTTTTCTTTTTTTTTTTTTTTTTTTTTCTCTCCAGTGTTAGTGTCTTTACTTCCCCAGTGTGTTGGCTTTGGATGAGCAGTACCCTTGACAAGGAATAAACACGAAATAGATTCTGACTGCCTCTGCCTCTCACGTTTTCAAAACACAGTGAGTTCTTAAGAGTGGGAGGTTTGTTTAATTTGCCGTTGTAATTGTATATCCCACATATGGGGGAAAGTCTGTCTTTCATGAGTAGTGAGCAAAGTCATGGGCTGCTGATGCACCTTTTTCCAGGTCCAGATGTTGTTCTGACACTGCTGTGGCCTGAAAACCTCTGCACAAGCCTGGCAACTATGTTGGTGGAAAGGGGGCTGTATCCCTTTCTCTGTTGGAGAAATGTACCCTGTTTTCAACCAGGATGGGCTGGATTTGCCTAGCTCTAACTGAATTGCAGATTTACATCAATAAAAAATTAATGACTTGCAGCCCATTCTAAATTAAATATTAAAACTTCGTTCTGTCCCAACATTACTGTAATAAGAACAACTCCACAGTATGAAAGCTTGTCATTTATTTAGGACAGGATCTTTCAGGAATTACTTGTATTTTATGTTAAATATTTTACTTACTGTGTAGGTTTGTGGATAAAAAACCTTACTCAAGTATCTGTCTGTTCAAAAATACAGTGCGCACCAGAGCTGGGTCAGCTAAGTTTTGCTAAATCATTCACAATGTCAAGCTATACAATATTTGACAGTTCTTCTGAAGTCTTGAGCCGCATCTGCTGGAGTACTTACCTGAAAGCAAGTAAAAAAACATTTTATTTTGGAGAACAGAATACTTAATTTAGGGGTGAGAAGGAAATGGAATCATTAAAACTGCCTTTTCTGGTCATGGAAGCAGGAATGGAAGCAAATATAACACACATTTTCATGTCAATTGCTCTTGACGTCATCTTGTTTTCTGCTAGAAACAAGAAAGAGTTTGTACGTATTTCTAGGTATCCAAATTAGGTCTGCTTTTGTTTAGGATGGATGGCTACTTTCGAGGACGTAGTAAATCTTCCAGCTAGCAGAACATCCATTGGCAGGCCTGTTTTGCTTTTGTTTTATCACTAAGATAATCCAGTGACATGCATAAATATTCTGTTGAATACTCCTCATGATTTAAATGTAAGAGAGCTTATGGTTACTGAAGTTACTGAAGTGCTAGAACTTATGTCCATTGTTACCCTGTAACCGAGGGGAGATGGTTTGAAAAAGAATATGCAGGTAATGTTTAATCATGGAAGACAGGTGGGATAATAAAGAAGTAGCTCAATACGACTGGGAGTAATTTCTAAAGTCTCTGTTTTGAGGTATGCACGGATGCCTCGCTGAGCTCAGGGGATGTTTAATGCGCTTTGTTTCTGGTTGGCAGTGGTTAGCAGCTTCCAGGAAGAAATTATATCTTAACACAAATGAGTTTTTCTCAAAGTAAGAAGTGAGTATTCTTGAGCTATTGAGTAGAGAGAAACATTTGGGTATAAAATATATTTGGCACTTTATAATCAGGTTCATTTGAGAAAGATGTAGGTTCAGTAACTATTAAAATGCTGTGGTATCAGCTTACTTAACTGCTGACTTTTTTTCTGACCTTTGCTTTGGTTTCCATAGTTAGACGTATTTATTGTTGAAGTTCCATATGGGGCAGCTGTAAACTGCAGTGTTTAAGAACATCTGGTTATGCAAAGCCTTGCTGATGAAGGGGAAAGGATGAAAGCAAATTTAATGTACTGAAAGACTCCTCCTTAAAAATGAAAAACTTTACATGTAGAATTTAAATAGAGCATCAGGTTTATCATTCTTTTTCTCTAAAACATGTTCTGAAATACATTAGATAGACTATGCTTCTTGTGAGTTCTCAGTGTGGTGTTCTTTTTCCCTCTGTTGGTTTTCAGTATGGAGAGACTCCTCAATTCCTTATCCCCATTGTGAGGTCTCCAGTTCTTCACAGACGTAGAAGAGCTTGGAGCATGCCAGGACAGTGAACCTGGCAGGAACTTCAGATTAAGACCCTCTGTGGAAGCAAAGTTCTCTGTGAATATCAAAATATTACTGTGCAATCATGAAATATTTGTGTGGGAGAGAAAAGCAGACAGTTTTCCCTTGGTGAGCTCCTAAGGAAATGTGTTCACACTCTAGGCAGTAATTAGCACATTTTCCAGAAATACAGTGGTACTTGCTCCACCTCTGAACCACTCATAACTGGAGATTTTTGACTGCATCTTTTTGACTCATAACTGGATCTTTTGTGAGACCATTGCTGCTTTCATACAGTGGGGACAAGCCAAGTGTCTGTCTGGTCAGGTGTTTCTGTCTTTCAAACAGAGTTAATATAAAGAATCTTTAATTTGAAATAGGTTATCTATTATGTAAGAGAAAACCGCATCTAATTTTAATTAGATACATTATTTTAATTTAATAATTTTGTAGTTATATAATACTTCTGATGTTATTAACTGTGATAAGCTTTCTTTTGCCCTTTTTTTTTTTTTCAGTTTGTTGCAAGACTCTTCTGGAAGCACTTTATGAGCTTAAGGGTAGCATAATAAAAGTACTCTTAATAAAAGGATAAAAGTCACACTTATCCTCATGTCCTAAAGCTGATGAGCCCTTGCAGATGGAGAAATGTAGCACTGTTAGACATTTAGCTGAACATACCATTGAGCGGATCTCAGCTAGCCTGAGTTTTTAGTAATCTGTGGGTGCCCATATGGAGGAGTAGCAAGCAAATGGAGGGGAATGAGAGATGGATCTCAAGATTTAAGACCTTAGAAAACAGTTTTCCCTCTCCCCCACTTTTGTTTGAACTATAATGAAGAGGGAGGCTGTGAAGGAGAACTACTTAGTTTTCCAACAGTCGCAGGGATTACATTTTCATGTATCACCCACACAGCTGTTGCAGTGCAATACTGTGTCATGATTACATCTTGGGGGAGTGGGGGAAGGAGAGAATTAGATGAAGTGATCTTTTAAGCTCCCAAGGGTTTAACACACTTCTGTAACACGAGTTACTGCTTAGGAAAAAAAGAAGAAAAAAAGTTTAGTATTTACTTTATTTCTAATGAATTAGGAAAATTGGATTCCAGAATAAAACATGCACAATTTACAGAACTTCAGATGGAAAATGTTCTGAAGTTGATTGAAGTTAATTCAGAGTTGCAGTGCCTTGTAGGGCATTCCTGGTTAGAGAAAGATTTCTTGGACAGTATAGGCTGCTTACAACAAAATTGGAAAGAAATCTATGCCATTTTCTAATGGACATTGTCTAGCTCTCTCTTCTTGTTTGCATGGTGCAGTGCCATGCAAATAGAGCCTTAAAGGAGGCTCTTTTAGAGCCAGGAAAGCAAGCAGTGGTGAGGGTAAGTGTAAGTAGTTGCTTTGTTTTAGAGAAACTGCAATAGTACTGATTAGGTCACCAGCTTTGGGGAGAAGTTTCAACAATTTATCCCCATCCAAATGAGGGTGTTACCCTTTAAAGCTGATAGGGAATTGAAGGAGTTTTCTGACTTCATAGACGAGAAGGGAAGTGTTCTGAAGTGGGGGAGAGCATGGAGGTACACAGGGAAAGAGGGGCAAGGGCAGAGATGGAAAGGGTTGAGGTTTCCTGATGGAAAAGCTCAGCTGAGTGAACCTGCAAGTATAAGTCACCAAATACAGAGTTTTTATTCATTATATGATTTTCTTTTGAAGCTTTGGTCCTGGGATTCTAAACTAATGTTACTGTTTAAGCGGTTTGAATTACTCTGTTCAATGGCGAGCCTGTGTTCCTGAAGACTCCTACTCGTGTCATGCTGGGCTGAACGTTCTGAGCTGGCCCCAAGCAGCGCTCGGTGGCCCTCAGCAGCCAGCAGTCTGCACGGAGTGTGCGCTGCAGGCCCAAGGCCAGAGCTGCAGGAGGGTGTTGTTAGGCTGAAGAAGATACTGAAGCACTTAGCCCCTTAAGGCTATATTAATCTGCAAAATTTAGTTATAGTACAGATAGAATATAGAGAGCTTAACTGAAATAAAATGCAAAAGAGTTTTGTGAGTGAACGAAAACTTCCTTTTAGAAATATATGCTATCATCAAAGTGGATTATGCTTGTATTACAAACATGAATCTGCATCTTCGGTGCGATCTCAAGGCTCAATATTTTGAGGTGAAATTGGTTTCCTTGGCTGTGTTTTCCTCATTCTCAGTGGTGGTTTTTTTTTTTTTTTTTTTTTTTTTTTATGTGGCAAGAGTCCTAATAAATGTCAGGCTGATGTCAGCAGTTTGTTTTTGAACAAAAGCTTAAACTCATCTAAAACCGCACCCAAAGACTATGATGTTATATTTACTTTGTTAGTTTAGGGAAAAGAGCAAAAAGTAAGTTGAATGTAGTGCTTAATCTGCCTTTAAAGCTTTTATTTTTTAAGCACCATCAACTCACTTTTGCTGCCATTAGGGTCATATATTCTAATTTACGTTTCTCCAAAGGTTGTATGTAAGTCAGATTTTTGACTGATCAACTATTTAACCTGAAATTTGCCCCACTTCAAATTTTCAGCATTTATTTTTCCCCCGCTAGGATTCTGTTAGTGCTGAGGATTACGTGAGGTGGGATGGCTGAGCAGGCTGAATGCTTCACTGCTGCTGAAAGGGAGAGATGTCTCAATTTACTTCCTCCTTCCCCTGCTCTAGCTTAACTTTGCTTGAGTATTTCTCAGTGACGCTGGTGCACTTTGGACTTGTCACTGAGCCAATTTGTCCTACTAGTCCAGCAGAGCTGTTCTGCTTCTAGCAGTTGTATGGTAGGAGGCTGACTCAGCTGTACAGCACAGCTGCCCTGGGACATACTTCCTACCTTATAGACAGTTCTGCTGTAGGGACCGCACCCTACTTTTAGTGACTGCCACAGCTACTACGTGAATGACAGAAGCACAGAATGATTGAGGTTGGAAGGGACTACTAGAGATCTTCTAGTGCAGGGTCACCTCGAGCATGTAGCCCAAGATAGTGGCCAGGCAGCTTTTGAATATCTCCCAAGGATGGAGACTCTACAACCTCTCGGCGTGTTTCCATTTTGAGGCACTCTTACAGTAGGGAAGTTTTACCTCATGTTCAGATGGAACTTACTGTGCTTTGATCTGTGTCTGTTGCCTCTTGTCCTGGCACTGGGCACCACTGAAAAGGGTCTGCACCCATTTTCTTCATCCCCTCCCTTAAGATACTTATACACACTGATAAGATTGCCCCTTACCCTTCTCCAGGCTGAAGAGTCCCTTCTCCCTCAGTCTTTCCCCTTAGGGCAGATCATCCACTTTTAATTATCTTAGTAGTCCTTTATTGGCCTTGGTCCAGTAGCTCCATGTCTCTCTCGTCCCAGGGAGCCAGTAACTGGCCACAGTGCTTCAGATGTGGCCTCAGCAGGTCTGAGTAGAGGAGGAGGAGGATTACCTCCCTCCATCTGCTGGCGCTGCTCTTCCTAATCCACTCCAAGATACTCTTGGCCTTCTCGTCCGTGTTGCCGGTTCATAATCAGCCTGCAGTCCACCGGGACCCCCCCATCTCTCTCCACAGAGCTGTGTTAGTGCACGTTAGGGTTGTTCTTGCCCATGTGCAGGATTCCCCGAGTTGAATTTCGTGGGCTTTCCCTTTAGCCATCTCTGCCACCCTAGGTCAAGGTCTGCTGAATGGCAGGACAGACCTCTGGTGTATGAGCTGCTCCTCCCAGTCTTGTATCATCAGCAAACTTGTTGAGGGTGAGAAAGACAGGGAGGTGCTGGAGCATGCCCAAAGGAGGGCAACGAGGCTGATGAAGGGGCCGCAGCACAGACCTTACGAGGAGTGGCTAAGGGAGCTGGGGTTATTTAGTCTGGAGAAGAGGAGGCTTAGGGGAGACCTTATTGCTCTCTCCAACTACCTGAAAGGAGGTTATAGTGAGGAGGGGACTGGTCTCCGAGATGACCTCTGATAGGACAAGAGGAAATGGCCTCAAGTTGCACCAGGGGAGGTTCAAGTTGGATATTAGGAAAAATTTCTACACAGAGTGGAGAAGTCTTGGAACAGGCTGCCCAGGGATGCGGTGGAGTCACCATCCTTGACAGTGTTCAAGAAACGTGTAGATGAGGCACTTAGGGTTTAAGAGGCATATTGATGATGGGTTTGCAGTTGGACTTGATTATCTTGAAGGTCTTTTCCAACCATAATGATTCTATGATTCTTCTTTAGGTTGAAAGCATTTAAACAGAAACATAAACTCTCTTCTTCCCCCCAGGTCCTTGATGAGTAAGCTGAACAGGACTGGGCCCAGTATTGTGAAAGCTGGGAGGCACTGCTAGCTACAGGTTCCCAACTAGACTTTTCATTATTGAATGTGACCTTCTGAGCTCTGCCCTTGAGCAATTTCTTAATCCTCCTCACTGTCTGTTCAACTAGCCTGCACTGCCTGAGCTTTCCCATCCTATGGGAAACTGTGGCAAAAGCCTTACTGAAGTCAAGGTAGATGACATACACTGTTCTCCCCTCCTCTACCCAGCCAGTCATCCCATCATTAACAGCCTATCAAGTTGGATAAGCATGATTTCCCCTTTGTGGATCCCTGCTGGCTCCTCTGGATCACATTCTTATTTCACATGTCTAGAGCTGGCATTCAGGACAAGCCGTTCCATCAGCTTTCCAGGGTTGGAGGTGAGGCTGACTGGCTTGTAGTTCCCTGGGTCCTCCTTCTTGCCATTTTTGAAGACTGGAGGGACATTATTTTTCTTGCACTGCTCAGGTACCTCTCCTGTTCTCCATGCCCTTTCCAAGGTGACTGAGGTTGGCCTTACAGTGACATCTACCATCTGCCTCAGTGCTGGTGAGTGCATCCCATTGGGTCCCATGGAGTTGTGGATGTCATCTTTTCTTAAATGATCTCAAACCTGATATTTTCCCATCAAAAGAAGATCTTTCTTTCTCTCCCTGGTCTCCAGGGTGTGAGATTCCTGAGGGCTGGTCTTGCCATGGAGACTGAAGCAAGGGCACCCTTCAGTATCTCTGCCTTCTCTGTACCATCATTACCAGGGCGCCTTTCCCATTCAGTAGAGGTCCCATGTTTTCCCAGCCTTCCTTCTGTTGCTAAAGTATATGAAGAAGCCCTTCTTGCTGTCTTTCACCTGCCTTGCTAGATTAGACTCGCAATGGACCATGGCCTTCCTCCTCGCATTCCTGCATGCTCGGACAGCAAGGCTACATTCTTGCTTAGTGGCCCGTGCTTGCTTCCGCATTTTGTACACTTCCTTCTTCTGTTCAAGTTTTGCCTGGAGCTCCTTGCTGATCCATGCAGGTTTCCCTGTGCTCTTGGCTAGACATCTTGTTCACTGGCATGCACCATTCCTGACCTTGGAGGGGGTGATCCTTGAATCTCAACCAGCTCTCTTATGTCTCTTCCTTCAAGGGCCCTATTCCATTGGATTTTTCCAAGAATGTTCTTGTAGAGGCCACTGTCCTTTCCTGAAGTTGGGGGTTGTGATTCTACTCTGTGCCCTGTGTTATGTGGATTTGTGTACAGGTACTTCACAAAGGTATCCCCCCAGGATGGGTGCAAGAGGTGTCCCCGTAGTCGTGCCTTGTGGGTATTTCTGTGCATGCAGTTGTGAGAAAGATGCCTGCTTGAGCGCGGTTTTGTTGACTGCATAGTCTCCCCTTCCTCTAATTTTCCTAGTTTAAAGACCGGCCTGTTGGCAAGGATGCATGTGCCTATTCAGTGAGGTGAATTCCTCCTCTCCCAGTCATTTGTTGATCTTCAAATAGGGTCTCATGCTCGTAGAAAATGAAACGCTGGTGGCAGCACCAGTGGCGTGACCAGTTGTTGCTCTTTCTCTGCTTGGAGGGTGCCGAACCTGTTCATCAAGTGCAGATGTTCAGAAGGAGGAAGAGCCTTTCTCTTCATACGAGAAGTTTCCAATCTTCCTCCATCTACAACGCTATGACTTAATGTTCAACATGGCACAGAGCCTGCCTGCACCTCCACTGGGATGGCTGAGACTCTCTCGTAGGGTCTCTGAGAATTTTCTGTCTATCTCCCCGTTGCCTTCGCGAGTGCTGTGCAGGCAGCCCGCTTCCCAGAGCTCCTTTACATGGGGACACAACTCGTGGACACCTTGCCTGTCGTAACCGTGTGTGAGCTGTGAGCGTGCGTGCACTGCTGTGACCCGAGCTGAGGGCCCCTTCGCAGCCTGCTGCACAGGCTGCTGCTTTTGTTCCCTGCCGCCCTCTGGGCTGGGCACTTATACGGGCCTCTCCCAGGCCAAGTGTTCTTCACACGCCTTCATCACAGGTCGGCAGAAGCAAAGGCCCCAAGTCTCTCTGATCAGGAGCAAGCAGGGAGCTCCTTAGCAGCAGCTGCACCTTGCTAGGGCTTTTCAGAAGTGAAAGCTTCCTGTACCTCTCCTTATCTAGCTCTCCTTAGCTGCCCCAGCAACCGCCTCGTTCCTCAGAAGGTCCCCAGAAAGACCCCACGACTTCAGCAGCTTCTCAGAAGGCCTGAGCAGAGCCCAGGCGCTGAGCAGAGCCCAGGCGCTGTTGTGCAAATTGCTGTGTTTGCTGCCTCTGGTAGCTGCCCTCTCGCTAGAGCTGTAACCTGTTTGCAGAGTTTGGGGGTTTGCTCTGCTTTAGCTTTGAAGGGCACTGCTGCACAAACAGGAGTTACTGTTGAGTGGCCTGATTTAGACCATCCTTAGATTTAAAAGATTGAACACCAGAAGATGGAAAAATAGGATGTAGATCAGGAGTCAATCTAGTGTATGCGTCTTCAAGTAGATCAAAGCCCAACGTTATCTCTCCAATCAGTTTCTGAAATGAAATGGAAAAGACGACAGCCTGCAGGGAGGGATGGGGACGCTTTTAATCAGCAAAGCATCGTTTGTGCTTGTTTCACTTTAATAACTGAGCTTAGCCAGCCTGAGCCTGGCGTGCCACTAGTTAATGTCCTCTGAAACGCTCTGCAATTTCAGATTTTATGTTTATTTTATTCACTGCTGCAGTGCTTCCATTCCTGGCACCTGAATAAATATTTTGTGACACTTTCTCTTCATCTTAGCTTGTGTGTTTTCTAGATTTTTCTGTATGCAATAAGACATACCCCATTGTTTTGCTTGCTGTTGTAAATTATTGATTATGTATCAAACCAAAGATTATACTCCTGTTTAACCAGCTAATCAGCTATGTAATTAAATGACATTGCAGTATTTCTCATGCCTCATTTTTCTTCAGTGTTTCATCTCTTGCTGCTCCACAGCTGCATGAGAATGGCCATTTTTCCCCTTGACTTCTGGTTTGTGCTGGGGACTCACTCTTCACTGTTTGCTCTCTCCTTTGGGGAAGCATTATCTTTCCTTTTTTGACCTTTTTTGGTCTTCTGTAGATGAAAAGAATAGAGAGAACACGTTTTAAACATCATAGTCTTTTTCGGTGCTGTGTCAAATATCAGTATAGTGCTACTGCTACATGGAGGTCATTTGCTGCTTTGCAGTAGTATTACTTAAACAAGAGTGGCTTCTTCACGTATGTAAAAGAAAAGTTTAAATAAATCCTAAACTGGTACTAGTGTAGAATAATTTGCTTTTGTTACTTGAAAAGTTTTAACAACAGAAAGTTAGAGGTTTTAGAATGTACTTCTTTTTGGGAGCTGGTTCTTGTTGCTGTAATATTCAATGTATAAACCTAATTTCACATAGTTTGTTTTACTTTTAAACTGGGGAGCAACAGATAAATTCTTCTCTTTCCCCTTTTCTACAGCCTCGTACGATTCCTCCTTGTCTTCCTCCAACAGAAATGTGCTTGCACAGATAGAAAGAAATACATATGCACTGTGAATTTAAAAATTAACTCTATAGGGCTGCTTCAGCCATTAGTCTCTCTAATCCCTGTGGAAATTGAATTACTGGCAGGATGAAGAGGGCAAAAGGGTTCCTGCAATGGGATTCTTTGGTGCAGCAATAATGAAAAGATACTTTCAGCTGGCATGCGTCTGCTTGGGGCTGAATTACAGGGCTTTCTATTTGCTTTTTCCTTTTTTTGTTGTTTTTTTTAAGAGGCAGAAAGATCAGTACTCTGCTTAGTTGTGGTACTGCACGATCAGTTTTCTAAGCAATTAGATATATAACAGATTGTTTTAGGATCTTTTACATAATGATTCACGGTAGGGCCTTGTTTTGGATTAAAACATTTTTTGAACAGATGGTTACCAGAGGTTTGGTGTGTTGCTTTCTCCCTTGTCTTAGCATATTCTCTTCAGGGGTTAGTTTAGTTTTGCTGCTTCGGGTGTTGACAGCCCGGCTGCTGACACGACACGGATAAAGGGAGGGTTGCTCTTCTGTTTTGGTACAGCTCCCAATAACTCCCCCAGTGCACGTGCACTGATTTGTTTGGGGTGTGGGGAGAAAAAGTGGATTTTGGAGTTCTGCTCCTAAAACCATTTACGTTGCTTTGGTGTAACCTGTGCTTACCAAAGCCTCAGTTCCTGGACCAGATTGTAGCGTAAGTGGGAAAGCTGAACTGCCTTTAGGCCAGATCTAGCCTGCTTGATGTGTTTATCTAAATCCCATGACAGATTGTGGAGAATTTTAGCTTGTGGTTTTGGAATAGAAGCAAGATTTCTGGTCCTTTAGTTGGTAAGAGAACTAACTTCCAAATGTGAAACTCAGCGCTCTTTTAAGTACTCTGAAATGACAACTCTCAGATGGGGACTGCTAACTCTAATTAGAGATTTTCCAAATCAAATCATTAAATAACTTAAACACCTGAACAAATACCTAATTTAATTGTGCACATAAATGAGGCAGTGGGGGCAGAAAGCCTTAGGAGAGCCATGGAGGTGCCTCATGTACAACCCTCTGTGTGATACCGAGTGCAGCAGCGAGGTGTTCGGTTCCCAGCTGCTCTCGGCTCTGGAATTGCAGAGATCCCAGAGCAACATCCGCTGAGTGCCAAGTACACAACTCCAGTCTTCAGTCCAAGCTATGGTTGTAATTCAGGCCGCTCTACATGTTTTGTTCGAAACCTGCATGTTAAAACATAAGCATCAACTCTGCTCCCCACCAGCTCACCGTTTTTTTTCCTTTTACACCAGGTCAGATAAGAGGCTCATTTTACATTTTGTGTTGTTAGAGATGTATCGAACTGGTTCTTATATGAGCTGTGAACAAAGTGCACAATAAGAACGGAAAAGGAAAAAGATCTTCAGAGGATTTAAAGCTGCAAACTGAAGTATAAGCAAGTGCTGCAACTGTACATTAGCATTACATTATTAAAAGCAGAAGAAAACCCTGCTTGCTGGCTGAGAAGTTTTTGCAATGTCTAGAGCTGAGAATGAGATTCAGAAGGGCACGTGTTTCCCTGAGATACAAAAATAAGTTTGTGGTGGAAGAGGAGTCTATCAAAGATGTTAATTTCTGGAAGGGAATTTTTGTTTGACTCATGGAATCCAGTGTAGCCTATGGGTCATCTGTGTGTGAAGCACAGACATTTAGAAATGGGAACGGGAGAAAGAGCTGGAATCATGTAGCAGCTTGATACCATTATCATCATTTCTGTCATGCAGTTGTGGGGTGGGTTTTTTTTTGTGTTTTGGTAAAATGTGATGTTTCAAATGGGCTCTTCTTGGGGAAGAAGTTTCCAGATTGGCTCTTTTCTTGTTGGGGAAGAGGTGTTGTCTTGTTACTGAAAGTTTTATGATGTTTGTTATGGAATTCTAGTCCAACTGGCTGCTGGGTGTGAGGTAGTGGTTGTGGCAACTGGTCACTAGTGTAAATCTTGCATCTGGAAGTATTTGGTTGCTTGGTTCATATGCAAAAAAAATGACTTTCAAGAAAGATCCATTTTCTAAACTTACCAGGTTTGTCATTTCGTGCAGCCATTTGCAAGCTGCAAACTTCAGACAGAAGCCGAGTTCTGTCTAAGCATCTCTCAGAGGAGGGTAGACGTATGACTAATTTATACATCTTTCCTTGTAGTAGCATTTTATTTTCATAAAATTAGAGAGAAACAAGCTATTCCTGAGAGTCTACACCTTTTCTTTTTTCCCAGTTGGCCTATGAGTTCAGAATCTTTTGGAGAAGACTGACACTAAATTAATGCGCTCCTAACTTGCTTAGGACATGAGGCTTAAAATAGTGATAGTTAGCTTGTGGTCTGGGTAGCACCGGGTAGTCTTGGCGACTGGTAGGAGGCTGCTGGGGTGTCTACCAGAGATTAGGTGAAGACTCAGGCTCCCGAGTGCTGGTTTGCTACCTCCTACAGGAGGAGCAACACACTTTGTATGGTTGCTTATTCATAACTTGTTCCTTTTTTTTTTTTTGTAGCTTTTGTTGAGGTGATTATTTCATCTAACCATGCCCAAAGACCCTTATGTGGATGAGGATGTTATAAATCCAGACAAGGGCATTAATATCTACATCCTGACTTAAGTCACTCCAAGAGAATTGGGGAATGGGAGTGAGAAGTGAGATGGGGCTGAGGATTTGAATGTGCAAGAAACCATAGCAGAGTTTGGGGATAAACATTATGTCATTCCCCTATTTCACTCTGTTGTGTGAAGGCAGTCTGAAGGAGGTATCAGTGATATAAGAGCTGGATACCAGGCTACAGACTGGGGAAAATGTTATGTCCGCATTATAGCTTGGCTGTGTGGGCAGGCAAACTCTCAGAATTGATCTAGAACATAGGCACATGTATGCACTTTTAAATATGCTTTTATATACATTTATGTGTGTGTGTCTATTTAATTTCTGCTTACTGTTTTTTCAGACCTTTAATTGTGTTTATATTTTGTTTAACAAGACACAATATCCATCATACCCACTCTTTGCTTTCATCATAGGGTGATGCAGTTGACAGGAAATTCCAGAGGTCTGGCGAAGTCCCATGCTTCTGGGTATGGCAATCCCTGAAACACAACTTTTCAACCACGTTTAGGGCATTGCTCATACAGCTTTTTTCCTGTCCCTTCAAAGGGTAGCAGGAGCTTTTCCCACAGAGTGTGGTTATTATTCAAAGAATTAGTGCTGCAAGACATGTGAAAGTGACTTTTATTTTTTGGTGACTCCTTTGCAGAGACTTTCAGGTGCGTAAGAAGATTACAGGGATAATGCCCGAACCTCTGTGGTCTCCGGCAAGCTGTAAGGGGGGCCTTTGGCGACTTAGCTGCCAGCAAAGACAACTGCACCTCCTCTGGCTTTGAAAAGCCCTTGTGTTAGTACATCTCATTCTCCAGGAGGTTATGATCTTATTGAAATGTAGACTAGAGCTCGTTGTGTCTTCGAATTGAAATTTTCTTGGATGGGACAATTGCGCTTGCATCTGTTAGGCTGCTCAGTTGGGTACTGGGAAGTGTTTCAGACTTTTTTTCCTGTTCGTTTGGAGAGATGGTTAGCAAAGTCACTTAACGTGACCACTTAACATAAAATGTCTGAACACAGGTAACTTTCCTCCTTGTTTCCCTTCCTGTGGTGCATGAAGAGCAGCTTCTCTTGCCTTCCTAGCTGAGAACTGAAATATCCTACCCTTTTTCAGGCTTCAGGGCCTTGACCCTGCAGCTGGGACGCGTAGCTGCGCTTGGGCGTTTTGCTGCTGAGCTTCCTCAGGTGGCAGTGTAATGCAGCACAAGCGTGGGGAAGATTTCTCAGCCCGGTGTGTGATACATGCTCACAGCTTCCTCTCACGCAATCCTTGCCAGCAGGGAGAGGACTTAAAGCAAAACGCCACAGCAGGAACTGCCCTACTTTGCCCTTAATCTCTCTGAATGGGGCAGCATTAGTTGATAAAATGTGTGTAGTTACGGAGCTCCAAGTAGGTCCTGAAGTGCAGCTGAGGCCAACCTCAGCCAAGGTTGCTGCAGAAACTTTTTTGGTAGCTACAGGAGTCCAGAGCAGCTCAGACGAGCTTTGAATCCTTGATTCAGATACTGCAGGAACTGGCAGGGCAGGGAAGGAGAGGATGGAATATCCTCCTAGTGTAAGGCTGATACATGTCTGTGATGTGGATGAGTTTCTTGTCTATGCATTTGTACAGGCATTTGTGGTTGCACTGATTTTAATATGTTCGTTTGTAACCAAGAAACTGGGTGTGATTTCCCCTTCCTTTCTCATGCTGGCAGGAAGAGGCGGAAGCAGTTTTGGGGGAGCTGGATGCAGTTTACTTCTCTCAAACACGCAGCATTATCCTCTGTATAGGCCTCGTACTCCAGCTGTCATCAAGAACTGCTCGGCGTGAGCGAGGGGATGGGCAGTGCAGAAGGCAGAGCAGGAGAGGCGCTCTGGAGGTTTGCCTCGCAGAGCACAGCGGGACAAGTTGTGCTCCCGGAGGGAGCCCGGGGTTGGTTAGAGATACAGCGCTCTGCTGAGGATGCGCGACTGCCGACCTCGTCCCGTGTGTGCAGCTTGCAAGTGCTCTACCTGTCTGTGAAGCTCTCGGTGGCTAAGTCGTTTATGCAGCTTTTGTCCCACAGACTTCAGAAAATGTTACCTGTTATTCTCAGACAGGCAGCACGCACTTCGCTTGCTAGCCCTTGCAAACTAATTGCCAGTTAGGGAATTCTTTATAATCGCCAATTAAAATCATTGCTTAGGATATTATTGCATGTGTTAATTGGCCTATTCCTTGGCAACTTCATATTTATTGGCTGCGATTCACTGTCTGTAAGCCGGCAATTTTATTTTAACAAATCTTGGGTGCAGGTGAGAATTTTCTTTTCCAAGCAGAAGGGAAGTCTGGATTTTCATAAACAAAGGTTATTGCCCTGTCCTTTTAAAAATAGCTTTGTTATATATATATAGTGTGTGTGCACAAAAGGTTTAGACAAACTATATATATATGTATATATATATATATGTTATTTCCCAAACACACAAGGCATTGGCTTTCATTGCATATGAACAGCCTGGATGAGATAAAATTGGGCTAGAAGAAGTCTCAAAGTCATCTCCAGAGGGAGGATCAGTTATAATTATCATTCCTGATATGGCTGTTTAAGCTCTTCTTAAAGACCTCTGAATGACAGAGACTTCTGGACAATCTGGAGTGATCCCTTTGGATACAGAGCCATCCAGACATTTCCGAATGACTAAAGTCAGTATTTCATTTCCACTGTAGTCATAGTTAACAACACTTTCCCAAAGGCCACATATCAAATGAAATAACATGTAAGATACTCTTCTTAGAAATACACTTCTTCACTCAAGCAGAAAATGGAAATTTCTCTGTGTTTCCAAAATGAATGCGTATACTCAGCTTGGGAAAATGTCGTCCCTAAAGGGGAGACACCCTCTGCCTGCATTTTTCCTGAAAGAAGTGAGGATTTGTGGTTTATGTCTATGATGAACATAGTCCTTATCCTGCTGGTTGCCATTTGGGGTCAGTCTGGCGAGAAAGAGTATTAGTAGGGCAGCAGGAGTACCACAGTTAGAGGTAAATGGGCTAGCAGTGCGCTCCCAATAGCCTGGAGATGGCTTTGAAACCACAGGAACTGCGATAAAAAGGGTAAATTGTAGCTCATACCTTGCATAAGACTCACCTGCTTTTCTGTTAGCATGATTAAAACAATTTACGTTAGCGTGGCAATACACGGCAGTGCAAATTATTCATGTGGTGAGCTGGTCCTGAAACACTGCCTGTTTTCAGTCGTGGGCAGTGTGACCTGTGTGACCTGTGCCAAGCCGCCCTAATGGGGGAAGATAACTGTATGTGTGATGCAGCTTTTTGAACAGTAGAAATTGTTGGCATAGAGAACTTTTTTTTTTTTTTTCTTCCAGTAGGGAAGTGCTTCCTCTTGAGGCAACTGTTCACTTCTTTGCAGAGAAGTTTTGGGATAGCTGCTTATAAAATTTTGCTCTGAGAGCTCTCATCTTGGTATGCCACTTATTGATTTCTAAGATGTGAATGTATAGTTCTCTTGAATAATATTATTTCTTGGAATTAAAATATTGGGAGCAGAATGCATTGACAGTTAACCAGTATCTTTAATTCAGCTCTTCCATCTAAGAAAGAAGAATCCCAGTGTACAGAAACTGGGGTCAGCTCTGAGATTGTGCCACATTATACCCAATGTGCTGTGCTGTAATGACCTCTTTCCTTGGAGAGATGAGGGAATTTTCTAGGTAAGACAGGTATTAAACAACACGGATAATACCAGTTTTAAATATTCTATCATAAGTATCTGGTAACTTAATAGAGGGGATTAACATCTTTCTTTTGAACCTGTTGCCTTTGAGATAAAATTCTACTGAGCAGTTAATTTTGTAAGACTGCTATACTGTAAAAGAGTGATTGTGCCAAGATTGTTCCTCTATCCAATAAAATTGTTTGTTTTAACAAGCTATGTTCTGGAATAGCAAAGTGAAAGAATTCATTAACCTTACATGCAGTCATTTTCATTTGATTTTTTATCTGGAAATGCGCCCATGTGCATTACTGTGCTTTTTTCTCTTTTTTTAAATGACTGAAGAAGCCTATGACTTAATTTGTACCAGTGGAATAGAGGAGAATGGGATTTTGTGGGTTGGGTCTATTTGACTAATAATGGCTTTATTCTTTATTCTGGAAAATCATATCTATATATTTCGTAGGGTTTATATACAAAATAAAAAAGTGCATTGACTTTGTGCCTCTAAGCACCCACTGTGCGTTTTTCGTCTTTGTATTTGTGTCATGTTTCCCAACAAAACTAGATTCTTGCTCACCTACAATTTTGCCTTTTCCTGTGTTGCACGTAAAAGTTGATTGCCTCCTTTTCTTAGAATATTTCAAAAGTGAGAGAGAGCTGCTCCCAAATTTTTGTCTTCTGAGAAACATTGCTGCTGATCCCATTCATTCCCAGTTCCAATGCTTTTCATTTTACCATTGATATTTTTCTAGTAGGAAGATCTAAGCAATTTACAATCAGTCAGCACCATCAATCAACGTCAATCAAACCCAGAACTTGCAAATTCTCTTTGGGACGTGCTGGGCTGTGACCTGTCCTGGGGAGTGCCGCGTAGTAGAGGAACCCGCCAGCACCTCAGTGGGCTAAAATACAGATTAAATGATCCAAAAACGAGTGCCAAGATCTCAATAAAAGAGAAACACGTGTTCTTTTAATAAGGTAAATGGTAACATTAATGTATACTTTTACTATCCTTGTCCCAGAGTGCCTACAGCCAGATAGCAGCCAAAGCAGGTATTTCCCCGTCGCTTTCCCCAGCGTGCTGGGCTGCATGCGTGCAAGCAGCCATCAGCTTGGTCTTAACCAGACTTGAGATTCCCCTGAACTGCTTTTAGTTAGATCCCAGTTCCTTTTGCACAGCAATTACCTTTAACAGTGCTGTCTGTGTTTATATGGAATAGTGCGCCTTGCTCTGCATTTAATCAGTGTATGTTGCAGTTTATTCCTGAATACCCTTGCCTTGCCCATTTCCTTTTCATTATTCTGAGGGAGAGAAGGTGTTTTGTTTCATACTGCTAAAAAGTTACAGCTTTTATTAAAGAAAACAACAACAAAACTATTCTCCAAAGCTAGTATGGCCCAACTGTGGCTCTCATCTCTTCAAAGCACTGAAATTTGTTCTGGTTTCTCTTTGCTAGTATTCCTGTTTGAGAAAGGCACATAAACTGCCTGAGTTCCCAGCAAGTGGTTGTTTCAGGTTGCCTCATGCTTGTTAAGTTTTGGTGAGAGAATATTCCTTGTCTCTCTATCTTTTTTTTTTTCTCTTTGTAAATATATTTCAAATAAATTAGCAAGAAAGTGTAATTATGTGATGTTCCTAAAGTGATACTGTTCCTGTTCAAGTGTCGTGTGGTCGAGAATACTACAATCAGACACTCAGTAAACTACAACTGTGTAATGATTTCCACTCCTATATTTTTCTCTGCGCTCTGCAATTATTTTGTTGCTTTTCTGGTTCTCCTATGTATCTTTCTCTTAAAAATACTCTCCTTGGACTATTTTTTGTTTTTGGATTTGTATATCTCACTTTTTCTAAGAGGAGATCTCATCCTTTTCTGATTTATTTCTGCCACTCCAGTTAACCATCTATTTACTCATTCTTTTGTTTCTGTTGTTAACTTGGCCTGTGAAGTTTCTAGGGCCATGTGGACACACCAGTTCTCATTTGAAAATAATCTTGTCACCAGCCAGGATATGAAAGTCAGGAGTGTTGGGGATTTCAGTGTTCACCAATTCTTCCTTTAAGTTCTGAATGTTACATGCACCTGGAACAGCTAAAAATACCAAAAAGTAGAGGACACACTGCTTATTATCCCAGATATTCTTTTATGCCAGATAAATGGTAGTCTCAGAGGATCAAATTCACGGCTGCAAAGCGATGATGCAACTTTGCTGAAGCCAGTGGAGTTAAACTCACTTATGTGGGTAATGAACTTGGCCTGAGGTCGGAAAGCTTAGACTGCAGGAGCTCAGGATAACCAATTTCCAGGTGGCTGCTCTGAGAGCAGTGATTAGGCCTGTTGTGTTGCATTAGGGAGACAGAAGAAAAGTCTTTGGGCAAATTTCTTTTCTCTAAGACATAACAACTGTCATTCTTCTATTTTTTTCGGTTTTGAGGAAGTTATAAAAGAGAAAAACACAAAAAGAATTAATTGCAGACCCAATACCGTTCTAAAATCTGTAACAAGGAAATTTGCAGTGAATTTGCAAGTGTTGTACAGGGAATGTCCAAGCCTAACATTTTAATGAAAAAAGTCAGAAAAGCCATTTGTTTAGATCAGTGCTTGTATTGCCTTTCTTTTTACTTCCCTAGTGATTTCCTTGGGCAATATCTTCTTGAGGTTTTCTCCTTCTACCGTGAAAATGCATTGGCAGGATTCTCATGAGATCTGATTCGCTTAGTGTCAAATGCTGAGATTACCACCAAGGACCTTCCTATCTGACTGTGCAAAACCTTTTCAAGATTATTTTTGCATATACCACTAATTTCAAAAATCAGTCTTAAACAGATGTGTTATATGTTTGTCATGTGAGCTTGGAGCAACAAAGGTTCTTGGTTTGGAGGTTCCATACCGAGTGGTGGCAGTACGCTGCTTAGAAATCTTTCCTTTTCATATTTTTTCAACATGTTTAACGATACTGTTCTGAATTAGTGTCTTAAAAGAGCTCGCTTAAGGTGTTGCAGATTGGGACATCCATTTATTCCTCTAAGGAGTGTAGTTCTGGAGCAACATCACGGTGCGAGCAATGAGCGTGGTGGCCTAAAGCTGTCAAGGTTATTTTTCCTTGTCAGTACAGCAGAGTTAAGGATCTCTGTCAGTGAAGAGAGTCCCTGTGGATAACTGAGTTACTAGGATACAGAGTAGGCTCTGCTTTAAGTGGGCAGTTACGCTTGTATCTAGGCTTTGTTATCTCTTTAATTCCAGAGGATTTTTAAAAAGTAAAAGTCACTATGCTTTAAAGATACATTTTTGCTCAAAGCATCTGCAAGCAATGGATGCAAAATATTTCTCCCCTGCTATGTGTTACTTCTAGAAAGGAAAGGCTATTAGAAATTTAATTGGTGCTTTCAAAAGCTTTGGGTATCTTTATTTTGGAGGCAGCTGTAATGTTGAACTTAGCCAGAATGCTTCTCAGTAGTAATTTGGTTGGAAAAAAAACAAACTAACACTAGGTCTTTAGAGATTAGAAGTCAAGTTGCACAACGAACAACTGCAGTCTGTTCCAGTAAAAAGAAAAAAAGGAAGAAGAAAGCGTTTTCTTTCTCTTTTCAAAAATGTGACCTAGTTATCACGATGAGCAAATGGGAGCGTTTTTCTTAGAATTAACATTTGTAAAGGCAGTTGAAGCCTGTGTGTACTTCACCCCGGCATACGGCTTCCCGCATGGTGATGTCACATCCAGCGCGGTGCCAAGAAAAGCCGAGCGCTCCCAGGCAGAGCGCGGCTGCGGCCTGGGCTCGGTGGCGCGCGAGGCGGCCGGCCCTGCGAGAGCCCCCAGCTCTGCGTGGAGCGGGTCCTTTCCTCTCTCACGGTCTGTCTGGAGGAGCTGCAGCCACGGAAGGCTTCGTGCTCAGCATCTAGCCTGGCTTCCTTCCTCCAATCTGTTCCCCGTGGCTTTGGGTTGTCCTTGCTAGCTGGTTTTCTCACCTCTGAATTCAGCTTTATTTGCTCAGGGAAGCTCCAGAGAGTGTCAACTCAAGGCATCTTGATGCTGTAAAAGCTTTACGAGCTTCCTCAGGGAGGATTTCTTATGTCTGGGTTCATAGGATTTCTGTAGTCGTGAAAAATGACACGCATGGGTTGTGCTCCCGGCCCACTTGTTAACAGGAAGGGTTTTTTCAAGGAGTAATACGGTTTGGGGGGTGGTTCTCACTCTGTGGCTGTGTTCAAGGAGTTTGTGCTGGGAGGTGCTTCGCTCTCTCCTCCATCCTTGGGCTCTCCTTACCCTACTGCCTGAGCTGTTGGTCTGCTAGTGACTTGTGTTTTACAAAAAGTGGCACTTGGATTGCGAGGTTCTACTCCCTTTCCCACAAAACAGGATGTGCCACTAGATAAAGAAAAATCCTTTTTTTTTTTTTTAATGTACCAATTACGGTAAGCTAGTGCAGGCTCTTGATCTGCCCCAGTAGAGGATATATTTAGAAGATTCCTGGACCAGGACTCTGATCACTTCAACTGCAGGTTTTCTGGTGAGATGCTCCATCAAGTGGTTAGCGAAAGTTGGGACCCCAAACTGCCTGTAAGTCTTTCAAGTGATGATTACCAAAAAAGTGTGAAAAAAGAAGCCTTCTTTAGAGTGAGATAAGAAAACTTAAATGTTAGTGACTGCTATTGCAGGTTTGTTGGCATCACTTAGGAACTTCTAATGCAGTGAGTTTTCAAATGCAGTGCTCAGTGAGAAGTGTCATGATCTATTTTTTGACTTGGAAAGACAAGTCCTCAAGTTTTTAAAATGGAATGAGATTGGCTTCCTAGTAACCCTCTTTTCTTTACACAGACTTCATCAACTCTACCAGCAAGCGTTTTATCTTTGCCATTTGCACTTCCAAGCACAAGGTGCATCTTTGCCCTTGTGCAAAGACACAAAGGGTGTTCATTTGCTGTGCAGGGGGGGAAGCTTTTTGCGCCCGTGCACCTGCACAGCAGCTGAGCCACATCTGCTTGCACAGGGTAGAGAATGATTTCAAGATGTTGCTCTTTCTGGGCTGTGTATGGAAACCTGAGCTGCGCAGGAGTATGCCCTCGCTTTGTGTCCTTTCTTTTAAGGCTATTGTTTTTGTCTTAACCTTAATACATTTATTTTTTCTGTTTCTTATGAATGTTTACTTCCAATCTTACTGAAAAAAAAAAGTTCTGAGATTTGGTACAAATTTTTACTTCTCTACTTTCTCTTTTCACTGTTTTTTAACCTGTATAAGCAGGTTTGATTCATTAGTTGAAATTCAAGACCACATGGTTTAAATGAAGAGAGATAATTTGTGTCTTTTAATATAAGAAAATGAAGATCAATAGCTGTTGAGAAAGGGCTTTAGGAGTCCTCACAATTTTTTGCCTTGCATGGCCTGAGTGTTCTCCTGAAGGTGCTGTGCACATTTGCAATGTAATGGGGGAACGGGATCTTCCAAAAGCTGACGCGAGCTGTAGTCGTGGGAAAGCTCTTCAGTGCTGTGGCCTTTCCCGATCGACACGCGTCTCCGCCGGGATTCCTGGTTGTGGTGCCCAGCTGGGCTTCCGTAAACGCGGCTTTGGCAGTTGAAGAGGTCATTGTGCTCAGTGGCGGGTTTCATTCCTGCTCATTTGTGCTCAGACTCTTACCTGTTGTCATGGCTAGCAGGAGGAGCAGAGTTCATCACCCCAAGCACATTAGCGTATTTGCTGCGCTGTCACTCACCCCTATAGCATCCCGCTGCCATTGTCTAAAGGGCAGCATTGTCCCGGTGCCATCTGCGTCTCTCCCAGACATGTGCACAAGGGTTTTGCTTTCCCTCCTCTTTGCTGGAGCCTGGGACCACGGTTCTGCATCCGAAGCTACCCAGTCCTTTTCATAATGTTACCAGTGCGCGGAGTTTGGCTGGTCTTATTGTCCTGCCATCATTGTTACCTCACACATCAGCAGCGTAGTTGACGGCCGGCGAAACGGTCACCCAACAGCAGCAGCTGTGCAAGCAAGCAAGTCAGGATTGACATTAATCAATAGACGTGTGCGGCCGCGGCATTAAAACACCCCAGACCTCGGGGGGCCACCGGCTGCTTTGTGTCACAGCACCGCCTGATTGCGTGGGTGAGGATGCGCTCGCGGAGCGGCCCGCCGTGGCCTCCCTCATCCCGCCGTGGCCTCCCTGATCCCGCCTTGGCCTCCCCATCCCGCCTTGCTGCTCGTTGCCCTCGGCGCCCGCTCCCTGTTGTGGCTGCTGCTCGTCCCGCGTGCCCGTCCGCGCGAGCGGGGCTCCCGCCGTGCGCTCGCTGCTCCTCGGGAGGCGACAGAAGGCAGTCGCTTGCGTTATTGATGGCATGTCACTAGTGCTCCCAGCTTCTAATAAGCCAAGCCAAGCAGATACTACGGAGCACGGGCTTGCCGGCTTCCAGCGAGTTTTTGTTTCAAAACCTGGCATGCAGAAATGAGTTTCTCCCACCTTCCTTTTCTCACGTAACCCACGCTCATGCCATGTCCTGTGGCTTGCAAGTTTTCCAAGATCCAGTGTGTTTTGAGAGTGGTGTTTTTAAGAAAAAGAGAGAGAGAAGGGGGAAAAAAAAAAAGAAAAAGCAGCTTCTTTCTCAGAAATTGACTTCCCTTCTTTGCGTGACTGGGAACTTTCTTTGCAGTAAGGGCACAAGTGATTGATTCAATTTTAGTTACTATTGATCTACACTATTATGTGTAGTTCATAGAAGAGCAGATTAGCAGACTCTCAATAAAAAAAACTAATTGTAAAGCAGCAGTGGTTTTAAAACCAAAGTTGCCTTTACTTTGCCTTATCCATGCGTGGTTTATAGCCATGTAAGTAACTGTTCAAAGTGCCTCTTTCTGGGTTTTGTGGTTCCTGCGGCAAAACTTCACTTTGTGGTGGTCCCCGTACCAGGTTGCACAAAGGTGCAAATGCTTCTCTGTGGGCAGAGGAGAATGAACGCGCTCAACAGGGGCATGTGTAGACAGGGGAACTGCTTTGCTCTGTCAGGGGAATGAATGTGAATATCGTCATCATACGTGTGCTCTCTAATTAGAAGGTAGCCATCTTTGCTAGTTAAAGTAAAAATGGCTTCTGTAGCAATGCAGCGTTTATCATTTTTATTTTGAAGGTGTGTAACACATCTGCCTTGTTCTGTTATTGCCATAAGGAAATGCAGTGTGAAATCGTAAAGATGAGAAATATATCTATTAGTATGTTTGTCTATAATTTGGAATTCATTTTATTTTAATTGAAGCAAGTGTTCAGCATACAAAGTGTGATAAAGATGGACAATATTTTACCAGATTAGCTAAAAAGAGTTCTGATCTGCCTTCATACACTGCATGCATCTATGTGAAGTGATTCATTCTGACAGTGTTCCTTCTGTAGTCCTGTGTTGTTTTTTCTTTAACTAATTCCCTGCTTACTCAAAATAGGCAGAAAGAAGAAACCCAAAGTCTGAAAACCTAAGTCAAATGAAGGAGCAAGATGGGAAGCTTTTAGGGATGAGGAAACTTGTTTCTGACACCAGTGGGGGGCTGCAGTCAGCAGCCTGTGCTCAGGGGCCGTGATTAGGATCCCTGGTTGTTGGAAGCTGCTGCTTCTGCAGTGTTTAAGTGCTGGTGAAAGTCGTGATCCCGGTCTGCGGCACTGTGCTGTGTTCAGTGGTGAATCTCTGAGGAGGGAGTCAAGGACATAGCTGCACAAATTTTACAAGGCGTGTACTGTAACTAACTTTTGTTGTTATTATGTTTTCCTTGAGACTGCTATAAGACTGTTGTCATTAGCCCTTAACCCTTCATAAACTTAGCTATGCATGCTTTGAGTTTTGGGAGGAAAATAAGACTGAGACTATTTAAGAGAATGCTGTCTGTTATGCTGCAAAATGTGCGTGCTTTGGCTTTCTAATGTATAAGATAGTATCGTAGTGCATGTTTGACTAGGGGTGGCGAGTGGTATTAATTCTGTGCATTAATTCTTACCTTTAATTGTGCATTTCAGATCATCTGATTCAAAAAATATCCATTCAGTAAGTCAGTGTTTGAAAAATTGTGTCAGGGAATTTAGTATGCAGACTAAGGAGGGGATAATTGCAGCAATATATCGTTTTTGGGAAGTGCTGTTAGTCTGCCACGTGTGTAACAGTGAACTGCTATGAAAGGCTCCCGGGTGTTATTGATTTGGAGGCAGCTTCTAGGAGGTTACAAACACAGCTGCAGTTGAGCGCTGCACTGTAGCACTGTGGCACGCTCTGTACTGGTATTGCCATTTTTATTTTAGTCTGTTCCCTCACTGGGTGCCTGCGTGGGTTCCCCTTTACCTCCTCCCCTCCTTTTTAATGCGTGTTGTCTGTAGGTTCCAGTAGCACTGCAAGGACACTGCTATAAGAAAGCGGTAATGTTGGGAAAACAGGATGATCAGATGGGTTAGCTACTTTAAGGATGAAGGCTTTATGCATATACAAGCAAGATGTCCTGGAGCAATATTTCTGCAATTTCCTTTAATAATCAGCTCTGAAAGCTAATAATGCAGTCTTGACACTTTAGTAAAATACTCAAGCAATAATCTACAGTTTCTCTGCAAAATATGTCCGTGGTTGGAAAAGGTTATATTCAGATCTTCACAATACCCCAAGAATGCTTTTATGAGAGTGGAAGAATTATACTCAACTAATGCAAATGGCATTCATATATGATTTTTTACAAGTATGTTGATTAAAATGTGTAGAGAATTCTTAGCTTTTCTCTTTTGTGCCTGAAGCAAGCTATTACTACTAAAATTCTGTAAATTGGAAGAGTGAAGTTTTATTATAGGTGGCCCATAAACTAAGCACTCTTGCTGTGGATGTGAGTGAAGATGGCAGTTGTGGAATGAGGCAATTTGCCGCCAACTGTTTAAAGGCCAGACGTGAAGCGAATGCCAGGCAATATAAATGCAGCTACTGGTCATTTTTCTTCTTAGCAAATTCTTGCCATTGACATCAACATCCCACTGCGCCCTATGCGAAGGCAACCCCTCTTCATGTCTCATAAGTGACATAAATGTCACTCATTGCAGGTGCTGGCAGAAGCTCGTCTTTAAAATGGAGCAAAAAAAAGCCCTTCTTGGAGTTTGGTTTTTTTGGGCAACAGTTTGATGTCTTGAAGATCACCAGTAAAACTAGAGTGAAGGTGCAGAGCAACCTTCAGCAATAACCAGTGTGGAATCTGCACTTCCAAAGCATGACTCAGACACCAGAATATTGCGCAGGTCCATCAGCTGTTAGTGGTTTTGGCTGTGAACACCTCAGGGTCGTTATTAAGATCTCTAAAGAGAGACGCAAGAGTAAGCATGTTTGAATGGCGGTGGAGAGAGTGGATGTACCACACTGGGAAGAAGGTACCTCTGACCGCAGTTTCAGTGTTTTGCTGTGTCTGAAAGTTCCAGCAGAACTGTGGGTTTTCTATATGGGAGTTCAGACAATGGGAACTGGAAGCTGGAGACAAGAACAAGCAAATATAATTCTTTTTCTAAGGCCATCTCTCAGGTCTGCAAATGTGTCTCTGGAGGCTGATAGGAGGCGTAGAAAGGGTATGATGGCTACATACTATTTTTAGATAGGGGGCAAGAATTTTGTCTGGGTTTTGGGTCACTAAAAGTGAATGGGGACCATTTTTGCAAATACTGTATGTCCATTGAAAAGCAAAATATGCCCTTGCATTAGATGGAAGACCCCACATTTCAATGCCAGAGCAATATATTGTTAATGAATTCTCGATGCTGTTCTTTGATATTTAATCAGCGTACATTCAAAATTGTGTGTTGGGGGCTGGAGTGGGGGTGGAGGAGGCAGGACCCCTTCCCTGCCCCTTTGCTATATAGCAGAGCAGTGCTGTGTTTGCTGCTTAGCTTGCACTCAGCGCTGTGCTGAACTGCTGGAGAGCCCAGGATTAGGAAATCATAAAACAGGAGGAAATGAAGTGGTACTAATGGAAAGCAGAAGCTCTAAATTGGATTCATAAAGATAGCAAAACGTTTCCCTGCACTGCACCTCCGTGCTCTTTTTGATTTATTTGCTGTGTGGGATTGCTAGCTGAGCTGCCCTGCAGCCTCGTGTGGGTAGGAGGGAGCTGCTTTCTGTCCTCGGGGCCGGGCGGGGGGGCTAGTGAGACAGCAGCTCCATAGGGTGCTCCGGAGTTGTGAATTAAGAAGAGTCAAATCGTCCTACTCGTTTCCCAAGGAAGGGAGTTTCACAAGGAAAGCTATTATTTGGGTTGACTTGCTCTGGTTGTTTAAGTACAGAGAGGTTTTGTCCCAACCCTTTAAACTCTTGGCAAAGCTCTCCAGAAATGCAGTTTGCAATGTTTGCTGCTTCCACTTGTGTGCTAATCTGTGACTTTTTTTCTCTCTCTCTTTCTCTCTCAATTTAGATGAGATATCCTTGGAGCAGCAAAATTTTTCCCTTTTCTCAGTGGACTCAAAGGTGCACCAAAGCATATCAGGCAGCAGGACATATATGGCCTTAGCAAAAAGTACTTTGGATTCTCCAGAAAACAGTTTTCTTCAAACGGTTTTATCATCGGTCACCACTCCCCTTGATGTGACTTTATTTAACCAAGGCGAAGCGGTCAGGAGCTCAGAAGGGGTAGGTCGCCCACCCGTGCGTGTCTCCGTAACCAGCAACGAAGCCTTCCTAAGCGACGACCAATTCACTAGCTCCTTTCCAAAGGAGCAGTGGACTCCGCTGCCCAAGTCTTTTGCGGTTTTAACAGCTCATCACTCAGTTAATACAATCGAGCCACCAAAAGACACATTGGAAACTGTGTTGCTAGCGCCTTCATTATCAGGCTCCTCTTTGCCATATGATATGGAAACAGCACTGCAAAAGACCCCGCTAAGTGCTGTCTCTGAAGGCGGTAACATGCTTACAACATTACAGCCTTTTGTACAAGGTAGTGAAGTTTTAACTGCAAGCAGAGACTTGCTGTTGCACTCTCCAAACACAGATATTTATTTCACTCCCATTCCTTCAGAAGAGGTCGTTGCAGGTTGGGAGAACATCAGTAAGAGTTTAGCATCTCTGCCTTCGGGGGCCACTTCAGAAGGGTCAGCCATTCTTAGGCTGCTGGATGAAACCAGCCATATGGCAGCACAGGCTACAGCACAAAACGCAGACCCGCATGATGACATTTACACTGACGTGGATAGCAGGGCAACAGGAGCTGTCAGCCGAGGGACCCATCCCTCTTCCAGTGTTCCCTGGGCCAGCCCTGTTTCCACCAGCAGTGCCAAGCCTGCTTTGTTTCCAATCAGTCTTCCACTTGCATCTCTCCCGGTTTCCTCCCCTGCCATGTTCAGTGACACTGACGTGGTTCTTAATGGCAACCTGTTTACACATGGATTCTCCAGTACAGCACCAAGTTTGCCTGCCAGTTCCCAAACACTGAGTCAGTCTGAGCTTTCCAACGAGCTCATAAGCCCAGTGCCTTTCACTAGAGCATCCGTGTCTTGTTTGTACTGTGACTCGGTTTCCCTGGCGGAGCCAGGCTTTTCTGCGGAGCATGAGGTGGGCTCAGGTGACTACGTCGAAACTTTGTCTCTGCAAGCCTCTGAAGTAAAAGGTTTAAGCCCATTTACAACCGTAATAGCTGATGTTTATGAATTAGAGGAGCCTACACCTGAAACTTTTGATACTTCTTTTCCATCAAGACCTGTTGTTTCGTTTTCTTCAAGATTCGCAGAAATCCCTGAGTCAACCATGTTTCTATTAAGCACTGTGGATGCTGTCATTAACGACATAATGCCTACAGCAATTTTTCCTTCTTACAGTCAGCTCTCTGGAGGAATGGGTTTGAACGTCTCCTCTGCTCAGTTTTCCTTCCCTGTTATGGAAACTCTTCTGTTAACACCAAGCATTAGTGTAGATCTTCCTGATACTCCGTTTGAATCTACCTTCACCTTGAGGGAGCCAGAACCATCCTTTGCAGTCAGTCATATGACTGTTCTGGAGTCACTAGAATTTACACCATCAGAATCTTTAGTTTTGCTTGACAAGACATCGGCAAGGGAAGAATCACCTGTAAATATCACGGATTTTCCATACAGCCCTCTATCAACACCGTTTCTTTTTGAACCTAGCTACTTGTCTTCATCAGCAGCAGCCATACAAACTTCTTACTCTCTCATGCCAAGTGATTTAGCAACACTATTACCTCAGACCTTGTTGACTGGAACATCAGCACTTCCTGGGGATGCTTCCAGCTGGGACTCAGCTACCCCTGTCAGCACAGACACTGAGACTTCTCAGCTCCCTCTCTGGCAAATGTCATACTTTTCTTCAAATGCGTCCTCTGTTCCAGGGACCCAGGTTCCCGAAATAATGCCATCGTCACATTTTCACTCGGACTCATCTGTATTTCTGGAAGCAACATCAGTGTTGCTGATGGATTCTGAAGTTTTGTTTACCTCAGCTTTTACAGGAGCTACCTCTGCGTTAGAGTCTTCACTCTTCTCTTCTCAACCAGTGGTTCCTACCCCGGTGCTGTCCATAGCTGACACCGAGTCTGTAACCAGCAGCATCTCGCTCAATGAAACAAATCTGGTCTCCTTGTTTACTACCTTTCCTACAACTCCTGTCTTAAATGTATCTTCATCTCTACTGTCAACTGTTCTAGCTCCTGATGAGGATACTGGTGCTACAGGTAACCCCACGTTGCTTTTAACATCCTACCCTGAGGTCAGTGCTAGCACTGCACTTCCTACTGTGGATCCTGACAATCTCACCTCACAGAGCGACGTGAGCGGCATCATTCCCTCTCCTGCAGAATCTGTATCAGTGACCCCGTCATTTGTCCCCACACAATCCCCTCCGTCTCCGATCACTCCCACGGGATACGACGTTCCGCAGAGAACTGGTGTAGCCGATGGTGCTGATGCAACGCATGCTGTCCCCACCACTGCCACGAGTGCTGTGAGCAGCCGTGGCACCACAGCTACAGAGAGCAGCCCAGATATGTTCTCGTCCCCTCCTTTGGCCGCCACCACTGCGTCTGCAGCCACGTTTGTAATCCCTGCCACGACCACGACCGTGACCACGACCAGGCCGCCGTACGTCTGCGACATCACGGTTCCCGACACGTACCTGGTCACTGCTGGTAAGAGATTTCCAACAGTCTGATTTTGTTTTTCAGAAACCACTGCCAAGTGATCTCTTAGTTAAGCTGCAAGCGTTGAATTAGTCAAGTAACCGTTGCAAAGGAATACGGTGCGAGTTTAGGCAAACAGCTGTAAAACTGTTGATTTATCATTTGTTATTGCAAATAATGGAACTCACTTGAATAAAGTCCATTGTGATAGTGAATTACATACACATTGCAGCGCACAGTGAATGCAATAGTGTTCTAAAATTGCTTTTACCTACATAATAGCAAGTTGTATTTGCAGTTGCTTTGTCGGTTGACTGAAAGTGAATGTTATTCTCAAGACTGTTCTGCCAAATTATTAAATTTACTCCCTGAATAAGCTTCTCTGAAGCTGTTGCTGTTGTTCATAAGCAAAAGCCCACATGCAAGGAAATGTTTTAGTATGAAACAGGAAATCTGGTTTCAAAATTTTTGTTTTTATTAGCATTTTTATCATTTTACTGTGCTATGTAGCATTTGTACTTTCCCCTCCTCCCATATTTATTTTGTCTGAATTTGGTGTGGCTATAACCAGAAAAGTGACAGCTGTATGTTTCAAAATCAATGGTCTCGTAGCATGTGGCTGCTTTTTTGGTGTTTTCCTATCTGTCTAGGCTGTTAACAAAGCAGTACTACAGATCAAATACAGGGCAGCTGTACAAGTGCTGTATATTCTAGCCAGTCAATTAATGAGTAAGTGTAATACGTGCATCAGAATGAACGTAGTTCCCTCCTCCAGGCAGGAGGGTGGTCTCACTGTGATGGTGATGAGGAAGACTTTTTTATTAACTTGTAATTTGAGTAGTTTTTAAGCAAATTACTGATTAAAAGTAGATAGAGAATGACCACATCATGTTTTTCAGTTGTTTCCTCATCCATAAGCACAGTCTGAAGTGTGATTGTAGCAGACATAACATCCATAAGGGTGTAAAATTTTTAAAAACAGCTTCTTTTACTCAGTGGGTATCTCTTTCAGTAATCAGTGTAACATTTGTTTACTTTTTATTTAAGAGAGAAGTAGATGCATGTTTTTGTGGCTTTTTTTTTGACCTCATCTGCATTCCATGCATTGCCTATGAAACATTAACTGTGTTATGACAGCAGACTCACTGTGGTGCACAGATCACACCAAATGCACTATGACTTTTGGATGCTTTTTGAATGCCTCAATGGCTCTTAAAATTATTTGCTAGAATAATGAGGAAGTTAGATATGAAAAAAAAACAGAGAATAAACTTGGAGCTCCTTAAATTTTATTTAGCATCACTTTTTAGGATGCAGTCATATCTTCACCTGTTTCCTGGTTCATTGTCTTACGTGTTTGCCATAGTTTATCTCTTTGCCTGCTTTTGCACACGTTACACGGTTGAAAAAGTAGCTTTGAACCAAGGCCCCAGCGATGCGGCTAAAATGTACTTACTGACTGGCATTAATTTCCAGTGCTGGCCCGAAGAGCCGTTCTACAAAATGTCAGTGAAGCCATCAGAGAAGTGCTCAGAGTTCAGTTCAGGCGCCCGGTGGAGCTGGAGGTAAGTGGTACAGAGCATGCGTACGTGTTCCTCGATCGATGTGATGCAGCAGCACGTTCAGTGTGCAGGGTGAAATGGTCATTTAGAAACAACCCATATGATACTGAATCACAGGAAGGTTTATTCTGTTTTAAATCTAGTAGTCATGTTTTCTTCTTTTAATGACTGTAACGTCAGCTTTTTACTTTTAGAGTGTGTTTTCTAGGGCACATCTTCTCCTTCCTGGCATAGGTGACCAAGCAGCGGCCTCTGCCCCTCACCCGCTTCCCTGAGTGGTGAAGTGAAACGGAACTGAAAAGCTTTGCACCCTTCCAAGTATCTTTTCAAGTTCTGCTGCTGCTGCCAGCTCATTATAGGCTTTGCACCTTAGATAAACCAAAACCTTCCCCACAGCTCTAAGCTTTTTTATCTTGTCGGTGAGCTCATCTGCACTTGCAGGGTGATTGTTGGAATCCCACATGCAGGATTTGGCAGATGAAAGAACAAAGGAAAAGAAAATCAGGTGTTCAAATGGCAGATGTTATTTTTAAGCCCTTCAAGTTGGCCCTACGTGGTTCCCTGTGAGGTTTCGGTTTCGGGATCTACGATTTTACGTTCAGGGCCAGGTTAACTCGAGTTGCTGTCTGAACATGAGCGCCTCCCGTGCAGCCTCCCGCCCGCTGGGTGCTGAGGCCACCCCCTTGCCGGTCTGTGCAGCACAGCGGCCTCTGGGCAGCACCAGCAACGTCGCTGCAAGCAATAACTGAACTGGTGTAATGGCACAGGGCGGCTGCTCTTGTTTTACAATGTACCCCTACACTATTCAGTCAGGGTAAGAGTTTTATGAATCCGGGCCAGCCTTTTCTCTCAAGGAGTAGCAATTGGGCTCAGGGTTACAATTGCTATTCCCAGTAGGCATGCGTTGTTGGTAGTATCAGACTCCTGCTCTTGATGAGCCTGGCTGGCTAGCTGCGCTCTTGCTGTGCTCTTCCAGTGCTGCTCTTGCTGTGCTCTTCCTCCTCTCCAAAACAGTGGATAGTTCAAAGAATCACATTTTGGTTTTGGCTTTTATTCTTTTGTATATAAATTTGTTTATACATTTTAGGATAAATCCTTTTTTTCAGTGAATGAGAAAGGCAAAGAAGGTAAAAAGAGAATTAGCCCCTTTTACTCACTTCAGACAAAAATAACTGAGAAGCTGTCTCTAGTCCAGGATTAGTGGAAAAGTACAGAGTTTCATAGAGATTTTTCCTTATTCAACAGTCCATAGTCAATTATTACAACACCCACATTACTCTTATTGCTCCTCTTCTGTGCTGTGTGATTTTATGAGCTGCCACTGTAGGTTGTGTTTAATTTAGATCCCTTTATCAATATGTGCCTATAAGCAGGTATTATTTTTTTGGATTAAAAAACAAATCTTCAGATTGTGCAAATTGATACAGACAAATTGATGATGAAACTGCACTGATTATCAGTGGCTTTATAAAATATATTCTTCAGTAATATGGAAGTGCTTACTGCCTTAGTAGTGTCAGCAAAATAATGAAATAGATTGCTAAATATTTAGAAGTTGAGTGGAGCTAACATTTGATATCTTTATGTATTTTTCACTCTAAATTCCTTCCTTTCATGTCCACTATTGCTTTGCAAAGCTCCTAATGGGATATACTGGCCCTAAGACTGCTCAAAGGCAACCGCTTTTATAAATAATACAGTTAGTCCACTTACATTCTTTGCAAATTCTATTTTTATCAGAAGGAAAAACATCTCTGTAAAAATAGCTTTACTTATTTAATGGTGGAATACTGCTATCATATGTGTCCTCTCCTCATGATGCCATTATTATGCTTTTTTTCACTAAAAGTTATTTCATTTCTAACAGGGTAGTACTAGCAAAATGTGTTTTAAATAAAGAATTGTCTATAATATTGGCAAGTTTAATGATAAGGTAATCCAATTTTTTAAGAGAATTCTTCTATATTCTCAACTTAAGTAAACTGGCCTGACCTTTGTTAGTCAGGAATACATTGTACCTGAGCAGTGAGCATCATGGGTTATGGTAAAGCAGTGACTTCAAGCTACTTTTTTACTGTCTTCTGTTACAACTCATACATAATGTTTCCTGGCAGGGATGTGATATACAGTGAATCAGGAGACAGTTCTGTTAAATTTAACTTGGTAACAAAGCAGACTTTGAAAATGCAATCCATGACAACCGAGGATGTAACTATTATGCCTTTTAAACACAGACCAAATTTTACATAGAAATGGGAATTCAAGAAGTTGTCTTCCCTCCTCACAGCTTTTTCAGTTGAAGCTTGGGATTTTGATTCTTTTCTGTTTCAGACATCAGCTGTTGAAATGAAAAAAAAAAAAAAAAAGAGGGGCAGGCTTGAATCCTGTTTAATAAAAATCTGTTTGTCAGTTTGTCTTTTTGTTGGTCATTTTTTTTCTAGCAAAATGCCTTTCAGCAAACTGAAAATGACCTAAAATTTTAGTGTTCTGCTTCTAGTTGGTCTCCCTGCACTGCATCTGCAGAAGAAAAAGGCCTGTTTGAACACATGCAATTTTTGTCAACCTTCCACAGTGCAAACCTTACGACACTTGAGTAAGATGTGTTATACAAAGCCCTGTTGACTTAGGCTTGTCACCCTGGGGTGTGAAAAACGAAGAGTGTGGCGGTGCTCTGCTGGCAGGAGCACCCCTGATGCCAAGGAGTTCATGCCAACAGAAAAATCACATTTGCATTTTGGAAATTTTATTTTTAAGTATAATTCATACCTTAGTGTATATGCTGAGAAGTATATGCTTCATTGCTATGCTTAATTATGGCTTTTAGGCCTGTCTTTAGCCTATTTAGCCTAGTTAATAATCCAAAGATTGTAAACATCTGCCTTAAAAGCACGGCAAGTTAAGGTTACTAAAGTAAGTCGGGTAGTAAAGTACTTTTTGCAAAGAAGCTACCATGTATACTCGCACTGACTGCTATAAGACTTAGGTGTGTAAAATGCTGTGGAAATGTTCTCCTGTGATCCTAATGTGTGTAGAAGCAAAATGTTTGTTTCGTTTTTAAGACCCATCAACCCCTGTCGGACATCTTTAAGAATTAAATGCTCTCTGCAGTTTCTTTACAGTATTCTTGGTAAGGTGGGGGAAAGGAAATCCATTATTTATGCTTTCTGCCAGGTGACTACACAGCATAATACAGTGGTCTGTAGAAGTAAAAGCAGCAGTATTGGATCATGAAGGTAAATCTAGTAGAGTACATTTCCTCTGACAATAATGAAATGCAAGTGCATAAGGAAAAGCATAGGGGACAGGCTAAATCTATAATGATGCTTTCCCCAAGTGTTCTTCTAGCCTCTAGAAAATTTTGTCTCAAAAACTTTCTGTTCTAGAAGCAGTGTCTGTGTCAGGGTGGCTGTGAATGAGACAGGTTGTGCCCAGGAAGCAGCACAGTCGGATTAGTTGTTTCTTTTGGGAGAAGATGCAGCTCAACTCGAGATACTCTCATGGCTCTCCCCTGGCTTTCTGCTTCTTCTGTGGAAATGGCTCAGCATACACGGGGCATTTGGATGCTTCTGGAGCTTTATAGCCCTAGACATGAGGATAGGAAATGGATTCTTGTTTTCTATAGTAGGTGGCTCAGTAGCTAGTTGGCCAGCATCTACCTGCCCTGGTGATAGAGATGAAACCTCCAGGAGAGGGTTGGATGGGCAGCTGCGTTTGTGAGCCACGAGAGCCATGCCAGGAGGAGCTGTTCTCATTCCTGCCTCGGGAGTCAGGAGCGATTCTTGCCTGTTCTGGATAGCTTTCCACATTTCGGTGTGAATTAACTTGTAGAGAGCAGCATGCTAGCATGGCTCTATTATTTCTGGCATCTGAATTAGGTTGTTCAGAGCTCGCTCTAGACAGCCCTGAAGCCTTTTTCTCAAGCCGAAATAGCTATTGCTTTGAGCCTGTAGTGGTTGCAATCTACTAATCTTGTACTCACACTTAAAATATTTAAAATATCCATTCTCCCGGAGTTACTATGGCCCTTCTGCTGATGTGAGTCTCAAAAGAGAAACCTGAATGTTAGCTTTTGAGACTAAAATGCCAATGGAAAGTTTCAGGGAAGTGTTTGGGGCAGACTGAAGTCTGTGGTGCACCAGAGTGTAGGTGGATATAGCCAGTATACTGGCTGCACTGGGGCTCTCTTGTTCTGCATTTATTGTTTTAGAAAGCACCAGCAAATTGTTGCTGAGATTTGTAATTCTATTTTTTTCATGCCTTTTAAGCAGTCTCTTTTGCAAGTAATGGACATCATTCCTTTGGCATGTCTTACCTGTTGTATGCTATTGCCATTTGACAAATGATGAAATCTTTTCATCTTCAGATAAAAGGATAAAATTTCAGGGAAGAGGAACTGAAATGAGCTGTGCATATGAAACAAATTTGAGTGATACAGGTATAAATCCATTCAAAATAAAAACCGGATGCTGCATGATTTTGTGAATATAATGAGAAATGAGGAAAGGTTTTTTTTTTTTTTTTTGCTTTCTGCTACTTGGTTTCTTTGAGTGAAGATGTTCTTTTTAAAATTGCATCGTGTTTTTTAGAGGATAGGAAGCGGCTGCCTCCTAGCTCATCCAAACAGCAATTGCCAGTATTTTACAGTACCATAGAAAGGAAGGAACACCGTGGGTCATGATTTAGGTGGCACTGTATGTTTCCCTAAGGCTGATCCTAAAGTGTCCCATATCTAACATACCCCCCCTCACCAAGCGAAGCTTGCGAGGTGCAAGTGTCTTTTCATCTAAGAGGTGCAGATGACTGTGCTCTGGATTGAGTGTTTGTGAGGTTGCCATGTTGGACATCCCCAAATATTGTAGTTTGACTGCTCGGGCAGGCAGGGCAATTAGGAGAGTTAAAAAAAAAAAAAAAAATGCCGAGGAAAGAGCTGATGCCGAGAGATCCTTTCAGGGAGAGAAGACACAGCAATATGTTTAAATGAATACAAGCCTTCACTTTGTTTTTATTTAGGTGACAGAATAATGGCCTATAAAAGTGTCATTATGAAACCTAGCTTTATATTTAACTTTCAACTTCCATTTCTTTTACACAATGACTAAAGCTCTTCAGGATATCTAGGATTGCTCAAAGTCAGGAGATAGGTGAGTTAGAAGAAGAGTAATATAATTGCCGTAGCTGTGCTGTAATAAGAAAATGGGGAGAAGTGTTCTGCAGAAGAAAACGTGTGCTTCTGTGTGAAAATTACGCACATAAAACACAAGCTGGATGCATTTTGCTTCTTGCATAGGATACGTGCATATTATGGGATATATGTACCAGGCAGAAGCTATGGAGGTGAGTCAGGGTGTAGCCACCAATTTTTGTAGGAACTTTCATGCTGCCGAGGGAATACAGACTAGCTGGGGTGGCGCTCCTACTAGACTGCCATATGTTAAGTCATAGTGTGTGGAGATCCATGCATTATATTGGAGAGAGTTTGGTAGGCGAACTTTGCTCATGGAAAATACCACTGTGGCATGCTACCAGACATGGTGCTCTTTCCTGCTTTTTCTTTTTTTTCTTTTTATTATTATTATTTTGCTTTTGCTAAAACATAAATACAAGTAAAATAAAGTTTGCATTTTTGCATCTTGCTTCCCCTTGAGGATGGGGCTTTGAAATGAGTGGGACGCTGTAGGTCTAAAGTGTGCTTGTCAAATTTCATGTTGAAGACCTTTTCTTTTTCTTTTTTGTAGGTTTATAAAATATCCCCCAGATTTGCTTTCTTGGTGACGTCGGGTCCTTTTGTTTACACGGCAGTGGCTGTCATAAACGTGCTTATGAACAGCAGTCTTCTTCGTGGTCAGGCCCCCCTCATCCTCTCCCTGCACCCTTCTTTCACTGTGCCGGATAACAGATTCCAAGTGCAGACAGGTGAGTTGTTCCCAACCGTAAGAGCAGGAGATGGAGCTTTCTGCTATTTGCACTTCTTTACTTGTGGATAGTCTTGTGATTAATAAGTAGGCAAGCTTGTGTCAGAAACCTTGCCTTCTACTGCTGTGAGTCTTATTTTGTGCCTATTAATAAAATGCTTGTTGCATCTGTGATAGAGAAAGATTTTGCATTCTGAGCAGCCAACTCTGAAATTTCACTGGTTCCAGGTTTTTCCTGGAGAAATGTTATTTTTTTCTTGCTTATTTTAATTGATAGTTTACTAGTGGAGCGAATGAAGGGAGTTTGCATTCATTCCTCTGTAGGGTGGTAGCCCTGCTGTTTTATTGCAAAATGTGCTTATTTTTAACTTACTCCTTGCTGGTCAATCCCCTGTTCTGCACTTCATTTGCAGCATTTTGGAAAAGGTAATAAGAAGAGAAAAACTTCCGTGTGCAAAGCATTCTGTCATAAAATCACAATGCAGCCACTTTTTCATATGTGATTCAAGTTTTGAATTATCTTTAGGTTAAATTTTAGTACTCCAAATTCTTCAGATGTGGGGATTAGTGAGCTAGAGGATTGCCAGTGTAGAATGCAGCTTCCCATAGCTCCTTTATGGCAATAGTTAATGTAAAGTCCATGGCTACTAAAAACCTAAAGTAAGATGTTAACCATGAAATAGTTTTGAGAGAGAGTGGTATCCCTTGAAGTCTTTTTCTTTAGCCAGTATTTACATAACAAAAACACTAACCAAACTGGATGACTTTGAGTAATCAGGTATGACAGAGATTGAGTAAATGGGAGTACATGAGCAGGGACTGCATGAATTTCCAACATAGGTGCTTTTATTTATGTATGCTTCGTGTGCTGTTTCTGCTCTGTTAACATCTGTACTGTAAGAGCTAATTTCACTGTGGTCGTGTGATGCCTTTCTCACTGCTTAGCATGGTTAAAGATAGACAGCAGATGCATTTCTTGATGTTAGTGGAGTAAATACGTGTGTTAAGTATTAAATAGCAGTCTCTGAACAATTTTGTTATTTTTCAGATTTTCATCAAACTGTTGAGTACTGAGGATTTCAGTGTGGCAGTGTTCAAGTTCTGTAAAACTATCCAGATTATCTGTAGCAAAGATCTTTAAGTATGATAGTAGTAGATTTTTTTTCCTGTAGATTCTTTTTGCAATGTAAATATTGTTGCAACAGATATTAATGACTAGATGAATTACCGTAGCCAGAGACAGACCTGTGGAATGAGGAATCTCTTGCTTATTTTGTTCTCATTTTCTCTCATGGGAGTGTTTGTCTCTAGGAATAACATATCCCCTTTGCTTTCAGTGCTTCAGTTTGTGCCTCGGAATGTGGACGTTGGGTTCTGCAACTTTAGCCAGCGCATTGAGAAAGGGCTGACAATGGCATTCATGGAGGTGAGCAAACACCACCAGGACTTCTACAACTTCACTGTGCAGGTGAGCGTGTTCACGTGTTTTGTATCTCGTCGCCTTTGGTTGTCTTGGGTTTCATCCAGCCAGTAATACTGAGTTAGGGGTGCACTGCTATCACCTGCTTTCCAGATCATGCAGAACTCTAGTGCTTTGTCCTAAAGCAGGACAGTTTGGCATCACACATCCCTCTGGGTTCAAGCTTTCTGAGAAGATGATCCAAGAACATGAAGGTTCATATCAAAGATCAGTCATGAATATAAAAGAAATATAACATAGTCATAGTTTTTCACCTAAAGGCTGCCCAGCCCTTTTTAAAGTAATTACTGTCAGATCTTGCTACGACTTTGCAGGCTGAATTAATCTAGAGTTAACTGATGTTCCCCTGTTCTGATGTAGAGTTCCAGTTCACGTTAGGAAGAAATTTTCATTGAAGGAAGAAATGGAAATGGCAATGATTTGATTTTTCTAACCTTGCTCCAATCTTGTTTTCAGATATTGAATATAACTCTGAGCAGGGCTGGGGCAGCATTTCGGCAGGGCCCTGTCAGCATTGTTTTTGCCATCCGAGATAAATATGGTTTCCTAAACGGGTCCGACGTCAGCGAGCAGCTAAGGAACTTGTCTGTGGTGGAATTCAGCTTCTATCTCGGCTTTCCCGTGCAGCAAATTGCTGAACGTGAGTACTTACTGCTAACAAGACTGAAAAATGCTATTTTTATTGTCTTTTTTTTCTCTGTTCAAGTAATTTGAAGTCATTCTGCACAAAAATTACAGGTACATAAGTGTCAGGGACTTTGCAGAGCAAATCTCTACCTCTCTGTTCACATGTTTTGTACCAGTGTCACGGCAACTTACTGCTTTTGCCAGCATCATTTCTTTCCGCACTGGTCACGTGGGGCCTAATCTGGCTTCATTTTCCCGGGTCTTGCTTTAGATTAAAAAAAAAAATAGGAGTCACTCCAGTCATTGGATATGTCTGCAGGGGCATTTTCTGCTTCTCAGCATGATTTACTACCCTGGGTTCTGTGCCATGCTTAACTGTGGCTCTGTGACTTCTAGTAAGCCCTGGCAGCACTGGCAACTTAAGCTTGAACTGATTTGCTTTCATACAGTCTTTGTTAGCTGTCAGTAGCAGTGCTTTTTAAAGTAGCCTGTTATCTTTTAAGATACCCCCAGCATGTCGCTGTCCTGATGTACTACTTCCATTGCATGTCACTTTTTCCATGGCCATCCTAAACTTAGATTAATGGGGAACAGTTGCATAGTAGAGTTTGCCTGACACTACGTTTTTATGACGTACATTTTGTTAAATGTTTCAGGTGACCTCTTTCTCATAAATAAGCTAGACTTCTAAGATCAAGACTTATCCTTGCATACTTTGCTTGACAAAAATGACTAGTGGCTATAAATAAGATTGTGGTGTTACAGTACTGCCTTTCCTGGTGGCAGGCGTTAATGTAATGTAATATCCATGCATTCCCAGTTTCTTTCCTCATTTTGTATTCCAATGCAGATTTTAAATTATCTCTGAGTTATTTTTCAAGGGCCTGACACAGTGATTTTCTCTACATAATCAAGTGTCAAGTGGGAATTCAGACCTAATGGCATTTTCTACTGTACAGTAGTATGTCAATGAAGCCATGATAGCCAGAGTAATTGCTACAAAAAGCAATTATTTTCTATAGCATCTTTAAATCTATGTAAAATGATAGCACAAGAAAACTTTTTTTTTTTTTTTAACTTTTTTAGTTTTGGTTTCTTTTCACTTTTATGAATTTTGATCTCTCTGCCCCCATAATAGACTGAGAGAGTGTGTCAGAATTTTGCATTGGGCTCTTGTTTGCTCTCACATAAACCATACTTGTGTGTGATAGCTATGTTAAATTGAGATAGGACCAAAATTCTTGGCATATTATGATTTGCCAGGGAAAAATCAGAACCCTTGTCCAAACACGACCAACATGTCTTTTGTTCCTTGAGAGGCGTCAGTTTCTGAAATTGTGGGTCATGATCTTTTTCCATCACTGAATTAAAACTAAATATTGTTGTTGCCTTGATTGCTTAAAAGTTATTTGTCTTCGTTCTGCATGGTAGCTTTTGCCCATTTGGCCTAAAGCTTATTATTTTTTTTGTTGCTTGGGTATTATTTTAGTCTCTTGTTCTTTTCTGCACTTTACACACATTTGTTCCTATAGTTTTTAAGTTTGTCCACGTACTTTAGGATATGGTTTATAGTGAATTTGCAGGATGCTTCTTGCTGAGTATCCATCTTCTAGGTTGTGCAATGTTGCTAAAGTGTGATAAAATGAGAACAGAATTTCAAGCAGGGCCTATATAGCCTGAAAGGCAGGCTGGCAATAGGGAAAAGCATTACTATTAAGCATGTGCTCTTCTCCTTTTATTCTTTTCTACTGATATTTCAGAAATTCAAAGGTAACTTTTGTTTTCTTTTTTCTTAAGCTCTCAGGGCAAGAGCTGTGCCTGGGTGATGTGCATGCCTAGAGCTCACATCCAGGAGAGCTCTACAGTAGCTCATGAGTTAATGAGTGACAAGGTCAAACAGCACCCACTGAAAATGCTCCCTTAGAATTTCTCCTTGTGCCTGGCTGCTGTGAGGATTTGCAAAAAGCTCATATAAAAGTTGGCTGCTATTCCCTGGCAAATTGAGCTTCTCTGCATATCCAAGCATGTGGATGAGATTTAACCTTGTTTCTGCAAAATCCAGCCTAGACGTCAAGATTGTGCTTATCATCAAATGCTAAATTATTCTCCATTCCATTCAATCTGCCAGCAAATCTCCCAAACACCTCCAAAGCTCAAATCCTCAAACAAACCCTTAATGTAGGAAGGCAGATTTGCTCATCAACAGTGATTATGTCCTTTATGACAAATGTTTTCTCCTGGACTCATTTCTGGAGCTTTTGATAGATGCCGTTGTTTTAGATTAGTCTACATTTCTGTTAGGAAGGATGATGACAACCAATCTATCAACAAACCAGCCGATCCGTGAATGTGCACCCTTGCATTTCATGACCCGGCCTAACTATTGAATACTGCCAACATAGCATAGCATTTGCCTCTTTGTCAGAACTTGACGGTGGTGGTGTCTCTTAGTCTGCTCAGTGGCGTGTCTCTTAGTTAATAGTGAAATTTTGTAGAGCCTTCAAATTTGTGTGCAACACATACAGTACAAATTAATAAAAATGAAATAAAATGAAATACATTCAGTAAGTTAAAATGAAAAATGAAATAAATGCCATTTCAATTTATTGAGACAAGTAAATACACTATTTTTTTTTTTAGGAAAGATAAGATCTTCCTAAAGTCTTAGTGAGGATTTGGTGGATATGGTGCCCTAACTCAAGGAGTATCTTGTCAGTATTTGACTTGTATATTCTTTGAGCAATGCATTTGCTGTGGATTTAGCTAACAGCACGACAACTCATTTTGATTTGAACTTCTCTGCTGCCATCCCCGTGGTGCTTCAAGGCGTCAATGTTCACTGCTTTGGAACACCAGCCATGGTGCCATTTGATAGGTCAGCAAGTGAGAACACAGTTCTCAGCTTGCTCAGAGCTCTGGGTCTGTCTGTCAGCAAGCATGAATGTAGTTCCTACCTTTTTATAAAACAGGGCCATTATTGCTGTTATTTTTCGTCGTTGCTGCAGATTTTTTTTTTGCACTGTTCTTGTGAAACAGTTTTGATCCAAGGGATTTTAATTTGTTGCTGCTCAGAGCCAGCAGTCATGCCAAAGCCTCAGCAGCAAAGGGCAGATCCCTCCTGGGACATCCTACTCTTGAGGATGACCAAGAGTCAGATCCCCCAAAGGACTTTGGCTACGAGATACCTAAATACAGAAGTTCAGGGCTTCCTGGGCTCCAGACTCTCAGCTTTCTGTGATGATATGGGAGAGCACTATACAACAGAGCAGTCATGCAGTGGAGGAACTATTGTGAAGATCTTTCCTTGCCAGGTGGCTGCTTTGTTCTGTGCAAATTATGTACCACCCTTTTGACAGGAAAATTTTCAGGAGTTTTGGAAGTATGTTGACATGTAAATTTAAAATGTTTTCCTGTACTGTTCTGTGCTATTTGCTCCTTATTTATTGGGCCCGGCAGCACTTAATGCTCTTGGTGGTGACCTAGTTTTTTGAGGCTTTCTTAAGTTTTATCACAGTCTGCATCTTAAGGAAAAGAACTGATTTGTATGTGAGCTCAGCTGTCGGGTTTCACGTTGATTCCTATTAAGGAAAAGCTACTTGTGTAATACTGCTGTAGCTTAGCATTGCTGGGCTAAGTGAAGTGACACTTGCCTTTGATACCCTGACTATGAGCTCTGACTGTGTGTTTGCTGCCTAATTTCTGTTCACGTGGCCTTCCGCACATTAGGTTTTCACATCATTTGGATGTGCTTCTTATACATTTAAAGGGGTAGGTTGTCCTTGTGCAGCACATCTTTGAGAATTAGGATTTTTTCAGTCAGATTTTTCCCAGTTATTTAGAAGAAAAGTAGTAGTAAAAGTTGTCAATTTGACAGAATGGACTATTCAGGGCAGGACTAGGGCTGTTCTAAGCAAGAAACCTCCTGGACCTTAGGCTTGCATGTTGTGTGAAGGAAGGACTTGAAGGCAGGGAAGGTGTGTTTTTATTCTCCTTTTTTCAGTATCTTCTGGTAACTGTAACTTCAGCAACACACCTATGCTAACAGGTTCGCTTTACATCTTCCTGTCCATTAATTTTGCCCTGTCCATTTTCCATCTCACATTTTAGATTGGTAACTCATTCACCTAGATGGGCAGGAGCTACATGCCAGCAAAACGTAGCCCCAGTCTAAGCACTAGGCACCAGTTCCTTAGAAATGATAGAAGGGAATATATTTAGTATGTCTTCATGGCTGGAAGATGTCTCTGAGACCAAAGACTCAGATGTCTCTGAGCCAAAAGCTAGCTGTGGACGACTAGATGAGGGATGTTGGCCTTTGTGACCTTATCTGTGATAAATCTTTGTTTTTGTTATGGCTTAAAGTAGAGAGAGTTGCCTTGGGACTTACTGTTTCGTTCAATGCTGTAAGAGTATCTCTTGTGGAAACCTTGGATATGTTGCAAGGTCAGTAGGTTAATATAAAATCATATAGTATGGTTCAACGACTGCAGAAATTATTGGCAGTTTTTATTGGAGTGGGGTTTGGATCAAACTCACAGCAGATAAATTGTTTTAGTGTTAACCACAATTCAATATTTCCATGGACTGTTATTTTTTAAGTGATGTTCCCATCATTCAGAAAGGGGCATTTGCTCCATGCTTTCTATTGTAGTTCCTCCCTATGCTGTAAATAGGAGGGATCAGTTGGTACCAGCTCTATCATGCATGGTCCCACGTGTCTTTGTGTGCAAGGCCTCACATGTCCTCACGGGAGCTTCTGCCACAGGGCGTTTGCATGAGCTCTGTGCGCTCAAAGAGGTGTCTGGAGCACGGGGTGGCCCTTCGCCATTCCCCTGCGTGCTGAGTCAATGCCATTCTGTGTGTGCCACTTCAGGAGCATGTGTTAGGATCCCCTAATGATGACCGTGTGCTCCTTACTAAAGCATCCATAGTCCTTACAGATCGTCCACAATCTACCTTGCAATTGCATTTTGTCTATCCGATCCTCCCCTCTGCATAGCAATTACTCTATGCTGTCTTTTAATCTTTAGATCTTAGGGGGCATTAGGGATCTGGCAAATAAACTGATCCCATCGTGCTGATGCTCCAGCTGAGCTCGGGCTCTGGCCACGTGAGCGTTGGTGTGACGCTGAGTGACCTGTGGGGAAAGAATTGGATTTTCCGGCTGGTTTCCGCTGTCTGTGTTTCAGAAGTGTCCTTCATTTCGTGCTTCCTTTGTCACGTTTTAGAACCCAGGCTCAGCTGCCAGTGATCAGAGGATTTTCTCCTGTTCATTTTTAAGATTTTCTGCTCGAGACTTGTTATTTTTAACTTTCATTAATTCCACGTAAAGTTTAAGTGACTAGTCATCTAGCAATTTGCATGAATTAAATCATTTTCAAGTACTAATTAGAGAAAGCATGAAGAGCACAATAAGTCAAAGCGAAACATATTGGTTCAAATGAAAGAAAACCCACAACAAGTTCAAAGTTTTACGGCCATTGGAAAGTCTTTGATTTTCTTATCTTCCTTTTCCCAAGGTTTGGAACCATAGATGCAGTTTAGTTTATGATTTTGTTGTTCACATTGTATCTTTAAATTGAAGTAAACAAATGCATAAGCAGAGCAATACTGTCCAATTTTTAAGCTACCCTCAGAAGAACCATGCAGCAGCATGCCAAAAATTAATGTGTTAAAATAAGTGGACTGTGGAATGCTTTTTTCTTTCTTTTTTTTTTCTTCCTTTGAGTCTTAGGAAATTTAGTGCATCCTGGTCAGAATACCGAGTACTGATGTCTGCAAGTCAGAATAAAGGCCCGTAGCCTGATACTGTTCTGCAGATTAAGTCACAGTGTGTCTCCCAAGTGGTACTCTTAAAACCAGTGCTTCTATTATTGTAATAGACTTGAATAAGACTTGAGAAAATGTTGTATTTTATTTTATAGGATGGCTTATGAGCCTATAAAAATAAACAGTCTAATACTAGTGATTCTCTTACTCTTGCAATAACAAAAAAATCAGAAGGTTTTTAAGGGGCAGAAAATTGGATTTGAGAAGGCAAAACCTAAGTGGACTGACGGCCAGAGGTCAGCTACTCCACAAATAATGTACTAATTAAATTAGAAAACTAATAATGTTGTGTTTTTCTGAAACAAGTAATAGCGCCATACATTCTAGTTCTAGAACCGAAAACATGGTATCCTTATTCTAAATACTGATCTGTCATGAACATGGTTATTTTAATTACGTACCTCCTTCTTTCTGTTCATAAAATTAATTAAAAATTAACCTTTGTAAAATGCTTAGCAAGCTGCAGCTGGATTATCAAATATTTTGAGAACGTTATGACCCTTCCTTTTTCTTTCTGTTACACTTTTGTTATTCTGAAGCTCCAGACGTCCCTTGAGCAAACTGTTGGCCCAGCCCCCATCTGCACTTGTTTCCCGACATGTCTTTACTGCACTCCAGTGGAAACCTTGGGAAAAAATTTATTCCTGGAGTATCAGTGGAAACTAGCTATATTCGCTTCACTGGGGCAAGGATTTCACTCTTTAGCACAGCTTTTTGGGGAGAATTGTGAACTAAAGAAAACATAGGGCCACAGGCCAAACTGACGCCACAAGAATTTTGTCCACCAAAATGCTCTTCTACACATTCTCTTTGTGATTTTTGAAAAGTAATTTAGCAAGGTGATGTTTTTCAAATAATATTTCCCGCACACCTGCCTAGAACACAAATAAGATCCGTTTAGTTTTCTGCCTCACTTAATATTTCAGAGCAGTTTCTGCCTCCAAGAAGGTTGTATTCCCATTCTCAGGCATTCGTGAATTGCCCTACCACCCTTTGAGCAAAAGTCTCATGCTGCACTTAGCTCAGTAAGAATCAGAACGTGGTCAGGGAGCTTTACTTTTACGTTTCTAGGAGCAATGACCTCAGTGTGGTAGCTTGAAACCTTTTAGGTAATAAATCTAACTGCTTCACTCAGCTGCTTTGTGTTCAGAGATGAAGCAGGGTGTTCAGAGCACTTGCCTCACTGCTGGGTCTGCGCAGCCTCAGGAGCTGAAATGCATCTGTGCAAATAAGACGCTTACTGACAATATAAATTATGAAGTGGCTTCTTTTATGTGTGTGTGTGGCTGTTGTTGAGAATACTGCTCTTACATATGTTTTTCCTCTATTCTGTTTTCCCCCCAGCTTTTCACTATCCTAAGCTTAATGTGTCGCAGCTGATGAAATCTTCCTGGGTGAGAACAGGTACGTACAGTCCATGTGAGTAAATAGGAGGGTAGTTATTTTGGTAACAGGGAAAATAGCTGAGATGAGTATTGATAGCTTAGGGGTGCTGCATGTTTACAGCCTGAGCTGTGTAAATTCTAAAACCAACAGTCTAATGACCTGGAACATCTGGGAAATGTAACTCCTGGCTCTGGAATGAACTACTGCAATTCCTTGTTAATGGACACACAATGGCTTTTTGTCTATGAAGCAGTTCACTCTTAGTGAGACAAGTTACACTCAGGCATAAGGAGACTTGTACTGTCAACATCACACTTTTTTTTTTTAAAAAAAGGATTTTTCATTTTAAGTGAAAATTAAAACTTTATATGTGGCACTTTGTACTAAAACATGCCAGGAATAAAACAGACTAAAAATAGTTGCACTCCAAGCAAATGAGACAATTTCATCACATTTCATTGATCTCTTGTGATTCATTCTTGGCAGATCACTCCCACCAAAGTCTGCTGGATATTTTACTCTAATTCACAGATCTAGTTGAGCTGTCACTTACTAATGCTCAAAGGCTGTTGTGTTTGCCTGGAAGCAGTAGCACCTACCTGCTTCTCAAGCCCTGAGAGTCTGAATAGTGACGAGGCTGTGCCCAACAGCCTTACTATTAAGGTGTAGATGCCCACCTGGATAGATTTTTATCTCTTCTCCACCAACTTCCCCACGCAGAATTTAGTGGTATTACCCACATACTACTACTTTTTCTTCCAGATATCCCTGTCACCTCCCACTAGTGGACTAGTTTACTTTTTAAGCAAGGGGCTCCTTATCTTCTGAATTCCACAAGGCTTTTTTTTAGAGAAAAATAAACAATTTCAGGTGATGTTCAAGAAGTGGAACCGAATTATATGTGTGCATCCCACCTTCCCTTTAAGTTTTGGTTTTTGGTCAGTTTTGTTGAGTACCATACTCTTCTCTCCCCTTTTCACAGTCAGATTTGCTTTATCCATTCTTGCTGGAAGTTCTCTTACATTCTGCATTTAAAAAAAAGTTCTTCCAGCTCAGAAGTCATGCCCTTTTGTATTTTCTACGCCTTCTGGCCATGATTTTTTAAAAAAATCAGTTGCAGCAGCTTGCTTTTTCTTAGCAGCAAACAAATCTTTAGTACCTCCAGTTGTTACAGGCAGCCTGGGAAGAGCTAGTACACTTGGGCTTTGTCAGTCCTTAAAAACTGCACATTGTATTTTGAGAGCAAAACCACTGTGTATTAGTAACCTTTTTTCATTATTTGGTAGCTGTTTCTAGGCAGGTGACATGACTCATGACAGGTAAATAATAGTGTTAATGCACACTAAGATGAGGTTTTTAACATCAGACTGTTAAGGTATAGGTCAATGCATATTCTGAAGTATGTTGAAAGTCACAAAACAGTGGGACGTGCAGTATTCTCTGTAGATACTCCCTTTATTTGCAGAATACAGTTTGTGCTATTAAGTATAATTCCCTGGTATATGAAATTCAATATGCAGGCAAGAATGATCTTCAGTTTATTGTATATAATAGCCCTATATCCATTTATTTGATATTTAGTTCTGCGATACTTGTTCTATAATTGAAAGTAGTAGAGAGGTTATTGATCTCAGTGTGAAATTATGGAAATGTTTCCTTTTTTTCCAGTAATCTTTTTTTTAAATTTGAAATATGTTTTAAATGAGCGTTTTATTTAATCGCAATAATCAAAATCATATCTAGTTAACAATTTACTAAGCGCCACACTTTCAAACTTGATAACAGATGCAGAAAAGGCTTTAAAAAATTAGAGGAGATCTTAAGGAATAAAAGCTGAATTATTTTATTGCTGTCAGTGGTGAGTTGATTTACTGTCCTTTCGGGTTGTTTAATTAAATAGCTTGAATGACTGTCCCTCCACTCACTCCCCATTTACTTTACTGGCTACCATCCTGTAGTAAAAGCCTGTTAGTTTTTTGCTGCTTCCTCTGTGGTGTTCCTCAGGGATTGCATCACCATTAGCTGCCCCAGGCACTGGTGCCTAGAGTGGGGACTGAAGGTGGCAGGGCAAATAACCATATTTTTTGTGACACAGTTGGCATACTCTTAATCTTTGCCTTATCTAGGCAAGATTCACCCAGACTACATGGATCCATTGTTTTTCCATGTGGCGCTGCTGCTTTCCTCCCATTTTTTGCCTGAGCACTTGCCTTGCCCCTCTCTGACTTCAGAAGATAAAACTATGGCTGCAAGTAGCCGCAAGCAGGTGACTGAGCCTGAATTTTCTCTTTTGGTTGTTTATAATTCATTAAACATTCTTTTTTGTTTTGTTTTTCTTTGTTTGTTTGTTTTTATTTGTTTCTTCATCATTCTGGGTCTTTCTAGATTGGATCATATTCCAGAAATGCCCTCCTTTTTATATATATATATATACATTTCTTTTAATCTTTTCCCAACCAAAGCCTTACGCGTTCCAGCGTGTAAACTCTGGCCAACCTTGGCACTTTTCCCATATGACCACTGCTGCCGTGCCACTGTTGTCCGTGAGATACCACAGGGTGACTCAGAGCGTATACCTGAAATTGCAGAAAAGACCCTGGTGACTCCTACTAATTAATTTGTGTTCTTGGGTTACTTTCTCTGCGATGCAGTTCTCTTGGGCGTCGTGGAGCAGCGGATCCAGGAGGAAGTGTTTCAGGCCGAGATGGAGCGGAAACTGGCTCACCTGCTAAACGAGGCCTTGGCCCGAGGGCGGATTTGGAGACGAGCCAGCTTTGCAGGCAGCAACGTCGTGCAGGTATTAAGAGCTCAACACAGAGCAAGAAATGAAGGAGAATAAATTATTAAATACGTTAATAGTATCTGGGTTTTGAGTGGAGGACGGATAACACAAAAGTATATATGGTGTCTGGCTAGTTCAGCTAGTTTATTATGGTTATGTTCTGAAAATGTTATTCTTCTGGTTACCTTGTTATCTTCTACACTAAAACTAACAGGAGGAAATGACTGAGAATTTAAAGCAAACTACAAGAAATACTGGTCACTTTTCTTAAAAGCATATTGAAAATTGCTTTTGCCAATGTCTAACTTCGAAAACTTGCTAACTTTATGACTTATGCGAGGTGCCCAGCAAAAGGAGCTGCCATGGTCCTTGGAATCAAAAAGGTGGTCTGCTGGAACAACCTCTTCACAGCTCTTGAAATGATTATAGATAATCTGGTGTTTTGGTGACAGTATAGAAATATGAAATAGAACCAAGTGTTGTTTGCAGCAGTAGAGCAGTATGTTCTACCTCTTAGCTGCCTGTTTGTCACAGTACTCCCAGTCACTCCAGTCTCAGTGGTTTTCAAATAAGAATGATTAATTATGTCAATTTTGCACACGTGGCAACTTCTGTTTATGCTATATGGGTATCAGCGCTTCTTTATAGTTTTGTTGTAGGTGGATTTATTGACCTAATGGTCGTGAAAATTCAATTTTTAGATTCTTACATATCTTCCTTTAGCCAGATTAGCAAACTGAAGGATGGTTTTAATGGGTGATTTTCTCCAAAATCACCTTTCCAGCTAATTCATGATGAGTTTGGTGATTTCACATATGTTCTTCTAGGACTTTAGACCTATTATCTGTATTTAATTTAATCCTCAGTTTTTGCTACCACTTTTAATTTCCAGATGTTGGAGTTTTCTTATTTTATTCTTCTGTCCCAGGAGCATCTGTCTCAGTAATAGATTTTTTAAATTATTTTTCTTACATACAGCTTTGAATTGCTCTAAATAAGTGTCTGTTTCAGATCTTATATTCCCAACGCCTTTTATTGCACTTTGTTCCTTCTGCCTCAGTCCTGCCTTTGTGTATAAAATAAACAAATAATCCTTATGTTGCTAGCAAAGATGCCAAAATCTATAAAAAGTGAATGTCTAGATTACTGTTTTACTATTTTAGGTAATAGAGCTCAGGTAATTTCTTGCTTCCATGCACAAAATTTATGTTACTTGGGGGTTGTAAAATGCACTCTGCAGCTCACGTTCCAAGCCTCATTGCTGCTCACTTACGCTACTTAAACAGTGCAAGAAATCTGGAAATTTCCTTCTTTGGGCAGTGGAGGAGTTCTCCTGCAGGCAGCAGAGGTGTGATGGTCAGCACGTCATACCTTCCCACCTAACACATCCCTATTCCAGATGCTCCCAGGCAAGTGTTAGGGATGGTCAGTACTCTGCTAAAGGAGTTGAGGGAGAAGGAAAGCCGCTGTGTGTGCAGTGTTAAGCATAAGAGATGTCTGTTACCTAATGCTCAAAGCTCTGCTGTGAATTGGTTACTTCTGTCTCTGTATCAACTTCCTATCACCAGGAAAGTGAGGAAATGTTTATGTCATCTGGTTTTGAGTCATTTGCTGGTGCTCTCAGAAGACATAGGGGGAAGAGGTTCTCTTTTCTGGGCAGTATTTTGCAGCACTGATAAAGGTATTTGGGACTCCTTAAAATTTAGTTAGTATGACTGGATATTTTAATCTACTTTTTGCTCCTTCATCCCACCTCCTGCTCTCAGAAGCGTAATCTGACCTGCGTACTACCTCTGCAGGAAGAACTACTGCAGTGCTGGCTGCTGTAGAGAATATGCAGCTGAAATGACACTTCTGTAGGAAACAGGACAGGTTGGCTAGGTTTGCTTCGCATTATGCAGGCAGGTAGTTACGGGGTAGCTGTTAATCATTTAGTGCAGAGCTGCCCTGAGCTCTGCCGGTCGCGGCGCGGCAGATGGGGCTGCCCGAGGCCGCAGCAGCAGCAGCCCCGAGAGCGCCCAGCCCAGCGCAGAGGTGCTGCCCTCGCTGCCTCCCTCCCGGGCACGCTCATGTGCAGGAAACCTTGTAGTTTTGCTGCTGCTGATTCTCTTCTTCATAGCCCAGTTTATAAGTTCTGCTTGAAATAGGTTATATGTATGCATCTGCGTGTGCCATTTATGTTCTTCTATGCTTTCTATTCAGCATTGCCCTTGTATATTTCTTATACACAAGCCAATGATTAGTGTAAAGCAATCCACAATGCAATGATGGTAAGAGCAGAAGCTTCCTGTAGCATCAAAGTGTTTGGTACTTTTATTACCAGGTCATACATATTATCCACAGAAGACGAGACACATTCATTTCAGTTCTGTAAAGCCCCCGAGTTTTGCCTGAGGTGAAATATATTTATAGTATATTGAAATTTATAGTGTATAGTGACATTGCTAACCTCTGTGGAAAATTGAGACTGTGGCTTAGAAAGTGATGCAATTATTTGTGAATGTTACTGTAGGCGTGTTAGTTTAGTTTCTTTTCCTTTCCTAGTTTTCTTTATTATTTTTCTTTTTTAACTTTTCTAATAAAATAGAACTGATATCTTGTGAATTTTAGATTTAATTTCTAAATGAATGTATTATGAGCTAAGAACGTTAAAAATTACTCCGATAAATCTAGAAACTTTGAGTAAGAGCTTCAGATTACCTAGGGTACCCAAATGACATGTTTTTCCTCCTCTTGTTCACCTATCCATACTACTAGCAGGCGGTACTCCGTGGTAAAACTGCCTATAACCATCACCTAAAAAGGCTCTGAAGCCTCACAGCTGGCTGTAAAACATAAGGTAGTTTTATTGATTTTTGTGTAATATTCATATTAGTGTTCTACAGAGCATATGATACATATTTTTAATAAGTACCTGCTGCCGTTGCAATTTTAAGCCACTCACTTAATGCAGTTTATACTGCATCCTGTGCAGACTGGGCCACAGGATGTATTTTGTCAATAGATTATCACAATACTCCTAATCCTCTTTTTTTTTCTTTTCTTTTTTTTTTTCCCCGAGGAATTAGAGGACTTACTTAAGTATAGTTTAAAAATACTTTGGCCCAACAATTTCTCAGCTGGCAAAGTAGAAGTAAGCACTGGATAAAGCAACAACTGTGCTGTACAGCCCCAGCCAGAGCACTTAAGGACAGCACTGGAAGCCTGTGAGCTGCCCCAGTATTTCCCATCTTGACAGGTTTATGTAAGAGCTTTCTCAGACCTAGGGCTACTTGTGAGTGATGTTTCTTGCATGTGTTTTATGTTGCGTTATCTGCTGAACCACTGAGACCACAGTGCAGTTTGATTTAATTGTGTGGACACTAAAATCCTACTCTTAATAACGCAGAATCTTTTGGGGTTAGTTCCTATGGGGTGAGCAGAGTAAAATGGGAAAATCATCCTGGTGCTTATGTTCTGGAGCTTCTGTGTGTGTGTGTGTTTGCTTGTTTCTAAGTAACCTGTGCCTGACATGGGTGCACCCTGGGCTTGCTCACTTCTGAACGGGTTGCTGACGGGGAGATCTCCCTTGGCTGACTCTCCGCCAGCGCTTCTCGAGTTCGTCCACCACCTGGATTTGCCCAGCTATAATTTACGAAATAGGCTTGGTTGCCAAGGCAGCTCAGCTCAATGGCCTATGATGTTCTCTTGAAAACACTTGAAAATTAAGTTTGCTGACCCCTGAACACAGTTAAGCCTTTATTTTATGGAGGTTAAATGCGCATCTAATATCAACAGAGATGATGCAACTTATATACACAGAAGTTGAATGAATTAGTCTTTGTTTTTAATTTTCTGTCTCCAGCGTGTTGAAATTCTGACATCTCTTCCCTCCCCTGTGTGTTCTCTCACTGCCAAAGAATAAATGTGAAATACTTCCTTGTGCATGGGCTGCATTTCTGGATGCCTGGAAAATAACATTTCTGTCCATGCTTGCATTCCTGACACTCTTAAGTAGAGGGGGGAATCCCCATAGAGTATGAGAACAAGAGAAATCAGAAATTTTCTGGGAGATGTAATTTGGAACAAAGCGGCATAAAACTTACTGTTTAGAAATTGTGTTTTAAAAAGTATATTGATTTTTAAAACAGACTTAAAAGTAATTCACATCCATTTTCTATGTTGCAGCAAACGGAGTTCAATTTAAAAAATAGATTTTGATGCCAACATGACAGATGCAAGTTGAAGTACAGTTTCTGAGTTTACATGCATGCCTAGTTGTCTCATAGTCACCTCAAGAATATACTACTCAACCATCAACTCCTCTGGGATAGAAATCCATAACTGTCTCCCCCTGGATTTAAAATTTAGGCTGCAGCTTCCCTCCACATGGCGTGAGAACTCATAAAGAGTTGTGAATTTAGAGGAAATTATTTCAGAGAAAAGTTATCTTAAAACAGTGAGCCCAGCTCATCAGCACCAGCCTCTACCTCCACCCTCCCTTCGGTTGCTTCCTGCTCACTCCCATGTTCCCTGTACTGTGCCAAAGTACCTCCAGCTACTTCTTTTCTGCCTCCCCTCTGATTGCTCTTCCCCGCCCCTACTCCTCAACATCGAAAGCCATAAACTCTATTAAATCTGTGTTGGTTTTCATTATCTATTAGGACTGTGTTGTTTCAGTCATGGCAGCTTGCGCTGGAATCTTTCCTCCTTCCCTTCCGCCCTTTCCCAAGGCGGCGGTGGAGGCCTCCTCTTCTTAACCCCTTCAGCAGGGGATGCTGATTCAAGACGTTGCTTAACTGGTCCTTTTATCAGGTCGTGCTGTGGTTCAGAAATGTGCTCACTTCTTTGCTCTTTGTGAGTGCTCTGTTGTTTATAGCAAATATGACTAACACTGATTATTTTTCTTTGTTTTAACCTTCAGATCATTGAGGCTAGAAGGCTTTCGTGATGATTGTGTTTTCTCCTTTTTTTTAATGTATACTTTAATGTTACGACAGCTGGGAGATACATTTTTTGTCATTCCCTGTGCTGGCTTAGGACACCTGACTTGATGCCCCCAGGGCTGTTGACCAGAACATTGCTCTGCTTCCCTTCAACATGATTTTTTTTTCTGGAAACTAGAAGAGGAAAAATGCAAAACTTTGCTTTTGTAAGCTTCAGTCATGCAAGCCTTCACATGTTTGCTTTACTTTAGGCCTGTGAGTAGTTGTTAGAGACTAATTTCATAGTTAAATACACACTTCATAATAAAGAAGAGTTGTGAAGGAAACTAAGTTTAACGTCCTATGTGGCAATTCCTTACAGCTCTCTCTCAAACTCTGATTAACCTGATAAAATAGCTCCTACTATTTGTTTGTCTTAGTTGTAGGTTGAGTTCACCGTTACATATAAATGGTTAAACAAAAGTTATAATGTACAAGATGTAATTTTGCAGGAATGTAAAATTGTTATGTGAGTCTCATCTGCAATTTAGATGCTCAGCAGTTAGACACTATCTACAGGGCTCCCTCATAGTTCACATTCTTCTGATTATTAACATCTTTAGAACTAGGTAGGAAAAGTGGCTTCCCACAGGGTCAAATAAATTCCTTGCTTTCCTGAAGAAGGGCGGGTGTGAGGGGGAGCTGTTTGGAAGGTGAAGTTGACTGTGCAGGTGCTTTAGCTGAGGAATTGCTATTCTCTTTGACGCTGACAGAATATTTGCCTACGTATGTGCTTAACATTCAGAAAATCTGGGACAAGAAAAAGGGGTTTAGAGAAGGAAAAAGGCAATCAAAATAATTTGTCCTGTAGCTTCTATTAAGTAGAGGTGATAATAAGATATCCAAGGCTTTTAGGATGGGATGGTGAAAAGCAACTCTCAAAGTGGAAAACTTTGAGTTTCAGGCCTTCTCCCTTCCCCCACCATCCCTTACTTCCCACCTGCACATTTGAAAAATTAACTTGCCAAGCAAACCACAGTTCAAGTTCCAGACATGCGCAAAAAATCACAGCCAACCTGTAGAGCGCCAAAACGTGGAACCCATTTGTGTTTAGAAACTTGGGGTACTTGTGAACACCAGATTTTACAAGCACCTTTATAAAAGTCAGTTGGCAATCATGTGAGGCTACTTTCCACCCCCACTTGTCTCTCTGTCATCATGAAGCAAATGGAGAAAAGCTAAAAACTTCAGATTTGCCATAAAAATGTATTATGCAAATCACGTCCCTGGAAGCTTTCCTTTCAGTTACAAAAGAACTTGTAAATCTGCATATTTCTAAGTGTCCTAAGGTACTTGGATAGTGCTTATGTAATTAGGCACCGACTTAGCATTCCTCTAATGCCTTGCCCTGGAAGGCACGTCCACTCTGACCTTCTGTATCCCAATCAGATGTCACTATCTCGACTTCCAGTTTGGGAGCAAATTATTTTACTGATTATTAACTCTCTGTATCCACACTTGTCCGATGTTGACTAAAGTTCTTAGATGAGAGAAGTGTGCATGTGTGTATATGTTTCTTTTGACACTTAATAAGTATTTTGGAGTACTACACATGGATTGTCTTCCTATCAGACTTACATGGATAGTGACAGTTTTCAAAATGTAGCAGTTCACAGCAGTTGTGTAATTAGTATAATATCATGTTCCTAGGTGTGCTAGGTAGAGGGATTTGACTTTGCAGCAGCTGTACTGCTACGCTGAGGTTTAGTGCTTATGTCCCAGGGGCTGCAAACAGTAGCAATTGAGAGAGATGCTCTTGCCATCTTGGCAAAGCTCTTTCAAATCTTTCTTTCTAAAGAAGAGTATAGAAGCAGGTAAGAATAAGGGCCAATATAAGGGCCTAATGAAATACAGTTTAAAATGTAAAACCATGCTGATTTCTTTTCAGATTGTGAATGTGTCACGATTAGATGGCACTGATAACCCTGTGGAGCTGATCTATTTTGTGGAGGATCAAGACGGAAAGAGACTCAGTGCTCTGAAATGTTCGGATCTCATGAACAGGGTTGACATCCAGCGAGCTGCGATCATCCTTGGATACCGCATTGAAGGCACCGTTGCACAGCGTAAGCCTTGTTAAGTCCCCCTGATGCCAGCAGAGAGAAACAGAAAGGATGACATTAGCGATGGAGATCAGGGCACTTCAGAGTATCCACCACTGTGATGTTTTGTCTTGGGATGCTCCTATTTTGGCAGTTCTAAAGAAATATATTTCAGCAGTCGTGTGCTGCTGAGCGATGTGGTGTTGCTGTCTTCCTGCAGACCCTGCCAAGCTTAGGGTTGCAAAAAGGGCTAATTTCAAGGCATTTTGTAGTGTACAAGATAGAGAAACCTCTTTTCTTCTTGAATATGATGGGTTAATACAGAAGTAATATGAACTTTTAATAAGGTAATATTGTTAGTCATACATCAGAATAAATAGGACAGGCCCCCCGGAACAATAAACTTTATTCAGGAAGCTTGATATATAAATAATTTGCAGTAAGGTGCCAGAGAGCAAACTTACTCAAAACGTTGTATTGTAGTTAGGAAGGAAATTTGAAAATATTTGAAGAACAGACAAACAAACAAAGCCCCCCAAAACACAGATGCATCTGAACAATAAAGTACTTCATAGATTTAAATGCTTAATTAGGTTTTCTGTTTTCTGTGTGGTATTTGAAGCATGAGTTACATTGTACCGCAGGGTATTTTGGCATGTGCTTGATTTTTAGAATTGTCTGCAGAAAGAAAAGAAAGAAAATAGTGATAATTTAACCGTCTGGGTGATTTTATGTTTCTCAATTTTGTCCCTCATTTAAGCAGTGGTTTAAAGATTGTTCCATAACCAATCTGCCTGAGTTCTGTTAATGGAATATAATATTGGCAAGACAAAATACAAAAGGTTACAAGAATAAATACCCTTACAAAAATGATAGGGTGGACCAAACTCCATGGAGCGCTTATAGCATATTCTGTGTTTTGAAACCTGGTATCTCCAAGACCAACTAAAAAGTTCTTTAGAAAGGCATAGAAATAATGTTTTTAATGTTTTTTCTTCTTGGAGGGGAAAATCTTTTAAGAAAATGCATTTAATCATTTGGAAATTTATTGCGGCTCTGTTTTTCAGTCCCACCTGCAACCCCTGTGCAAAACAGAGTAAACTAAAGTTCTGTCAATTCTTCTGTTACACGTTTGAGATGTGTTGCTGGTTGGGTGGCACTTTCCAGTATAAATAGCTTTGTCTTCTGTTAGGGATCTCTGACAGTGACAATGAAATAGAGAAAGGAATGTAATTTATTAATAAAGAACGTGTAACCCTGCACATTGGGGAAGAGGGTCTTACTGATTTAAATTTGACTGTGGTTATTCATAGAGAGAAGTAGCAAAATGTGTAGTGTATTGCTGAAGAGAAGGGAGAGCGGGACATAGGCAGCAATGTAGAATAGTTTTCAACTTTATTAGTGGTGGATTAATTTCCCAGACACATTTCATTGTATCAGCTTGGTTTGGAGTTAGAGGATGATGTGGTGAAAATGCATTTCATGTAGTAACTTAGGCACAAGCTTCAGAAGGTAGGCAATAATGTATTCTGAATGTGACATCCATTAATTTAAGTGTGTATGACATTTTCTGTGATGTGCAACTGGTTTCTGATAAATCTCTTAACTAGCGTTTGCAAAAAGATAAAAATACATTGAAGTGTATTTTTCTTGAAGTGTTCCCAGTTAAAAATATACAGCCACTTAAAATAGTATTCATTTTTCTAACTTTACAGCTCTGGAAAAGCTGAAGGGGTCGTCCTCCGAGGCACAGAACAGCAACCTGTGGATTATTGTTGGCGTGGCCGTCCCCGTTGCTGTAGTGCTCCTGATCGTCATTATTTTGTACTGGAAACTTTGCCGGACAGACAAGCTGGAGTTTCAGCCAGACACAATGAGCAACATTCAGCAACGACAGAAGGTAAATAGGAAGCTGGTGCTGGTGGTGGGTTGGTGTATTCTGAACAGAACTGAACATGAGAGCCCAGGGAACACGTGCCATCCTTACAAAGGATGTGGAAATACTGTTTTGGAGCCTTCTGGTATAAAAACAGTTAAACGAAAGCTTAGGTCAAGAATCACATACTGTTTTATCTGTTCTGCTAGTTATTTGATACTGCATTGAATACATAAATCTTTCTGAAAAATGTGGGCAGTGAGACTGAAAAGAGCTTTTCTTCATCTTTTCAAGGCTTTGGCTCAGACCATGTAAGAGGATATGTATTCACTGCTGAATTACTAACCTTGTTTTCTGCAGAAAGCTGATTTTTTTCTGTGGAGAGCTTCTACTAAACTAATTCAGCAACTCAGCTGCACTATCTATCATACCAGGCATTGGCACTAAAATTCACTAGAGCTCATCTTTGCTCCTCAGCCTTCCTCAGAGCTTAGTATTTTGCTGCCACAGTGCCCATGTTGCTGCCCTGGCAGCCTGTTGTTGGACTAGAGCTTCAGGTGCTGGCGTTGGATGAGATTGCATGGGTAGGATTTTGGTTGAAGTGATGGAGGACTTGGTTAGGATGGTGAGAAAAGTCAATAGTGTATTTTTCATGCCCCAAATTACAAAGTATTTAATCCAGGATTTTCAGAAGGGGTGTATTCATTAAAAGGAGTGGAAAAATGACTAAAGGGTTACAAGTCTTACTTTTCCTTTTTACAACTGAGGAGGACAGGTCTGTGTCAGAAATAGATATTCTGACTATGCCTTCATGTCCCCTTGTCACAGGCATTAATAAGGGCAAAATCGCCTGCCTGTGGTAATCCTGTGGTACCATAGTCATATTCTTAGCCCTGTCACCTCGTGTTCAGTCATACGGTTTCCGCTGTAACAAGTCTTGTCTGTACACCATGCTCTCTCTCAGGATAATTAATGATGTGAAAGATGAGAGGAGCAGAAAGCTGTTGCACTTCAAAAGCAGTCAGAACAAATCAATAGCAGCTTCCACTTGTCTTGCCACTGTACAATGAGTATCAGAAACAAGGTCAACAACAAGTAGCGCCCTGTGATGAACTTCAGCCATGGTTGTTGCTTTACCTGACCTGGATTGATGAAGTTCCCCATAGTAGTTTAAGGTCATTTTGAGAATGGTCATAGGAAAAAGGTGGGAGAGGATCAGTATCCTTGGTAGACTCTTTCATGACCTAAATCTGTAGTACCTCGCTGCTGTCTCAAGTTTTTTATAAGAAAGTAGTTGCTGACTGTAGGCCAGAATCATCTGTCATAGTTTTACATTGTTTGAGGGTAATCTACTGATAGACTCAGATTTTGATTTTTTTTGTTGTTTATTTCTTTCTCCCTTTCTTCCACAGTCCTCTTCACTTTAATCATTCTTTAATCATTCAACGCACTTGAATGTGTTTGTGTGATAGACTTGTTTTGGTTTGCCTAAGAGCCTGTCACTTTGCCTTCTGTGCAAGCAAATTAGAAAGAACCTCTAAGGGCTTCTAGTCCAACTTTCATGTACCAGTGGATGGCTCACAGTTTAATACTAAATGAGGTAAAGCATTAAAAAGTGTCTTAAATTTTTATCACTTGGCACATTAAGCAATTGGCAGAATCCATTTCCAGAACCATTTTTCTCCTTGGGTGAAGATCCAGAATAAAAGTAGTAGTCTGGCTTCCTTGGTAGCAGGGTGGCTCTAGGCTTTCTTAGTGTCTTGTCTTCCAACAGAAAGTGTTTTTTTCTGAGTCAGAATAGGACATATTGAGCAAGTACTGAGACCTCCAAATGGTCAAAACAACATTAAAATGATGAAGTGCAGTTATCCTGGTCCTGCCTTTTGCTTATGTCTATTTTTTTAATAGTTTTATTGCTGTAAATGCAAACAAAAAAGTCAAAGAAGTGAAGTCATGTGATCAGGGGTTTGGAGCTGTAATAAACTCATTTTTTAAAAACAGTTTGGATCTTCCCCCCCGCCCCCAAAACAAAATTTCCTTTTCCTCTTTCTAGTCCTTGACTTTTGTACCAAAGGAAAGTGAAGACCTGCGCTACATCTGTAGATGGAGGGATATTTGGATTAAAAAACTGTTTGATATTTTTTGAGATTGAATTGTTCTCTTTTGTTTAAAAGAAATTGTAGAGGAGGCACATTTGTGGTTTTAGCTCTTCTCTCAAATATCAATCTTTAAAAATAAGCGTTTTAAAAAGTAAATATAGAAATGAAATGTGTAAATATCAAGGTGTTTCATTAACATATACATGGTATGCCCACACTGGAATTAGAACGTAATTCTTGTCAGCCATGTAGTAAGTCTACAATGTTTTGCACTTGAAAATGTGCTGATTTTTTTTAATCTTAATCCCTTTGATCTGGAAGATTGGAAACGGGGATACTTTCCATATTCAGGTGAAATAGGATATCATTTTGCACTGGTGGGATATCTAGAGGTATCACCAGTCTGCTCTTCAGTGTGTTTAATGACCTGTTTTACCATAGCAGATCAGTGGGCATAAAACCTGATAGAATTTATAGTAGTAGAAGATGCCGGATGATGTGACCTGTGATTTAAAGCCTGATGCAGGGTTAGGAGTGGGAGGAGGAGGCGGCTTGTGGTGCCATTTCACACTGCTGAGGAAATATCTTCCTGCTACCAGGCTAGGGAACTTCTGTGAATGTATGGTGATGCCGCTGACTTTTCTGCAAATTATGAGAGTAAGACACAAGTTTTACAGGATTTGCATTCTTGTCTTAAGAAAGATGTTCAGAAGATGCTACAAATTTCCTGGATTTTGTAAACATACGTGTCATTTTAGTCCCTTCCTCATGGCTTTATCTGAAAATACGTTGAAATGAACTTGGGCAATATAATTTTTTTAGATTTAACTTTCATCTTGTATGCATAAACATTTGTCTCCACAAAGGCTTTGTTTCCTTTCTTTTTGTTTCTTTCTCCTAGATAGATACGACTTCTCTGTTTTAATCACCATCATTTAAAGTAGCTCCTAAGTTGCATATGCTCACATCACATCTTTTAATGGAGCGAAGGAAGGAAGGTGCTATTATCTCTTGGCTGTAGAGCCTACCTGCCTTTGGAGCGCGCCTTGTGCGTACGCTGCCGTTGCACTGCGCCGAGGGGAAGGTCTCAGCACAGCCTGTGTCAGGTTTTCTCGCTCCTCAGCCACCCCAGGCAGAGGATCCTGCTAGCACAGCTGTCCTGCATTGGCCCCTGGGCAAAGCTTGGTGCATCTGCTGCGGAGAAGCCCTTGGGGCAGGAGATAGTAACGTATCTGCCCGCTTCAGCAGGCTGACCTGTGCTGAAAAGCACTTGGTGGTTCCTGCTGTGAGGAAACATCATCTAAGCACCCGAGGCCACATCGTATTGATGTGCCAGGGCAGCCTCGAGTCTGGCATTAATCCAGATTCACTACCAGCTCCCGCTGTCCACCCTTAAGGCCAGATCACCCTCAAGGATAACGCTGGTATAAAGGATCATGTTCTTTCTAAGGTGGTGACCAGTGCAGAGCAAATGTGCCCTGCTGTTCTACCCCACCAGTTCCTGTTCTCTCCGTCTGGCTTCCCAGTTGCATCACAAAATTGGTGTCTTGCAGACAGCATGACATCAGGATCCTTCCTGAAAAATAATGCCACCTTCTGCTAAGGATACATAGGTAGCCTGAGCACGAACCAAGCTAAGGTTGCTGATAATGAGAATGCGAGGTGCAAAGTCTTAAGGGATGGTCTAGACTTTGGGTATTCTCAAATATTTCTACCTAAGTGACTATAAATATAGCTGTATATAGGAAAGAAAAGTTTTGTGCAATGTTAGCAAAATACTGAGAAAATTACTGATTCTGCATTTATACTTACAGGGAAAATTTGAATTGAAAATAGTATTTGAAAATGGAGTTGGAAGAGACCCTGGTAGGTTAGCTAGTCTGTCCCTCTTCCTCTAAGGGTCAACTGTATCTGAAAAATCTTACAGTTCATTCTTGGTTCTGGAGATTAGATGGAGAAAACAAGTATTTAAGACAAGTTTATTTTGGAACTTTTCTATACTGGCAGTTAAGGAAACAGGTCTTTTAAGGCAAGATCCATTGATATGTGCAAAGATGACTTTTCAAGAGATGGAGACGTGATGTTTGAAGGGCACATCAAGTATTCATGACCTGCTGTGTAAGCTGCAGTATTCTGCAGGAAATTCGCCTTGATGTGATCTGGGTTCTCATCCTGGATAAAGATGTCTTTGCCTTTGGAAGTAAAAAGATGCATGAGTGGCATATGTACACTACAGGTTTCTCTCTTGCCATTTTTTATATCCACCAAATGTCATCGCATTGTGAACTTTCTTTATTGCAAAGAAGCTTTGCCTTTATGGATAGTTGGATTTTTGCCATGGGTCATTTTTCTTCTGCATGAGAAAATGGATAAATGTCGCTTTTTGCCCAGGCCCTCATTCCTCATTCTCTCCTGGAGTACCAACATTTTTGTGAGAAAATACTGTCAACCCTTTTCCTCTTCCATGAAGAGGAAAAAAACATTTCTGTATATTATCTGTAATGCAAATAGAATTGGAAAGATTAGTTCTCTCTCTCTTTGGGCATCCGAAAATTAAAATGAAACATTGTTCCTTATGGATCTCACCTTCCCTGCTTTTCAGAGGGCAAAGTCAAATACTTTGCTATGGCTTTTCAGGGGTGGTTTTAGCCCCTGACAGTTATTCATGGCAAGGCTCTCTTCCCTGCTAACAAGAATATCAGTGCTGATATGGTATGGACAAGCTCATTTCTTTACAGGATCTTGGAAGTCCTCCTGCAAATGCTGGACATGCTGAAGTCATTGCCTTTATAGTGCTGACTTGGAGGGAATGCTTGTTTGGTTCCGATTTGCCAAGGAGCTAGTTTTTACACCTTAAAACCCTAGAGGAAAAAAAAAAGTCTCCCTCTCTAGTCAGGAGACACTGCTTTCCAGTCAGTGCCCTGTGTGCCCCAATAAGATGCTCGAGGTCTCAGCAATCTTTCTGGCACAGTGTCTCTCCTGTGTGTTCATGTGGGGAGAGCTGGGCTGAGTAGCTCCCCATGAAACCCTTGGTGTCCCCCACCTTCTTCATGAGCCATAGCACAAATAATATCAGAGCTGGAGGGCTGCCAAATTACATCACGTTTTGGCAAACCTCAGCAAATGTGTAATCACTGGGATGCTCTTGCATGTCTGTCCTAATCTGTGTTGCGTGACAGCCAGTCAGAGCTCCGTGTGTCACTCATAGCTACAGGTAATGAGTCATGCCTTCTGCAAAATGTCTGAAATAGAGTTTTGTTGATTTTTATTTTCCCCCCAAGCGGGGACATCTGATACCCAAATGTCATGTGTCAGGTATAACTTTACACCTCTGAATTGAGATTTTTGCTTATTGTTGTGTACTCAGTGGACTGCCTCTCGAATCTTCCTAGGATCAAAGAGGGCAGCCCTGCTGGAGGCTAAATACTAGACTTCTGCTCCTGATATAAAAAAACACTTGTGATGGTTTGACATTCTGCACTGCTTTTGTTCATCTGTATAACGTGGAGACAACAGCTCTGCATTTCAGAATAATTCCAGTCAAAAGAGACTCATGTAAAGAAAAGCAGCTGACACCAGTCTTCTAAAAGCTACCTGTAAAGTGACAGGAGTTTCTGTAGCAGATTTGTCTGTTCCTACTGTTTGCATAACAAATGTTGTTCATTTCTAATAGCAATCCTAACTAGGTTTCCAAAATATTAATTTTGAAATTGGCTTACAGGTTTTGCTGCTTCAGAGTCAATAGCTGGATTCTAGCAAGACAGTATTCAACATGCTAATTGCTTCTCAGTGATTCATTTTATCTGATGGTGGATTCTCTGCAAGAGCTCTTTGTGGTTAACTTCTATAATGTGGAGTAACTATTGACAAATTGTGGATTTAAAATGCCACACTTAAAATCACTGCTTATTCTGTTAGGAAAAAAAAAAAAAAAAAGGTAAAATGTCACCATCTTTTTTTAGAAAGATTTAGGTAGCCATCTGGAGATCAGACCAAAACATAAGCTAGCCTGGTGCCCACAGGAAAAGTCTATAAAGGGAATAATGACAGGGCAAGTATATATGATGCCTCTTTGCCTTCAGTGACCCTGTCATTTGTGGCTCACTCATGTTCTGGTGCCTGTAGTGGTGATATTTAGCAACCCTGTGCAGGTTTCTCTTCTTTCTATGAACTTGTCCAGTCCTTCTCCTAAAGCCATCTAAGCTGTTGACAGCAACTTCCATAACATGCTCTATGAAGCAGGTCATCTTGCTCTTTAACCTGCCACCTTCTCATTGTATGTGATGCCCCCTAGTCCTTGTACTGGAGGGGGCAGTGAACAGGTGATCTCTAGACCCCTTCTCTGTGCCAGTCCTGATCTTGCAGATCTTTGCCACATTCCTATACCAGTCCTCTCTTTTTCCAGTCAGTTGAATCAGCCATTCTTTTGAACTTAACTTTGAACTAACTGATTCTTGAGTTAGCTTTTGAAAAGACAGGTGTATTTTTTTTCCTGTCTTTTTTTGGAATGAAAGACTAGAACAGCATAATGGTATTCAGAATGTAGTTGACCCATGGACTCATACAATAATATATATATATATGGTGACTACAGTCACAGTGTGTACATACTGAAATACATACTAGCTTGACAGTATCTTAAATATAACAGGCTACTGGTGTTATATTACAAGTAGAGGAATGTCCCGATTTTCCTACTAAAAGGTAATAGAGAGTTTAGATTGGATTTTAGCTATTTTGGGAATAAGGAAATTAGCTTGTGTCAAATCACTGTTGCCGAAGCTTTTAGTGTTGCTATTCCCTTGTTGCAGAACAGTGAGAAATTTCCCTAACAATACTTTGCAATTCACATTGTGATTGTAGCAAAGTGACAAAGTCATTGGAAGCCTTTTGCAGCCACAGAGCTGACAGTTGGCTCATTCATTTCCCTTATCTTCCCTGCATGAAGTGGCAGCATCATTTGAAAGGATCCCTGGGCCTGCAGTGAGCAACAGGTTATCCTTAGTTTTAGAGTAGTCACTGATAATGAGGAACATGAGGAAGACAGGAAAAAAAATCCCTGTGGCTTCATGTCAGCAAGTAGATTTTCTTCAGTAAATAGAGTGTTTAAAATATGTATGAATGTTGTTTACTATAAGCCCTTTTTAAATATATAGGTATTTGAGCTACAAGACAACAGGGTTATCATTGTTCACTGAGTCCAGCAAAATAACTGAAAAATAAATTAAAATGCCTTATCTGTGCTCTATCTTAAAATTTGTTAGCACTTTCCTCCTTACTTGTGGGGAGAAGGTGTTTCTGGAATGTGTTGTGTACGCGTTCAGTCCAGACAGCAAGAGCCCTCTTATGAAAAGTATCTTTTTGCTTCCCAAATTAAGAAGATTTTCTTAATTTGTAACATAGTCCTTCTTGTATTTTGTCAAATTTACTGAGCTGTCACAGTAACGTTAATGTGGCAAGAAGAAATGCAGAGAGAAGGGTGGGAGTGATGGAAACCACTACAAGGAATCTCTTGTAAGAAGCTGTTCCAGAACAGGAGTCTTCAAGGATTTTGGGCTTTATGAAGTTCTTGTAAATTTATGGGTTTCTTTATTTGCGTTTTATCATACCCCTGGGGCAAAAATTCCTGAGGTGGTACTTTTTGCAGAATTCATTCTTTACTTAATATTTGTACAGTGGTGAGCTGGCAACTGCAGTTTTGCTTTTTCAGAGGAGGATGAGAGAAGAGCCAGGTGATGTCCACTGCCTTTTTTAAAAGCTTGTTCTCCTCGTTCTCCATGCCAGTTCTGCTGATTCAGTGCTCCACGTTCCCCAGATTTGATGGTAGAACCCTCTGCAACCCTGAGCACGGTCCTTCTCCACAGGGACGTGTCTGCTGAGTGCCTGAGCTCTTCCCTGTGGCAGTGAGAGTTAGCAGCAGTGCTGTTGTGGAAGGAGTGAGGAGGAGCCTGAAGCAAGAGATAGGTGGCACAATGTGAGAAAATGCAAAGTGTTCTGCAAGCACAACTCCTTTGGCCCTCAAAACTTAAAATCCTGCAGTTTTGAGCTAAGGTTTGCCATAGAGAACACAGTCATAATGGGAGGCTGATGGTCTCGCACTCCAAAAATGATAAAATGAACTGCCTGAAGGCAGCCTTTTCCTAATGTACATGGTTTCTAAGCAGAAATATTTAAACAATTAGAAATCTTTTTACTTTCAGATAAGTGTCTTCTCCTAGGCCGCAGCTCTGCGCATTTCCCAGTGATGTTGCTGTCATTTTTAAAAGTAATCAGGAAGGAGTTTGTGATTATGGTACAAGTTGGTTGAAACATATCCTGTTTTCATAAGCAAGCTATGTCTGCAGCACAAAAAGACCTCAAAATACAAATGGACCCCTATTACTGTTCCTAGGAGGCTATGGAGACACAGCTCTGTTTCTGTGTCATCTTCTAACATACCTTTTGACCAACACACATCTCTTGTACCTTTAATTTCGTATGCATTATTGCTTTTGAATCCAACACTGCATGTATATATATATTTTTTGCATAAATCACAGGCAGTCCCTGATGGTGATCCCAAAGGATTTTGTGTTGAAGGGGAGTCATGGAGAGTTTGTGCTCCATGTGGGGTGGGAATGAAATAACGAGCTGAATAATAAAATGAGACTGAATGGGAAAGGTGAACATGCCTCACTAGTTCTAAATTTTATTTATTGATAGGTGTTTTAAAATATCAACTGTTAGTCACTGCAGAGAATCTGGTAGAACAATCCCGTTGGGAGCAAGAACTCGTGGATACCTCTGAGGAAATAGTAGGGACATGCTCAAACAAGTGAGTTAAGAATAACAAGGCCTTAGCAAGCCTGCTGTGGCAGTTGCAGCCATTTGACATTACCAGTGCATCAGGACAGTAATGCAGTGTATTCGTGCTTCCCTAGGCACCCTTAGGTGTTCTTGGAATACAAAGATGCATTTGATGCTGTGAATCTTAGATTATGGAAGGAAGTTTCCTAAATTTAATAATTTTAAGGAGTCTCAATCAGAATGCTTGCATACAGCTTCAGCACCTATTAGTGTTAAGCACACTGATTCTCACTTACTTGTTACATATAAATTAGTAGATGTGAAAACACTTTTTTCTATTAAGTTTCTTTATCTTCTCATGTAGAATTTATGTTTATTAAATGTACTAGCATTTAATAAATCCATAAGTCACCAGGGTTTCTTTACAGGGATTCCAGTCCTGTTCGTAGATTATGTGCCAACATTAAAATACTATTTTTGAAATCATGCTTAGCTCCTATCTTTAATTAAAAATGTGTTTTAACAGCCTCTGCTCAGTGCTTCTGTCTCTACAAAAAAAGTAATATAAAATCAATAGAAGATTGTCTTAGCTACATTATTCTTCATCTTATGTCCAAATTCAAATGCTACTGCTACTCCTAAAAATAAATAAATAAATATGTAAATAAAACTGAACCAAAACTGAACACAACCCAAACTTTTAATTAGAGCAACCACAGGAAGAATGCTGAGTAAGAGAATTTCTTCTCTGCTGCTTTCTGCAGAACTATTCACTGACCTGCAGCCTTTACTGCCTTGAGAAAACAAATTGTTGTCATTCCTGGCATGTATCTGCATCTAGGAAAACAACATATTGGCAGCCGTGTAGTTTTTCTGTGATGTAGACAGTACTGAAAACTCTTAGCTGCCAGCATGGAATAAGTCCTTACCAAGCTATGCACACTTGAAGTCTGTAGGCTTTTGAAGAAATTATTTGTTTTTTATAAAACTGAGTTTCAAAGCTTTTTAAAAAATTCACTACCTAACTACAGAATTAAATAACTGACTTGACCTTCCAATTTGAAACCTTTGTCCCCTTAGATTTCCCCGTGCATTAATCCACACATGCTTATGTTGGAGGTGAACCTCATGGTAGTTTTCTCTTTCACAAATGTCTATTTAAAAATACAACAAATCAAAGCCCTGTTTAATGAATTACATTTAAAACACGTTGCTAGTTGCTAGTTCTGTCTTAGTGCCCACAGAGATGGCAGTGTCAGCACCCGTGTGCGCTGTGCCTTCCTTGGTGGCCAGGGTGTTAGTGCATGGCTGATGAGCCTGTGCTGTTCCCATTGCCTGTGCTCAGCTGAGCACTGGCCATCCAACCCGCTGTAGGGCATCACTTGTTTTGAAAGACGAAGAAATTAATTCAGTGGGGGCTTAATGTTCTTGTTTCTACATCCAAGATTGTGTTACTGTTTCTAGATTTATCTTAAATAATAGACATTATTTTTTTAAAAAAATACGTCTATTTGTATTGAGAACAATCTTTCTATATTCATGTCTATTTTTAAATATATGTATTTTTGATACTGTATTTTTATTCATGTTTATTTCATCCGTACACACATACTCACACGCCTACAATGTCTTATACTATCCAAATATTGATTGCAGTTGTAATGCCAACTTAAGCTTTTTTAGTAGGAGGTATCATGAAATCTTATCATACAGCTGTACATGACTTTGCCAGATTTGAATCATTCAGGCAGTAGTTTTCTATCCTGATATTAGTGTCATATGGAATCACTTTTTAAGAACAACAATTTGTTCTTTCCAATAGCAAGGCTAAGAGAAAATGTATTTCACTGTCCAAATTTAAAAGTCTTAGAACGTTGGAGATGCTCTAGTGCAACTTCTGTGTCTTTAGGGGTGCTGAGGAGGGAAGGAAGGTCCACAAGGTTATTTTGGGCAAGGGAGCTGCTTTTGCCAGTTCGCGTGAGTTGCCACCTTCTCACCAAGTTATAAACCATCGAGGAGGATGCTTGTGTGTGCTCAGCAGAGACTTATTAAAGGTTGCCACCTAAGTTCTCAAAAGGTTCCACCTGAGTCAAGGGTATAAAATCTATAGAGTTGTAAAAAACATGCTTTATCTTCTTATATCCGCTGCATCATTCGGTTTTGACAATTTTTGCATGAAACTATGTAGGTGTCCAGATTCTACAAATAACATTTCTGTGTTCTACCCAATTTTGACTAATAGCAGAAGGCGCAGCCTATGCCAAGGATCCAGCAGGGTAGAAGAGAGCAAGAAGGAAGAAGCAGATTTATGATAATACAGCTAAAATTGCATGTGATGCTTTTACATGAGAGGATCCAATTGTGCCTGTTCAGAGAAGCTTAACTGTGCTATTTCTTAGAGTCTGAGTGTTTGCCTTTGTAGTACTAACAGACTTTTAATCCAGCTTCTGTGTGGTCTGTCTGCAGATAAACATTTGTGCTTACATCCGCTCTTATGTATGTAAGATGTACACACAAATGTGTCTGTTTCTGTAAGTGCTCTTAGACAAAAGGTTACATTAGATTGCAGCTAAGAATAGGGCTCTATTGTCAAGTTTAAAGATGTTTAAAAAAATACATGTTGTTTTACTCCCCCAAAGGTTTTACAAGCGCAGGAATTTAGAGTCAGCTCTAAGGTATGTTGAAATGTGCGCTTGAGATACTCGGCAATTTTAATTTAGCCACTGTGTGTGTCATCCATTGTGGCAAAGTCATGCTAGTACTTCCAACATTACTAGCACATTTGTCTTTTTTAGGATGGTTGTTGTGTGTCATCCTATCATTGCTCCCCCCTACACCCCGTTTCATGACACTGTTATAACAGGAGGAGTAACTTTGCAGGTCAATTCAAGGATGCTGAAGAAGAGTGGAAGAAGCACCAGGTTTTCTCTGAAAGAACTTTATCTAGCGCACTGTGAAGTCCCTCCTCATTGATGGAGCAAAAGAGGCCTGGGGAGAGAAAAGTCAGTGAAATACATGACGTGGTAACTGGGAGTAAGAGGCAGGGCTTTATAGCTGAGAAGGTCAAAATATGAAAAGGGTTAGAAGAAGAGGAACCACTGAAATGGCTCACAGGGAGGATATCATACACAGAATTATCTTCATACAGAAAAAAAATAATGTTTTAAATAGATCAGAGATGGAGGTGGGGCTACTTACAAAGGAAGATCCAATAATCAAAATAGAGGATGCTGTAAGGTAGCATGATAATTTTGAAAGCAAAAATGAAAGCTTCTACTTCAGACCTGTTTTGGAGAAAAGGAATGGAGGTATGGGTATCTCCAAGGAAAAATTGAATTCATAACTCATAAGATGAAGATGATGCACTTTTAAGAGACAATGGAGGGGATTTTGGTGAAAGATTGGGGGTTAGTTTTATCTTTTTGAAGCTTAAATTAGCAGATATCAAGGAAGAGCTGGAGTAGAGCAAGCAAGGCTACAGAATTCTTAAAAACATACATAAAAAATACATATATACATATATATATATACATGTATAAGTATACATATATACTTATATGTATATATAAGTTGAAGGAAGGTTCTCCTAAATTTTTACTGGTATTTCACCAAAACCACGTGAATGACAGAGAGGAGATGGAAAGAGAGAAGATGATTACAATCTCATGTAGGTGGAGAACACAGTGGATAAACCAAGAAAATGGAAGAAAATTAGGAAAGAATTGAGTTACACAAATTAAGCTGAAGATTAAGAAGGAAAGTTAAATCTTCTGCTGTTTTGTCACTCTTGAAACTAGGAAGGATGAGAATAGACTTGATGGTCTGAATGTTAGGCAAGGAAGAGGCTGTTAGACACCTTAGGTCAAAACTCTTTTACTGGAAGAAAAGGCAAGGTGGAGAGAGACAATTAAAGACAAAGGCTATAACTGGCATGGCCAAGAAGGTTAAGACAGAAGTGCAGACTACAAGTAAGGGATGTTAATCGAGAGGGTTGGGGAAGCATGGGGAGAAGACACACACAAGGCAGATTAGATTAAAGGGATGTCTTTAAGAACTTAGATGAAATGAGTCCACTCCAAAGAGGATGAGAATGTGTAGAGGAGAACAGGGAATTTGTGAATGTTTGTGAATGACACGTTATGGATTTCTTTAAGTGAGCAAGACCATGAATACAATATTTAAACTTTGAAGGGATTAAGTTTCAAGAGGGATTCACTAGGTGGCTGTGATTCAGGAAATAAAGAAACAGTTAATCTTCACCTGGTCTAAATCAACAGTGCCTTCTTGCATCAGTGCTTGCAGTGATTTACATAAATTCAATAACTGAGTCACCCAGAATGGTGAATTGAAGGGACTGTTGTAAAGCCCATGGAAAATGGAATATAGTGGAAGACATCCAGATCATCTGTTCAAATAATAAGCGTATTCATCCTGTGAAAAATGAGCTCCAAGACTTTAGCCATCCTGGTAATTCTTAGTTTTTACAGGAGAGCTTTTATTGCCATCTACCGGTCCAACTAGGCAGCTCACTCCTCTGCAAGTCCTTTCTAAGAAGCATTTGGAAAATGTTTGCTTGCTGAGAAAATATTTTGAAGAGATTGTTTCAGAATATTCCTTAGGCAAGCTTATCTTTGGCACGCTATCAGACGAGTCTGTTTGTAGTTAGCTATGTCAGCATGCCAAGCTTTATGAAAGGGGGTTCATACAAACATCTGGAACCCGACGCACCCATAAACACACTCCAACACATGCTTTGCTTTGCAGGAAATTAGCTCTAGGAACACACAGAGGGGTTTTTGTGTCCACTATGCAGTGACGATATGTGCATGCGCTTTTAAAACCAGACTTGTCAAGATTTCTTTCCACCTTCAATTTCCAAACTACTTAAAAAATTAATATGACTTCAAGAAAATCTTTCTCTCCATTAGGTTTGCAGAAGCCCCAAAATTTTGGGGGGGAACTTGACTCTTGTAATCCAATTAAATCTGAATCAATTCATTTAGAAAGCAGAAGATTAACTATTTTACAAAAACAGTTATGGAAGTGAAAGGCCTAATTCTAAGTACTTTTTTTAGCAAGATTCCAATGGAATCCGTAATCCTAAATAAGATCCCTGGAATAAATCTCTGGTTTTTCTAACCTGGAAAGTCTTTTGCAGTATGAAGTTCCTAAGAGCTGGATGTTGACTGCTTTTCTGGAGGCAGCTGTGCTGACTGAAAACTCATTGCCAGGCTGCCCTATAACTCAGATCTGCAGAATGTTTCTCTTTTCCTCAGATGAACTAGCTGTTTGTATGTTCAGAATGAAGAAGACTGCAACAACTTGTTTAAATTATTTAAAGTAACTTCACTCATTTTGAACAAAGCAAATGAAAAGATGGCCTGTCAATGGCAGTTGCCTCAGTCTGCGCACAGGTGTGTATACCCTTGCATCCATAGGTATACAAAAAGCTTCTCCCACAACGTTAAATCTGAAGAAACTGTGAGGAAAGGGAAACGTAGAGAAAACAGAAGGGCCTTTTTTTTTTTTTTCTCACTAGATTTGCTGCTATGGACTTGTAAACTAAGTATCAACTTCTGAAAGAAGAGGACATAGTCATGTTTTCTTTTCCTTCCAACCCTCTTATGTACATTCCTGAGAGCACCATGTCCTGACCATCATCCTAGTGACCATTGTTTGCAGATCTTAACCAAAGCTTTCATACTCATCCTCACTCATGGTTCTTTTTGTTTGTTTTATTTTGTTTTGTTTTGGTCTTTATTCTTCTCTCGCAGCTACAGGCCCCCAATGTGAAAGGCTTTGATTTTGCTAAGCAGCATTTGGGCCAGCACAATAAAGATGAAGTCCTGATTATCCATGAGCCGGCTCCTTTACCAGGACCTATTAAGGATACTACCCCATCTGAAAATGGAGATGTGCCCAGCCCCAAGTCCAAGACTTCCTCAAAGCCTTCAAAGACCGTTCGACACAGAGGGAGGTCAGTGAACAGACGACAAACAGCCTTGTGGTAGTTTACAGTTTATGAATGTCTAGTCATTATCGTATTTTGCAGGTTAATCTCAGCAGACAGACTTCAGCATCAGCACTTCTAGTGGGCCACCGGTTATGCCTAGCTATTGTTTGTTATTTGATGATCTTGAAGGTCTTTTCCAACCATTATGATTCTGTGGTTAGCAGGTTGTGAGAATTTGGTGTCCATTTCTGGTTGACAACAAGTTAATCATGAGGAAGCAGTGTGTCCTTGTGGCCAAGAAGGCCAATGGGATCCTGGCCTGCATGAGGAGGAGCGTTGCCAGCAGGTCGAAGGAGGGGATCCTTCCCCTCTACTCAGCTCTGGTTAGGCCGCACCTGGAGCATTGGGTGCAGTTCTGAGCTCCCCGGTACAAGAGAGATGTGGAGCTTCTAGAGAGGGTCCAGCGGAGAGCCACGAAGATGATTAAGGGACAGGAGTATCTGTCATATGAGGAAAGACTAAATGCGCTCGGCCTGTTTAGCCTGGAGAAGAGAAGATTGAGAGCGGATCTTATCAACATATACAAATACCTGAGGGGAGAATGTGAAGAAAATGGGGCCAAACTCTTTTCGGTGGTAGCCAGTGACAGGACAAGGGATAATGGGTATAAATTAAAATACAGGAAATTTAATCTCCATGTGAGGAAGAACTTCTTTCCTATGAGAGTGACAGAGCCCTGGAACAGGCTGCCCAGAGAAGATCTCCTTCTCTGGAGATCTTCCAAACCCGCCTGGACGCCGCCCTGTGTCATGTGCTCTAGGTGTCCCTCCTGGATATCTAGATGATCTCTAGAGGTCCCTTCCAACTTCAGCCATTTTGAGATTCTGTGACTTTTCTCTTAATGGCAGCATGTCCAGTTAAAAGAGTTCTTTAGGACCGGACTAGTTGGAGTCAACACACTGCTTGTTTGGTAGAGACACTAAAGCGTGTTTTTGTAGGGACCCCTTGCTGACAAGGCAGCACATGGTTAAATGAAAGACAATGACAGGTAATAACAATTTATGTTTTAATAATATTAAGTGTCCAGTTTACTTATGATAAGTCAGATTTTCAAAAAATAAGCAGTAAATAGAAAATCTCGTGGGGATGCATGAGTGCTTTCCATTGCGGTTATCCTTTCTTTTTTTCACAGCAAACCTGTTTTGGTCAGGAAAAGGAGTGATAATTTACAGCTGTGCAAAAAGAGGAAAGACTGTCATCCTTCACTGGTAGTTTCCTACACTTCCTCGTGCATCAAATGAAATGAATGTGTCCTGTCAGAAAGAATTGTGTCTGTAGAGAGAAGCTGAAACAAAGCTGTGCAGTAAGGAAGGATCTGTGTGCAAAAAAGAAAAAATAAGGCAAAAGTGCGAGAGAAGTTGGTAGGAAGAACATGGAGCCCTGAGGAAGGCTGTGCTGTAATGAATCACAAACAACTCAGCAGGACCAAACTCCCCTGTGCCCTGCTTCCCAATAATTCTTCCCCTCCCTCCTTTTCACACTCTCTTGTCTCCAGCTCTGCATGTTCCTGTGCTTTTACCTATGTGCTATTGCAGTGTGGGAGAAAAGAAAATGTAGAAGCAGTGTCGAATGAGATGAGAAAGGAGCTGCTGGTGGTTCCTCCTGTGCTGCAGGTCTCCGTGAGGCAGCTTGCTCCTCTGCTGAACCTTCTGCGCTTCCTCCAAAGCCCTCGTTGCTCTAAGGTTCTTGCTTCATCTTCCCCACATGGGCTTCTCGCAGCGCCGTTTCCTTCATCGCAGCTGCCAGGCCTGACTTCCCACCTCCCCATAGGCTTCCTGAACTATAGATTACCACCACTCAGTGGGAGGCTGGAAGGATAGGAAAATAAGAGAAGGAAATGTAGCTTAAATTGATAGAAATCAGAAGGACAAAGATTCTGGTATTTTTCTTTAAAAGTTCAAAAGTGGCCTAAGATGTTGGGGAGCAGAAGGTGCGTTTGTGTGTTCATATGCAAGTAAATATAAGAAACAAATTTTAGTTTCAGAATGTTGCAGTATTTCATCTAGAATAAGTCAGAAAATGAAAATTTTCAGAAGCCAACATTTTGCTTTTGATAGACTCTAAATTCAAACCCTTCCAGCTGCTGTACAAAGAATTTCCCTTTTATCCCTTACCCACTGTTAAATGCAAACCTCCCTTTGGGCTTAACTATGGAGATGTTACCATCATCTCTGTAACATGCTGACATGCCCATGTCAGCCTAGATTTGAAACATTTACTCCCTAAAGGGGAAGTTGAAATGCAAAATGATAATGTAGAGTGTTATGTTGTTTCAGTTGTTTTCTGATTCATTATAACGCAATTCAGAACTCTGTTGCATACCAGTAAATGTAGTGGTGCCTGAGTGCTTTCCATATTGCTTTAAAAAAAGGGGGGATGGGGAAAGACAGCTAATTTTCAGAAAACATTGCATCCTTAGGCTCTGGCTCAGAGTGGGACCTGTTGTTTTGTTTGGAGAGGCGACAATTGAATAGTCCACAGCAGTTACCATGAAGGAAGACTGCTGTTCACTTGACACTTGTATATTCCTGTAACATATTTCCTGGCAATTTAGATAGAGTGAGGAATGAATATGAAGGAAAGCAAAGCACACAAAGGTGGAACAGTCAGTAGTAGATCTCCATGCCGTTTAACTGCACCAAGACAGAGTGAAAAAGATGATGGAGAAGATAGCTCTGCCCCCTCTTTCCACTGTAGAAAAGAAGAAAAGGTGCAATGGTGCAGATCTGTAAGCTCGTTGAGAACCATTTCTCTTTATTTTTTTTCCCTTGCTAATATTTTATTGAGATAAATAAGGCTGATTAGTATTACAAGCCTGCAGAGACAAAAAAAAAAAAAGTAGAGTGTTGGATTATCAGGGCATTATCCAGAGAGGGGAAAAGGGGAAGCTGAGCTGGGAGCTCTGCTTGCTGCAAGCATTAGGTTTAACTTTCAAAGAGCTTGTCTAGCTGAGAGTAGGTGTCTTGGCCTGTGCCTTCCAGGCAGCCTGGCGTTCAGCTGGGGGCCTCAGACACGTGCCCACGTATCCACCCAGCGCTAGCCAGTCCTGCACTTAACACGGTTAGGGCAGTGACTAGTCCACACTTAAGATGATTACCTCCTGCATGGATCAAAGGGACAGTCCCGTGTGAAAAGACCAGCTTTGGTGTCAGCTGTGTGGGGTTTGTCCTGTATTTATCCTTTTTTTTTTTTTTCATATGGTGTGATTCGTTTCACAACCAAATCATTCTGATGGAGAAAATCACATCTCTTCAGATTTTTCTGTAATCGCTTGCAATTATTCAGATGAAAAAAATGAAGTTACATAAATGGTATTTCTGTCTCCTGAGTGTCCAAAAAGGTTTTAAGGACAAGATAGGTATTTTAATAACAGTGTTGTGGATATGTTTCTGTAGGACAGACTGGAGGAGAGCAGAGTCTGGGCTCATAATTTGTAGGCAGCAAGTATTTTTAAGGATTTTGTGACTGCATGGGTAAGTACATTAAAGCTGGATTTCTGAACAGCCCTATATTTAATCAGGCAGGAAAATATTCCCATGGACTTTTAATGTTTATAAGAGAAAACTGTTTCAAACAGTTTTCACACACATGATAACAGTAAGATCATGGTAATGAATAGCTAACTGTTTATTTATAATGAATTTACTTAGAAAATAGTAGCGGTCATCACAAGATACATTAATACAGGATTCTTTGCACGTGAGAAGGCTGCCCCTTTATAAGCTTACACTATGTGTTGATTGGTTGTTTTTTTTTTTTTTTTTGGTGTTTGTGGCAGAATTTCTCCGTCAGACGCTGACTCCACAGCAAGTGAACAGTCCAGTGGGAGAGAGACAGGGGAAGAAACTGCAAGACCATCAGCAGCAACAAATGAGGGCAAACCACGCAGAGCAGTGAAGAAAGGTTTGTTACATTTTCTTCTTGTGTGCAATAGTAGCATTCTCCTGGCATAGATAAAACTTTTTCTAACAGCTTATCTGGCAATTAAAATTTCTGGTTTGCGTCGCAGAAATTTCCTTTTAATCTATTCTGTTGTAACCAAAGATCTACACGTTCATTTCATGCCGGCATGCTTTTGAACCGAATGGCTTAACTGGAGGGAGGTTTCCTCCTTCTTCTCTTCTGCACCCCCTGGCAAAGCTCTTCTGATTTATGCATCACTGTGGCTGTCTTCACAGCAGTTTTGGAGAAAGTTATGTGTGCAGTGGGGCTCACCACGGGCCTTGATACAGCACGGGCATGTGTCTGTAACTGCAATTTGAAAAAGAGAAAAAAAAAAGAACTCAAAGTTTTAAAGATGAGTTATAATTCAGACATCAAGGCGCCTTGATGTTATGCTTTAGAAAGAGGAAAATACAGTGATAATACATCAATAGCGGTGTGTTTTTTTTTTTTTAATGTGTATGGAGAACCACATTTCTACTGCTGAAAATGCGGCCATTCATCTTAAAGCTCCCACGTGGGAACTTTACTCCTTTCCTCACTTAGGAGTTGATAAAACACTGCTAAATGACTTTTTTTTTTTAATTAAAGTTAAATTATATTCCAGTTTAAAAGTGTGTGGTTAACTGTGTCAAAAAGTTTTGTTTCTGAGTTTAGGTAGCCTGCGCCTTGCTTGAGGATTTGTTTGCCAGATTTTTGGCTTGAATCAGGATAGCTTTCCTATGGAAAATTCTGATAATAAAATATCTGGTAAAGAAGCTTGTAATATCCTGGTCTGTTTTTAATACATGTGGTCTTGGTAGTAGTAGAAACTGAGAAGGAAAAAATACCATCTATATTATGAAAAGTCTTCCATACATTGAGTGTTTTTCCATGTGTCTAATGAAGTACCAGCTGAGATGTAAAGGTAGCTGCTGAAGAATGTGGTGCCACGGTGTCACTGAACTTCAGGTCATAGCTGGCATTCTTCAATTTATGCTGATCTTGAAGAGGTGACATTTAGAGGCATATGTAAGATAGTCATTTTAAATACACCATGAGGCCTTGGCCAGTTGAACAGCCGGTTAAGCAGTGCATGGTTTGCAGCTTTCATAACATGGACTCCTTCTGCAAGTGCAGAAGTGATGGAGCAGGCTTGCTTCTCTAATGAGCATGTAAGGAAACACAGTACAAACTGCAGAAATGTGACTAGAAAATTATATATGTGTATATTTCTGTACCTTGGTTTTATTCAGGAAACAGAAATCATACCTAGATTAACATATATAAAATAATGTTATGACAAAGCTTATCTCAGGCAAGACACCTGTCTTATGAGTTGCTTCAACCTATCTGTCTTCAATTCCATGACCCTGATTTGGTGTTGTCCCATTTCATCTTATGAGGGAACTCCATATTTTTATTTCTTCGTCTGGCTTGGAACCCATATGTAAGGTTTAGCCTGTCGTTTTAGTGTAGAAGTGCTACATATTACTAGATCTTGAGTATCTGGTGAAGACTGCAGGAATGCTGTGTCAAAAGTGTCCTTTCTCATCCATAGTGCCCTTGCCAGATAATTTCGTTTCTTCAGCAGTTGGTCTCTGTGATTACTACTCAGGCAATTCTTAACTCTCAGAGTTGGCCTGAGTATCTGCAGAGAACTCTGTGCCTTTTTAGCAGCAGAATCAGCTCCCTTTTTGTGCAGCTGAGGCTTGGCAGTTTGATCCAACTTACACATTTCATTCAAAAGTAAATACAATCATTTTACTGTTGTATTTTTTTTTCCAATTGCCGTTCCAGCTGAATTATTTGTAATAATTACTGTGTTGTCTCTTCTTTTTCTTTTATGTTGTCAGGAGCAAACAGAGTGGGTAAGTAACCAGAGCCCGTAGTTGAGTACAAGTATGAATAGAGGTGCTGGGGTAGCTGTAATTATATCTTAAGCATGAAAGGATTTGTCTTCTGAGTCGAAAAAACAAAATTGCTTTTGAGTTATTGACGTAGAAAAGGTTCTCAATAACACAAATTATAGTCATTCAATACAAACACATTTTTCTAATTTCCTCCAAATTCTTTCAAATTATTGAGGAAAACATCCTCACTGTGAAAGAGGCAAAACTGAGGCAAGCTGTTCTTGCTTGCTATAAACAAGTTACGGTCACAGTCAGCAATGCTTAGAATTGGCCTCTCTACTGGAAGCTTAAGAGAAACGCAGGCAACCTACAAGGAAGCACAAATATTTCCTCATTAAATAAAGTGTTTTACCGATCAGGAATGAGACAAAGCAAAGATCAGAAAGGAGAAAGCTGGCACTCTCTTTGCTAATGCAAACCCTGTCTGGTGATAAATTAAGGACCGGGTTCTTTCTTTAAGAGCAAAGACAGAGGGGCCGAGGCTGGCGATGAGCCTTTCCCTGGTCAGCCTTGTCCTCGCAGCTAAGAGAGGCATCAGCCGCATCCCGGGGACACAACCTGTCGGGATATAAACCTGCTGTGTGAAATTCAATCTGTGCAGGATTCAAAGCCCAGTGGATCAGTGGAAGATCGCCATTGACTTTAGCTGGTTGGAGGTTAGATTTCTTGCACACTGCTTGCAACATCCTTTCTTTTTTATTTAAAGAGGCTGGGGAAAAGAGTAGTCTCCCTCTTTCCTACAGAGCAATTCCTTCTGCCAACGCTTCAGTCCAGGCCAGCAATTCCAGTGCAGGCATTAGTGAGCATTGATCCTGACAAGTGACCTATACAGACCAGTTGTTGAAACCTGCTCTGTCCACTGTTCGGATAATTTAATTCCTCTCCATCTTTTTTTCAGATTTAGCCCTCTGCTCTGAGATCAAAATTGCATTCATAGAGTGCAAGCTCTATGCTTCTGACATAAGAAAAACTTTCTAACTGTGAACAATAGTGTAGTGAAAGTATTTTGAAATGAAAAGTGATTCTTATTTTATCATGTCAGAACTTCTTAAGGAGGTTGTTTGTGTGCTGTGTTTGAAATAGTCAGGTTTTTTATGGTGCTTGTACAGCATTGTGCAGTTGCTAGTGTTCTTAGCCGCTTTGGTACACTTTCATATTGGTTTGCATTTATAAATGCAATCGGTATGCATACAGAGATAATGTAAAGCCCAAACCTGACATAGCCATTTTAAGTAAAAACAAAATAAAAAGCACTGGATATTATTTACAAGTGGTACTTATATATGTATTCATATATTGGAGTTTGCGAGTGTGTACTTGAGGTAACTCTTTTAGATGTAGATTAACTAATTGAACTGAAATAGCACTACATTAATTATGGGATTGAATTCTTGGGAATCGTTCTCCTTTCTGGAGGTAGCAGGAGTTTTTGTTCCTGTGCTTAAGGAGATATAATCAAATCTAAACTGCAATTCTCTTTGAGTGTTTTCCTTTGAAAGTAAGCCTTATTGCTCGTATAGCAGATGGCATGAAAGTTAATCTTGCCATTTTTACCATACTTTTCCTTTGTCTGTTTGTCCATTTGGCCTTTTTTGGTGTATTTCTTTATTATTTGGTACATTTCTGCATATATTTACTCATTCTAGCGCTGGTACTGTGAGTTACATGCTGGGAACACATCCTTGCTAACTTTGTTGGTATTCACTGTGAGGATAGGGCTTATTCTTGCGGTGTGTGCTATGGGGACATGGCTTCAGACAATGTGTCCTTTTTTGTTCTGTTTAGCTTGAAAAGGAGAGGGGTTAGGGCATCTTACCAAGATATGTAGATATCTGAAGGGAGAGTGTAAAGAAGACACAGTCAGACTCTTCTTGGCTGTGCCCTGCGACAGATCAAGAAGTAAAAGGCACAAATTGCAGCACAGAAATTTCAGTCTGGACATAAAACCAAACCAACCAGCCAACCAAAAACCCACTTCTTTACTGTGAGGGTGGTCAAACACTGGAACAGGTTGACCACAGAGGTCTTGGAGACCATTCTTGGAGACAAACAAAACCAGACTGGAGATGATCCTGAGCCCTCCAGCTCTAGGGGATCCTGCTTAAGCAGAGGAATTGGACAAGAAGATATCCAGAGGTGCCTTCCAACCTCAAGAATTAGTAGTATGAAAATATAGCCTAAAATTTCTTTGTTGGAGGTCTGCAAGTTTTCCGAACTGCTGTTAGGCTGGAAAGGGATAGAAAAACATGACTAGTGTGTGTAAAAATTGAAAGACAGATGCAACATTCAGATTTCCATTGCACTGCAGGCTCACTCTGAGTGATTTGGACAGACTGCTTAATATATCTTGTGCCTCTCTCTGAGAAGCAATGCTTGCTTGCTTGAAAGAAACGAGTGAAGATTGTGCCCATTAATTATTGTGAAATGACAGATGGTAAAGATTATATAAATAGCTACAAAAGAGAGGTAGATATATTTCAATTGGTTAAAAGAGTCGGTGTCTTGCAAAACATTTGACATGCAGAGATCTTGAGCGGAATTTTTTTACCTTCGCTTATATAGGAAAATATCATTTATAAGTGATGCACACTAAAGTGCCAATTTTACAATACATTGATCAGGTTTGAGATAAATGTGGGAAATAAGATTTTTTTTTCATTTGGGGCCAGACTGCATTCCAGCCCAAAGCAATATGGAGTGAATTTTATGAAGAGTGCCATTCCTTCCCTTTGCTGCTCCTCTTCTGTGCTATAGGGGGGATGTAAAGGAGTAATTAATGTACACAGCAGTCTTCCGTAGAAGGTAACATTCACTTCTCTGAACCTTACACTTCATTACCACCAGGCATTGCAAATGGATCCAAGCAATGGCTATTTTCTTTCCTGTCTGTCAGAGTTGGGTCAGGCTCATAATTTCCACTCTTTCTCCTCCTGATCCTGAGTCTGAGAATCACGGCCCATGCAAGGATTCAGAAATCTGTCCCTCTTCTCCATTGTGTTTCTCCACAGGAAAGGTCACAGATCTAAACATCTCATTACTTGTATTTCATGGTGAAAAGTAGTTTGAGAACTTGTAAAAACAAGACAAATGATAATTTTACAATTCTTTACTGTACAACTAAGTGCAACCATTATGTCAAGTAAGTTGAACTTGAAGTTGAACTCCATACCAGCCTAGGGAAATAAAAAAATTAAAAAAAAAAAACAAGAAAAAGAAGACCCTTAAACATTTGCTTAACCACAATCCTCAGGATAATTTTACAGATTTCGAGTCTTTGAGGGAAACAATCCATTCCTGCTGGAATTAATGCTTGTTGGCTAAACCAGGGCTGTGTAGCTTTCCAGTATTGGTTTCCATAGCTTCATTTCCTGATTGTATCTGGGTTCATACATCCCATTCAGCAGATTTTAACATGGCAATATTTGTGCAGCTTGCATGTTAGTATGTTAACCATTTATTGTGTCCCTAAGAAGAAAGCAGGGCTTTAAAGTTTAAATCAGTAAAAGGGCTATAAAATTCTTACTGTTTTTTTTTGTGTGTGTATTTTTAAGTATTTTTTGTTTAGTTAATGTATTGTTCCTTCTATGCCTTACCTTTTAAAAATTGTGTTTTGCAATGTGACATCTTTTTATTGCTTTTTTTGAAAATCCATTTGAGGATTTTACATCTCCTTAAGTACTGATAAGAAGAACCATTAGCGGTATGTGATAGAGCAGCTTTTTTATGGGCTAGAGTGGATTGAGACTTTGGGGCTTTGCAGATGCCAAGAGCTTGATTTACAGAAACAAAGAATGGCAGTTCACCTTCTGGAAATGTAATGGAAAAATGTTTATAATTTGCAAATGACTGGGTAAACTTCTTATGCATTAAATGTGAATCAGCTGGAAGGCCCAGAGGACAAATTAAACACAGATGGAGAACATGGCAGTCTCTTAGCGTAGCATCTGTAAAGCTTGACATTTGACTGAGATAACCCTAGCAGCACAACTTTACTGTGTATTTGTTCTGATAACTCAGGCCCTCCTCAGAGCAGCAGTGGAAATGAGCAGCACTCCTCAGCCTCTATCTTCGAACACGTGGATAGGATGTCGCGGTCCTCGGATGCCAGCAGAAGGGTCCCCAGCAAGATCCAGCTGATTGCTATGCAGCCCATGGCAGCACCTCCAGTGCAGAACTCCATACTTTCTGATCGAGTAGCAGAAACCAACAAAATTAACAAAGAGGTATTTTTAAAGTGCTTCAAGAGCTCGTCTTGGAAGATGCCATTTGCACAGATAAAGATTTCCATCCATGAGACAAGTAAAAATCTAGTTTCTTTCATGTAGTGAGGAGTTCCATGTTAGTTCGTTACCACCCCCTGCGGGGTAGAGTCTTGACAAGTCACTGGTATGATCCTCTTTCCATCCAGAGATAATCTGACCTGTTGCAAGCAGTGCTGGTAGTCAGGCTACCTTTTGTTGCCCTGTTTTTTCTAGCCTCACGACTTGTGAGAGTTCTGCTAATGAATGTGGCAGAGTTGGGGCTCTCTGGCCCACCTGCGTTTCATTGCACACTGTTCTCTTGGCTTTCCTGCAGCTCCGGACACAGCTTTTACAAAGAAAGGGTCTCAAAGCACTCTGGAGTGTGAATTTGCAACACATTAAATGCTTCCGACTTCTCACATGCATATACTTATTTGGCAGTAAGCATACAGAAACTTACTGTTTTCTTAGGAGCTCAGGTTATTTTAGGCAGAATGTGGATATGCCCAGGGGCAGTAGAAGAGAAGTTAATGCACTGTAAAACCAGTTCTTCCGCTGCCAGAAATACCATGAACCTGTGTCCTGATTTTGTAGTAGGGAAGATAGCATTTTCCCATAAGTGAAAGTGGAAGATTACTGAAACCTGTAACTTAACTGTGGCAAGGCACCATTTATCTCAGTCCCCACAGAAAAAGGGAGAAATGGATATATCCAGTCTGCATGGACAAGAGAATTCAGGAAATAAAAGTATAATTATATGGGCAGAAGACTGATGTAATTCTAACTGTAAATGCAAAGAACAAATCTGGCTTATGTCCTACATATGCCTTTTTTTGATTTTTAGTGAGACCATTGGACCAAAAGTGTCCATTTTTATCTGTTACCTGTGGTGTGATTAAAAAATCATTTCAGTGAGTGTTGAGCTAGTACTTAAAAGCATGGTGATATGGCAGTTTTGCCCAGATGCCATGGTACACACCAAGGAATTTGAAAAAGGACAGGAGGAAGGCATGAAAGCTGATCCTGAAGGAAGTCATAGAGTCATAGCATGTCCACCTCACGCCGAGGCTCTAAGGCTGCTGTTGCATTTCTGCATAGCTTGTGGCAGCCCCTCACACTGAGCAAAGAGGCTGGTTTGTACTGAGCTCAGTGAGCTCGGTGCACCCCATGAGCCCTATTGGTCCTGTGTCTGTTTGACAAGCAAAAATAGGCACAGCATATGTTGGTCAGTCTTGTTTCCTCGGAGCAGTGTCACTGCTGGCAAATGGCAGGACATTTTTGTGCTCCTGTTGCCTTTTGTTAATAGACTGTCACTTCTCTTTAATTGCACCTGCTGTGCTGGTGATTGTATTGGGTAAAAGAGTACATATACCTGGGGTGATAATGCAAAAACTGCAGGAAGGAGGGACAAAAATGTCCTTAAAAATGCTTACAAATTTCATGTGGCTTATTTTAATCCTGCAGTTTTTTTTTGTTTGTTTGTTTTTTTTAATCTTTTAGGAGGTGAGGCCAGGCAGTGAGGTGAGGACAAGGGGTTTATGGAACAGCAGCAAGAAGTTCTAAATACAAGTAAAAATGAAAAAGCACTTTTTTCCTCGTTCTTTTTTAAGATACAGACAGCCCTAAGGCATAAATCTGAGATTGAGCATCACCGCAATAAGATTCGTCTTCGCGCCAAGCGCAAAGGGCACTATGAGTTTCCAGTGGTGGATGATGTGGTGGTGGTTGACTCCAAAGAACAGCACAGAATATATCGTAAGGCACAGATGCAAATTGACAAGATCTTGGACCCTGGAGGCAACGTGCCGACTGTCTTCATAGAGCCCAGGAAGAGGTAGGGATTTCAAAGATGAGAAAGAACAATTTTCTTTTAAAGTCAAATTCCAAAGTGCATCAGGTCTGTACCTCTGAACTTTCAGAGCTTAAAATGATTTTGATCCTTAGTTGAACTTGTCTGGGTGAAAAGCTTGGGGCTATTCTAAATATTTTGGTTTACTTCTGCATTTACCAGTATGTTTTCAGGTTATTTCTTAGCACATTCTCATGGATGAATTCTCAGTAAATAAATCCAAATGTATGAAATTTTTTTTAAACAATTTATATTTGCTCTGCTATTTATGTCTTTATTTTCGTTTTTTGTAGGGGATCAAAATGGTAATATATTGTAAGCACTTAAAAAAAAAACCTAAAAAATCCTATAAACTGAAAGAAACATCTTTTATAACGGAAAAAAAAGCAAAATTGTGAAATACTTAATCAACTTACAAAACATATGATTTGTTAATTTGCCCTTAACATTCAGAATCTTCACATGTTCTTCAACCGACCTGTCCCAGGCAGGTTAAGCTGAAGGTGCCAAGTACAAAGCCTGGTGGCTTCCTTTCTTCTGCTGGTTAGAATGTATCAGACTTTGCATGGATCTGGGAGGTGGGGAGAAGCAGAACAGGCAGGAGCATGGGTGGCTGGGAAGATGAGTGCAGAGAAGAGACGCTGAAAAGAGTGTGAATGGGGAGGGGGTCTGTTTGGGGAGCCTGGGGCCTGAGGGAGGAGAAGATTGAGAAGAAAGATTTGGGTTTAGCGACTGGTGCTGGGTTGAAAAACTGAGCAAGGGAAGAAAGACAGGGCTGAGAAGATGATTCGGAGGGAATGGGCATTGAAGTTCAACATTGCATGAGACTGAGAAGGAAAATTAAAAAAAAAAAAAAAAAAGGAAATGTAATGACCTGTCTCTTGTTTGTCTTTCCCTTCCTCTTCCTTTCTGCTTTCTTCCCATTAAGTTCTCGTGCGAAACGTTCCCCCAAGCAGCGCCGACGGCACCAGCTGAACGGCAGTCCCCTTGACGCGGAGAAGGACAGGCTGATCACAACGGACAGTGACGGCACCTACAAAAGGCCTCCAGGAGTCAATAACTCTGCGTACATTGTACGTGTGTCTCCTGAATGGCAGGGGTGTTCTGGTAATTGTAATGACCATTGCAAGAAGGGGAGGTCTTGGCCTTCTTACTGTGGTCTCTGTGGCGGGTTTCAGTCACGTGTAATTAGCACTAAATCAGAGTGAAACAAGGATTTCCCTGGCACTCCGTTAGTATTAAGCAGTAAAAATCTGCCAAGAATTCCATCATTTTAAAGAAGAGCTAAACTTTGTTTTTGCTAACGCTGCTGTATTATGCACATGAAAATGTGCTTTGCATGCTCCACACTGTGATGAACTTTGTTTCACTTTAGTCCAATTTGCTGCATGTTATATATTCATGTTACAGAACATATTACCTTTTTTCATACATAATGAAAGTCTCAGTTCCTTTTATGGAACATTTTCTCATTGTTAAAATGTAGGAATTAATTATTAAAGCAAGAGTAACAGACATCTTTTTACTGCAATAACTTGGAACAATTCTAATCCAGTGTCTTGAAAATTAGTTTTATTTCTTGTTTAAATATGACAAAAAATGGAGACCACTTCTTTTCAATGATATCCATGCCGTAAACTGTATGTATTTGGGCATATTTTAATTACTTTTCATCAGTCTTTGCTATGTCTGATGCTAGCATTGGAACCCCCTGTACAGCTTTCATCTTGAAAAATAGATTAATAATTTTAAGGATTTCCCTATTAGCTACATATGCAGTCAAGTGTCTATAGTGTGGACTTCTGTAGCTTCCCCTCTGTATCCACACAAGAGTGTGATGATTTTAGTGTCATGCTGCAGCAGAATGGTTTATCATCTGGAGCTCTGTAATTAAGACTTGTCACACAGCAAGGCCAGCCCCTGTGGCGTCTGTGGAGAGGCAGTACTCGCAGTGCGAAGCTCCCCGTGAAGCACAGCCTCGTGCATCTCCACAGGCCGTTTTGCAGGCTGCGTGCAGTGGCAAGAATGAGCTTTGATGATTGCTCTGCTACTGCAGAGCCGGTTTCATTTCCTGTTCCTGATGAGCAGTAAGCCCGTGTGGTAAGATCCCGGGTAGTAATTGTGGTGCTTGCCTCGGGTCACGCTGCTAGGAGCAATTTAGTGAGACCCTTTCAGGTGATGCGCCTCAGTTCAAGTTCTGCGCAGCGGATCACTTAGCTGCTTAACAGCTCCCTCTGCATCATTTTCTGGAGAGCAGTAATTGCTTAATATTGCTGCTGGGGTGGTCAGTTGGAAACTAAAGACTGCGTTTATTTCTTGGTATTGCAAAGTCTGTAGTGAATTCAGAGATGTATACAGAGCGGATTGGCTCTTTTCTGGGTGGAGTAAAATGCTCACAGCATGAATCCATGCACACTGGATTCCTGTGATAGCTGTGTAGCCACTGATGGCTCTGCTGCCTTATCTGGTATTGCAGTGTTGCAGGGGGCCCTGCAGGAAGCACTGGAATGGTTGGTGTCATGTATGTGCATGCTGAGTGGGGAGGGAATAAGTTTTGTCCAGTGCTGGAGCTTGTGCCATTTATCCTATTCTCATTTGGCAAGGAGGATGTTACTCTGAATTAAGGCCTGCTGTGTCTTGGAGGTTGCCTAGTTAGATCTGGCTGCTCTTCACCTTCTTTGTGTTTTTCCAGTCTGATCCAGACTTGCCTCCTGAACCTCAGACGTCTTCTTCAGCTGACCTTGGGAAGTTTCCTGCCTTGCCTTCCCACCCCATCTCCCAGTACATCCCACCACAGCCGTCCATCGAAGAGGCTCGGCAGACCATGCACTCTCTGCTGGATGACGCGTTTGCCCTCGTGGCTCCCAGTAGCCAAGCAGCCAATTCCACTGCTGTCACAGCTCCCGGGGTCTCTGCAGGACAGCCGGGAAGCAGCACTCCCGCTCGAGCAGGGAGGGCATCAACTAACGGTCCCGCTCAGGCAGTAAACAACCCATTTAATGTGAGTGATGCATTTTGAAAGGCTTTTCTGGGCAGGAAGTTAGCACCAGTTGAGCTACAGTCACTGTTGTTGTACCTTTTCTATCTGGAGTTATCACAAGCCCTGAGAAAATTCCAGAACCAGGGGAGTTCACAAATGATCTATCACAAAATAGTGAACTCACTTTTTTAGTCACTTGAATTCCTTTTCCCTTTTTCCTTCCCTGGCCTTCTCCTCCTTTATGATAACTCTTCTGATCTTCTCAGCTGTGATTCTTCAGAGAACAATCTTGCCATGTCTAAGAGACAAATTTATTTTCTTTTAATATATATGCCAGTTAATTACTTATTTTGAAATAGATACTGTATGTATTTCGTAGGGGAGCAGTATTTCTGTTTATGTTCTTTGTATTTTATGGAGCACTGAGACATATGGATAGTCAGGTCACCTTGGCTTCCACAGCAGTTCAGCAGAAGTTGATGAGCTTGCAGCATGTAAGAGAAAGGAAAAATTTGGTTCCCTGAAAATTTTAAGCTAAATATACATTGAGGGAGCCCTTCATCCTCAAGCAAGCATGAATGTTTTGAAAAGGTTTCTAAGTTACATAAAGACAATGATCAGACAAAGGAGACTGCTTCGCTTTTAACTTTATAGCTTAGTTTTACAAACGTCGTTGCACAGAAGGGTCCGTGTAGTGATGCTTCCTGCACCGCTTTGTGCAACTCCGTTTGTAGAACTAAGCCACAAAGTTGCAAACCAGCTGCACGTACAGGCCTACTGATCCCTGCTGTTCATCACTGCAAGGGCTGACCCCGAACTTCCCGGTGTATGGATTTTAATTCATTTCATTCTTTCAACAGAGGTATGTGGAATTTGGAATGACTCCGCCAACAGCACCAGGCCTCCTACCAAGGTAGTTTTTTGCTGATGGAATTATCATTTATTATTTTCTTTGTATTTTCTCCAGAGTTCTCACTGACTTTGGTATGTTATTATGCAAAGAACTGTATAGAGTCCAGATCCAGCCTGTGTAATTTATAGAGCATGAATGATATACTGTGAGACTGTGTGGAATCTAAGCCTCCCTTTAAGAGAAATGTGTTTCTAGCTTCTTGGCTGCAGAGCTAGTCTTCCAAACACTGAGGAAACCATTGACTTGCAACCTGAAACAGTGACTCAGATGTGTGCACTTCGCCCAGTGCTCTTACTTTCACCTTGTGTCTGTAGCCTCAGTACTACACTCACTTGCAAAAGCTTGCAAATGGCTACCAGCTCGTTTCATTTTTTGCCAAGCAGGCTAAAATAAATTGCAGAGCATCCTGACCCTCAGAGAGTAAACCTGCTTTTCAGATCCACTGCTGTAAAGTCAGTGGGGAACAACCTCTGCATCTTCCTCTGGCCTCACCGAGGGAGAATTATGTAAAGAGACAATTGCCAAGAGATGGTTTATTCCTTGCTTGGTATCTGTGTGTACATGACATCAGCTCCTCTGCAGTCACCATACCCACTTGGGTCATGCTTGTCTCGCTCACACACACCAAACTGCTTTAGCTGAGGTAGTAAAAAGGTGTCCTGAAACCACCCATCTATTACCTTTTTTAAGCACACCACCTGAGGGGGAAGCCCGCTGGTACCCATGTTATTCCTCAGATTTCGTCTAATATTCTCACTGCCTTGGAAACCTGGTAGTTCTCTAGCTACAAAATGGATAAGGAAAATTGTCCTTTGTCCATTGTTCTGCAACCCTCTTTTCAAAGTATCAGCTAGCAAAAGAGAGAACAGTCTATAGTCTATAAACACATTTGCTCACTTAAGTCTTGGCTGAAATGAGCAGTTCCAGTGTGAATGGAGCAGCATGTGAAATGATGCAGAGCATGATGTGCAGTCATCTTTGTCATGGGTTTATGTTCTTGTAAATTAGATACCCCGTGGATTATGAGCTTTGAGGCTGCCAGAATTTTGTGTACAGTGCATAATGAAATATACTAGCACTTGGATAGCTATTGGGGGTCTTTTCTCTCCTGGCCTGTTGCAGATTGAGGGAAAATCTGATAAACTAGTTATAAAAGTGCTGTAACCTCTGTTAAAACACCTAAGCGAGATGTGGTCTTTGCAACATCTGCTTTTTTCAAAAGCTCATCAACCCTCAGTGTAGGCATTTTGGGTTTCTGTAAGCTATGGATTGATGGTGCTGTTATTAAATGTTCAAACACTTGCTTCTAACAGCGCCAGCAGATTAAGTTAGCAGTCTGCAAGGGCGTGGACCTTGTAAGGAAGAATTCCTTAAAATTTTCGTTAAAATAGAGGGTTTCCTGAAGCATGGTTGACAGAAAAGCAGCCAAGAGCTGCCTGGTTATGCTCAAATTCAGAATATAGTAATAGAACAAATGATAGAAATAGTGCACAAACTGGAGAAAGGAAAATAACCTGAGGTCAGTGTGATTAGGTAGCATGTGTCAATGTCATAGTTCATTTGCTTCACTAGAATACCCCAATGCATGGAGTAATCATTAGGTAACCAGGCTGTTCCCTGCTGTGTACAAATGCAGCCAGCATCTGTAATGGGCAGGAACAAACCTGGGTAAAAAATAAAGACGTAAACATTAAAAAGTGAGGTCACATAACAGCTGTGCAAATATAAAGGCACAAAAAGGAGCTTTTACCTGAGAATGAATATTGCATAGTGCAACAGAGATACCAAGCATTTAAGCCATGGTGGCCAAATGCTCCAAAATTTATTTCTGGGGCAGTCCCTGGAGGTGAAACCATTTGGGTGTTTTGTTTTTTTGTGGGGGTTTGTTTGTTTGGGTTTTTTGTGTGTTTGTTTTGGTTTGGGTTTGGGTTTCTTTTTTTTTTTTTTGAGCCTGAGAAGATAAACTGAAGGCTGGGTTTCAGTCTGGCAATAGACAGCTTTCAAGTGCTGCTTCCTAATATAGGTTCTGAAATGTATCCAGTTTCCATCCTCTTTTGTTGATCTCTGAACTTTGAAGAGTAGCAGAATCCATTATAAAGAACGTTCCACAGAGAGGACGTTGGTTATTAAACTTCTCCTTTCAACTGCAAACACATCAGCAATAAAGTATAGACCTCTCCTCCACTCGGAAAAAAAATGGCATAAAAATAATTCGTTCCGCAATAATGTTAAGATATTTGCTTTAAAAGCAACAGCAAAAATCACAATATCTTATCAATTGTAAGGTTCCAGCTCTGTGCTGTAGGCATAAAATGCTGGGTGATCACATCTTTCTTCTTCTAGTTACAGTGATTAAAATAACAAAAGGCATTGTTAAACATTACCTGCCCTTTCTGACATTTCTTTTAACTAGCCCATAAATCTGGTCAGAAAGTTGTTTCCTCTGGAGCTGCTGAGTGGAAAGTTGGGAATGTATGCAAAGAGATAGGGGAATTCTGACAATTCAACAGTGGGATTGTTACAGGCTGAACCCCTTACGCCTCTTGCATGTAGCATTTTATGCCAAAGAGTTATTACTTTATTTTGCAATTACTTGTTTTGGCTTTACTCAGATCTATGCTTTTGATCAACTTTCTTGGCTATCTCTTCATACACAGGATGCTAGTTTGCCAGATAAGCCCAGATCATGAGTAGGTTGTGCTGGATGTAATCACATGCAGTGTGAAAACTTCGGTGTTAAAGGGTGGCATAAGTTTCAGTCTGTGTCCTAGAACTGCTTAGGTGCCATAGAGGTGTATAAAACTAGGCCTCAGTCCTCACTGTGTGACTTCATGTGCTTTAGGTAAGAGGTTTGCCTCTCTTGATTCCCTTATAATCACTTGTGAGATACAGGTTCTTTCAGAACAAGGTTCGCTGCATTAAATCCTTTGCTGTGAATGCCTCTCAAGAAGCCTGTCTCTTTTCTTTAATTCTTTAATCATACATGGAGTCTAAGAAATACTTGTCTTATATCCTAGACATCCAAAGTTTATTGGCAGAGAAGCTTAGAAAAAAATAAGTCATGAAAGCTCAGGTGCCATCATTCTCTTAAATATGATCTCTCCGTGTCGGGGTTTATGTATATTAATAGGAAGTGTAGCAAAAGCAACATTTCTTCCTTCTTCTCTGTTCCTATGAAAGAATCCTAGGATGACTTCAATAAGTTGTGTTACCTTGGCACAATTAATGAAGATAAATTTATGACAGCTGCTGTATTTAACTCTTCTCAGTAAATATATAACGGTAGTGATTATTCCTGTGTTGCAGAGACTACCAGTGCGAGCCAGAAATAGGAAACATTAATTTTATTATACACAACATCTTCCATCACTTTTGCTTGATGCTGTTTTGTGTAGTTTGATACCTCTTGAAGAACAGGATTTTGAAAATATTCAGAAAAATGCACAGAACACTTGATGAAATAGTAATTGATTCTGAGAAACATCTGTGAAGTTGTTTGTTCTGTGTGAGTGAGACCAAAGCTAGGAGACACTGTTTCCAGCATGTGAAAACAGTATCTGTGGGTTTTCATTCTCTGCATTGAAGAAACTGCAACATGTGAAAAACACCTCTATAAATTTTTTTTTAGAATTGCTAACTTCTATTCCTGTGCATGTTATAAAGGAGGAATGTGTTCCTTGGATGGGAACATTTTGTAGCATTTGCGGTTAAAACGTGCATCAGAGGGATCATAAAGAGTTGAGGTATGAGGTATGCATATATATATATATATAAATGAGTATGTAAGATATTTATATATGTTTTAATTGGGCCATTCACTTACTGTAATCTCGAGTTCTTCCTTTTCTACAGACAGAACTTTGGGCCAGGTTTTCTTCCGCCTGCAGAGTTAATGCACGCGGAGCAGCAAGCGCCCGAGGCTCAGTATCCCTCCAGAGGGATGTACGCGGAAGAAGCGCCCTCGGTGGCACGACCACGGCCAGTCGGAAGCACTGCAGGTACGTTTCACACAAACTGAACAAGCTCTGAAATAAGCAGGCCTTTTCCAGGGCTACTCTTAAACTGAGGGTGCCTCTGACACATGGTTCTTCAGCTACAACACTTGAAATGTGACCCTTGTCTTCAACTGCCAAAAAAAAGTGATCATGAAGTGATAGTGAGGCCAAAGCTAGGCCTTGGCTCGGGCTGGCTTTTATGTACATTCGACCTCATGGAAAAAGGCAGTGCTTTGCCAGTTTTTGTTAGGGTTTTGCAAGCCTTGGTTATCCCACAGTGTAGGGATAAAAAAAAAATCCTGTGTGAATAGAAAATAACTAAATTGTTTTATAGTACACAGTGACTTTCCATTGCAAGTCTTTGTTTTATTCTAAATGAGCTAATTGATGCATTCCAAATCAGCCTGCCAAAGAAACTTTTTTTTGTACTTCTCTGTATACTCACTAAAACGTCCTGCCTTTATGCCCTCATTTCTAGGAAAGGCAATGAAAAATATAGTGTCTGAAGATTCCATCTATTGCTGCTATCCCCTAAGAAATCTTCTTTCCAGATTTGGATTTACGAGCCCTGGTGATTGCTGTGGAAATTGTAATGAATAAGATTCCAGCATCACGTGGCCATTAAGCAGCAAACAGTGATTTATAGGAATGAAAGGTTCTGTTATCTAAATGCCACAGTTTCTCTGAGAGAAATATGTTATTCCAAGAGAGTTGAAAAGAACTGAAAATGTGATCAGACACTTTAGCCATAGTCCTAATTTTGATGGTTGCTCACCTCTCACTATAATTGTGAAGTGAATGAGAAAGACAAGGATGTGGTAACTGTTATTATTTAACGCTGAATATTTTATCCTCTGATTCACATTATTTTATATATGTTTGTGTATCTTCTGCTTTTAAATGTGGGGTGAATTAAGATTATTTTCTGCCATTTTCCTGCATAAGTAAGTGCAGATATCAAATTTGTGAAATATCAGTTGTGGGGTTTTTTTAGAGTGGAATACATAAAAATGAACTGACATCAACTAAATCACACTGAATCACACTGCTGATTTTGTCTTTTCCTCCCTTTTTGTGAGTGTGCACACACATACATTTTTCTGTTATGTATCTGTGAGTTTATTAAATGTTTTGTTTCTGATGTGCTTATAAATTTGTATCCCTGTGGGAAAGAATTTGGGAGTGAAAAGGAAAGCTGACGTGTTGCTACATATCTCCTGCAGTTAATGATGGTGGCTGTTCTTGCATGTGTTTGAAAGCAATGGGGAGGAAAGGCAAAGGGAGGGAAAAGGAGGAGATTAGCTTTCAGGCTGAATTAATGAAGGAGATACAGTGTGTTCTGACCTTCTCTTAGTGGCAGCATCATTTAATGTTTAACCATAAAGCAAAGCTGAAAGAACTGTGCTCTTACATACTCATGTGTTTTATTCTTCTGAGGGCTGGACTAGAAAGCAGTCTAGAGAGTTAGGGTCTTGCCAGTGTGATGCAAATAAGGTGTGCCACCGTAGCAAATGTCTTCTCTTTGCTGCTAAGTGGTTTACATGAAAGCATTGCCAGGGCTTTCAATAAACACTCCTGTGGAAAGAGCTGACATGCTTGTGGAGCAGAGTGCAGTCCATGTCTGAGGTACAAGTATCTCAACCTCTTGCTTCAGTGCAGTGGCAATGAAAAGCATCACACTCAAATGGACTGCCCAAAATGCACGTAACTTTTCTCTTTATTCTGCACTGGTAGCCTTCTTTCTGCTGATTTTCTTTATTTTTATATATAATTTACACAGAAACAGAGCTCCACTTTCTTCTTGTCTTCTGCTTCCAACAACGTTTTATATTGTCATTTGTCTGCCCTACAAACCTAACTGTGTATAAAGATGAAAAAAAAAACCCAATATTTGCTTTTAAGGTTCTCAGATACAGCACCTCACTCAGGTGGGAATTGCTAGCAGGATCGGAGCTCAACAAGTGGAGATCCCCTCAGGCAGAGCAGGGCATGGCCAGCCGGGGGGGCCAGGGTGGCCCCAGTGCCGTGGAGAGGAGGAGTGTGCTAGGCGAGATGCAGTGAGTACTGTGTTACACATTTGCATAGTTTCCGAAGTAGTGATATGCTCGGGTATTTTTTTTTTCTTGCATTACTGTTTGGAACTTTTTTTCCCTTGGAATACTTTCAGTTGCTTCTCTGACATTCTTTGCTTTGCTCTTCGAACCTTCGTTAGCTCTTCTAACTTTTGCCTCTTGCTTTTGCTGCTCTTTCGCCTCTGCTTCTTTCTAACTGCTTTCTGTTGCTCTACCCTAAGCTTTTTTTTTTCAATCCGTTGAGGCCTTCACTCATTAATTGCAGTTCCCCATGTTCTGCTTTTGAACTCCAGCAGAGGTGGAGACTGTTTTCCATTTTCCTCTTTGATACCATTATAGGTAGACAAAAACTGAATTAAATCATCCCTGACTACCTTCCCGTTTTGGCTTGGTATAGTTCTTTTTTCTTCCATATCAGTGCATAACAACAATCATAGAGTAAGGTGCATACTTCTACATAGCAGCAGAGGTGATTCTAATGAGTTACTTTCCTAGCTTCAGTCAGCAGGATGTGGTAGATCAATACATATTAGTTTACGGTGTTGCCTAGGCAGCCCTCCTGTTTTCACATTCTTGGCAATGCTGCCTCTGGAGATAGACACTTCTGATGGAGCCAGGCTTGGAAAGAGTGTATGGCCTTTCCAGGAAAGATAGGGTGTCTGCAGCTGGTCACTGTCTGATGTACTTGCATCTGGAAGCATCTTGAAGTAGTCTTGAGGGTGACACCTCTATGCTCTTTCTTTTTTAGGCCCTTCCTAAAGTTACCATTTTCTGCTTGCTTTGTTAAGGAAGGAAAAAGGTCTGCTGCTTCTGTGTATTTACAGCAGTGTGTGTTCCTGTGACAAGGGCACTATCTTAGCATTTATTTTCAGTATTGCACGATTCTAAGGGCTCTACAGAAGAAAAATGGGCCTCATCTTTAGTTTTTCTTGGACCTGAGCTTCTGCAACTCCAACTGACCTGGAGAGGAGCAGGGTGCAGTGTTTGAGAACTGGATGCAGTAGAGGATAAACTTACTAATTCTGTTCAAAAGTATTAACTGTCAAAGCCAAAAGATGGTTTTGCCTAACTGAACTCACTATTTGTGCTAACAGCTGTACTATCTGAGTGCATGAGCATTGCAATTTTAATTTAGATGTAGAAGAGCATTCACAGGAGGGATCTTAGTGTCTCTCCTGGTCGATCTTCAGGGGCATTTCTAGGTTCTGTTCCTTGGCAGCCCTCATCATTTGTCTTCCATTCCCAAAAGTGGCTCTGCTTTCATAGGTCTGTGAGCCTCTCCCGCAGAGCTCCCCAGGTGCATGTTGAATCTTTACATTGTTAAGATTTATTACCTCTAATGTTAATGTATTACTGAAAACTCAGTCAGAAAAAGGGCCCCGTGAGCTGAGACACAATATGCAAGCACTCGTTTTGACAACAGTTACCCGTACAACTTCACAGCTTTGGCTGCCATTTCATATGGGCACTTGTCACTTCACTCTGGGTTTGCTTTCTTTTAACTAATGGGATTTTAAACATTTTGGCTTTGACAGAACTTTTTGGTTGCTGCAGTTGATATGTTACTGCGTTTTGATTTTTTTTCAGTTGAAAAATGGAGATTATAATAAGATTAAAACTATATGGAGTATAGTGTCTGTTAGTTGTAACAGGTCTTACCTAGTGCCTATACGTTGCTTTTCCCATAAGAATTTCCTTCTTTCTTGCAAAGGATAATTTCCTTTAATAATAATAATAATTTCCTAATTCCTTGCAAAGGATAATAGGTAAACAAAAAACATTGTTAGACGAGTCCTAGCCTTGTTTCCTATAATAAACTAAAGTACTCTCAGAGTTTGGTTTCCTTCACTATGGCAGAGCTCTAAACTTCTCCTTCCTCCTTATGGAGGTATGAAAGTTAAGCTCCTTATGGTGCTGTATTCAGCTGATCTTCTGTCAGCAATATTCCTGTATTGTTTCCCTCATTTGGTGCAAGTTTCTAAAATTAACCTCTTGCAGCTAGGAAGAGCTGAGCTGGAGTGCCCTGGTCACCCCTAAACCCAAATCGGATCTGCATTTGCGTTCCAGCAGTGGCCTTTCTCCTCTAAGTAGTCTCACCTGTAGGTCCTGTAGTGGCACCCTCTGATTTTCCACTGGCATTTGATCTCTTGCCTGTGCTTCCTGACCCAAAGTCAGCATGCAGTTACCATCAGCTCACCGAATTTCTCTGTCTAGAGGGCCTGAGCAACCAGGGCAAGTCGCAGCATTTCCTCACCTGGCAGAAGACACTGAGCAAGGGGTCGCTGAGCAGCAGAACTAACGAAGAGTTGATTTTAGTCTTACAGCTTTGTGTACTGCCCTGCATATCTCTGCCTTCCCACCACCACCTGGCAGCCCCTTCTATCCATCCACAAACCCTGTATCTCTCCACTGCAGTGCTCAAGTCTTCTCCAGCTTTCCCATGTTCCTCCAAGTCACCCATTCCCTTCTCCTTTATTTTTATTCCAATGAATTCCCTCCCTCCCTCTACCCCAAACCGTCTCAAACTACTGCCACTTGTCACTGTGTTCCCATTACTGGTGCATGTGAAATAGATATTGACTGGCTCTGGGCTCTGTCAGGCACAGCTGGGCACATCCTAACATGCCTTTCCTCACTATATCTAATCGGCTGCCTGTTTTTTTATGAAACTTATAATACATGTGTATGTTTATATATAAATGTTTTTTTTCTATTTCTACATATATAAATAGTGTATGTGTATACATATACATATATAAATAGTGTATGTACTATATATGTACATATATGTATATGTATACACATGCACCAATATATACTGAAGAGCAGTTTTTGATATCACTCCCTACATCATTTTCACTTGAAACTGGCCAGAAAATTCAACAACTAAGTGGAGATGAACAAATAGACCCCATGATCTTATAAATCTTATTTCCTTAAGAAACAATGCTAAAAAAACCCAAAGTATTATTTTTACTTACTGCCAAAATAGAATTTATTATGAGGAAGGGAGGATTCTAACTGGAAGAAGATTCAGTATAGATATTTTTGTCAATTAGCTCATATATAATATAAAAATATATGTATATAAATGTATATAAAATATAATTTAAGTACATAAAATCGTATATACTGTTATATATGTAAATATACATCTTATGTATAAATATATATTTCTTTTTTAAAAAGAAATGCAAAAAAGAGAAAGCAGAAAATTTTCCATCCTTTTTACTGATGGGCTGTTTTGCTATTATAATGCTGGACAGATAAGCTTTCTAAACTGATCTGTGTTTTTGAAAGTCCTCGAACTTGTTTAATTCTGATGTTAAGCATTAGATTACAAACATATGTACTGTTATTTTTATGAGCTATTTAAGAAAGTTTCGGTATCCTTAATGTTAAAAAGTAGCTACTGTTGTTGGCAGATGTTCTAACTTCCCCTAGGAAACCATTCTTATGGTACTAACTCAGTGCTGTAGGAGATAGGAGCTGAATCAAATAGTTGTTTTAATGTGAAAGTAACCTGAGCACAATTTAATTTGCCTTTAAGGCTCATGTGTCAAGGAATTACTGTTTTTAATTTTTTTATATCATCTCTTCTCTCTAAACCCACAGAGTACTTGCCAGGTTTGCTAACTCAAGACTGCACATGAAAAGTAGTTTCAGGTTTCAGTGCAATAATTTGGAACAGTCAAGAGAACTATTCATTCCTTGCTAATATTAAAATCATCTGCCTTTTGTAAGAAGTAAGAGCAGATGTAACGTGGAAACCCTTCTTTACCCACCATTCTTCTATTAAAGCTTCTTTTCCTCTTATCTCTCCCCTCACGTTAAACGTGCAAGTGATCTGTGCTGCACGTGAGCTGTGCAGGAGAGTCAGAGGGCGTTACTAGTTCAGCTGTGAACCAGATGGCTCAGGTGTTTTCTCATTCATATTGTGAGACCTAAAGCAGCGTATTCTCCTGCCTTTTTGTTTCTCGCTTGCTACAGTCACAGCAGGTCCCCCCATTTTCCCCAGACTCTCCTCTGTTAATACCTGCATTCCCCTTCCCCCTTCTCTGGTAGGCTTCTCATAGCTGACCTTGCATTAATTTCTTCTCTCACCAGGTTGCCCTCCTTTCTGCTACTTAATGCTTATCTGCAGAGGAAGTTAGTGCTCCCTGAACGGTGACACCTGTGACCTGAGCACAGGCTCTTGGAGAGGGGACGGTGCCGCTTTCGCTCCCATCTGTGCCCAGGGTTTCCCTTGGGCTGTGTCTCAGCCTTCACAGATACCAGCCAAAACAAAACACCTCCTTTAGGGATCACAGCTGGAAGTTAGGATGTCAAAACATACTCTGGCTTGTGTCTACACTGGGAGTCGATACAGTCACTTAGTGTACTGTAAATTCATCCACTTGGTGTACTGTAACTTCGTGCTTCGTTGTAGTGTACATGTTTTTTCTCTATATGTACAAGCCCATAATTTCAGGCTTCTATTTTAATTCTCCCTTGTTTCATGAGAGAATATATGTGGCTGAGCAAAAGTAAAAGTAATTCCTTTTTACTAGATAGAGCTTGTCCCCAAATTGGGATAGTTTTTTTTCAAATGTGTAAAAGTCATCTCTAGAGTATGGGAAATTTAATCTATCTGATTTGAATAATTTTCTCCTGCTGCTTCTTCTGAAAAATGATACCTGGGAAGATAGTGTTTTTCCCACTGACTTCTATGAAGTTTGTGGCATAGCAATGAAAGCAAAGCCAGCTCCCTTGTGTAATTGCAGTTCTGTGTTTTTTCTCCCCACCTTCTCCCAGTAAAAGTATCAGAGAGTAGGAGAAGGCCAGATTTCCTGTGAACATTCAAAGCAACTTTAAAATTCCTTGAGTTTGAGGCAGTCCAAGCAATTTTACGTATGCTTGTTGTTTTGTGCTCCATAGAGGAATCGTTCATTCATATGAAGGAACAGTGGCAGCAGATAGAAGCATCTCCATGCTGCTTTCCCTCTGTTCTTTGCCCTTTTGCTTTCTTGCCTTTTCTGGGATAATCCTGTTTGCTGGGAGTACAATAATGCTTTCTACTTTTTCCAGACGCATATGCATGGACACCAAGAATATTCCTCCTCACCAGTATTCCAGATGCCGAGGACTTCAGCCAGGCAGCCTTCGGCACCCCCTGCTCAGCTTCCACACAACAGCCTTCAGGGCCAGGGCCTTTGCTACACCACCAGTTCCACTGAGGACCTCCAGCCGGGTCACTCTTCAGCCTCTCTTATAAAAGCAATTAGAGAAGAACTTCTACGACTTTCTCAGAAACAGGCAACAGTGCAGAACTTCCATAGTTGATTTAGCATTCTCTTGCAAATCTGCCTCGTATCTGCTTCCTATGGAAGTAAAGAGTTAAAGGAAATCAGCAATGTTATTCTCTCAAAAGAATGAACTCTCACAACTCTTTTGACAGCACTCTGGAAAAAAAGAAAAAAGCTGCAAAATGAGGATAGTAAGGGGAGCCTGGAGAGAAACAGGGGAAGTCATCAGCGTCATTGCAAGCAGTTCAATCAGCAAATATTATGGTGCTTCTCCTCTCTCCCCACCCTCATTCAACCTAACAAACAAAACTTACGGTCAAGAAGTCAACCCTCCAACAACAAAAAAATCACAGGAACAAAGTCCAAGCATAGTAGACTCCTTTTTCTAAGGAAAAAGGCAAAGGTTTGCATGAACTGAGATGACATTTTGCAAGAGGTTACATGTATTCTGATCTCTCCAGTGTTTATGGGGAACTGTTTTGTGTTGCTGTTCTTCAGGATGACTGTATCAAATCTGGGGTGTTGAAGGTGCGATCCCACGTAAGAATCACTTTGGTTGACAATAACAATAGGACTACTTAGAATAAAAGGATTTTTGAGCAACTTCTAACAAACTGGAACAGTAATTGTTATAGGTTTGTGCTTCCGAATGGAGCTACCCTCTTCACTCTTCCTTGTTTTCCTTCTGGTGCTGAAGCTTCAAGTGTTCCTTCATCTTCAATGTTTGCAAAGTGAAACATTGGCCTTGTATAACTAAGAAAATACTTGTAGACTCATTCAGGCTGGAAAAACAAAGCAAGACATCCAAACAGAAAAGGCTTGGTATTTATTTTGTTTAAAATTATTGAAAGCTAGGTGAGAAATACTTAGCCATGACTGAATTTGGGGAATTGTGTATGTATATCTTTAAAAAATATATTTACAAACGATACGCTCTTGTAAAACCAGTGATAAAATATTGCCACTGTGTAGTTTGCTTTGTGTACAGAAAGCAAGCCAGCCTGACTGGTACAGGGTCACCAGCATTAAGTTATAAATTGATGTCCTAAATCATTACTTATGTTTGGATCTGAATAATTTTAGTGAAAGTCAGTGACAGTTTAGAGCATTAACATAGGCTTAGATTTGCAGTTTTGAGACATTTTCTATATTTATACCTGTTTCCACTGTCCCTTGGGACAAAGGGTAAGCATTATCCCCATGGTAAGAATGGTACGTGCCATGGAGCTGTTTGTCACTTTTTTTTTTCCAGAGTTTTAATTTAATATTAGCTATGAATTTACTAATACTTGGCCATTGCATAACTGTAACTGACATAATACATGTGAGAATTTTAATTAAGTTGTCATTCCTTGGAGTGTTTTTATTTTCAGATCAGACTTAACTAAAAGCTAACAAGGTAGCACAGAGAATAGAGGGTAAGCTTAGTGTTTCTAAGGAGGCCTAGGAGCCTTGTGCTGTGAAAACGATGAGCAAAAACGCTCAGTGCTATAATTTGGGTATGTCCAACACTGGAAGTGGATAATAGTCATAAAAGGTCATAAAGATCCTAAAAGGTTGTGTGCCAAGAAGATCACTGGGATTTACCAGGACAGGGCTGGGTTTGCCTCACTTTGGTAGGAACAGCAGTGGTAAAGTGCAGGTGTGTAACTGGCGCCGGACAGGCGCTTTGGCTTCCGACTGTTTCCCGGTTCCTGTGCATGGTTCAGGAGCTGCGACGGGACAAATTCGAAATGCAGTGGAGACGGGTAGAGGGATGCCACGGAAGAAGCTCGTGTACCTTGTTCATGGAATATGTATGTAGTGTCATTTGTTGCCAAAGCTAGGAAGCAGCTGGCAGCTCACTGATATGGAAAACAGCATGGCCTGCTCTTTCCTCGCTTTATTAGGAAGTGAAGTTATTCTTTGGTTTCTCCAAGTTCATCAAAAAGCTGTATAAAATTTATTGTCCTAGTGGACACTGGTTGAAGTTGGAATCAAGCCAACCTAGAGGTACTGCAGGTCATTTGTATGAATATTTTTTAAGCTCTTTGTCTGATGGATCAATTCTACCATAAAAATAAAGGAGTATTAGTTTTCTACCAAGTTTGTAACGAGGAACACTGCTGATACTTTGAAGAGGAACTTTTGAAGCAGATTCAAAAAAAGAGAGGTTTTGCCGAATGAAGAGTTGAAGAGTGTATCAGATGATGTTCACTGGGTTTGTTTTTCTTTTTAATTGCTGAAGACTGTGTGTGTTTTTGTAAAGACTCTTTCCTTCCCAGCCCAGATAGTTCCCCAGATTAATTATGTAGTGAAGTCAAGAGTTGTGTGCTTATAACAGCAGCCTCTAATTATGGAAATTATCATGGAGTAATTAGCACATTACTGTAACTTCATGTCAAGAAAATGTGGGGTTCTAGAAAAGCATTTCATTATCTGTGTGCTGGCTCCAGCTGCTCAAATTTAATAAGGAATATGGAATAAGAGCTTTAAAACTTATAGACACTGATACTATTTCATCCTTTGTTTGTGCTAGTGATGGTGATGCCTATTGTATTCAGTCATTTTATATTTGGAAGAATATCTTTTCTATTTCTTTCTAGTCCCAAATATTGCAAAGAACTTACAAAGTTCTAGATAAATAAGAGAGGCCTTCTTTGATTCTTTTTAAAAAAATTCCCCTTAAAACAAGTTGACAAATAAGGATGATAAAGAAGCTGCAAAGCTGTTTTTGGAAGTTCTGTTCTTGAACCGGTTAGAGATTTGCTGTCCATGAGGAAGTGGCATGGCAAACTCTGTATATTCATATAGTAAAACAGATAGTACATAGGGCATTAAATATTTTGGTTCCAAGGATGGTCTTAACACTTTCTGCAGCTGTGGGAAAGCTGTTCTTTTTTCATGTACTACAAAAGGACTCTGGTATGTGCCCAAATGCCTGTCTTTCTGCTTGGCAATCCAGGGAGAAAATCTGCATGCTTCTGCATCCCCGTGGGCATGAGCTTTTTTGCTAATTAATTTTGATTGCCCTATTAAAAGAAAAAAAAAGTTTTAAATTTTAAAGTTTCCTGAATTCATAGCATCTGTTGGTGAATCCACCAAAACTGATCTGTTGAGAAGTTGGTACAGGCACAGAAGACTGTGTTACAAGCACTTACATCCATTTCCCCGCCTAAATGATCTGATTCATGGAATCCTCAGACTCTTGTGTTTCTTCACAGGTTCCCTTGACAGTTTTGTTTAGTCTGTGTTGGTTTGGCATATAGAGGAAAATGTTGAAATGAGAGCTAAGTAATTGGGGCTGGTTGGTTTGCTTTCCCTTTCCTTTCCTAGAGGCTTCTAGCCTGCTTCCTGGTTATCTTTGGAACTAAGTGATGTTTTGTAATTCTTTCTCATACATTTGATTCAAAAAGCGGGCCATACTTCATTTCTCTACTACTATGTAATACATAGTCCTGTCAGTGACTGTGGGGATTTATTCGGGGAAAGAGAACTTCATTTTTAGAGGGATTCAGTTCTGGGCGTTCTTTGTTTTGAGGGATTTTGAGTCCATAGATGAGGGACTCAGCATGCTGCTTTTTTGCACTTTTCAGCAGTAAGAGGGATTTTCATCTTCCTGTTTTCCAGCTTAACAAGATCCTCTCATATTTCAGCTCCAAGAAAAAGCACTTTCCACTCTATGCCTTATCTAGCAATTCTTCTCCATTAACAGGTAGCAGTCTTTGGAAAAAAAAAAAAGCCTATGTTAGCTACGAGCTTCAAAGTGGCAGGGTGAAGACAACTTGTGACTTTGAGGTGAGAACCTGAGCCGTATTTTTGCACCAGCAAAGAAATAAACATCTTCCAAAGAAATTCCCTGAATGGCACCTTTGGGTGTTTTCTCAATGAGGTCACAAAGCTGAGAGCTGATTAAAAGAAAATCGGTGACATCTGATTGTCAGAAGTCAAAAAGCATCAACCAGGTGTCCAGGACTGCCTGCAACTTTGCATTAAATCCTGGGGAATTCCCCTTGTGTCCTCCAAGCCAATCGCATAACATAACCTCTCTGCACAGGCCTTCCCCACCAACAGTTCTGGTCTGCACAAGTGAGGAACATCCCTCCCAAAAGAGTTTCACCAGAATTACAGAGGTTCACCAGGATTGCAGAGCTTCTGCAGGTGCCTAAGGGGTGTCTAGAGGTGCCCTGTGAGTGTGACAGAGCACAGGGACTGGCTGCCCAGTGAGGTTGTGGAGGCTTCTTCTCTGGAGATGTTCAAATGCTCTTGGATGTGACCCTGTGCCACGTGCTCTAGGTGACCCTGCTTGGAGTTGGCCTAGGTGATCTCCAAAGGCCCCATCCAACCTTACTCATGCTGTGATTCTGTCTAGAGAAAATAAGTGGATCTAAAGTGCTTAAACATAGAAAGAAAAAATCAGTTCCCTTATGTCTCTGTTTCTGTGAGATTTTTATTAAAAAATGAAGGAAAAAAAAAAGCCTGGGGACATATGCTACTGTCATCACTATGCTGCTGTTCATATATTTCAATATTTGTAGGTTCTAAATGCTGGGTAAGGAGAAATTAGGAAAGAAAAATATTGGCAATGCTGACAAAGACTCTATAGTTTTCCAATATTTTGGCATGAGTTTGGCTGCTTGAAAGGTCTGTTATTTCTATGGAGAGTGTCATATGAAATGAAGCTTATGTCAGAAGTAGTACTGACAAAATGCTTTTCCAACAGATATGCTCCTTGTGTGTACTCAGATCTCCTGTCTTTAAATGCTGGAAAAGTGCACCCTGAGAATAAGAAATTTGAGAATCGTTGTCTTTTTTTTTCTTTTTTTTTTTTTTAGATACTCTCCCAGAGTAGAACTGGAGTCCTGTGAATGTTAGACTGATCGATAAAGACGTTACATTAGTGCTCTAAAAGTATGCATTTCTCTGTCTTTCATATTTTGTAGAGCTGGAATGTTTTGTCTTATTTTTGTCTCTTTCTTTTAATACTTTTTTCACATTGAATACTGTCTAATGTATACAGCTCCCGTGAAGCACTGCGTCCTGTACTTGTGACCGCTTCTCCTGAGGCTTCTCAAAGTCATTTTGCTCATCCAGCATATTTATATGAATTCTATAATGCTGTGTATGACTTGAAAGCAGTAGCTGGAGATTTCTTCATGCGTCAGGTAAAGTTTCTTCATATTCAAGAGAATATTAGCACAGTGTTATGTTCAGCAATTGAAATTCCACCTCTTTTGGTTCTGAAACATAGAACCAAACGAAGCTGGACAAAAGAAAATGTAATTTTTTTGGTTTCTAATTATCAATCACAAAGATTTTATCCTTGGATAAAAGGATAAAAAGGATATTTGAGGATATAGAGGAAATAGGATTTTTGAGGAAATGGAAAGGAGGATTTGAGAAAATTAGAGGATGTTTGAGGAAATAGGAGATAAAACCGTGAATTAGCCACAATCAGTACACAGTTGCCAAATATGAATTTGATGAAATCCTATGAAGTACAGGTGATCCAAACATACATAAACAGCTCCATGCAATCCTATAAAATCGTCTCCGGTTCGTAGCCTTACATTTTGCATGTAACTCTTCTTATTAAGCATTTCCATGGATGAATTCAGTCGTCAGGACAGTTTCTTTCTCTCGACTTGATGGATGGTTTGAACAGGAGCACTCCAGTAATTTGAGACTAAAACTGAGAAATCTCCCATTCAGGGGATTTCTAGGTGCACAATCTCATATTTACATTATATGTACATTCTGCTACACTCTACTGTGACGTGGAAGACACTTGCCAGGAGGCTGGAAGGCACATTCTCGCTTTTGCAGCGGCTATGGTAAAACTGCAAAAATTCAAGAGAAGTTGTTAGTGGCTTCCAGCAGGCCACATCAGGGGCACAGCGTGGCCTCACAGTAATCCCCCTTCTGTCTGGGAGCCAAGAAGAGCGCCTCCTGTAGCTCTGTGCTTAGGATGCTCTTGACACTAGTGCCGATAAGCATTATTTAGTCCTCTTTATGTAAGGATGAATTAACCACTCTTAGCTAACACTGTCACACAACATCTTTACAAGAGCGTTGAGCATAGACCAGCTGAAGCGTGCTAACAACTTCTTGTATCAGAGGCTACGGGTTGCCACACTAGAGCTGAAGGTTTTTGAACCAGTCTGGTTTAAATGCCTGGTATGTAGAAATACTGTGGAGGGGGGACAGCCTTGCAGTGAGATGGTTTTGGGCATGTCTCTTCAGCCATTCAGACAAAGCAGCCAGAGATGTGGGTGCTTGAAGGAAACACTGTTAGTCCTTTCATTTCAAGTGGAATTTAGCTGCATGTTTAGTGATGTGGTCTGGGAATGCCACACTAGGAAAGGTGGCTGTCCCTGGGACTCAGCAACCAGTTCGTTCAGTGCACTTGTTTTATCTCTCTCTACAACTACCTTTGAAGAGGTCTTAGTGCGGCAGGGGTCCATCTCTTCTGCACAATAACTTCTGATAGGACAAGAGGAAATGGCCTCAAGTTGCACCAGGGGAGGTTCAGTTTAGACATTAGGAAACAATTCTACATGGAAAGAGTGGTGAAGCATTGGAACAGAGAGAGGGAAAAGAAAAGGAGAGGGCGGAATTGTGGATTGTTACAACCAATACTGGGTGCAGCGATGGGCAGGGAGTGAAGGGAAGAAATACAGTATACTCTTTAAACAGAGAATACTAAAGGTAAAACTAATGTGGGTAGCTGAGTTGGCTGCCAAAGAGCACAGAGGCAGCAGAAAGTTTGATGTGGAAGGATTGCTGTGCACGCCGTGCTTCCTTCTTCCCCAAGGATCTGCCACTGCAAGACAGAAATGGGCTGGAGGGGCCTTTGGTGCCACTCTGTTGCCACAGCATGTGAGAGATCTGTAAGTTTTGGAGAGATCTGTATGGTAGCATCTCCATCCAAGTGAGGTTACAAACTGCCCTGGGCTGTTTTTGTTTACCTAAAGTGGAAAACCAAGTTGTGCGTAGGAACTTTGGAGGGGGGCAAAAGAGGGGATTGTGATGGACACGATATGAGGGGTGTTTGTTTAGCTATCACTCTGCCCAAAACAGCAGTGTCCTGCAGGTTCATGTAGACAAAACATGAGTTTCTTAACTGGCAGTGGTGGAGGGAGAAAAGGAAGATTTCACAGTTAGCTTCGCTCCTTAGCTTTTATAGCTAAAGGCACCATGAAGAGCAATGTGAGGGTTTTGGAACAGAGCTTTACTTTAGTGATCCCAGAGGCTGGACAGGCATCTCTTGCTTCCTCCTGTGAATACAGAGTCTTTGTTTTTCAGAAGAAGCCAGTTTGAGGGATAGGAGAGGAGCAGAGTATCAGCAACTCATAGCAGCCTTTAGATGGGTGAGCTGCAAAATGGTTACCTGGTGTGTCTATGAATTCCTCACACATGAAGTGCAGGGGAAAAGTTTTTGTGTCTGTTGGAACTGTGATTTTTCCAAGCTTTTTAGAAATGTGGGAGTCAGAGGGACCTGGACAGACTGGACAACTGGGCGGTGAAAAACCTGATGCAGTTCAACAAGGCCAAGTGCAAGGTTCTGCACCTGGGGAGGAATAACCCCAGACACCAGTACAGGCTGGGGACCGACCTTGTGGAGAGCAGCTCTGCGGAGAAAGACCTGGGTGTCATGGTGGATGATAAGTTGACCATGAGGCAGCAGTGTGCCCTCGTGGCCAAGAAGGCCAATGGGATCCTGGGGTGCGTTAAGAAGAGCATCTCCAGCAGGTCGAGGGAGGTGATCCTGCCCCTCTACTCACCCCTGCTGAGGCCACATCTGGAGTATTGTGTCCAGTTCTGGGCTCCACAGTACAAGAGGGATGTGGAGCTGCTGGAGAGAGTCCAGCGCAGGGCCACAAGGATGATCAGGGGCCTGGAACATCTGCCCTATGAGGAGAGGCTGAGGGAGCTGGGCCTGTTCAGCCTGGAGAAGAGAAGGTCAAGAGGGGACATGAGCAGTGTCTATAAGTACCTCAAGGGAGGCAGTGAGGAGGATGGTGCTGGTCTCTTTTCAGTGGTGGCCACTGACAGAACTAGAGGTAATGGCCACAAACTGAAGCACCAAAAGTTCCACAGGAACTTAAGGAAAAAATTTTTAACAGTGAGAGTGACAGAGCCCTGGAACAGGCTGCCCAGAGAGGTTGTGGAGTCTCCTTCTCTGGAGATCTTCAAAACCCGCTCGGATGCAGTCCTGTGCCACGTGCTCTAGGTGACCCTGCGTGTGCAGGGGGGTTGGACTAGATGACCTCTAGAGGTCCCTTCCAACCTTAAGCATTCTATGACTCTATGATTCTATGCTACTGCATTGTTTATCTTGTGTTTCTTTCCAGGTGCTTGTTACAAAATAGGAGGTAGAAATTCTTTGAAAAGTATGTTCTATTCGAGCACTGAAATCTGCATTGAGCTTTTAATTCCCCAGCAGCTCCTAATACCACTGATATCACAAAACATCCTGCACATGAGGATCAGAGAGGATGGTTGCTTCCCAGGAATGAATACTTATATTTCATTCCTTTGCTATAATCAATTACAGTATTTCTCCCAAATCCTAACATTTATAACGGCTTTAGGAAACATTCTCAAAAGTCCCAGTATAGAGCACTTGTATTTTTTAATGAAATTAAGCTCTTTCCTCTGTTCTTTTCACTGCATGTCTCTCATGAGTAGGAAGCTCTGATGCTTGCCAATTTTCAACCCCTGGTGATTTTGTAAAGTGTAATCGTTGTAAAGTGCAATTGCTTAATATGTAGCTCATTCACTAAAACCCCAAGGATAGAAGCCGTGAATAATGTGAGTCATTTCCAGAGCAATGGCATCTAAGAAGATGAAGAGTCATGCATTAAGTACCAATCAATTTAGTTGTGAATTAAGTATTTTTAAAAAATCACTAGTTAGATGTGGTTGGTATTATTTCAGGGCAAAGTGAAGTAGTTGTCCTGAAATCCTGCATAGCCCCTAATGACGCTCTGTTCTGGCAGCAGCTGCGGCCATCCCTGCAACTTTGCTCATCTGTCAAAGTACTTGTGGGCTGGCGGTTCCCCCAGTGCCCTTCCCTGTCTCCCTTTCCAGGCACTATTTCTTGCCTGAAATTCAGAAATTTTGTCCATAAAATATGGATAGATGTTCCAACTTGATCAGCAATGTTAAGATTCAAGCTGGTGCCTTTCAGTCACATTTATTTTTATTCAGCCATCCAGGGTTCAAGCTTTTTTGCCTTTCTTTGCACTAATTCCTGTTAATTGGAATAGATTTCCTTTCTCTGTTCTTGCCAGTGAGGAACTTTTTGGCGCAAGTACACTTGCCAACCACATTGTAAATGACGGGAGTGTTACGGTTTCCATCATCGTTCTGAGAAGGTGTCTTGCCTCTTAATAGCTGGTGTGATCCATCATCTTCGCCTTTGCACGCGCCCTTGGAGAGCCCCAACAAGAGTGTGTGAGAGCCTGAGGGGGCAGCAGGCTGCAATAATATAGGATATCCGATCAATCACTGATAAATTTGGAGTTAACATTTCACTTCCAGGCTTTTCTGTTGGAGTGGAATTAGCTGCCTTCTGGAATTACAATGGAAAAAAAAAAGAGAAAGAAAGAAAAGAAAAGAGAAACATGATTTTGGAAGCACTGAATAGGTAGAATATGCTTTTATTAGCAAAGCTCCCCTGAGTCAACAGAACTGGGCAGCCTTACACTATTTGGGGATCTTCTATTAGGTGTATCTTAATAACTATAATTGATATTAGGAACAAGAGAAAATAATAAGCAGATGCACCAATAACAGCCTGTGGCTTTTGTCATGAATTTCATTATAAGGTATTGTTCTACAGAGTCCTCTTAAGTTGTGCATGAAAACCAGACCATAGCTTTCTGAGGTGACCTGATTTGTCTTAAAATACGAGTTATAAACTACAGACTACTACTGTGTGTTCCCTGTCTATTAATATTCCAGGAAATGTAGCGGCAGACCACAGATAATATTTAGATTACTTTTGGGTAGACGATTTTTTTTGTACAGGCAGGGTGAATAATCCAGTTCTGCAGATTAATCTTCATCTGTCTTTAATTTCTTGTGTCTTTTGGGTACAACTTTTCAATTCTGCACTTTCTGCGATTGTCAACAGCCCTCTGAAATACTGACAGGCCCATTGGCTGTTTCTCCTTCTGCACTGTGCATTGCTTTGCACCACACTTGTGATTGCTCAGCATGCCTAGAACCAGAGTAACACAAGACACTTACCTCAGAGACTCTGTATTTTTAAAATAAGTTTTTATTGCTTTGTACTGTATTGCATAGGAACAGGTAAGGTGTTTACTCCGGTAGCCCATGACCTTCTGGGATACTGCCACTTCCTTTAAAAATCTCGGAACACCCCTAAAAGTAGTGGTATGTTTGTGAAATTCATTAGCGGGATACATTTTACCAGTGACCTGTTCCATTTTTGTTGTAGGTCAGAGAACTTGAATGGAAAATGCTATAGATCAAGCTTGGCCATGTCAGCTTCAAAGAGGTTGGTACAATAAGCAAACAAGAGAGTTATACCAGATTAGAAGTTTACAGATCAGTGGTCTAGAAAAAGTAGCATTTCTCTGCTACTTTTTTATCTCAATGATCCTATAAGATCCATTCCTTTTCTGTAGCTGACTTTGTTGAGACTTGGTTGTTACCCTTAAGCAGAGGTGTACAAAAAGGTGGGGGTGTTCCACTATCTCAAAAGCCATGATTCTTGCACCCAAGCCCACTTTGGTTGTTCTGAGAACACCAGAAGGAAGCTGTGAAAAGTAAAACTTGAGGATTAAACTACTGCATTCCCTGAAGGCAGCTGCACACCAGCAGGCTCTTTTGGAAAGTACGACAGCAAACTGCTTTCAAAAGCAGGTTTAATGAAACCCAACGTCACCCAGTTATTATGGGGTGAGTTTGCAGGTGTTGTGCTGAGCTATAGGACAGCTAGAGCTCAGGTCATGTGTTTACAACGCTTGAGATTTCACTTCCATGACCACATTCATGTGTTCATGGCCTTAGCCAAGGAAATGAGAAAACTGTCCCCTGGAAAATCACAACTGGTGCCGTAGGCAGCAGTCACCTCTGTGTCCCCAGCTGGGAGAACAATTTTTATAGAACTGGAGACCTGTAGGAAGTGATCTGCAGCAGGTCGACACAAAGGCAAGAGGTGGAGATTTTTCACAGGATCTGTCACATTGCTTTCAGACCACTGCACATTTTTCACTATAAAAATAATAAATCAGGAAAAAAAAAAAAAGATGTATGTATCTATAAGGTTTGTTGTCCATTGATGATTGCAGCGGTTAATTGTCAACGTGCTATTCTGTCGATCAGCACCAACAATAAAATGTAGAATCTTTTGTTGCTGTGAGTTTGTACGTGAGCAAGTGGATATTTGTGAGGAGGAGGAGCTGGCTGGTCCAACACGGAGATTTGTCTCATGAGTGTTACTTTTGTTTTAATCATTCTAAGCTGAAAGGTTTTTCTTAATCGAACAATGTTTTCTGATCATCTGCCAGTAGCATTGTGGCACGTGTCCGAAAAAACACACACACAATGAAAATGCCACAGAAAAGTTAAGCCCTTCCCTTTCAAAACTATTTTTCCTGATGCTCGAATCTCAGCTCAGCATTCTCCCTCCTTCAGAGTTTCTGAGTGAGGTGATATTAATGATTGGGAAGGGTGTTGCTCTCCGTGTCCAGCTTTACCCATTCCTACAGGGAGAGTTGTTCTTGCTCTAGGTGGTAATGGGCGACCATCCATCAATCCAACTGTCAGAAAATTGTCCTTTAGGCCCTGATCAAAGTACCTAGTTGCACTAGGACTAATTTGAAGAATTTTACGTTGATTTGTATGTTTCCTAAATGGGAGAGTTTTACATTAATAACCAGATGTGAGCCTTTAATGATATTTTTTAAAAATACAAATCTCTATTACAGTTTTATTTTTATGATTCATTTCAGCTGGTCTCTAGCAGGTTTGCTAATCTGATGTATGTCTAGATGGGTTTGATACTCATTTGTTGTTAGAATAATGGATAGAAATCAAACTGCAGTGGGATAAACCCCTCTCCATGAATATTTCCCATTTGAAATGTTTCTAACCATTTGGATATAATTGGAAATATATGCTTTATCAATATAAATTAGGATTAAACTAGTCAATTTGAATTTTTCCATCAATATAAATAACAGTGTTTATCAGCCCCTCACATAAATAGGAGCAGCTTTGTGCATGAATTGGATACACTGGTTTAAACCAGCTTGCTGCAGTTCTGCTTAGTTAAGTAGGCAGGTGCAAGCTGAATAAATACATCCAATGTTAAATTCCTGCAAAAGAGTCCCCATACAAACTACACTGGAATAACTAGATTTAATTTCAAACCACTCCAAACAAGGCTTCATCTTGCACATCCATAGCAGAATTTGAACAAGTATCAGTAAATTGGCATTAAAACACAATTTAATGTATGAAAGCAATTCAGTATAATCAAGGAGTTAGATCAGTTGACTCATGTAACCTGGCTCATAGCTTAGGCTCAGTTTGCATGCTTAGTAATGGATCTCGTAACACTGATCCTGCAGAAATTAGGTCTATTTGGCCACTTTCTGTTTCAATGCCAAGCACCATGCACTGGGTTGCCTTAAGGCAGTCCTGGTGATTCCACATACAGGTGCTGCTGGTGCACTCGCAGCAAGCACACACAGTTACACATGGAATGAGGGATATATTACACCATCTTACTACGAGGACTCAGGAAAAAGAAGGTTTTCTCTGCCCAGTGGCATGTACCCTACTGCCTTACAAGGACTCAAGTCTATTCCACAGACACTGGCAGTCCTGACCTGCTGGGGAGGATGGACCTTGCTTAGATCTGGACTTTCTTAGTTAAAGGTATGTAACTGCTCTTTTTCGGTCCTTTGAAATGCTTTGCTGCCTCACCGCGTGCTGGCTTGCCCTGCTTCAGGCTGCCAAATACTTGGGTTCGTCGGGACGGAGTTTGGTGATCTTGTCCACACAGAGCAGGATGAGGGTCAGGAACCAGAGGCTCCAGCCAACGGCAGCCGCGATCCAGCCGTAGTCGTCCATGCCCGACGGGCAGCACACGGCAGCTTGCGAGCAGAAGTTCACTCCTGGTGGCAAAGAAAAGCAGGTGAGCTGAAGCAATGCTGGAGGCAGAGCAGGCTTTGCTTGGCTGGAAGGTGGGTGAGGAAGTGACTTCCCTGCCAGCCCTGCGGCCTGTTACTCTGCCTTTGCATCTCTCCCCTAAGCCTGGTACTAATTTGAGAGGTAGCAAAATTCACCTTCATGTGTGTGTCTTCAAGGCTGGTCATGTCTGTCATTCCTGGCTGGCCAGATATCTGAGCCGGTGCATTCATGACTGCCCATCATTACTGAAATCTTGTAAAAACACCTACTTAGCATCTGCTTAGGCAATTTTAGGAAAGGCATGTGATGAAAGTGGCTACTTGCAATTGAAAATAAATGTAGGGTAAGGAAAGAGAGTTTCTTGTGAGAGAGTAAGAGGATCTTGAAAAGCATTTTAGGCACCCAGTGCCACTGTTGCCAAACCAAGCAGCGTGTGCTCTGTGCTGGGCTGTAAGCTGTGACTTCCTTGTATTTTGCACCAGTGCAATTCCCTTGATTAGAATGGAAACAACTTTCAACTATGACATTTTTTTTCCTTGAATCCTTTGCATCTTTTTATTGTCCAAGTTTCTAAAGTCAGTTAAGGAATTAGGTGATTAGCTGTGCCTGTTGGCCGGGCACTATAAAGAACCATTCTTTACACAACAGAAGGCAAATGTCTTGCTCGTGCCTAGAGGAGGGACAGGGGATGCCTGTCCCCTCCATCTATGCCATGCTTTGGGGTGGCATGCATCTTTTGGTATGTGCAGTCCGGGAAGTGATGGCCCTTGTGGTGTTTGGGATGGGAGGAGACTCTGGGAGGGCTCGTGGGTTCTCAGGTTATGCAAGGTTGGCTGAGGAGACCCTCCTGTGTGGGGGTGAGGGACATTCCTGAGAGTCCCCAGTGTGCACGTGGATGTCTGGTATGGGAGGGAGTGCTAGGATACACAAACCAACCAAGCTATAAACTTGTCTACTCAAAAACATAAGTCCATCTGAACATATCTTGGATATACTAGGTGTGCCAATGGAAGAGTTTTAAAATGCATCTTAGTATTTCACCCACAACAGAAACTTTTAGTTAAGTGCATGACAACGGGCAAGTCTTCTCTAGAGCAGCCTCCCATTTGTGGTCTCGTTACCTGTTTTTATCATGGTTGTAATGACTTCAGAAGACTTACTAAGGCACAGTGGTTCATATTCAGTCTCAGCCCTGGAGTTTCTTGAAACATTGGTGCCTTCTTCAGCTCGGGAAAAAGCACAAGAGAAAAGACAATTTGGATTAGAAAGGCAAAATCAGGTATTGACATGAAAAGCTGAAAGTTGGGGACCCTGCAGGGATCACAATGTGTTAGCATAGTGGAAAATAGCTTGGACAAAAAAAAATGGTCCCCACTCCCAAATGTTGTGGCATCAAGGCAAGCTTCCCTGACCCCACTGCTGTCAACAGGGGCTTGAAGAGAATTGCCTGGGCATCAGTCATAACAAGTGGTTAAATCATTGTGCACTCGCTTGAGTACAGCCCTAGTATGAGGCGTTCAATCAGAGCCCATGTTTGTGGCACTCCTTTCCAAGGGAGCTCCCAGTCTACATGGGCAGAAAGAGCAAGGACTGGAATCACAGAATCACAGGATGGTTGAGGTTGGAACGGGCCTCTAGAGATCACCTAGTCCAACCCCCTTGCTCCAGCAGGGACACCTAGAGCACAAGGCACAGGGTGGCATCCAGATGGGTTTGGAAGATCTCCAGAGAAGGAGACTCCACAACCTCTCTGGGCAGCCTGATCCAGGGCTGTGTCCCCCTCACAGTAAAGAAGTTATTCCTCATATGGAGATTAAACTTCTTGTGTTTCAACTTGCACCTGTTATCCCTTGTCCTGTCACCGGTCACGGAGAAGAGCCTGGCCCCATCTTCTTTACATTCACCCTTCAGATACTTGAATATGCTGACCAAATCTCCTCTCAGTCTTCTCTTCTCCAGACTTAACAGGCCCAGCTTGCTTAGTCTTTCCTCTTAAGATAGATGCTCCAATCCTTTAATCATCTTTGCGCTGGACCCTGTCTAGAAGCTCCATGTCCTTCTTGTCCTGGGGAGCCCAGAACTGCACCCAATACTCCAGGTGCGCTCACCAGCGCTGAGCAGAGGGGCAGGATCCCCTCCCTCGGCCTGCTGGCAATGCTCCCCCTGATACAGGCCAGGATCCCCTTGGCCTTCTTGGCCACAAGAGCACATTGCTCCCTCATGGTTAACCTGTTGTCAACCAGGAGTCCCAAATCTCTCCCCACAGAGCTGCTTTCCAGCAGGTCAACCTCTAATCTGTACTGGTGCCTGGGGTTATTCCTCCCCAGGTGCAGAACCCTGCACTTGTCCTTGTTGAACCTCATGAGGTTCCTCTCTGCCCTACTCTCCAACCTGTATCGGTCCCTCCGAATGGCAGCACAGCCCTTGGGAGTGTCGGCCACTCCACCCACTTTTGTATCATCTGCAAACTTGCTTGTTTGCAAATTACTCTGTGCCCTCGTCCAAGTTATTGATGAATAAGTTGAAGAGCAGCAGACCCAGTACTGATCCCCGTGGGACACCACTGGCCACAGGCCTCCAACTAGACTCCGGCCCCATTTATCACCACCCTCTAGGCTCTGCCATCCAGCCAGGCCTCAATCCGCTTCACTGCCCACTCAGAGAAAGCATCCAGTGGCTCAGGAAAATCCATGACCATGAGCTGTAAATCCACCTCTTTTTGTGCTCAGAAAAAATATCCATGGCTTCCAGGGTGAAAAGGAAGCTGGTAGAGCTGCGTACTGCTGGCAGAGCCGAGTACTGAGCCTAACAGTACTGCATCTCTGCAAATTCACAGTGCCTTTGAGAAGCCTAACCACACAGGTAGGAGGTTAAACCAGTCTATTTCTTGACCTTGTTGAAGTTCAGACTCAGCTGTATCTGACAGTGTTCTATTTTCGTTGCATGAACCCAAACATATTGGAAAATGCACCTTCTAGAAATAGAAGCTTATGAGAGGGAATTCCACAAAGCTGGAGGGTTTTAGCCAAGAAGACTCTTCTACTTCCTAGACAGAACTGGAACATCTTCGTACTCCTGCCAGGCACTGCAGCTGAGCTCTCGCCATCTAAATGATCATCTAGTGTCACAGGCCAAAGCGTCCTAAAGACTTCTATCAGTGTCAACACACATCTCAGAGCTGCAGGATTGGGTGCAAGAACAGCTGAGGGATCCGGGGTGGGAAACGCGCAGGCTGCTGAGGTCCCAGGGAATGTGCAAAGAGCAATAAAACACCTTGCCCTCTGCTGTAGAAAGAAGGGAGTGAAAGAAATAGCTAGTCCTGTGCCATTAAGAGCACCTACGTTTGGCTTCAGCCATGAAGAAGATCCATAAGCTGAAACTGTTCCCCACAGGGGCAATCTGAAGAGGCTACTGAAGTCAGGGCTCCTGCTGACGGAGAGGCTCTGCCAAGCAGGGGCTATGAGAGAAAGCGATTTGCAAACAAACCTTTGCTTTCAGCTGCAAACTGGGAGTGTAATAGAGACAGAAATTCAGTTCCAGCTTCATTTCACTCCAAGTCTTCAAAACAAATGATTTGGGTTCAGTTTCAGCTTTCAGGATAACAAAACAGTGCAAGACCCTGGAACAACCTTTTGATTTGGGTAATAGTAAATAAACTGATGTTGTCCTGTGAGAGATGTCAGCTTTGGGGTTACCTGCTGCTGTTCAAATTTTCATTTTGAGATGATTGAGTGTCAGCAAGACGCGATCTTTTCTTATTCTTATTTCTTGCTGTCATGCTGGGAGTAGGTTCCCTTGCAACCTGCTTTAGGGAAAGTCATGAATACTTCTCATTCCTCTTCCTAACTCCATTAGGATTTACTGTATGACCTTGCCTAAGTCCATTCGGTGAGAGCTTATATTTCTTCTCTGAGTTAATAAATACCTCACAGGAGCACTGGGAAGAATAATTTAAAAACATGCAAAACTGTGCATGACCTGCAGAGGAAAGTGGTGTGGAACAGAACCTTAATTCTTAGTTCCTGTTTGTAGACTTTGCTGCCAAAGGACAGGCTGTCAGAGCAAACCCATCTTGAAAAATCTGGCAGTTCTCAAGTGCTGCTGATAGACAAGTGCAGGTGGTGTCCTGATGGGAAAAGAGCAGCTAATGGGTCTCATTTATATTTTGGTTTTAGGCAATCTCTCTAAATAAGAGGGTAGTAAAGCCAGGCTTTCTGCAATAAGTGCCTAATAGGAGCTAAACCAGATTACACAGAGCCTGCTGGGTGATATTTCAAAATGGTCCCTGCTGCAGCTAGTATGTGGGAACCAAGAAACACATCTGTGACTGGGACCTCTTGTCTTGTAATTCAGTAGAGCAAACTGCAGCTCAGTCCCTTTCATAGTTGATCTGTAAATCCCTGGCAAAAGCAAGGCTCTTCAGAAAGATGCTGTGATTGATCACATTAAGTAATCCTCACCAGCATCACTCCATATTCCAGCTCTTTACTCTCCTTGCGCGAGACAGAGGAGCCCACCTTGTTTCTAAAGAACAAATTACTGTCAACAGGCAATATATTTCAGTAGGAAGAAGCGTGGGGGGAAAGGCAGGGCACAGGGGTGTAGGAGAGGGGAGGTACCTGCTGAGGAAGCATTCAGGAGAGCGGTGGTGAGCAGGAGCACGGCGAGGGCTGCCCAGGGCTCGCTGCTGCGGCGCTCCATGGCGCGGGCCGGTCCCAGCTGTGCGGATCAGCTCGCCGCTCGCTATGGCAGCTCTGGTTCAGCAGAGCCTCGATACACTCCGAGCTGGGGCAGAGGGTGGAGCAAAGGAGCCTCCTGCTGCCAGGACACCGTGAACTTTCCTGTCACAACAGGGCGATGAAAGAACAGGGCTCTGACCACAGCAACTCGGCTGCCCGGCAGGCTCCGGCAGGAGCTGGATACCCGCACGGAGGAGGGTGGAGGTTCCCTGAAGGACAACCCTGAAGATTTCTGCCCAGCATCTGCTGCAGCCTGAAGGAGGAAGAACCTCCTGGAGCCGGTGTCTCCTGGCAGGTCACTGGTAGCTGCTCTCCCCTGCGTTTCCTTTTGCTCTCACGTCTGTGGTCTGAAAGGGCTGGGTAAGACGCAGAGGACGAGGGTAGAAAATTCCTTTCCCTGTTTTGCTCTGATATTGCACTGTTTTTATCTTTTTGTTTGTTTTTGTTTGTTTTTGTTTTGTCAGTTGGCAAAGAAGCAGTCTTGCGCTGGTATAGCAGCTGCTGAGTTAACATGGTGTGTAGGTACTTGCCCACCAAGAGATAGGCTGAAACCAGGTGCTTCATGCAGGCAACTGGCACCTACTGTGCAGATCCCACCCTATATGGATTGGGATCAGTTAAAGCTTGGGGTCTTCCTGTGTAGGAGAAGCTGCCGCTGCTGTTACCGTGCCAGCGTGGCTGTGTCAGTGCTGCTCCCTCACTGACACGCCATGTGGTGACCGCAGCGCGTCTTCCTTGTGCCGCAGTTACGCCGCCTCCACCAGGCACAAGCAAAGCCAAGAGCTGCTGCTCTCTGCAAACCGGGAGGGTGGCTGGCAAAGCGGTATCAGCGGGACGGTGGGAAGTTTCCAGAGTGGTTGCTGGAAACTCTACACTGCGGAAATGCTTGTGCATTGCCTTGGGCTGAGGAGTGCCATATAACAAGCTGTTTGGGGCCTGTGCAGGCCATGCAGATACTCCTGTGAGGTGCCACACAAGTGAGGGACAAGTGGGAAAGATTCTGGGGCAGATCACTCAAATGTGGTGGACGCTATCTTCTCACTTCCTTTTCTTTTCCCCCACACTGGTGAAAGCAGCAGTGCTTGCCTAACTATGGGAGCTGTTTTTGTCCCATGGTGGCCACCACACACACACAGATCCCCACTGCCCCTAGCTGTCTTGTCCCTATCACTGGCCACCACCAGGGTAGATGACGTGTGGGTTCTTCCCTGTCCCATGTCCATGCATCCCATTGCCTCTTGGAGAGTGTGAGGCCATGTCAAGAAGAACTGACCATCATCACCAAGCTCACGTCCACAGCTGAAAAACTCTTTGTTTCTTTACAAGCTGAAATATTTCCACAAAACAAAAAACATAGGCAGTCTGGAGACATAGGAGAGATAGAACCCGTGGAGAAAGGACACGCCAAGTTGCTGATAAAGACAGACCAGTGGAGATGGGTATATTTTTAGACCTTGTCCCTCTGTTTGCATGTCAACATGCCCGCAGCAGCTGGAGGAGCCGAGTCTGCTGCCAGCCAGCCTGGGACAGCCTGCTCCTGCGGCAGCCTTCCCTGTTGTGAGCTGCCCTCTCCTCCTGGTGCCACCCAAGGGGGCATCGAAGGTATGTCTTGCTTGACTGTCAACAAAGCCAGATGCATGACCCAAGCAGTGACTGCTTAGTAGCCTGCTAGATGTGAATCATGGGAGAAGATAAGCTTAAAAAAACACGTAGAGTATTCAGGGTTAGTTGCATTTAGCCTATAGAATAATCATCTTCATACCTACTTAAGGTATCCAAGTCCTCCCAAGTTAATTTAATTTTATTTTTTTTCTTATTTTAGCACTCTGTTATATCAAAAAGGAAACTAAATTATTTACTGGGGAAGAGCGCTGTGCTGTCTTTCAGCTTTGCCTTTCCCTTCTGAATTTCTCACCTGTGATTCCTGCTCAAAGTTGATCTGGCAATTAATACTGCAAGAATGATGAGTACAAAAGTGTTTTATGCAACAGGAAAAGTCTGAAGGGAAATAAAAGAATAAACTGCACTGCTGTTACATGAATGATTTAATTTGTAATGAAACATTTTTTGAATGTTAACTATTACCCAAATGCTCTTTATTAGCTTGCAGTTAAACAGGCCTGTTTCTGAGGGAAGCAGAAAATGCTTTGCACAATGATCATTATGGTTTTTATTTCCTTTCCGAATTATTTTCCCCGCATAGTTCAGAAAGGGCCCATTCCAAAGTCTCTTGAAGCATTGAAAAGGCTGCCCTCAGCTTCAATGATTTTTAGATAGGATTGCAAAAGAAGGCTTTGTTCGATATGTTCAGGCACAGTAGCAGCTCTATAATAAATTTGTTGCCTGACAACAGATTTGGATTTATTTCATTCTTTACATGTGAAAAGTTCATGTTTCGGTGGTGAGACTCTCCAAAGCCCATGGAGTCATCAGGCCTGGTAAGAGTGAAATTTTCCAGTTTGATTTCTATACATCACGTGAACTCCTGTCTCCGTAGAGGTGTCCTGACATGTGAAGTGCACAGCTCCACAACACAAGACCTGAGTCTCCCTTTGCTTTGGCTTTCACTTCCATGTAGTGCTCAATGCACCACTCAATTTATTTTAAAAGTATGTATCTCTCTCCCTGGAAGAGTGTGTAGAACTTTTGGCCAGCTTATTCTGATAACTGTTAGGAGATAGTACCTACCATTTGTTATACTGGCCTGGAAACACCTGCAGATGCATTAAATTCCTATGCTACTGAAAATTAAGGTACCCTAGGTTGAAGGATTTGTGCATTTGAGACCTCCATTAGTCTCGTATATTGACACTAGGGCCCTACAAGGAAGTGAGCTCACCAAAAGGATCTTTAGTAATAAAGATGAAGATAATGTGAAGTGCTGTATGCTAGCAGTGATATTCCAGGAGTGGCTCTATCTTTTATACTTGTTTTGTAGACAACAAAACCTCCCAATGCAGCTCTAGACAAGGTATCTACTTGGACATCAGGTTTCTTATTCTGTGGTGTGGGGTGATCTCCCTCTCATAGTGACCTTTATTTTTAAGTAGAAGACCAGGGTGCTTAGGGAAATGCCCAGCTTCAAGCAGATAAATCCAACTATGCTGTGCGATCAACAGGGAGAGGATTTTTTTGATTGACCTCGTAATTGAAAATTGAAGAGCGTCCATTTAAAGAAAACTGTCCAGCTGTCCGGCAACAACCTATGAACAAGGAATTTGATTTTTAAAGCTAGGAAAATTGGGGGAGAAAAAAAAAAACAAGAACTGTTCCGATGTTCTAAGTGCCAGAGGAATGAAATAGGATATGTTCCCCACTTCTGTCCTCTGCCTGGGAAGAGGGGAGGGAACAGGCGAGATGGATGACTTCCTTACCGTCCTTCAGATGCCTTCTGCAGTAAATGGCATCTGGTGCCTTGTGCAGCCAGGATTTCTTTGGTGCTGAAGTCTGCTCCTGCCCTGCCTGGACCGCTTGTGAGGAGCAGCTGAGTGTGTAGTAACAGGGTTACTCCTCGGTAACTTTTCTTCTGAGTAGAAAATCTAGTTGTAGAAAACCCGCTATTGTTATCAACCTTTCTGGGTTGTGCCCTTGGGCAAGTTATTCCTGACTGCTTATCATGGCAGCATTGCCTACGAAAACCTGGACCCAATAAAACATTTCTGCAATTAATAATTTACTTATCCCCCTGCATTATCATTAGCTTTTCTTAAGAGATAAAACTCCTTATGGATGCTACCCTTAACAGTGGCCCAACAACCTTTACTTAATGGAACAAAGCCTTCAACCCTCAGCTGTAGTTATGGAGTTACTTTATCAGGGGAAGAATTTCCCTTGCGAGATCTTGCTTTTGCAGACAAACTGAAGGAGAGAATAGAGAGCATCCTTTCTCCACCATGACACATTTGTTATTTCGAGCAATCAAGGAATCAAGTTCCCAGCTCTTATTGTTGCCCCATGCTAGCATTCCTGGCCTGGCAGACCCCCTTTCCTGGGGAGTTCACTGTGTAGCTCCACCAGTCCCGTAGCTGGATGCAATCAATGGTCTCTTACGGCTATCGTGTCCTTCACTCCGTGTCTTTGCTCTTCTAGAGCACGGAAGTTTCCCACCTTCCTGGTGACTGATGCTGCATGCAGTGCTTGCACATTTTTATAGGGTTATAGATCTCGGAGTACAGCAGGTTTAAAGGCTCTCGCTTGTTTTCAGAGTGCCCGGGCCGTGCGAGCAGGCACGCCTGATTTGTTATTAATCCCAACAAGCTGCGTGCTGCCACAACACCGCTTGTTCTCGTCACGGACAGGACACGACAGGTTGCGACCGAGCCAGAAAGCTCTGGGTCCAGGCCACTCTGGGACAGTTTGGGGGCAGGAAGCATTTCCTTTCTCTGGTCTAGACCAGTTCAAACCTCAAAAGAAAAGGATTTCAGTGTCCTGTGAGGCAGGGGAGGTAACCTCGGCGCTCGGCTTGCTCGCGGCCAGGCGGCTGCTCCGGGACGGCGGGAGCCGCGCGCGTGAGCAAGGTAAGCGCGACCGCAATCAGCGCTGAGCTCCGCGTCGCCAGAGCAGCCAAAACGCGACGGTGACAATGGGATCGCTGAGCCGCTTTTATACCTCTTTACTGGTCTTTTGCCAAAACAAAGAACTTCGGGGACAGGGGAGTTTGTGAGGGCTGCCTCTTCAGGGTTGCCTCCTGCGTGAGAAAGAGGGTGAAGGGGTCTGCATGCCCCAGCACCAGCGTGGAAAGGGTTTTCCTGATTAAGAGGTTTCTATTTTTTTTTTTACTCATTCTAAATCCAGTCAAAATTTAGCCTGAGGGTTTTTTCCCTATGTGATTGCAAAGGAAAAAAATAGAGTCCTTGTACCGGATGGATTCAATCAGCTTAGCTAAAATATTTCCAAACATTTTGTTTGTCATCTTTTAACTTTAAGACTTCAGACTCTTGTGTAAGAAAACAAACTGCTTTGAATGAAGCTCTCCTCACACTTTTCAGCTAAGATTAAGATGGGACATTTTAATGATTTTTATCTCTTTGAAAATCAGAACCGATTAATTCCTGATGTGGATTTTTTTTTACATGAACAGTTTGGCTCTTTTGCACCTACCTATGAAAAAAAAATAATCACCTCGCTGAAAAATTCACAGCCAACTTCAGTGGCTATATCTTTATTCAAACCAGTGAAGCTGCCCCCGCTAATATTTTTATTTCAAGAAGGGATTAGTTATTACAGATGGTTGTGTTTTCTGCATCTTAAATCATTCAGTGAACAAGTACACAGATTAAGGCAAGGAAAACTCACAGTAGAACTCAAGCAAGCACAAAGCAATGACAGCAGTGCTTTCTGTCAAGCAGACCTTTATTCCTTGCAAAATGTTTCTATCACACTTAAGAGTAGAGTCCTTCATGCTTTATAAAGGATATGGTTAGAAAAAACGTACATAAAGCTGTAAGGAGAAAAGTGTTGCAAGACAAGGTTGATGTTGAGTGAGCAGATTAAGGAAACTGCCTTCTCACCCCTCAGTAGGTAGGAATAAGGTCATAAAGGGATTTAGCTTTGCTGGTTAAAAAATGTATGTTTCCTGTAGAATTCTCAAAATTATACATATGGAAGAAATGCTTGCGTGTTTTCTCTGGGCAATAATAATTGTTATGTTTGCACATGCAAATTAGTTAATTTTGTGCAAGAATGACTACAGGCAATTTATATGTTCATTATCCAAAGTAAATATTGATAAGCAAATAATCAAAAGGATCTTTTGTGAAATGCATAATCCTTTATATATCTCATTAAAAAAATCCCTTTATGAGGAGAAAATGTTTTTAAAAAATATAGCGATTTGTTTTAATTGTATAAAAAATAGTCCTCTTCTACCTATCCCCATCCAAACATGCTTGCAAGGTTATGTTCTCACTGTTCGGTGAATGTAATAAAATCAGGTCTAGGCTTCTTTCCCTGTCTATTTTCCAGAGTTAGATTAATGAGTTAACTAGATTAATGGGAAGACAGAGAGAGATTGAGTCCTACATGAGCTCAGCATTCAAAACCAAATAAAAGCCCGTAGTCCAGTGGTCTGGAGTATCCTTGGCCCAGGGGAAGTCAGGGCACAGCATTCCCTTGGACACATGGGGTCAGCAGCTCTCCCCCCATCACACCTGTGCATTATCACCCATCACTATGCTCTTGAGGTGACCTTCATGAGGGTCCGAGGGGCTCCTGTCTGTAGGAGGTGAGGAGACCCTTGTGACGCATGTGCTGGGTAGCCTTGGATTAGCTTCCAGCATCCTGACTCTCTGACCTTGATGTTCATGCAGTTTGGCCCCGGCGGTACTTCCCAGAACGACGACAGTGCTGCTGGCCAAGGCCTCTGTGGACACCCCAACAGGAGGAGGAGGGCGGTCAGAATGGCCTCTGTCTTCAGGAGTGAGGAGATGAGCCTCATGCAGCTCTTCCTCCAGGTGGAGGCTGCCTACTGCTGCGTGGCTGAGCTTGGGGAGCTGGGCCTGGTTCAGTTCAGAGACGTAAGTACTGCCTGGCTCCACTTCATGGGAGGTGTCCATCTTCACCCTAGTGGGGTGGGTGAGAGCCCGCAGGGTTGAGTGGGACCTTCTCAAAGTCATCTAGAAAACTGCGTATGCAGCCACTGAGACTAGAGCCCTCCCTGAGTCCCACTCCAGCTCTGCATGCTAGACGTCCTTGCATGACCTCAGGATGGTTCCCTCCACCAGCAGCAATGGGGGCTCTCCTTAGTTGTGGCTTTGGCTGTCCCAGCAAGACCAGCAGAAATGAGCCTGGTATGGATAGGATGTCCTTGGCCCTAAGGAGACCCATGGTATGGCTCTGCTATTAGCAGCCTGTAAGAAACAGCACTGTAAATGTTTGCGCAAAAGACCTCCTCCACTGATGTTAAAAATATCTGTGGCAGTGAGCAGCATGGAGCCCAAGGCTTGCTTTCCCTTCTCTTTCTAGCTGAATCTGAATGTCAACAGCTTCCAGAGAAAGTTTGTGAATGAAGTGAGAAGGTGCGAATCCTTGGAGAGGATCTTGCGTAAGTAAACACTGGAGAAATGTAGTCAACTTCCCACCAGCTGGTTGTCTGCAATTTATTTCTTTGTTAAGGGCCTTCAAACTGTGAAACAGAATTAAAGATAAAAATGGTGATATTTTCATCTGAGCTCCTGGAAGCTTTTTGTATGTGTCAGCTAATTACCATGTTACCCCATATGGGCAAGAAATTATTACCCCTATCTTGAAAATAGTTAACTGAAGTGAAAGGAGGTTAATTAGCTTATATAAAATCACAAAATAAATCTGGGGCTGGGTAGGAGACTCAATCCAGACAAGAGGACTTTCATACCAGTGCTGCAGCCGTCGGCATGTGCCTCCCGTGGCCAAGCACTTTAGCTTGGGGACAAATCCTTAAAATACAAGCACCAGAAACAATGGAGCCTGGTTTCCTATGGATTTGTACTCCCCATGGCAATAATATCCAAGTCCAACATAATTATGGTGGCAAGGACAGCATATTCTGTTGCTAGAGCAGAAGTGTGTAGGTGTTGGTTAATCTGTAGTCCTGGGAGGGCTTAGTGTCCTCTGAGGGGCTTTATTATGGCCAGATTGTATCCAAGAGCCAAATACCTAACCCTTGGTGAAGCAGATATGGTCCTGCTGCAGATATGGTCCAGACACAGCGGCACCTGTGAAATGCCCCTTTACATCCAGTGCTCCACCTGCAGAAGGGCTGCTCGAGAAAGAGGGTGGGTTAATAACTGTGACAGATGGCACAGGAAGGCAGAGGCAAGGGTACCTTAACTAGATATTTACTGAAAAGTATCTCAAAAAAAACCTAAAGGCTGAAATTTAGCCCTGTCTGAGCAGCTACCACCACTCTAGTAGGACCAGCCTCCTCACTGAGCAGAAGGGAAGCTGCTAGGAGTTACATTACTGATGGTTACGTGTGTTCACTGGGATGATGGTCCCTGAGTATTGGCTGATTCTTGTTACACTTCACATAATGCATGTGAAACCTTTACCTGGCAGGGGGGTTAGCTGCAGCCAATGACCAGGATGATGCAGCATAGATGACCCCCCTATCAAGACTCTTGTGTCCTTTCTGTGCAGGTTTCCTGGAAAATGAGATGGAAGGCAATGTTGAGATGCTCAAACTAGAAAAGTACCCGGAAACCCCTTTGCCTCGAGAAATGATTGATCTGGAGGTACTGAATTTGGAGAGGGCCGGGGAGAGGAAAGAGGATGCTCACCTGCATGTGCACATGATATGCTTGATGCAAGCCCTGTGCCAGGAGGGATGTGGGAATTCATGCTGGAAGAGCTTTTTTGCCTGAAGAGATGCTTCCCAACTCACTGTTTTATCAATTACATTAAGGCTGGTGGTGTTGCATGTTCAGAAGTAGACTGATCTTTTTACCTTGCCCCAAAGAAACCCTGGTCCAACTTATTAATGGGAAGGACATCATTGTCACAAAAAAATCTCCATCATCCTATCCTTTAGGAGAGAATAAGAAAGTTTTTGGTGATTAGTTAGAAGAACTAATGCTAGAACCTACTTCACTGCACACAAACCCAAAGGCTGTCTGCTCTGGTGGCAGTATGGCTATGGTGTAGCAATACTGGTGCATGACACAAGCATTCAGTAAATCTGGATTGAGGATTGTTGAGTACTGAGAGCTCTCTGCTCTCACTGAAAACCATGGAGAAGCAGCGGGAGTGAAGGGCATTTCAGCCTTGAAGGCTTGATTGCGATGTGCTGGGAGTGTGTGTTGTTTCAGATGTGCAGGGATTACTTTCTTCTAGCTCAACTGAAAGCTAAATTTGCAGGCTGGATCCTTTTTAAATGCTTCATATCTTTATAACTGGGAAGGAAAATTCTGCTTCTTGACGGCTTATATTTCACTGAGGAAAGGTGGTTTCCCAGTGTGTTCCTGGGACTTCCTGCTCACTGATTTTTGCCCTGTAACTAAAGAACCTAAGCCAATAACCCTGTTGTCGATAACTCCTTTTGCAATCACTGAATTATTGGTTATTGGCCTGCCTTTGAGTTTTCCTGAATGTGCTTGGATCTGAAACAGATGGTGCTGGAGAAACTTGAGGCCGAGCTGCTGGAAGCCAACCAGAACCAGCAAACTCTGAAGCAGAACTTTCTCGAGCTGACAGAGCTCAAACATCTGCTGAAGAAAACACAGGACTTTTTTGAGGTAAGAGGCCTCTCGGCTCTTCCAGCAGAGATGCTGAAGATTCCTAAAAACGTTCACATTTTTGTTTGTTGTATGTCATCAATTTTTATGCAGAACCCATTTCTCTTGTTACAGACTATAAGGTCATGGTTCAAGTGTAGAACAGTCCCTTGGGAGCCCGCCTGTTTCTGTGGGGCTCAAGAACTTCATGCACAGCTTTCTTTTGAAAACAAGATTTGTTTTAACTTTCTAAGACAAATTTTTTGCTCCTCCCTCTCCTCAGGCCCCTTACTTTGTAGACCTAACACTGTGTGGAAAGCTACCTTAAGGGAAAATAATGTCAGGAGAAAAATATGAAAATAATTTTCAAACTGGGAATATTGAATTGTTTTTAAAACTAATGTTTTCCAGAGAGAAACCAATCTGCCAGATGATTTCTTCAATGAAGACACATCTGGCCTACTGGAGCTGAGGAGCACTCCTGCTGCTGCAGCTGCCAAGCTGGGGTCTGTACCGGTAAAAGCTTAGAGTTTGGCCAAATTTCCCATTTGGGCCCACCTTGGTATGACATTGATACACTTCCTTCTGCTTTTTAGCGCACGTCACTCACTGTCTGTTCAGCTGACTAATCAAGGTGAAAGTGTGACTATACACTGAAAGGGAGTAGTCATCATCAAAACTATGGTCAGGATATGGGCTAATGAGGCAAAAGGATTTTACTTCTAAGCCAATTCCAGTGAGTCCTTTAGTAGGCACTGACTGAAATCATTAGCTTATAATATTTTGTGTGTAGCCTCTGGGCTCAGGCTGAAGGGTACCAGCCCAGTCACTATGGATGCAGATGTAACCACAGCAAAAAAGCCATGTATTTGATTGCATGTGGGGGTTGTCTAGAATAGAAAGCAGCACCACATTTGAGACGTAGTGGACTAAAAACACCACGGAGTGTAATGCTGATGATAACTTGGCAGGCAGCACAGACTCCAGTTGCTTTCCCTTACACCTACGTGATACAGGTGTGGTTAAACTTGCTGACACTTTTCTCCCAGGCTTTTAGCTGTTCATGCTGTGTTTTTCTGAAGTCACATTCAGCTCTTGAATGAGGATAGCATATGTTTGCAAGGGCTTGCCTTGGCAAGTGTGTGTACTAGTATACCACAGTGCACTTCAAAGGTGCAGGCTGGTGCTTCTGGGAATAGGAGAGCAAGAAGGAATAGCTAACACTGCCACTTCAAGCCTGCTGCCCACCACCTCCATCGTTCAATCGCTCTCTGTGTGTGTGACTTTAAACACCTCTCCGTTCCTTCATTCTTAAACAGAATTGTCTCTCTTTCATTTTTGCTGGTGTGGGGAGGACTACAATGTCTTAAAAGAAGAACAGTAGGATAAAGACAGAAGTTCATGAGATAAGAGGCAGGCTTGCAGCAACAAGGCCTTTCCTAGAAGCATCTAGAGCGCAGCAGAGCCCTGGCCTATAATGGACTTTATAGTGGACTATGAAGCACGAGCCTGTAAACTCACATATGTCAAAGATCCCGAAAGACTTAGAACCTGGCTCATCATTTATGTTTTTAACTCTGCTCAGATTCACAGCAGGGGTAATAAAGCGGGAACGGATGATAACCTTCGAGCGTTTGCTGTGGCGAGCCTGCAGGGGAAACATCTACCTGCGGTACGCGGAGATGGATACTCCGCTGGAGGACCCCGTCACGGTAGGCACCAATCTGCTTTTCCTTCACTCTGCTCCTCGTGCAGTCACATGTCTTGTGAAGACCAGATTGCTGCCCTGGCCACTCAGCAGCACTGACTCCGCTCCCCTAGAGGTGGGTGGCTGAAGGCCACCTGCAGAAGAAAGGAAGGAAAATACGAGGATGGGTGAATTATTTTTGGCATTGCTTTCCCCTCTCAGCGTTATTGATGTAGCTTTGTCCTTCTTGCTCAAGCCTCAGCAGGGTAGTTTTCATTATGGGGGAGATCAGCTGCGGTCATGGTCACCTGGGCCTGGCCATGGAGGGTTGATCCCTCCTGGGTCACTGGGTGAGCCCTGCACCCTCGTAGATCTCCTCTTCCTCCTGCCCTGCCTCTCTGCTCCACATCGCTCCTTCCCCTGTGCCTCATCCACCACACGTGGGGATGCTGGCCCCCCCAGCAAAGGGACCTTTGCCTGGTCCCCAAAGGCAAAACCCAAGGTCCCTTGGGGAAACCCTCTGCTCTGAGCATTGTTGCTGGAAACCTGGGACTGGAGGGAAAAGAAAAAGCAGCAAAGACACTGCCTAGAAAAAGAAATCTTTTCTGCACCAAATTCTTTGTTCTGGATGCTTAAATTCTGCTGGGATTGCATTGCAGAAAGAAGAGATGAAAAAGAACGTGTTCATTATCTTCTATCAAGGAGAGCAGCTTAAACAAAAAATCAAGAAGATTTGTGACGGGTAAGGCAGGCCCCGGAGCAGGTCGCAATGACTCTTGTGGAGGTGTTTACTTGTCAGCACGGGCTAGCTGAATTTGGAGCTGGGGATGAGAGCTCTGTGCTCTGCTTTTGCGCTTCGCTGCTGTATTCCCTTCTGCTTTTCAGTTCTGCTGCTCCTAATCATAAACTATATACATCACCCTGGCATCTGGAAATTAAAGTCCTAAATTTTCCAAAGTGGCATAGACATGTTGGGAGCCTCAGCTTCTATGTTTTTGAGACATCTAAAAGGGGACTCTTTTCAAAAAATAATACTTAGCTTCCTACCTCTGAAAATCAGGAGCCTTAACAGATGTTATGACTTGGGTATTCAGAACATGGTAATCCCCAAACTTATTTTCAGCCTTATTGTGTTTCAGCATGAAAAGGTGATGCTGTAATTTACTTAATCCTTTCATAAGGCCTCTGGGCAATATCTATGTAATCAGAGACAGAGCCCAGAAGAGAGATGGCTTCAGGCTTCATACAGCCTGTCTTGTTTCCACTCTGTTGAGCATCTTAGAAAGATAATTCTGTTTGAATATTTTGTTACTGTTTCATAACACTGATGACTGACGGGCTTTGTTACTGAGTAAGTCAGGTTTGACGGCAGGATCTGTATGCTGTCACCGAAGCCATTACAGACACAACCCTTTGGCCAGGTGAGGACAGCAAAGCTCTTCCAGCCTGGAGAGATTTGCAGGAGAGGAAGGGGAAAAGGAACATTTGCTTTTACCTGTCGTGTGCGCTTGGGTTACGTCTTTCTTTATGTCCTGGGTTTAATCAGATCAAAATCAGGAGAAGGTCAGTTTACCCAGCTGAAAGGACTGACTTCAGTCCAAATCAATCACATAAACCCGAAGACCCTTGAGGCCTAGTAGGATGAACCCAAAGACCCTTGAAGCCTAAAAGAAATTCTTGCAGTGGGAACATGGCATCCTCTGTGTGGCTGACAGTGGAGGGCCGTGGTCATCCAGAAAGCAAACCAGCCCACCCGTGACCCAGTGTACACTGTTCTATGGTCAGAACAGTCCTGGAGATGTCGGCAGATGCCTGCAGCTTGCGCTGCGCTGTGCAAAGATGTCAGGAAGCAGACACGTGGATGTGGCGGTAGGTTCATAGCAGGGAACTTAGATTAATCTCTCAGCCTTTTGTAGGTGAAGGAAAACACCCACAGGAGAAAAATCACCAGGATGTCCTTTGCAAAGCTAACACACTGGTTGTCATTTAATGCCAGTTAGTCAGTCTGGACTTTAATTCGTCTTTTATCTTCTTTTTCTTCTCCTTTTTGTTATTTGTTGCTTCCTAACATGCATATATATGTGGAAGTTTTGTTGAGTGGCCTTTTTTAAATGTATTGATATCACAACTCTCCTTTTTTGCTCGGTGGGCCATCAGCCATCCCTGGTACACAGGTTAAGGCATTTTGTTCCATTTTCAGGCAGGGTTTGCTATGCCTAAAGCAGATGACAGCATCATTCCAGCCCCAGCAGAACATTTCTGCTTAGCACTAAGTCTTTGCTCACAACAAGTAAATATCCTTCAAAAATCATGGTGCTGGTATAAGCTGGTCTCCTTCAAAGCAGGGTAAGATTTGTTTTCAGAGCAGTGCACTTCAGGTTATGTTTGTAGTCCCTGTTTGACTCTAATTGGTAACATCAGTCTGCCAATTTCATGAGCATTAAGTCCATGCACAAATTTATTAGTAAAAGGTATAAAGGGAACAGGCAGGAGGAAAATGTAAGATATTTTTCCCCCTTCTTTTCTTTCTTTTTTTTTTCTTTTTTTTTTTTTTTGGTGGCTGCCTGAGTGCTAATGTGAATACTAAACTGGGTTTATCAAGGTAAAGATTCCCCGCTGAATTCTTCCAGAGTGCTCAGAGATGTCAGTGCCATTAGGGTGAAGCTGATACTCAGTATGCAAAATGGCTGTTAAAAGATCAAAGCAACATTGCTGCAATAACCTTATTGGAAATGTGGGAACTGTGCAACATGGAGGAATAAGCTTTCAAGTTTGATTAAAAATCCTTATTAAGATGAACTGAGAGCTATGAAGAATAGGAAGCTGGAGATAATTAGGTAGGGTGAATAACCTTTGGAAACGAATGCCAGGTGTTGAGTGAGGAGAGATTCAGTTCTGGAAAGGGATATTTAGCTGAAGAGAGCGTGCTGGCATTACAACGAGCTTGGGGCTGATCTCTAGGAAACTGCTGTGTATTTTGTTCAATTTGCCACTGCCCTCACTTGTGCTGGTACTGGAATTGATTTGGGAGAGCGGATGCTGGTATATTCTGTGCTCAGGTGTAGTCAGCACATGATGTTTATCTGTACATAGAGCATGCATGTTTTTGTCTCCTAGGCAGGCATATAATTCTGTGGCTCTATTACACACTTTATCTTCTTTTAATTCCAAGTGCACCAGTGCAGGCCGTCAGCTTCACTGAAGGATGTGGAAGAGTGTTGCCTTATGTGGATGCTCCCTCCTGTGCTGCCTTCCTCCCCTGTAAATAGGGGTGGCACGAATACTACGTGGCACCACAGTGGCACTAGTACTAGGGTCACCGAGCACAAGAATATGGAGTAGTCTCTGCTGTGCTAGTCACTACAGCACCTTAGCTCCACTAGCGCTTGTAGGTGCTTGAGCTTTGCAGCAGTGAGTTCTTGGCAGGACATCTGGGCACCTGCTCTTTATGGACGAGGTGCACGTTGGCACTTGCTTTGCAGGCAGCGTTGTTGACTTTGTACCTTTCTAATAGGCATCTAACTTATTTATTTCTATTTGGTGTCACGTAATCCCATGCCTTAGGGTTCATGCAGTGGTTTGACCACGCTGCAGGGTATTATACTGGTATAAGTACTGCTATGCTAGCAGCATTTTAGCCGTGCTAGAAAAGATCACGCAGCGCAGCCCGAGCCCTCCCCCAGCGCCTGTGCAAGGGTAGTGCAGAGGCAGTGGCATGATATTTTTCCTGCCTCGGTGCAAGAGGGACATCTGTTGGCTACTGCAAGGAGGGCTTTGCCAGCGTTATTTTCTCTCATCTCTTTGCAGTCCTTGCAGTGAGGGAGAAGCCGATGCCCTCTTGCAGGAGAGAACGAGGGGGCTGTCCAAGCAGCTCCCGGAGATGCTAGCAGGGCTTCCCTATCGTGCAGGGAAGTAACGGAGGCTGCGGTGTGTTAGTGCAGGTCTGTGCACAACATCATGCCTCTCGCTTGATGCATCTATGATGAGGAATGATGAGGAGTGCTTTTGCAGCTACAGCAGCCAAAGGCATCCTTCCTCTCATGAGGGAGTAAATAAACTTTTGGCCGTATCTAGTAGGACACATGCAAGTTTGTTCAGCAATTGCATGCAAGAAGTACATAGTGTCAGGCCCGTAGTAAAGTCCAGTTCCCCCTTCTCTGAGATCTGGAGAGATCCAAGGAAGAAGTCAATCAAATAAACGATGTTTTTCACTTCTGTTTTACTGAGGCTAGATTTCGTGCCACAGTCTATCCCTGTCCAGAGTCTGCAACTGAGCGCCGAGAAATGCTTGATGGAGTGAACACAAGGATCGAGGATTTAAATACAGTTAAGTGGAATAATCTTCCTCAGGGTCCTAACCCGCGGGGTTGCCTGCAGGGACCAGAGCTGCCAGGGGACAGCCTCAATTTGTGCTGCACAACAGAGCACAATTTGCTGCTGTTGGCCATGCAGCGAGAGGTCAGAGGTTTAGACCATATGATGTGGGGCTGTGGGGTGGGCTCTAAGGTCATCATGAGGCTGAAGGAATCGTAACTAAAGTGCACGTTGTACAGACTGGCCAAAATGGTTACATTTAGCTCTTATAGCGCGATTTTGCTCATGTGCACATTGGCTCCCAAAGCCATGTCCTTTTGGTGGGTCAGAGAGTTGGGAAGTGGTTTGGCTGCAGTCTTTCAGCAGGCTATTGGCAGAGTTGAGCCCAATGTCTTTGATTTTGTAATGATGAAGTGCCACCATACACCGTGTCCTGCCCTGCCTCACTTCAGAGCTTACTAAAAGTATTTTTAAAACTTCTCTGGGAACTGAGCTCTTGTATGTAGGGTGTAGCCCAACCACACTGGGGTCAAGGTGGATTCTCAACATTTTTAAAAATATTTAATCTACGTTTTCTTTACTGAGAAAACTTATCTTGGGGCTATTGTCACATAAGCAATGGAAGAACGGATTGCACTGCTATGAACACTCCTTTCCACAACCCCCTTCCACCTGTCTTCCCAAAACCAGCTGCTGAGTAGATCATGCTGCCTCCTCTCTCCTCCTTGAGTGCTGCTTGTGGTGTGCTTACAGGTGATAACCCAAACTGAGTCCCACCGCCAGAGATTGCTGCATCAGGCAGCAGCCAACTTGTGGTCCTGGGGGATCAAGGTGAAGAAAATCAAGGCCATTTACCACATTCTGAATTGCTGTAACATCGATGTCACCCAGCAATGTGTCATTGCGGAGATCTGGTTCCCTGTGGCTGATGCTAGCCGGATAAAAAGAGCTCTCCATCAGGGAATGGTAAGAGCCTAATGCTTTGGGTCCCTAAAGTTCTTATGCAAACCACATTGCTCATACATTGAGCCTACTTTCAGGCTTCTATCTGTTACCATAATTCTGGACTCGCTTTTCTGCTTTTAATTAAAGTTGAAGTTGCCATGTGATCACTTGGCCTCAGGTAGCTTGTGGCCATAAATCTTTGCAGTTTTATGATCAGTCTATAGGAATCAGCAGTACTGGCAACTTCAATGCGCAGGGATCAATAGCACAAGGAATGGGGAAGCCTGGGTGAATGTTTGGATCCTGGATAAAGGATGTTTGGATGAGTGTTTGGACGCAGAGGACCAAATCAGTCTGTGGGACTGATTCCTTCCACTAATGAGCCCAGTTGTGTCTGTCCTTGTCACCTGATTTGCAGGAGAGAAGTGGCTCTACCATTTCCCCTATCCTCACTGCTGTGCACACCAGGATGGCACCTCCCACCTTCAACAGGACCAACAAGTTCACAGCTGGCTTTCAGGCCATTGTGGATGCATATGGCGTGGGCAACTACAGGGAGATGAACCCAGGTGGGAGAATGCTTGGTTACCTGCACCTGGCTTTTGCCAGAGCCAAAGCAAAGCCTCTCAACTCCATCACCATCCTAAAACATGCACTCATTGTTCACTGAAAAGTCTGAGCCAGGTCTTCTGACAGTTAAAATTAGCACTGTTCTGGTGCATAGCATGGATTTCCTCAGGCACAGAATTCGGCCATCTGTCTTCAGTGATTGATTTAGGCAGGAGTAACAAGCTACACAAATACAGGATGGGCAACAAATAACAAGGTAGCAGCTCTGCAGGAAAAGACCTAAGATAGCAAGGTAAACATAAACTGACCTTGTAATACCGAGACAAGAAAAGGCCACCATCAAAAGGGGATATATAAGCAAAATATGCAAAATATATGAAGAAATCTGCTTTACTCGGTGCTGACAAGGCCTCAGCTATTGAGGATGGTTTTGGCAAAGTGCCTGAGAAAAATGTGGAGCAATTGTAGAGAGTCTTAGGGAGACCACTGAGAACAAGCAGAAGACCAGAAACGGGGCTGACTGATGGGAGAGGATGCATTGAACTTGGGTTGTTTAAGCTGAGAAACTGACTGAAGAATGTGATAGCAGTCTTCAAATACTTTTTCCATTTCAAAAAATAATGCATTTGTCTATTCACTGTGGTTGTGGTGGTGGGGCAAGAAAAGATGGCAAGGAAGGTGAAGGTCCAGCAACAGGAAAATCTTGCTAGTGGTGGAGTTAGTTCAGCACTAGATTTGATTGCCTGGTGATTTGGGGAGACATCAATGGAGGTCTCTACTAACAGGTCAGAAGTAGTTTGGTGGAGTGAACTGCTCCTCAGCTGATGACCTTTTGCTTAGGAGAAGCTGAGATTCTTACTGTTTGCTTCCCACAGCTCCTTACACCATCATCACCTTCCCCTTCCTGTTTGCGGTGATGTTTGGAGATTGTGGCCATGGCGCTATCATGCTGGGCTTTGCTCTCTGGATGGTTGCTAGCGAGAAGAGCCTTTTGGCCCAGAAGAGCACTAATGAGGTGAGTGCCAGTGAGCTGATACACCATCATGCACCCTATTAATCTAGCAAAGGGTTCATCATCCCTGTTTGATAACGTCTAGCATCTGAAAGGCTGAATGTTGTTCCTTCCAAGATATTCATGAGGGACAAAGGTAGAGATTTGGCAAGTGACTCTGCACAGGGAGTTGGACAGGCTTGAGGGATCTGGAGTTTCCTATGGCTGGTTGTCGATGTTTATTTGTCTGCCTTTGTGTGTGTGGGCCAGGACTTTCCAGAAATCAGACCTTCCCATCCATAGCTTTCTCTCTGGTTAAGATGGCTGCACTCTCAGAAAGCAGCTCCTGTCAAAACCAATGGCAAAACCGGTTGAGTCTGAGGACACTGCACTCCAGTGGATTAGGCGGTCTTGTAGGGAGCTGAAGTGTGCTTTAGGAACTGAAGCTGTTTATATATGTATAGATCAGAGTCCAATAGCCAGGTACTGACTGTGCTGGGAGAACTGGGTCACCTGTACAGGAAAACAGATATATCCAGATTTAGCCTTCTGTGACAAATTCTGAGGAGCAGAGCTGGACTGGAGGTTGGGCACCAAGTGCAACAACCGTAAGAACAAATATTTGCTGTGGCTCAGGTAGGTGGATGTTTTAACTGAAATGAGAAGCTGGAGTGCACGTGATTTATATTGCCATGAGTGCCTCAGAAAAGCAAATAATGGCAGAGGATATGAAATGATTGCTCTGGGAGAATTCCCCTGCCCCGAGGCCTGGTAGGACTGGCAGTATCATTTGGTGGGACTGGTGGTATTTTGTTCACCTCCTCTGGGCCTACCTTCTCCCTCTGCAGATCTGGAACACCTTTTTCAGTGGGCGCTACCTCATCCTGCTCATGGGCATATTCTCCATGTACACTGGCTTCATCTACAATGACTGCTTCTCCAAATCATTCAACATCTTTGGTTCTTCCTGGCACATCATCTCCATGTTTAAAAATAACACTTGGACGTAAGTGACTATATTTGTTAAACAAGTCAAAACATGCTAAATGTCGTGTGTGGGCTTTAAAAGAAAGACACTGAATATCTGTGGGAGGAGGGGAAGAATTCTCTGCTGTGACTTTGGTCACAAATGAATCAGAGTTTGTGTCTAACACAGAGACAAAAACACTATTGAAATGGAAATACAGAGTCCCTGGGACCAAACCTAGCTGTCCAGTCTGCCTTTCATAAAACCTCCAAGTGTCCAAGACTGATACAGAGGGAGTTTTCAGTGGGATGAAGAACCAACATTGTGTGGGACCCATTTCCATACATGACTACATGTGCACGCAAGCCCAGCATAGAAGGTCACTGGGAGTCAGTAACAAGAATAATCTGACAGTCCTTAGCACTTCTCACATAAACATACCTTAGGCTTAAATAGTGAGATTAAGCTATAAAGGTCATTTCACTTTTGTCTGGTAGTGACGATATACTTCTGGACAATTCGGCGCTGCAGCTGGATCCAGCAGTCCCAGGAGTCTACTCTGGAAATCCATATCCATTTGGAATAGATCCGGTAATTAAATTAAATTGCTCTAAGATCGTTTGTATTTCAATCCCGTTTCCATATAGCAGGTATATCAGTAAGTTACAAATCTCTCTCCTGAAGCCATGCTGTTAAATTCTTCCTCTTTGCCCATTCTCTACACTCTGGCTGTGATGTTTTCTTTATCAGCTAAGGCTGTAGATATAATCATCCTTTCTTTTTTTGATTTTCTTTTTTTCCCTCTCTCTCTCTGGTAATTTTGCACAGGCCATAGCAAAACAGTAAATAGGAAGGAATTTTGTTTTTGCCAGAGGGTGGTCTTGTGCTCTAATCTCTGCTCTCTCATGAGACTGCTGCACCCAGCTTCCTTACATAAGGATTTAATGTGTTCTACAGCTACCTCACCAGTTTGAGGGTTAAGTCCTGATTTCCATGCAGTGTGTTTCACACACAGACTATGAAGTAAATGGTAGTATTATTTAACTGATCTGCTGTGCTGTTGTGGTCTACTTTCCCTTTATTGCTGTTCTCTATCATATATTTAAATGCTATCATTAACATCAAACTTTCCTGTTTCAATCTTAAAATCAGCCAATTAGCATTTGCCTTACTGGATGTGACCTCGTTTCCGTGGGTTCCACAAAGAAATACTGGTTTATCTTGAAAGGCCTGAGGCAAAATCATGGCTTTTTTCTAAAGATTAGTTATTTCCTCTATTAAATGAGGATAATACTTTACACCTTTAAGGCAAGAAGCCTGAAGGAGTGAAAAGTACTATAAATTTCACTCTTTTTTTCTCAATTTTCTGTCATTTCACTCAAATTTCTGTCATTTGGTGTCTTCTTGATAGAACTGGTAGGAGTAAATTGATGGCATCAAAGTTAAAACTTTCACAGATTTGTTACCGCGCAGATACCTGAAAGTCATCTTCTTCTGTCTCTCTTTGCTCTGCAGATCTGGAATATTGCATCAAACAAGCTGACTTTCCTGAACTCCTACAAAATGAAGATGTCAGTTGTCATAGGGATTGTGCACATGGTTTTTGGCGTGATACTCAGTCTCTTCAACCACATGTAAGTCTGTTTCACTGGGCCTCTTGCTGTAGCACACTAGTTCCCATCTCTGAAATCCCAGAACCCTTGGGCACACTCTTATTTATTTTTTATTTAATTCCTTCTACAAAAGTATGTGCAAGGATTTGGCCTTCTAGAGCATTTTCCCAAGCGTTCACTTCTGCACTTCAGCAGCATCAAACTCAGCAGTCCCTATTACAAACTGATTGTCCTTCCAGGCAGTGCCACACACTTCATCACATAGCTTTGGCGTTGTAGACAAGCAAAATATTTAGGCTGTTCCTACTATAACAATTTCCACTTACCACAAAAAATGCTGGCAGTCAAGTTATCTGTACTGCATGGACTAGGTGTTTTTTTTCTTCAGTGAAATCATGGTCTTCACTAATTGTGAAGCTTAATTGCAATCATTTACATAATTTTTAAGCCAATTAAATATAATCCTAATTGCTTTTTAGCAGTGACATAAAGCCTATCAAGAAGGCAAATTAGTACTTAGTACTATTTGGTTATTCTTCTCAATGCCACACAGTGCCATCCAGGCACAGTTAGTCACACTTAGCACCACAGATCTGAAATCAAAAGACTCAGTTACAATGCTCAGCTGTGCATCTGGGAATTGTGCTGGTGCTCAAACTAGTGAGCTATGAAACCACACTGACTGGGAAGGCTGAGCAGGGAAGTGTCCTAAGGGAAGGACTTGTGTCCTTCTAACCTTGATGTCTTGGCCTGGCAATTCAAATTGTACCTTTCCCCAGTGCAAGCTTAAGTGTCCCGTGCACTGCCCCTTGCCACTGTGGGCACAGAGCCAAGTTTTGTCCTGAGTAAATTCCCTTTTGCTTCCTCTCTTTGTGTTCTTGATTTTGCAGATATGACAGAGTACAGTAAAATAAAAATAGTAGTATCTCCCACCATTGATTACCATCATCCTGGAAGACAAAACTCTTGTTCTAGTCTAGAGACCACTGAAACTATGCACAGCGTGTGTGTGTGTCTGTCCATTTCCTGACCTAGGGAGCCTTTGGTCAGGATCTCTATCTGTGCTCGGCTGTACTTCTGCCTTTGCCCACCAAATATGAACAGTTGTACATATAGTGGATGACCCTGTCTTACAGTGCACCTCTTGGGAGGTGCGTAGCAATCCTCAAAGACAGGAAGATTTCCCAGCTGAGGGAAATGGCAATTGTGCCTACCAGGTTTGAATCTATCCCTGATTCTGACCTTGCCAGCTTATAATGTTTAACTTTGCCATGCTTTGAAAAAAAAAGCCATTTATTTCAATGTATTAATTCTCTGAGATGCTGAGGTACTAATGGGTCAAGTACAGAAACCTGAACAGAGAGTATGAAAAAGCTTTGTATTAAGTAATGATTTCTATTTATAAGGAATACAACTATAGATTTCTTTCTTGATCAACAACACTTGTTAGTTTTTTAATGTGGTTTTGCAAAGGCACAGTACTGTTATAGTTTGTGGCAACCTTGTCCTGTATTTATTGTAGATCTCTCTTCTGATTCTTTGCAGCTACTTCAAGAAATATATAAACATTATTCTGCAGTTCATTCCAGAGATGATCTTTATTATCTGTCTTTTTGGCTATCTGGTTTTCATGATTATTTTCAAATGGTGCCGTTTTGATGTCTACTCATCCCAGAGTGCGCCAAGCATTCTCATCCACTTCATCAATATGTTCCTGTTTAATTACAGTGATGCTACAAATGCCCCACTGTATCTGCATCAGGTATGGATAAAGCAACTCGAATTTGCTGGACCTGTTTGCACTCGAGCAGTGATTTGACTCACCAAGAGGTTGTGAAGGGTGGGCAAGAGGGTAGGGAACAGGCTTAGAAACTCAGCTACTCATGCCAGTCATGTAAGTGAAGTTCTTCTGGTTCACATGTGAAAAGCAGTTTGCCCTCCCTTCAAAAAGTCACTAATTAATATTTTGCCTCGTAACAACCCAACGAGACTTCCAAACAGAAATATTTTTTTTCGTACACAAAATCCTTCCCCCCTATTAATTCAGTCTATGCCATCCACCTGGGTAGTTTCAATGCAAAGACCATGAGACCAACTCTATTCAGGGGTTGGTTTAGATCTAGAGATCTGAGATGGTCTTAAAAAAAAAAAAAAACGAAAAAAGGCAAAGTAAACGTATTCTTACAATGGTGTTGTGTGTAGTTGTTTTTGTTATTGTTTCTTTTTGTTTATTTCTTTTAAACTGGATTAGTTCCCTAACTCAGTTGATAGTGTGACACTACAACACAGGAGCACCTTAAAATTGGCATTGCTGGTGTGGGCAATATATTATCAAACCTAAGTTACTTGGGTTCAGTTCCTTTCTGGAACCGAAGATGGATAAGTAGTCCTAGATCCCCTGCATTTCAGGGGAGAACCTGAACCACATGGCTCTTCCTGCAGCATTTCTACTTTGATCAAAGCAAGGAAGAGTGACTAGCCCAAGCAAACGGCTATGACATTCTCCTGGGACACGGTAGAGCCAGGTTCAAGCTGGTAACATTGGGTTTTGTCGAATTAACACTCTTCAACATGAAAGCCTTTTATCTCCATGTCCCCATCTCTAGCTGGCAGTGCTTTCTGAAGACTTCAGCTACAATCATTTCCATGACCTTACAGCAGAGATTCAACATAGAAGGGAAATAGATCTACTGAAATTTAAACTTATTTTATAGAATCAGATTTCTCTTAAGTGTAATGACAAGAGAAAGAAAAAGTGATTTTTTTTTTGCTTTTCTTGTCATCTCTTTTACAGAAGGAAGTTCAGAGCTTCTTGGTCATATTTGCTCTGATTGCCATTCCCTGGATGCTTCTAATCAAACCTTTCATTCTCCGAGCCAACCACCAGAAAGCACAGCGCATGGTAAGGGATGTGAATCTATTGCTGTTTCAAACATGGAGCTTCAGTTCAGCAAAGGCAAAATTGAGCAGACAGCCCCCAAAAGTGTTTGCAATAGTCTGCCCCGATGTCAGAATTTCACCAGTGGTTTCATTATTGCATGCATGCTAAGAGGTATTTGACTGAGCCACCCAAAGGTGCTTTTGCTCACATCGCCATACCCTTTTTGTTGTGAGAGGACCTCAGCTGATACTGAGCTCCTCCAAAGCAGTACCAGAAACAGAGATGGTTGAAAGAGATGGACACGCTCGTAAAGCCAACACTGGGCCCTGGCAGAGGTCTCTGTTGCCTGTTCACAGCTGTCATTAACAACAGGTTGGCTGCTCTGTGTGAACAGGGAATCTGGGTTGCTCCCAGCCTTGGAGGTATCACCACAGTTTGAAGAGGGTGCTTGCTTTGAAAGCTGCTGTCTGCTTTCCAGCAGTGCTTTCTTCCCCAAGTCATTGCCTTCACATTATCAGAGCCCTTCTTCTCTTGGGTTCTGCAATTTGCCCAGCTCTTCAGCGTGTAATTGCTGCAGCTGCAGCAGTTTCCCAGTTGCTTATTAATTCTCTCCTTTATTACCTCAACAGTTCTTAACTCATCTGTCACAAGTTACTTCTCTTTATAGTTGGAGGTAGTGCCTGGAGTATCTTTTATAGGGCACAGATGTTCCCATTTGAAGAAAGTGATGCTAGTTGTGCTGTGTGACCTTTCCCCATCCAGGCACTTCCGACCTGTAACTGAAAGCCAGGTCCCATGGGGACCTTTGCAGCCCTTTCTCTGTGCTATCATTTGTTATTATGTCTGTCTTCTGGCATTTGGATGAAAGCTTGTCATGGATAACTCCATCTCCCATTTTTATGCTGGCAACACCTGACATATTTTCCTCACCTCCTATTCTGCCCTTGTATTTCATTCTGTGATTTACATATGTTAGCTGTCTGATTGCATGTTAGATTTACCCAGATTTATACATTTGCAATGAAGTGTGTTCTCTATGTTGACATTCAGGTAAATCAGATTTAGCAGGTGTGACAAAGATTACTTGTGCAACAGGAAACAATACATTGTTATGAGACAGCCCATGAAACCCGTTAGAAACTATAAAGAATGTCAGAGTAGAGCCCAATAGAAGCTGTGGAGTCTTTTGCAGTGAAGTCTGTTATACTATGTAATAGGACTGTTATTCACATATAATATAGGACTATTCTTATCTATGTTGTGCCATTGTTTCTGGAGTGAGGCTCACATCAGATTGTTCAGGTCTTTGACAATGTCCAATAAAAATGATTATGGAGTGAAGATGGATGATCATTAGATTATTTTCAACTAAAAACGGATCTAAAAACAGTTACTGTTCAACTGTCCAACTTAACTACTCAACTACTGTTCAACTGAAAACAGATCACTTACTACAGATCAGTTTTAATGTGATTCCAGGACACATCTAATTTGAACATATTTTTAGAAGGAAAACAATAACTAGGAAAGAAGCTAGAAGGCTGTAATGAGTGGCAAAGGCCATGCTCCAAGCATATAAGCTTGTGATATATTTCTGAAGTTAAATTAAAGATTCTGTAACTCGTTTCACTTTATTAAAGCTACTAAAATAACAGTGTAACTTTTCAACAGTGGGTATTAATTTTTGAAGAAGTAAAGGGACATTTAGTTTCGAAGCCTGATATAACTTGATTGAACCAGACAATTCCAGTTACTGTTTGACCTTCATCAGGTTACCTGGTCATTCCAGGATCCCTTTCCATTTCACTTGCATCGATGCTAATTTGTTTGATTGCAACTTCTCCTGGTTTACCTGCATGCATCATCAGCCTTACCATGCCTCAGTTTTCCCATTTGCCAAACATGATGTATCTTTACAGAATTGTTGAGGTTGGAAGAGACCTTTAGAGATCCCGTAGTCCACCCTCCACACTGCTCAAGTATAGTCACCTAGAGCATATTGTCTAGGACTGTATCCAGATGGCTTTTGAATATCTCCAAGGAAGGAGATTCCACAACCTCTCTGGGAAGCCTGTTCCAGGGCTCTGTCACTCTCACAGTAAAGAAGTTATTTTCTCATGTTCAGGCAGGACTTTCTGGTTTCACTTTGTGCCCATTACCTCTCATCCTGTCACTGAACACCACTGAAGAGGGGGTCTGAAAATGGGGCCTCTTTACACCCTCCCTTCAAATGCTTATACGCATTGTTAAGATTCCCCTCGCAGTCTTCTCTTTACCAGGTTAGACAGTCCCAGTTCTCTCAGCCTTTCCTCATAGGAATGATTCTCCTTAATCCTCTTGGTAGTCCTTCCATGGACTTGGTCCAATAGCTCTATGTCTCTCTCATGCTGGGTAGCCCAGCACTGGGCACAGTATTTCAGGTGTGGAGTAGAGGGGAAGGATCACCTCCCTCAACCTGCTGGCAATACTCTTCCTAAAGCACCCAAGATACCATTGACCTTCTTGACCGCAAGAGCACATTGCTGGCTCGTGGTCAGCCTGAGGTACAACAGGACTCCCATGTCCTACTCCACAGAGCTGCTCTCTAACAGGTCAGTCAAGCCCAGCCTATATCGGTGCATGGGGTCATTATTCCCCAGGTGCAGGATCCTGCACTTCCTTGGGTTGAACTTCATGGGGCTCCTCTCTGGCCATCTCTGTACCTAAAGTCAAGGCCTGCTGAATGGCAGCACAGCCCTCTTGTGTATCAGCCATTCATCCCAGTCTTGTATCATCAACAAACTTACTGGGGGTGCACAGTGTTTCTTCATCCAGATTCTTGATGAATAAGTTGAACAAAATTGGACAAAGTATTGTGATCCCTGGGGGATACTGCTAGCTACAGGACTCCAACATAGACTTTGCATGTTTGAGCTCTACCCCTGAGCAAGTTTTCAGTTTACCTAGCTGTCTTCTCCACTGGTCTGTGCTTCATCAACTTATCCATAAAGATGTTATTGGAGGTGGTGTCAAAAAGTTTACTGAAGTCAAGGTAGACAACATCCTCTGCTCATTGTCTAATGATGTTTCTCGTGGTACTAAGCATGCATTAGAAAGATGAAGAGACTAGCTCCAGATTATGTTGGAATCACTGGAAAATGCTCTAGAAAGGAAAATATCAAAGTATGACAGTCATTTGTTAGGAATACTCAATTATCCTCGTCTTTGTTCAGTGACTGTTGAAATTGCACTCATACCCTTTGCACAATTCTTATATGTTATATATAATGAGCTTAACAATGAAGTCATGTGCCATGATCTGCTTCTTTTTGGTACCAGCCTGTTGGATGACCCAAAAAACCCACATTATATTTTCCTTTTGAAAGATTCGGTCTCAAGCCACCTCAGGAAATCCTGCAGATGAAAGCAACGCAAACATCCTAGAGGTCAACCATTCCAAAAAAACTGCCCAAGGAGACCACAGTGGTGGTCATGGAGGACATGAAGATGATGATGAAGAGGTAGGAAAACCTGAACAGGCTAAAGATGTGAAACGATAATTCAGACAAACACAACGATACAAAATACAGAACAAAGAAGGCTCCTGCAGAGTTTCCAGTCCTTCCTTTTAACAGGATACCAAGACATTCTGTACTAGCAATTTGTGTTTCCAAACAGAGCACACTTTGGAAAATTGAATAAATTCCTCTAACTTGTTCCTGAAGTTTAGCCTGGTGTGGTCAGGCATTCCCGCAAATCTCAAGCTTTCTGTTCCTCAGGAGCATTGCTTGGCTTCCACAGTGCACCCAGAGAAAGTCAAGACTTTCCCAAGTGTCAGCAGATATTTCTTGCTTTAAATTGCTAAGATGCATTTAGAAGTCTGCAGACTACAGTGCTGGCTGAGGAGAAAAGTCTTCCTTTGGCAGATGCTGTCAAATGCTTCTGTGACATACAGCAGCACAGTGAAATAAATGAAAAAGAGGTTCAAACCTTATAGAGGGTTGAGATATCAACAATACTTTGAGTAGATATGGCTGACGGGGAAGGAAACAACACTCAACACTTAGAAGATATGTTTATTAATTGATACATCCCAAAAGGCATATGCCAGTAGGCAGGTATTCAGAAAATATCAATTGTAAATAAGAATTTCAGTTTCCAGAAGAAATGAAAATGATTAGTCTCATTTGGATTGCCATATTATCCTGAGTTTGAAATTGTGAGACTGGAATACGAGCTGATTCTCAGCATTTGCTTTTCACTGGAATTGTATTTCTTGTATATGTAAGAAATCATAGAGAAGGGCTATTTCTCAAAGCAGTCTTTTAGATCTGTAAAATATCCTCATGTTGCTCAGCACATAGCAAAGGAAAGGGAGGAGTATAAAGAGTCTTTCATAGAATGTTACTCGGTCATTGAACTGTGCTTGTTTTTGTACGTTGTTTCAGTTCGACTTTGGAGACATATTTGTCCACCAAGCTATTCACACCATTGAATACTGCCTTGGCTGCATCTCCAACACAGCATCCTATCTGCGGCTCTGGGCGCTGAGCTTAGCTCATGCACGTGAGTGATTGACTATATATCACTTACCTTACTGGCAAAACCATGCTGACTACTGCTTCTACTAGTATTTTATTGTTTCTTATAATTTTGTAATTGTAATTTTGTAATTGTAATTTTTTTCCCTCATGAAATCAAAGTTCTTGTGAAAAAAAAAATGTGTCTTGAAATGATTTGCTTGAGATCAGGTTAATCCAAGCATATTGCAGTAGTTACCTGCTTGGTTTTTAGTGGTGCTTCCTGGAAGCTCCAGATCATGTTGCTCCTGACTGCATTTCCTCTCTGGGAGTGTAGTCTACAGCCTCCCATCTGGAAGAATCCTCATAGTATATAGCATGATAGGAGGTGAGGTCCGCATTTGCAGTACAATCCATGAGGTAAATGTAGCACACTCCCCTGGACTACATATCCCAGGAGGAACTTGCTGCAGAACTTTAGTGGATGCAAATAGGTTGCAATAGTTTGCAGTAAGTTGGTTTGCAGCCAACACACTGGTTTTATATGGAAGACAGGTATTTAAAGAAAATGCAGTAGACCAAATAAAGAGCCCAGCTAAGGTCATGTTGTATGCTATGCCAGAATTCTGTCCGGAAAACCAACATATTTCTTTGCAGCCTTACAAAATGGGTTTTGACAGGAATATTTTCCTGACAGTTGCAGTTGCAAGGGCTCCCTCACATCCATTGTCACCTGAAGTAATAGGTCATTGAATTTCAGTCTGAAGATGGCCTACAGCCTCTCTATAATGACTTAAAAAAAAGGGAGGTGGGGGGAAGGATGAACTAGTGGTTAGGGAAGCAGCAAGCAGTCTTAAAATCTCAATCTACTGCCCAGCTGCCATGTTAAAGAGGTTCAAATTAAATTGATGATTAAGCTGATATCATGGCAGGTTACCATCAATCCTAGGAGCAACCTCATGATGACTTGTGATGCAAAGCTAAACAGCACCATGAGGTTCCAAAAGAGGGAAGAAAAGCCATGGCGAATAATCTGCATTTGTTTCTCCTACTCCATCTATCATGAGGAGACAAGGTGGCCATAAAACATTACTGTCACAGGGGCTCATGCATTATATTAGGCCAGCTCATCTAACTGGAAGAAGTGGATGAGCTTTGAGCTAAATCCTGTGGCCTGTGTTGCATTTGTGGAGGTTGCTCAGCATTGTTTTCCTTTTATTTAATTTTGTAGAGCTGTCAGAAGTTCTCTGGACCATGGTGATGCACAATGGGTTGAACAACAGCAGCTGGGCAGGTCTCATTGTCGTCTTCATCATCTTTGCTGCATTCGCAGTGCTGACTGTAGCCATCCTGCTCGTCATGGAGGGGCTCTCAGCCTTTCTGCATGCTTTGCGTCTTCACTGGTAGGTGTATTGGTCTGTGGGAGTTTTTTTCTGGAGCACTCCTTGGGAGGAATAAGGCTGTAGAAATGGAGGTGGCCATACTAGCTAATGTTTGACACACACCATGAATTCAGATATCAGTGTCCCTAAGCAAAGTAATGAGGAGTCTCTGAGGGAGGGGAGCTCAGAGCTCTCTGTTCTTCCTCTGGGCCGTTTTCTATGGCTTAATCTTCAAGAGCCTATGGAGACTGGCCTCAAAACCCAAGCTCCTAACTCAAAAGTGAGCAAAATCTTTCAGGCACATATCATATGCATACATGATATAACATAGGTCCAGCTTCAGCTAAGATGTTTGACTTCTGTTAATCACTAGTGGCGCATATGCAGTTAGCACCGGATATCAGTAATAGTGCCATATCTGCAGTTACAATCCCACTGGGATATTGTAGCTGGTATCATCCAGCCATTAGCAACATTTGTGGTGTCCTGGATCAGAGTTGCCAGACCGGCAAAGATAAGCAGTGCCCATGAATCATGGACAGATGTGGCAAATGGCAACGTGCAGCTGTCTGCCCAGGTCAGTGAGCTGGGCCACCGGGGCCATCTTGATGTGAATGGTAAGGACGGAAGGCACAGTCACATCACAGTGTGGCATACCCCAGTCAGGGTTACATTCAAGCAAGCCTGCTGGAGATTAGATGCCACAGCAGGAATACAGCTGGGGCTGCAAAACCTGCTGAAAAACTGGGACAATTCTCATGCCATCAGCTCAGGTGGTGCTCCCTGACTATATTTGCTCTGTGACAAACCAGCTTCAAGTTAGTTCATCCTTGTCTTCACTGAGGACATTTAGACACCCCTCAGGTTAAGACATAGAGCAAGACTAAGACAACAAACTCTTCATGACTTGGCCTTCTCCCTGAGCATGAAAAAGCTGTGGCCTTTTTCACCATTTAATGTCCCAGCACTAACAACAAACACTGCCAGTGAAAATCAGTGTGGAGCTGCTTCTTGTTGTGTTGGGGATGGGGATGAAGTCTGTTAGGCAGCGTTGTGCTGTGCTGCACATCACGGTGATGGAGCTTGCCCTCACGTGCTCAGAGCTGCTAGAGCAGGGTAGGATCAGAGTTTACCAGGCAATCGAGGTCCTGCTGGCTAGCCACACCAAGAGCATTTCCAGGCTGACTTGTGAAAGGTCAGACCAGATGTATGACAAGTAGCTCTCCGGAGCTGATCCTGGAAGGAACCCGTGCTTCCAGCTCGGAGGCCACAAGCTCTCGGAGTCGTTCTCTTTTCCCTGGAGGATGCCATGTCTCAGTCTCTATGCTGGGTTTGTGCACCCTTCCCTCCCAACCTTTTCCACAATTTGAAGTGGATGCAAAGTCCCTCTGTGGTCTTTCCTGCAGGGTGGAGTTCCAGAACAAGTTCTACGTTGGAGCAGGCTACAAATTTTCTCCCTTCTCCTTCAAGAACATCATAGATGGCACTGCAGAAGAATAAAGTCAGTGCATCACTTCCTCACTGCTGAGAGCAGGTTTTGCTTTCTCTTAATTTCCTCATGGGATATATAGAATAAAACAGAGTGGGGCATGGCTCTTAAAAGAAGAGCTGTTAATGAAAATGCCTTAGCTTGGCAAAAATGCAACTCTGAAAACTGGCCATTTTTCACATGTATCACTGTAACAACCAAGAGCAACAAAGGTATGGCATTAACTGGACTGTGTGGACCTTTGCCTGCATATCTCTACTGAGGTCTGCCAAGCACCTGGATCTCAGCAATTGGTTGGGTCAACTGTCTAGTGCATGGTTAAAAAGATGAAATGCACCTTTTTGAATTAAATCGATTATCAATAATCAACTTGCATCTGTTTTGTGCCATTTACTGCCCTATCTTTGTGGTATATTTATTTCCCAGGAAAATAAATTCGGGCTGTTTCTTCAAGCTGGAGTTGATCACATGACAGCAATTATCTCGCTTAGAAGTTTTAGCCCTTCATTTAGCACACAATACAAAACAGCTTAAAGGCAGATCATATTGCAGGCTTACAATTTTCTATATGCTTTAGTACAACAACCCACTTTTTATCTGATTTGCTCCAGGGCTTAACAGTGCTAGATTATAGAGTTTTACACACGTCATCGCTTAAGAAAAGTGTTAGTTTCGAGCAGTGTAAACAAAAGAATGTACTAGTTTGTATTTATTTTTCTGTATGTTTCTCTATTGACTTATTTCTCATTGGAGATTTAAGATGACTCCTCTCGTGCGGTATTTTTCAAGATGTTGTTAAAGCAGGTTTTATAAAAATGCAAATACCCAGTGAACAGAAAGAAGAAATAAACTACAACAATTGAGATGAATTTGCTGTTGATATGCTATGATCTTTCCTAAATATTAGTGCATTAGAAATTTTTAACATTGAATTAACCATGATGTGCTATTTTTAAAATGTTATGGCACCATGGAGAATGTAAGATCCTGGCACAGCACACTGATGATTTTGAAGATGGCAGTGCTTCCACAGGGTATGGCGAACAGGCCTTCTTAAACCTCACATCCTTGATATCCATATCCACCAAAGAAACCCACCTGGCAGATCTTCCTGGCAAGTTGAGCAGTGGGATAGTTAATAGAGAGTGACTCCCATGATCAGACTTAAGAGTTACCATCGTGCTACGGTGACCAGGGAGAAATAAAACCCCAGTAAAAAGAGTTATTTTACCTTTCTTCTTGGGCTGCCAAGAAGTCATACTGGTGCTGGGCACACTGGTTACCAACAGCATTAGGAGTCTGGTTTCATTTTAATGAGGTTTGTAGCTGTGTCTATGACCATGTGTTACTTTGCACCACATTTTTTTTGGGAAGGAGTACATTGCAGTGTAGAGACAAAAAATATGCGGATAAAATGCAACTAGAGTCATAGTTCCTCTGCCTATGTAGATCACATTTGCTTCTTCATTCTGGTTTAATTGGTTTATTCCTATTCTGCAGAGGTTTGAGAGAAAAACTGTCCTGAAGCAAGACAGGCCAAACTAGTTTGATGCATTACCCAACACAGAGAAAACAATTTGCTTTATGAAACAGTGGGCGGATTTCCTGCACAAACACATATTTTATCTTTATTGCACCTTTCCCTGTGATTGCAGTGTAACTGAGAAGGTGATTACCTGGAACAGATTATCCTTTCCTTTTAGAGCTTCTTGATGTTTTGCTTTTTGCCAGAGCTTTACATTTTAAGCACGAAAAACAAGCTCTGCTGTGAATACACCAGGTGACAAGATGATCTGTTGTTTACTGTGCTGAACAGTGACTCAGATATTTGGCTGAATTTTGTGTTCAGCTCTGTCTTTCTGCACGCAGCGGAGTGACTCGGCGCCGCCCGTGACTTGCTCGCGTGGTTAGGAGATGGGGACACGCTCTGCAAGAGGACTGACCCCGTCATGATTTGAGACCATCCAGGTGAAATGTTGCTGAGAGCCAGGGTCCTTCTTACCCGCTTTTTGTAAGACTCATGTAACCTCTCCCAAAATGCTCCAGAGTTCCTTGTTTTAGAAGTGTTCTCCTGCAGAAGACAAGGGGGATTTTGGAGCAAGAAAATCGTCTGCCTATTCCCCTGTGCAGCCTCTATGCAGAAAAGGGCTGTGTTTTCTAGCTCGTGCTGTGAAGGTGGCCACCAGAGGTGGGCAGGTCCAGCAAAAATCATGGCTGTAGGCTAGCACGCCTCGGTATAACGTCCCGCTCTCTGTATTTGGGCTTTACCCATTGCTGGAGGAAGTATGACTTCTGGTTACCTACCTTAGGAATTTTTACCAAATAACGACCTCAGCTGGCACCTCTGGGGTGAGATCAGGAGCTGGGCGTAGGGATGGATGGATGGTCACTCTGCCACATGGAATGGGACCTGTGGAATCAAAATTCGTCTCACTGCTAGGAAGGTGTTTGTTTGTAGTGACACCAGCTATATCATATTGTAGGAACGACAGGCACCATGTTCTCCTCTTGCTTCTTGGGTCCTTCCTTAGAGGTGACAAGGAACTGCTTATTGGACAGAGCTTTTTATACCCTCTAGGGTATAAAATTTATGCCCTTAGGGTATACATGACTCCATTCTTCATAAATCTTAAGCAAAATCTTAAGCACGTCCCTGAGACTAAGAATTTCAAGGTATTTTGGTCCGCTTTTTTCCCCTTCTGCCCTGGGAAGCTGGGCAAATGTCCATACCATTCTGTGACCACATGCAGAGCTTCTGAGTTTTTGCAATAAAAAGCATAGCAGTATGGATCTGGCAGCCTGGCTCATGCATCTGTTTCAGCAGTTGCCAATAATGGCTGTTACTTAATATTAGATATTATTAAAAGGAAGATATAAAATAAGGCTATGAAATAGCATATGTTGACTGGCAGCAAATGCCTTCCTGATGTGTGGAAGCATGAGATTCAGCATGGGAGCTGCTTGCTTTTAGAAACTATCACAACCCTGCTGCCAGCTCAGCATTCGACTTTGAAAAAATAAAAAAAGGATTTGAGGAACACTAAGGGGAAAAGAGGAAAAAGTCACTCCAGTTTCTTTCCTAGGCAGAGACTAAAGCCAGGGCCCCTGCACTTGAGCAGCAGAGGTCAACATATACCTCTTAACCAAGAGCACATGCCTGCTCTAGCTTAGATTTACTGGCTGGAGTAATGTTAAACTTGTACTCAGACTTGCTGCATGGCGAGATCAGGATCGCTGTGATGGTTCAAGGCACCGACACTCCCTGCAGTTCGGTGCTTCCCAGGAGTTTCAGAGGGATGACACATGCACGCAGACCCCATTTTCTTCATGGTGATGCCCCCTGCACTGCTGGGGATCAGCTGCAACAGCTTTCCTGAACTTCTTGAATAATAAATATACTAAGCTGGGGGCACCCTTAGCTGCGACCTCCCTGGCCTCCCCTCGGAGATGTCTCCCTGCGCTTCTGCAGGGCACGGGTGGTGGCAGAGTCGTCCCTTGAAGGAGGGGCAGGCGAGCGCGGTCCTGCGGCGGGAGGGCTCTGCAAACTCCTCCGTGGGCAGGCGAGCGCGGGAGGCACCTGCCTGTGCCCGGCTGGGAGCAGACCTCGTCCCCGGGAGCCCATCCCTGCCCCGCGGCAGCCGCTGCAGGAGAAAGAAAATAGGACTAAAACAGCTGGGAAAGAGGCAAGGCCAGCTGCCCTGTGCTGGAGACGTCTCTGAGGTAGGAAAACCCCCCTCGAAAAAGCCCCAAAACTGAATCAGGTGTGGGTGTCTGATCATTTTCACATTCTGTGCAGAAGCTCTGTGATTTGACTGAAAAAAAATCCCCAGTGGTGCCATGAGCAGCCTTGCATGTGCTGTGCCTGCTGCCAACCCCCCTCCGCCTGCCTCCTGCTTGGGGTCACCTCGACCTGCTGCTGGCTCCCAGTTTTGCTGCATGCCCCGTCGGTCCCTTCAGCCGGAGGACGGTGGTTTTCCCTGCCGGCAGCAGCTTTGCTATTGCCGTCCTTTCGGCTCGTGTAAGTGGCACCGAGTGTGCTCTGTGTGATGCACAGATAGGGAGGAACTCTTCCTTGTGACCCCTCCAAAGAGCTGTGCTCCAAAGACCAGTTGGGCAAATAGGGCTGCAAACATTTGGGATGAGCAAACTGTGTGTTCACTGGGAAGATTTTTTAATGCCTTGAACTTAAATCTCTGCCTTTTGGGTACAAATGCTATTGAGAGGGTACAGTGCCAGGGACTGACAGATACTTGTCCAGTTAGGAATGAGCAAGTTTTGCCCCCATACCCTGGTTGGGGGCGGAATGCAAGGGTCTAAATTTTCAGCGTTATTTGGGATGCCAGAGCAGGTGTCTCACCTGCTCCTTTTGGAGACCTGTGTGGGTCTCCCATAGATTTAGAGTGCTGTCATCAGGGATGTCCTGCACAGCAGTGCTGAAGACGGGGCATTTCTCCCTGATTTCTGGTAGAGGAGCAGCACTTACCGGCTGGGTGGCATGAGGCACAGAGCACATAGCTCTTTAGCAAGATGTGGCCATGACATGGCACCTCAGGGCAGGGTGCCTTTAGGGGTCCCTGACCAGAAAGAGAGAAAAGCAGGTCCCCAGATTTCATTATTGCAAAGCCCTCAGTGATTCAGTCATGTAGAAAAGCTTTATTCCCTTCTCACAGGGTCTTCCAGCTGCCTCTTTTTGGTTACTGTTGAGCTCATTCCACTCAGAAATGGTTTATAGCTGATGACCAAGATGATACCTGTGCTGTCATGTACTGGTGGGGAGTATCACTACCTTGGCAGATGCTGCTGAGAGACAGTTACGAGCAATATGTGACACAACCTCTTGGGTGCCAGACGTCAATGATGTGTAATGGTCACAGTATATGACCTCATCAATTAATCAGGGCCTACTGATACAGTAGCCTATTAAGGGTTACTATTAGCCCTTAATAAGATGTTTATAACTTTACCTCAGAGTTACAATTTTAATATATCCAGCCTGTGTGTAGCCTAACTCCGAGGTTCTGGTGTTTGTGCTGCCCCCTGTCTCAGTTGTGATTTTTGTGTATTTTTCCAGATGTTCTTGTTCTTTGCTCTCTCCAGTGTCACCTTGCTTTCTTGTCTCACTCAGGATGTCCCCTCAGCACCCTTTGCCTCATCTGTGGCGGGTGGTGGCAGGGATTGCTTCTCTGGGCCAAGTTTGGTAATCCCAAGGGGAGGCTGAAGGAAAGGTTGTCATTAAACTTAAGTAGGGTTGAACTCCCCCCGCCCCAACTCAAGCATTTTGGCATACAGGAAGCAAGGAAGCTTGGGGTGTGCTCAACCTTAGTCATGAGAGTAAGAAAGACGAGATTTTCTGACTGGAGAAAGAGTCTGCGATCAAGCCAGAGGATCTAGTGTTAAAAAACAGGAACTTACGGAGCAGAGAGAGCAATTTTTGCCCTGTCACAAGCTGGGACTCGTGGCTGTTTTCCTTGTGGCATGGATGCAGCTGAGGATCAGGTTTGCTTTGGTAACCTCCTGCCAGACAGGCCCTTTCTTGCCCCTTGGAGATGCAGCATCTTTTGGCGGCTGCAGCATTTCTTGCCTTGCCTGCAGTCTTGCATTGGCAGTTCTTGAGTCTCCCCTAAGCCATCTCCCGAGATTCTGCAAAAACAGCCAGTCATTACCGAGCTTTATTGGTTTAGCTAAATTACCTTGTAGCTATGTATTCTTTGCAAAGAAACACTGTGGTAAGGGAAGAAAAGAGGGCATTTCCTGTCTAGCTGCCTGAGGCTGTGCATTTCTATGGAAAGCTGCTTTGTTGGCTTCTTGCTGAGATGGGTTTGTGGCTGCCCACAGGATTCCCATTTATAGTCCAGCAGGCACCGTGCACCTGAGCAGGAGCCGAGATGGCCACCGGACCAAAAGAGGCAACAAATGTTATTGGCTTGGAAGAAATCTGCACAGAGAGACAAGAGCCCCCAAAAGGTGGGTTTGTAATGGTGGAACTAGAGATTTTGGGGCCAATCCAGCGCACACCAGGTCAAAGGATCAGATGAGGGAGGTTGGCAGAGTTCTTAAGTAACTTAATGGGACAGAAAAAATAGTTTTCAGAAAGATCTGATAGGAACAATTTCACTACTAATTTTTTTTTTTTTCTCTGTCTTTTGTTTCTATTGCTGTTCAGGGCAGAAGACATTTACAGTGGAAGAAGCTGTGGAAACCATTGGGTTTGGGAGGTTCCACATAGCCCTTTTTCTCATTATGGGAAGCACTGGTGTAGGTTTCTGGATTCTGTGGTCAGCTCTGTTAGTCCTAGGTTTCCGCGGCCAGCAGTATTGCTGTTGTATGATGTTTTTCATTCTGCCCCCATAACACCCAGATCCTCTGCAGCCTGGCACGGAGGGCTGCCATCTTCTCTTGCTCTTGGCTGCCCAAGGAATTTCCTAGGGGCCAGGGTCTTCCTTTAACAGGTAACTCAACTGTAGTTGAACTGCTCGTTTGGCAAGTCAACTACAAACCTGATGTCATTCTGAGGTTAAAGCGCAACGGAGATGCATCTACCAAGATCATTTTGAGGCCCCTAGCTATGAGTGAACGATGGGCTCATTTCTTTACTAAAAAGTCATCTGTTACTGGAATTCAGCCATGGGGCCAATGCAACACTGTTGTAATTTATTTATTTGTGGGGTCACCTGTAAGTTAGAAGCCCAAGTCCACAGCTGGGTAACTAGCCAAGCAGCTTGGTTTCAGGAGGCTATTGAAGATCTTCCACTAGGTCTGCTGTAAGAGATCCTTCTCTGCAAAGGACAAGTCTTTCCAGCCTTCCTAGACACACACTGTAGTTAGAGACCCACTTTCTCACCTCCTCTCCCCATTTTCCTTGCTCTTTTGAGTGTCCACATCTCCTCAAGTACTCAGAGGTCTCAGTCCATGGCCAAGCTGCCATATTCAACACCACCGATGGGCTGGCTAGTCTGCAGTCCTGGCCCATGGGCATGTCCCCACTTTGTGGCATAACCGTGTATGGAACCACAAAACAAGGACCACAAACCACAAAACCTCAAAAACAAGGATCTGGTGTGTCTGCAGGCTCAGCGGGATTGAGGATGGAGGCTTAGCCCACTCCTTGTGGCAGCCCTTGCTTGCTGACATGCATGTTTGTCCCCAAAGGTGGCTGAAGCCATGGAGATCATGCTAATAGCTGTTGTTTCCCCTCTCATTCGATGCGAGTGGCATCTTCAAGACTGGCAGGTGGCTTTAGTGACAACGGTGAGTGACCTACGCTGCCCTGCTTACCTGTCATGTGAGCATTGCCAGGGCCACACTTTGCTTTAAGCACATTTCCTGCACAGTGAGGAGCTCTGGTTTCAGCCTCAGCTTACGGTTTATCCTCCTACTTAGAAAACATTAAATGCACTCTTGGTTTTAAGAGCAGAGCTGCCGGCTGCTGCCAGCAGTGGACAATCCATCACTGGCTATTTTGGGACATATTCTGATTCCCCGTAGATGGTGTTTTTTGGCTACATGATCTTCAGCATAGTCCTTGGGCTCCTGGCAGACAGGTACGGCCGCTGGAAGGTGAGTGAGCGCCGCAGGTAGCATCATCCCCTCACGAAGGGGCCGCCTTCATTTATCCCCTTCCCCTGATCTTTGCATGGCCCCAGAGATGCAACCATAATGAGGGAATGAAACAGGGGTGCCTAAAACACAGATCAAAGGGAGCCCGAGTATGGAGAGTGAAACCCTCCCAAGGACTTACCAGCCCCTTGAACATCCCCTCCAGCAGCAGGTCCATGCCAGTGTGGTGGAAACCAGCTCTCTCTTGTGGTAGAAACTCAGATGGTGTGAAGCAGGCATTGTGGCACCCATCCTCAGCCATGCAGGTCCAGAAGCTGTGAAATAGGCATCGTCAGCCATGCAGGTTACCAGCTGATCTCCTCACCTTGTGCCTTTGCCCAAGAAATCATTCAAATATTGGGAATATAGACTGGGCAGAGAGGTTCCTCTGAATTGAGCCCATATTTTTATGACCTTCATTTTTCCCTTCCAGATCCTCCTGCTCTCATTCCTCTGGGGGGCCTACTTCTCTCTGCTGACCTCGTTTTCCCCATCCTACATCTGGTTTGTGTTCCTGAGGGCCATGGTAGGCGGTGGTGTGTCGGGCCACGCTCAAGGGTAAGGGGATGCTTGATGCCTTGTGGTACTGACATTGGCAACCAAGCCTTCCCCAGAGCAAGGATGAGGGGTGTTCTCATGTCAGTGGGGGCAGTGGGACCAACTGAAAACTGAGAGCGAGGGTGGAGGGGAGGAGGGGAAAGTCCTTAGGAAAGGAAATGCATCTTTTTCAACGTGTTATTTTCTTTAAGGATAAGTGGGGGGTGTAATGAAAGTAAATGGGACTGAATCACTGTAACAAAGGCAAAGGGGCTGGCAGGTGCCCCACACCAGTGGATCATGAGGCCACATTTGGTTTCATTATGCCAGGCTCAATTTCTGAAAAAATAGAGCGTGGTGCCCATTTTCTTCTTCAGGCAAAGCACCCACTGCCTCAGAGAGGCTGGATTTCCTGGTTAAGGTCAAGAAGACCCCTTAGGTCCCCTTTGGCTGACCTAGATAGCGCCTTGCAGTGAGTCCTGATAAGCTGGTCCTGTGGTGTGACCTAGAGGAGAGAGCCAGGAAGGGGCCTCTGAAAAGGCTGGAAAAGGAAATGAGAGGAAATTCCCACATCTCCTTAGGAAAATAAAGCAAACCATTCTGTAATTTCACAGAATCCCTGCCAGTCTACTGAAATTGCAGTTCCCAAGGACTCAAGAGCATTGGAGTAGAGAGGACAGCTGGTTTGCATTAAATCAATGACAGAAAGATTATTAAACACATATATTATAAAAACAATTAGACAGGTAATAGATGAGCGAAGGCTGATTCACTGTAAAAATAGTCACAACATCTCTGCTTAAGTAACAAATTCTTCCTGAACTAATGCAGGAAGCTCTCACTTAAATGTAAACCTGTAGTCCTGTTGGGAGGAAATGGGGAAGTGACAAGGAAGGAGAATAAAATTCACAATATTAAAAATGATTTTTCACTGGGAGCCTGGCAAAAATAAATTATTTCTTTCAATTCTGTTAGTGGCAAGCCCAAAATTTCATCCTCTTCCATGGTTCTCCCTCCTTGAAGCCTGAGGCAGATGCCTGCTGCAGAGGGCATGGGGCACCATTGGCCACAGGGCAGGAAGCTCAGGCCCATGCACATGGCTGTAGGAGGTGAAACATTAAAGGAACTAGCCCTTTACGATCGGAAAGCTAAAACAGGGTGGTCTGAATCCTTGATTTTTCAAGACTTTTCCAAAAGTAGCGTGCCTGAGGCAGAGACTTGGAGTGGAATCCCTTGTTTCTGGTTGCTCGGTAGTGGGAGAGGGGCTGTCACACAGGTTGCTGGCCCTGGTGCCCAGCAATAACTGAGCCGAATGGATATTTGATTAGTATAGAAATTCTCACCATCTCTCTGTCTTTTTGCACTTCTTTTCCTTTCTGCTAGGCTTATCATAAAAACAGAATTTTTGCCTACCAAATACCGAGGATACATGTTGCCCTTATCTCAGGTAAGAGTAAGTTACTCTTCTTTGTAACCCAGAGTCCCAGGGGATTTGTCTGGCTGCTGTCTGGAAACCTGATCTCCAGCAAGTCAGCCTACGTCCCAGATGATCTGCGTTTATCTTGGGCAGAGCAAGTGCCTTCTGCCTTCTATGCCCTGGAGTGCATACTCTGCATTATTAAACCTATACATAGCCGCGTGTGTGCAGAAAAGAAGCAATTTCTTCTCAAATAATTGGATGTTCCAAACACTGAGCGGAGACTTTGAGTGACAGCTGACGTCCAGCCTTCTGGTTAGCACATTGATAACTGCGTTGACTGCTTTAATGGGATCAGCATTGATGGGCTGTCAGTCAGGAGCGATGGGTCAGCTCATGCTAGAGTAGTGCTATAAGCACAGAACCACAGGAAGAACGTGCTTATTGCTGCACTACCCACTGGGACACTGGGAAGAGTGGCTGGTTCTTGACTGGAAACCAGCCACAGTGCCAAACACGAGGCTGGCCTCGGGTAGAGGGTGTCATGTCTCGCCTTTGCTTGTGCTTTTGGGCCTGCATTCATCTCATGGTTCTTTGGTTCCCAGCTGAGGGAGTTGTACCAGGAGCCCTAGGCTCTGTCTGGGGTCCTTGGTGGGAAAAGAGCCATGTGAACACCAGCCGAAAGTGAGGTGGGCTGAGGAGGTGCCCATGACAGTGGGGCATCTCTGCAACTCATACTGGTATTTGCTGGTGGTCTCAGATGAGACAGATAACTTTAGCAATAGCACATGATTGATGAAGCGATTCCCCTGCTCACGCTGCTTTGCTCGGCAGTGAGCTGGCACAGATCACTGCAATCTGGGCTGAGATGTGCTGGGAAGGTTTGTGACCTCTCGCTGGGGAAAGATCTTGGTAAGCGTGACTGGAGTTACTTCTTGTTCCAGATTTATGTAATGGGCACTTTTTATGCATGTGCAAATTATCTGGGAAGGCTTCATTGAACATATGAATTTGTCTGCTGGTTGAACCAAGAGTGTTTGTATCTGGTCCTGGTGGCAGAGAGATTTTGCTTTTAATCGTACTCTGTTTGATCTCAGGGCTACATTACCAAAGTGTCAACAGAAACAGAAAGATTTATATATATATAAAAAAGAACAACCTTATATTTCTCTCCAGAAATCAATTATTTCTACCCACAGATTACTCATGAACTGGCTCTGGCTTTTATGAATGTTTGTATTGACTTACATCCTTTGTGTAACTAAAAAGAATGCTTTTCCTAGTGGCTACAAGAGCATTTTAGAGAGGAATGTACTTGCAAATCTAGGGCCAGATTGTCCATTGGTATAAACTGGCATCAAGTCCACTGGAGACCCACCAACTTCCAGCAGTGGAAATCTGGCCCGTTATTGCCTTTAGTGCTTCTAAATCTACTGCTTCCCACAGAGACTCAGACAAGAGAAACAGTCATAGGCATGAACATTAGCAGCAAAGTGAATAGAAGGACAAAAGCAGTGCATAGAAGGGTTTTATGTACAATGGTAGGCGCAGCAAGTTATATGTTTTCATCCAGAGCTAATTAAAACTATCTTTAGTCATCTCTCCCCAAAACCTCATCTTTCCATCCTTCCTTCAACCCAAATTCAGCTTCGCAGACAGCCACAGGATGGCTCAGTTTGAACCGCAGCTCTCCCCAGTAAAAATCCTGATGTATCCAGGGAATGAGACCATAAAGGAGGAAAATAAACAAATCATTGCCATATGTTCATTTGTTTTAACCCCTTGATTTCCATTTGGAAAGGTGTTTTGGTTGGCAGGCTCCTTGTTAATCATTGGCCTGGCATCAGTGGTCAATCCAACCATCGGCTGGCGATGGCTGATCAGAATAGCCTCCATACCAGGCATCATCCTCATCCTGGTCTTCAAGGTAAGGAAACCCTTTCTGCCCTCTTGCCCACAGCATTTCAATGGAATTGGTGTCCTCCTGATGATGTAGCCGTCAAGAAGTATGATCTTCCACAGTGCAAAAGCCTGGACTTGCATGGTGTCCTTGGTTAGCACTGCTGCCCTCTCATACAGGGAGATTTGAGAAAGTCCTGCATGCATGGACCACGGAGGTGTTGCCTGTCATAAGAAGACAGCTGTTGCCTACAGCATTACCACCCCACTGTGGTCCTCCAGCACCATGGTGTTGTGTTCCGCCAGGAGTACTGAAAGACTCGTAGTGGCATTGAGATAAGGACAGCCTAGACAGGCTATGCAAGAAACCACAACAACTAATACCGTCGGTCTTGCTCTGGCTCTCTTGCATTCTTTCAGTCATTAGATTTACCAGGACTGAGAAAAAAAGTCTCAGTAAAGAAGGCAAGCAGTGAACTTAGCTGACTGCCGATTGCCTGGGTAATAGGCAGTCAGCTATAATAATTCCATTCTTCATAAATAATAACCTCAGACAAGGACCATTTTATTTCTGCAGAGTGATGTGGAAAATCCCTACTGGTAGTGCTAGTGGGCACTACACTGCTTAGCTGCAATTGGGTGAGCAAGGCACAGGGATGCAAAATCCCTGCCTTTGACTGAGTGAATGCACAAGTCCATCTGTGGTGATATATGTGCAGTCAAACATAAGATTTGCATAGCTGTGCTGTTTGATTTCCCAAATTATTTGTGCCATGAAAAATGGCTAGCAACAGCTTTTGGTCTAAAAGAAATAAAAACACAAATAATATATATCACTTGGAAAAAAAAGTTGTAAAGTAAATATATATTTCTGATAATATATGTGTAATTATTTGTAATATATGCATCGTTCAATAAAAGATGTTTTATTTGGGGGTGAGCAGAAAGGATTCTAGCTCAGGCATCATTTTGTTGGGCTCATATATCTGGACCTCAGGATATGAAGTGCAACTGTGGGCCGCATAGGTACATTCATGTAGCGCCAGGTGGCAAGAGACGGGCAGAAATGCTTTCTAACTCGCTCCTCCACTTTCAGTTCATCCCAGAGTCTGCTCGGTACAATGTGTCCACGGGAAACAACGAGGCTGCCCTGGCCACGCTGCAGAGGATCGCCAGGATGAACCGCGCCGTGATGCCTGAGGGCGTCCTGAGGGAGCCTGCAAACGTAAGCGTGAGCGGCGGGCTCTGCTCCACGCGCTCCTGAGGTGTGAGGGGTGCAGCAAGGCTGCCAGGCATGTCCTGCTGGCCGTTTCCCCCTCTATGTCTGGATTCTTTCCAAAAGACTAGAGATGAAGATGTCATTTTTCTTTTGAAGAGGCAGCAATCTCAGCCTTCAAGGGGAATAGGGGTTTTTAGGGTTTGGGGGTTTATTTCTTAGTTTTTGGTCAGATGAATGTTATTCTGAGAGAAGGTTTGCTTCTCTAGCCACAAAAAAGGTCCCCTGTGGAGAACATTCTTCCTTATTGCTCATCAATACTCCCAATAGCTTCCCAATGTGTCACAGGATGTAAGATTTGCTCCTCTGAGTCCCTCTCAGGAAAATGGCCTGTTGGGCTGCAGGATCCAAGGGGTCCCTCCTTGTGAGGTCAGCCACCCTGCCCCAGAAGAAACAGGAACACTGGGAGTCCCTACCTGTGGGCATGGGAGGCTCAGGCTTCCATCTCTGTCCTCAAGCCACTGCAGGTTGCTGGGGCAGTGACTCTCAGTCGCATCTCGGGCGTTAGTGAAATTTCTGACCACCTTGTTTCTAAATGTTCTGGAATTTATCTGCCATTTCTAAGCAAATAGAAATGCTTCTTGCAGTGGATTCCCAGAAAGCGAGCTGCTAACTGGCAGTTTTCCAATCTTTGACCCAACTTGTGCAGTGGATCTCAATGCACCAAGTCTCTGGAGACACCAGGCCAGTCAAAGATGGTCAAAGCAACCCTTTCAAGCAGACAGCGTTGTCATTGCATCACCTCTTCCAAGCACTCAAGAGACATGAGAGTCCAACGGACTGCAAGGAAAGTGGGTTGTTTGTCACAGATGACAGGGGACACAACCTTGGGGTTTATCACTTCTTGACTGACATGCCTGACAAGCATTTGACTGTGGGCATGGGCAGGAGAGGAGGCACAGGACAGGGTAGCCAGCTGCTCCCCATTACCATCAGTCTGGGCCTTGCTAACCTGGAGGAAGGACGACCATGAAGGGACTTCTTGTTCAGGTGGCTCCTTTTAGCCCCAGGAAAGGAAGCTTGGACAAAGAGGTCTTCAAGATTATTTTCCAGCTCTTTAAAGTCCCTTTCCTGGACCTCTTTGCTGCTTATTCAATACCACAGGCACCAGGCATTGTCCTTAGCAATTCATGCAAGATGGTGCTATTGTATTGGAATTAATTAGGATTAAAGCTTCCCTGTAGTTTAATTGAATTTATGTAATGGAATCGCATTGACTGCGTGAAGGGGTTTTGTTAGTTGTGTACCCGCCCAGTCTTAACCAATAATGAAAGAAAAAGAAAAAAAGGCAACTCAAACCACCCCAGTGAACTCATGTCCCCTTGCAGGCAGGATGCCAGTGCGGCTGCCCGCTCCCAAGCAGCCAAGCCCTGCAAGGCACCGTGTCCCCAGCACAGCAGGAGATGTGGCCATGCAGCAGGGCGTCTGCCATCCCTTCCCAGGGAAGCCGGGAAGAGGCTACCTCTGACGCTGGGTGCCGGGTCCCTCTTTGGGATCAGCCAAAGTGGGAGCTACTGCCAGCCCGAGCAGCAGTAGCTTGAGCAGGAGCAATGTGTCTGTCCCATATCTTGCCCAGTTTTCACCCTGTGGGAGCTGAACATCAGGAGGGAGCTGGAAAGCATTGGGAAGCACAGGATGCTGGCCTTGTTCTCCCCTCCAGCCTTTACAATGCGTCCTCCATGTGTGCATCCTCTGGGAATTGAGACAGCAAAGGGTGCTGGTGCTTGGAGCACCACTTTCCGAAGCCGTCCCTATATATAATTTTTTTTTTTTTCTAAACTTCTCTTTCTATCAAATGATTTGCAGGAAAGAAGAGGAAGATTCAAAGACCTCATGCACCCCAAATACTTAAGAACCACTTTACAAATATGGATCATATGGTAAAAAAATATATTTTTTTCTTTTGCTTATAACTTCTTTCTTTTGTTTGAACATGTACGAGGAGCAGAAATCTCCTCTTGACTGCCATTTCAAAGACACTTCTGCTTCAGGAAGACCCTGAGCCAAAACCTTAGTAGCTGGAAGAAAACCTGTGGGGCACAGGGTGCTAGAGCCTAGTTTGTTCTCATATAATACCGTAAACCCCTTATGCTGGTCAGCTTCAATACAGACAGAAAAGGATGGGCTGCAAGGCCGTATACGGTAGCTAGTCAGGAGCAATTCTGCAGGACAGCTTAGCTCAGTCAAAAAGTGCTGTGGTTTGCGTGGGAGCTGCAGGACCGCGCGCATGCCTGTTTGACAAGGACATGCCTGCCCTGGGCTGGATTTCACCTTTTTTTCTGCAGTCTTGTTTCTCCTGAGAGGAGGAGAAATGCACCACCTTTGCTGGCCAGCCAATATATCAGTGAAATAGGACTTGGACAGGTACTTATTAACTGTTAGCAGTGCCACTGGCCTGGGAAAATTAAAATTGAAGAGAAGATGATGAGTTTCATTTGCAATGTTCCCAGTAGCTGTATGCATGGTTAATATATGTTTCATTGACTTCACTGTCTGGAATGGAAATGTATAAATAATAGGTCTGTGGGAGCTCATTGACCTAAAATCTTGCAAAGTCAGGCCTTGAATCTTTTATGTTTTCCCCTGAACTCACATGAATTTTTTTTATGAATATACAGATATATTTAAATCCTTCTTTCTCCTCTGCTCTCCCAGGAGTCACTAGCCTGCTCTGAGGTTATTTTCCCATCCCTCCGCACCCTTAGCATTCCCCCAGGCTCCCAAGGCAGCTCATTTTGTAGCCTGGGTGCTGGAGCTTGTTTCCAAAACTGCCGAGGGGGATAAAAAAGTGAAAATTATTTCTTGTCCTGCTTGTGATTAGGCATACACTGAATTACTTGATAATGGCACAGCGAGGCTGCCATCGCTAATGCTGTGTTCCTGACAGCAGGCCAGGGCGAGATATGAGTCTCTCCAGGCAGTCCTGAAAACCCCTTTGGAAAAGTCACTGCACAGAAACAATAAAGGCCAAAACCTGCACAGTTGCTCCAGCAGCAGGAGCTGATTTAGAGACTCCATGGGCAGGGCCTTCCAGGCAGGGACAGTTTCGAGAATGTCTCAATTTACAGTCCTGCAGGAGGGAAAGGAAATGAGGGGCATGTCCTCGCCCAGCAGACAGCAGCAGGAGTGTCTTGCTAAGCCTGGGCTGACCACAGAGTGTGTTGGGTTACCCTCAACAGAAAATGGAGCAGGAGGGTGGTAACATGACTGTGACTCTGCATGTGAGCTTCTGGCTGGTTTAGCAAGGTCAAGTGAAGTTGGGCTGCATTGATTTTAAATGGGCAAATACTTGGTGGAAACATCCCAACGAGAACATGAGGCCTTCATCGCTTCCTCACTCATCTTTTCCTTGCTTGCTACAACCCAGCAGGGACAGGGAGGAACCCCAGGAGTGATGGGGAGTGGGGAAAGACCATGCATGCACACACTCCTCCTCCTCGGTGCTGGCATGTGGCAGCACAAACACACAGGACAGCTCAGTCAGGGCACAGCGAACAGGCCCTGCTGAACTTCGTCTGGCTCTGCACAGAGCCAGCGCGGCTGCCCCCGGGCCAACAGAGACTCAGCTCAGTTCCCTGGACGCCCGTGAGCCCTGTGCTCGGGCTCTGCAGCTCCATCTGTTGAGGCAGGGCTGTGAGGAAGACCAAGGGAACGCGTCCGCGGTGCAGGGAGCCAGTGTGAAGGCATCCATCCTGACCCCGCAGGGAGGGAGCCTTGGAAAGTGCCAAGGTTCGCCCTCGGAGGGCAGTTTCCTGCCTGTTCTTGTGCAGCAAGAAGTTGCATTAAGGGGCAAGGGAACACAGAAGCTGAGAAATGGGGTGGTTTCCTCAGAGGACAAGAGGCAGGAGGACCTGTGCTGGAGTATGTGCCACGCGCTGGGTGTGCATCTATGTGGGGTGTGCACGAGTCTCTGCCAAGCCCTGGCTAATTTACAAGGGTCCTCCTGGTGCACAGCCCAACTGCTGAGGACAACGTGTCTGTCTCAGGGCACCCAAGACCTGCTGTGTTCCAGTGCCAGAATGTTTCCTGACCTTCCCTATTGTTCTCGTCTCTTGTTGCCCCATTTCTTTCCTGCAGGCTTGGCATCGCTTTTGCTTATTATGGTGTTATCTTGGCCAGCGCTGAATTACTGGAACGGGATCTAGTCTGTGGTTCTCCAGCAGCAGCAGGGGAGGAAGCTGGAGATGACTCCGAGGAGAGCCGGAGCCCATGTCACTGTCGCTTATTCGGCCCTTCTGCTTACCAGACCATGATTATCAGCACAGTTGGAGAGATTGCATGTAACCTCCTGCCTTTTCATTCCCTTTTTATCATGTTAATACTCCCTGTACAGCTTTCCACTTTGCGTGCACTTAGTGACATACATACAGGGGGTTGACATGACTTCAGTTTTGCTGGCAACGGCCAGGCAGAGGGGCTTCAAAGCGAAGGTTTGGTGCATAGCCCACGAGCTGGTGGCACGGGAGGACATTCCTCCCAGGTCCGAAGCACTTTTGGTGACACCATGGGTCCCTTCACCACCAGAGTCAGAGACTGCCTTTGCAGTCAGCGCACAGCAACTATCCTTCTTACACTCCAAGTCAAAATTGCCCAAGCGCTAGTCTGCCAGAACGGATACTGGCTTCTAAACAAATTCTCGGACATACTGCGTTTGGGAATCCATAATTAAGTAAAGATTGCAGGTAATCATATAGATGTAGTTGAATGGACCACACATGTACCTTACCTAACCGGATGTTAGTCCGGGAGGACTGTGGCTGGTGTCCAGCCCCGGCTCAGCGCAGCGGTGTTGGAGATGTCCAGGATTCAGCCACTGCAAGGAAGGAGATGAGGGTGTGCACAAGCTACAGGATTTGGGTACAGGATAGGAACTACAGGGGGTGGCATTTTATAGGGCACTTGGTGGGCACTGAGGATGAGGCATACTGCGTTTGGAGGCATACTGCAAAGGGCATGGAGGTCTATGAACATAGGCACAACTAAGTCATCTGACATTTTCTTTTCTTTTTTTTCATCTCCAGTAAATCCCTTGAACATTCTAGGCATCAATTTCCTCGGGAGACGCCTGAGCCTGTGTATAACCATGGCATGTACGGCCCTGTTCTTCCTTCTCCTCAACATTTGCACTTCGAGGTAGGCCGCGAGCTCCGTGTGCTGCCATCGCGGAGGGTGAGGGCGCTTTGCAGCTTGGGCGGATGGCAGTGTCTACAGGAGCCTCAGGTCACCGGTCGGTCAGCCCAGTAATTCTTGTACTCATGGAAAAAAAAATCTCCAGCTGGCTCCCTGCACTTCCCAGAAAAGCTATTGCAACAGAGGCTGTGGTGCGTGTGTGGCAAGGGAGTAACTTATATTGCTGAGCCCAAATGCCTTCCCCAAAGTGTTCAACAAGCTGCTAACTAGTGTAGTCCGGAAAACTAAAAATAATGTAAACAACATCCCTTACAAATAAGTTGTACCATTCCCTTTTTTTTTTTTTCTTTTTTTTTTTTGGCACTACTGTGTATGTCTGCTAGCTGGTAGAGTCAGGCTCTCCAAAGAAGCTCACATGACCAAGGGTTTAGTGAATGCTCTGCTTCTCAGCTTGATCTGTGGGGATCTACAAGACCCTTCCTCCAGTGGCGGAGCTGAAGCGTTACTGGAAGTCTAATGTGCAATACTGCATGGTCAAACATACCTTCCCAACAGACTAAAGAAAGCTTATGCTTATCAGCCACCAAGTTTTCTGTACACCTCCCCTTTCATGAAGGTTGCAAGTGCCTTAGGGCAGTATTTTAGTCTGTGCGATTGCTGTTTGGTGCCCCTAATTCTTGCCCCATATTGCTTTCCCTCTAGCGCAGGCATGACTGGGTTTCTCTTCATGCTACGTGCCTTGGTTTCAGCCAACTTTAACACCATCTACATCTACACAGCAGAGGTGGGTCATTTTGCAAGTATTCTAGGATGCTCTGGTGAGTCAAAGCCCCTTTGCCTATACCCAGGAATGCTGCCATATTTATTAACTAGAGTAACTTTTCTTGAACCGCCCACCTCTGCTTTCCTGGCCACACTGCTTTTGTCTATGATGTTGGATAAAGAACCAGATAACTAGCTGGAGATGTGAAGAGCACGTGGCCCTGCGGAGCCACATGTTGGGCAGCTGCTGGAAAATGCTGTTTTGGAGGATGTCTTGTACCAGCATCTTCCAAAAACCCAGTCTTCCCTTTCCTCCACTCCAGAAAGTTAGAAGATAAGCTACCACTTAAAAGGACCTTTTCCAGTGTTTAAGGAATTGAGGAAGTATATATGGTTTTATATAAGGTTGTTGTGTTCTGTCTGCAAATAGTTTTAATCTATCAGAGAGCTTATCCTTCACAAAAATCTGGAGCAGTGGCTTCCATGGGTTAAGTTTGCATTAAAAACAAAATGCAGTTAAACATATTGCCTTACAGATTGAGTAATGTGATAAAAAGCAAATAGAAGCACCTCTCTGAGTTGGCCTGATATGGTACAGTACTTCTTTTAATAACACTCTACAGTTAAGAATGCCCCAGCCTTAAATAAATATTAATCCTTCAATGATCCAGTATTGAATGCTGCTGATGCGAAGACTGCTGCTGGAATGGCTGTGCCATAAACCACTAATACGCACAATTTAATTGATGCTCAAAAGCCCTATGTGGAAATCCCACAGGAGGGAGTTCCAGCCACATGCCTGAACTCCTCTCGAGTTACCTCCCCTCTGTTGGCTTGGCCCTCTTCAGACCACTTTATACACAGGCTTAAATGACTATACTTGCTAAAAATCTATTGACATTAATGGGATATTAATGGGACTTAAATTACGTAAAGCACATGCTTAAGAAGTGCTTTATTGGCACAGGTGTTGGGAGATTAAAAAGAAAATTCCAAAAAGCATATTCCTCTAAGCCTGGTGGTTTCTTGTCTGGATTTGCTTTTTGTTTTGTTTTTGTTTCCTTCTCCTCCCAAATGAAGGTGTTTTCCGCAGATGTGCTCCTTACACACACAGGCTGACTTAAAGGCCTGTGTTATTTAATAACTTTTTCTCCTGTTCTCCAAATGCAGGGTCTGGCAATATAAATTAAGTTCTTCCTTTAGCATCAAGCTCTGCGGCGTTGACCTGAGTGGCCCACCCCAGCTGGAAGGGACATGTCCGTGGGAAGAAAATAACTGAGCAACCACATCCAGCTTTACCCTAAAGCTTTGCTTTGGACAAGAGATGGCCGATTTGTAATGTCCCATCTGAGACCCAAAGGAGTCTTTTTAATCCTTTCCATAGCCCATCCCACTAGTTGTCTTCGATAATGCAGTGGGTTCTCTCTCTGAAAGAAAGAGGACACAAACCACGGCTAGTTTTTGGGAGCTATTTTGTGTTCTTTCTGGCCCGTCTTAGGTCTACCCTACCACCATGCGAGCCCTGGGGATGGGAACCAGCGGGTCCTTGTGCCGTATTGGAGCCATGGTGGCCCCGTTCATATCACAAGTAAGAGCATGCTTAGTATTATCTTAATATAGGGTGTCAATTGTTAAGCAGCAAAGGTCTAGACTGCTCTTTCCTCCTAACATCTTGGAATAGTTTTGCAGGTTTTGCAAATTTGCATCAATTTCTTCTCAGAGCTTAACTTGGTTGTGTTTGGGATATTCTGAGAGCTATTAGACTGCAAACACTGGTTTTGAAGGCTATGGTAGTGTCTCGGATGTTTATGATCCTTCATCTGCTCTTTAATTCCCAGTTGCCGGGCCTCCACTTCACTGATCTGCTGTTTCAACCGTTGTTTTTGCATTGCTGTTGCTTGTCTGCAGGTTCTTATGAGTGCCTCTTTCATTGGGGCCCTGTGTCTTTTCGCATCTGTGTGTGTCGTGTGCGCGATCTCTGCGTTCACGTTGCCCATCGAGACCAAGGGCAGGGCGCTGCAGGTTTGTATGACACCTCCGGGGGCTCTTGCGTCTCTAAATACTAGTTAGAAATGCCTACATTGTGATTCAGCTGTAATGTACATCAAAGTGTCCTAACGGTTCATAAAAACAAATGAGGACTGACAGATGAGCATGGGAACATGCTGTTGCAGCTCAAAGCACTGCCACTGTGGCTGCCCAAGCTCATTTCTCCTAAAAGAACAAACCACATGTCCCAGCCCCACACACCAGCAAGCCAGCTCGTGAGCGCAAACCTTTCCTGGCTCTTCCTTAACGCTGCTGGTCTCAGGCACATTCTCTGCTCTGCCACCTCTGCTAGAGGAGAGAAAACAGCACACAGAAGTAACTAACTCCTTAAATTGCCCAAATTGCATCTTCATCAGATAGATACAAGTCAAAAGCCCCAGTTTACACAGCCAGTTAGCTAAGCCCCTGTGGCTAGTGTTTCCTAAAAGGCTGTGGAGGCAATAGGCTAAAAGAGTAGGCACGAAGATGGGAGTGGAAGGTGGGCTTAGCTCCAGCCGGCCTGCCACGCACGTGCAGTACCAGTTCAGTGCAGGGGAGGATGGCGAGTAGCGTTGCCATTGGGGCTCGTGACCAGCAAAGAAATTTCCACCTCGCACTGCACGTTATTCTGCAGCCCACGCTCCCCATGTAAGCCAGACCATGGACATTACGCAGAAGCCTAGAGACAGTCAAGGAAACCATTATAAAATATGTACCCATCTAAGTGAATCGGGTCACATGCTAATCTGTCCTCGTCCTCAAACACTTGTATTTTAGAAATACAGACTCATGTTTTTATGTCATTAAAAAAATTTACGGACTGGAAAACCAGTTTTTAAAAAGATATCAGACAAACCCTATGGGCAAAACTCAACTCATGCAGAGAGACCAGAGAGCTGCTTAGCCCTCAAGGGCCTATGTTTACAGTAATTATTACTAAGCAAAACACCTCCTTAAAACCACTTCAGACATAAAAGAAAATCTTTGTTTTTTCTTTATATAGCTGGATTAACTTCGGCCAGCGGTGCCTGAGACAAACGGGAGTGTAAATGAGTCCTCAGTGGGATGGGCTCTTTTTTCCTAGGGACTTGACTCAATAGTTTTCTTATAAAGAAAAAAAAAAAGTTGAAATTTTTCTGCAGAAATCATCCTGCGATAAAGAAGAGCTACAGCTCTAGTTGCTGGCCTTTATATGCACAAGTCAAAAGGACAGCAAAAACTGATGTAACGAATCGTGGTGCTAAGAGAAGAGAGCACTATCTTATGTTCAACTGGGTAAAACTCTTATCTCGTACTCATTTCTGAGATTATAGTTCCATATGTAAATTAATTCACTGCTGCTGAATCCTGGCTGCTGAGCATGTCGTGCAACGACCTCACACAACACAGTTATTCAACCCATACACAAACTTAATACACAACGTACAAAAGCTTTCTTCTTTCGAACATGGCAATATTTAGTGCTAAGACTCCAGACTGTAGACACAGATCTCAATATCAGACCTGCAACTAAGTGAAAGAAAATATACATACATATACATATATACATAAAAGAAATTGCTTCTGGAATCTAGATAATGACTTTTAAAGAGTTTACCTACCCATTTTCAGTTTATTAGGACACCATCATCCTGCTCTCAAAGCAGTCATAGGGATAGCCCATCAAAGGGGAGACTTTCTGGACACAGCTCATGCATTTTCACATACCTTTTTCCCCTACATCCATTTCCGTTGGTTTTCATGTGTATTTTATTAATCTTTTGTATTTTCTTTCTTCTTAGCAAGTTAAATGAAAGCGAGTGTTTGATGTTGATTGGGTATGAAAAGAAAAAGAAACCTTTGGAATCTGTCATTTCCTGTGAGCAGCATTTGATGTTGATTGCTCCACCATACCATTTCCATCATAACAGACTGCAAGCGACCAGTGGGAGGACTGTGATTTGTATAGGCAAATGGCAATTTTCTCAACTATGTACTCTTTCCTATAATTCAATAAAAAGACATTTTCTACCCATCCCATGCAGCAAGATGAATACTCTCACTCCTAGTGTCATTACTGCTGCCATGCCACAAAAGAATGGAAAATGACAGTCATCAAAGCAAGTATTCTACACAAGGATTAGATTACTTGTAGGCTAAAATCAGTATTGATGACCATCCTATCTGCTTCTGTAGATTGAGCCAGAGGGTAAAAAATAATACACAAATAGGTTCTTTGCCATAGGATGTAAAAAAATGCAATACTTCCCTAGGAAAACAAAACAGCATTCCTCAAATATTTATGCATTATTATCTTCATTAGAGAGGTTAAATTCAACCTCTCCAGCCCCATTACACAGGCAGTTTCTGAGGGTTCTTAGGGTGACACTCAAGGGTAAAGACAAAAGTTGAGTCATATTTTTCCCCTGGATTATTTAACAGAAACCTTTCAGACAACTTGCTGTAAAAGCAGAGCCTGTCATCGTGCTTGCTCAGCCCCACTGCTCCGTGGTAGCACAGAGAGCAGCTTCCCAAGAAGCGGCTGGCCAGAGGGGCCATCAAAACTCCAAGTCTCTTGGTGACCTGCCAAGAGACATGGTTCCCTGTGTGAAGGCCGTCAGGGCCCGAGGGCAGCTGTGCCAGGCCCAACAGAGCCAAGGCCGGCCCTGACCCATCTCCTGTACAAACCGGTAAGCCAGAGCAATGCATGGGAAGGACAACCCTCTCTGGACATTCAGATCTAACACTGAGGGACTCAATGGCCAGCCGGTCTGGCTCTGTAGTCAATGCAAGAGTTAGCTCTATAGTTAATGCTTTTCCCCCTACTATTTTTCCCTGCAAGGGCAGGAGTGTGAAGGTAGAGGCAAGCATTCCAAATGCATTCCGCCTCCTAACATATCTGTGCTTGCATCTTATCACCCAGAGAAATACTCAGCACCTTCCCCTGGCAGCATGGGTATGCTTGGTGACAGGGCATCTAGGGCTTTGAGGCACTGCTAGGTTTTTAAGACTTTCAAGTGTTGCAATGGCTACACCTCTCATTTCTCATCTCCGCGCTCCTGTAGTGTCAGCTGATCACACCTGCTTTGTGAAAATGCCCTCCTTCACAGGCCTCCTCTGCTCCGTCACCTCTCCTCCTTTTTTTCCTGGTACAACACATGGTAGAACTGCTACAGGAGCTCTCTTCAGGCCATAAAGCTTCCCATAAAGAGTAGAAGAAAAAAGGGAAAATGGTTACACTCACCAACTTAAAAGCTAATCAAATCAGCATGGCGTTTCAAAAGGTGTTAGGAGCGCCAGAGGCCTGCAGTAAACAGGGGCGGCAGTCGTCTCTTCTCGGAGCGCCCGCTGCGCGCTGCTAGGCACTGCCTCCCTATGACCAAGGCAGGCAGCAGCTTCTCTTCTGCTGAGAAATCAATAAAAGGCCTTTTTCTGCGCACACATGTGCCCTGGAAGGAGGCACAGACAGCATCTTGCCTCCTCAGTGATGCATGCCCAGCAGTGACACACAGCAAGTTGAAAACAGCGTTGTGTACACGCAGATGTCTTTATAACTCCATCTGAAAAACTCCAGCACAATAAAAGCACGGCGAGTCCAAGAGACTGCCTGTGCCTCCTAGAATTCAGCTTTAAGATGACACAAATGATGAGTGCGAACCAGAAGTTGGAACAGCCACTGACAAGCTCTACTTCACTCTGCGAGCTTTGAAGGCCTAAACAACCATCTATGATGCTGACAGGCCTCCCGGAACTAAATTAAAAGGGCAATTTGTCACAACTTCTGCTGATTTTAAGAAGGACTGACAAAGGACGAAGAAGCATTACTGTTCCTTTTTTTTTTTTTTCCTTCTTTTCAAACTTTTGTACTTCCCAATGAAGACCAATGCAGGTTTCATTCCCAAAATAACATATTTAGAAACTTGGTAAAATAATAAGAACTTACGGACAGAAAGGATTCACTTTTTTTCCTAAACATATCCAAAGTCCTGTAACAGTAGGTGCAAGTAATCATTTTTTCCTTGCAGTTTTACCATGTTCTCTAAGAAATTTAGATACATCAAAGCTGTGAAATATCTGTTAAACAATATAGTACAGGAAAATCATTGCTTCTTGCTGGTGGTGAGAAAGATGGTGCAAAACAAAACGTTATCTTTTCTCCATTAAAACTCTCAAACAAATTCCACCCCCTCTTTTTTAAAATTATTTTTAATACACACTTCCCTACATTTTAAAGTTACCAATACCTCCTCTGGGGGCAACTACACACCTTCATTGTACCAGTTAGTTTCGCAGGACAACAGTGTTACACCATCTATTTTCATGGCTTGTGTGAAATACAGTACAGGAAAATCAAATTATGGCCAGCCACATGCCTTTGGTAAAATTAAATGTCTGGTGAAATCACATTTTCTTCAAACTCAGAAAGCCACATGTTGAACCCATGTAATATTTTACACTTGAATTCTATACAAACTTCTTCTCTTCCTCAAAGCAAATGTAAGCAGCTGTCATCCCACTCAAACAAGCAATTTCCGGAAAGCAAATTCCATTCCTGAAGTAGGCTGAAAGTCTGGAACTTCAGAGAAACAGCTCTCCACATGCCTTGATCGCCATTCAATTTGTGTTTCAGAGAAAGAAGTAGAAAGTCTAGTAAGCATCCACAAACCTACAGGTCAAAGCAGTCACGATTCTTCCCCTTCTGACAATCAACAGTGATAAATATTCACAGTTTCAAAAAGCGTTCCATAGCAACACGTGCCACTCATTTGAGCAACGGACGCTCCTCTCCTTTGAGGCGCTTTTTCCGCGGCTGTACAAACTCATCATCCGAGTCATCCGTAAGTTCCGGGCTATCTTTTTCACTCTGGCAGTTTGGTTGTAAAGGGAACTTTCGCTCAGGATAAAGGTTCTTCAGAAGTTCTTCAAAGTATGCTTCAAGCTTCATGCCAGCATCAGCCACTTCTGAATCAGGCTGTTGGGTAAATTAATAGTTAAATTAATAGTATCACTGCATCAGGAAATAGCATTATACCTAAAGGACATAAGGTGATTTACAAACTATAAAAAGCAAACAGCAGTATTAATGGTGCCCGTGGAACATGTGGTAACAAGGAACAAAAGCCTCCAAAACAGAGGGAGAAGGCAGAAGTTTTGCCAATATCCCAATTTTTTCCTCTTATCACAGAAGTTAATTGCAAAAGACTTGTTGCCAGGGTTCTGAAAGCTATATAAAGATTCTTTTAAAAGCTTTCTGACTTTTTTTTTGTTAAAAAAGTGGATAATGCTGTGAAATATAGGTGTATCCTAAGACTGTGTAAAATGCTGGAGTTTCTCTAAATTACAGCCCTATTTTTAAATTACAGTAAAATGTTATTAGAATGGATGGTGATTATATCTTGGAAGACTAGGCTGCCCTAGGGTCATTCATTCCCACCATGGCTGACTATTTTCCTGAAGTGCAGGCCATTACCATAGGAAGGGTTCCCAATTACTGAAGGTAACTGCATGAGAATCCAACCAAAACCACTTACACAGACCTTTATTCCCGGTGGCATCCTTTCTGCTTCTGTGGTCTGTTCAGTACCTGCAACCGTTTGCCACCACTATGTGTTCCCTTATGTGCAGTGAGGGATACTAACAATCAACCCACATATGACTAGAAGTGGAGGGTGAGCATGGACCTCCCAGAATGAAACACTCATTAAACTTTGGATTTGGTAGATTGCTCTTGAGGCAGTGTAAATTAAAACATTTTTTTTTATCCAGTGCCCACTGCTAACTTCTTAGATTAATGATTATCCTATTCCTTATGTGATGTCCTGCCATTCAGTTAATATATTTGTTACAACTCTCCTTTTTGTGGAAGCATCTGCAATGCATGGTCATCTAAGACCAAAGTAGTTTAAAATGTGATCTGTATTTTTACTGAGATCTCATCAACGAAACAAGTTTAATGTAAAGAGTTCTTGTGTTATTAGTTCTACCCCACTGTTGTTCTCCTGAAAAAATCTAACTTTACAAAACAAGATGAGGTATCTACTTTTTCTAACCTCATTAAATTCAGCACAGTTTTGGAAAATCAGTCTGAAATCAGCCACAAAATCTTCTGGCTTTGTGTAGAATGAATCAGTCACTTGAAGTCTTTTCTTGATGGTTGACAAGTCCATAGGCTTCTTGATTATCTTGTAGTAATCAGGAACCTAAAGGAAGAAAAAAAAATTCATCAAATGCAGCCAGGTTCACTGCTCATTTTTTTATATTACTGTTTTATATTTACTCTCATCTTCAAAGCACAACCCTAAGCCATGGAGTGTTCCTGTTCTTATACTCAAGACATATTTTTTACATATATCCTAATTTATTTTTTTATTGATATTGTAAAATTAGCATTTACTCAGCATTGCAAAATCAGCAGATAGTGTGGGAACTTGGGGATTTTTTGTGTGTATATCTCTTTACTAGGCAATAAATAAAATGTGCTTTTGGGGAATTTTACTAATAAACTCCCATTTAAACCAATGTTTTACCTTTCAGCTTCCCTTCAGATAGTTTTAATAAAATTATACACATCTGACACACAATATCCAGGGGAATTTGCCTCCTGATAATGGGCCACAATTGGCAATTAAGAACATGCAAATTATTTTACTAATTGATATAAAATGGAAAGGAAATACATAAGGTACATACTGTGGGAGAAACTGGATCTTGAAAAGCAAGACTCATTTCATGACAGTAGAGGTACAGCAGCAGCCTTTCACACTTCTGTATCAAGCAAAATAGATACCAAGTTATCAGAGATTCCTACATAATTTGTTTTTTAATAATGGGGCTGCAAAAGATATTGAACAGATGTTTGGTTCTTCTCCAGCCCCCAGCAGAAGAGTGATTACAAAAGTTTTATTTGGAAGCAAGTTTAACAGTCTTCACCAATGACCTGTAGTTACTTTTCTGCAACACATTTATTGTATCTCAAATGCATCTTATGACACCTTATGCAGTTACCAACAGTATCATTCAGTATTAATAGAGGTCAATGGATGTTGCAGAGAATACATAAAGTATGCATGGCTCTTTGTACTCGACAAATACTCAGAGATACCAGTAGTATTTCTCTGTCTTGAGCATAACTTCTCTGTAAGTAAGTATAAGGCATATACCGCTTTTCATTAGCAATAGGGGAGAGTATTTTTCCTGTGTACCCAAATAAATTAAACTGGATCACAAGCTTTAAAGGATATTCTAAAAATTGCTTTTTTGATTTTATGCTTGCTGATCCTTCATCAGAGTATTTAGAGAATTTCTTATAATCTACATTTAAAGCAAAAAACAAACAGATTTTCCACTCTGGACAGTTAACACTTGTAAACAACAGTTCTACAGTTGAACTAAGCTCCCAAACAAAACATTAATTTCAGTGTATTTACACAAGTTACTAACTGAAACCAAATAAAACATTGCTGAAAAAATTCCAATATACCTCAGAATTACTTTAAAATCAATTAAGTTTTAAATAACAAAAACAGAAATTAAAAGGCAAAAAAGATTTTAACGACCAGTTCAGCTGTTTGTGCAAAAGGCAAAAATTTTTCTCTTGATTCAGAGCTTTAAGGAAAAAACAAAGTTGAAGTCCCACAGTTTGTTTTATAACTTTTCCACTAGGATATTCAGAGATGCAAAAGGACAGCTGTTTTTCTCAGAGACTTGTGTTAATCTCTTCAGGAGATTAGTGTTGCATTTTTGTACATCTTCATGAGAAAATAACTTAATTTTTAAAAAGATATTACTGTAATATTTTAATAACTAAAAATTAGTTGATAAAGTCAATCTATACTAAATTTGGAGAACAGAAAAAAAAACAGAAAAAAATACTAAAGGGAAGGGATAGTGTGTATATGCAGCACTTTGTAATTCTTAAGAGTCCAGTCTCAGTTCACAGTATCACATCACAATCACTTCTCTAATTGTCCGAATGTAATATTCAGAATATTCTAAGGAAGGTTGCTTGCTAAGCTCTCAAATCATATTTAAGTAGTAAGTTCACTTTCTCTTTTAAGTAATAGTTAGTTCACATATTTACTGTTCCTTAAAAAAAAAAATCATACTACAAAATGCAGCAAGGCAATACCCGTTTTACTCTTACCCTACGGTCTATTGGTGCCAAGCCCACAGTGCCTTCCAATTTTCTTTTCTCAGAGCCTTGAGTGGGGTTATCACAATCATACTCAACTTCTGGCTTGGATAGATCCCGGCAGAATGTACAAATCCACTCTCCACTAAACAAGAAAAGCAGATTGGTTAATGTCAGAGAAGTAGCACAGTCTTGAGAGGCTTTCCACATCTGGAGAAATTTTTCTTCATTAGTAGGGTTTGGGGTTTCTTTAAAGCTTGGTGTGTTTTTCTTTTTACAACTAAAAAAGGCAAAGAAAGGGACTGTTGTCGAGGAATACCACATTAGAACTTTCCTATTTAATGGTACTGGCAAAATGGTGTCCACTTTTGCTAGTGCTTAAACCAAAGTTTTAATCAAAGCCTCTTCCTAACTAGAGAGACTGAAGACATATGAAACAGGCTGGACAGAAGAGTGTTAGTGTCATATGACCATAATTGTATTTTCCCTTTGCAGATTTGAACTACTCTATATTGATTACCTTAGACATTTTTTTTTCCTGAAACTTGGGAATTCTTTACTTACTAAGTAAACTTTTCAACAGTTTCTAAGTTTACCACACAGCACCTAGGAAAACCCTGTAGATGACAAAGTAGGTGACACAGCAAAAGAAGAAGACAAAAGAACAAAATGAAACTAGTTCTACAAGCTGACCATGTCCACAGGCTCCCTTAAACAATTTGTGAGGTTCCTTAAACTTCTAAAAGATCTTCTAAGAGTCTATTGCTTTAATTTACTTTACTATGAATGAAAAAAACTTGCATCTTCACAGATAACCACAAGAGGGCCGAATTGTACTTCCTACACAGGAGACAGAATTCAGCAATAACCAGTTGTTGCAGGATACAAAATATGTATGTTTTTACCCAGAGATCTCTTATAATGATAACAAGATCCTTGGAAATGGGAAACAGTTTCTGTGGCACCTCTGAGTTCCTTTCGACAGTAATGCAGAAGACTTTCCAAGTTAAAAAGAAAGGAAAACAGTATGCCAAACTGGTTTTAGAGTAATCCTAAGATTTCCACCATCTGCTAGTTTTAACTTAGCAGCCATTTGCCTTCAAACATCTTTGTCTTCTACTGTGTTAACTCAACAGAGTTATTTATATGACCATTTCACCTGTGAGCCTGGACCAGAATCAAAAAAATAGATATGGGCCATGATCCAAAGATTTTATACAAGAAAACAAGAAACACGTGAAAGATGGAGGGAAGATGTATTTAAACATATAAGAACGAGGAAGCATAGGGTGGAGTCTGATGGCATACAGGAAAAAAGATGAAGTGACCTTGTGAACTGATATGGGAAAACGTTCCATCCACTTGCAGAAGAACAAAAAAAAAATCATGAAAGAAGAGAAGGACTGACACTGCTGACATAATACTAAAGGAACGAGTGTACATTTGGAGAGTCGAATGATAAGACACCAAACTGTATGTTGTCCACTGTTAGAGTTGTGGAAAAAAACCCACAAAACCAAAAAGTTGAGATTCAAAAATTTGACACATCTGAAGTCAGGAGTAAACTTGAGCTAACTATGGTTCTGAGGTCCAGGAGTACAGCACACTTGTGTTAATATGCACCTTTACAGAGAGGAACCCTTCTCAGAAAACTTATTTCTGATTCCTTTGCCTGCTGGCCATCAGCATCTCAGAGTTCCCACAGAATGATCCAGTGAGAAAGAAAAATTAAAGATATATCCTTGAAGCTCTACCTGTTTAGGTATTTTTCTTTCCTATCAGACAGACAGATGTTTTAGTGTAAGCACTAGCTGTACCTTTACTAGGTTTTGTTTATGACACAAAACTGTAACATAACACCATTTTATTTTCAAAAACAGCCCCATAATTTGAAGTTTCAAGAGGTAAGAGAAACATTTTTACGTGCCATTTCTGGTGATATTTGAAAGAATAAATATCATTGTGGAAATATGCCTGTTCTGAATTGCACATAAACAGGGACTACAGTCAATCTACAAAAACAGGAACTATCGTCAATCTACAAAACTGCAAGCTACTATTCAGAGGGATTATACTAGCAGTTTTAAACAAACCATACTGATATTTAGTAAGAAAATCTAATATTTACATAAAATCTTAAACAATTAACATGTTAAGACAGATTCTTTTATCCTTTACAGCATTTCCAAGTTGGAACGTCCCAAATACCTTTTATTTTATCAAAGACATTAATTCCAGAAGCAAACTTAAGCAATACTTTCAATATCAATGACAACCTATTTTCAGTTGTCATCTATATTTTAAGACTGTATTTTGAAACTGGACTGAATACATTGAGTAGTTTCATTGTAACAGCCAATCATGAAAACCTACTGCTTCTTTCAGTGCTAAATGAAATGTCACCAGCAAGTATAAAGCACTACATCTCATGCTAGGAGTGTAGCCATTTTTAATACAACAGTAAATAACACGATATTATATTCATATCTTTGAGTACTTTATTTTATTATTACTAAAAGAAACACTAATTGTTCTGCTGTCTGATAGGTAGGTAATTCTATAGCCCAATGTAGGGCCACAGATAATAATAGATGCCCTAGATATAAGTGATCTTGCCTGAGCAATAAATTTAAACTCATATTCCAATGCAAATTCTGATTTTCACCAATTAAGGAAACTTTCAACTTCAAGAACTTCAAAGATGACAAAAATCCCTGAAGCTGAAACTTCCGATATGGGGGCTCACAATCCAAAGCTTATGTCTTTTAGTGAAAGTTTATAGGGAATGAATTCAGTCATAATCACCTTGGAAAGTTCATCAGTGTAGGGACATGGCAAGAAAGATGGAATACTTTAGGACATTTTTCACAGCAAAGGAGCTCCCCTCCATTCTGACAAACTGCACACCAGTCTTCATTGGGATCATCCTCTTTTCTGCCCTCCGCTATGTGAGGGGGGCCTAACCATCCTGTCTTCCCACTGGACATATTTTCCTGCAGGATCCCTGGTTGATCGTCTGTGCTGTCTGGGGCATCTGTCCTCAATACAGCTTCATCAGAAGTGGAATTATGATTGCTGTCTAACAGCAGAGAAGTAAGTATGCTTCTTGGAAAGGTCGTCTGAAAGAAAAGCACAGGCAGCTTGGTTATAGTGTTGAAGTGAATTTAAATGTCACTAACAGCAATTATACTGACTGGAATTAGCAATTTACATGCAGTTAGTCATACAGCTTGTAACATCTATGCGAGAATTACTATCATAGCTGTAGCTTCAAGCAACTAAACACAAGAAGTTAGTCATAAAGAGCAAATTCTGACATTATAAATACTCTTTCAGTAATAAAAAATAAAATAAAACTTTGATGCCCCCAATAGTACCCTTAGTCTTATGTACTGCTTAATAACTAGAAACTTCTCCTAGAATCACATAAACATTTGATGTTTACAAATGTTTTATAATTTCTTTCATGGATTTCAATGGATGAAAATAGTGTGATCAAAACAGTTTATTAATTGAACTGACATTAAAAATAGTCTGATTTTGAATTTCACCTCTTCCTTTTATGCCAATACCTTCAGATATTTTTCCCTGAAAAATAAATCCCCAACATAGTACTTGTAAATTATTTTACATGCAAAATACCCTCCACTACCAAATGGAAAAGCAATCTTTAAAGAGAGTTGTTAACATTACATTCTGAGGCCGCGATTCTTCATCTGTTTCTTGCTTCACTACAACAATTGGGAAATCAAAATTCTCATTTGTTGGACTAGACTCCTGTTTAATTCTGATCGGCTCCAACATGACAACTGGGACTCTGTGCGTAGAATCAGCTCCTGGTGGTTTGCTGGAAGAGCTAGAACTTCAAACAACAACAAGGCAGGAAAAAGGAAATTAAGAACTTTAAACAACAAAAAGAGGCAGGAAAAAGGAAACTAAGAGTCATGACAGGACAACTTCTGTACAGTGATGCTTTCTGAGACCTCAGGATTCCAATCGATTTTCGGTTCTTCAAATCCTTTCATAGAATACAATTCTTTATCTTTTTATGTAAATTGAAAAGACACTACAGGAAGGGAGGACTTAGTTCCAGAACTACAGAGTTGCTCACGATTTTACTTCGCATTAATGAAAGATTTGCAAAATAATCTCCAATTCTTTTAGGTTATAAACAGAACAGCATTTCCACTGAATACCATTCCATTGAGAGGAGATATAGCTGTATCTTGGGGGAAGATCAGTGCTTCTCTAGAGCTGAATTCATCATTCTAAATAGCAAATAAGCATATAGAACACATATTTTTAAATTATCTTGACAGAGCTTCTCATAATCTTTGAGTTCAAGAGAAAGTAGGGCCGTGCTTTGAGGATTGGACTCTTGTCTTTGTTCATGTGTATAGATATGCTGCAACTGAACTAGTATATATACTAGTTATATACACATGTGTGTATATATATATAAATATAGTAATAAATAGTAAATAGTAATAAAAAATTTTAAATCCAAAAGTGAATGAATCCAAGTGTCAGCAAATAGAATTTCAAACATTTAAATATTTGGATGCCTGAAGTCCTTCATAGTATTTACTAACAAACTGAATATAGGAAGAGGTATTCTACACTATAAAGCATCTCCACGTCCAATTCAAGTAGCATGAATGTCATCTGATTTTTCTCTGTGTGGAAAAATTAATTCTGTTTAAGACACATGCCCTAATTTACTGAAAAACATTAACAGACCTGCTCTCTTGAAACAACAATGTCTAAGTCTATTTGTTCATTAATTCAAAATATCCCGTCACTAAGGGATAAAACATCTTTATGGACATTCAGATATCTAGTGCTCACTTACCTGACTATATTATGGCAAAAAATTCTTAATAATCGTCTTTGCAACATTAATTCCTAAAATCTTAAATCATTTATGGTTCCAAAAAGACCTTTAGTATGCAACTTTTTCCTTAGCTGATTTTGCAGAATTTCAAACCTGATTTACAATAGGCAACCTATTAATAACATAAATCTAGCCATCATCTACAGTTACAGCATTTTTAGGTCTGCTATTAATACATTAGGAATGAAATTACTACTTTTAGACTGCAAAGAGTGTTATAATAAGCACCAGACCCGATCTCTTAACAGAGAAGGTGAGACAAATTAACTTCAACATGGATCATTGACAGAAGAGGCTGGGGCTATACACAGCAAATTCTATGGGGATGGAAAATATGCTTTTTTTCTCTCACACTCAGTTCTTACCTCTCTCTGCTTCCAACACTGGAGGCGCTGGGTGAACGAATTGGAGGGTTTATGTTTGTCACACTCACTCCTCCTAGGAAAGAGGAATCAGATTAGAACAAAACACAGAGTTGTGCCAAATTTGAGATTCCAGTCAGTGAAATACACAAATTTTGGGTCAAGTTCCTGCTCTTGAGTTACTCATTTATCCCTATTTAACCCATATCTCATTTAATGCAAAATCATGAGAAGATGAGGAGAAGCATGGGATAATGGAGGGGAGAAGATGACCAAAAGGGGCCCACCTCATCTAAGTAGGCTGTTTACAGATCCTGAGAAACAAGATTGGGTTATTTGTGCTGTCCACATTTACATGGATGCATTTGTGGATACATTGTCCTGTCGTGGTAATCTGTCTGTGGCTGTACTGTGCAGAGCCACATTAGATTCCTCCACTGCAACACTTAAATCACAAACACAACCCAGTTACCTGAGAGGCCAGGTGATGGCACGGATGAATTTGGTGACTGGACTGTTCTGCTCGAAGGGGGTTTTGGCTGATTCTGTTCTGCAGCACCATCCTTCCTTACCATGTTATCCAGTGTGATATTTCCTGAACAGTCAATCTAAAAGATCAGGGTGGGGGTAGAGAAGGAGTTAAGTGTTGCGTGAGGGAAAGAAGCACCTGCCATATATTTGTTATATTGGAGCTGAAGACCAAAATGCATCTCACAACTTCAGCCATCTAAAAAATGAGGTGGCTACTCTAAACAGGTGATCTTGCTTGCTCTAAAAAGCAAAGAAATGGCCAATTTCAAACAATACTTCATACCATTATTTTAAGACAAGATGATTCTAGAGGCGTCTATTTTTCTCTATCAGCTACAGGGAAGGTTTACATTGGAGGGCTAACTTACACACACAGAGATCAGAGAAACTGAAAGTGTTGTTTCCATAACTTTTTTCCAGATACTCATGTTATTAATTTCAACAATAATAAACAATTCACAAACTATCCATTAATTTACTAATATTGAACAGGATGGGATGAATCTTGACGGACATTCAACTCCATCTGTCCTACAGATCTTAAGGGCAGGAGCCATGAGTATCCACTCAAAATAACAACTATAAGGCAAGACTTGTCTTTTCACCCAAGGCTCAGGCTAGAAAACTGAAATCTATTTTAGGGTCTCACACTCCATCATCTTAACTTCCTGCAAGAATTGCACATTCTGTATTGATAAAAAGAAATAAGCTTCTGAAATGTTAGACTTCTTGTAATAAATAAGATCAATGTTTGGTCAGAAAATAGGTCACCTTGATATTAGTATTGCAAATTACCCAGACACATCACAAATCTACTGGTAGTAACCGTGCTGACCACTGAAGCTTGCTCTACATTCACAAGAGGGTATTGAAAGCACCTGCTTGCTCAGCATATTTACAGTGATTTGGGCAATATATCTTAATAGCATAAACATAACCACATACACATACAAGTAGAAGAATTTGAAATGACACTGCACAAAAAAAAAAAATCAGCATGCTAAAACTTCTCAGAGATTCAAGAGAGTTTCATGGTTGTGCTGTGCAGTACATCCTTTTACCCTGACAGATACTGTGACTGTCATATGTTGTTTAAAAAAACAGAATATTTTGTTAGAGAGTTTATCAAGAAGAACAAAACACAAGAGGGGGAAACATGGATTAACAGTGAGTTATGACTATCAAAACAGGAGAAGCCAAGTATCTACAAATTTTAGACAACAAAAACAGGCTCAGCGGTTATTTAAAAAAATAAAATCAACTGAGCTCAACAGCTGTAATGTGGTCTTCTGACAAAGATGTACCAATCAGAAGAAACTAGAACAGAACTTTAGAAGCAAAAAAAAGACAGTTTTATAATGCTCCTTCCACTACCTGCCCATATGTATGTTAGAAGATATATGAAGAAAAGTACTAAAATAAAATGAAATAAGGAATATCTGAGCCCAGTATACCAACAGTTAATATCTTAATAAGAGAAGTCCTTTAGATAAGATACAAAAAAACTTTAAAAATGTTAAAAAATTTCCAGAAATATCATCATCAAATCAGTGTTACCTGTGGGGACTGGTAACCAAATCTAAGTTAAGTCATTTTCATTAATATCACGTGAAAAAAAGAAATGAAAAAAGAAAATGAAAAATGATGAAGGTTGAAGGCCAATATGCAGCAATCAAACAATCAATCAATTCAAACAATCACAACCTGCAATGTTATTTTTCCTAGCAATCCTAAACCTCTTATGGCTGTTCCCTGGAACAGTCATGAATACCACCAGTAACGTATAGGCAATCCCACAATGTGGTTTTCTGGAAACGTCTGACTTGTTCAAGTAGAAGAATTTCAGTCTAACAGGATGCTTACTTCACAAATGTAAAAACTTTTTTGATTTATTTTAAAATAAAATCTGCAAAACATTGCTCACGTGTTACACTTACATCAGGAAGAGATGGTAGATTGTAGGAGCTACCCACTGGAGAACTCAGATCTATCACAGGAGGAACATATGTCTTCCCATCACATCCCACAGCACTGGTGATGGTGGGGCTGGAAGGAGTAGATGATGTGCTGCTTGCAGTTGAAGGGGTAGTTGAAGTTTGTCCACTGCCAATCTGCCACTAAGAAAAGATAATAATCCACAATTCAGCACTTTTGTTTTCTGCAGATGATTTTATCTACTATGTATACTGATTCTAATTCATCAGCCAAGCAAGCAGTTTAGTTTAGTAAGCTGAACTCAGGTTTAACATTCTGATTTACTCTGAAGTTATTTCATCTCAAGAAACAATCTTACAAGACAAGCAAGGATGACAAGTAGCTGACAACTATGAACAAAAGAAATGAGTGTGAATTCTTCAATTCAAAGCCCCATCTCAATGTTAAGTATCTATTAATATTTCATGCTGCATTGACAGTGTTGTGGGAGGAATATAACTGCTTTAGTGAAATAGAAGCATTAAAGATAATAGGCTAAATCCACAACTGCTCTAGTACTTTTATTAAGTAAAAATCTATAGGGTCACATGAATGCTGCTTCCCTTAACAACTTAAAGCAATTAAGAATTTGAAATGCTGACTGGGCTTCTATCCACCTATATGTTTATCAACATGGTATAATGTGTATGGGCAAGTTGGACTACATTTCATTCTCATTTAGACATACGCAGTTTTCAATGACTTTAATGGAGTTTCACGGTAACCAGGCAAAATTTGACTCTGCTCAATTCCTTTTCAGTTAGTCATTCAGTTCACTAGTTCAGTTTCAAAAAGACATTACTAGATAATGAAATACTGGATAGATAGGTTTGCAGACAGGGCAATCTTCTTTTCAGAGGCTCTCAATAGAAACGATAGAGTTTTTGTTACTACAGTTCTCTTAATTATTGTGCAGCTTTCTTCAATTTAGTTGAAATTACTTCTCAGATATCGTTAAGTACTGCTGACATGTGAATGATATTACTCCATTTCTCAGGTCACAAATGAAGTTCATTTAATTCTCTCCCCACACTTCTGGTGATATCTAACAACTCTTCTGTTGATACATATTTTAATAAGGTTTGCCTTGCTGAACAGACAGAAAATATCCAGTTTTCTGTCTCCAGAACTCCAGTACTCCAGTTCAGCTGCTGATCAGCTGGGTATTGATCATTCGCATTCAGCAGAGGTCCTACAGTTGTGGAATTTCTTTCCTCTCCCCACCTTTAAGAGTTCAGATTGGAAAACTCCAGAGAATGGTGGCAGCTACAGCTTTTAAAGCTTTTATCTAATTACTTGTGAAGTCACTATAATTAGACTAATTTTTCTATTCTATCTAGATATTGACTGCAGTGTGCAGACCATGCTCATGTTAAGTTTTGCTTAAGTGGCCAGAAGTCATAGTGACAGCAAAGCAATAGAATGAAACACCTACATATCACACACAGTGGTTCATTTCCGTAATATTTCAGCGACTAGAACACAGAATGAAAGAAATGTGACAAATATTAAGAAAACTGTGGGTATCTTGTCACAGACAAGAAAGCAGTCTCTGTTCTAACTGTAAAGCACACTGGAAACATAATGAAAAGTAAGATGATACAAAGCACATTTGATATTTTATTTTCATATGGGCAGTGAAAAGGGAAAGAAACCCTACCTGTTTTATAGCTTGCTGGGCCAAGAATGCCATCTGCAATGGGTTGGGCTTTAGGCCTTGTCTTGATATGTTCTGGTTCGAGGGAAATCTCATCTGTGGTGCAGGAAGAGGTGATCCATTGGATTTGGGGTTATGATTCTGAAAATGAATCAGGCGTGGAGGTGGCTGTGGAAAAGGAAATGATTTTGTAAGTTAGCTGTCTGATATTTATCATGTCTGATATCTATCCAACATTCCAGAAAATTTTACTGATGTATTTTCTGAAATACATAACAAATTACATGTAAACAAACAGTACCACACCATCTGAGTGATTGCAGAACACATACTGAAAATTAATGTTAAAAACAAAATCTAGTAGGTGGCTATGAATTATTTATAATAAATGAGGTTACCAAAAAAAAAAAAAAACAGTGAAAGCATTTATAACTTTGAAAGCTATATGGGAGAACCACAGTTCCATGCAAAATTGTCTTGAAAAAAATTAAGAGGTTCACTTTATAAGCATCTGACAAAAATACAGAATATATAGCTCAGCAACTGATCTTCATACAGGCTGGTACTATATCATTTGTTGTTGAGCAATGACAGGCTGAGTGCTCAGTCATATTCTGCTAGACATGTTTAAATTACTATTCAATTCTCAGTAAAGAAAATATTGCCTAATCCATTTGCATACCTGTGTCCTAAAAAAGTGTGCTACATGAAGCTTTACTTCCTTCTTCTTCACTTAGACGGATAACAGTCTTCTCTGGAATATTCAAAACTTACCTGATGAGAAGTAGGAGATTGCTGCAGGGATCCTGGCATTCTTGGATTTGATAAACCTACTGGACCCGCTCTGCGCTGAGCTTGCTGTCTCTGAGCCATGACCTGTTGCTGCATGTGCTGCAGTCGCAGCTGTGCTAAGCTTATCTGCGTTGGGAACTTGGACAGCTGGTTTGATGGTAAGCTGCTTGGGGGCTGTAAGTTTGTTTCCATCACCGGGCTCTTGGGCATATGTGGTGGGGTTTCCTTGTCCTCAATTACTAGAGAACCTGGTTCAAACAAAATAAACAAAGTAAGTGCTAAACTATTGCAATTAGGAGAAATGTAATTTTTCAAAACTAGCTCCTTTGATACCATGAAGTCATTGTTCATTATTGTAATGTAAAGGATGGGTAAACATGAGATAGAGGAGAACATTTACTTTGTTGGCCTGCAAGTTTGCAGTATAAGCTTGCTTGTGTTTTATAATGGAGAAAAAGGAGATAGTGACAAATTATCTTGTGCTGTAACCTTCTCTGTGAAATAGACTTTCCTAAGGAGATGCCTCATCTGTCTGAAAAAGCAAGTGAAATTTTAATAAAAGAGAGAGCACCCTGACTCAACCCTCTGAGCTAAAGATTTAACTATATCATAATACTTAATGGCATTGTGATCCCTTTTTTGTCTCTGAACCAACATCATGAAATACGCAGGTAATGTCTTCAGCAGCTATACATCACAAATTGTAGGATGATGGGCACATCTGAGAGATAGATTCTCTCTCCACTGATTTAGAGGGAATCTTGACTAGACAATGTTTGCAAGTAATTTTAACCAAAGAGATATATAGCATGGTTATACAAAGCTCTCGTGTAGCATTCTGGTTAGATTGATTTAGATTCTAGGGAATGGCAAGCGCATTTCACAAGAAAGACAGAAAGAAGCTTAGCTTATTTAAAGCAAAGAGTGAGGTGGGGAAGGTCTTTTTTTTCTAAATCCATAGTGGGGCTAACTATTAAGGAGAAATAACAATCCTAATTTAAAGATTAACTTTAGTGCAAATGTGTATAAAGCAAAGGGGGAGATCTCATCATCTGTTGAAGATTTCACTACAGCTTCTCCATAAAAGAGTGGGGATACACATTTCACTCCCTTGGTCTCCCAGAGAGGTAGGACCTCTTCCAAGAAGAGTTCACCTTGGCTGCAGAACAAGACAGTTTGAGAATCCCTGTTGCAGCAGAACCTGACATCAGCCTCCTCCAGCTTTCTCCCCAAATCTATGCATCCCTGTGCACCTGGTAAAATAGAGCCTGGAACAGCTTAAAGAAGAAGGAAAGCGCAACTTTTTTTCTCTTTCATTTCAAGACCAGAGAATCAGTGCAAGTAGCACCATTCAATTTTCTGGTGATGATTCAAAGGGAAAAAAACATATTGTTAAGTTGTCTGACACTGAGAGAGTACAGGTGAGCCAGCATGTTGTGGTGCAGAGAGGGGCAGAATGCTGCCTCAGTTTTGATATCATGCTTTTACCATGGCAGGTGCATTAACAAAAATATTAACTATATGAAGCATGAAGATAAAGATCCTACCAATCTCTCATTTCCTTATTACTTCCCCTTTTAAGCCTGTTGGTTTCTAAGAAAATATGCACAGAAAGCTCCTCCACCCTAAAAAATCCTGACATATCTCAATTTAGTAATAATTCACATAGTCATCACCACATGGTTCACATCTAGAAACAGAGACTCACTGGTTCTTTTCCCAAAGAAAGTGAAAGATAAAGAAGGAACTTGTTAACCTTAAGGTGCTACCATAACACTTCCGTTCTCTACTTCTCTACTTCTCTCCGTTCTCTACTGTAGATGAATCTGTATTTGCACCTCTCTCTAAATTTGTAGGGCTGACTGCAAGTTCTGATGAAAGGCAGAAAAGGGGCCATGGGTATCTGTCAAAGACATTCTACACACTACTGAAAAAAAAATGTCCATCAAGATAACAGTTGACAGAAAGAATAATAAATAGTGAAAATTCTAAAGAGACCTCATTAGGGTCATGAAGATGAGGTGTGTCTGCAATCTTACTAAAAATGGATTCTCTTAAATTCCTTCCTGGAAAATCAGGAAAGTGAAAGTCACAGGTGACCGTCAAACACAAGTCTCTAAAAGTAGTGTTATTTTCTATTCTGTTTTTCTTTGGAGTTTTCCTTTTCTCCCAGGCTTACTGTTCAGCATGACAGGTCAACAGAGATTCTGAAACATGTTAAACTGCTGCTACAGACTCCAGCAGTTTGGGAAGATGGGACTGAAGTAGGAGAACAGGCTGTAAGATGCAGATGTTAATTCTTAAAGTAGGATTATGGGATGTGTTCCTCGTATCAGAATCCAGAAGGCATGTGTATTGCGCAGGAAGGTGAAAGCTGCTACTTCCACCATCACAACTAGCATTCAAGCAAGGCAAGTTTATGAATACCTACAATAGAATATTAACAAGCAATGCTTTCTCCATATAGTGCACTTAAAAAAAAACTTTTATTTTCTATAAGTAAAGAAATTTTTAAAAATTTTAATAACAACAACAAAAAGTAATAAAAAATGGGGAGGATATTCATCCTAACAGTAAAAAAGTTGCTTCTAAAAGAGGACCAAGACTCCGAAGGGCTAACAAACTACATCATACCTAGATTGAAAATATTCTGAGCCCAGAAGCTAGGATCACAGTGAAACTGGATGGTATTGTTAGTCACTGGCGAAGCATCACACCTTGCTCGGAGAAGGTATCGAAGACGGTAAGTAATCTAGAATAGGAAGGAAACAGAAGTTTTTCTTCTGGGGTCAAAGCTGCAAATCTGAACCATTTTCCACAACACCATATCTATCCACCTCTGTCTCTTATAGCCTGCAGCATTTTATCAGATATCTGAAGAAAACAGAAAAAAAATACCGCAGATTCTTGACTAAGCCATGAGAAAATAAAGAAAAAAAATTGTGATCCAATTATAGGAAGTGAAAATAGAAGATCCTGCATTTCCCCCAATACTACCACAGATTTCCTTTGTCAGACTTGTACAATCCTCTGGATAAAACACAGTTAATCTATCTTTTTCTTTGGTTTTTGATTTCAGATTTTTTTTTTTTAGGATTTCTGTTCACCATCAGTCAGTTTAATGAAAGCAAGTACCATTTTAGCACCGAAATATTTAGTTTCATAGCTGTCTGTACAGAGAAGCAAAAACCTCGTCTTCATTTTTATAAATTAAAAAAAGTTATTTAAGTCTTCTAGAGGAATGTTAGTCTGCTAGAACAAGGCTATACATTAATTGCTTGATATCAGACTTTGTAGGATATACACTTTCTTTGAACACAAAAGCTGCAAAAGGTAATGAAAAGAACCACACCAGTGATGTAGCACACCCGTAACTTTGCCCAGTGCTCCTCCAGGGATCATGTCCACTTCTGTAGGGTACAATTTTAAGTTAGGGTGGCAGGACAGAATGAGGACTGGAGTGATAAATTATTAAATATATTCCATATTTGAGAGAAAAACATGAAAAATTAAACAGGTCTTCCAATTAGTAGAAGGTCATCAGCAAGCTTAATTTCCTGGTAATATAAGAGCGGTATCTTCCTAACTTTACCAAGCGTTTGCTGTACAGCAGTGCTGTGCTGCTTCCACTGGAAACTGCCCATTTGGAAAAATTCATGACATGTTCCAGCTGTTTAGAGAGACCTGCCACTTCCTGTTGCTGCTGCAGAAGTTTCATCCGATGCTCTTTTGCCAGAGTCTGCAAGTGGAAAGGCAGTTCCAGTGAGCGAGTTCAATTTACGCATAAAATGCATTAGTTCTCTCTTTTGTAATCTACAAAGACCAAATGTTTTCATTGTATTCTTCTAGGAAGTTTTCTTCCCAGACTGCAGCCATGCAACAGAAAAGTCTGTATGCATTTTCAACATATCAGCGTTTGGTGTGCATGGATTCCCATTGACTTTTACGACACACATTTATATATATAAATATAAATGCCTCTTTACACACATTTTTTTTTTAGAAGGATACTTGGAGGTAATATTTTTCTAGCTCTCCACTCTAGACAATTCTCTCCTGTGAGAGGATATACTATCAGATTGCTGAATTTATGACACTTAAAAATCTGAAGGAAAGACTTTTCATGCATAATATAAAGAATTATGACTTAGAAAAGCATGGAAATAGAAGCTAGACTTGGACACAGCTCTGATCTACAAAGAGAAAATACAGATGAGAATTCAGAATATTTGTCCAAATGGCTTTTGTGTGAAACACTTCTCTGCTTTGGAACTGTGATGGGTCACACATTTCTGTGCCACGTGCTCTAGGTGACCCTGTGTGTGCAGGGGGGTTGGAATAGATGATCTCTAGAGGTCCCTTCCAACCTCAAGCATTCTATGATTCTATGATTCTATGCATGTCTAATAGTATAAATTGATTTCATTTTAATCTGAATCTGCAATACACTAACGGACATTTCTGAAAAATATAAATGCATTTACCTCCAACTGATGCAGCAGAGCTTTTCCCTTTTTGTTTATTTCTACCATCAGTGTAAATATGGCAACTTTAATATCCTGCTCCACCTGCTTTTGATTTTGATTCACCTCCAGGATTCTGCAAATAAACAGGAAGTACATAAAATTCAGTACTTAATTTCACAAACCCACCCTCCAAGTAGTTTAACAATTCTCTTCTGTTGCCCAGACTATAATATTTCTTTGTTATATTCACCGATTATTACATGCTATCAAATGCTCTTAATCAGGAATATTAATGGGAGATGTAGTAACAGCAAGCACTGATGACTTTGTACTTGTGATAAAATTAATTTACTGCTAGAAAATTCTGAAGACATTAGCCTGTAAAATTATTCACATCTGTCACTGACAAAAATTAAATGCTCATTGTTATTGAAGTTTAGGATTTTTAATTGTGCCGCATATTTTTGGAACAAACTCAGGAGCGCAGAAGAGTTAACTCTGTTTTCCATCCAGAGTCGAATGGGACTCCAGACACAGAACAACATAGTTGTGCTACTGAAATCATTTAAAGAAAAAAAAACACCATTAATAATTCTCTTGGCACTCAGTTCTCAAACTAGGACTAGGGAAGAATAACTTCAAGTTATGAAAATTGTTCCTGCTAAAAGGCAACAGCACCTAGATGCAACAAAGGAAGTGAAGGGCATTTCTGCTTTCTTCCATCTCCACCACCCTTGAGCAGAGACATGTAAAGAGAGGGGAAAATCTCAAGCTGTGCTCAGCATGCAGGACCCAGTTGAACCAGGTTTTGAACCTTTCTAGGTATTATCTTCAAAATCTGCTGTAGGAGCATTTACAAGGACCTACTACAGTATGCATTTTAAAATTTTATTTTACTCTTAGGATTGTAATACAAGGTGATTAAAGCCCCAAGCATAAAATTATTATGTAAGTCTACAAATATATCTGTCACATATATTATGAAAGCATGAGTCACAACCTTTCACTTTCAAAGATGGATGTACAATAAGTGTGGTGGTCGTAGGGAAAAATAATGCTTGCCTTCTATAGTCTTATTTTTTTCAGCTCATTTTTGTTGAGCTCACTTTATTGCTGCCAATTAAGTCTACAACCTAAACAGAACAGTTGTGTAACAAACCCAAGCACACTGAACAGGGAACAGTCACTAATGGCAAATTGAAATTTTTAGAAGTTCTAAAACATTTCAGAAATGCTCCTTCTGGAAGTATTATAACAGAGAGGTAAAATAAAATCCACCAATCTGAATATTTTAGTAAATTTCAATATACATTAAAATGCCATCTATGTCAGTACCATCTCAAAATCTGATACATACCTATTTTGAATCTGTTTCCCTGTATATTTTATGTATTTAGTCTTCTCCATTAACTTGGTGATCAGTGTCTCAATGATCACTTTCTGGTTCTGAAAAGCTTCTTCTATAAATTGGTACCTGAGGTAAATAACCAGTAAGTATTTACACATGAAAAATGTCTCATATGCGCAATAAAAAAAAATAAAGCAGAATGCTTTATAAAAATCTCCTTTGCCAGAAGAAAAATACGCAGCAGTCCAACATTTAACTGTCACCATAGAAGTACATGTCAGCAAATGCTGATATATTATAGCTATGGTATATAGTTCCTGTAATTTTGATTCTGTTTTGAGAATTATGTTTTTTGTGTGAAGGGATATTATGTGACCTTTGCACAATTTTGTTGAATGAAAAATTAATGCTGTGCTACAGCCATTAGTCTGCAAGTGAAAGAGCAGGTGAGCTATTACTTCATGCAAGATAAGGATGTAGAAACAGAACAAAGAAAAGATTGCTGAGTTAACAAAACTCAGCAACATTTTAAATCAAGGAACTGAAATCATCAACAAATTGAAGGGAGAGAAACAGTAGCACATTCTGAAAGGGATATAAATCCTCAAAGAAGGTGAACAAAAGAGGAAGACTGCAATTCAGCAAGATCAAGGCTTAGCCTCTTTCAATGAGCAACAGCGACCAACACTTCTCCACCTATTTCTTTCACCAGGCTTGTCTGCCTTGCCAGGCAGGCAAGTTTATCAGGTGGCTGCACCAGGAACAGGGAGGATATTAATGCTAAGCCTAACACTGTATCTACCCCTGTGCATTACTGTATGCATCTGTATGCATTATTCAGTAAGACTATTGTTCTGTATTTGGAAGTTGTACACAATCCTACTTTTCAGCTTCCGTGGTCAGTAGAGGTTGATCAAATAAAAGAAATCCAAAGACCTGAGTGTTACAAACAGTGTTCTCAAAATACAGCATAGACAAATTTTAGGCTTACTCTTCCTTTTAAAGGGTTCTTCATGGAAAAATTGCCCATTTTTTCCTTTCTGAATTTGTTTAGTAATACTCTGTTACATAATCACCTTGCTGAAGGACAAAACAGAGAAGTACACATAAATGTACAGTTACATAACAGAAACTCATAGCAGTGAATTCCATCCAAACAAACTGCTAGTAAAGAAAGGCTCATGGTCAAGTCATGAGATTAAAAGACAGAAGAATCAGATTTTAATCTCAGCTATCACATACTCTTCAGTAAGATTTCCCAGACACAACCTCTTTTTACTCTTGGGTTTTTAAGCAGAAAATTTCATTTTGCATGTTTTTTCCACAACTGTCATCAAGCTATATCACATATGTCTAAAACTACCCTCAACGTCCAGATAACTTATTACACAGTTGCACAAGATGTCTATCTGGCTTTGATACCTGTGCTCTTTGTGTTCTAGTAACTGGCAATCTCGGCAGGTCAACTTGTCACAGGTTTCGCAGTAGAGCTTCAGCTGCTCCTTTTTGTGGTAAGGACAAAATACAGGGCGTTGACTGGTCACACCAACTGCCTCTGTTGAGAAAAGGAAGAGGTCAGCCCTTGAAACTCCCCAGTGCAGCCTCTGCAAATTGCTAAAGCTTTACATTCTCATGTTTTTCCTTACCATATTCCTTACCCAGATGGAAAAAGAATGTATCAAGCCACCTAATCAGGAATGCCACAGATGTATACAATTATTAAACAAATTATAATCTCTCATTCTTGATCTAGCACAGAGCCAGCTTCTGCTTTCATGGAAAAAGTCTAAACATTTTTCAGGAGGACTGTATGCACAAGAAGCATTTGTATCAACTTTGTTTCCTTATGAAGTCATGTAAAAAACAATTACACATCACTCTTGTCATTTCTATGTATACTCAGTACTCACTTTTCAACGAAAGTGAAATACAGAATTAGCTTTTATATTCAAAGTTTCTTTTTGGAAACTACTCTTTGAGCAGTCATGATTACACAAGTTAGAGCCCAGATCACATATGAAATTCATGGGACTAGATGAATATATATTCATTCTGTTGTGTTTTTTTTTTTACAAGAGAAACCAAGCAATGTCAATAGACCTATGAAAAATGGTGGAATGTTTATCATCATTCTGTGATGCTCACCATTGTCCTACAGAGATGCATAAATTGAAACAAAAGGGTTCTCACTGAATATAAGGAAAGCCTTTTCACCATAAGGATAGTCAAGCAGTGGAACATACTTCTATAGGGGCTGTGCAATCTCCATCCTTGCTGATTCTCAAGATCAGATCAAGATGCAAACAGATAAAGCCTTGAGCAACCTGGTCTGAACTCACAGCTGATTCTGCTCTGAGCAGGAGGTTGGACCAGAAGACCTCCTGTGGATCCTACCAAACTGAATTATCTTATGATCCTTCTGAGAAAAGCTTTTCACAGTTTATTTATATATTTTCCATTAGTTTCTAAAGCAAAAAATATATATACATATATATATACTTGGCAAGAACTGTGTGTTTTAGCATGCTTTACTGCTAACACAATATGTCCTTTTTAACAGAGTAGTGGAAGAATATAGTCTATTAGTGCTCTTTTTACTATGACATATAGTAGTAAGCTCAAGTGATTATTTGTCAAAGCTCTAGAAAAATAGAGCAGCCAAATGCAGCTTTTCTGCAGCTGATCTCTAGTGTCTGTATAATTATTTCCAATCATTCCATGTGAAACATCAAATCTATACATGTATTTATTGGTTTAAGATGCATTAGTTTTAAAAATCATATCAAATAGCTAGTCTGTAGAATTTGTTACCATGATGCTACTGATAGCATATCTGAGAGATAAACCTCTCACCTTCATGGCTTTCATACCCTCAACTATGACAAATTCAACCTTTTCAGTGGCTACATTCAGATTCATTGATTTGCTTAAATAAATATTTCTTGTTGTTGTTGTTGGATCATTTCAGAGATCCACTTAAATGCAAAGCAGCAGAGCAAATATCAGAATCACTTCAGATGGATTCAGGCTTCAGCAGTGGAGTAGAAGTAAGTAACTGGGAGCAGTAAGCTACTAAACTACTCTGTAACCAACCATAAAATAAAATAAAATGAAACTAATTTACACATACCATTAAATTATAATGAATCTGACCTTTTACATTTACTAGAATTAAGGAATAAAAACCTAGAACTTTGTCATTGTAAACAAATGCAGCAATTTAATAATTTTTTCCAGTGTGGGCATATATCCTCTGCAGAAGAACAAATAAAATGTGCTACCTGGAGATACTTCCTCTTTCTGTCGTACAGTATGGTCCTTTGTGAACTTAACCCTCTGGTGAGCTCTGATGCAGGTTTTGCACAGCCATTCTACACATTCCACACAAAATCCATTAGCTTCTGCGTTGTCTTCACAGCTTGTACAAACCTGGCACAAAGAAGAAAAGGTAAGTATCAAAATCAATATGGAATAGACATGCAAGCTTTGGCTCATGCATTATCGGTGCACTTTTGCCATTTGCTGAAAAAAATTAAATGAGAAGGCAAACTAAAGCATGAGAACGCTACAAATAACTACATGAAAGTAACTGAAAGTGGTCATTTACTCAGTGGTACTCTAAAACTGACATAAAACTTTTAACTGACATGATAAAGGTCAAACACTATTTTTTGTCTGATACTGCACACTTATAAGCCATATAATGCTTACTACATACAATATACTCTTGTGAAATATTTACTAAAGAAAGAGATCGATGCTACTGCAGTTTTAGAAGCCTTTCTCAGTATCGACAGAAGCTTTAATTCTAGTTTTCCATTCACTTGCCTAGAATTTCAAGAAATACAAACAGCCTTAAGCAGCAGGGTTCATCTCAGGAATGTTTTGTACCACAACTTAAGAAAGACAGCATTTCACTTAGGCTTACAGGTTCAGACATCTAGAACAGAGATCTTCAGCCAACACACAATAACTTTCTTACTCTGGCCTGTTAACTTCTCGAACCCTTTGGACCATAACAAAAATGTCTAAGAAAAAAAAAGTAATGAAGGAAACAAACCTGGAAACAGACCAAAACCTCACTGCACAGAGTCTGCATCTCCACAAGCAAAACTCTATGGACCTCCAATTTGAAAAACAGATTGAAAACCATGAATGATAGACAACACCACTTTACATAGGAATAGCATTATTTCTTTTTTAACTACTTCTGAACATGTTTATGCAGGTACATACTTAGGACTAACACCTGTTTCTGTCAACATCTGGCACTGCTGCAAAACATAAGCCTTAATATGTCTGAAGATCTGTATATCCTGCAGATACCACTGCCAGAAATACGCTAGTAGGAGCAACAAGAAGAAAGCTTTATCTAAAAAGTGCAACTCCCCCATCCTCAAAACATAAATATAGCTGAAGAGGAAATAAATATTTATATCCTATAGCTAATATATATTTAGAACTGTGTTCCAGTTTCCCCCTTTAAGAAAATGAGGAAAATTAGGGGAAAAGAGGTAAACTGACTTGCCTTAGGCCACATAACAAGTTACTGAGAGAACCGCAATTTGAACAGATTCCCAATGCTGGGCTTGTTCTTCTAGATCATGTTGCCTCTCAAAGCAAATATCTTCTGAGAAAGGAAATTACAACTCAAGGGTTGTAGACCCCCTCTTGCTGTCACTTGTAGTTTGAAGCAGTTCATGTTCATTAAAGGTGACCTGCAAAGAAAAAAAAAATGGGCTTGTGCCCCCTTTTCTGTTTCTTTAGAATATATAAAGGAGGCCTGAAAGTTTTATTAAAAAAAAAAGCCTTAAAACTTTAATTTTTCTGAATGATTTTCTTTTTCCCCTCTTCTTATTTTACTAATAAAAACTCCAGTCCCAGATATACTGGACTCAAAGGAGAAATATTGAAGTCAGTGCATCATAAAAAAGTCAATAAAATGGAAGTAAAACAATTAAAGGAAGGGAATTATAATCAAGAAGTTGATTTTTTACATTTTCTTAAGTTTCAATTTCAGTGACATTTTGCAAAAAAAATAAGATGAAGTATTCCTAAGGGTTCAGCATTGCTTCTTAAGAAAACTCATAGAACAGGCCAGTAGCACTACATTACTTCAGTGTAACATCATCTCTGACAGCAAACACCATTAAAGAAATGCTCTCCCATCTCCTTTCCCAGGTCTCTGCTCCTCAACTGCAGTGAGGCCATCCTTTAAAAAACTATGGTGCAAAACCAGATCAATTCCATCCATGTGACCCATGGCTCAGTTACACAAGCACAGCTGCTTAGGCAACGAACTACTGCAGGAGGGCAAAGAACTTTCAAAACCACTTTTGCTGCCACAGAACTACCATCAGACTTTACCCCCAGAAGTACAGAGGCATTTTAGCAAACCAGACAATACGCTTTTCTCGTGAAAAAAAAAAAAAAAACCAACAACAACCCTCAAAAGTGAAAACAAAATAAGCAGATACAGGGAGAAGGAGAAGGGGAAGGGGAAGGGGAAGGGGAAGGGGAAGGAAAAAGAAGAGAAGGAAGGGAGGCAGGGAGGAAGGAAGAAATAAAGGAAGGGAGGAAGGGAGGAAGGAAGTTTTTCAGGCATTCTTCGTATACAAAGAAGCAAACAAAAACAAAATCAAAAGGAAAACCCCAATCAAAAAACAAAACAAAACAAAACAAAAAAAAACCAAAAAAAAACACCTTTCCAGGTCACCTTTAGCAAACTTAGGCAGATAATCTTAGTACGTGCCAAGACGTTGAAGTGAATTCAAAGGATTTTAAAAAATGAATATTCCTTATCTTCCAATATCTTTGTCTATTTTCTTTTTTGTTCAATTTGCTTTAGATTTTTTTTTATAACTGGTTTGACTTGCAATAGTTGGGATGAGAGTGTTATTCAGGAATCAGTAACCTGCTAGCTGCTGCCAAATTAAATTGAGCGGGACCTCTTTCTTGCAGCCCAAAACATATATTCCAACTTACACTGTTCACAGTCACCAAGTGCCAGAGAGATATTTCTAAACTTATTCATGCAGGCCGAAACTCAGGCCTTGAAAATAGTCATGCCTTTCAGGCATTAGTGTTAGTATTTAGTATTAGGTGTTAATATTTATAACCTCAGAAGTGTTAATTCAGCCTTCATTTAATTTTAACAAGAGTTCAAGTTACTCTGGTAGGTTACGGGTAGGTCAATATTTTTCCTTCTTAAGAAGTTTGTTTATTTACTTAACAGCACAAACTTAGGTGTAAAAGATCAGGTAATGGAGATATCTTTTTGGAAGGGGGGCTTATTACTGCACTAACTACTTTCCAGTATAAGTTGAATAAACAAGCAAAAGCTTCCAGTTTAGAAGGAAGACATTCGGCGAGTTCAGAAGAATATTCATTGAGGAATATTCACTTCCAAATTTCAGCAATGTAGATTATATGTAATAGCCTATCCCTACCAGATGAAAAAAAAATCGATACTACAAGTTATATCATTATTTCTAGGCAGATACAAATTCACTAAGGAAAGCAACTCTCTTTTTGGACATTCTCACACATACATAATTCCAAACCTAAATCATGCGCTGACATCTCAAGTGCATCAACCCTAAGCAACATCTGCTCTTTTTCCTGGCTTCTATCAACGGTTACCTCTGAGGCAAACAAAACCATGTGGTAACTACTTCTCAGGTTATTCCCCGCTATCTCCTATCTTTCTCCTCCCCGTTTTCCTTTTGCCAAGTTTTGCCACGGGTGGTAGGTGCAGTTCAGCCGCTTTTCCCCGCAGAAGAGGGTATTTTTGTCAGCGACTGTGCATGCACTGCGCAAGCCAACCATGAGAGAGGCACAGCCCTCTTAGCCTGGAACGGGCGCACTTCGACCGCCTCCGTACACGGGAAGTGGTTACCGAGCATGTCTCTAATCACAAGCAGCACTCGTTGCATAGAAGAGGAACACGCTGACCACATCCCGATCCAGCTGGGTACAAAAATAACCCAGGGCTTTCCAAGTTGGAGCTAGGCTCACCTTGGAAGCAGCGGGTCTGCAGGGCAGAGCTCTCCCCTCGGGTTGGGACGCTGCCTGAGGAGACTCCTCGAGGTTGAGGGACCTCTGCCTTCTCCTCAGGCGAGTGGTTCTCACACATTTGTAGTTAGAGCTAGCTCAGAACCCTGCGGTGTAGCACAAATTCCTGTACTGACATCCAACAGCTGCTTAGAAAACGTTGAATTGCTCTTCATTTCTATGACGACTTTTAAAAATTTCAGCTCAGTAAGTGGTAAAGATACAAGAAGTGTTCTCACTCTCAAAATGTTGCTCTCTTTTGGACACAGACATTGGGAGAGTAAGGACCTGGAATAAAATGCATCACAGGTTCAATACGTTGTGGCAACTCTAGTGTTTCACCCACACTCTTCTACCTCCACTCACATTTTTTGGCTTTGCACAACTTTGATTTTTTTAAATCTTAAATTCCTAAATATTCTGGTTTGTCAAACTTTTAATCTTATTCATATTTAGCATTTACTACCATCTCTTGGACTTGAAACGCCCTTCCACTCAATTCTTATAAATATAATTACATTTTATTTTTGTAACATCAAATCATTTTGCCAAATCTCTCAATGAATCATAACGTAATAAAGCTAGAAAAGATCTGTTCTCTCAAAGTATGCATATCCTAATTGTCCGATACCCATAAGGATTACCTTGAGGAATATCACAGCTGCATTTCAAGCTCATTTAGTTATTTTCTGCTGGAATGTTTCCTATGCCAATAGGCAGCATAAAAATCTTTAATATTCTCTTTACTGCTAGCCAGAAAAGTCCTTGTGGGACATATACGGGGGAGTTTTACATGTTCTTTCTGCTTACTTCTTTTGCTACTGAAGTTTGAGCAGTAATTGCTAGAAAGCACAGCTGTAAGTAGGGTACTGAACTGCCAAAATCCGGCTCAGATAAAACAAACATGATTTTAGATGGAAACACTTCAATCCATTACAGTTATTCTTCTCACCCCACAACCCCAGGCTACATGATATGCCATTTACTCCTGCTGTTTAAATTACATATGCTAAAAACTACTTTAGCATCATTACTGTTTCGAACCTGAAGCAAATAAGATTTGAATTTGAAAGTCGTCTTTTTGTAAAGTCTCTCTTGAACTGAAATGTGCCGGTCCTTCCTGATAAGGCGGCACACATAAGGCTAATTACAAAAATGCACCACTTTTTCTAAGCTACCATAATGCTTGCACAGTACCTCTGCCTTATCTCCAGTTCATATTTCTTTAAACTCATGATAAAGACACCAAGTCATAAGAGGCACATGAAACAGAAAAAAAAAAAAAAAAAACAAGGATAAAGCATTTCAATAGAAAATTTATACAGGAAACCCATCCTTGGATAAAATTTTGACAGAAACTGCTTGATCTCTGGTGAAGTATTTTCTGCAGTATCTTTTACACTTTTAATTCTTCCTATCTTGCTATGGGCAATTCTTCTTTTCTCCCTTCTTCCCTTTCAAGGCAAAACAAGACAGACAGATGAGAGGGACGTGGCATCTTTCTACTCATAATATTCTGTCTTGAATACAACACTGATCAGTTAAACTATCACTGAGTCAACGCTGGCACCTCACAACCAACAGGTTTATGAAGTGGTACAGCTCTTTTTATGGTGCCGATGCCAATCAAAATACAAAGAGATTTCTCAAACTCTCTTTATTAACACACCAACCTAAATCTATTAAAACAGAACCGTAAGGAGTTCCTCTCCAGGGTGTAAGGTATGTGTTCACTTAGTGGGCATCTGCTAAAATTACCATCTCCATGTAAAAAAAAGAATAATAAAAAAATAACTGCAGGAAGCACTCAGCCAAAGGACTTAGCTGAACAACACACAAGCTTTCTGAGGGGTTGGTTTGCTGGTTTCTTTTGTCGGGGAGAGATAGAAACAAAGCATGGAGTGGAAGGGTAACACAAAAGTCAGGGAAGGAAACCTACAGAAAGACACAGCTTCCCTGGCATTTGCTGACACCATTCAGTATAACAACTGATAACTCTAGATCAGCTACTGAAATAGATGAAATCTCTCCAGATTGCTCTCCAGCAGATCAAGATAAACAAGAAGAGCTCTTCCTCAGTTGTGACAAAGTGCCCAGGTTATCCTGACTTCATTGAGTTTTGGTTGATGCCGAATAACTCATTCATACTCTTACATCCCAGAGAGGTACACCCAATTTTACACAGTTAAGACCAACAGCAAAACCTAAAGTATGAATACAAAGAGCCCTTTTTCCACCTCCTATTCCTTATCCAAATCTCAAAGGCCTAAATTCCCTGACTTTTACAGACTGTTGAAAGAATTTCTAGAGGGAAAAGTAACCAAAACCAAGCCAAGTAATTCTACAACCACTCTCCCAAGTACTATCTTAGAAGACTTGTTATGTAACTAAGCTGTATGATATGGCAGTCTCAATATAAAAGAAGTTCATGACCACTTCTGTGCAACAGAGTTATTTGTTATCTTGTTTCTCTTACTAATTAAAATCACTAGAAAAGCGATTATGATCACATTTTCAGTACAACAATAACTACTTATCACCTCAACTTTAATGGGAAGGTACTGGGAAACTTGGTTAAATCTTGCAACCATCTCCACAAATCAGGTATTTTCCTCCACCCAGAAGAAAACACAAACAAAATAATTCCAATCTATTCCACATTAAGAGACTCCTAAACAGATTTCAGTTTTGGTTAAGGTTCATCACTTCTCAGCAGTCCAACTGCCATCTGCCCTAGAAACTAAAGACAGTTAAATGAATTGCTTTGGAGACATAAGTTTAAGTCTTCTCCCTCTGGTTGGGAGAAGATGACAAAATTTATGTCTTTAATAGTCAGAAAGCTAATATGAATATGTCTGAGTACATTTATCCATTCTTGAAAGGCAACTTATGTGTAAGCATAAATTTCAACTAAACTTTGAAATAGAGACTACACAGTATAAGCAGCTCTAAAAACCTTTCCAAAACAAATCAGATCAAAATCAATCATACACTCCAAACGAACAAAAGAGACATTCAAAAAATAAAAGTTCTCAAAGACAACTATCCAAGTACTAGGGAATTTCTGTAAAATTAATGCAACCCTGATGAAGCAATCTTTTGGGACGTATTATGAAGAAAGCAAACATACAAAGAGGCTTACTCAGATGCATTAAGTTCCTGGATTTTAATTAAAACATTACAAGTGAAGAGATGCTTGTTTTCCTTTTATTAGCGCAAAATGGCAGGCAGTATTTTCACCACAGATATTGCTAAACTGTGGTCCTACACAGACACAATTATTCATTTGATACTGCTCCTACACTCTGGAGCACTCTGCTCCTGAAAACCATCAGAAAAATTAAAAAAAAAAAAAAAAAGGAAAAGATATTACTATTTTTCCAGACAGGCAGCTTTTGTTGTTATGAGATCACTGTTACTTGACTACAAAAGAAAGAAGTGGCAATCTACAAAATACACAATATACTACCTTCTTCAATGGAAATTTGAGCCTTTTGTCTGATAACTGCACTCCAGCTAAATACTGGAATTTAAAAATAAAAATAAAATTGATTTAACTAGAGGTTTCCATTTTACATTGAGAGCACTTGCATGGCATTACTCTGGCCACTACTGCAGAGTGCTGAAAGTGTTTGTCCAGTCCCAAATCTAGCAATTTGTATTGACATCACTGTCACCCTCAAAACTAGCAGCAGTTTAGACTTTCCTACCCTTCTTCCTCACAAGCATTTTAATTGATTTTAATTAATTGCCTAGAATCATTATTCCATATGATGACTAGATAATTGAAGGCTTTTTCTGTATATGAACAGTAAAAGACATGAAACAAGAAGTCAAAGACATGTATACACATCCCAAAGATGTTAATTTGATTACATGTTAATGCACTTACCTGATTTGATTTTTCTACTGTGCTACTGGGAACCTCTGTGGTATCCTTCACAAAAAAGTTATCTATGATGTGTCTCTCTGCACATTCCTGTCCACAAATAGGACAGCGGATAACACCAACTGGAGGGGGAAAAAGATTAAACTGATTATGTTTGAGCACCTTAAAATATTCACCAAACAACTTCAAAGACAGTTTGTAAGGATAAATATTCTGAAAGAAAATATTACTATTTTCCTGTCAATAACATCCAACTGAAGCAAAGCTAAATCTCATGTATCATCAAAATAACCTTTTGCTTATTATTTCCTCATCATATATTATTTTAACCAAGACCTAGCATCTATTTGCTTTAGTCCTACGTACATTTGGACTTACTCTTATCTTACAGATAAGAATATCTATATATAATCCTTTCTAACTCTTTTTTTTTTCTAAAGAGAATGTCTTCCCATTGGCAATCTGTTGTCATAGAATGGATTAAAGTAAGCATTAATAAATACGGGGTATTAATTAGTGACATCCAGCAGTATTACACACAGAAACGTGTATGTGTGTGCGCACGCACACACACACACACACACCAGCAATGCAACACGACTGACTTTAGACAATAAATTTAACTGGTACTCTAAATGACCTAGTCAACAAGGCAAGTTTTATAACAGAGGAATAGGAGAGAGAGGATTATCATAGTGTCTACCTTCATAAAAAGCAAGAGAAAGCAAGCGATAGAGAAATAAATAAGCAAAGCCTTTTACCTCCAATCCCTAGCAAGACCTCATGGGGAGCAATTAAAACGAGGGTACTAACCACAGCTTGGACTCCAGATTGAAGAAAGGAGTGTATCGTCAGGCCCACAACCAGAAATTCAAAGGTTAAAATTAAGATTTCAGAGAGGAAACAACAAGATTAAGTGTCAAAACACGGGTCTCGGTGGTGAAGAGACCAGACTGACATGGAAGGGATCTGCAGAAACACTTAAAAATAGATACCTTTCCCGGATTCAGACTGTGTGTCTTATGAGCACTAGAGCTGGCTTGTTGTCTAAGAAAATCTCTAAAATGTTGGCATTAATGTCTTGCTTAGAAGAAAATATATATATAATGTGTATATATATATATATATATGTCCTCTCACTAGTGTCATTGTTACCAGAAACAAAAAATATTAAGTTTGGCTGAAATAATCACTTAGTCCCAGGGAGTCATCATTTGAGGCCTAATGTAGTGATGTCAGTGCACAGCAAAACAGAAACTCAGAAAACAGAAAACCAAACTGAGAGCGGCTTTTGTTCTGTAATGGTAAGCAATCTGAAGGAGATGTGTAGCACTGTTTCAACCCGGTAACCATAACACCAGAACATAAATTAGTGTTTCATTTTACTAAGTTTACATGACTTTAATTTTGTTCCCATTTCACTTTTGGCGTGAAACATGTAAACAGAGAAACTATTAAATATTTCATTTCTGCAAGTGAACTGAACTCTTTATTGTTAGTGCTTAACATGAGTTACGTAAAATTTTCATATTGTTCTTTCTATCAATGTTAGAGATGTTTCTAGTCAATCCACTATAAGATAATCTTTTATTAAAAAGTTCTTTTTTTTTCCTCTCTAAATTAGGTTTCCTTGCTTGAGATTTAGCCAAAAACTTCCACTTTTATACAAGACATTTCACTTTCATCTGTAAGGTTATAATAATGTGAAGACTGTTTTTATTATAATTTTCATTCTGCCAATTTGTGTTTCAGTGCATATCTATGGAGCTTCCTTTTATATATATATTCAATATTTTGTCTAAAATAATCTCCATTTTTATTTATCTATCAACACAAAGTATAATTAAGAAATCCAATTCCAGTAGGTCAGGTATCTAAGAACTCCAAGTACTGAATTTCTCCATTTATTAAGCAAATCACTTTACCACAGGAGTGAATAAATTCTATAATATTCAAGCTACTCCAGACTGTATTTTTCCCACATTTTTCAGCAGTACTTATTTGAAACGACCCTTTTCCCCTCTTGCTCATTCCTGACCCCAGCTCTGCTTTGCAAGTGACTGTGTTAGTCTCTGCCCGTGTTTGGAAGTGGGGTGGAGACAGGGAATCAGACTGGCTAACTGATCCAGGCAAGGATATATTTCTCCTGCTCTTCCAAGCTTCCTCTTCAGCACCCTCGTCTGCTTCACTGGCCAAGTGCACAACTGCTTACGCTGAGGTAATACGAGAGGAGCATGAGGCCAGTGTCACTGAGGGTTAAATATGGAACCACTGTCTTTGAAACAGATGAATGGCACAAAGTTGAATTCATATCCCAGATCCTGAGCAAAGATTCAGCCAAGAAATGTGTTTTAGGGGTCCTTATCTGGTACTACTGTTGTATCTAAGCCTCTTTCAGTAATGCACTAAACAGTATAACCCTGTGTTGGTCATTTCCTCTCACTCCCTAAATGGGAAACAGTTGATGAAAGTAGAGTGTTTCACACTATTTTTCTCAGATGTGTGTTGCACTTGAAACAAAAAGGTCATGGCAAACTTGATGAATTCCTGCAAGTTCACTTCATAATTTGAATCTACCTCTTCTACAGACAGTCTTACACGAATAAGCAGTGCAACACCAGTGGTATTTCTAGCCACACCATCTGTGGACAAGTGACACATTGGAGTGCACCACTTACTTAATCATTACACATGCCAGGGGTATGCAAGGAGGAGGCAGGAATTACCCAGAATCCATATGACTAAGACAACACCAAGTTACTGGGAAGGAAAAACGATGATTTTATTCAGAATTCAGAGCTTCCTGTGGGAAACCAGAGGCAGAAGAGGAAAGACAACGACTGCTCTGGAATTAAATAGAAACGTGGGAGAAACACACAAACAATGCACACTGATTATATTCCAGTAAGGGCAAACTCTAATTTAGCAGAACTCATGGACAAACATATCTGTTCAATTTTAATACTTCTACTGGCATTATGAGGGTTACCTGAGGTAATTAAGGACTTCGTTTTACTCAGAAATAGCCATTTTGAAAAAAAAATCTACCTTGAAATATTAGTTACGCAACACAGTTTTTAACTTAAAATGGTAAAACTACACAGGCAAAGCAAAGCTGTTTTCAGCCATATATATATATATATTACAGTTGCCAAACTTTCACAGATCTGACTGGAATTAAGTCAATATGTCAATTCATATTATTTATTCTGCTTAGAGCCCAAAAAGCATCACCACAACCCTAACAGCACATATCAGAGGAGGCCAAGCTGCAGTTCATTATAAGTCAGAAATAACCCAAATGGGAGCAAGAAAATCAATGGATTTATTCAGTATCTAATTCTGAAGATGACACAATAATATTTTTTTTTCATGTGCAGAATCCTCTCTTAGAATAGTATTTGGTCCAGTAGCATGGGTATTACAGAACTATTTTTTTTAAGCCAAATACTTCTCACACTAGGATTATGAATAATACAATAAATAAACTAGGATTGTGATTTAGCTGATAAAAAGAACAGAGCAAAAGATACCGATTCGCATGCAACTCAAAAGAATTTATACGGAGAATATAGCACTCTGTAGTGCTCCAGCCTTATAAAGATCTAGGAGATACATAACTTCATGCCAAACACAACTCCTCTACCACTTCAGAACATTACTATAGAAATCGCAGTCTTCATTGTTTTCCCAGGAAAATGGATGTGGAGGAGAACTGAGATAGTGCCACCACCCTCAAACTAGTCTAGATGATGCTGTATATTAGGGTAGAATAAAGAGAAAAAACATTTGTTACAGGTATTAGGAAAATCCAAACAGATGCTTGCTGAAACTTAACTGTTCCATATCAACAATAAAAAATGCAAAGAGTTAGAATGAATGCCATTCATAATGGCATTCAGAATGACGCGAAAGTTTAAATAAGTTCCTACTATCTCCAAGTATACTATTTATAATATATATTGTGTGCTTGGTTTGATGAGTGAATCAAACCACACTTCGAGAATTATTTTGTTTCATCCAGCTTTCCTGCATAAAAAGTCTCAACTCAGACCATGGTCAGATATCCTCTTCTAGATCCTGTTGTTGTAGCAACAAAACAGTACAGTGGGCACTATAAATATTACTTTTCTCCTCCACTAGATCATAGGAGGGTTTTTTGTTTGTTTTACTGAAAGAAACCAGCCGGGCTGATCTGAACAGTAATAACTGATAATGAGTGTTAAGCCGGATGAATCTGAGGCAAACACAGCAGTGCACATGCAAAGCCAGGTACGGTAGCAAGCAGCCAACTCAGTAACTTTTCTGAACAACAAAAAGGACAGTTATCTTTTCTGAAGATTCTCCTGCTTGCAATTCAGCAAAGATGTACAATTAATTACATGCAGAAGAAGGAATGCAATAGAGAGGTAAGTTTTATATAATACAGCCTCAGCTTCTTATTACATTCCATGGGTGTGCCTGTTTTTAATGTTCATTTTCCCCATAAACATTTAGTTACCCTTTAAACTGCTTTTTATGCATTCACAGAATATAATTCCTAAATTAATCTCTGAAATAATTAACACTTCCTCCACTAAGACTCTCTACAAGACTTTTGCAGTGCTATGATGAATTAAACTAATTTTTTTAATTTTACTGTTAAGATTTGGAAGCAAGTGTGCAATAGCTTTTTCTAATCATGCCTTAATTATATTGCCAATACTTCCCTTCAGCTTCAAGACACTTCCTTTCTGAACTGTGCCACAATTTACTTCAGTGCTTTCATGGCTAAGAACTGCAGGTACTGTACTGTGGTCTGCTCAAGAATATTCAAATTCTTAATAGCAAGTTATTAAAAGCCATTTAGTTGATTTTTCTTATATAAACTGGTAAGGAAAGTAAACCATCCCCTATTGAAACTACTAGAGAAGCATATTGTGCTATCAACACAGTACCAACAAACACTATGTTACTACTTTAAAGGAAGAATAATCCCCAAACTATTTTGGTGCTTATTCCTCATAAGAATATGCACTGATTTCCATAGAAGGAATTAGGGAAGAAAAATAAGACAAAAATTTGCAGCACAAAACATGATCAATATACATACTGTACAGTATTTTGTAAACTTTCACTAACCCCAAAATTGCAATTGGTAGTTGCATATTATTCACATATATTCTGAATTAAAAAAAAAAAAAAACACGAGTACAAAAACATCTGTGCAGGATGTTTTTCACACTTTCCCAACATCATCTTAAGCATCTACACCTTGCAGTTTTAAGAAAATAAACACCACGGAGGATCCAACCAGAGGAGACTCCAGCACACCAGAAGAGCTACAGAGGCTGTGAAATCAGGGGTCTTCAGAGAGAAAACTTCCATTTTTGGCTGGACTGTAGTCAAAAAGACAGTCCTGCCCTTACTACCTGTTTGCTTCAAATCCTACTGGTCCCTCTCAACCTTGTGTCAAACTTCAGTCGGTTGCCACCCAATTCACCATCTTTTCTTTCAATTAAGAAAATCTACTCTACATAACATCATTCACTCTGGCAGTAACAAGAAACACACTTTCTGGTGCTTCCCATTATCCGTACCAAGAGCACAGAACTCCATCCACCACTTCACCTCCCTGAATTAAGCACTCTGACATCTCCAAAAGAATAACACTGCAAAGGTTATTTAAAAGGCATTAAAATGCATTCAGCTGAGCACATCCCCACTTTACATAGGCTTGCTGTTTTCAAAGTCAGGAAACCTAACAAGGACTGCACAGTTTGCACTCTGTTAATAACTGGTTATCACTTCCAAGTCTCTTCATTCAAAGGTATAAAACAATCCAAGAATAAATAATCTACTGCTGACCCAGAAAAAAAAAAGTCTGTTTCTCCTCCTGTCTTTGTACACTGATGCAAGCAAAGGGAGAACCTAAAACATATACCCAAAATTTGGTCTGCAGTCCTTTAAGCTGTAAGAAGAATTAATTGTATTTTCAAATGTTCATGCAATGCTAGTGTTTATCATTAAATTATTGAAGAAAGTAAGATTTTAAAAGCATACATTCTTGTTTATTCCTCCTCAGAGGAATCAAGTTCACAAGTCAGTATTTATTTTTTGCCAAAATAACCCCATTAAAAATTTTCTGTTTTAATGGAACAAGCATTGGTGGAGTGCTTTGGCGGGCAGGTAAAAAACTTATTTATTATTTAATTGGAGAGGAGTTCCATAACCAGCAACATTATTATTGTGACAATGAAAAGGCAACATTAAGTGATAAGATCCTGTTTTCATCTAGTTCCTCTACGAGGAGAGGTGTTCATGCAGCTAATAGTGAGCTGGATCAAGAGTGTGCGGCAAGGAGGGAGAAAGATCACTCTTTATGTAAATATAAATGGAGGGTACTACTATAAAGTAATTGGGTGCAATTTTTAAAAAAATCTAAAACTTGCATTTTGCCTCTGCTCGAATCAGGTCTGGACACTGCACTGCTATATTAGAAGAGGGGGGCTTAACAGTTGCCTTTCATCACTACATTAAATACAAAAAAAAAATTACCTCTTGTGAAAGACAGCTCCCTTTAAACAGAGTACTTGGAAGCAACTGGTGACTAATTTTCCTTAATATGAAATAGCCATTGCTGAATAAATTAATTAGGTCTGTGAAGCTTAATAGGGTGATTATTTTCTCCTTGACTTTAAGAAAAGCCTGGTTTGAAATTTTAACTATCATAATTTCAGAACAGAAAATAGAGTCTCACGTACAGCTAAAATTTTAAGAAATGATCAGGCTAGTTAACATTGTCAGTATTTTAGAAACTAAAGACTGTATGAACTGTAAGATTTATAGCAATAACTACACAGAAAATTGGGATTTTTCAATTATAACCTACAGGATCCTTTTCTCCTCTCTTTGTTTGTGTACACGCCATTAATATGTGCAAGGTTTTTCATTAAAAATGCATGGGGTTGAGGGTAAGCAGGTTATATTTACATAGATCATGTGTGGGGGTTTTTTTCTGTTAAAAACCAAACATTTGAAATACTTAATTCAAGGGAGGATATTACATGCAATAACGTCTGAATAAATTTTCAAAGTAATTACTGCTTTCCTCTCGTTTCTCATTAAGTCAATGCCGGTGCTGCAGAACTGGCAACTGCCTCAAACCGGTTTGTTCCAGAAAAAGCTGCTTCTATCTAGCGGTGACAGCCTGCGGCTGCCAGCCGGGTTGAGGCAGGTTAAACCAACACGCAAACCCCTCGCGCGGGGAAGCCGCCGCTTTCCGCCAGGACACAGACACCCCAAACCGCCACAGACCCAGCGAGGAGGTTTATTAAAATCCACACGCTCGATTTATCACCCTTTAAGATGTAAATAGATAAAAGGGAGACAAAGAGGGAGCCATGATCCCCCCTCCGCAAGAGTGTTGCAGGCCAGCACGCAGGCTGCAGCGCGTTGACTTTCTTGGAAAGCGCTGCAGAGCTGAATTAAAATGTTTCAGCAGCTCTGTGAAATGGGTTGTTGTTTTTGCCCTACATGCCCAGTCGTCCAGCATTTCAGAGATCACACAACAGGCTTTGTCAAGCAATGTATTCTGCAAGGGTCTGGCTCTCCGGTCATTTTCTGAATACCTGAAGAAATTCTTCAGAAAGGAGACTTTAATGTCCACATCTACGATGGTCCAGTGCATTTCCTTTGACAACACAATTATAAAAAGTGTCATAGTGATAACAAAGGGAAACACTGCTATTGTGGTGCAGACAATATTTAAGTGCAAGATGATGAATATAAAACCACCTCATTGCTTTGAATGGAACATGCTTAAATGAGGCTGCAGAAGCTGCCGACAATTATGCCAATTGTCAGTGCTGAATGCGACGAGCATTTCTTTCATCAAAATTTAAATACATTCTTTCAAGTCCTGAAATTGTCAAGTATTTCCAGCTTCTATTTGGAAGTATGGAATGAATTCAAGCACATGCGATGAAGTTGTATGCAAGGATTTTTACGATGCAGTGACATTCATGCATTGTTTTCTCAGAGCAACGTAGTATTTTATTTCTCAAGCTGCTAACGTTTTGAAAGTGGTTTTAGCACTGCTGAGATATATACATACTACTGAAATTCTATTTGGCAGACACTCTAAATTCCCATCAATGGTGCTTCAGTCCATTTTATGCATGTGCTTCTTGAGCAAAAATTAATACCTTTCTCCCTCAAAAGCAAGATGCAGGCATGTTGCTATTAGTACGTAAAAAATAGCAGCACTGAGATAAACATATACGGTTGCCAAAAATTAGTAAGGAGATGGATCTCTCATTGAAGCTCTGAGCAGGACAATTAGTCACTTCTTTTTGGCAAGAAATTTTTTAGTCTGGTCTTCGTCATTTGAAATTCTAATCTCCTACTGCTGGTTGACTGTTCAGTAGTTGCAGAGCAATGCATCTGTTATCAGAAATGATAGTTACAGAAAAGTAAATACAAATAGAAATGACACTGAGATCCAGTCCCTAGCAAAAAAAAAAAAAAAAAACAAAACAAAAAAACATAAACAAACATTGAACAATCACCCCAGTCTTTCTGAAAATCATTGAAGGAATTGGCTCTATTCAACCCTGTGCTGAGAAGATGAAAATTATGTTCCAAGATAGGACACTACTGCTCTGCTCGCCTCTTCCCTTTCTCCCTTGCAATCTTCTCATTTATAGTCTCCTCTCATTTTCAGGATGGCCCTGTTAGATACCCAGAATGTGTCTATGAGGACTTGGGAGACCAGACTCCCTTTTCAGGCCACACACATCTGGTGCATAACAGAGGTATCTGATCTGAGAGGGATTATCTTGCTTTCCAGTTACTATTCCAAAAGAAAGCAGGTCTCCTATGGACTCTGCAGGGTATGTGCCAGCCCTCTTTTGAGTATCATACACTGTAAGAAGTCCAAAAATGGCACAAGACTCTCCAGCTTGGGCAGCTGAATCTCACCTTATTTGTCTAGCTTTGCTGTTAGAGCTTCTGCATGTGATTTAAAATTTCTGGATGAAAGTACAACTGAAAGGCATGTAGAAGTTCGCTTAAATAGTACCTGAAAAACTTGCAGTCTGCAGCTCTAAAGGAAAACAGCTATAATGGAAGTCACCATCAGCTTCATCTAGAAATTTTATATAGGGAGCAGATGCTCAAGAGTAAATAGAGATAATGTGCTAATTTAGAGTAATGGACCTTGCTTAGGATTTTTGTTTTGTTTTGTTTTTTGAATGAGGGAAGAAAAAGAGAAGATAGGCTGATGTAAAGAACTAGAATTTATGCTGATTAGTATCTCTCCAATATAGCCTTCAATGACGACAGGGTAATGGCATGTTCATCACACGAACACTGGGTCAAGGATTTAAATCCCTAGCAGTGAGAGAGATAGTTTTAATATGCATTTATGAATAAATGCTGAATATAAACGTACACTTTTCCTTTCAAACACTTCCATGATTAACAGGAATATTATAGTGATTTCAAGATTCTTTTTCATATAATGCTTGCAGCGGAGATAGTAAAAGGAGCAAACAATATTTTACAAAAATCCTCACTCTGATAAGTGTCGTCAGTAATAGGAAGAAGAAGAATGCTTCTTCCAGAAATTTCAGGAACTTCTAACCAGTTCCATCAGAGAGATTGGAGTGCTCTGTAAGAAGGTACTAATGGAACAGAAGGAAAAAAATGAAGCTATTTTATTTATTATAAAAGAACAACCCAAATTTAGTGTAGTCAGACTACTACTAATACTGCTTCACACTAGATCTTAAATGTCATAGCAGACCTTTTGCATGTATGAAAAAAATAACTCCTCATGGCTGCACAGAAATAATACTGATTTACTATACCAGGGTACTCCAAAAAGCAAAAGACTTCTGAATGATGGATTCAGTTTCACTGCAGTGTTGCCAAAATTGTAATACTTTGGGTGGGATTAATGTGTCTAAGTGCTGATTTATGCTAAGTTCTCTTCATAGTTAATGCAGACCTATATAATACAGTTAGGTCATGAGTCATCTCATCCTAGGAGTAGATGTCTACACTTGGTCAGATGAATTATACCTTAAAAGCATCCATGTCCCTCCACTAACTACAAAGAGAGCCTAAGAGGACTTGCAGATTTGTAAAGGACTACTTTGTAGGCATCTGAAGTTAAGCAGAACGGCTCTCAACCTTCAAATATTTAATACAATTCTGAAAAATATACTAATAGCAAAGCAGAGACATGGCAGTACCTTCCTCACACACTTAATGCCATATATAAAACATCCTGAACATTAAGGACATATCAATAAATAACGAGTATATCAATTCACAGCATTCAAACTGTCATTTCACATTCTCTGACCCTAGAATTTGCTGTGCAGGGTCAACAGCAGCCTAATATTTTGATTAGGTGTTTAAAAAAAAAAAAAAAAAAAAAAACTGGTGGCAACAGTAACAATCTCACAATAGGTTTGCAAACAATTCTGCTTGTTCTCTTCTCACCACAACCCTGCACCTCAGTTTTGCTAGCGCATCAGGTGTTAAACCAGACTGGGGAATGGTTTGGGCTGCGTTTCACTTCTGCTGGGAAGGTTCTAATAACTGAAGTACTAACTGAGTGCAGCTTTTTAAAAAGTTGTATCAGAAGTAAGTATCACAGAAGAGCTGCATGTTTTTCAGAGGATTCTGCAAATTTTTTGCAACAGGGTTTTATTGTAAGTAAAGATTCTGATTTCTTAGCTGAGAATAGCAAATATTATTAATGTTTGTATGAATGTTTATTAAACAATGAATGTTAAATGTCCAACTTTCTCCCCAGGCTACCTCAGTAATTTGAAGTTTCTGGTCCTACACAAAAGGGGAGACCAGTAGGTAGGTGGAACCAAAACATCAGCACAGATAGTACGTAATAAGCAGAAGAAAAATTAAGAAAATATCCTGATTTTTTGATATGCTGATGTCCTTTTTTTTTGACAAGTAAACTTTTAAAGTATTATTTTATAATAATAATTAATTAAATAACAAATCACACAGAATCACAGAATGTTTGAGGTTGGAAGGGACCTCTAGAGATCATCTAGTCCAACTAATGAGGTTACAACAACCACCAGGAAACCAACAACTACAAGGAAACTTTGTTGAGTAACAAATTATAAGGGTCTGGTGAATTTAAATGTATTCTAATCTGTGCTATTGTTAACCAAATCTTAAAAAAAAAAAAAAAAAAAAAAAAGAAAGAATTTTTCCTGATGCTTTAAAAAAATGTCTAGAGTAAAATGAACAAGACTCCCAGAGTTCTGTCATATTATGGGTATACTTAGTCTTGCATGACAGTGGCAGGCTTTTTTACCACCCATTATCATTAGGATGATCATGGCCAGATATTGGCAAAGAATTTTCATTAGTATTTAGGACATAGTTTCTGAAATAAGCAACTACTCCATTATGAAAACAAACAAAAAAAGCATGATTAAGACAACAGCTGGTAGTCTACATAAGCATCATCTTAATTAAAAAAAAGACTGTTCAAGAAGTGGTAAGTATATATACATGAAACCCACCTGACTTGATGAAGGCCTAAGTGTAGACTCTGCAAATGGTTAGTTGACCAATATTGAACTGTGGTTGGTATAAGGTGTTACGTATTTTTCTAATAGTTTCTCAAATAAAAACACTGTTTATGGAAGCTGCCATGATTAAACATGAGGCCGCCTCTTTTGTCCAGCTAGCCATAAAAAATGCAAGCGTGATCCCAGCACATACTGTAAAGTACTGGCAGTGATGGCCGAGGCAGATAAATCTATAATGCAGTCAGTATGGAAAGTTTGATATGAGAGGCAGCCACAAGAGCTTGACTGACCATGGTTTGCAGAATAAGCAGGAGAAGCAACGACCAAAAAGCAGAGATTGGCAAGGCTGAAAAAGGGATTGCATGCCACAGACAACTGTCATACATGCGGCATTATTCATAACAGGGTTCAAGGAACCAAGATCATGCCTTCCAGTGTTACTTTTTATACTCTGGGCATAATATTTACCAGCAGTAGTTTTGCCAGTATTGTAGCTGTATAGCTGGTTTCAAAGGGAGCCAACGCTTCCACAAGGAAGAGGGGAAAAAAAAAGAAAGACATTTTGTACAGCAGTTTTTCAAAACTTCAGACTTTATCCATCATGAAAACACCGATGTTCGCAAAGACCCACGGTCACGTAACGATGGGCACGGAGGGTGACGTAGGCACACGTGCTGAAGCCGGGCACGGTGACTCTGGGAAGCACTCGCAGGTCTGCAGGGCGCTCCGGTGGAGCTGTCAGTGCCACCCTGCAGGAGGGATGGTAGCCTTCAGCTCAGCAGTGCCTTCAGTCAGCTGTGGTGCTTGGAGCGAGCTCCTGAAAAACCCACCTCCTCTCTTAGCATAGACTATGGAGAGGCACGCTTTTTTTAATCTGGTGGGGCTTTTTTTTTTTCCCTGTTGTTTAAAGAAAGTGCCATGGCACCCAGTGTCTCCTGTGCCATGGCTTGCAAGTGAGAGCCTGGCTGACAGGGTGAGCAGCACAACCCGCTCCCAGGCTGAACCCAGCGGTTTCGGCATCCCGCTCCCGCGGGCTCGGCTCCCAGTGCGCTGCACAAGGAGTCCTGGCACGCAGCGCAGGGCTGCTGCTTTCGCTCGTGTTGCTGACTGCTCATCAACAGCTTAGACTTGTGTGCGAACCAGTTGTCTTCCCACACAGGCAAAGACAGATTTCTGCAGCCAACAGCCAATGCCAAAAAAAAAAAAAAAAAAAGCTTCCCTCCAGGAACAGTCTTTGTCATTTTAGAGATATTCATCTGTGGTTTCAAGTGGGACTGCAGAAAAGATCTTGCTTTCTCCATTAGTAAATTATATTTTTACACAAAAATATTTGAGAAAAAACATTTCAAATGTTGTTATCTTGTCAAGAAACTAGACAGTTTTGTGAAACAGCTTCAAAACAGATGTTGAGGTTGCTCCTTACTTGCTCTGTCACTTTTCCATTTTTTAAAATTGGCTGCTTTTCGAATTTGAATCCTTCCAGGAAAATTTAAATATACACTTCTTGAAGTGAGAGGACTAGTCTTAATAAAAGTCTCCAGCCCAAGGTGCCTGGGCAGAGCAGGAAATAAATGTCCACATTCTTGGCCAGCGCCTGAGCACAGAGCTAAGAAAAGAGCTAAGAAATGGGAAAGAGTTACAATTCACCATCTCCATTTCCAAGAGCACCAATATGGTGTTTGAGGTTTAGTCTTTCTTTGACCGTTGCAAGGAAAGAAATGGTGGGGTTTGATATGCGTGTTTTACAAAACAGCACCGTGGTGTCCTAAGAATTGGACTATCACAGTATTTCAGACCTGCCTTCTACCGAGAAGTCAGGATAAGAAGAGATTGTGGCAAGAGTAACAGCCATTGAAAATGAGGATAAAGTGCATGTTAAGTTTACATCTGTTATGTCACTAACTGTGGAAGCTTGTGGAATAACTGAAGAAGCAGACAGCACTGAAAAATAAGTATCTGTTCTCACTTTCTTTTTTGTTTCAGGTACAGTGAATGGGAACAAGTTATTTTTGTTGCCCCTGATGGTGACTGAAGGCTGACATCTGTGAAACCCCAAAACACAACAGCTGATTGAGCTGATAGTTGCAATGGTAATTTGTTTTTAAAGGTCAGAAATGGCTAGTAAAAAGAAATAAGCAAGAAAACTGTGGAGTCTCTTGGAATCATGAGAATTACAATATACAGATTCTTTTTGCTTAAAATATTATAGAGCTGTAATATCCAAGAGCCAGATATTATGAATTTAAGGATAGCACTGAACTGTACAACAGCTCTGGTACAGTTTACTGAACACTGCTATCTTCCTAGTTCTGTCAAGCAGCAATTTCCCTCAGGATACTCTTCAGCAATGCTGAACTGTAGCAATGCTGAAAATTTTTGCAAAATTCTTCCTTGGGAAATAGAAGAAAAAATAAATGCAGTTTTCAATTTGTATGCATGAGAAAGAACTCCTTCCAGACATTAATTACAAGAATCAAAAGCTAATCCCTTGCTTTACTTCAAATTCTAGCACTGACATATTGGCTTCATTTACACTTAGAAAGCATCTTACACAACATGAGATAGGACTGATTAAAAATATTTGTACGCAATGCAAGTCAACAAAGAAGCTACTAGAAGATTCCTAGTCTTAGACACATTATTGTAATATCTCAAGCAAACTGTGGAACTTACCTGCTGAACAGGTACAGAAACCTATATCACAGTTTTATTCAACACTTAATTGTTTATGGAGTTTTAAAGTTTGCAATAAAAGGCAACTGGACTGCAGAGTAATCCACATATTAGAAGAGATTCAGAGATTAGTGTTTGAATCTACTATAAAAAACAGCAATTGCTAGATATTCTTTAAGTCACATATTACAGTTACTGCTTTGCAAATACTGTAACACAAAACTAAAAAACCACAATGTGTTACAGAACTAAGGCATCAATATTGCGAATATGATTATCTGAAAGTAATAAGCACATTTAAACACATAAAACCCTAATATATGTGAAAGCTACATATGGGTGACAAAGATAATATTATTTGTAATAACACTACACAGTAAATTTTGCATTTTGCTATGCTGCCAGTTACTCCAAGACTGATACAATTTAACTCACATTCCCACATATTACTGGGCATCCAGTTGAATGCCAAGAATCGCTCCAATATTCTGAAAAACAAAAGAACAGCCTCCAAGTTATGTGCAAGTATAAACTTACACATTCATACTAGATGTAGAGGAACAAAAGGCTTATGAAAGGCTAACTCCTCTGCTACCTGTTCCAGGGCTCCATGGGGCGCTACTCTTAAGAGTATGAGGAGCAAAAGGCCAGCTTAATGCTAGGAAGCTAGAGCAATTCTGAGATCCATGTAGACAACAAAACTTCCAAGAACTAGCATCAAGGAGAAACACTGTTCCTTCAACTGAGTATGCATTAATAGAAAAAAAAATACTGAATGCAGCTGGTCAGAAGTTTTCCTTCCACATGAAAAAGATGCTGATCAATGAAATAAGAACTACAGTGGCTTCAAATACCTGCCCACAGCTCTCACAAATGGGCATGTTACAGAGGCTGCAGTAATGCTATTTGTGTTCCCACTTTGTGTGTCCTCATGTTTAGCCAGCGTGTCCCTTCTGTAATGTGCAGCAGATATAGTCCCTGGGGATGTTCACATCTGCAAACATCTGCTAAGGGAATCTCGTCTTTGTGCACATCCTTCCATCTTCCCAAAACTAGAGAAGAGCTCCTCTAAAGTGGCTTGCACAGCGTAGCACACACAGCACTAACAAAGCGGCAAGAGAAACGAACCTTCCTACCAGAATAGGCCTTTATATATACACCATTCATCTGGCCTATTCCCACACTGAAAGGATCAATCCTGTATTAGTTTAGATAATAAAACTCTGAAAATATGACCTTTGCTTTTACTACCACTTTGAGGATGAACTAGGAATGTCGCTTTATTCCAGTCTTTTTTAAGGAATGATCACAGGAGTTCAGCCACACTGGGGAGATTAAAAAAAAAAAAAAAAAAGAAAAAAAAAAAGTCATATTGGAAGAGAAGACAGCAATGTTTGGTTTGGACTTTAAAGGAAGTTAGGATTATCATTTAGCTTCTTTAAGAATATAGACTACATTCAACTGTTGCAGAAAGGATGGACTGGATGAAACAGGACAGTCAGTTCAAAACATCTGGGATGCCCATATATAACTACTCCTTTTTGCCAAAACAAAACAATTATCTTTAGAAGACATCTTTGGCCCTGTTTGGAGTATAAACATACAAACAGCAGCGATACTAATCTAGAAGACATGCGAGCTACCAATAACTGTGGCTTTGGATCCAAGCTGTAATCAGCTCTCGTGGTAAAACCCTTTCTAAGGGGACAGAGGCAGCAGGGGCCCGTCTGCCACTCTGCAGCTTCATCAGTGCTTTGCCACGAAAGGACACACGCTTTTGCTGATGGCTGCCATCTCAGTAGCACACACAACCAATGCTGACTTACTGAGCAGTCACGACTCTTGTAAAGATCACTTAGGATATAGATAAAGATGACAAACCTACTAAGGGGCTTAAATGCTACTTTTTTGTTTTGCCTGTTTATTCTCACCACTTGAAGATGTGGGAAGACCATAGACCCTCCCCTATGTTCCATCCCAGAAACATCTGAAGACTCAATGATACCAAATCCCCCTTTTGCCATGAAGCAGGGAGTGACCGTTCTATTCTATAGCTTGGAATATAATATTTAAGACTGGAGATCAGAAGCCTGTCAAAATGAATTTCAGGAACAGTTCTTCACTTAGTATCACACTTGTAGTTGGGATCTGGTGAAAAAGCTACCTTGCTTCCCACTTGCTATGCTAGGTTGTTTTAAAATATGTGGGGTCTCAGTCTTCTGAAATCATTGTCACTCATGGAAACTCTACTAAGTAAAGACCTCTACCCTTCCATACATCCTGACAGGCAGCTTGCACCTGTGCTTGTCCCAGAAAAGAATCCTATATCTATCTTTTGAGATGATGTTTACTAAGGCAAGATTTCAGGTTGGCACTCTGACTCCACTTGAGTGAATCTACTTAAGCTTCTTGCACAGAGAAGTAACTGAGGAAAAGTTAAAATTGAGCTCATCAACATAGTTTCTTAAGCACTAATTTTAGAATAGCTAGCTACTTCAATTTATTTGAGGAATTTCAAAGAAAGATTTACTAGCACTGAAATCTAGTGTTACCCCCAAAAGTCCCAACTCACTACTAGCCATGGAAAGAGTAGTTATACCACAGCACAACACTGTAGTTATATCACAGACAAAATAGTCTTGGCCCAGGGGGTTTCACTTTATTGCCAACTAAATTTTTAATTACTGATATGAGTATTGAGAAACAGAAATGAACAAACAGTTAAATACACACTTGGGCAAAACCTTTTGTCCCTTTCCCCCAGGCTCATCTTTAGTCCAACAGCTCTCCTCACCTTTCTTAGGCTCGATTCCTGTTTTCACTGCACGTTGCACTCCATCCCTCCCAAACCCTTTCGGTGAGGTAACGGGCTGCACAGGAGGATGGAGGGGCTTCTTTCTACCTCTCCCTGCTTCCTGCTCATTTATTCTGCTGCTCCTTGGCTTCTTACTCCTCCCTTCTGCTGCAGTCTGGGCTTCTTCATAGGCTGCAGCCTCTTCAGGGATGAGCCTCCTCCAGCCTCGGTTCCTCCATGGGCCGCAATCCCTTGGAGCATGCACCGCCATTGCACGGCTTATCTGGGCTGAAGTCCTTCAGAGGCCAACACCCCGGCTTGGAGCCTCTCCTGCCAAGGCTGCATCGCCAGCTGTGTTCCCAGCAATGCCCCCTTTCACATGCCTCCCCTTGCTTAGTTTCATTAAAATCATCTTCGTATTTGTTCCCACATACCTCTCTTTGTGTGTCCTCCTTTCCCTCTTCTTACATCTTTGTGTGCCTTTACATGTGTCCTCACGTACCTTTTTCTGTCTCTCCTCACATCCTTCCATCTTTGCATCCTCACATGTCTCTGCCTGCATCTCCTACCCTGAGCAGCTATCTCCCTTTCTTAAATAGGCTTGAACAGAGGCACCATATGCTCCTCCGAACAGTTGAAGCTGTTGTGTGAGAGATTTTTCTCCTTTTCAGAACCATCTGGAAAGGGCTGTGATTGGCACAATGTTGTGTGTGGCCTCCTCCCACACAGAGCAGCCCTGCAGGCCCCTCTACCGAAACCTGCATAGGTGACCTATGCCTGAACCCAAAACTAAAGGTATTACCAAGCTCAAAGATTTAAAGTATATAGATATATAAGCAGAAAACATAACTGAGGTTCTATAATCACTCAGAAGAGTTAAATCTGCTCCTGACAAATAGGCCAGCTCCAAAGACCCAATTTTCCCAAAAATCCCAATTCCCAGGGCATTTAGACAGTATATTAGTTCAGTTCCCTTATCAGGGACTACATAACACTGCAATTTTGCACATCCACCCAATGTCTGGTAGACAGACTGTCTCTGTGTCACTTGCTGACTGATCAGTTGTCTGCCAGCCTAGTTTATCACTTTGGGCACTCTTGTAATTTTACTAGAAAATTGTTGTTTCAACAGTTACATGTTACAGAAGTTCTTCAATAGTCAACGATGACTTAAAGCTACTTCTCTTTAAAAAAACTGGCTAGCAGAACAAGTAATTTACACTCCTAAATTATTAGGTTAGGAACAGCTTGCTAATTTTAAAACAGAGTCCACATTGAAAAAAAGATACAGTAATTCACACTTTAGTTCTTCAGAGCAATCTCACACACTTATAATTGCCAGTGATGGGCAATGCTGTTGCTGACATGCTTTACCCAGGCACTGCACCTTGCATTCAAAATTAGAACCTTGCTACCGCTCTAAAATACCTTATTCTCGCATCTTAGCAGAGTGCTGCAGGCCTCTGTCCTTCTTTCTTCCCACTACTCACTCCCTGCAGAGCTGTCAATGGCCCCTCCTTTAACTAGCATCATTCTTAACATTATTGCAGGATATGAAGTTCACAAGCAACCTAATTGTACAGAAGCTTCTTTTATGCTAGCTCATAGCCTAGGTTTAATGCATGTCAAGGCCACACATTCTTAACCATGTAGTGACTATTATAGGTGCCTTGAAATGAATAAAGCGGACAGAGAGAGGTCTTGTTAAGTCTTTACATGCTTTTTGAACTCAAGTGTACATATCCTACAAAATACATAGACCTTTTCCAAGTCAGCATTTGCATATTAAAAAATAGTCCCATTTCTTTTTGACTATGTACACTACAGACAATCTTTCAGCTCCCCAGGAAAATACACAGTCACTTCTCAAGTTAGGTAAACATTTTATCTCAAAAGGTATTTCAGCCACAGTTCCATTTTATTCCAACTGCACCGTATAAACTTGTGGGATACTAGAGCAGAAAGGGGAAATCACCCCTTAAATAAAGAGTTGCCACAGGCAACTTACTTTTTAAAAGAGAAGCAAGAATCTTTCTGCAGTCAGAAAGCAAGTGCCTCAATTTTCTTGTCCACATACTCCTGCTTACGGAAAGTTTAGCGCTGGAGTTGCACATTTCTTTATTAAAATGAGGATGTGTTTATGACAAATAAGGACTCCAAATCCATGAGTGTTGTTCAAAAATGCTGAGTCATGCTTACTGTCTTGTTTTTTTTTTTTCCTGTAGCCACTGAGAAAGCTTAAAAAATAACTAACTAAAAAGCTTGTTTAGCATCACACTCCTTTAATAACGTACACAAGATCACATTTTTTCCCACATAAAAGTTTCAGGTAACTATTCATTAAAATGGTAAACAAAACCTATGTATAGAACTTTTTATACCACAGTGACCTCAGAGATGCCATAATCTTTTGATTATTTTGCCCCCTATTTCTCCATTTTTACATGAATTTCCCAGCTATGCTGTCACATCCCACTTCATGCTTTAGTGGACAAAGTAATTACTAAAATTCTACATTTTGACTTCTATTGACATTAATTACAAAGCAGCTAAGTCTTTAGCATAAGAAATTTACTACTGTTCTGCTGAACCCTCTACATAATTCTAACACAAGCAACAGGGCCATATTCATCTGAAAAACCCTGCATGACCAGCATATTAATGTTGGCAAGTCAACCCAAATTACTGTACTGTGTAAGTATTTTATCTCATTGTAAAATCCATTATTTCTAAAACTGCAAATTTGGACTTCTAAGTGATTTAACATAAGCGGCAGTTATTCACACCAAAATACAGTTTAAAATTCCCTTTAAAGTTAAATAATTTGGGGATTTTCCCCTGCTTCATTTTCAGATTAAGTAAAATAGTAACTTCACAAGTTTATTATCATGGGAAATTCCACTGAAAAAATGTGGAAATTCCATCCACGGCATTTAACACAAGTGACCAAAACCCCCGACACAAAGCTTTTCCTGCATAAAAGAGCAGCTTCTTTCTATAATACTGCATTCAGAGACAAGAGTTAAGGAAGAAAAAGAGATCCTTTCTTATAAGAAGCTGGGTAAAGTTGAGTGACCGCTGCCACTGTGCAGCGTTCACTCAAGCTAACAAGCCAGCCTACAAGGCTGCCTGCAGGGTCTGTTAGCTCCTCAAAACACTGCTGATGAATGAACTAACTCAGGAGGAACACACTCTTCTCTCTACTTGTCTCTCTGTGAATGTGTGTTCCATTAAGTCACTTCCCCTTGCTCTTTGGGGTACCTTTATCATAGGCATTAAAAACCCCAATGTACTTTCAACTAGGTACACACCTTTTTTTTTTTTTTTTTTAAACAGAGTTTTAAATGTTTAATGTTTAAATGTTTAAAAACATTAAAAAAAAAAAAGAACAGCATACATAACTTTTTGTTGTTGATATTAACAACAGAAAGGTGTCCCATAGCATAAGGTACCAGAGACATTGTAAGCTGCTTTGGAACGTTAGAAGCAAGTTAGAAGTTAGATAACTTCTATGGCCTTACAAATGGCTCCCAATTCAGAAGACCCTGGCTGCACCATTACTATGGTTTTACCAAGAATACTTCCTACTAGTGAAAGCAGCAAGAATATAGAGGGACATCTAACCAGCCCTGGAAACACTATCTCATAACCATCTCTAAGCTATTAGGCATATATTTTATACTAATCACATATTGGAACAAGCACAACTACAGCTTCTTTCAGCATCATATAGCCGTCTACATGGATAAAGTCTGAATAACATGTATTTTGTGTGTGTGTGCGCGCGACTTCTACTAGAAGAGAATGGAGGAACTGAAGCAGAGGATATATCTGCCAAAAAATCACACTTGCATTATTAGAATTTGAGCTGATGGGACAGGATAGTACCTTGAGTGCATACCTTTTTTGAAGAGAGCATTATAATTAGAAAGATAAGAACATGGTCTCTATATAGTTTAAAGATTAATATTTCAAGTGGTGGCTGTTAAGCTGAGAGGTTTGTCTATCACAAGCTATTAAAACAATATTATACTTCACCTGTATACAGTTACAGGTTTTCATATATAAGCTGTCCTTAAGAGAGCATGAAAACTATGGATATTTCATATAATTAGCTGCAATATATATTCTTAAATATCAACATCCCCATGTCTCTTTAAGCTTGTTAGGAATTAAACAATTTGTTCTTGAAGGCACCACAGCAGGAATAAAACTTGTGAAAGGATCAATAATGCAAAGCTTGTATGGGGGTGTATGCAAGAGTAGGTCTCTACAGCATGGACTCTTGGTAGTTCCAGAGATGGAAAAAAAAATCATTTTTAATCAAGTGACAAATACAAAATGAAGTAGAAATAACTACAGATAAAATTTGAAGATTTCTCAGGCTAGAAAGACCTAGAAGAGAAAATAAATTATCACCATAAGAAAGTCTGAGGGATAAAATAGGTTTGCTCAAGCTCATTAATAGGGAGCTTAATCTTTATCAACTGAAATAGAGAGAATGTTAAACACAGAGCCTTTTCAGTAGGAATACTGAACATTACTTCCAAAGCTGAATTTTCTAGATCAAAATAGGTGATGACATCAAAAGTCTAGCTACCAAGAACAGATAACTGTACAAAAGAGTTTAAAAGTCATCAGGATAAAGACCAAGCGTGGAAAGTAACAAAAATAGACAGATGCCATCTGCATACATGAGGAAGGGAAAGCAAGAGCTAAGTCTTCATTCCATGCCCTGCAGAGCTCCAACTTATATTGGTAAACAAATATTTCTGGGCATTAATCAGCTAAAACATGAACAACACCGAAATCCTTGTTTGGTAACTCTCAAGTATCTACTGCTTAATTAACAGCAAGTATTGAACATATTTGAGTCGTCAGTCTGGACACTCCCCAAGAATTTATATCCTGGGAGTGTCCAAACATTACATGCTTTTAACAGCTTTGTACGATTTGTTTGCAAATAGGCTTCTCTACAGATAAAAAGAGAAAAAAACTCTACTTCTTTCAGTATTGACACTAATAAGATTTAATTAGCATAACTGCATATAGTTTTGCTATGCATTTCCATCCGCATGTCTTCCCCTACTCCAACCCAGAAAGGTTTTTTTACTATTCTGTGTATAGATTGACAATAAATGAAAAAGAAAAAAGGATGTTTACAACCTGAAGCAAAATAAGTAGTTTTGAAAAGGAATATGATCTCAGGTTATAAATTTGTGGTGACTACATGCCTCTCACAATTAAAAACGCCACGTGAGTACTCTGTGTTCAGATAGTCCCTTCAGTAAGAACATTGTCCTTTAATTATAGGCTCCTACTCAACCTGCCACTGAAGCACCACCTGGCATAGATTTGGGCAAACAGCAGATTCCTAGTACCTACTTTCTTGTACTCTCTAGTCAGAACTCTCATATCAAATAGCAAAGAATGTCAATCAGAGAAACAAAAGGAAGCCAAGATATCTAGTAGCAGTAGGTGATGTAGTGCAACCCTTGCTCACGAGCTCTATCACATTTAGAGATCCACTCTTGCTGCATTCTCCACAGTTCATGGTGCTCTGTGCCAGGCAACCAATTGTTTGGCACTGCAACAACAAAAACATCAACTGCAGGAAATAAGTTGCCACTGGACCTTAAAATAAATAAATAAATAAATAAAATCAAGCAGTAAGTCCTCCAATGCTACTAGAATTCGAGACAGACACATACAGCCGATCCTTCAACATCTCAAACTTCAGGTAGAGAGATCAGAAACTCTCCAAGTCTTCTTTCCTGTAGCAATTACTATTTCATTTCATAAATGAGTGCGTGTGACAATATGGAGCATATCCGTGTCGCAGATGGCCTAACCATCAGCCAACATTTGCAAGAGGAATACTGATTAACACCTACCACAGGAATCTCCTTCTCCTGCCATTGAGGAGACACGTGTCATTGCCATCACCCGTGCTGATTTTTGCAATCAAGTGAGCAGCACCAGAATGCTTAGCTCTTTGAGGATTTCTTGAATTTTAAAGACAACACTCCTTTATTATTCGGCAGCACCTTTAAAGAAGGGAGAATGTTGGGAGGATCTCTGCAAGTCCACTTTAAGTGTGCAGACAAGCTTAAAACACATTATTCTAGTAATGTAAAGGATTCTGTTTCTGTTTGTAAACAGTTTACTGAAGACAAGAAGCAAGTCAATAAAATGCCACTTATATAGACTATATTCAACCTCTCGGTTCTTTTACTACCTGCCTCTCAGCGAATTTGGATATTAGCACAGTACAGCAGTCCACATCAAGGCTGTCTCACTGACGAGCTTTTCAAACTGTATCTTTTCTTTTGTTCAAGACAGACTCCCTTTCTTCTCTTCTACCAATCTTTCTTCAGGCTTATTTTCGCACACCATGTACTGCTCAGTTGTGCATGTGCGTAAGTTGTCTTCCTGCTTATCTTTCAGGAGCACTTCCAAGTTTACAATTCTGTTGTGTCACTTAAGGCATTCCTTCCGACATGAATAGCTTTCTTGCTGTTTAAGTTTTCTCCAGTTTAGTCACAGTGCTTTATAGTTTTCATCATGATAGGCATTCACTGTCCAGCTTTCTAGGCCTATATTCTTCAGCTTATTTCTTCAGTTCATTCTTCAAACACCTCACACAGCAGATTACCAGAAGAGATGACAGTTTTGTACTGCTCTGTCCCTCCTTCTACTATCTAATGGTTTGGGAACTCCTCCCATCATAACACATTTCTCCTCAGTATACTCAGCTTAAAACAGTGACACCATTTTTTTTAAGCTATAAACTGAGTTCACAATTGTTTAATATCTGTTAGAAAACAAAAGAGCCAGCACAGGTAATCAAGTTCCCTCTTTCTTGCCATCTCTATCCTTTGTCCCCTCTTAGCTAGATTTTGAACACTAACCTTTTAATTCTTATAATGTATCTCAGTTGCTACTCCAGCTGTAGACCCCTATTTCCGCTATATTTAAGCAGGACATCTGGGAATTGAGCTATGCTCTTCATGACTCAAAGCTCCTGAGAAAATGATTATATAACCTCTGAGCCTACATCACAACTGCAGCTCGCTGCTTCTCTGCCCCTTTTCTCATTTCCAACTATCTCATTTTCAAATATCCTATCATCCACCAAGATTTGGACTTCTCAGTTCCTCTTAAGCAGGATTTCACAGTTCTCCTCCTCCTAGACTTACTGTGCGCAGAACCACCTCATCTGTCAACCAAGTTTAAAAGCACCGGGTTTGGGTCTTGCAGATTTTCGTCTTTGGAACTTCTGGCTGGGCACTTCCACTACTACACAAACTACTCACTGAAGCTAAAGATTGTTGAGAAGCCTTGTTTAAAATGAACAAAATCCTACGCTAAGGCAGACACGCAGGAAGCTTAAAGAGCACATTAAAACCTCGCTCCTGTTGGGCGGGACTACTTACAGCGTGGGAAAAAAAGCTTCAAAAGGGAGATGTGCTGAAACGCAGCCCCAAGGCAACGACTCGGGGGTAACTTATGGGAAGTTACTGCTGAGCTTATGACTCGAGCCTCCCTAGCCCTCCCAACAAGCACAACTATCCATTGATTTCTGTGGAGAGGAACTCAATTTGTCCCGCAGCCCGTTCCCATTCCAGTAAAGCCCGGCGGCTCCTCACGCCCTTGCCCGCACACGCTCCCACGACGAACTCCCACGCGAAAGCGCAGCGCGACTCCCGAGACCAAACGCAGCCAGGGGGGCGCGCCGGAGAAAGTAACTTCATTCGCCGGAGCTCGGATCATGCACCCTCCCAGAGCAAGGTGCATTTTTTAAATGTGACTGCTGTGGGGACACGAGCCCGCCAAAACTTCCCCGCGGCCCCGTCCCGCCGGGGGACACTTCGGCACTAGGTGCCCCGGCGAAAGGCTCCGCTGCGGCTCGTTGCGCCCCGCGGCGGTGCCGGCGAGGGCCTCCTGCAGGGCGGCCCCGTTCCGGGACACCCTCCCCAGAGGGAGCCGCTGCCGCTCCCCGCTCCCCCGCCCCATTACGGGTTCCCCCCGCTCCACCCCCGAGGCGAGGCCCTCCCCGCGGGGCCACTCACCGGGCGTGCAGTGCAGGGGCGAGGTGGGCGAGGCGCCCGGCGAGGCGGGCGGCGGCGGCGGCTCCTTGGCGGCGGGCAGGGCGGGCGGCAGCATGAGGTAGCGCTCGGGCGGCGGCAGGCAGCGCAGGCACAGCGAGTGCAGGCAGGGCAGCAGCTTGGGCTGCCGGCTCTGGATGGGCTGCCCGCACACGCCACAAGTGTCCAACAGGTTGAGCGGTGCCGCGTCGCCGCCGCGCTCCGACGGGCCCTGGCGGCTCTCGGCCTCGTTCTCGCCGCTCGGCGCCGCTGCCCGCTCCGACGGGCACGGCCCCCCTGCCGCCGCGGCCGCCGCTACAACCGCCGCCTCTTCCATTGTCCTGCACCAGCCGGAGAGCCGCGGGGAAGGGGAGGGAGCAGAAGGGGGGAGGCGGGGCGGCCGCGCTGCCCCCACGGCTGCCGCTGCCCGCCCGCGCCACCGCCCCCGCGCGCGGCCCGCGCTGTTTGTGTCCCTAGCGCGGGCTGCACCCGCCGCGCAACATGGCCAACGGCCGCGCGGCCACGCCCCCGCCCCGCGCCGGCCACGCCCCCCGGCCACCGCCCCGGCCCCGCCTCCGGCCGCCCCGGCCGCCCCACCGCCCCGAGCGCGGGCCCGGCCCCGCCGCCGCCGCTCGCCACGCCCCTCGGCCCCAGGGCCACGCCCCCATGGACCAGGCCACGCCCCAAGGCCGGCTACGTGCGGGGAGCGCTCCCGCCGGGCGAGACCCACGGGAGGCCCCGCCCCCTCCGCGACCGTTGGGGCGGCCGTTGGCGCTTCCCGCCTTCGCGCCCCGCTCCGCCCCTCGCCCCCCGCTCCGCCGGCTCGTCTCAGCCACCGGCCGGCACCGGGGCCACGCGGGCGGCAGGGGGGTTCGCTTCCCCCGTCAGAAGACGCCGAAGAGGTTGTCTTCGTGCGGTGTTTTCTGTGTGGGCGTCCACACATAAATTTTGGCGCTCTTGGTCCGTTTGGCATACCACTTGCAAGTACAAAAACTACCAGAAGTTAAGAAGCAATCAGTAATTTTTTTTTTTTTAAAAAGATTTCCAAGTTGACTTTTTGGACTTAAACGTTTTATTGAATCAAGCGCTCACCACCTTCTTGCTGCTTAACAAAACGTACGGATATAAAGACAGCTCAAGTGCTGGCCACAGGTCACTAATAAACTGATCCAAACCCCTCAGAATTTTCCAGAGGGAATTTAAGTGCAGCTGACAGGTTTTCCACATCCTTGCAAACCTATCAGGAGTTCTTAACATGGGACCAATAACAAAGGGAAGCAAAGAAAAGCTTTACAGGACAAAGAACTAGTTTCTTCAGCACCCAGAAGACTTGTTTGCAGGAGAGTTGTCATGATTCAGCATGTCTCACCTCCCTGATTTACCATAATAGGAGGTAATAGCAGGTCCCATCACTAACCCAAATTTACCATAATAAACTACTATAGGTCTTTGGAGGAAAAGAAAAAAAGTAGGTAATGACTGAATTGTACTCAGGACAGGAACAAAACCCATTGGGAGAAACAGAAGTAGCCATCCCACAATGACCAGCCATTCCATGTGGGAAGACAATAGAAGGAAAAACGCCCTTCAAGTGTAACTGCATTATTCAGCCAAAATATGGAAGCAATTAACGAACCGCGCTGCACCCCATTACACTGTCAGGGCTGCGCTGCTTTTGGATCAGAGCTCCATTGCATCTGGCTGGCTGGGACCCCATTGAAAGCTGCAATGAAAGGTGATGTAGACAAACCCACCATGGGGCAGTACGCGCTCTGCTCTCTTCAGTTTGAAAGTAGATGGCAGTTTTGTCTATTTTTTTTTTCTTGTCAGAAGCAAACTATGACTTACCAAGTCCTCCACTGTTTCACTTGGATGAGACAAACTGATAGAGACAAAATGAAGATGGTGACAAGTTGATGGGGAGTCAGCATAGAAAATGTGGAAATCATGTTGACTGTCTGCAGGAAACAATAAGAAACTGAGATTAATTCATTACTCCCTCCGTCTTCTGCACTCATGGAAGAGTCCAAGAGCTTCCTACACTACTTGTTACTTTTGTTCCCATTTTGTCAGCATTATTAAATCTTCAGCTTCTTCTGGACAGCCCAGATCCAGGAAGTCGCATTATTCCTTCAGCATTTGGCCATTTATTTAGATGTAGACTTAGTCATCACAATCTAGACCTTTGCCCTTTCTTAATCTAGATTCTTACAACGTACTCTGCAAAGAGTTATCCTTCAAAAACTTCAACAACAGAATAATATGGCTGCTGACTATTCAGTAGACTTTCTTAAACAAAGGCGTACATTATAAGGATCTACTAACATTCAGAATTTACCTGTTGGATCTAAATTATTCCTTTTGTCCCTGGGTCACCATCTTCTTCCTGTATTTCTAGATTTTTTCTTAGTCAGTCATTGGGCTTTATAATCACAGCTCTTCCTCTCTTACGCAGACACGTGCATTCCTTCCTCCTGAGGCAGACAGGAGGCACGTGGCAGTGGAACATGCTCTTTCCAGAGTTTTCTCATAAAATAAATAAAGCTGTGGGACTCACAATGGGATCTGGGTGGCTCAGTTATATCTCCTGGCAATGTGAAGGAAGTGGCAGAGGAGATGCAACACTCAGTCTGTTATTAAAGGTACTTTTGCCACTGTGGTTATCATAGAGGTGGACAGAGCAGTTTGTTTTTTTTTTTCTCTCTCTTTTTTTTTTTTTTCTTTCCAGAATCCACTACCAGCAGCACCAAGTAGTCACTGGGAGGATCTGCCCCAGAATATACAGCATTTCCTATTGCAGCTTCTCTTGACAAATGGATGTCTTAATATATGATTGTTTGTGCTGCTGAATGAAAACCATAAAATATAAAAGATGTTCAGTGGAGGCAAGATGAGTGCATTAGAAATTCACAGTTAGGGAGATTTAATATATTAGCCTTTCCAGCAACAGTGAACAAGGAGAACTTTATATGCCAGAACAGCTAGAACAAGCAGCGAGTCAACATAATGCCTCCCTAGCTACGCTGGCTGAATTAAGAATTAATCTACAACATGACTTAAGCCTGTACCCTGCCTCTTTGAATTCCACAATCAAGAACCTATAAAGCCAGAAAAAAATACCTATTTGTCCACTCAGCCAGGAAAGAGTGAGAAAACACTCAGAGTCTGGGTCAGCTATTTTTCTTAGGATTTTCAACTTTTATGACTTCTCTATCAGATTCACCTAACAACACAGAGAATGTTTTCTCCGTGAATATGGGACAATTTCTGTAGAAAACCATTTGTGCCCTGTAAAATGTCATTTGCCCACAGTCAAATATTTCTTCAACTCCTGGCAAAGAACCACAGCTACCACTCTTTTACAATCAAAGAGATTCGTGTTGTCCTGAACATCTCAGTCTCAGTGGGAACTTCCCCACAGATGAGGCTTGATTCAATACTCTAAACTGGGCCAGCAGCCCGTGATGTTTCCAGTGCTCCACCCAACATGTCTCCAGCAGAAACTCTGGAATAACAGCACCATTGCAGTTCCATGTTCAGAGAAGTCACTGCACTTTAGTAAATTAACCTTAGTGTCATCCCGTTAGGTATTACGGTTGCCTTTCGCAGACGGGAAAGCAGAGGCTTGCCTATGGGCTGAGGCAATGTTACATCTCTGAGAGCAGATATTACATAAAAACTCCCCCTGAAAATGTCTGTATTCACACATTCTTTTTCTTCAGAGTTGTATTTTTAGGGTTAACCTTCACTTTAGGCCTCAGAAAATTCCACAAGGGCTAAACATGAACACATCCCTGTTAATGTTGCCTAACAATACTCTCTCCAACTGTTTTACTGAGAATAGGCTTCCTAAACTTATTGAACAGGTTACAGGTCCCATCTCTAAACCAAATGGACCTCTGGAGACCTACATCATTCCAAGGGATGCACTTCCAAATGGAATCTGTCCTCCCTTTGGAGCCCCCAAGCTCCCCAGCTGCGCAGCTATAGGCAAGTGAGGCTTTCCAGTGCTGCAAGCACAGACTAGCCTAGGGATAATTTAACAATGCATTTACAAGCCCATCTCTAACGAGTTAAACTTGGATATGCATCCCAATAATCAGGCCAACAGACCATATTCCTAAATTATCACAAGGCAGCTCCAAATCCGTCACATCCACTTTCTTGTCTGACACATAAAAGGCCAGAAATAGCTTTCTGCAGCAGTACAAGTAACCCTGTTGGGTATTAGACTCATTTCAAGGAACTCAGGAATTATCCAGTGGAGGCCACAGCTTCTCTTGTTAAATCTCAGTAATCTCAGGAATTATAACGTAGCGGGTATGGCAGCAGCCCCTGTGGATTTGAAATTCAGTAATAATTGCGTACTTAGCTTCCTACCTGCCTAACCAATTTTCTTGCCCCTGTGTCTTTCTCTGATGAGGATTCCTACTTGGGTTCCTTCTGGTGTCTGTTGTTGGAAAGAATGAAATATTTCAGATTCCTGTTGTTAATATATGTTTCTGAGAAGGTCCAGAGAGAACTCATGCAGAAAGGTATTTCTCAAGTCATCTGGATCCATTGGGAAATTAAACCACCAGGATCAGGCACTATCTTCTCCTGTCTTCATTCCTGAAGGGACTTCCTGAACTTTTTATTTTTTCTTTAGCAGTGGGGGAAAGAAAATGTCTGTTTTTAACACTGTCACTTTCACCTTTAGTATCTATGGCAGCAGGTTAATACTCATGAGAAAAAGGCCCCATATGACACCTTCTTTTCACTTCTCCACTATAAGCACTCTCTAGTTTTCTAGTTTCTCTAGTGCAAGCTGCCCCTCTGGTACAGGCACCTTCAGCTATGAGTAATATTGAACTTTCATTTCATGAAATTTTGGTGCGTGCTTCCTTTCAAATTAGGAAAAAGGTTCCCTAATTTTAAAATATTTTGAAAAGAAAAAATGTTAAGACATAATCTGAATTCAATTGAAAAACAGGCTTTCAATGAAGGGAAATGTTTTCTTTGAATTTGGAGCTTTCACTTATTATTATGCCAAAGAAATGTGACATTGAATAATTGGAATTTTTTGCTTCAAAAATGTCTAAAAGACATTTAGCAAAGATTTTGCTCTGAAATAAGATTTCAGTAACTTGATGATTTCCTGAAGCATTTTTATGAAAAAAAAAAAGAAAAAAAAACAGAAATGGAAAATCAGACTCCAAAAAGCTTTACAAACGGCGAAGGAAAGTGGTTGTTATCTCATTACTGGTATCACTACTGTCACCTCACTTGCTGGCCTCACCTGATTATTTCAGTAACACTTTCACGGGCTGTGCAGTTCTTTACCCATAGATCTTTGGCTGAATACCCACAGTAAGGTACATGTTGTTCTCATTCCTACCAAGTGTCAGAGGCTTGTTTTCCTTCTTGTTGAGAACAGATCACATTGAATTACTAAGAACAGCCTAGGACCAAAAATACATGCATTTCCACTCCTCTACTGAAAGCTAACTTTAAAATGGCATTATGCAATCACATATTTATTTTCTCAATGATTTTAAGGTCAAATATGCTCAGTTAAAGTAAAGAAGGTGTTCAGAGAGCACTCAAAACACCTGCTATGTTATTGTAACTTGGACTCTAAAGGTCAAAGTATTCTTTCATGATCAAAAATGCTGCTAATGAATGTTGTTTTAGCCAAATTATACCTTTATTTTTAATGAGGAATTCCCTTTCTTTCAATTTAGTCTTGCTGCAGTACCTATATGAGTCATGCTGGAGATTCAGTTGGGTAGAATAGAATCTCATTCACGTTTTTTAGATATTGCATATATATTAAGAAACACCCTGCTTTGTAATCACATCTGTGTCAGGGATTTGCATCAGTGTGACTAAATCAATTTTGCTGCATCATTGCACATTTTCTTAATGTAAACAAAGCCTTTGCTGTTGACTATGCTGAACTAACAAGAAAAAAAAGCAGTGAAAACTTTCTCTAAGACTGTGTGAAGATATGATTCTGTGCACGTACACTGAGCAAGCAGGGAAACTTGGTGCACTTATACATGTTGCTGCTTTGACAGAGTTGATTTTCAATGAAGCGAAACTTAGGAAATTCAGAGTCAGTCAATTAAAGCCAAATTTGTATGCTACAAATTTCCTAGCAGTAAGATATTACTGACCTTATCTTGGTTATTAAAAGGTGTTTTTTTTTTTTTCAGGAGAGATTCAACAGTAAATAAAATGTTCATCCCTTAAAAGCCTCTGAGCTGTTTAGAGTTGCCCTCTTACTTTGTGAAAGCCTTTCCTGCGCTGCTCACCCAAACCCGTGCTGGATGACAGGCACCAGAAGCAGCTGGAGTCAAGCCAGTCGGTTTGTTCTATTGTGCAACATCTCTGAATAGTCCTGAATAGGTGGTGGGACGAGGATAAATGCGTCATAATCCTGGCAAAAAGCCACTGGGCCCAAGATGCAAGGCCGACTTACCTGGAATGTCGCTTTCTAAATTCTTGGCTACCTGTACCCAGACAGAAGAGACCACTGTTGCACTCTGAGTTTGGGGTCTCACCTGATCTTCTTTGGAATGTGGGACACGTCACCCTGATTTAAGTTTAAGGCCCAAGACTGAGGATGAGATTTCACAAGCCTCTCTCCATATTTCTTCACTCTCCAGTCACTGATTAATGGCAGCAATTTCTGGGGGATTATATGGAAACTAAAATAAAAGGCAGAGATTAAGAGGTGTGAAAAAGGTATAAAAAGGCATATAGCAACTTTTTAAAACACACATTTTACAGTATATGAGCACAAGATACTTATAGACCTAAGGAAAGACTAGTTTCTAAGTCTTTGTGTTTGGTTAACATCTGGAAGAGAAGGGTGGAAGATAGACAAAAGTTCATTTTGTCTCCTCTACTTGTGATTTCTAGTTACAGAAAAATTCCTTGCTAGGGCTATGGTTTGACATGCACCATATGTTGTCTTTTGGCAACAGTGTCTGCAGTAAAGTGCTGCCACCTTAGCTGTTTGAATGTTTCACCTCGGCCTACAAGAACGTTACACATTTAAAGGAGAACTTAAGACCTCTTTTGCATTCCAGTTTTTCTCTGGAGGTGTTAGCTTCCTTCCGTTGATTGCTGAATCGGTAGAAAATCTTTAAAAGTTAATAGAAAATCTTTAAAAGCTAATGGCTATGCCAGTGGCCACTCTAGTGTCCCATCAGGCCAGAGACGCACTGTGTTGACAATCCTTTGATGCCCATGTTTCAGCTTCTTGGGAGTCTGCTCTTGCTTTAAAATACAGGCGTAATTCTTACTGATGATTACAATCAGGAGTGGTATTTCAAAACATAAAAAATAATTCACTCAATGGCCTCCTGTCAGATAAGAGGAGAAAATCTACCTGCTAAAAATGTTAGTTTTTGTTCCCATACCATGGTGTGGCCAACAGTGGGACCTGAGTTTTGCATAATTCAAAATACTGCATGTTGGCATACAGGCAACACTGAAGAGATTAAGATATAAAGTTTTCTATCTGCTGACTGGTTTTATTTAAAATATGTAATAGTAAAAATAAGAGACAAAATGAGGCTTTACCTATATTGATATGAACCTTGAAAAATAGCAGAAAGGAGTGAAAACCCCACCTTATATTGTGATTCAGTTGTATTTTCCATCCATGCACGTGCTGTTACACATCTTATAAATTTTGCTAGTAAATGCCCCCATATTCTGCCCCATTATATTATTACCTTAGTATATATATTTTTACTTAAATTTGGAGCAGCCGGAGTGCTGTGTAGCTGTACAATTTTGTGACCAAACCCGCTCATTCACTCACATGTGCATCTCCACACATAAACCATCCCGGTGAGTAATGCAAGCAAAGACTGACCCTAAACTGGAGCTGTCCGTGAGTGGAACCTATCTATTGCAGTCAGGGAAATCTGACCTCCAGATCTGTGGAGCTGAATATTTATGATTTTCCAACACTTGAATAGATTTTAAAATACACCGGTCTATAAATACAAGGAGAAATCTAACTGCAGCATTGTGAAGTTGTGCAATGCAGCACTCCAGATTTGTTTTCTTCACACATATATGCAACTCTATAGTATTGTAGCAATATGTGACTACCTAAAAAGCTTAATTTCTTTCTTTACATATTTCAAACAAACCATGCAGAAATGATTATTTTAGTGATCCACAGTATCTTGAATTTTAATGTATTTTTGAAGGTATCATTTGACTTTTTAGCTAGTGCTGAGGGTGATAGTTCAGCTGTTAGGGACATATTCTGGGATTAAAAATATCAGAAGATATTTCTAATATTATATATTTTCCGAGCAAATCACTGAGTCTATCGTTCAGTTTCTGTTTGCACAGTAATATTATTTTCCTGCATTTTCTTTTGTTCCACGGGCATGCTGTGAGGGATCTCAAAAACTGACATGTCTCACACACATTTGTAATTAGAATCCAGATAAAATGTTTAACTATCAGATATCCTGTTTCTTGGAATTCAGAATAATTTCTTTTGTTGTTATTTTCATCCAGTAAAAGTTTAAAACATTGACGAGTATTGCGATTTTTTTCTTATCTCTCAAGTAGTGACTAGATTCATTTTGCTTCATCTTGGGGCAAACTTCCAGTTAAAGACATAATTTTCATTTCAGATATGCACCAAAATGAAATTGTTCCAAATTATTACTCCTATGACAAGGTACCCAAAATTCAGATTATCAACAAACCCTCTTTGAGTTAGCCTCACTGAAGTTACTAGAAATAGACCAACTTGTACTTCTTCAGAATCTGTCAAAATGTCCCTAAACACATTTTCACAATGTTAGTTCACCTTTATAAAATACATAATTTCGTTTCTTAGCTTCAATGTGACAGGAGAATAACAAACTGAAAAGGATTAATGTAAAAATGCTGTGAGTATGATGCCTTTTTTTCCCCATGAGAATATTGAACAACCAAAACAGGAGCAGTAAGAAAAGATATGTACATAAGCTTTAAAAAAAATCTGCTAAAAGGAGACAAAAATGATGAAACTACAGAAAAGTATATAGTCAGTTGCCCACTGATTTATAGAAGGCGAGATAGAAGTTACTTTAAATCACTGATGGTTGTCCAATAGGCCAGTGCAGAATTTTTCACCTCATTATTTTTTCTACAGATTTGTCCAGATGTGAATACTAAATATCTCGAGTTACGATTTCCACTCTTGCCCTTGAGATATGATGCCACAGTCCAATAGCTTTAACAGTTTAAGGTGCATTTGTTAGTGATGTCCTTTCCTTTTTTCACCCACTATTTCCTATATATTTCTTTCCCTATCAAAAAAAGGCATTTTCTTCTCATTGTCTGCATTTCTGATATCTGAAGACAGTAGGTGTCTTCATCCTTCAAAATATTTTGATGTATGTGTTTATTGTTAATATTTCCTTCCAATTCAGACTTCCTGTTCCTTTATTCATTTTTGCCACACTTCACTGCATTCTTTCTCATTTCCCTACGTTTCTGTTGCAACCTTTATGCTCTCCCACTACAGCTGTTCCAGCTCTGCGCTGACTGCAATGCACTAATTATGTCCCAACAACATTACAGTGAGATTATGTTAGATTAGAGTCATACAGTAGTCATATCAGATATACCACACTGTTCTTATGCTATTAAATAAGGCCCACTAAAGCCAAGACATTTGATTATATAAAGAAAGGACTTCTGGAGAAAAAATATAACACCAATGAGAAAAAATATTTCAAATAAAAATGTGCTTCTTCAACATCAACAGGTGCTGTAGAGCAAAAAATAAACTTTGTTAATGATATTGCTAGCCACTAAAATCTGAGTAATTCAGAACTGTAAGCAAGCAGTTACCTCCTACACATCAGTCTTGATAAAAGCAGTATTACAGTCATTCCCCATTCAAGCTGCAGTTCTGTGACGATCGCAAGCTTAGTATAACCTGAAAATGCTGTAGTCAGGCATTTCGTGTGATGGAAATGAAGCAAATGTGCAACAGTGTTTTGAACACCGAAAGAGCTGGTATGTAGCAACCTAAGAATCCTGGGAGCATTTGGACACAGCAGGTAACCTGCTCAGCCAAGGAAGGTATTGTATGTCAGGTTACAAGTCCTTCTGTGTTTGCATGGCTTTAAGTTAATGGGAAGCTATGGAAGATAAAAAAAGAAAAGAATACCCTGAATAGAAGTATCCCAGTGATATCCTTGACCAGACCAGGAGCTTGGAAGTCAAAAAGGCTGGACACCTTTCAAATAGATTTCCACGGAAATATGTACAAAACTGGTTGGTGACTTAAGAGAGCAGATTATTTTGCCCAAATCCTAAAGTCTAATACAAAATGGGGGAGGGAGGGAGGGAGGGAGGTAGAGAGGGAGGAAGGAAGGAAGGAAGGAGGGAAGGAAGGGGAAGAGAGGGAGGGAGGGAGGGAGGGAGGAAAAGAAAGAAAAGTCTTATTTGACTACCCATGAATTCTGGTCCAGTGGATTTAGAATGTTTGGGTGAAAAGAGATAGCCCCAATGAGCCTGAATAAGAAAATAACTATCATTTTTCATGCAACAGTTCTCTCCAGCTCATCTTTACACATCTGAATTCTCTGGCTTTTTCAATATTTTGTGTGAATTATTTTGGATAAAACCAAGACACATCAATGTCTGCAGAAAAGAGTATTTCAGGAAGGGTGAGAAAACTTGTTGTTTTAAGAATATGGAGTAATTGGAGAATAGTATCTGCTTTCATAAGATGCTTCCTGCGTATGGAGAAACCTTTCAAACACAATAAACACCTTGCCTTTGGGCTCATTCTAGATTTCAGCCCAGAGCTTCTTATTGCAGATCAGTCAATAATATAAGTTCTATCAAGTAGCAACAAGCTGAAAGAAGGGTTACTTCATAGAATCCATTTGAGAATGTTGCTTAATACCATGGTAGTAGGCCACCATTTCCTTATATAGGAGTATCACCTAAGTCTAAGGAAAAGGCTATCACCTTATCACCTAAGGAAAAACAGTATTGGTGGACCTAATAGTTTGTACACTGTCTACTAGTCTGATCCTCACCAATATTTCTATAAAATCATCACAATTTCTTTCTCTTCTCAACTGTACCAGTGCCAACTGGCAAGTGAGCCAGGCCAGAGCAGGATCTTGCACTACCTAGGATGTGAATTGGTTTGTATCTGGACATAAAGTGAGTTGACATAAGTGATAAAAGGGGATTTAGTTTTGCTGAGTCAAATTTCAGTAAAATAAATAGACCCAGTGGGTCACATTTATTAAGGCAACTGTGTCACTATGCTAAACTATAAATATTTTGGGGAGAAGGAGTTGAGGTTTCAGACTCCTAAATCTTAGCATGCTTATTCTCAAAGCAAGAAGAACCACCCCAGACCTCTTAAACCCTTTACTAAAGATGGAAGAAAAAGTGGGGGGCAAAAAAAAAAAAAAAAAAAAAAGGATATAAGAAGTGCAAAAAAAAGTCATTAAAAATCAATTTAAAAATACTCCTATATTACTGTTGAGAATCTGTGAGGAAAACACCATTGCTTCATAGAGATAGAAAAAAGTAAATTATTATTATTATTATGGAAAAGAGAAGTACTAAGTTAGTTGAAATAGGCTGTAACTGCTATCAAAGTCCACTCATTCCCTTGAGAGACAAGTGGCACACAAGGGACCAAGGGGAGAGAACTTAGCTGGCGTTAACTGGTGTTGACTCTGAATAGCAATTTCTTTACTAGAAAGACTCAGGCACAGCATATTGTCACATTGATTACACTGGAAATTTGTAGCAGTGCCCACCTATCTCTAACACAGCTCTTTGGTAGCGCTCTGTTAAAGGATCACTGCAGTTCTCCAGAAGACATGGTTTTAACATCTCAACCAGACTCTTCCTAAACAGAAAATGAAGGGAAACCTACAAAAGAAAGGAAGAAATAAGGGAGAAAAGGAAAAGCGAAAACAAGGCGGCAGTCACTGCAGAATCCCAGCCACCTTCCGGCTGTTGTTCGAAATTTAGCCAAAGTCAGTGGAGACGTGAGGCCATCTGAATTCCTCCTTTTGGCCCAGTCAGTTTCTACGTCTTTCAAGATGATGATAAGTGCCCAAAGCAAAGGAACCCTAGGGGACTGACCTGCAGGGAATGGCAACAGTGATGCTCGGGCATGCTCCTTTCTACCAATGTACCTGAAGCATGTGTCAAATAACGCTTCCTTGTAGCTGTTTTCTTGGATCACGGACACTAGAGAAGCAGAGCTGTCCACCCTCTCACAGTTTAGTTCATTAGCAAGGCTGACTCTCCAGTATATAAATTCTGTTCCACTAATTCTGGTCTTACACTCTTGTTTACCAGACATGATTTCAACATAGTCCTTGGGGTTTATCAGTAAGTCTTTCTGCTTGAACAAACTCTCATTTTGTCTATAATTTTGCCTGACCTTTACACATTATTTTATGTAACAGGATAAGCTGTACACTGGTCACCTTGAACTACTTAGTTAGAACACAGGCCTTGGCACAGTGGGATACAATTTTTCTTGCTTGCAAGGACATTTCTTATCTTCTCGAAAGAACAGAAATCTGTGTAGTGGTCATTAAAATTTTTAGAATGTTTTCTACAAGACTAAATATATCAACTCCGTTGTCCTATCTAAACCATATGGCATTATATAATTAAGGACTTAATATTTGATACACGTTCTCAAGGAGGGAACTAACATAAAACAATTCAGTACATGTGTGACAGACTGTAAGGAAATACATGTTGCATTTAAAAATTCTGGTAAATTCTTTGGAAAAAAAAAAAAGCCTATATCCCTCCAGTTTGGTACTTAAAAGTACCAAGTACTTAAAATCTGACAAAATTATTTGTCAGAAGTGTGCTGTTCTTCTCATTATGAAATAAAATGTTTGAAAATCAATACTATATGTTAATAAAGATGGCTTTGATTTTACCTACAAGCTTTCCTAAAAGCCCTGTCTGGATAGATATCTGCTACCATGAGCAGCCAGAGGCCAGGGCACCTGAAAGGAATGCAGGATGCCTGCCTTTCCTGGGGTCTCCACAACCACCTTGATGAACTGGGCTGCGGAGAAGGGAGTTGCTCTAATGCACTACGGAGAAGATTGCAGGCAGACATACTGAGTCTCAAAGCTGGACTGAAAGAAGAGCAGGGTCAGGAGAAGGGATTGGAAGGCTAGGATGGTCCAGCAAGCAGATTGGGAACAAAGGATTCCCTTTGGGAACAAAGGATTCCCCAAAGAGAGTCCAGCGCAGGGCCACAAGGATGATCAGGGGCCTGGAACATCTGCCCTATGAGGAGAGGCTGAGGGAGCTGGGCCTGTTCAGCCTGGAGAAGAGAAGGCTGAGAGGGGATCTAATCAGTGTCTATAAGTACCTCAAGGGAGGCAGTGAGGAGGATGGTGCTGGCCTCTTTTCACTGGTGGCCACCGACAGAACTAGAGGAAATGGCCACAAACTGAAGCACCAAAAGTTCCACATGAACTTAAGGAAAAATTTTTTAACTGTGAGGGTGACAGAGCACTGGAACAGGCTGCCCAGAGAGGTTGTGGAGTCTCCTTCTCCGGAGATCTTCAAAACCTGCTCAGATGCAGTCCTGTGCCACGTGCACTAGGTGACCCTGGGTGTGCAGGGGGGTTGGACTAGATGACCTCTAGAGGTCCCTTCCAACCTTAAGCATTCTATGATTCTGTGATTCTATGATACCGGGAGTGAATAACAAAGCATTAACAGGCTTGAGAGATCCAGCACAGGGATCCGCTGTGACTTGCTGGATCCAGCATGAAGTGGAGAAGACGAAAACAAGGTGGTGAGGCTGGAGGAGGTGCAGCAGATTAGCTGACATCTGAAGGGACTTAATGTGTTTAGATCTATCCAAATACTCACCACTCCATCTGCAAAGCAAAACCTCAGTTCATGTTTCCCACCACTCATCAGCGATCTTCTACTGGGAGCATGTTACTCAGTGCATGACAACTCGCGACTCGTATCAGTGCTCCATTAGTTCCAGTGGCATAAACCAGAGCTAATTCTGCAATTCTCATTCTGCTGATGAAAATGAGGCATCATGCAGGAAATCTATCTCTTTCTAGCTTGTTTATCATTTTTTCTATGTTTTTTTTCTTCTTTTAAATATATGTTAAAGAACGTTACTGAGATTGCTAAGTAAAGCAATTGAAATGAGGAAATAGCAGAATCAAATAAACCATGTTTATTCTGCTTAATTAATTTTTTTTCTAGTATGATATTAGGAGCTTATCTCCTCCTCTTATCCCTATGTGGCCTGATAAGTAATTAGCCCAAACTCATTCACAGCAGAGAATATGCTAATACAACATAAATATTTCTTCCAGCCTGTCTTTTTTTCATATATCTTTACTGCATGGTGCAGGTTTATTTCGTGCCCTGTACAAGCTAGTGCACTGGGAAAAGAGAATGCAACTGTGCAATCATCCTGATTTATCTGTTTTGTACAGTGTATCTGCTGTCCTCACATTTTATCTCAATTGTTTCTGGGCTGTGCGCTCTGGTCACAGACTGTCTTTCCAAGTCTTGGTATCTAGAACATTTTGAATGTGACTTATGGAATAATAATGCAAACCAATTTCCACAGATATCTACAAAAACATAAAGGATCTTTTCCGCACTCAGGGGAGCAGCTTAAGACTGGCTAAGAGAAAAACAAAAAGCTAAGCATATTTCTCAAAGGAAAAGAGGGGCCAATATTTGTGTCTTGGCTCACATTTGCTCTATTTTTCTAAGCAAGTCTTAATGTTCCAGTTTATGTGAGCTATGGCTGAACCTGCCAGATTAGCCTAGAGAGACAGGTCTCCTATCAAAAGCCACGCTTTCCACAGCGATGAAATTCATCCAACATGAATCCAAGAAACTGCTGAAGAAAGAGCCTTAGCTGCGCCTAACGTTTGCTAGCTGCTCCACCCAGTCAATATCTGGCGCGAGAGCTACGGTGGGACCTGAGAGAGAAATGATGCATTAGGAGCTAAGAACGCGTAGGCCGCCCCGCCGCCTGCTGCTGCTGGCGCCGGGCGCTGCCGCGTTTGCAGCAAGCGGGAGCCACCAGGGCAGGGCAGGGCACGGCAGGGCAGGGCAGGCCGCACGCTGTTTATTTAATCTTGTCCCCGTCGCTGCTGCTGGGCGCTTTTCGCTTTGCCTTATCTCTGCCTGACCTGTTAGGTAATTAACCCAACCTCATTTACAGCAGAGAATATTCTAATGCAGGGCATTCCCGTCGAGAACCAAGTGCTCTAATTATGTAACAAAACGGAGTATCACAGAGCAGCCACTGGCCTGCATCTCAGGGCTTCTCGCACTTTAAAGGCAGAATGCTTTATAGCATGATCTCGCCTGAATAACTTGCATGGTTAGGGGTAATGTGCATAATGCTTCCCAGTGAGGCGAGCAGGAGCTCGGGCTTGTAGCCCGCTGCTACTGGCAGCCCTGCAGCAGCAGTCCAGGTAGCACCAGTCCCAGGAGGGTTTGGAACAAGCCTCTTCTTTAGGGCACCTCTATTCAGAAAGGTGTGTAAACATATGCTAAACTTACCGTTGTTAAGCGCTTAAAAAGAAGGCACACATTTAAGATCCTCTCTTGAATAAGGACTCTTCATTTCAGCTGGTATACACAGAAATATACATGGTCTTTGGTGAGAAGACTCCTGAAATAAAAAAATATATATATATAGAGAGAGATGTTTAACTTAGAGAATTTGGTTCAGAAAGACAGGCACCTTTTTTTGGAAATTAGGTTAAAAGTGAAATGAGTAATGGTTGAAACCTCATTATGTATAGATGTAAGAAACACTGATGCTCCTTTATGGGGGCAGATATCTAAAATTACAGCAGTCTGCACTCAAAACACAGACATATGCTGCTGCCCAGAACATAGAAATATATATAGCACATGAAGGTGGAAAATTTTCACCAGATACCATTCAGGAATCTGGGCTATGTGTGGGTCTGATTTTATGAGAAAAGCAGGAGAAATCCAAGAACACAGAACAGACTGTAGAGTTTGGCTTTAAAAAAGTATAGAAATAATGATTTTGTGTCAAAACTTTGCTGGAAAAGGGCTAGGAGTTATAGCAGAGACATGATATCCTGGCTTTGGAATCTTTCTGTATTCAGAGGAACAGGAGTCTGCATGACTTTTTACATCAACAAGATCACCTCAAAAGGCATACTCAGGTTCAGCTTTAACAAGATGAAGCTGAAACATCCCAGTTGATAACCTGTATAAAAAAAGCACAACGTATTTTACAGATATTAATAATACCTCAAATCATCATCAGATTGCACACCCAAATATTTAGGATTGAACACTGTCTCTAACATGGACAAAATCTAGAAATGCGACAGTTAATATTATTAAAGATCTACTTCAAATAAAGTTTTATTTAAATCTAAGCAATACAAAATAGTCGTGGTTAATGATGCCAGTAAATTCCAAACACCGCTGATGATACCTGAAAGGCAAGAACCTAATCAGGGATCATGTCATTTCCACTGTGGCACTGCTACCTGCGTCCTGCACCTGGCAACTCCCCTTGGCATGTAGACTTTCTCCTGAGTCTATCATGACTGCAGCAATCACTTGGCAGTGCTTTGGCAGCAGGCCCCCTTCTCCCTGAAGCATTTGGCAAAGTGCTTCAGCCCGGACATGAACTACCTCTGCATCTCTGGAGCAAGAGCTTTATTTTCTTTCCCTTCAGAAAGGTTCATAACTATGCTTCCAGTGGCAGCTAATAAAGCAAGCTAGCTAATGCAAGCTTGGTTTCACAGGGAAAACAAAGCAATTAAAGGAATGTATTTGATTTTCTAGTACCTCTTACATTATTCTTACTGCCTTTCTCCTATAGCAACACTGGAATATACAGTAGAAACTACTGTCTTTCATTCCTCTCTGTCATTTGGCGTTGTTTTTTCGGTCTAATAGATGTGATTGAGATTGAGCACTCTGGCATCCCTGCTAGGTGGATCTTTTTAAGACATGTGTCCTCTTCACACAAATTGGTCTCCACTTGATGGCTTTACAGGGGATTCTTGTGGTTTAGCTTTCAGGGAATGTGCACCAAATAAACTCTGTGCTCGCTGCTGGCTCTGATGACAGATGAGCTGGCAGGCTCTTTTTGGCTCTATGCTGATGATGAAGCCTCATGGTCAGCCTTCATAAGCACTTATTTCAAGGAATCGAGTTTGCTAGCACCTGTGATTTCTCTACCTTCCATGTTCTATTTTAGCATTGTAATAACATTTGAATATATATATTTTTAAATCTTATTTTGGTTTTGGGATTGAATATCCTTGAGTTCCACATGGAGTTGAAGTGAATATATGTGACTAAAGACTCTTGTATCTTTGCTGTCTTTGCTGTCAGTTCCTTCCTAATTACTGAGGAAGATATGGTCTTGTGCCTTACATGACACTGCTGCTTGGTATTGGTCTTTCAAGGATGTTCGCTTTGGTAGGTGATTTGGAATCCTGCTTCGTTTGCTTATTTATTTATTTTATTATTTGCCTTCGCAGCTTATTTTTCAGGCCTCTGGCTCAATTACACGATGTTACTAGCAAAGACTAAGCTTCCAAGGTATATCCAACTGTGGCATACTGGCACTTGTACTGCCTACATTTTAGCTATGTATGATAATGCAAAATAGCAGCAAAAAGCAAATGCAGCCTTGTGTTACACTGGTTTTCAAAGTGAACCAGAGTGTTATCTAGTTGCTCATCCAGATGCAGCCATGGCCTCCCTCTGTACAAGGCCGTGCCAATGGAGTACAAGCACAATGCTGTGGATGCACAAGACATTCCTCAGTCTGCTGTCAAGTACCCTCAGAAAATCAACAAAACTGATGATGCACAAAGTCTGACATTGCATGTGCTCTTTTAGGATGCTCTTTTGTATGGATATTCAGAGTCCATAGAGCTTGCTGGGACTGTGTCAATACCGTTCTCCAACTTTGCATCCATTAGATAATTTTATATACATAATCAGATATTTTGTCTTGTGTGGCATTCTGCCACAAATGACTTTTCCTGTACTGTAGAGCAGTTAGGTAGTTTTCCGTCCCCCTCTTAAACATTGTAACAGCTCCATGTTCCCCCATATCAAAAGTTGTTATTTTTCCCAAATTTTATTCCTCAACTCTGTCGATAGAGGTTCTGCAGTGACATCATGGACTTTTAGCCTGTCTGCTATGATCAAAGCATCTCTCATTATATTGTTGTTGCTTGCCTCATAAACTATAATTTGCACCTGCTCAGCCGGTGACAATCTCCTGTCATGTTTCAGTAGAATCTATTGTCAAGGTAGGAATGAGTTTTTGCTGAAGACCTTTTTGAAATACTTTGTCCATCTGCTTCTTTATTTTATCTCTGTTGCCTGCATTTTCCTGTCTTTGCTTCTGATCAGCCCATTTCCTGTTTAAATTAGCCACACAGGTTTTTTGTCACTTGGTAAACAAGGCCTGTGGTTTCCTACCATGACAAAAGCTCCAGTTTCAAGTGTTAAGTCTCTAATATAGCTCTGTTTATTTTCCTTGAGCATTATTTTTCACTGATTTTGTTGCTTTTGTTTTCTTCTCTTTAGCTCCGCACTTTCCTTGGTCCTAACATTAAAGGGTTTTCATTTCTGAGTTTTCCTTTTCTTGATGATGCACCCCTTTTTGGATTGCCCAATTTGTTGTTAGGCCTGTACTGATGCTGCTGGAGATATTTTACACTGTTTCATGAGGTGGCCAAGCAAATTTAACAGGTCACTCCCACTGAAAGGGTTCTGCCCAACCTTAACTCCTTCCAATCTTAACGACACGTTCCCACCTCTTCCTGATGCTGTGGTGACAGTCTCCTGGAAAAATAGCTCAGCTAGCTAAACCAGCAGAAAGTTAACTAGTTAAAGAAAAAGAAAATAAAACAAAACAAAACAAAAACAGAAACAAATAGTTTCTGTCAGTTTAGAGAACTGAAACTGCTCATGGTGGCGTTGGACAAGGGCCAGCACTAGCTCAATAGACAAACTAGGACTGTAAGTCAGGAGTGGGAGAGACAGGGTCATCTTACGTGGCAGCAGCTGGCCCTAGTGGTGACAGTTGTACCCAGAAATGTCACTCTATGAATTTTCCCTTTTTAAGACCCATTTTCCACCTCATCTCCCCATGGCTCCAACAGCAACTGGAATCGCATGGAATCACTGAATCATCCAGACTGGAGGAGCCCTCAGGATGTCTCCAGTCCAACCTTCTCCTCAAAGCAGGGTCAGCTCTGAACTCAGGTCAAGCTGATCAGGTTTTTACCCAGTTGGGTCCTGACAACCTACAAGAACAGAGACTTCATGACCTCTCTAGGCAACCTGTTCCTGAAGCTAATTTTAGTAAACACTTTTTTTCCTTAAAAATACAATATCATGCTGTATTCTTTAGTTTTTGGCTTGATATCAGTGACTTCTAAGTTGGTTTCCTTTTGAAGTCCATCTTCACCAGAATTCTCTCCTTGGGATTATGAAGACTGACATCGATACCATCAGATGTGCCACATCTGACCTCAGCTGATACTGATGTCAGTATCTATTTCCGTGGGTCTTTTCTGGAATCTAAATTCCAAATTTTTGAGAGAACAAAGTGCCTAGAAGACATATGTCAGACAACAAACACAGGTCAGTCTCTGTCCCACCACTTTGGTGGGTCTTTCCCACACCTGTACTTTTGGTCTGGGTCTTTCCCACACCTTACATAAGGCCTGGGTTACCCTTAAGACCCTAGCTCAGCTTTACTAAAAAAAAAATAAAGTTGCTAAAATATGAGCGAGAGCACATGAACCTAAGCCAAGCAATATAAGATAGGCAGAATCAAGGAGAGAAGTGAAATTGTTGAGTCAGTTACAGTCACTCTAGTACTGAAGAAAAAAATAACTAGAGAAGCTGTAAAAAAAAAGTCAGAAGATAGCAACTCAGCAAAACTGAGGATCAGCCAATTGCAAGGAGCGATGAAGACTGGACACTTCCCCACATGATTAGCATCTGCTTGGCCATCAAAAAATCAGTGGGATTTGGCCAGAGATGGCAAGCACAGCAATGCTTAGGCTAATAGTATGTTAGTTAGTCCCAGCCATTTACTGTGTATATCATCCTACAAACAACATAATTGCTGCATACTCATAAACTCTTTGTAATCTTTTTTTTTTCTTTTTTTTTTCCTTAAGCCTTTATGCATAGGAAAAAGAAATCTAAATAAAAGTGAGACCAAAAATGTTGAGAGGGCTATACTATGCACCAGCTCTATTAATTTCTTGGTTGTTGTATTCAACTTCACTATTCTGCTTGCATGCCTGGAAATGCATGCCTGGGCTCTTGCATTTCTGTGTGATAGCACAAGACTGTGCAATCTCCACTTGAGCAGTGGGGTGTAGTGCATTACTTGGATCATTTGCTTTGCTGGCACACTTTCCTAATCACCAGCTCATGGTGTCCCTTTCCGGGGTTACTCAGCCTAGCGGCTTCTTGGCTCACCCTCCATTACCCACAGTCCTCCATACACGGATGTGTGTAAAGGCAGGATGTGGGTGGATACAGGCACAGCCCAGTTATAGAAGCAAGAATACAAGAGAGAATGACAGCCATGTGAAATTAATATCGGTAGAGTGCAAATGCTGGCTTTCTTGCTTAAATCTTAAATGCTACTCACCTTTTAGGTTGGCTTCCAAAAGAGCCAATGAATTGGGCTGCTGTTGCAATTTACAGAAACTACATTGCACATGTTTTTTATAAAAATTTCAGACAATTCTTCATTTCATCCAACAGTCATAGAAGCTGAAAAGATGGCAAAAAAACAGGAACAAAAATGAAGATTTTTTTTTAATTTGAAGTGGACTGAGTTTATTTCTTTTATATCCATGTAAAAGAGATTATTTAAAAAACAAACAAAGTATGGTGGGTGTGCCAAGTTTTAGGATAATGCTGAAAAAAAATGATGAGAAGAACAAAAGTGGCAGTTTGGATCATGCAACTCCATACTCTCCTGTCACCGTCGGCTGTAATCCTGAAGACTCATCAAGGAGGCATTTGTCTTGAATTTGGGGAAGGACTGAATGAAGGAGGAAAGGATTAGTCTACTGGCCCTTGCATTTTTGCTGCCTGGGCAGCTGGAACCAGAGCAGCACATCCCAAAGGGCTGTCTAGCACCTGGTGATCTGTCCTGCAACAGAATCCCAGCACCTCATCACCATCTGGTGATCTGCCTGACAACAGGATCCTGGCACCTAGTCATCTTTTGGCTATTTAGCCCAACGGCAGCTTTGGAAAAGCTTTATCCATTGGGTGGATCAGTTTACTCATGTAATCTCACTAAGCTCAATGCAACCATCTTTTTTTTTTTTTTTTTTTTTTTTTCACATGGACATTTGTTTATCAAGCAATGCAAACATATAATGCAATTACTACCTCAAATCAGCAAAGTAGATTTGAATGCAAGACTGAAGTTTTTGGGAAGGCTAAGGAAATTAAGATCCAATTAAAAATTAGGCATATGCATGAAAGTTTTTCTGAGTCTTGACCTATATACAGGAGCTAGTATCTTGTGCTATATGTTTCATTGTCTACAACTATTAAACAACCATTTCTGGTGTGAAACTTTTCACACACCCTCACGACACAAATAGGACCTTTCTCTTATCAATGTAAAGAAAGATCTTCAAAAGAAAATATATGAGTTATGGATAGGTGAATACATATATCTTCAGAATTCAAAAGGAGACTCACACTCGGCCTTAATTAACTTCATTAACTACTATTGCTAACGATTCAGGTGAATTGCTGTCCCAGCTAGGGACTCCACTGAAGATAATATTAAGGGCACAGGTCCTGAACCCAGGGAAATTGTGCTCCAAGTTTTCCATGACTCACCAACGAACTTGTTAAGAAATGTATTAATTGCTGGTGGTATCCATTGAGGGGAGCATATGAAATCTAAATTTAAGAAAGAGACAGAAATGATTGAATCACTCACAAGCTGACGGATCCTACTGGAATCCCATATTGAGTTCTAGAATGCATTTTGAAGGAAGTAACTATTGAAAGATGGATAGCCTGGAAAAACAAAACAAAAATAAAACGTGATCATTTAGCAGGCTGGATCATGATAGAGAATACTTTCTTTGATAAAAAAAAATGCAGACAAATATGTCTGCAGGCTGCTGGAAAAATTGGTGTAAAACAAAACTGAACTGCAGTGCCAAGCGGTCCTTGTATAATTATGCAACACTGACCATGTGGTGCAAGCAACGCACACAGTGGTGAAACACAGCTTCAAATAGGAATGTGCAACATAGATAATCAGCCAAAAATAGACTAATGACTAAGACTGACTGTGATCCCTCTTCCTGCTTCAAGGTCTCAAGTTTTGGAACACCTATTGCTTGAGTATGAAAGGTTTCACAGTACATTTGGCAGATAAATTTTTGCTAGAGTATGTGACATACACTGAGTCTCACTGAAAAATACTGGGCCAGCTGATTTGGGGATTCTAGATAAATCATACTGGACTTAGGCTGTGAACCCAGAAAGCAAGTGAAATACACAAGCTAAAGATGTGACAGAACAGAATAATCCTCCTAAAAAATCAGAGAGACATGAGAAAAACAAGATGCCGCAGATCCACTGTGGGATCTTCAGCAGCAGGAAAATCATGTCCAGCACAGATGCTTAGGGGTGCCACCACCACAGCCTGAGTGCTCGACTCCATGGGTCTAAGGGAATTGAACATGAGGACTGCAATGACTCTAAACATATTAAATAGTCACTTGTTTGTCCTTGTTTTATAGGTAAGAGGGAGGAGTGTTACATCTTCTCATAAGAACAGATCTATGTTGTGGTTTGACAGCACGGAGAGGCAGAATGAAAACAGAAAACAAAGTCCTTTCCACCCGGCTAGATTACCAACATAGGAAGACACATTTGCCTTCCTCTTGACACATTTTTGGATGCTCCTCCCCAAACTTCCTCTTCAGGCATCCTTCCTGAAGCCTCAGAGATGACAGAAGAAATGATGCAAGTTCTGGTTGTTGTATTTTTCCTTCCGAATAATTCTAGCCCAGCTCATTACCTACTATCGTAGCTGATACTCCAGCAGCTACCCCTGATGCTTCTGGGATTATGCCATTGGGTTTTACCCCATGTCTTCTGACAACTAATGGCCTTCTCCTGACCAGGAAGTTCTAGATACAAGTAAATCTGCAGTAATACAAATGTAAGGTTGTCCAAAACATGGCTCTGTGGACTCACCAGGCTGAATTGAGACATGTTTTCCTTCATAAAAAAAATCACAGTATGAACACCCCACAAAGAACTAATTAGAGAGGAAATAGGTAACGAAAGACCCTGAGCAAAATAGCTGAAAATAGAAAAAGGGAGGGAAGTGACTGTGGGAGGGAAGTAGCTGCAAAAGAGGAAGAAACAATAAACTAATCAGGAAGAGAAAGTGCGTGGGTTTTTTTTTGTTATTTTATAGAATATTTCTACCAAAATACATTGAAATTAGTCATCTATGTTTGTATACACTCTTGGCTGGATGTGCAGCCCCAGTGAAGCTGTGCTGATTATCTCTGTAGAAGATCTGTTGCACATTATCACAGTCCAAGAGGCCTCAGGGAAGCTACAGCTGAGGTCTCTATGCTCTGTGCATCCATCTGGGGACTCCTCTTCTTCCCTTCCTTCCAAGCCATCAAGGAGCAGCATTCCTGCAGGTCTTTCCTTTCAGTCAGTGGGCAGGGAGCACCAATTCAACGCCGGCTTCTTTGTACTTCTCTGGCAAGAAGCAGTATCTTGGGGCCCGTGTTACAGTCCTAGAGTAGCTTAAGCAGCTTAAACTGCTTTAAAAGCTTAAAGTATCTAAGTATTCAAAGCCGCTTAAAGCCTTTAAAGCTACTTAAGCTGCTTAAGATACTTTAGGCTGTTGGCATGTGCTATGGGGCTGTACATAACATCCCGGCCTATGAACCAGGCAGTCAACCTCTGAGGTTACAGGTCTGAGCACCGAAACTGCTTCACCGAGGCTGCCTTGAGCAAGCTCAGCCAAACTATGATTTGTTCATGTGGGTCTATTTGTCCCTGCTCACTTTGGATCTAAAGCTGTCCTTGATGCCTGCCAGGCTTCTGCAGCTTTTTGGCCTTCAGCAGGGGTTAAACAGTAGGGCTCAAGCTAGCCAAACTCATTAGGTCTATGATCACCCATTTGCACAGCAAAATTCCCCAGCTTTGTGTTTGTTTTAAGAGACAAACCTCTTATGTAATATGAAATCATTGTTCTGGTGTCTGAGAGTCACATATCTTTTTCAAAGAACAACAAGACCAGCAGACACTCACTTAATCAATGAACACTAAACCTGAACATTTTCAAATTCCAGGAAAGTCACCTTTGATTCAGACGTGGACCTTATCTTTGAGGCTTATAGCCATCTTTTACTAGACAGAAATAACAATGATGATAGCAGACACTTTCAATCATATTTGGACATATTTGGACAATCACAATGTGCTGTGGTGGACATAAATTTCTCTAGAAAACATTCTGCTGAGATAGTTTTTCATGCAAAATAGTGACTAGAATCTATCAAAACTTTTACACTGGTTTGACTTTCTGACAAAAGGCATATTTTTTTGAAAACCTCAGTTTTGATTAGTTTTCAGTTTTCCTTTGGTGAAAAAAAAATAAAAAAAGTTTTATTGTGAGCTTTAATTTATTTCAAGAACACAGAAAATATTATATTGTTGAGTGCTGTTTTATTTGCACTATAATCCTGTTGACATTTTCCTATGTTTTCCAGGGCTCCTGGAGAATTGTGGCTCATATAGATCATGTTCTGCTGCCCAAAGTATACATGTTATACACCATCACTACAATGTTTGTGTTTTTGAGTGCTGAAGTATCTGGTTTTAATTTAAGCTCTCCAAATTTTTCAACTTTTTCAAAATTCCTCATTTTTTTTCACATTCCCATTTTTCTAAGTTCACAGATTTGAAAAAATCCTAAAATTTTGAATAGAAACAATTAGTGAAATTCAGAATTTCACCCAGATTTAGAAATTTGGACTTCCTAGCTTTACTAGTATCCATGCCTTTTGTTTTGCAGACCCACTGGCATGAAAACAAGATTTTGTCCTTTTCCATTGGCAAAAGCAATTTGATCTGTGTTTATTTTGGATATGTTTGTTTAATTCCTCATTTGACCACCAGCATAAATGATTAGGTCATTACTGCCCTGGGAAAAGATCTAGTTTAATAATTAACTTGTGCTTGCAGAACTCTTCAACAACTAAGAAAAAACATAGTAAATTCTACATGAATCATAGAAATGGAGGCTCAGATGGGATCTCAAGGAGTTATGTAGTTTGCTATTTCTCAATATTTTTAATCAAAGCTGTATTTAACCTTCTCAGGTTGCGGAGGGAGGAGAGGGGAGAGGGAAAGGGAATTGAAGAAAAATAAGTTCTGTTTTTTTTTTTTTAATGTCCAGAGAACAACATGTACAGTCTTCTGCAATGACCAATAAATATAATTTGATTAATATAAATATAAAATTATATTAAAACATTTTATATTAACACATAATTTATATTAACATATAATTTATATTGCGTATGCAGGGCGGTTGGACTAGATGATCTCTAGAGGTCCCTTCCAACCCTAAGCATTCTATGATTAATATATAGTAATAAGTAGTTTTCAAATGTTTTATTAGAGCAATCATTTTAGGATTATTTGTAAGAATTTGCAAACTCCATCATGATTCCATTGATCTTTTCCACCTAATAAGAAATACTCATCTACTAAGAAATACTCATCCAGTCCATCCTCTACCTATGAAGAAAAAACATAATTGATTAGATATCTGCAAACAGCAGACTTTCTAATTTGTTCTTAAAACAATAATGACAGGGTTTATTCAACCTTTAGGGTAATATAGGCCAGTGCTAATCCTTTCTTCTAGTTAGAATACGTTACTATAATACTGTATGCATGAGAAACATGCAACTTCATAACAACCTTTAATTGCTGTAAGTGAAGTCTGTTAAACCAGTATAGACTCACATTCTCTAAATTAAAAAAATAAAAAGAAAAAAATGTACAGCCTTTATGGATCCAATTTGCCAAACTTCTTGTCCTTCTTGATCTCTTCTGGATTGTTTCCAGTTATCTACATCTTCTTTAAATTAGAGTGTCTCAAAGTAAAATACTGTATTCTAACTGAAGCCTCACTAGTGCCAAGAAGAGCAGACTAATTATCTCTTGTGTCTTACATACACTATTGTTAGCAGACAATTCAAGAGAATACAGAATTATGTTTATCTCTTTTTCTCAATAGCATCACACTGTTGACTTTTGTTGGATTCATGGCCTCATTAATCACTAGATCCTTATCTGCAGCAGCATTTATTGGTTGTTGTTTTGATTTCTTCTTTCTAAATGAAGTCCTCTGCAGCTGATTGACTCTGTTGAATTTCTACCTGTTGGATCCCAGAACATTTCAGAACACATGAACGACATAATTTTGAATTCCAGTTCTGTCCTTGAGCATAGTTTAGAAATCTTCCTCATATGGTGTCATTTACCAAGCATATAAGCATTCTTTCAACTCTGTCATCTAAGTTTTCACTGAAACTTTGAACATAATCCTACCTCTCTGCTGCAGAGATGTGCAAGACATTCTCCTAATTCAACTATTAGCAACTACATGTAAGTTTACTTCTAGCAGTGGATGCATTTGTTGTTCAAATGGAACAACTTTCTCGAGTTTATTTATGAACGTATGAGGCAGTGTCTTAATCTTTTCTGAAGATGAGATACATTACTCAACTGCTTTCGTTTATCTATTGGACCAGTTGCCCTGTTCAAGAATGAAATTAGATTAGACAAATTCATGTTGGCTGTTTCTTATCACCTTATTATCTTCATGATATGCATATGTTTGCTTCTCAATAACTTGTGCCACTCTCCAGCTATTGAAGTTAGACAGACTGCTTTGTAATTCCATAGATTATTTCTTCCCTGTTTTCAACTGCAGATCATGGCCGCAGACAGCAACTCCTTAACAGTGCCCATAACTGAACTTGTTGTGAAAGTTTAAGAAATATTATTAACTACTTTGAATTATGATATCCTTCTTTTTGGCCAAACATCATGACGGCAAGAATTAAGGAAGTCTTTAAATCAACGGGGAGTTTAGTTTTAAATAATGTGTGAAATGTATTTATGTTGTGAATTCTTGGCAATCTCTGATCACCAAGAAAAATCAGAAGTGTGATCCCAACTGTATTGCCATATATGACCACACTGTTGCTGCAAATCCCTGTGACATTCCCTTTTCCACGAATTGTCAGAGAGAAGTCGAGAGTTCAGTATGTATTAAGTGAAATTTCAGCAAGCTCTAGAGACTTACATATATCTAACTTATTCAAACATTCATTGACTTGTTCTGTTCCTATTCTGGCATATATTTTTCTCCTTGTTAAAAAAACAGCATTGTTAAGTACCTATCACTAATATTTATGTGCATGCAAAGAATATAGCCAAATAAATTTCAGAACATTTCACCCTACTCTGCGTGTCTGTTATTGTTTCTCTGCCCTTCTCTTCCTCTAACTTCTTGGTATTTATAGAACTTCTTTTTTTCTTTCTTTTCTTTCATTTTATGCTCCAGGAAACTTGTAACTCATTTTGTGCTGTACTCTTCCTGGTTTTAACCCTAGGTGTTTACACTACCCTTTTATTACTCATTCTCACTTATATGTCCTTGCTTTGACTCTCTGTAGGATTTCCTTTTCGATATTCAGGTCACTGAAGAATTCCTGATGCAGCCATACTGGTCTCACTCCTTATCTTCCTTCCACATCAGGATGGTCTGCTGTTGTGCCTTTAGTAGTGTTTCTTTTGCTAATGACAATTCTCCTGTCATTACCCCCTTTATTTTCTTTATAATTTCTTTACATGGAACAATTCCTAGCAGCACCCTGAATGGCTATGGCAAATAGTGGCCATTATTTTAACTAATTTCTTAAACCACTTAAAAACAAAATAAAACTGATATGTTTTGTCTGACACCTTTCACATGACAAAGTAAGAGTTTTAAGATAGGCAGTATGTGACTCTAAGCTATCAAATTATAGCTCATTTTAAAAGCCTTCACCAACAAAAACTGCATGTCAGGATTTCAGCTTGATGATTTATGATTCTGTCACACTGACAGATGTTCTTCATGTATCTCTGACATTGTAATCTGGAACTGTGGCGCTTTTTTCATGTTGGCCGGTAAAAACAAATGCACCATATATAAATATGTTGCTGTTTGTCTTCAAGGCCTTGCACTGCATTAACTTGGAAAATTGATGTATTTCTGAGGTGAGTCTGCAGTAAAATCACTGCAGATCTGACTGGGCCTCTTGTTGGCCACTTACCAAGCTGATATGCTCCAGTCCGGCACAGACCTGGCCCACTTTGTGCTCCTCGGCAGCTTGGCAGCCTCAGCCACTCTCTCCATCTTTGACTTCTCTGCTCCTCCTGTGCGCTGAGATTCCGGCTCCGAAGCACTCCTTGTCTGCCTTCAGGATTTATGATCCCATGTCCTGGCTGCTGAGATGCAGAGTTCAAGCTAAGTGGGATAGAGAATAATTGAAGCGTGAATACTGAAAGGCATTGACTCATAGAGGAGGAGAGATGCACCAGTAAGGAGTTCTTGCAAATCACCACCTCCATCCCTGTGTTTCTGTGCCTGTTCCAGGAGAATAAGATACTGCTGGTTTTCCCTGTTCTTGCTTCCCACCACTTCCTTTCCCTGGTTCTTTCCAAAGAACATGTAACAACAGACTTTGTCTGCATTGCTCACTACTAGTTTACCTGAGAAAGCAAGTTTCCTGAGTGGCAGCCAAAGAATATTTTCCATTGAAGTTTCCATTAAATGGGGGATCACTGCAGTTTAATAGACATCCATTTCCAGTCCTCTCTTAGGCATGGAGACTCTTCTTGGCCCCTATGCCTCTGTGAAAGGTGAAGGATCAAGATGTTTGTTCAATAAAATAGTAGCGCGAAATAAATTCAGGAATATCCTTCATAAAGTTTCACTGATGTAACTGCATTACACTAGGGGTTCCTACCAGCACAGCTGTATCACCTAGGGATTGCACTCCTTCACAGCCTCAACACAGCTGCGTTCATGACAGCTTGTAGGAAAACATAGTTCAAATGTTTGCCAAAATGTTGGTGCAGCATGGAGCTTCTTAATGTAACTACTGTGCTTCTCATATGCATATGAGTGCCTTGCTCTGCAGGCCAGATCTTTGTTACAGTTATGTTTAACAGTTAGCTTCCATCTTCAAATTCTCAGGGAAAAAAAAAAAAAGGATGCAGAGAAGCCTCATACCACAAAAGGAAGGTGATGAATGTTATAAAGCTATATCCTTGCTAGGGAAAAAAATGTGACTAGATGATTAATTCATATTAAAGTGTTTGAGATGACATAGCAGATTGTAGGTTCTACAGATTAAATTATACCCTCCCCCATCCCCTCCAAAGTATGTTACATTGCAGTAATTTCCTTCCCAAATCTGAGATTTAATAGATTTTATTCAGCAATGCTCTGGGCTTTGGTGAGTATGTACTGAATATTTACAAATGTCACTGTCTGCCATTTGCTGTCATTCCATGTTATTTTTGTTACATATACACAGAGAATCCTTAGGCTACAGCCACATAGATCTTTTTTTTTCATCTGTGTTACAATCATTTTTGCAGGACAGTCAGCAGAAGGATGCACTTCTTGGATCCTGTCTAGCTTGAAAGATAGGCTTTCTCATAGTCTATTGACCCATTACAAACTAATAAGTGAAGTAAATTTTATGGTCTTATCTCATTCCCTGACAGTTAAGATTGCACATCACAAACAGTGTTATAATTGAGAAGCCTTGGAAGCTTTTCAGAAGGGTTCAGCATTAAAACAGAATACAACAATACAGTTTAAAATGGGAGAATACCAGCTTGCATTTCATTTCTTGACTATCTCAGTCTTAGACAGCAGTGTTGTTAGCCAATGATTTCAAAATCTATAGATACACAAATAATGATAAAAATATACTAAATTATTGCAACAAAGAATATTTGTTAACAGTGAGCCCTTCAGTGTGGAACTACTTATTATGAACATTTTGAAAGGTATTGAAAAACAAACTAGACTAAGACTTACACATAGAGAACAACTCAACACTGAAAGATATATGGGCAAAAGACATTTAAGCATCTTTTTCCTCTCCAGTCACTCTGACTGAGATAGCAAATAGGCACAATTATGAATGAGCATCCCAAATTTTGAATTTAAAGATCAACTTCCTGATTATTATCAACAGAGGTGATATTCCTACATTCCCTGACCGTTGTATCACAGATGAACTGAGTCAAACCTGCCCTGCTTGTTTTTACTAGCATCTTGGGAGCCTGCAGTGTGACTGGCGGTAAAGGTTCATGAGAAATACTTTATGCTAGTAGAAGAGCTTTAAACCTTCATAAGGACAGATTCCATTAACAAAAATTTAATATATATAGGGGCCAACAGGGCTGAAATCATCTTGCATGCTTGGGGCTGTTGGTCTTCAGACCAATTTGGGAGCTAGAGAGGGGTGAGAGCAGAGTTCAGTCAGTGCTGACACAACTTGTCCCTCACTCAGAGCACTCATTTGGCTTCCAGACCATGACAAGCTCACAGGACAAGCACACAGGACGCCGACTTAAAGCAGTGGCAGGGAAGTTGGCTCTGTCCGTAGCTGCCCAGGTGGTCATGGTAGGAGATACTTGGCTGTAGCTGAGCTTCACAAAGCTGGAACACAAAGGTAGGCTACTGTTATGAAAGCTAGAAAATTTGCAAGATGGCAGAGCTTATGAATGACGGTTCTGTAGAGCTTCAGGTGTCTGGAAAGCTGAAGGCTTATAATCTACTCTTTAGAGTTTAGGAAATCAACAAAGTTATGCTTCAGGCAATATATACCCAAATAATTCACTACTGTGGTGCAGTCACAGAAATCAGGCTTCAGAGACGGCTACTTTTTTTTCTCCCCTCCTCAGGGCTGCAATCTTTCAAATTATTTCATCTTTCTTAAAAAGTGAAAGCAACATTGTTCAAAGATTTATGCTCACAAAATCAATATATCTGTCAACTACAACACACACTTATTTTGCATTTGAACTATTTACAACATGGCAGAAAAAATAAGTATGAGAGGTGCTCTTTGTGTTATCACAAAACCGTCCTCTATGGAAAATGTTCTTTTTCATTTTCTCCATTTTGCAGAAAGCCAAGAATTTGGTAATTAGAAGTGATAATCATGTTTATTTTCAAACATTTTCTCTAAATAGCACTCTCGAGAAAGCAAAAAGGCAAGGGAAAGGGAAAGAGAAAGGGAAAGGAAAAGGGAAAAGGAAAGGGAAAGGGAAAGCATCTGAGAAAGAAATCTTGATCATTGTCCTAAACAGATCCATTCTCAAATTTTTAAATCACAAATATTCTGTCTACCTTAGTCCTTTGTTTCATGGAAATAGGGTAGCTTTGAAGCAAATCCTCAGACAGTCCCCACTTGTCACATGTTAGTCAGGGTCCCAAAGCAGAGCAGTGTGCATAAACTCTAGTCTAGATTCCTGTTGAATAAAACCCAAAGAGGAGCTCTGCTCCACTGCACTCCAGCTCTCAATGGAGTCATTGGATCCTAACCCTTTCTGCAGACTTTCCACCACAAAGACATCCAGCACATAGCTAATGTAGTTGACGTCCCCAGAGGGCTCTCAGTTCCTGAAGAGTGTCCCCAAAACCTGCAGTCATTCTCAGGACTCTCTTCTTTCCACCATGGCTTCCTGTGCCACCAGCCCAATTCTAACCCCAGTTAGTGTGTATCCAATTCCTACAAGGTCTCTAAAGTAGAAGGATAGGGAGCCGAAAAGCATAATGTTTCTGGTGGAATTATAGCACCAGTCTTAAGGCTGTGAGGAAGAGATGGATTTTGTCAGACTGATCATGGGCATTACTGTGTTTTTGAAGTCCTCTAGATCTGTAAACTGTAGGAAAAATCTGCATAAGAACTGCTCACACCGGAAGCCACGTACCCTGTACAAACACTTGGCTCATTGCTAGGGCGCAGATCAACTGCTCATGGGCTTGCCATGTTATACCATTCTCCTGGGCCTCCACATAGAGAGCCTCCTGCCCGACACCTTCTCCTCCCCGAATTAACAGGCTGTAGGCTTATGACAGAATCATGCATTTTGTCATTTGAACATTTTCACCAGCCTGTTTGTTAGCTGCACTTTTTCTTGTTGTGCCCATCCTTGTACTTTGCTTCAGGCCTTGTTTCATGCCTGCCTTGCATGTGCTTCCTTTGGGAGGAGGGCGGCCTATGACAAGGTGGGAGAGGGACACAGGGCAGAAGCTCTTGTCTCACAAAGGTAAACAGGGAGGGAAGGTTAGCTTGTTGAAAGTCTACATTCTTTCTCCCTAGCGGTAATCAGTTCAGCTTCCTTATCAAGTGTGATTCCCCAGAAATGGGGAACATGGCTCAGAAAAATTTGTGAAGCTGTTCTTTCTTAGCCTTCTCATTACAGGCATTGCCAAAAGGCTTTGGTGTAAAATGACCCCTCACATCATTGTTTCACTCAGGATGCAGTGCAGAGTGTGTCCAGGACACCACTGCGTCCCTGGGTGCCTCTGTGACTGCAGAGAGAGCAATGGGGGACAGGCCCATCACCACAGGAACTAGTCCCATCGGTCAGGCAAGACCGAGGGGCTCACCTACATCCCTGTGGAGCTTGTGCAGGGCAGTTCATTGCTGGAAGGTGCCAGAAATGCTGGCAGCAAGGCCATTGGTGATGAGACGACCAAATGCTTGTCCTCCTTCCAGCCTACATGCAGGAAAGGCACAGTTAAACCATGTACGTGTGTAGTTGTCAAGCTGTGGCCTTATGATCAAACAACAGAGAGTATACAATATTTCCTGAAAAAAAAATAGACCCCATGACCTCTCCCTTCTTGGGAAGGAAATAGAAATATTCACACCAAATCTGGGGCTGGAGTTGTGGAAGACACCACATCATGAGTACCTGCAAAGAAATCTGCTGAGAGATCCATATATCTTCAATAGAGCTTCATTAAGACTTGTTATAGCCACATTAGCCTGGAAACAGGAGAACATGGATTTTGTTAAAAGCCCCAGAATGTCTTGGAACCCATGGAGGCCAAAGCCTTGGACAGTTTTTCTCAGCACTACTGGAATAAAGATGGTTTGAAGGATGAGATCTTAGTCACCTCTTTGCCCATGGTAGATCTGCCCACTCCAAGAGGATTAGTGACCAAGTAGTGAGGGTTGGAGGCAAGACACTAAAGGGTGACAGCTGCTGTCTTGGGCATGGCTATGGGCTCTGAAATTCCACATGAGGTTGGTGAAAGAACTGCACCGTTTACAAAACAAGGCTTTGATGATGCCCTTCTGCAGGAAAGTTTTGCATCCACCACTGGTTACCCTACCCTACCTCGGACAATGCAGTCACATTAGTGAGAACTCATCATTATATTTAGGTTAAGACTTACATCCTGTATTCAGACAACACTGAATGTTTGAGCCTTATCAATACATTGTGAAAGGACTGTACCATTTTTTTAAGTCTTCCAGACATGCACTGAAAATTTTCCTAGAAAAACATCATTTACAACATTAGCATTACAATACTGGATCAGACCCCTCACTGATCTAGTCCAATAGGTATTTTCAGATGGAGACTAATACCAGATGTCTGTGCGTAAATCCTGTGAATCAACTGCTACTTGGATATCTGAAGCAATGAATACACATAACTGGAAATTTGTCAGGCAATCATGATCTTTTAATACATCTCTATAAAGTCATTAGTCTTGACACAATTAAAAATGTTAACAATATTATGTCAAATCATTCTTTCAGCTACAGAGGCTAAAATCTGCTACTTCACTGGAGTCCTGCTGTTTTCTTTCTCAATTACATATTTTACCTATCAACAACTCACTAGTAACAAAATATGAAAAAATGGCTAAATACAAACTCTTTATTTCTTTACTTGTCTTTTGAATCCTCTCAGATGTTACTAACTTAACAAAATAATATCCAGTGGCTTAGCTACCACCTTCTTTACTATCACTTTTATATGTGGTTTTCTTTTCTTTTTCTAGAGAAATGGCTGTAAACACACATTTGGAAAGGCTGCACACTACTCCAGTCCTGCCCTAAGAGCATCTTCCTGTTTGACTGCTAGAAAAGCATACAGTCTAGACAGAAGATGTGTTACTATAATGCAATATTACGATTTTTATTTCAATGTGGACTGAGGAAAAATCAGGTACCTTTTCTTTTCTTTCAGATATGTGAAAGGGAAAAAAATAATATTCCTAAATGACACAAAAGGCAAAACAACATGCCTCATCTCCTATTTTCTGTCCTTTGTAATTTTGTGATTGCTAGGGATTGCGCAGGGTATACTGGTGGAAATATAAACATTTCATCCTAAGATAATTGGTGTCATTTTCCAGACCAGCTTCCTTTTCAGGTCTCTTCATTTCCCCCATTAGCCACAGCCAGCCTCTCCACATCCTGTGCCCCTCATCGAAATGCATTTTTTTTCTGCCTACAGCCCTATACCTACAGCATATTCACCCTTAGATCAGGGCATTATGTATTGCCTCAGTAAACCTCTTCTGTATGCACCGCCCGTAACTACAAGAAGTCCTCCGCTCTCTCTGTACCCTTTTCTTTCTCGTCTTTTGTCGAAGCCTGCATTTATTTTCAAAGACTCCTCTGCTCAGCCTTTTATGTGCTGTGCTTTAAACCCTTTTATTCCCCTGAGTATTCCCAGCTATCCATTCTTTTCCTGAGAGGGAGGTGGATCTTCCTTGAAGTTATTATTCAGGGAAAGGAGACTAGGCCCCATTATTTGAGAGCCTGTGTTTGATTTCACAAGCCATTTAAACAAATGGTACATATGTGTGACTAGCAAATGCTTGTTAAAATAGCTAATTTGATCATTTCTTTTCAGTGGTAGTGGGAGAACCTAAAATCACAAAATGAGTAACTGAATAAAAGGGCAAGAATGATGTTTTGTCCTGCTTTCTTTGAAATAATATTAAGTGACAACATAAATCCTATAGAAGTACTTATGGGTTATTAGTCTATCTACCAAGAGTTCATTATGTCTTACATTATTAGAATGCAAGGCAAAGAAATGAGTGATTACATTATGATTTTAAAGCTGTGCCATTTTTATTAAAGCAATTGCATTACTTGTAAAGCAGTGTGCCAGAAAAATGACTGGTTTAGTGACAGATCTCTTTTTCTATTAAAGGAAGTCCCTTTTAAAATAATTGGTAATAGGAGAGAAATGAGTACAAAATACCTTTAATACAGGGGAAAAAGAGAAATTGTTCTAATGATCTTAAATAGTCTTTTAAAAACATTTGCTTCTATCACAAAATTTCTGCAATAATTTGTCTAACTTAGTGGTCTTCATTCAGGGGAGGTTGAGCACTTAAACAGAGTATCAGTTAGGACAGCAAGGACAATAATGAAACTCCTCATAGAAAATCTCCCCAGAATCAGCATCACTTATCTGTTGCTTCAATCAATTCCAAAAAATACTTTTTTCCTGGAATAAAGCTTTATTTCGACTGTCAACTTATTAAAAAAATAAACAGGCACTTCCTGTTTATAGTCCCTTTGAAAGACCTTTGAAAAATGCTCCATTGGTTTCAATTAAACAACAGACTCGGTTTCTGATGCCAAACATTTGCATATGGTTTCCAGTGGATTCACTGGGAATTACACCTGTAATCATTTAATGGAGAGAAAAACATGCCCATAAAAAGGAAAGACTCAGAGTCATGTCTGACAGTGCCTCCAAATAAGCCTGTGACAAGTCCTAGAACTATGGCTGGAAACAACACCACTAAATTTTGCCAGCCAAGTGTACAGACGACAGGCATCCTATGTTTAGAGACCTCATTTAGGCATAAACATTAGGCATAATAGCAGAGCTTTAGTTTTACACTGGGATTTCATATGGGTTCAGCATTCGTTAGGCTCCAGACTTGATCCCAAATTCTCCTCCCTTTTCCCAGGTAGAGGACACAGGCCAAAGGGACTCATGGCTTCTCCCTAGCCAAGGATTTCTTACCCACATGGCCCCAGAAGTGTTGCAGCAGAGCTAATATCTTGGTCATCTCCTTTTGTATCGCCTGTCCTAGGGGTGTCTTGAAAGCAACTCAAGACCAGAAATCCCCCACTGGCAAGTGACCCCTGGAATCTATAGACAAATGGTACAAAAGTAGGTTAAGGACTAACAAAACAATACTTTCTCCAATGCCACACTGCAACTGGAAGAAGCTGCCTTAAAGAGCTCCTGTTACTAGCAGAAGATGGATTCACCTGAGGAACCACTCCTTGGTGTTAATGTTTTGACTGTGTATTCTGCATGTCAATAACTTAACTGTGTTGACTATATGTCAATATTCTTAACAAGCACAGCGTCATAATTCATGCACATCTTTTCTGCAGTGCATGGAAGGGAAGCACCTTAAAACTGCCTAATATTAAGTCCTGACTATAGCGAAGTACAATATTGCCTGTTGCTAACACTTCCTAAATGAGGCAGCAATCAACCTGTTCTTGAGTTGAACCTTGAACTTTGTCAGAGCTGTGACAGCAGGTCTGCCTTTACCAGAAATGTTTGACTGAAAACCCTTGGGACTGTTGATTAGAGATCACCCTTACGATCTTGGTTAAAATTCCTTAGCTTTTACTGAAAAGGGCTGGAAATAGTTTCTGAAATGAAAGGGCAGTCTTTGCCGAAATCTATGCAAAACAGAGATTCCGCAAAGCTGAAACGATTCCCCAGGAACCCTCAAGATGTACCACGTGTGGAAGATACTAAACAACACTAGAGTCTCTTAAATGCAAGCAGACATAAACTTGCATATCTTGTATTATTTATGCTCTAGACTCCATCAGTTTTCCAAATTAAAATATGATGACTTCAAATGCACTCTCTGTGACAGCATATGCTGATCATCCAAGAAAATATTAATCATTTTCCTACACTTTCAATTCTGAATCACTGTTCTGCCATTTCTGGCCTCACATTGGATGAAATCTTACTCACTGGTGACATTGCAACATGATAGATGGTTAGAGGTCCTTGCTAGATGCATTAAGAATGTGTTTAAAGAATTAAGTTAATAAAGAGATAGGAACATAGTGGCAGGAAACAGCATTATACATTTCAGAGCTCCAGGAGTGTAATTAGTACTGTGGCATAATGACGAATGAAAGCAGAGAAATAATTTTGCTTCATTCTGTAATTCTTGGAGTAATGCAAATTAGTTTGTCAGTAGGGAAGGGTTGTTTGCTTTGCTTTAAATTTGATCTGTGTGCTGCTTAATGTTGCTTGCTTTTAAAAGATTTTGCAGAATGCAGTGAATACCATACAACTGAATTCCGAATTCACACGGTCCATGAATGATTGTCCCTTTTTGGACTGTGAATCTCATCTGCAATATAATTAGGAGAGGCTGAAGAACCAGTGCTTCTCTGGTTGCAGGAAAAAGAGCAGGATGTGGGCATTTGATCTAGGATCTCTGCAATGCCAATGGGGGCTCAGGAGGCAGGCCATATTTGCATCCTTGAAACCAGTTTTATTCAAAACAAAAGGAAATCACATACTACAAATTAAAGATTCAAAGTGAACCAAGATGCTTGATTATTTAAACATGGAGGGGAAAAAAAGATCATTTCATGAAATAATGTCAGAGAAAATTGGAAAAATATAAACCAGTAGAACAATCAGAATAAAATCTTGATAGAATTAGTAACACAAGGCAAAAGAATACGTGAGAATATATTTTCCACCAAGACGTTAGTACCCAAAGGCCCATGCTACTTCCTACTGATGCCCACGTCAAAGCTCCCCACACTGTGTGTCATGTCTCCTGTACATTAGAAAAAAAAGGTTAAAATACTGTTCATAATAGAGTTCTGCTCAGGAGAGATTATTGTGCCCCAGTTTTAGCCCAAATCCTTACATTTCTGTCTTACAAACCGAACAGATTGGGCCAAATCCAATCGGTGTACGTTGAATTCAATGGTGTTCCAACTCCTGTATCAGTACTGCATTTGCTGTATACCCATTTAACTGATATAACATTCTTATTTGCTGGTGACTGCATTTAAAATACATCTGCACTACAAAACTAAAATATGTTTATTTGGTGTTTATTTCTAGATACTAATGATATGTGGTCTTCATTCTCTGCATTACTATTTTCAGCAGGGTATTGGGACTCAGATTGCTTTAGGAAGAGAACTCTCAGATTGAGGTTCAATATATAGTAAGTCAGTTTGCTGCTATTTCATTAAAATCCATTTCAGACTGAACTAAACACTTCTCTGAACTAACTGATCTGACATGGAAAACTTCACAACACTAATTGAGACTAATAGTCCCATTTTATATTAATTATATTAATAAATATAAGCAGATGTACTGACTGACTTCTTGCAGTCTCATTTATGATAAGTAAATACAGGGAAGCTAAAAGAAGAAAAAGCCAAAGTTTCTCGAGGAATGGGACTGGGTTCTTTTATTAGGAAGGTGGACTGAAATTATAGGTCTAGAAGATGGGATTTGCTGATGGGATTTAAGGCAAGTCAAGAAGCCAATTAGTCTGTTCCAGATGGTGAAGGCAGCATGGGAGAAAGATCTGACTGCCAGCTGTGGAGAGACAGGCAGGGGAAACATAATATTTAAATGATCTCTATTGAATTACATAAAAAGCTTACATTAAAAAGGGGACTAAGGTTGCAAATCCAAGCATTCAGAAGATAGGAAATGCCTGATTTAAAGTTTCCCAGATGACTTAAATTTATAACTCTTATATGCACTGTAAAATGTTTAATTACATGATCACATACACCTTTTTGCACAGGACCTTTGGCCTTTCAACTGCACATGATGGAAGGCATACATTTAATGAGCAACTATTCACTGGCTGGTTTTATTTTCACTGTTAAGTGTATGGCCTCATACTGTATTTCCTATAACTGATTCAAACTCTGTCCTGGATATACAATTAGTAATATTCTCATAGGATCTTCCATGCAATTTATTGGTATAGTACTTAGTGCTTCCACAAACATTAACTAATATCCACCACCTCCCTATAATGACAAGTCATTTTCCTTATTTTTGCAGTCAGTGACAATATGAGATAACAAAGACCTGATTTTTCAGGAAACTTTGCACATCCCTGTGCCTTTGTTGAGGAATGACCTATCACAAAAGCGATTTTCTTTTTTTTCCTGGAGTAAAGCAAAGCCGGGGTCCTTTTCCCTAGCTCCTGCAATAATACCATGGGGCCCCTGTTTGAAGAGCCAGTGAATCTCTTCATTTGATTGTGTTTTGGGAAAAGACTATCCAGATGAGTCTTCCACAACCTGAACTCCATCAGACATATTCCTGGGCAATAAGGGAACAAAGCGAGCAGCCACCTGACTCGCTGCTCGAAGAAGGGAAGAAGATAATTTAACTGAAGTGGCTGTTCAGAGTGACCCAGAAGCCCTGGGAGAAGTGCTGCTCCAGTGACTCTACACGTGCCATGTGCACGTTGCATGGTGTAGAGCTAAGTAGCTGCTCTGCTAGGATGATGGGCAGAACAGGAAGCAGTGCTGCTGCCCAGAGATGCTTCTTGCACAGGAGAAGTAGAAATCCCCAATGAGTCCTGCACAACATTAGTAACAGAGCAATTGAGCAAGGGACCTAAGCCATGTCATCCCATCAAGTCTTGTTTCCTTGACATCAGGGATGGAGCCTATCAAGGCTAACATGCCTCTCGCACGACCTTTTCCTTAATACCCCTGTCTACCTCAGTGCCTGTAGATTCTGGAGTATGGCTCTAGGTTGTAAGCATTGTAAAGCTGCCCTGAACCTAACAACACAACTGTGCACAGCACGAGCCTCCCTGGTAGACTCCTCACTATAAATCTCAGGGAGATCCCCCTAAGAAAGGCAAGCATGCTGATCTTCTCTTGTCATGGCCACACATATCCACATGATCCATCTTTACTTTTATAATTTTATCTTTCCACTGCTACCTATGCAGCTGAGACAAGCCTGAACCATATCCATAGCTGTCAGACATTATTGCAGTAGCAATGTCTTCAAGCACATCTCTTAGTCCTCTCCCTTCCCAGCCTCATTAGATCCCAGTCTAGTAGGGTGTATAGAAGCTGAAGTGATGCATGTGCTTCCCCATTTTCTGTGAAGAATAGTCTAGAAATGTTGAGTTTAGTAGGGGTAGAGTATGAGAGGGAATGTGTGGAATGTGTGGGTGTGGAAGAACCAGAAGAAGCCACAAGAAGAAAGGCTAAAATAGCACGTGCTAATAGCAGGTCATCCGAATGCCAGCACAACCTGCAGTTTTCCTAAACACCCAGACCAGGAAACAAAGGGCAATATAAACACATGACCATGCTCCATCCAGAAGAGGGGACAAAAGGATAATGAGTAAAACAGAAGTTTTGTGTAATGACTCACAGAGGTGGGATAGATGGAGAGACAAAAGAGTCACAGTCATGGTCACCTTACTTAAGGTTGCAAAAGATGCATTTGAAAACCAGCATAGGGTTGCCAGTATGACAGCAATCCAGGAGGCAAGAGGAAAACTAAATAAATTGCCTCTCTTGTCCACTGTGTCACAGCAAATGATCCAGATCACATGCAGACATGTCCTTATGCTTTCATGAGTGAAAGACTGAGTGAAGTAAATCTCTGAGAGAATGGACGCAAACAAGGGAAATCAGCTTTGTATAAAATATAATCACCTTCCTCCTGAGGAGCTCTCACCAAGCTTTGCTACATTAACTGAGCTTTGTAGAGCTCCTCTGGATGCTCTATAGAGCCATGGTTCCCCAGAGCCATGGCAGGGGAGGGGAAGAAAACCACTAGCAAAACAGAATTCAGGCCCTTCCCCAAACTGTGCCATCATCTTGTATCCCAAGGCGATGTACCTCACAGGAGGCAGCCTGAGCCTGGACATAAATTCACTCCCTCACGTTCCTGTTGCACAAGAGTCCTTGTTTCACTCCTCCACTTCCCCTCTGCCATCTGAGACCTGTAACGAGTCCCCTCTGCTCTCCACAGAAAGGTGATACCACCTCCGTGGCCTTGTGTCTGCCTGTCGCAACAGTTCTGTGCCACCAGCCACTGCCACTGAGGCGCTCCTGCAACCTCACGCATCAGGGAGAGGATGCTAAAAAACAAAGCCTACAGCCTTTACAAGCAAGTCACTCCTCTCTTGCCTATTAGTGCTTTGCAAACAGAAAGTGTAGGTACAGTACACCACTTTAAATGTTTCATGAGGTTGTGACAGTCCCCCATTCATCATTTATGACAGGATACTGAAATATTTTGCAGACTATTATATCTAATACTGTCACTGAAAACAATACTAGAAAGTGTTAGCTGAGTATCAGTTACACGGTGAGCATATAAGAGAAATGTAATTCTTGTGACAACATCATCATAATTAGCATTTTAATCATCAAAGCACTCTAAACAAGAATGAATCCACCTAGGATCCTCTTGGCAGAGTAGCCTGTGAAGAGAAGTTCAAACTATCTAATTTCTATGTCACGCTGAGCACAGAAGGTTGAGTTACAGCCTTATGTCACCATGGCAGGAAGCTCTGTTTGCATGTAGATAAGCAGCATACAATGTAGCTGCATTTTCTTGCATATAGCACTCTGCTGTCCGTACTGGTGACTCCCTTTATGGAACCAGTCGACTTTCTCTATTAAGTGTGTTCTCTATGAAGCTACTGTGAACTGACTACATTGAGGCACAGTAGCATTTTGTTTATTGTCAGGTAAGAGAAATTGCTTCAGTGCATTGCTGTCTACAAATAACATGTTTGGCTGCAGTCAGCTTCCATGAAGATTGAAGTTACTTTCTATAGCTAAAAACAATCCTGTATTTTAAAACAATTCAATACTGTTGTAAGCCAACAGGGACAAAAGCACTAAAGTAAATAAAAAGGACAAGTTCATTTTCTCTGCACCTCTTCAACAGTAAAGGGACTCCAGTGAGAATGGTAATCATCACCAAAGTCATTACACAGCACAAATATAAAATTAGCAGGACAGTCTGAGGTAATAGCTACACATTAGGTTCGACGCTCCTGAAATAATTATTTTTCTGCCCAATGAACTCCTTGATTTGGTTCACTACACAAACAACTATGCTGGCACTGAAGGCAAAAATGAGCAGCAGAAAAAAAGAGAGCAGGAAGCAGCTCTAGGTAAAGACTTCCTTAAGCCAGCAAGTAAATGCATTCCAAACCACGGTCTTATGCAAAACATCTCATGGAGTTCGTCTTTCAGTAGTAGCTTCCTCACAGTAGTTACAAAGTTCCTAGAAATATTTTCTGAACTAGGCAGAGACCTGTGATAGTAAGACCAACCTTATGAAATCAATGAAAAAGTCCAGTATTACAAAATGGACTAAAAAGTGTAAGCATTGGGCAACTGCTGATTAAATAATTGGTTTATATAAATCAAGAAACAATGTAACTACCCGTGATGTAGTGAAATAATGAAAGTACCTTAGAGCAATATATAGTCACAGTCGTCTACTGATTTTTAACGTGTATTACAAATGCATGAGAAAAATACACTAACTTGGTGTGTTATTCAGGCATGAAGTTAAAACTTAGAGCTGGTTCTTCTAATCCTGAATAGAGCTACAGTGTCAATGACTTCAAAACAAACTTTGGTCATGGCCATCGTTCTCAAAAGGTCTTCTTCAGCATGAAAGACTGGATGAAGAGTTGAATTTATCTGCCTTAAGTTATTTTGAAAAGTAAACTTTCAAAAGAATATCATAAAAAAACATATTCACTATTTTGATCATGTAAGACATTTATGAGGTCACAAAATAACAGGCCCCAAATAAACTGATTTAAAAATAGCTTGGACTAGCTATTTTTGTTTCATCCTAGTCTACTACATTTGTCTTTCAAGTCTGTCATTTCAGTTATTTCTGCTCTTTCAAATTCCACTGTATGTTTTCATATGTGACATTAGCAAAACTCTTCTATCACATATTTCTCAGGGGTGCCAAACCTTCACATATCATAGTTTTCATGTTTGCAGAGACCTTGGATTCAAATACACTGCTCCTCACTTTGAATCCATTGAACACAGTGAGCTGTCTCAAGGAACTAGTCTATCAGGCTTTCTAGACTAGTGTATTTGTCTGTCAACAGTTTCCTTATGATTGCAATAGCTATCACTGCAACACCTTACAAGTGTTTTTTAGAAATACCCAAATGCTCATGTGGAGTTTTTAGACATACCCATATGCCTAGACCCGTTGCATTTTCTTATGCCAATAATTCACAAATAATTTTATATACTGTATTTAGGCTTATAGCCTCTGAGCATTGGTAGTTCCCTATAATATGCTTAAGGAGAAATACTGAGTTGGAGTCAGTTAATTGTTACTTAAATGAAAAAGAAAAGGCAGCATCTCCCTCCTTGATGCTCTGTCATGAAAGGAACAACTTATACGCTGGAAGGTCCCCAAGAGCTATCAGAAAGTCAGAGTGCCAAATCCTGACAGTGCTGAGTTAGGATGTTTTTCTTTCAATAATGTGTCGATACATACACATGTTTATGATGTGTTCTGTGGTACCTCCTGGCAGGGGGACAAGGTAGTAGGTGCTATAACCTACTACCTTCCTGAACGGGGAAAAAAAAGTGCTGGCCCTCCATGTTTTTTGTGCTGCCACACAGCACAGGCATGATAATACAGAAAAGCCTGGCCTAGCCCAGTGGCTCCCATAGCCACATTACTGGATTTGAATCTGTGACTTGATCATTGCAGTCTGCTGAATAACATGTCTGGGCTGGGATGGAAAACTGCACAGTCAGGCCCAATTAAATAAGGCATCCAAGAAACTAGAAGACAACATTGTAACCTGAAGCATGGGAGAGCATTTTCCCTTTAGTTGGGGAGCTGACAGATTTCTCCTTGCACAGAAGACACAAGGGGAGGCAACTGCAATGTTTACAGACAGACTGCCCCGCATGTGTAAATGCTGCTGGGGAAATGGGGCAAGAGGAAGCCAAACACAAGGCCTGCCGCATGACTTGCAATAATAAATATGCTATTGTATAACCTCATCTGCAGGGCTCCTTCTTGCAGGCAACATAAGCAAAGGCATGGGCGAGCAGAGACACCAAGAGAGGGAGTGGAAACAAAGCAACTCCCAATCTACAACTAGTACTATGTATAAAGAATATTTATATATATTTTTCCTTTTAGCAAGAAGCAAATCTATGCCTATTTACATACACATACTACCACATACACACACCTAAAGTGTTTCACCTCTGGAAAAAGTACATTGCAGTCTGTCCTTGTGCAGACTTTTGTTTAAAACAAGACAAGCAACGCAAGCATGGCCTGCCCGCCAAGCAAACATGCTGCCTCTCAGAGAGGAGATGCTATCTTCTTCACCCAGAGCAGCGCTCAGAAATGGGACCTGTGAATGGCACATATGGGCAGAGGTTGGTCAACACATGTTTTATCACTTTTCCCATGTAGTAATTCCTTCTCCTCAAAGCAATCAAGAATCTCCCCTAATTTATCACCATTTACTGTAGAGAGATTGCTACTGAGGGACTGCTTCCTAGCTGCTACTGTGTTTGGCCTGGAACACCCTTTCCTCTACCGCAGCACTTCTTGCTATGTTCTCTGCTCTAGAGAGCGTTCGTACCCCTGCAGCAGAACACCAAATGAGGCATTTCCCAAAGAGGTGGCAAGTTTTGTGTATCTATGGAGACTGACTCCACACCTCGCCAGAAAGAAACAGACCTGATTTATGTTCTCTGAGCAGAATCGCACATGCCTGCAAAATCCCAAAGCAATTTATCTAACAACTGCCTGTTACATTCAGCTTTTATTACTGGCAAGCTGGTAACCCTCAAGGGAAGAGGTTTTTTGAGATGTGCAGTAGGAGGCTCTTCCCATATGCCCTGGACAGTACAAAACCTTTGTCAGCTACTCAGCTAGAACCTCCTCTGAGGGCCTCTGACTCTTCAGGGGATAGAATTTACTGACCAGCAAAATTTTGTGACATTATTCCACCAGATTTCATTTTTAATCCGTATGCAATCCCGGTCAAAATGTCCCCATTTCCAAAATTTCCATTGCTCAAAGCATTTTCAAATTTGATGCAGTTTTCGCTAATTCCAGCAAACATTGGTCGGGATATTGGTCCAGTCTTCTTAACCAAAACGCAGCACAACTCACTGCAACATCTTTGCATGTCAAAGAGCCCCCACTGCCATCCCCATGAAAGTCAACTGGCAGCCAGCTGATATTTTCACTGCCTCCTGCAGAGTTTTAATTGCACTGATTCCTTCCTTGCGTCACTGCTCATGGCCTCTCCACCTCAGGGTCTGTCACTTTCTGAGCCATGGCTTTGCCCTGGTGACTGTGTAAGTGCCATGCTCTGCATGGGTGATGCACAGTGTCCCCCTGCATAGCCACAGGGCTTAGGCTCATAGCTGGATAGGCTTTTGCTAATCAGCCTGACCTGATTCCCATCCTCTTCGACTGCTTCTCCTGTGGTGTTTCTGCCTAAGGCTGATTGCTATTGCAAAGAGAGCTCACATCGCAGCTCTAGTGCATCTCTTTAACCCATCAGTACCCAGACATGCACACACAAGCCTGAAATCCCTCCCTTTCAAGGGCAACACCCCAAATTTGGCCTTCTCTCTTTCAGACCAAAGATGATTCCTTGTAGCTTAAGAACAGTGTGTTATGTAGGAGTTATTTCCTTCAACCACTAAGAGTATTTCAGGTACAAAAGAAGGTCGGAGAGAAGTCGGCAGCCTCCCCATGCCTAAAGTTCACAGCCGCATGTCACTCTATACTGCTGTTCTCCACCATTTCCTCTCCTTTCCCTACTATTTGCCCATTCCACGCAGTTCCATCAGCATGGTGCAATGCTTTGGCTTCCCTCTCCGTAAAGTAGCACAAGTGGGATTCAGGCTATGCTACTGGAAGAGGAAACAAAAATGGCAGATGTGGCTGGCATTGCTGACTCCAAAAAGATACTGGCTTTCTCTGGGCATGAAGCATTTTCCTGTTCCTGTGCAGAGACACAGGCAGTTCAGCTTGTCTTCAGCACTCTTTGGCTGAAGAAGCCCTCATTTGTCAAATCTGAAGTCTATACGAAGTGGCCAAATAGAAACAATATTTTTTAAAGAAAGCAGGAGATTTAGAATGATCTAAGATCCCAGAAGGCAATTTGTGGCCTGGCTTCTCTCACTTTTGCTTATCCTCTTGCAACACTACCCCAAACTCTTTGAATCAAAGGGTCAATGCTTGTTCAGTGATTCAGATTGTAAGGATGCCTGAGAAACCTCTGCTAGTCACTGAGGTGAAAGAGTTTGCTAAAAAAGGCTCTGCCAGTATATCTTTGGTTGAGGAACCAAGTGCTGCTCTCTAAGAGGCCCAGGTAGGGATGCTGGCATGCTTATTTTGATTCTAAACACACAGAGAGAGAAAGTACCTAAAAAAAATACAAGTGGGGAAAAAAAAGAAATAGGAAAGAAAAGTAAATAAATAAATAAATAAAAAGACAGAGGATGTAGCAAAAGGTTGGTGTAGGCTGTCAAAGATGAGGTAATTTTAGGTTTGTTAACTCATGGGGAAAAGTTTCATCCACCAAGAGCCTGCCCTACTTGGTCAAGTGACTGAGTTCATCAGGGCTGAGCTGGCAGTGCTGGGCCAGGCTCAACACATGGGACAACCCCACTTGACCTTCTTCCTTCTCCACTGGGATACCCAGGGGAAGGAGCCTCCCAGACCAGCTCTCAGCCTCTGGCACAGAACGTCTGAATGCCTCCAAACTTGTTATGGGAAACTCTCTGGTGGCGGAAGTCTTGTACGTTTGAGCATCCACTGTGAAAATGAGAAATTCTCTGCGTTCCCCTGGGAGGAACTCTTAGATGAACAAGGAGGTGTGTTTTGAACAAGCTAGTTATGGTCCATACATTTTCACTCAATGAGTTTTAATTGTGAATTCTTGCTGAAGATTCAGAGAAAGGAAAGGTTTCATCTCTTTCTTTGCAGCAGTGGGGGCTCAGAGGAGGGCTCTAATCTTGGTGGCATGTCACTACCCAGGATGACGTGCCCTCCATGCCTCTCACACCAGCTGCCTCCAGGAATGGCAGCACAACCAGAAATAAGTCAGATATGAGAAATAAGCTCCCCATTAGAAGAAAAGCATTTAGCCACAGAAATTACAAACGAGTCTGTAAAACAACGTCACTATCTAGGGACTCATTTGGCTCTCGTCAGCGAACATGTGCATGGCTCCCAAGCATTTAAAAGTAGAATTAATAAGGATCCTTTCCCTTCATTAGTTTCAGGAGGAACAGTTGATTAGTTTGCTTGTTAAAGTGTTACTGACGTGTCATTCTGTAGTATTCAAACAATCAGATCTTGATTATTTTTGGTCGTGTAAACATAATTCTTACAAGGATTATTTTCAAGCCTTTTTAGCTCTCTCTATAAATGCAGTATTATTTTAAAACCTCCACTTCCCTTGCCCCAACTAACTAAAGAGTGTGTTTTCATGCACATGGTGCAGAAAATGAAGTGTTTTTATGCAAATATTTAAAACTAAGCTTTGCAGACAAAGCAGACATAAAAAGCCTCATCCAAAAAGGTCACTTTTCCAGGGTCAGGATAGACAAATTAACAGAAAACTGAAAGTATATGGAAAACAGCATTCACCTTTTGAAAATAATCTGCATTATTTTAATTACACTGTTTACTAAGTACATACAATACACATGCAGAAAAATTAAAGATGGACGAATGGAAATCATTTGTGCAGAGCTTGGAAAAAATAAAACCTCCGATCCTGATTTTGGAGAGAAGTTAACTGGAGATTCTCCTTATTTCTGTAATAAAACCAGAAAGCAGACATCTTTCAAATACATTGAACACATTGCAGTGTCCTATGTCCACAGCTACATATACTTTGGGAAAGGCCCAGGTTACCAAGCTTCTGGAACAGGGAACAAACAGCAATAGAAACGTCTCTGGGCAGGGATGGTCTCTTGCCTGAAGGACTACTGCCTTCTCTGGCAGAGTCAAGCATCCTCCAGGCTAGATGTGTTTCAAGAGAGTGCAACCTGCCAGTCTAAATATAAATCTTTGATTCATCTCTTATTGCACAATTTCATACTTGTGCTTTCACCAAATGTTCGAGTGCAAAGGAAAGAATTTGAGGAAAAAAAGTACATTTTTCAAAGTTAAACTAAAGTGAGTGGAAAAAAAAAAGTGTATTGACAGTATCCACCCTATGAAATCATGGAATTTGACACACTCCTCATCAGCCTGTAATTTTATCACAGGATAAACCAAGGAGGACCAATAATGGTTGGGCACAGCTAATGGAGGATCTGAATGGCAACAAAGAACAAATGACAAGATCATCAAGGTACAAAACTGAGAAGTTCTTCACCAGAAAGACTAAAACTCAAATAGACACAAAACTGGTAAAGTTAGGAGAATATCTGATTGTTAGGGCAGAAAGAAAATTCAAGATTTATTTCAATGACAAAAGAAAAAGATCTGAGTTTTTATGTTTTTTTTAATGAGCAATGAATTTGATCAAAAATAAGAACAATGAGTAAGTTAAGGTTGAATCCAACTAAATTCTTGACTGAAGAAAAGAATAGAGGAAAAAGAATTTTGAAAATGGCAAATCCTTTCATTCCTACAGTTTGCAAAAAAAAATTTGCTGCTTATCTTTTCAAAATGTCATTCAATAAAAAAAAAAAAAGGTGGTGAGTTTATATAATGAGAAAATAAAACATTCCATTTTGGTGGAATGAAACATTCTGGTTCATCCAAGGTTTTGGCGAGGTAGGACTTTTTTTTTCCTGTTTTCATTTTGCCAAAGAAAACTTCAGAAAATTCTGACCTAATACAAGAGTTTTCCCTGTTGTTTTTCCAGTTTGGCTCCCAAAAATACAAAAAAAAAAAAAGAAAAAAAAGAAAAAAAAAGTAGTATCTAATAAAGTCATTGAATGAAAGCATGCCAAGGTAACATCACTTTATCACAGCAAAATGAAGACACTGAAGCATCAGATTAATCCAAACCAGCTGTGGACTGTTTCATACTTGCTGACTGCTAAAAAAAAATATAAAAAGAACAACGTAATGCAGCACATTATGAATCCTGAAATATGATCTTTGTGCATATAACTCAGAGATGGTGAAGACCTTCCTTCCATGTCCTCTGCTTTTTTTTTTTTTTTAACCTTTTATGGTAGATATCACCTTAAATATCACTAGGACACACCAGTGCTCCTCAGGTTTAAAAAAGTGGACTGCACTAACAAGCAGTAGTATCTTCTACTAGCACAAACTCTTGGCCTTCACAGGTTATTTATTGGTACAACACTGCAATATACCTCATTTCAAAAGGCATAAGTCATTTTAGCTCTAAAGTTGTCTAGAGTCCTTACAAATTTTGTGTGCCCTCACTTTTAATACTGAATATTCTCCAATAGGTGAGACATCATGGTTGCTAAGAAAGGCACAGCTTCCTCTGGCTTTCTCTGCACCCATCTCTGCAGCTCCTACAGCCAATCACTGTGGTCAATGAGCTGCTGACCTCAATGAGAGCAGTGCTCCCATTACCAGTCTCTTTTACAAAATTAGCAAATCTACTTTTTGAGCCCAGAAAAGTGTTGTATTCACCAGAAATAAATGCCCGCACAGAGCCCAGTTAAAGCATAAAGAATGAGAGCTAATAGAAGCAGTATTTATTACAACAGGAGCCCTCATAGTGCTCAGAGCTTTACCAGCAACAACCTCTCTCCTTCACTGCCAAGATAAGGAGCTATTTCTTGCCTTCATCATGCTCCCTGTTACGACTCCATCAGAAAATGTTTCTATCTTATACAAAAAAAAATCAATACAGCAAACACTGAAAAAGGAGATCTTTAAGAACAGCACCCAGTCAAACTTGCCAGTTAAGTGTTTCATGGAAACTTCACTAAAACGCTGTTTGTACTTCAGGCAAAATAGAAGTAGCTTTCCTAACACAACAGGAAAGAAAACAATCAACAGAGCAATGATGAAATGGTGACTTAAAGTCAGGAGGCATAGCATTTTGATATTCATACAAGAACGTGAAAACCTTATTTTTGTACTGGCATGGAAATTGTAAGTACAGTAATGCAATAAGGTGTGATATTTTGAATGCTTACTAGCCTATGAGAGGGCACAGGTGAAACTAAAGCACTTTGACAACGACATTAAGAGTTGCTTAAGACCACCTGGAAGGGGATGAAGTACTTTAGAACAGTATTTTTTTAGTGGTCTGTCTGTTCCTCTCAAAAGAGGAGAAGTATTTCACTTGTTCAAAGAACATAAAATCTGAACGCCTACTTTTGAGCAGTAGATGTTACTTGCTATATTCTTTGGCAACCACTCCTTGATTTGAGTGCTTAGGGCCCACTCACCTTCCCTAGCCTCTGTTCCCAGCATTATCATGAGTGAAACAGCGGAAGGAGAACATATAGATCCTCCTCTGTTTGCATTTGGAAATCTTCCCTTTAAATAGTGGGTTTGCCAAGACTAAATAACCTCTACTTGCTTCAATCTGAAATCAATGTTTCCTGTTTCCTGAATGCACTTTGTCCATGGTGTTTTATTTCACGCTGCTTACATGATCCCACAGGAGTGGAATCTCCACTAATTTCTGCACAGATGACGTGTCTTCACTCTGGGACTTGCTTGCTTGCTTGCTGTAATATAGTGCCTACCTCATGTGCCAGGTCAGTAGGCTGCATTTTCCCACTGCTTTGAAAAGTCCTGAGAATGGGATCAAAGGCAATTTAGATTCCTATTCGTGCTACTTGCTTATTTCACTCCATGCTCAGTCAGTCCAGGGACTACCCTGCTGTCTTTTCCAAGAGGGAGCCATGGATCTTTCCTTTGCTATGACACATTCAGGATCCATATGCTGTGTGGACATAGCCTGCCTGGAACCAGCCTGCTCCCAACTGATGATATCAGGCAGACCAAGCTACCAGCCACCATAGATCAGGCTACTCCACACTGCATCCCATAAGGGCATGTGAAACCTGCAGGATTGGGCTTAATTTAAGATGGCAAAAAGGGCAGATGATCCAGCACTGCTGGAACTATAAAGTGAATTGGCCTCAAAGGCAGGCAAGCCTGCCCAGCACAGAGTGGATGTTGCCAAAACTAGGCCCATAAGTTGATACTAGATTTGGGGTCCTTGAGCCAAGAAAAGCATCTTCCCCGCTGTAGAGAACCTTATGCAGTGGGGTAAATAAGCTACACCTTCCTAATGCAATAAAAATCTCTACAATAAATTATGCATTAGCTTTCTGTGTAAAGTCTTTCAGGTGGCTCGGAAGCAGATGGTTTTCAAGTCCTGTGTGCATATGTTTCTAAGCACAAGAGATGCCTGTGCTTCTGGGTAAAGGGGAAAAAAAAGAAAAAGAAAAAGATCAGAAAAAACTATTTCAAAAAAGAAGAGGAAAAATGTCATTTCAATCTTTCAATGACAATTTAAAAACATTCAGATATGGAAAGCAATACTTCAGAATATATTTGAAGCTGAGTAGGAGCTTCCGAGACTGAGACTCAAATCAATATATGAGACTTGTTTCTTTTTAATGGTTTATGGGCATGTTGTTGCAAGAACTCCTGGGAATACATACACAGGATGATAGCAGAGGCCTTGAAAACACAGGCACAGGATGATACCAGAGAAAAAAACACAAAGTACAAATGGTCAATTACTGGTCACTAAAGGAATGCAACCTTGAGAGCAGGATAGAGATTGTTTTAGGGCATAACAAAGAAACCATAAAAAAGAGAACAAAGGGTATATGTGTCAAGTACATGTGAAATCCCACATATGGTGAAAATGCAAAGGCAAAAAAAGGAAAAGAAAAAAGAAAAAAGAAAGAGATTTAGAAAATCCCCTACAAGATACAAAGGGCAAACTGAGAAGTGCCCCTGTATCCTGTCATCCTGTTCCTGAGCTAGTAAAGACATTGTGACTGTCCAATGCCACAGCTTAGCCAAAGGAGATTGATACAGCATAGAGCTAGAGTAGACTTGGCTACAATCAGGCTTCTTTGAAAAGATTTAATAAATACTTTAAAAAATCTAAAACAGTGTAAAACTTCAGATATGGAGTAAATAATTCATTACCCAAATGCTTCCTAAAGATGCAATTCCTCACCAGAGAAACTCCTGAATTGAAGCTTGGCAATTTCAACAGACCTATAAAAAGAACAGCATTAATTCCAGATGGGGCTGAATTTAACAGGTCGCTACCCTAACATGAAATGGGAATTATTATTCTGTCACTCTTTCCATGGCAATATTAAGATTCCGGCGCCGAGCGCGGCGAGCGAGCGCGAAGGCTCGCTGCTCTCCGAGTGGCTCACTGCACCTGTGTACGATCGATTGCCTCATTATAATTTCGCACAGCGGGAGAGAACACAGCTAAATTCTCCTTCGGAGAAAACAGAAAAATTCGCTGGGCTTATTAATGTCCTTTTCGCCTGCAGTCTTCACGCAGCTTCCTGGGGCCAGGGAGCTTGGTGTTGGTGTGATGGGGAGTTTTATTGCCCCGTGCTGGATGGCAAATGATTGCATTGGAGTAGTCTCTGAGCTGCCGAGATGTTGAGACGTAGCATAGCGCACATGATAGTGCAGAGAAATGACAAACCGTGCTCATACTGTGGTTGGCTTTTTTGTTTTTTCCTTTTTTTTTCCAGGCGGGCAAATCTAACAGAAAGCAAGGATAGAACATAGGGTGTGAAGGGAAATAAAGTGGAGGAAAATACTGCATTTTTCATGTTCTCCTGAAAAAGCACAAACCCTGGCCATTTAATCCATGCAACCAGGTGGTCTCCACACTGCAGGGCACAGGGTCAGAACTGAGGCTTCCCCAGGGACTCCCCAAAGTTACCGGAGGGATAAGTTTTAGCTACAGCAAGCTGTCCTCTCGCAAATCGAGTTATTACAACCAGATTGCCACAAGACAAAAACCACCTGAGTACCTCTGTACTGACATCCCTCCTGGCAATATTTGCAACCCCTTACCTTCTGTTTGTCTTTTCTATGTGCACTGCTAAAAGCAAAATGTACTTGCACGTTCGGAAAGCTCGGCAGACAGTCATTCAGGTATCAGGTACCCATAAGAGCTATACCTGAGAATCACACCTCCAGTCACCAGCAACCATTATACAGAAAGAGATGACAAACCATCTACCCCAGAAGACCAAATATCTGGTGAAGTGGTTATGGTGCTAGAATGTGTTTGCAGAAATTATCCACAGAATAATTCTGAATAATGAATTGGAACAACTTTAAGGCAGTTTGTAGAAATTCTGCAAACCAAATCGTAGAAAATCTCCTTCCTTTTTGTGGAGTATTTTTTACATTAATCTACCGTGGCCCTTAATTCCCTCTCTCCACAACTTCTGCAGATAAACAGGTAAATAAAGGCTCCTCTCTAACAGCAGCCCTCATAGCTCAGTCTGACCGGCCCTGAGCGCTAAGAACAGTGGTTAATATGAGCAAAGTGGTTAAATCAGAATTCTTTCATTACAAAAATATGCCTTTCTGTTACAGGAACTTCTATTTGTTTGATACCAAAGACACTTATGGAAAACAAATGCATAGACCTGACTTGTTTTGTTTGCTACTGGCATGCTGCACTGGCTTTTGGTTGCCTAGATCCTAGACTGAGCAGTATGTATAGCAGCCTGTCACTTACCCAAGAATTGTTCAGGTCTATAATGTGAGATAAAGTACAGATTCTTACTTGTCCGTAAGAACATCTCACGTGTCCAAAAACAGGCAGTTTGACAGCACTGTGTGTTTTTGTGATTGCTTCAGCATTATGCAAATGATATCCAGCAATTTTGGTCCTATTCTAGACTGAAAGGATGCACGAAAAAGTAATACTCCTTTCTAAAAGAAAAAAAAAATCACCAAAGATAAGGTTGAGAATTCAATTGATTCATCACTACCAGAGCATTTAACTCTGTTCTGACAAGTGCATTAGTTTAGGTCAACACATCTTGGGGAAAGGAGGTTTGAATCTACTGTTTTTATTTTGTTTAAATTCAGGTGTTAAAAAAAATTGTAAATAAGAAAGCTTCTACTTTTTCCCACACTGTCTGATATTTCCTTGGCTGAATTTTCCCAGCAGCAGGCAGGAAAGAAGAAATGCTTTGTGCAGGGTTGTAAATATTTCTTCTAAAGGCCCTCCCTGTAGCACTCATGCACAATGAAATGAGCGGCAAGAAATTTTAGTCTGGGCCTGAAAGAACAAAGGCAGAAAATTATTGTGTGACAGGTAGAAGAGGACAATCACAGAAGGAGAATACTGCAAATAGAAGAAAATAACCAACAACTTCTAAGATCTTTAAGAGAAAGGAGCCCTCCATTTTTCAGCATTTCACTGCTCTAAGCAACTAGCAACTAGCTCACAGCCACACACAACCCTTATTTTCAATGAGGAACTCTGTCCAAATGTATTCTCATGTGTATGTCGGGACATCTACATGGCAGAGCACTGGGCCACACAGAGACCCTGAATGAACTTGCTGAAAGAACTAAAGAAACCTAACCATATTAGCCCCACTACGAGTCACATTAAGGGCACCGCAGTATCCCAGCTATACCGCTTCTAGTGTTGAGGGGACAACTGAATAAAAATCTCTCAATTCTAGAAAAGAACGTTGTCGTTCGGCAGTCCTTCCTAATCCTTCTTAGCTTGGGTGCCATCTGCAGAGTATGGTATTTTTCCCTCTAGATAAACTCATCAATACCTTTGAGCAAGGCTGAATGTTTCCATTGTATGGCTAACTTACAGATCTAGTGCAGCAGAGAACGTTTCAATTGAAATGGTTATTACGGAAAGAGAAAAATAATTACTAATAGAACTCCTTAAAGAGTAAGTGAATCTAGTGAAGGCAGTAGTAAAATTCACCACTAATTTCAATTCTTCAAGAATTTCTTCCTTACAGCATAAAACTTCTTTCACACAGAAAAAAAAAAGAAAAATCAAACTCACATTAAAAACCATATAATACTGTGCAGTAAATTTATGGTTTCCAGATCTATTGAGTATGACAACTTCAAAATTTTTAATACTTTTATCAAGTATATGAATCATCCCATCTCTGTTTTTCAGCTATGAACTCATATGCCCCTCAGAGAACAGCAAAATACTTAACATCTAACATAAACCAATTTCAGTGGAAAATAGGCATTATACCTTGAAGAATCTGACACTAAATTATTTTCCTGAGCTCATCTGTAAAGCAGAAGACTGAATCCAATTTCCCAAACTCAAGGCTAGCAACCTAATCTTTGGGCAGGTTCCCACTCCTGGAAGATGTAGAGAAGAGCATGCTAAAGCAATAGCCTTGACAAGGAGCTATGTGATGTGCATCAGCCAAATCTCTGGCCTCACCTTGAGCTCTTTTTGCATGAAGAATCAGTGAGATTTCTTGGGGTAGCATAAATGCTTATTTGTAGAATCTAATTGCCCAGGTGAGAAAATCATGTGGTTATTTATTGTTATTAGTATGACTAAATACATCTAATACTGGTATTTCCAGCAATTCTAGGGAAGTCTAGGATAGTGCAGATTTAGCTTAAGTTCTCTGGCAAAATTTTGTTCTGAAAAATTGCGTGTTTGTTTTTTCACCTGTATAGAGCCTCGCTTCCATCCCACAAGTGAGTCATAAGTAGAAGAACACTTTGAGATAAAAATTGAGGTATTTTTTAAACCTCCGGGTCATCATCTTCAGGCATTATTCAGAAAAGTATTAAAGACCACCAAATTTGAAGGTCTCCTGTAATTCCTGTGATTTAGACATAAAAAATCCTATTGGGATTAATTCTGTCTTCCTCATCTCTAAAGCAGGAATGTGACTCCCTCTTTGTGGAGTCTAGGAGTAAGATCTCAAAAATATTAACGTATTTTTATTCAATGTGAACAAGAAATCTGTTCCATACTGAGTTTATAGGAATATAGAATAAATTTTAGCATCAAAGATAATCCTTAGATTTTAATTTCCTGTTCTCTAACACAGCAGCAGCTTTATTCAATCTAATTATTTGGGTTTTTTTTAATTGAATTATTTATTTTATGGAAAATTGTAAAATCTGAATGACTACTCAACAGGCATATTTCAAATGAGATCAGAAATGAATTAGGAAGAGCTTGATCCAAACCTCCTGAAATCAATCAAAATCCTTCTATTGTTTTCAGTGGGTTTGTGAGCAGGACCTGCATAAACTATATCTTGTATAAATGTTTAAACACTTTGTATTGTGTAGGAATAGCCTGACAAGGCTCCTATCACTCTATATGATCACTGCATAAAATGACCTGATACTTCCTCAAAAAGTCTTGAAAGACAATTTATTTGGAAACAATTTTATCAATGTGTGTCATACATGGTATACTTTCTCCTTCACAGTTTCAATTACTACTAGTATTATTATTAATAAATTACAATTAGTTGCTACGGAGATAATTAAGTCTGCAAATAGGAGATTATTACTGAGCTTCCGAGACAAATAAGCAATAAGCATCAGGAACAGATTAACCCTAAACTAACAGAGAATTTGTTTTCACGTAAATCGTGTAACCAGTACAAAGGAAAGGGAAAAGAATAAAAAGACAGAATTAAAAGTGCCCACATCCAGTGTGTTCCAAGGGACACCATGCCTTCTAGAGCGATTCATTTTAAATTCTGATGCTTATTCAATTACACTGTAGATATTCTCAGGGCTAGATACACATTATCACACCACCACGCATACCACCAACACTAACGCAAATAAAGCATAAGTGAAGAACTACATGCACAAGTTGGTGTATATGCTTGTTCAAAATGATTACAGAGTTATAGGCAACTGGGCACTTAACTGTTGGTATGAATTTAATGGTTCAGTGTGCAAAAAAAAAAAAAAAAAAAAGGAGATCAGCCTTAAAATATGAATGTGACTCTACCGGCTAACAAGAGTATTTTGCTTACACTAATTCAACAGTTTCTTTAGAGTTAAGGACAGCTGCTAGCAGAGGCTGTTTATCATGTTGGCAGAAGGTGGTTTCTCCTAGCCATTCTCCAAACCAAATGTATTTCTGAAGTTAGATGGCAGATGGGAGGTAATCCCTTAGGAAGAGATTAAAATCATCCCTGTGATTAAATCATGTTCTGAACTGAACTACAGAGAATAAATCAGGTATAAAGGTTATACCCAGAAAGGATCCTAAGCAATGAATTTAGTTCAATGTTTTTCATCGCATAGAGAAAAGCCTCTTGGAGCTCATTTAAGCATGGGTGGATAAAAGAACAGTTTTCTTTTCAGTTCTGTCTTTTAATTCACGGTAACTGTGTTGCCAACATTTGAGCTCCGTAAGTAAGTTCTCATTTACATTTACTTTCATCTTTACCACTCTAAAGCATGATTTCAAGATAACTAGAAAGCAACAAGACTTGGGTGGGGTAAGCCTTAAACTGCTCAGTGCTGGCCACCTGCACAGCTATTCCCAGGGTCTCCAGAAGGAAAAATATAAGTTTTTCCCCCAGCCATATGGCTCGGTGATGGCAACTCACAACATTGGCACAAGGAAAATGTCCCTCCTGGGTTTCCTCAGTGTGTAGTAGCAGGACACTGGTGAAGACTGGCAGCACCTTACAAACTTTTAATGAATTTAACTGTGGGTCTCATTTTTCCTCAATCTGAAGGAAAATATTCCTCCCCATCAGCTCTCTTTAAAAGATGCTACACCTCTGTCCCTCCCATCTCCCTCCCTCCCAAGCTGCATAATAAGTGCTAATGGCTTAAACCACAGTCTCTCTCCTTCACAAGGTTGGTTGCAGGTAGTCACGGCAAGAATCTCACATAACAAAACTTCATGTAAACAGAAGAGCATTTTTAAGGTAATAAAGTTGGCAAATAATTTGGCAACTACAGAGTAAACTCCTGAGCAAATCTGCCATTTTTAAGTTCAAAGTAATAATAAAGACTCTTGCAAGCAAAGGATTGAAAATATTATGTAAACAGAGCCTATTTCTTTCTGGCTGGTTTGTCAAGCTAAGGGCTCCTTTGACTGTCCAGTTCATGTGAGCGATGTATGCAGTCCCAGTTTTTCTGAGATGTTCCTTATCCGCAGCTTCATTGGAACCCAGCAGTAGCCGGAATTGCCTAGCTCTTCTGAAAAGTCAGCCCTGTCCTGCTTCTCTTTTGCTGGGCCGGCACTGCAGCACAAAGGAAATTCAACAAATACAGACAAAATTGTATGTTTTTAGCAATGCTACTTTCATAAATTCTAAACAAGGCAAAGTACAATGTCCTGGCTGCTTGCAAAGTGATACTTTCCCTTTAAACAAGAAATGTTTATATCTACTTGATGGAAGCATATTTTGAATCATGGATTTTCCTGGGGAAAAAAAAAAAAAAAAAAAAGCTCCTAGTTCCTGCACAGCTCTGCTCTCTCCAGCTTTGTTCCAGCTCAAGCATGAAACCTAGAAAACCCAGTCATTTCTACACTCTCCTTGTGGATCTCGTGGTCTTGCCAGGTGGCTCCAGCTGTGTTTCACACTACAAAAGAAGAGGCTCAGCTGCTGCTATTGCTGGGCACAAAGAGTCAAAGAGTGATAGCTTAGCACATTCATCTGTATTAGAGATTTATGATTGCCTTTGCATCGCATCTCTACTTGTGGGCCATTAAGCCGCCTCTTTGATATTTAGAGTAGAAAAGGAATTTTGCATGACAAAAGAATTGTTATTTGAAGAAGTCAGAGCTTCCCAAATATATACTCTCTAAACTCTCCCCAATATTTCTCAAGAGAGAAAAAAAAAAAAAAACTTATCCCCTTTACATTTTTGGTTTATGAAGACATATGCATGTATTTTGATATTTTACTCCAATGGCAATCTGCATCTACCTCAATTAGTACCTTGTGAACGTTCTTGTTCAGGCAGCTGAGGCAGACTCTGCTCATGATGAGTGGAGCTCTTTGACCAGACTAACTCCCATGATGAACCCATTATTAATGACAAAAACAGTGTTAAAATACTGGATGTCCCCAAAGGATGGAAGTCCTGTTTTCTCCATCCAGCTCAGCTTAGAACATTTTGCTCTTTAATGAACTTCGCTTTCATCAATTGTTTTCAAACCATATACCCAAAGAGGTTTGATACAGCTTGAATTACACAGAGCCACCAGCACCATAAGCACACTCCTATTATCAGCACTAAATGGTTGCAAAATCTTACTTAAACACTGAGCTTTCTTTAGCACATTTTCAAGTCCTGTTTTTTATGGATTTAGTTAGAAAACCCCTGAAGAGTCAGTTCTGAGACTTTATGAGGCTACATGGTGCATAGTCAACCACATCACTGAACAAGAAAATCTTTACCAGGCCCTAACAACACAAGTAAGTTAGCAACCATGATTTGCACCCAGACAGTTTGAGGATAAGACCTTGAAGGTTGAAGCAATGAATTTTTGACACTGTAGTGCAACTTAGTTAATGAAAACACTTACCTTCTATACTAAATGTGAAATTCACCTCATTTGAATTGGCATGTTATGTGATTTTAGTTGCCTGAAGGCTATATGCTGAATTTCAACCCATCATCCAGACAATCTCTGCTGTCTGCAGAGGGCCGCAAGCATTTGCAGGAATGTCCACCTATGTAAGATATCTTGTCTAAGTATGTAATTTTTGGCAGCTGAAGCTGGGACAGGTGATTCTGGCCCAAGAACAGCTGATGGGGAATGTTTATCATGCATATGCAAAACAGCTCTTATTATATATAGGGCCTTAGTTTGAATTTTGTGTTTTGTTGGTCTGATGGTGTGTTTTTTTTTTTTTTTTTTTTCTCTCCCTATTCTGTCACGAGCACATGCGCGTCAGGGCACAGAAAGACTCTGACTACGCTGACCAGCTGGTAACCATCTTTCTGTGTAATTTTCCTCCCTTCACAGTCTCTTCCCTCAGGGCTTTGGCTGCCTATGGATCAAGGTCAGCTCTGATGATGTTGCATTTGTACGCTTAGTCGCTACTGCTGCTTCAAAAAAGTGCAAGATTGTGAGACAGATCTCGGAGAAACCTTGCTGTGGACCAAATGCCTGCCCTGCAGGGCCAAACCCTCACCCTGCTCTACTGGCCAGCTTGCTGGCTGGCCCTTGGACTTCTTCAGCCTGAGCAGGGCGTCTGCTCCCCAGCACTGAGTTTGCTGTGAGCACTTGGGACAGAGCTGACTACCGTGTGCTGAGCTCTTTTAGCAAGAGGGTAGCTGACAAGGCAAAAGGGCAAAAGAATTCATCCTTCCCCTCTTCTGATGGTGGTAACTAACACTTGGAATATGCAGAGGTAAAAGACACCACTCTGGAGAAAGGCAATTAGATGTTTATTATCTGGAAATCCCCGAACTGCAGGGGTAACCCCAAGAATCTTGCAGGGAAGTCAGTGGACTGTCCCAGGTATGGCAGATGGCCTGTGGTGAAGTTTGAGAGGGTGTGGTTTAAGGCAAGTTAATAGGTTACACTATAGGATACTGCACATATGCTACAGATAACAAGGGAAATAATAATTCTTTAGATAAGCCACCTATTTAGGTAAGCAATTCTTTAGCTAACAAGGGAAATAGTGATTCTTTAGGAGTACACAAGTCCAGGCTGACACCTATATAGTGCAAGGCTAAGGGTCATGATCTGCCATTCCTAATGGGTTCTTCGCGTCAAGTGTTTTGGCAGCTGGAATAATTGATGGGTCAACATGCTCCTGTCTCCTCACTAATCTTCCACTGTTTACCCAATACACCATCTATTCAGCACTTGTGAGAGTACATGTGGAATGCTGTGTCCTGTTGGGAATCTCCAGTAGTAGACAGACACTGATAAACTGGAGTCCAATAGAGAACCACCAGGCTAGGAGGACTGAGGAGGCACATGAGTAAGAGATCAGGTTGGGTGACATCCCAAGGTCCCCTCCACCCTACACAATTCTCTGTGGTCTTTCTGTTCATTCCTATGAACATTTGTGATATGAATTTCAGGCTGAAAATGGGACAAAAGGTTGAGATATCAAAAAAAAAAGAAAAAAAATAAATGAAAACGAAGAAACATTTGATTTCAATGCTTCCCAGCCACAATAAAAACGTTTCACTTCAGAATGTCAACCTGATTCAAGATTCACTTGAATTCCCAATTTTGATGGGGAATGGGTGTCCCATTAGCACACCATTAAAAGAAAATTGTTAATGTGTTCAAACTTGTGCAACTTTTGTAAACTATTTTCAACTTTTTAAAATGTGCTTTCACAACTCACCAATACACAAAAAGAGCAAAACTCATGGTGCAAAAAGAAATTTCCAGTCACCCATATCACAGACTGAGACAGGATGGGAAACTTAAAGGCAATTTTCCATTTCTATCTAAAATAGCCCTGAACAAAAATAATGAGAGAAGGAAAAACTGAAAGAATTTCTTGCATTTAGACAGGCATAAAACAGAATTACTTAATGAGTGGAGAGAGAGGGAAGTGAATAGGCTGGACAGCATTCAAGGAGCTAATGGCTGTGAATGCTAATGTTCTTGCTGCAATTCCAAACTAAGCCAAGTTAATGTGATGACAAACAGCAATAAAACCAAACACTGCATCATGCTCCTACCATAACACCATGACACTGCAAGTTACAAGTTAAAAATGATTAGCTTACCTCACCATTCAAACTTTGCCGTAGTGCCTAGTCCCAGATAGGGTCTCGGATTTGGTCTCCTTACCAAAAAGGTAAGGAAAGTCTGCACAGAACTAGTTGGAAGTTCACAGTGGTTTCCCTCTCAAAGTATCTGTGACAAAGCTGTGTTCCAAACCAAATATATTTCCAGGTTTTACCACTGTGAAATAAATTGCTCTCTTCATCTCCTTTAGCAAAGTGGTCTTTCTGTTATTTGAAGAACATATATGTAGTTTCTCGGGTTATTAAATCTACTCCCTATAGAATCTGAACCTTACCCCATAAGGGACAGATTACCTTACAAACATTTTTATTCCAACTTTTCTTGCTTTGTAAGAATTCAAAACATTCTACCTGTCTAGTAAAAATAAATCTTTCTTCAGAGTACAGCACTGTCCTATGGCATCTCTTTGCAATTCTCATTGCTTGTTAATCTCCCAACTCTGGAGTAGGACAAGATGATCAGTTCCCAAACTTTGCAGCTTACATGAGACTCAGAGCTCTCTAAGTGCCATCAGTTTTTGAAATTCTTTGCTAAGGAAGCTTGACGAAGATTTGCCTGCAAGGATCTGAAGAGCTCTGTTAGAGAAACTCCTTTGTAAACTCTTGGATAGGTTGGTTGTTTCCAAGGACTACATGAATGGGGGAAGGAATATGGTTCCTGAAGCAGGATCTAAAATCATTCAAGATGGGCTAATCTCCAGTTAGCTTATCTCTAGTTTCATTCTATAAGCTTTATGCACTGTTTTCCAGCTCAACTGGATTGATGGGTTTTGGTGTATTTTCTTTGGGATAAAAAGACATATCTTTGGAATAAGTTCCTGATAATAATTCTCTTACCACTGTCCAAGAACATTCTGAAGTTGGATCAGTTGCCAATGCATCATTTGGGCACATCCACTACATGTCTAGGTTGAATCTGTCTAGTGAAGTGAGGTCAGTAGCAAAGATGTGCTGGCACAGACTAAGCAAGATTTTTGAAGGTAGGTAGTATAGCTCAGATTGCTGAAACAAGTTTAAATTTCTATTGTTGTGTCTTTGCATGACTTATTCACACCAGAGGAAAAAATAAATAAAAAAACAAAAGCTACAGTGTCGCGATGTTAGATTTGAGAGAGCAATTCTGTTTTGAAGCAAAATTGATCTCATCTACAAACATTCTTGTACCTACAAGGACCAAGACACACTTGCCTAAGAGCACTCGAGCACCAGGGCACGCACCTTCAAGTGATCTAGCCAGAGTTCTTTGCAATGATAAGGAGGACAAGGGATGCATCTCTAAAATCCTAACCATCTCTCCAGGAATCTTTGGAGATTGGGATGACATCCTTCTGATCCTGTCTGTCAGCTCTTTTGTACCCTTCAGCAGCTGACAATGACTGTGACTCTTTCATCCTGTCTCACCTTCGGGAGTCATTAGCATTTACACACCATCCTTTTGTCTCTTCATAAAGGCCTCCTTTAGTTCCGATCTTCTTTATCTTCCCACTATATCTGTTAATGGCTTCAGTCTGCAGGCTGTCTTTTGTTGTAGGTTGTCTTTTTTTTTTTAAACCTGGATGTCCTCCCAAGGTGCACGTAGATGCATGCAGGGATCCTGATAATCTGTTAATCTAAATTCTATCAATGCATAGGTTATTTTATCACTTATTCTTGCTCCCACACCAAGATATTGAAGATATTGTCATTTACTCCGTCTGGATCCAGAACTAACCAAGAGTCTCTACAACTGCTTCCTTAAGGTCAGCTCTGGTATGGGGCAGCTACAGATGGGCCAACATGGATTAAAGCAGTGGACAAAAGTTAAAAAACAACAACCACAACAACAAAAAAACAGAGGATTAAAAGAGGCGAGAGAAATTGCTGTGAAAGATTGTGTGACATCTCACTTGGGACTTCCGTGCCTTCAGCTCAGGAGCTGCTCACACACCTTTGTCCTGTTTTGTAGGTACGCTGTGCCCAACCTGGTGCCTTGCTGACCCTGACATGCTGGCCTGCAGGCTGCCTCATCACCACTGGGTTGCGTGGCCATTTCGACTCTCGACCAACCTTGGTCACCACCTCCAAGACACCTTCATTGGGTGCTGTGAGCCTTGTTGACAAGGTCTCTGATCCATTTGGATTGGCATCATCCCCAGCACCTGCTCCCCTTACCATGCTGAGGCACCAGCCCTTGTCCTGTTTTATTCATGCTCAGGTCTTACCAAGTTCAGCATGCTCATTACAAGTGTTTACAATCTGGTAACAGTTTTAATTGTTGTCAGCTTGTCAGCTCTTTAGAAAGTCTTTTAACTACCCTACCTTTAGCAATTAACAATGAACTATCAACAAAATGCATCCAATTTTTCTAATACTGCTTTTTGTTCTCAAGTTTTCTTTTAACATCCTTGTCTGTCTCTGCTTTTCATGTACAAAATTCTTAGAGTTATCTTGAATCTATATTGAATGAATCTATATTGAATGTTTAAATTCGTTCTTTTTATTTGCTGACTTTTGTTTCGGGTAAATTTAATCTAGTGTAGCCTTAAATTTAATCTAGCACTGGAAAATACACCAAATTTCATTCTACACTAAATTGGTAAGTTATTTCAATTAATGTAAAGCATCACATTTTAAAATATTTCCAGTGATTTTTGAGTAAGCACTTTAGCATTATCTCACTAATATTGAGCAAACTTATAATGCTCCAAACAAAGAAATTGAGTAACTCCAAATTAATTCATTTTCTTGGCGTGGTGAATAAAATGTTACATACAGCTTTTCTCTGACAAATTTAAGCCTCATCAAAATATCAGTAGTCAATCTGATTCTCAGCAGATCTCCCAGACTCATTTTTGAAGTTGCTAGACTTTGTTAAGCAATGTTAGGCTTTCTTAGCCCTTATCTCCAAACTTGAGGACATCATGAAAACCTCTCATAGCGATTAATTTCTTTCTTTTTGTTTTTCTTTTCTTTTTTTTTTCTTCAATGGAACTCTCCATATCTTGGATTTAATACTATAGTTTTAATTTCATTGAGAACAAAAACAAGTTATATTTCTGTTCTGTTTACTCTTTCTCCATTGACTGGAACTAGAATTTTATTATCACCGTATTGTAGGATATAATTGTTTACCTTACAAATTTTGGCTGTGGCATTCTGGTAGCTTTTAAAATAAAATATGTTAATATGTTAAAAATCTCTGGCAGGAATTAACTTTGTGCCCAGTGTATTCCTTGCACTGGCTTATCATTATATTTTAAAATCTTGTGAAGTTTGTAACCCCTTTGCATTTGCTAGATTGGAACCTATAAAACCTGACAAGGAAATAAAAAGGAAAGGGTGAAATGTTTACTGTTTTTCTACCAGTCCTAAAGTTCATGGCATTTCAAAGCCCAGGCAAAGCTCATTTTCTCCTCTTCTTTCAAATAATTTACTCTTTTCTCCAAACAAGAGCTGAGGGTTCAAAGGTGATAGATTAAGCTATCTGCTAATAAGGGATAACATAACCTGTAGGGGGTTGTCCTGCAATATAAAATACAGACCTCACATACAATTCAGATGATACCAAACTTGCTATGAAATTCCCAAGCAGCAATAGATACCTCTATCAAATTGCGTATTCTACATCCACAGTTAATCATCAACTTACCATATTACAAAAAACTACAGATCTAGGTACACAGATCTAAACTTTGTTCCCCAACCCCTTCTATCCAAAACTTCTATCCAAACTACGACCATATTTTAATCATTTTGCTAGACGAGCAGAAATAGTGTTAAAAAGATTTGAAATCATTTTCTGACACACTTATAAATACTGAGAAAACACAATCAAAAAGAAAGATCTTTTACGTAGAGTAACTGAAAGATGTCTGGTTAAAATTAACATACAGAAGTATTTCCAAATGCAAACCTTACTAACCCATACTGGCCCTATAGCTATGCAATAATCCACAGCATAGCGGAGTCTGATCTCATTTAATCAATACTTCATTTAAACAAATGTTTTAGAGCTAACCCAGAATGTTCCACAGCATTTTATACGTACAGAAAAGAATACAGTGAAAAGTACACAGGAATTTTTATTTTGAATAGACACATATAGTCATATAGCTAAGGTGTCTAAACATGCAAATCACACTCTTATTTTTCTTTTCTATGAAATATAGCCAGAGATGCTTTTGGAATCAGTTCTATATAGTGATAGTTTCTCCTGAATTGTGTGAATTTGTACTAAGTTTTTCTTCTGTGTCTATGAAGGATCCATGGCATTCCAATACATCCTCTTACTGTGTCATGTTTTAGTCATTTTTGCTAGGCTACTTTTCCTCCTTTATGCATCAGTTCATTAAGTATAGCTTGATTTTCTCCCTGCTCAACTTGTCAAGCGTGCCTACTTTGTTCTTCTCTTATTTGCTCTCTTTTTATGAGCTTACGATGCTTTTTTTTTTCCCCTTTTAGGTACTCCTCAGTGGTTTCATTTAAGGTAATGACCTCAATGGCATTATGTACATTATAAAGCTAAGGAAACTCAGAACTGAGTCTTTTGTTCTTAAGCCATTTGAAGCTTGCACATTCCATTACCTGTGAACAATTTTCCTTAACTTGATTTCAGATATTAAATAAATGAATATTGACTGAAGCATTGCCTTCTTTCTGGAGACAAATCCTAAAGAACTAGGTTTCAGTTTTTCAGTTGGATATGTCTCCTTTAGAAAAATAGTCTCAAAGATCTGAGTGCATTTACTATTTTTTTCCCTAAAGCTTTCACTCATTTTTTTTAGATTCTATGGGAAGTCTCCAATATATTGTATGCCATTGTGTTCACCTCCACTTTGAGTTTTTACTAAAAGTCCTTTTTTGTTCTTCAATGTTCTTTTTCTCAAATTATCTTTTACTGAGGCAAATTATACTATGATTTTTTAAGCTTTCCAGCAGTGTCTGCCTCTTCTCACATGTTTATGCAAAATGGCTTCATAATCAAAACATCCATAAATTCACATGTTAAATGATTTTCAAGTAAAATCAAAGACAACTTTTGTTCAATTTGAGCTATTCTCATCATAGATGAAGAGCAGCAGGAGAAGTAGGAAATGACTGGAAGTACACCATAACGCCTAATGTATTTACCACTCAATTGGGCAGCTCTTTCAGATGGAGAGCAATTTAATCAAGAAGATCTCTTTGAGATTTGCTGTTTTTCTACTTTTTCTCTACTAATACATTTTTCCAAAATTAGCCATCTCAATTGAAAGAGATACAAATCTTCACGAAAAGAAAAGAAAAGAAAAGAAAAGAAAAGAAAAGAAAAGAAAAGAAAAGAAAAGAAAAGAAAAGAAAAGAAAAGAAAAGAAAAGAAAAGAAAAAAAGAAATGTAAATGCCAGAATGGAAAATGAGAGAAGTCTGTGACTTTCACAGTTTACTTTAAAAAAACATGCATTTCTCCCAGTTTCCCAGTATTCCTCCAACTAGCTAATTAATTAAGGACTATGAAGATATTGCTTCTATCTCTCTCTCCATATGCTCCACTCATGGAGGAATGGGAAAAACAAAACACAACACTGAAAATAGGGTGGCCTTCCTTTAACAAAATAGTTCTGTACAGGCTTAAGGTTAAGCCCACACACCACTTACAAGGTACATAAAATACTGTGATCTGTTGACAAGTCATAGTTCTTCCTCCAGTCTTAATATCTGCAAAGCTTTGCGAGGAATCCTTATTTGCAGCATTCATCATCATTGTGACCTGCTTTTCAAGATCTTCACATACCATCAACAACTAATGTTATCTCCCTTTTGACTCATTTTTATATCTCTGTTTGCAGAGGACTACATATTGAGGAGATTTGCTCATCTCTGCAATCTTACCAGTACATTTTCCCCCAGCTTGGGACCATTGATGCTAAAAGTGTCCTACAAGTCTAGACTAAGATGGAGATTTCTCACAAAAGCTACTATAAGCACCATCTCCGTGCCTCAGGAATTCCCAGGGGTCACGTTGTGAGCAGTCGTGACTGACCTCCATGTGCTCACCAAGCCACTCACAGTCTGCTGGAAATAAATGATTTCTTTCAGTTTTTGTTTTCTGTCTTTGCTGGCAGATTCCCCAGTCTTCGGTGACCTTTATTTATTTATTTAATTTGAGCACAAATTAAGATATTAGACTCTTGACTTTGCCCAGACATGTCTCTGCATGACAGGAGGCCCTCTACTGTCTCCAAAGGCAGATGCTTTGAGCATGATTCACAGCGGAAAATAAGAACAGCGATGAAGATATTCTGTACTATAGACAGATGTTAGCAATTAATGCAGCACAACAAACACATTAAAAATTGTGGTGTAGGGGCTAAAGAGCAAGAATTGCATTAGTCTTCAGAATCACATTCTGTAGGGCACAATGCTGGAGAGAAAAGTCTTGGTGAAAGGGAGAAACAGGCAAACCATCCTATCTCCACTAGCAGCTCTGCTGCGCACTATCAGAATTATTTCTGATCACTATCACTATCACAATATATTTTCACTATCAAAAATGTCTGTAGTATCAGATTTACAGGATGCACATCAGAATAAAAGCAGAGTAGGGCTTTGTACTAATGCTGGACTTTGTACTCCTGCATAAAGCTATGCCGTACTATTTACAATATACATTTTATTTGCTATTTTCTCTCATAAATACAAAAGCTAGTCTGTATCAAGTGATTCCACTCTTTTGATATACTTTCTAAGGGGAAGTAACTTTAGAAAGAAATATGAAAGGTAAAAAATAGACTGGTACGTAAGAACTTTTGTGGGTCATACATGGACACAAGAGCCATCATTCCACCTTTTGCTGTAGCTAAATTTAGTTCTAAATGTAGTTCTAAATGCAAGGACTGTAATAATTGGCATAACAAGCAGTTCTACTTTGTTACCTAATTAAAAAGCTTGTATTCCTCTTTCAAATGTAAAAAGATTAAAAGTGTTTCTATGGTATGTAGCATAGCAACTCACACTTCACTATCGAATGGCTTTTCTATATCAAATTCTAGTGCTCCTGCAGTTCTGTTTTATGGTTATTTATTGTATGCACTGTACCATTTGTCTTGGGTTACCAAAATCTGATCAGTGTGGGAAAGTGCTTAAACAAAGAGAAAAATGTTCAGGTCTACTTAGCTTACTTAGCTGACTAAGGCATCCAACTAAAGTCTTATTTAGCTTTTTGGGAAAGTATCTACACAGTCTTCTTGCATCAGATCCTAAAGAATAGAAATGATTAATAACTATAATACACAGGAGTATTCTTCAGCCTTCAATAAAAAGAGACTATTGTTCTTTTTTTACTACAAAGCACCACTAACAATTATTAAATGAAAGCCATTAATTACGGGAAGTTCCAGATGCCACATACATTTTTTTTTCTGAGATATCATCCACTCCTATTTTTTTAATATATTTCTAAACAATATTTAATTCCCATGAAGGAAAAAAAAACATCACCTGCACTTTTAATGCCTACTGCTGAAAGTTTTCAAAGCCAGAAGAAAACCCCAGAAAAAAAATTCCTCCTTCATACAACACCTGGGATATTACAGCATTTAGTCTTCTGTAGCATCAGCTGATGTGACAAAAATTGAGTCACAAAGGTGTGCTTACGTGATTTACCAGAACTGCTTTTCAAAGACAGTCATTGAAATGAAATAGTAAATGCTACAATGTCATCTTTGTTTGCATATCTGCCAGCACTTCTCTGACTTAAACAAAGCCAATTATTTCAAAATATTTATTATAAAAGCTCACTACAAATTTGAAGTATAAGCAGTAGGTATGAAGCTAAGCAGGAAAGGATAAGCTGGTCAAGACCTTTATAAATGAGCGTGGAAGATGTGTGATTAAAATCACTTCAGAAAAGCCAGATGCCAGTCTAATGTCACCTAAGGACATAAATTCAAGGAATATTCCTAAGAATATGCTCAGATCTGTAATCACAGGCCAGCATTTGTTCTTGCCAAAATCTGAATAAGGGCAAAATGCTCTGGATCAATATCATCAGAAACTGCAGTATATGCAAAGAAAAATCATTTGATGACACTATTTAAACAGAACAGGACAGCAATGATTCTGTCAAAGGGCAAAAGAGTAATTTCTAAAAAGTCCCTGGACTCCAAGTGTGCCAGTTACATTACATTATGAAGGGGAACATCTTTGGTTAGAAGAGAAGGAGTACTTGAAAAAAAACAAGGACTTAAGAAATGCTGATTAAGTGGAAGAGGCACAGCAAAATCTTTTTTGTTTGTAAAAGAATTGTGGCTCTAACAGGGTCAATCCATTCCTGAATGATAGGGAACCCTTCTCACAAGCTGCTTCTTGCTACAGTTAAGGAAGATCCGAGGAAGTTACTTAGTCTTTCTTCAACTCTTCCTGAACCTCTTGTTTTCATCATCACTAATGAACTGCAAATGTATAGTTTGTTAAGTTTGCTAATTATATCAGCCCATGTAAGGTATAGCACTTGTATAGATTTCTTTATAATGGAAAAAAATAATCAAGATAAGTTTTGAGGTTATCAGGAACATACTAATCACCACAAAGTCAGCGCATATTTATTTTTTTTGCATTCAGTGCTTCAGATCACCCAACCTGATCAGTCACAACCACTGCAGGCAATGGATACCTTTGGGCTGTGGTAGGTGTTAGATTAGGTAAAAAACTTGTTTCCATGCACATAAAGGAGCAGAGGAACAGTGACTGGAGGGGAAAGCCAATTAACCTCGTCAGGGAAAAGACCTCCTGCCCAAGGGCCCACTGGATCACCACCTTGGGGTGCAGAAGACATAATGTGAGGCAGAGAAATAGCACTTGGGGATTGCACAACACTTCCTATGGGATGTTATTGGGAAGGACTATAGCCAACGCACTTCAAGAGCATACAAAAACAGGCGGATAGATGGGACCAAAAAGGGCAGTAGCATGCAAGTATACTGCTAGTCAATTCACTTCTCCAATCATGCCCTGCACCTGATGACCTCAGTCTGTCTTGTTCCCTCCTTAAACACCATTTATAACTGCTTTTCCTGTGTAGAGGGACTCACTATTCTGTATGTATGCACATGTGTGGAGGTCTATATATCAACAACTGGTAGGACTTCAGGGGCCCATGTGTCTGGGGTGCCAGCAGCAGGAGAGATCAGATGAAGAGAAATCAAGTGCTAGCAACTGAAGTCAAACCTTGGCTCATATGGATCACATATGGTGGGGCTACCAGCTGTGTGAGAGATGGCATCTGTGTCAATGCTGTATACACGTGCTTCTGTGTACCTAATGGAGGTATATGCTCAGCCTTGCTGCTGTTTGAACCTAGGTCCATGGAGCTGTTGCCGTTTCCCCTTTATTAGGCAGCTGGATTCAGCAGCCTCTGAAAGTAGGGTTCAGCAATGGCAAGTTCTGCAATGTATCAAAAATTTGAAATGTAGACCTAGACAGGATTTGCCAATGTTGACAAAGTAACACATCCCCTTGGAACTGATTTACACAGAAGACCAATTGGCTTATTGAAGGTTTTGCTCTGCAATATTTCTAAGTCATTTATAGGCAAAGAACCTATATATAGGCAGAAGATGTGAAACTTCATCAAAGAGAATTAAATTATCCAAGAATCTTTCCTACACTTGGGCAATAAGGCAGTATTTATCAGATCTCTTTCAGAAGTTACAAGAATTCCACCTTCCCCTAAAAGTACAGTTGTGAGCAACGAATGCTATTAATCAGCCCTTCAACAGTGTTAAAATTGATTCAGCTACTATCTACCATACAAAAATGCAATCCAGTCCGAGCTTCCCAAAAAGTCAAGCAGGAATTTAGAGTCAATTCTGAAATGCGAATCCACTGTGCTTGTGCCAACAGGCCACAGCTCAAGAGGAATGGTTCAAAGGAATGGTGAAGGGAATTTGAACAATGAGCAGATGACTGGATCGCCAAAGCTGTCCTAACAATCAGAAAATAAAGCTGTGTCCACTCATGCCAACTCAGGCAACATGAAGATAATAACTGACATACCTACAGAACTGTGAAAAACTAAAACCGACACTAAATATTAGCGATAAAAATGATGGTGGGTAGTGAAGCCTTGGAGGAAAAAGAGAAAGAATTAAGATACTGTTTCAATATAGATTCACGTCTCCATGTGCCTTACAGTATAACATGCTATAAGCAGGGGGTAAAATATGTTTAACAATTCCAGTAGTGACGCTAGTGCTTTTTGGCTGGTGAGGATCTCAGACTTGTAAACCTTGTAAACACAGTGTGCTACTATGTAGCTGCAAAGTACTTCTAGTTCTCATGTTCGTGGATACCAGGCTTGGTGCCAGCACATGCACCATTCGCATTTAGTGCAAAAAGAAAGTAAGATTCTGAAAAATCTCACCCGGACTTATACAGCTGGTGAACATTGACCTCCCTTTCTATGCAGTAAGACATCTGGAATTTTCCCTGCTCAATTCTATCAATGTATTGATTACATTGTTAACTGTGTGTATTGATTACACTGTTAACTCCTTTCTTGTTTTAAAGAACTGGTCCTTTTTTTCAATAAATAGTAACAATTAACATGTAATGCAAACAAACAAACAAACAAAAAAAAACCCACCTTATCAACTGGAAGAATATCATGAAGAATATAAACTACCACACACAAGGCAGCATTCTGCAGAAGTTTCCATACCAACTCTGCAGGCTTAGACATCTCCAAAAGGGACCTGTTTGGAAGACTGTCTGACTGTTGCAGTGAACTGTAATAAGCACAGGATTGGTGACACATTTTTGCTGAGTGTTATTATAACTGTTTGGGAGGAGATGTGCCCTCTGCAGAGAGGAGTATCTTTTCCATGCCAACAGCAGCCAGACCATCACCTTAACAAGACAGATAGTAAGTGTGAAAGCTCTGGGAGGTCCAGGCTGAGGTCCATCAAGAGAGGTGAAGGAGGAGGGTGCACACTAGCGGGGCAGCAAAAACGTCTACATCACTGCTTCTTCTGTAGCTGGCTAGGCAAGCGTGAGCCATAATGAGTTCCGTCTCACAGGCTAAAGTAGGTCAAATTGTAGAATGTGCAGGAAGAACTGAGAGAATTGGGGAAGAATTCAGTACATGAATGGTGCTTCTAGCCACATGAGTGCTTTATAGACCCATGACTGGGTAGTTTTTCTTGGAAAAGGCACCCTGGCTAACTCAGGCCCCTCAGTATTTTATTGAGGGCAAAGATAGTAAGTGAAAGCTGAATTATTTCAACTGAAGGCCAAGGAAAACTGGCAAAACGATTTATTGAGCCTATATCAAGCAATTAATGACACCTGTTTTTTAAAGTTCAAGTTTTTTTTTTTTTAATTCTTATGACAAGTTTAACAAAGAAGCAGGCAAGATAAGACTGAGGAGCTGAAATGAAGAAAACATCATGGAGATGGGACATGGAGAAGACAGACCACTGAAGATGGTGAGTGCTGAAGTATTGAGAGAATAGAAGAAAGGATCATGCAAGAGTTCTTTCCTAATGAAAATCTTTGCCCCCTCCCCCCCCCCCCAAAAAAAAAAGAGTTCTGGAAAGAACATGGAGTTTGGATACCCTGTTGTAAGCAACATTTGCTTCTGTCACCTTTCTTTTCTCCACATATCCTCACTCAAAAGGACTACAGTCAAACCTGTCCATGGACAGCTTAACAGACCATCTTGTTCCACCAGCCATATAAAGCAGGTTTAGTCTGGAGCAGCTAACCCAGGAACCAGCACATTTAAAGCAAGTTTCATAAATTCATGGAAAAGGAGATTTTTCATATAAGCCACATAAGCCACATGTTTTTTAGTGGACACATCTCCATTTAATATTGAGCTATCCAAGCTACTTCTACACTAGCAAACTTGGGTACTGAGAGTAATATAACCAGAGCAGCAGGGAACATTGTCATTAAACTCCTAAACATTGACTTGCCTCCTTCGGTGGATTTTACAGCCTGCAATTAACACCTTGTTACAAATATCTAGAGCTAATTTAGCTTAAAACTAGCTTAGTTATGCTGACAAAACCACCCTTCTCTTGCTTGGAAGCAGTTGCCCACAACTTCAGAGAATGCCCCATGCTGGGTATTTCAACCAGCCTTGCATTTGCCCAACAGGGAACACAGAAATGCCACCAAGCACCTACTGCAATGCTTCTCAGCAAGTAGAGCAGCATCTTGCTGCTTAATATAAATACAACTCCAATTCTATGCCCTTTAAAAGTTATGCAAGAGAAGTGGACACTGATCACGTACACACATTGCTGGATACCACATTTTGGGCAGCACTATTTTTGCCTCTAGACAAGCTCAAGTGTAAAAGCAGATAACTGTGACATTTCTCAGAGGGTCAGCCCTGCAGCTCCAGTGCAGATCTGAATTTGGGAGATATAGGCAGATAAAGCTAACAGGAAAGCTGCTTTCAAGACACAGAATCCTTGGTTTACAAGACTTGCACACTACACACTTCCTTGCCTTTAGCCCTATGTCCAGTAACATTATTGAGAACAAACTGGTATGGAGAACTTTGCTTCAGGCTGACAGAAGAAAAGATTGGTCATCTGAGAGCTGCTGGAAGCTATTTTATGCTGAGGAGAATAATAAGCCACATTAATATACCCTAGCATTTCAAAAGCACAATTTAATTGAAAATGCATTCCCTCAGGAAAAAAAAAAAAAAAAGAAAAGAAAGAAAAAGAAAAGAAAAAGAAAAAGAAAAAAAAAAGAAAGAAAGAAAAGCTAAAGATGGGATTTGCTTGACCAGACACTACAGTGATTGTTATGGCGACTAAATAGCCTGAGATACATAGTGTACATTAGTGTACATAAATGTACATAGAGTACATTTATTGACATTAAACCTTTTAATCAAAGAAACAGACACATCATTAACAAACAATAAATCAAAGGGTGATTGAAAATAATTACACTTAAAACGAACTGTGATGTAAATAACAAGTGGAAGCTTTGCATCTTACAAAAATATTTTGCATTTGGATGACTCTTCTTTCATACTATCAGTAAGATGTAGAAAGTGATGTACACAAAATTTATCTTATGAATATTTTATGCAGAAGACAGTCATAAGGCATATGAGTCACTGAAAGCCTCGAACCAATGTATCATGTCTTCATAAATCTATTACTTCTGCCATTTTAGAGAACAAATATTCTTAAGTGTCCCCAAAAGTGATTCAGTCAATGAATAGTGAAAACAAATAGATCTAGGATGAAGCTAAACTCATTTTCCCCATGACTTACCACTTGAATTTGACTACAGATCCTTTCATCAACCGACATAATAACTTATCCAGCCTTCAGCAGTAAGAGCATTACTGTATCTGTTAAAGTTAACAGGAGGAAGAGCATTAGCCCGATTTTGATGACTGTAAGATAAAAGTTTTGACTTCTCTAGCACCAAAGGTTGTGAAAATGGTATGTCCTTGAAACACCACAGATCACATGCAATCACACTATTTTGCCAACATTAACAGCTAACGACTCTAATTTGGGCTCTCCCAACTCCTTATTTTAGGCAGGCCCCAGAGGCTTCCCACCACACCAACTTTTGGGTAGTCTCCTCTCATCACTTGAGAACAAGAGCCCTGTATGTCTTCCTGCAGCACACCACATCCAACACAGGCCAAAGCTAAGTCACCCATGAAAGAATATGCAAATCAGCTCTAATTCATAGCTCTCCTATTTCATAGGATAGTTAGCTGTGAAATGGTATCTTGAACAGCTCAAAATGCAGCAGCTCAGTATCCCAGGAAGGTAAACAACCATGAAGTGAGCTTGTGGCCTCTATCAGGAAGGCATCTTTCCACAGATCTTTGTGAAAAAACAGTACATAATTCTCATATTCTTAATTTAACCTACACACACACACAGAAATAAGACACCATGTGGAAAGTGCATTTACATGCAACGGTCACTCAAGACAGTATCATTAGCAGCTGTGCTGCAGCTCTGCTAGAGTTAGTCCCCAAAGCAACACCACAGGAACTCATGGTCCCAGTGCTGAATTTGAGCTCAGTTAAGACACCGAGCTTCATAGTTTGAGCACATACCACATTCAAGTGACTGCAAAGATTTTATATCAGAGTTGGCCAGCTCACAGATAGGGCTGAACAAGCCTAGAATTGCAGAAGACTGTAGGAAGATACCCAGAGCCTGCAGAAGTCTTGCCCTAAGCATTGCATCTTCACTTAGGGAATCCAGATAGGTTACACAGCTTAGCTCCGTCCTGCCAAGACCTCCAGCAATCCTTCCTTTATTTGTTATACTTTCTTTAAAAATGTGATTGCTGCTTTTTGATTGAGTGTAAACGAGAATGCTTGGCATGAAAGCCTGTTAGCTTTTATGTGGCTAATGATGGCCTTGGGATCAAATATTTATTTACGGGCAGTCAAGAGCATTTTGCAGCTAAGTGAGAAAAAAAAGAAAACCTGGAATTTATGTTAGAATGATATTGGAGGACTTTGAAACCAGAATTAAATATTGCTTAAGTAAAAGCTTGTATCTGAAGTCTGAAATCTTAGGCCTGTGAAAATTCTAGTTAAAAACGAAGTAACCCCACCTATCTGAGATATTTCAGGTTGCCCAGAACTACTTTATTTAATATCCACAAAAAAAAAAAAAAAAAAAAAAAAACAGACACTATCAGATGAAAGCTTTCTTGTCAACATAGGAGGCAGCAAGTACATGTTGTCCTGCAAATACTAATAGGAAATAGCCAGGATCTTGGTCCCTTGGAATCAAGCAGAGCAGTTCGCATTCACTGGGAAGGTCTTAGAGCTCACTACAGACAAGGAGCTACCAGGTATCATGGCATGGATGTGGGCATCAAAAAACTAAAACACAGTAGAATAGCTGATCTACAACAAAAATGAACCTGCATAAAAACAATGTGGGCCAGCCCGCAGAGTAGCTGATTTTGCAATAGAAGATTTGCAGGTATAGGACATACATTAAAAATAAATAAATAAATAAATAAAACAAAACAAAAAAAACACTGACCTGTGTGCTAAGAAATAACAGATAGAACAACTGGATCATCATCTTGGAAGGAAAAGAATCAGGAATGATTATGCTTACTGCTTGGGAGCAGAGTGTCCTAGGAAGGGAAGGAGCCAGAGACTGAGGGCAACCCCTTCACAAGCTGGCCCTCAGCAGGAGGTACAACCACACACGGCCAAACACATGTGCAGAGCCACAGAACAGGGTCCATCAATCTCCACAACACAGCAACAGGAGCAATTGGGCCCAGATCTTGCCTAGGAAACTGATGTAGAAATAAACACCTCACAGTACAGCTGCAGCAAGGAACAGTTCCCCCAGACAGAGCGTAAATGGGTCCATGGATGCAGGGGGGCCCCAGGAGAGGTTCATCAGAGCCGTTAAGACTCCTTAGTGCCCCACCACCTGACACTTCCATAGGATGTTTTTGAGGATGTGAAAGACCATGAGCACATGCTGGTGGCTCACATGTATGACCAGCCCTCTGCAGAAGGAACTTACTGCAAGCTCTTCTAGGCCAATAGAAGTGCACTAAGGGAACAGACCTGTGCATTTTTCTAAGTGTCAAAACATACAGATAGGTCTAGCTAGTCTTAAGAGACTGTTTTGGACTGTGTTTGTCTTGACATTGTTGCCGCACCATTATGACCTCCTGACCTCGGCATCCTGTCCCCGAAAAGGCCACCGTATCTGCTCGAGACCCAAACAATGATGTTCTTGGTGGTGCCTACCAAGCTGTGCTTGTGCACGAGTCATGTAAAGAGGAAACCACCATGAGCACCAAAGCACACGGCACGAACAACACATACCAGGAACTTCAAGGAAGTGGGCGGACTCTTGGAGAACGGGGACGATAAAAGGACTATGTGCCCCTCCCTTGGGGTGCTTTTTTTCCTGAACTCTTCTTCAAGAGTCCATCACCTGCACTGAGGTGGAGCCAACGAAACGTAGCTGGACGAGTAGTGGTGGTAACTAACCTTGCTGCATCTCTCCTGCTTGCTTCTGTACTTTTTTCTTCTTCTTCCTCTCTCTGTCCTATCGCAATTAGTCCTCGTTAGGAGAATAGAACTTATAAGGTTGTATGGCATATGAGCGCATTTGCATCTTAATCTCGCTCTTAGGGTTGTACTGAAACCTTCCCCAATAGGGGATCGGGATATTGGCAAATAATTATTTTATGTGCCTAAGCAAGACCAGGTCAAAAAAAACTGAATATAAAATATGAGAAGTATTCAGAAAATTTGTAATAAAACAGGTCTCAGTCATTAAAGACTCAGAGAATGACAAATTTGGTATGTTATATTTAGAATTTTCATGTTTTTTTCAATTTCTCTTTTAAGGACAGAAATTCTCCTTTTTTTCCTATGCACTTTGTTTTTGAGCATGATGATTAGGCGGTCACTAAAGTACTTCCCTTTCACTGGCATGGCAGCAGCTGCTTAGGAACAAGACAGTGATTCCATGGGCCCCTTCCAATCTGACTTATATTATGCTTCTAGGTTATTTGGGATGCTCACCTCACAGCATTTCTAAGCAATGAATTTTCAAAGGAAGGATGCTTAGAAAATCAATGGTTCTTAGGGGTTCTTGAATCAGAGGCATCAAAATGCATTATCTATTTTTTAAGGTTCTAGGATTAGACTTTTCACAGGTGTCAAAAAAGTCATGGAGTCTGTTTCTCTCAGCCAGAACCTACCAATCTCATCTTGGGACCTAAATAACTATGCTTTAAAGCCAGCAAATACATGTCTGACTAATTTGGTGGCCTATGAACACATGGTCAACTTAGGCCAAATTATTGAGCAAGCTATTTTTTCCTAAACAGAACAATAAATACAACAGGCATATGATTAATGTATATGTTCACACAACAGTAATCTCCCTGATGAGCTGGCATCAAGGAAGCTAATAATTATGTTATGCAACATTTTCCAAGCCTGCCCCATGGATTCATGATTAACCACACAGTTATGTGCCTGTAATTTTGCGCTCTGAACTACAGCTCTTCATGAGCGTCGGCACTCATAGCCCTTGGCAAGGTGAGAAGTATCTGAGTCACGGGAAGGTTCTTGCTCCACAGCTGCCCTCAGTGCCCTTGTTTTCACCTCAGGTTTCCCCAGCCTGTGACTTCACCAGTAGGAAGGCGGCGATCGCAAACATGAAGTCAATTAAGATGAAAGCGGCAGTTGTAGAGTCTTTCAAATTTGCAGCCCCACAACCCACACTTGACTGTGGTGGTGGCTCCGTCCCACTGGCAGCCTTCCGGTATGGTGACCACCAATTACTTTAATTCATCAAAGTCACCAAGAGGCCTTTTGGGCTTCACCTTCAAATGTGACCTTTAAGCAGTTATGGCAAGGTACCTAACCCTTGGTGTGAACTGAACCTTAAAACTGGTTACAAAATTGGAAATCTAATAGATGTCTCGCCTGTGCCCCTAGGAGTCTTAAAATCTTTAGAAATGTTACTGTTTAGGTACCTGCATCCCAGGGATTTTCAGTGAGATGCATGCGCTTAGCCATCTTCACTTTTGAGGACAAGCCTCAGCCGCTTTGGGCCCACATCTTACTCTAATGCTAGCATACAGAATTTTTCTTTCAAATAATCCAGAAGAAAAACTTGGTGTGAGGAGCTCTTCTGGCATCTACCTCATGTTCCCCATGAGAAAAATGCATATTTATTTTCTGAAGAAACAATAAACAGTACCAGATTCACTAGTAAATCCTTTTTTTTTTTTTTTTTTTTTTTGTTGGAGGGAACTGCCCATGCTTGGGGGAGCACCATGCAATACGATGCTACTGTCGGGCCCTTGGGGCCTTTTCCCAGAGCCAGCACTTTCTGCAGGGCTTAGCACCTGCTGCCAAGCCAGGTTTTTTTCCAAGGCCCGCTGGCTTTTCATAGCTTCATCATGTTAAACGCTGAGCTGCCTGAGGGACGGCAGCCATGCAGGAGCACTAGCTGCTTTTAACAGCCTGGCTGCTGTTCGCAGCCATAGATGGAACGAGCTTCATTTGAAAATTTTGGAAAGGCCACTCTGGGGTCTTGTCTAGCGCAAATCCTGACTTGCCCTGGGCTATGTGCATGGGCTGCAGCAGCGTTATTGCTGTGCTCACTGCCGAGCGGGAGCTATTCCAAGGCTTTCGACCGATAACAGCTTTTCCAATCTGTAAAGAACCTGGAATAAAATTAAAGAAAAAAAAGCTGAAGAAAATAACCAGTGTCACATTGTAAAAGTAAATAACAAAAGCACATGGAAAAGTGAAACACTGTGCCACAAAGCAGTCTCCAGACTCACAAGTGACAGCCTATCTGCCCATGGCTCTCACGATAAGGCAGGGGACAATACGTACCTTTGCTGATGAGATGTGCAACAAGAAGTGCAAGCATTACCACACTGTCTGCTCTTCCCGGCCCACTCAAGGCTGTGTTCTGCTGGCGTGCGAAGTGCTGGTGCATGTGCCTCATAGGGGCCAGGGTGGCTGCCTCTCCAGAGACATTTGGAGATCATTTTGTGGCATAGCATTTTGCAAAAATTCATAGGGTAACTTGGAAGCCATCCGCCAAGAGGCTGAAATGAGGGCTTGGGTGGTATTTCTTAGTCAACACATATGGTGCTTTGCTGTGATTTCCATTCCAGGGTGTGCTATCACTTCTCTGTTTTTCTCACAGCTGCTCACTCCCAGTGTTGGTATGCTCGGAATAGCCTGCCATGGTATAAATAGGACTCTCCTTCCGTCACAGACGGCACTGTCACAGTTTGTACCATTCCCTATTTACTTTTAAGAAGTTGTTAATGCCGCTGACATTGTTCTGGGTCTCTCTGTCCCTAAAAGCCTGAGATACTGCGTGGCTACAAGCATCCCTCAGCAACCCTCCAAAGCCAAGTCCACTGGATGTGTCCACAGGACCTGCCTGCATGACTGCAATGGCCATGGCCACATTTTCCATATTAGGCCCCAAATCCTCAAATCCTGGTACAGCTTTGCTCCAGTAGTTGCAGTTAGGCGCCGGTGTCTCCAGGCATTTTGCTCTCTGAAATCCCTCCGCTAAATTGTTGTGCAGCCTCTGGGGCATTCAGAAGGGTACCTGACCCCAGTATGCAGAGCAGTTATGGAAAAACATGGACCTCACTCCTCCTGCTGAGGTTAGAGAAGTATTATTGAGTGTAATTATAGCTGCTAATGGTAATGGGTCATTCCAAAAGCTTAAGAGAAGAGATTACATAAAAACACACAGTGCTAAAAGTATTAGTGGCATGTGAGCAGATTCTGGTAAAGAATCTGTTAAAGTGGTACTGGCAGATCCCAAGGCTTCTGCTTTTTTCTCTAGTTTGATATATATACACTCTCTATTCACCATATGTGCTTGAAAGAAACCTAAAAAATATCCCAGTGTTTTCCTCTCAAAGTGATTTTGTGTTTTCCCTTTGATAGATTCCCTGTCTTTAAGAATATTTCTCAAGATGAACAATTCAATAGATCTTTTCTTGCCTCTGCCCCAATTTTATGAACACTGGAGTCGGGGCATTAGTAATAAAGTAATATAGTAATAAAGATATTAGGCATTAGTATAAAAGAGGCATAAAAGGCATTAGTAATAAAGATATTTATGTTCCATGTTCCGTGGTCCAAACTTCTGTTTTTTCAAATCATGAAATCTGAAGAACAATTTATAATAGTTACTTCTATTGTCAACAAAAAGTCAAACATGGATGTTTTTAAAGCCCAATACACTCCAAACCAAAATCATTTCTATTTTTCCAAACAAAGATTCTAATAATTTTAGACAAAAATTATGCCAAGTTTCATGAAAAAATGATTATCATGCTTCCAACCACTACATACAATTCATAAGATCACAGAAACAGTCCCTCTATTGGTTGATTTTCAAAACCTATTCGAGACATCACAGAAGCATGCCTGAAGATATTCTTTTTCTTGGAAAAAAAAACCCACAATTATGACAAGAACAATTTCTTTTGATTATTCCCAGTTTTCAAGAAAACATTAGTTAAATTTTAACAGTCTCTAAGCCAAATCATCTAGGTACAGAACTAGTTAATATTCACACTTCAGAACACTGAAAATTTAATTTGGAAAGGTTTGCAAGCTAATTTTTTTGGACCAAGAAAAGTGCCGTATTCCAGTGGAGTAGAAAACACTGTGGTTATTCTTCTATGAGCTTATGGGGTGAAAAGGCACCATTGTGTATCATTAAGAACACACTTCTCCATTAGTGTTGACAGCAATCCTGCTTAGGAGGAATTTAGGAGTTGTGTTTATGCACATTAAATCTCCAACAAGAAGTTCTTTAGGAGCACGAGTGGTTTTGTGCAGAGTGCAGCTCACTTTCCAGAGCCTGACAGTTGCCATCAAGACAAAAAAAAAAAAAAAAAAGCTGTTCCCATGGAAACCTCCGAGGTGGACTAAGCATGGATTAATCAAAATGCAATGAATCCTTTTTTGCAAGGTACTAGGAAAAAAAAATCTGCTTTAAAGTGAGCACCGCTGTTCTTTCCTTCCATTCAAACTGGAAAACATGGAAAATTCTCCCTATATGCATATGCGACACACACTTTAATGGCAGGAATGGTAGGAAGTTAGAGTTTTTCTTACATTTATAATTAGTATGTGGTTATGAGCTGAGAGGCAAGATATAATAACATTAAAAAGGTAGTGAAATAAATAATTTTAAACTGTACCCTATCTTCCTCTTTTGCCTGTTACTGATTTTATCAGGTATCTTTTTTGATTAAAATTGTTAACAGATTTTTGTGTATTCTTAGTACTACAGGCTCATTCCTTACTACTAAAGGCTCGTACTGTCTATAGGTTGGGTTTGTTTTTACTATTATACATAATATCATATCTTTCTCAGCTGTCACCAAAGGAGAAGGTTCTGCCATCAGAATTAAGCCCATAATTCTGCCCTCGTACAAAGATGAACAAAGAGATGAGGTAAAAGCCAACCTCCCTTAACCAATGCTCTCAACAAAGACATCACTCAAAAGCTACAGCACTGCTCCATTTTTTATAAGACTGCTTCTGCTGAACCAGTTCTTTTGTCTGTTCTTTGATTTAATAACAGTCACACATTTTTTATTATAATTGAAGTCATCTTCTAATTATTCTGTTAATGGAAGCTGTCCAAAAATACCCCAAATATGTAAAAATAGCACACAATAATTATAATAGAGGGCAACAAATTCCAAATGACTATAAAATCACCATTTGTACATAATCACCTGATATTAATTTCATAGACACCACATGCACTTCCATTTCTAATCCCACTTTAGAGTGTGGTATGCTATGAAAAATTGTAAGCAATAGCATTGACAGAGTTCCACTTTGTGGTTTGTAAAGGTTTAGTAGCAAATATACTCACAGATATTTCCCTACACACCTTTATTTTATTAGTTTTCAGCAGAGATCTGGGTTAAGCTGGGTTTTTCATCTCCAGCATCACCATTAGTGATGAGGGTGATGCAGACCCAATTAAAATCACCATAAATCTGTGTGTATCCCTCTGATATTATCAGATTTGCTCATACATGACTCCAAAAACAATGCCTGGCGGCCCATGTGGGTGCCTTGGTGCACCCAGAGGTTGAGGGCTATTGGCTCTGTGAGGTTGAAATGAAGTAGAAAGTACCAGAAAATTTTCATCCTGGTGGAAACACCCTTCAGAGGGAAAGCCTTTGCGGAATAAGGGAGTCTCTTTCACTGAGAAATTGGGCAGAAAGAGGATAAAAAAACACCTTTCTCCATGCTATATATAGTATTACCTCACTGGATAATGCAAGGCTTTCTCTTAAAGCAGCTAAAATTTCTGTCCTTATTTAACACTTGAAACACTGACTTCTTTGTCCTCTGTTGTCTAAGGCTACATGGTGTAGACAGGCAACACAGTGTTCAAGAGCCTACGGCTGCGGAAGAAGAGCTATGTACCTCACCTGGGTGACAAGGGACATCTAGTGGCTCCCCAGCTCCCAGCATGATGCTCCTCTGCCTCCTGCTCCTTCTATCAGTTCTTTCAGTCTTGCTTCACCATTAGAAAATAATAATATATTCGACTAGCACAGAAAGAGCCTATGTATCTCAGCAGCAAAGGACTGGATAATAACGCTCTCCTGCCTTTACTCACGGAAATATATAGCTTAGCAAGAGTTCATGACTGTGTGAAAGTAAAAAGAAAAAAAAAAAACAGAATATAATTACAGCAGAACTCTCTTGCTTTTGAACGCAAATCATTTTACAGAACAGATTTCAAAAATAATCAGAGAAACAATTATGCTAGCAGAGGTGCTAACAAGGCAACTGGGAGCAGAAACCACTTATCTCCGAAGGCCAGCAGGTCATAGGATAACGGGATGACTGGGTTGGGAAGAGACCTCAGGAGATCTCTGGTTCAATATCCCACTCAAGGCAGGGTCAGCTCTGGGCTCATATCTGGCATTTTGCCCTTTATCCAGTTAGGGCATGAAAATCCCAAGGATGATGGCACAAGCTCCATGGGCAATCGGCACTGCGGCCTGACCGCCCTCCTGATGAAGCCTGGAGTAAGACAGGCTCAGACGGTCTCTGTTGCTTCTCCACAAATATTGTTTGTCTGATTGCACAGCGAGACTGCTCTGGACCAGCAACAGTCACAAAGTCAGCCTGCAAGAAAAGTGGGTGAAGGGAAAGCCAGGATTATAGAAAAACTGTTTGGAAAAACTGATGGTGTACACTGAGGCCAAAGTCCATGAGGCCAAGTCATGTTGTGTCCCTTGCCCTGAGAGACTTCAGTTTGGTTCTGGATGCGACTGAAGTCCATGAACACTCGTTATCTTCCTTTCCCACCTCTGAGGGTGAACTTCTGGTACTTTTTTTTTTTTTTTTTTTTTCCCTCCTGGTTCTGCAGGAAACATGATGGAGTTTTACTTCTGAAAAAAAAAATCTTAAATAGATTTTAAATTAGCCTCCATCAACTGCCAGAAATTATTTTCAATTGTAATTTTTGTTTGGTTAAAAGAAGTGCTATTTTGCTTTTCTGAAAGAAAAATATTGGAATGCAAAGCAAGTAATATGATTTTCCTCAAAACAAAGTCTTGAAAATTGCAACCATATGTTCTGGAAACATTTTCATTTTGTTCAATTGACAAAAAAAAAAAAAAAAAGGAGTTTTAATGACATGACAATTATTTGTATCAGGAATAAGGAATCAAGACACTGTCACTGTGAAAAGACCAGTACATACTGAAGAAATCACACTCACAAAATCTCAATTTCTTTCTTGAAGAGCACTGTTACTTCTCATACTTGTGTGTTCTCATAAAGAACAAGCCATGTGGACATGCAGCAGGAGGGACCAAGTCCTACAGACTCTAGGAGCCCTGGGGAAAGGATGGAGGAGGCTTATCTCAGACAAGAGGACATGAACCCAAATCAGAACTGCCCAACATTTGCTTCTTTGGGAAGGAAAATTTAAGAATTGTTAAAACAGAAACCCTAGAGACTGATCTTCTCATCGTTAACCTAACAGAGGTAGAGGGGAACTTCACAGGATTTCCCCAGGCTTCACCTGGAAGCTGCTCAGCAGTAAATGGCAAATAAGGAGGCCCAAGCTTTCCTGCCTTCAGAGGTAACCTTAGAACCTCAAAAACCTTAAAAAGTTTGTCATGGGAGGCTCTCTAAGGGGAGCAGCTCCCCCTAAAGGGACATCCTGTTCTTGTACATCTCCCACTGTCTCTGCGCTTCCTTTGGTGGCTTTCAGCCCTGTCTAGCTGCCCTCCCAACGGCTTCCAGCAACTCCACTGAGTTCCCACTGTTGATCAAATCTATGATTTTCTATTTAATTTTGTTGAGTGGATTTCAACAAAATCATTCAACAAAACCTGGGTACAGGTTTGGTCAAAATTGATACAAACAAACTGTTAAAACTGCAGGGCAAATGAACGGTGCAAATGACAAAACAATTAAAAATAAAAGAGCCAAAACCCTTTGTTAACTGAGTTTACGATACTAAATAAAAATGTCTCTGTATTCAAACAATTTAAAACAATTGATGATTTAAGCAATGAACGTGCAAAGAAGGCATCAAGTGAAGGTCAGAAAATAGCCAAACTGCAAAAAAAAAATCACAATAACATTTCTTATTACAGTATTTTAGTCTTGTTACATACATAACATCAATTTGGTGTATTTGGCCAATTATATCTAATCTACCTTTATATAGCTACAGAACAGGTTTGGAGGGGAGGGGATGGAGAAGAGAGAAAGGCCAGGAGGATCAGGTGGGGTTTTGGAAGCTTGGACGGGCCTGGGTGCTCACAGCACTCCTCTCTATAATGCCCTTAGTGTTTCCGCCTGATTGTAGCATGCCTTTTTTTTTTTTCTCTGCAAATATTACATTAATTTCAATAATTTTCTGGAATATTCAGCAGTATTTGTCCTAAACTCTCCTTAAACTTTGTACTCTGGGCAGTAGTGGTTCTCTCCTTAGTTAGAGAGTGGTCACACTTGGCCCCAGAGGGCATAACATTTACCCCAGGATGTCACATTTATCCCACGGAAGCGCTTATGTGCAAAAAACAAAGCAGAAATTAGAATTGCCTTTGCTGTTCTCACGCTTTTTTTTTTTTTCTTTTTCTTTTCCAGATTGTAGGGAAATAGGACCGGGACTTCACACGGGATGGTTGTGGCTAGCGTGCAGGTAACTAAGCGAGAAGGGTAGTGACAAGAGAGAGCAGTGACATGGTCATGTTTACATCACCACAAATCCAAGCATGAGTCCAAACCCTCATGAAATATTGAGTTTTGTTTAGAAATAAGGAAAAATCTAAAATTTAAACCCCTTTTTCTGTTGTATGTTTCTTTTGCTTTCATAGACATGAGGCAATACCCAAATTCCATTTTCCAATCACACCCAGCACCCAGAAGAATCAGGAAATCACATACTCAAAAAGAATGATGGAGACTCTCCCCTAATTACTCACATTTCCTGCTCCTGACATTTAGAAAAAACACCTGTATGCAACAGAGCTGTAAGCAGCACTGCCCTTAAGGTTATTTTTCCTTGCTAGCCAGTGTGCAGGTCACCTCAGGGCCGCTGGATGGGCTTATTGTGCTAAGCCAGGGACAGGCTGCCTGGATCCTGGTTTTGTCATCAAGTTGATAAGTTTCCCCAGTGAAAATCCTCCTGAAAATTGGAGATTTTGCATTTCACAGAATGCAAAGCGGTATCAAAATGCAACTTTTCTTTTTTTTTTGTTTTTCCTTGTCTTTTCCTGAGGTTCTGAGTTGCCTGCTTTAAATCACTCTGTGAAGGTATTGGGGAAAAAATATATGCATATTTTATTTATATATATATATATACATACATATATATATACACACATATGCATAAATGTATTTAGAAGAGTAACAGTGCTGAAATCTGCACTGAACCTGCTGGGTGACCAAAGTTCTCTGACCTTGAGTCAGAGACCTTGCATAGCTGCAATTAAAAACACTCTAGGAATAGCAGATTGGTTTACTTTGTGTCATTTGTTTGTTGTCATTTTTATTTAGGAAGAAAATTTGTGGCTGAGAACAGTTGAAAACCCAGAAGAAACCCACAGAAACCCTGAGCCTGAACTTGCCTTCAGTTTGCCGGGCTGCCCATCTCCTCTCGTCTCCCTTTTCTCCCCCAAAGTTCTGCAACCATCTCTGCCCATTTCATTTTTTTCTCATCCATTCTTTTCTTTTGTCTAGTTATGCACCTCACTGAAATTTAAATCAAATAAAACTTACATATATCCTTTCTGTTCTTCTTCCTTTCCTTCCCCATTTTCTTTTCTGTGTGGCAGGAAACTCTATAGCAGTTTGTAAACAACTCTCATCGGACCTCATACTAGCCATAGCACATACAAGAATCTCATGTTTGCATATAGCAAACTATGAAATGATTAAAATCTACTGAGTGATTAAAAAAAATCACACAACACATGCTATACTTTTTATTGTACTTTCATCGCTCTTCGCAGAAAGCTTCTCCTCCCTCCCTGTACCCAGCACTGGCACAGAAAGATTGAAAGAGAAACAGAAAAACGGAACCTTATAACAAGATTAGTGAAAAGTGTTGAAATTTCTGTGTGAAATGTCCCAGGAAAGGTAATTGGTGTGAGCTTATTCGACCATGATGAAATATTATTTTTGTATGGAAGTAGGGAATAAAATAGGGAATGTGATCTGTAAAATTATTTTTAAGTAACCGTCAGCCAGGGAATCCTAGATGTTACACATCTATCTCCTCAAAATTAATCACCGATGAACAAGCGCCCGTTTTAAGCACATAGCCAAATTCATCAGCCAGCAGTTGGCACTCTTGCTCCACTGGAAAAGCAAAGGAGAGCCAGGAGAGCTTCCAAGTGCGGAAAAGCAGCATCTCCCCGTGCCTCGAAGTGATGGAGGCGAAGCCTTTGGATGGGATGTTGCAATGCACAGGGAGCCATGCAAAACTTACTAACAGGAAGACACAGTTATTTGCTATTTTTCTCTTGACAGAGCCCCTCGGTTCCTCATACACGTTGGAAAAGTCACACAGCACAGCAAAAGATAAAATTATATCCTGTAACTTTACAACTACTTTTTTTTTCTTTTTTTGCATTTTCTCCCCAAACCAAGGCATTTAAAACAACTTAAACATGTGCAGCAGGAGCAGGGTTTGTCCTAGTGGAAGAAAAAAAAGTCTACATGCGCAAATTTGCACTTCATGGATTTTAGTCCATTTTTTTTTTTTTGTCCCTCTCCCCCAAAAAATTAAAGAATAAGAAAAGGATAAAGAAGGAACATGGGGAAGAATTAAATCAGAACATTTTACATTTTGAAAATTCCAGTGATAAGAAAATGCAAAAGTCTGGGAGGAGAGAAGGAGGAATGGCAACCAGAAGCTTCATTGTGTCACATGGGGAGTTTTAGTCAGCTCTGAGGGTAGGAGCATGAAAATCTCTGTGGAGAAAGAGCGCACAACTGAGTTTTGTCTGTGCTCATCGATTAGCACCACAATTATTTTAGTGCTGAAGACTGTTCTGTAATAAAGGTAATAATTGCCCTCATGCGCATGCAAACCAGAAAGGAAAAAAAAAAAAAAAAAAAAAAAAAGTCTGGCTAAATAAAGATGATTAAGGGTAGAGAATTCTTATTTGGGGTCTTGCTCATTGCTGGCTTTGTGGAGAGAATAAAAAGACTTCTTTCTAAGGGAAAAAATGCAAAGAGAAAGAGTAATTGAGGAATAGCTAAGAGTATTCAAGGAAATTAATCAGCTTAGGGTGTTCAGGGAAAATAAAAAAAATTAAGAAGAAAGAAAGCTGGCAGCCAGAGCAGAAGGTTCCCGGTGCATTAAAAAGAGGCCTAGGAACAAGATATGGTGTTGTGCCACAGGATAAAAAACACAGCAACAGCAGCAGCAGAACCCTCCCCTGCTGTGACTGCAGCAGCAGCAGTTCCAGAACACATTGTGGGGCATGTATACATTGCAGTTGACTTGCTAGCCTGAAAAATAATTACTAATTAGTAATTAGTTCCTTTACATAGTGGGAATACAATGCATTTCTTGGATGGGGGAGGAAGAGGAGGTGGTTTAGGGATATGTTACGATCCCTGCCCATTGCAATGATTCCCAGAGGGGAAGCCCTCTCTTTTCAGAAGTCACACCTGAGTTTCTCTACTGACATTGGGATAAGCCCAAATACCACTTTGCCAGAGAGTTGTCTTTCTGTGAGCATATTTCAGAGTGAACATATTTCAGAGAAAGCCTACTGCCAACTGCATCAAATTACCAAGGAAAATCTTTGTAAATCCTAAAATAGAAAAAACGGTTTCTAAATGTCTGGGTCAGCCACAGAGATCTCACTGCACTACCTAGTTTGGGAAGGTCTTGCATATTCTGTGAAGCTCAAATTATTCTTGATTGTGGTCCGAGTTCTCAGCATGAAAAGAGAGGATGTATAACACTTGTCATGCTACGTCAAGAAGACAGCATCAGTTTTGCATCAGTTATGCCTGTTTCACTTCTGGAAGTACTTTTACATCCCAGAGATTGACACATAAAGATCAAATGAAGCTGAGCTTTACCTGTGGTAAGTCTTCCACAAGGGAAACATGACACAATGCAACTTTAAACTCACTGCCACATTCGCCCTTCACAACACCATCCTGGAGGAAGCTGAAATATCAGTGACAAGTCAAGATGCACCTCCATACATGGAAGTCTGGATCTCACAATTTCACCACTAGACGTCCCCTTTGCTCCACCCAGCAAAACGAAGGCGCTCCTGAAGCCGCCTGAGCTCTTTCCAGGACCTTATGCAACGAGAGCAGCGCAGACAACCCAGCGTCAGTGTGCGGGTGTTAGCACAGAGGCACGGGCTCCCTAGGGACCCATTTCCAGTCACATGGTCTCCGAGCCATGTTAGCTGCACGCATGATTTATGTTGCAGTCGCACCATTTACATTGCAGTTGCACCCTATGTTTGCTGAGCAGATGCATATCATAAGGGTTAACCCTTGGCTGAGAAGAACGGGTCCATTCAGGTCTCATCTCAGCCTGCCTTCACCTTCCCTGCTGCCTTGGGAAAGCCATCGAGGTGGTTTGGCACCAACTCAGCTCACAGCATATCTGGAAATTTCCTCTGAGACCCTAATTAAGAAGCAGAGGTTCAGCTGATGCATGAGAAAGTAGCTCTCAGTGAGGTGATGCCAGCCTGTATCCTCTGTGAATATTGCCCTTACCTTTCAGAAGAGAAAAATGTATGGTGCCCACACCCTGACCGTGACACGAGGTTAGATAAAAAATGCTTAGGACGCCTGGCCTGGCCTGGCCTATGGCCCAGATGTCTGACCACAGTATCCGCACTCTTTCCTTATAAACAGGACACTGTTTCTTCTGGGTATCTGTGATTTGCTAATTCAGCTTTATTCAGCTCACTAGATTTTTTTTTTAATAGATTTTCCAAAATCAATGCAATAGCTGTGGAATGCTGTCTCCTAAGGCACCACTTTTTTCCCTGCATTGTGATAGAACATTGAAAAATCCACTGTGTGGCTATTGAAAGTCTGCTGTTTAGACACTTGAAAAGGTGCTAAGCTTATTTGCAGAGACTTGCCTTCCTGAGAGCTATGTTCATCTTCTAAGACTGAAACTCACCTCAGTCTCGTGTCACAGCTCACAAGGGTGACATCACCACCATCACTTCAGACATTTAAAGCCGTAATAGAAGAAGCAGTTAAGAGCCTAAATAAATTCTGCTCTAGTCAAGTGTCATGAGGATAGAGTATATAACCCTGGAGAGGATTTTCTTTCCCATCTCCAGCTAAAGTAATTACCATTAACCTCCTCACTATTTACTCTTCCCCCTAATTAGCATTATTACAGTATTTTCTCTACCGACAGGGAATATTGTGACTAGCTCATCTTGCTAATTACCTGGAAGCAATTATAAATATTCCACTGATGACCACCACAGGACTGTCTGCTCTCTTGCTGTGCTTAGGTATTTGACTGTTTATTCTTTTATTCATGTTTTCTCACTCTAACCTCAAGAGGTCACAGAATTACTGGCGTTCTTGCTCCCATGGCATGTCAAATTATAAGCGTGTACTCAAAAAAAACAAACTCTTTGTAATATATCTTCTCATGTGTCTTTTAAGGTAGCCAAAACCTGCCACTCAGTAAATTCTAGGAGCCAGGACACCCTTAAGTACTTTAAAACTACACTGGTAGGATATGAGCAGAGTTCTCTGGGTTCCCGTCAAGCCTCTTCTCTACCAAAAAGGCTTGTAAATCAGAATCTCTTTCAAAGGAGTTGAATTAACTTTCCCATTTTCTGTGCTTTCCCAGAAAGGCAAACACTGTGTTAGAGCAGGTAGAGTATACACAACATACCCACATCTGAGTGGCATAGGACGGGAAGTAGTAGTCTTTAAGTTGCAAGAAGGATGGAGGGTTCTGATAACCCCCAGGGCCCATTTTCTAGCTGAAAGGATGGTGAGGGAGCAGAGCACTTGGGGATGAAATGACACCTCCATCCTTGGACACACTTAGGAATGGCCATGAAAGCAGCCCCAGGAGATACTTGTCTGCAGTTGCTTGTGCTTTTAAATACGCGCCCCCAGCCCTGTCACCTATGGAGCGCCATGGAGGATGGAGACTTGGTCGTCTTGTTTGAAATTTATGATACTCCTCCTGGTGACTGTGACAATAGTGACAATAACATATTGCACAAATTGACACAACCCTTTCGCTTTCTAACGTCAGCTGTGGCTACTTTACAAGGACAATTTTCAGATCAGAATGGCAGCAGAGGTAACCCATTTCTCTGCCAACTCCACCCTGCTTGAGTAGATGCCAGTCTTTCCTTGAACTTTGTCCCTGAATTAGAAAGGTAAGCAAAAGGCATCAGATAAGAAACTGGACACCACAAAATAATCAAACAAAACCTGAAGGACTTTGATAATAGACACGCTTGGAATGAAGACACTTTCACGTGGATTCCTTTACTTTGGCATTACGCAGTCCTGTAGTGGGAATTTCTTTTAGCAGAGCAACATGAGCAACATGCAACACTGAGATCTTTTTAACAATTTATAGCCATCCTCCTTTTTTTTTTTTTTTTTTTTTTTTAACCCATGCTTAGACCACAAGCTCACAGGGATGTCATCTTTAGGGCACTGTTCAAACACAGCACAAACACAGGAATGCCCTATATGATAATGTAATACAAACAGTGATAAGGGAAACCGAACTCCAGTGGAGAAATGCAAGTGTACTCTGATGACCAGAAAAGGTTCTGGCTTTCATCCTAGGAAAGCCGTGGTAGCTTTTGGAGGCTTCCTGGGGCAAAGAACAACATAACATTAGCTATAATACACGTTGGCTAAATAAATAAAATAGTAGCTTCATCAACATGACAAAAGAAAAGACATGTAGGCATGTACAATGAAGAGATTCACTTTAAAAGCAATGTGCTCTGCCAGCATAGCCATACAGACAGATGTACAGTGTTGTGTTGGTGCCCAATCCTCCTTTTCTCCATCTCTCTTCCTCATATGCATGAGCACAAATACATATACAACACATACATATACAAATACTATGTGCAATTCAGTGCTCATTCAACATAATTTCCTGCCTTTTCCTTCCTAGCAGACATCCCAGACAGCTGCCAGCTCTTTTTTCAAGTTTAGCTATGCCCTTTCATTCTGGTCAGTGCAGATGGGCAGAGGTGTCGCTGTTTCTCCAGATGGGCAAATTCACGGAATTTTCACATTGCAAAACTATATTCTTAATTGTAGCACTAACACACAGAGCAAATGGAAGCTTAAATGGAAAGCTTTTTACCTTTCATTGCTAAATACTGGGCCCACGAAAGTCTTGTTTTTTCCTGAGCAAATCTTTCTCCTGACACTTTGATGTCAGGCTGCTATTGGTGCTTCAAGCATGAAAATTTCAGAAAGCCGTAAAAAAACAAGTGGTAAAAACTCCCTGGGAATAGAAGTGCTGTTTGTATAAACTCTCACATCCTTCTCCCACCTTCCAGCGAAGCCTCCTCTAGCAGGTGGTAGGATGACACTCTCCCGGTGAGATGGGAGAGGAAACATGACAGCTTATCGGTATGCACCGTCTGTAATGTTTTGCAGAGTTGCGAAAGGACAGCACACCAAGCACATTCTCAGGCACGCTGCCAAACTGGGGCCTAACGGGTAAACAGAAAGTAACACACCAAACACAAAGCTTCTTTAAAAAAAATTGACACCAGATGGTCAATGAAATGATCCAGAACAGGGGAATGTGAATGAACATTTCAAGTTCTGCTTTAACACCTTATTAACCATATAAAGACCCATGTATTAAAAACAGTCTGCACTCTGGGAGAGCCATAACACATGGGAATTTTAAAAATAATCCATCTATTCCTGAGCAACCAGTGAAACCACCACCTCAGCATCTGAGGCCCTCTCTCCTACAGTTAGGTATATTCACCCCAATCCCTTTTTTCCTGACTTGAGCTCCTTTCAAACACCATTAAATTACCAGAAACAATTTTTTGTTATTTTTCTGAGCCCCATATAATACGTCTTGCACACCCTAACGAAAAGCATTTGTACACCCATGTGGGCTGATACCATAGTTTAGCACAGAGCAGCTTTGTGCAGGGAGAACAAGGCCGCTGCAGTACGCTCCGGGGCTCCTGCTTCCTCGGGCTTGCTCTGGGTCTCTGTCCCAGGTTAACGAAGGGCTGCAGAGGCTGTGTCGGGGTGGTCTAGTTTGCCAGGGAACGGCTGCACATTTTGTTCCTGCACTCACCTGACCGCCTCGCTTGGACAGCGCCGGCAAAACCACCCACGGATATTGCAAAACTCCAGCAGCCATGCTGCATCACTTAGGATAGGGGCTGTCCCGCTCAAAGGCACGATAGGCAAAATATGGCCGTTCTCGATCCAATAATCTTTCTGTCTTCCCAGAGAGAGCCATTACAAAAGCAGCATGTTTTGAATGGGGATTTCCAGAAGAGCTTTGTGGGCCTTCCCATAAGATGCAGCCACCCGCCCACACATGGTAGTCTCTCCGTGATCTTCTCTTGCCCTTGATAGGCTCCTAAGCTACACAGCAAAACACATCTCTAAAACTCTAAACACATTAAATAAAACCTCAGACTTCAGAAATTTTCATTCCTTTAAGTGATCACAAGCCTGAAATCTTGGGAGCTACTATAGTCGACAGTACTGCTATAATAGGGGAACAACAAGACACAGCAGAGACTGTGGCAGGGGATCATTTTGCCAAATTAAGTCTAGAGGACCCTCAGTGGTACAAGAAAAATCCATTCCTTCTCTTCTCAAAGCGGACTCAGGATGTATCAGGCTTTATTCAGATACAATTCTCTCCAAGTTCAACTAAGGCAATAGAGACAACACAAGCTTTTCAGAAGGAGTGTGAGGCTGTTATTGATCAATCTACCTAAGACAAAAGAATTCAAAAGTCAATTATTAACAAAAATTTAGTTGCTTTTATGATGAAATAAGAGTAGCGGCAAATGATCACATGCACTGGTGGGACTTACATGCACAGCTTTAACCAAAAAGGTGCAGCTCTGTCTTGCACAACCCTAGAGATAAAAACCTCCCTAACAAAAGCATGCTGACAGCGTGTTGAAGGCTGGCCCAGAGAAAACTTGGCCCTATGATTACAATGCATTTTCTTGCTTTCCTTTTCCTCCCTGCTAGGCATCTATCGTCTCTGTGGCCCACATTTTCTCAGCATATCCATGTGAGCCCAACTCGACTCCAGCCTGTCCTCTGCACTCTGCAGCTTCACTGCCTCACTACACATCGGTCAACATGCCATTGGTTTTCTTCCTACTCTCTTGAAAATGAAAATAAAACCACTAAGCTTCTCCCAAAACAAGTCACCAAGCAGAAATGAAGTAGTAACACTGAACAGAAACACGGACACAAACCAGTCATTTACAGGATGAGGATAAAGAAATGCAAATATGCACCCACCATTGCTTTGGACTTTTTAGTTTCTATTTTCTCACCTTTTGCTTTGGCACAAGAGCTGCTGCATGACTGCAAAATCAGAATGCCTGTAGTTACAGGAGCATCTAAGAAGCATTATTTTAGACAACTGTATCATGTAGGAGCCATGTAGGAGCCTGCACTGTACAGAAGGTGCAGGAGGCACTGGGTGTGGGATGGCAAACACTAATCACAGAGGTCTCCGGCGGGGAGAGCTTGTGGTCAGTGCGTTATTGCTAAGAGCATGATGACCAGCAAGGGCTCTTGGTGAGAGCTAGGTGCATTATCCCACAAGTCCAACAGCTGGCCTGTCCAAGGCATTTCTGTGCATGCGACAAACAAGGCGGCTGCTTTGATTTGCAGGCATCTGGACAACACTTCCCTAAAGGGGCTCCTTTTTTTTCTTTCCTTTTTTGTTTGGTTCAAACCATTGATTTTCACCTGGTTTTGAGGAAGTAGCCAAACAATCAGTGCACATTCATTAAATTTAGCCCAGACCCTGCAGAAAATGCATAAACCTTTCAGTAAGCTGGCCAGAGGCTTGGCTCTGAAACAGAGCGCCTGAATGCAGCCTGTCTGGTTTCCGATTTCACGAGGAGTTTTGCACAGCTCTAGTGCTGGTGCTGCAGCAAGGAGCTTTTGAAGCCGCTACTTGGCATATGTTTTCTGTTTATTTTCTAATAAAAGAAGAATTATATGCACTATATTTTCTAAAAAGCAACCGTACTGGCACCAAGCCACGGGGAAACAATTGCAAAATTCCTTGATGCTTTCCTTTAACATTATGTTCTGGCAGCTCTGTTTACAAGCGGAAGTGACCTCTTTTTTAATTAACTTATTTAAGAAATAAAATCCAGGAAGGTTTATTAGTCCACTCTGGCAAACACAACAAACAGGACTCTGATCACTTTTACTTACATCAGGACACTTAAGAAGTGTGCAAGTAGATGTTTTTCAACAGCTAGCTAGTGGGTGACTGACCATGGTTTATGCATCAGAACCCCCTCCCATGAGCACTAACAGTTAAATTCTCATCACCATCAAAAGGAGTAAGATCAAAAATGAATACTCAAAACTGTTTTCCTGTCAAAAATATATATATACATACATATATATATATTTCCACACAAATATGGCAACTGAAGAGTCTCCCGGGGTTGGCTAATCACATTTCAATAATGTTGTCACAGCAGCACAATGTTTACTAGAAACCCTTGTTTCACCTTTTTTACCACACGCCTTTGTGATTATACTTGCACTAAAGACTCTAAGACCCATAGAGGAATAGCTGAACGACAGTGTCACAATCTAATGCACCCAAAGCGTGCACACTGCTGGCGTTGTCGGGAAGCCTTTCACAACAGCTTCCCAGAAGAAAAGCTTGATCACTCTTATCCCCCGAGCCCCAGGGAATATCAGGCCAGGGCGAGCATCCGGCAGCCGCGGCATTTACGGCACTCGAGGAGATGATTTAATACCTCCCTGCGACAGATTTAAAAAGAGTCTTGAACCTTTGTCTCCTAAATCACACGCAGGTGCTGTCCTCTTCCAGGCACCAGTGCGTAAATTGGCATTTTCTTTTTCCCTATATTTCCTCTCCCTTGGTAAATCTTGAAATGCCGTCCAGGAGGGGCGCAGCTCCAGCAGGTGCCTTGTAGGGATGAACTCTGGGGCTTCATCTCCTGTTCCGCTACTCTACCATATCCCTTCTGAAGCTCATTCTGGTGATCACTCCTAAAGCAACAAAAAGACAACAAACAAGAGCCTGGCATGCAAACTTCGGCATTTTTGTCAGAAAAGCTTCCAGCGGCCTTTGATGGCCAAGCTCAGGTATTGTGCTATTAGTAATTCAGGGGTCCAGACATCCTTGAAAATGTCAAGAATTTGGATGAGGATTGCAGAGCCCAGCACACAGTGCATCAAAGATTTACACAACAAGACAGGAGATATTTGTACAAAGGGTGTATTTGTACAAAGGGTGTATTTCTACTGTACACACAGTGACTTCTGCAGAATATAGTTTTTTTCCAAAAATGAAATTGTTTGCAATGGAACAATCGAAAAAGAGAGAGGGTAAAGGAGAAGACAAAATGAAGTGGTTTATGAAAAAAGGCATGTTTAAGATACAATGGTGGGGCAGGGTATAGTGAATTTAACAATCAACCTGCAATGACTTCCAAGCAACAGGATCCCTGAATGCAACCCAGCTCCGAGGGAGGGTTCAGCTCCACTCTCCAGGCCTATCTTTTTGACCTTGTCTCTGTCGCATAAACTAACTGAAAAGAGTATATGTTTTTAGGTTCGTTTCTAAAATAACCAGACAGATGCCGAGAATGCTGTGCTGCCCACACTGGTCTCCTCTCGCCCTTTTCGGGGAAAGACGAGAGGAAACCCATACATGTTAGTCACATCATGCAAAGTGCTGCGGTGACAGGGATTTTTACAGGAAGGAGTTGAGAAATAAAGCCCTCTGCAGATCACAGAGAGCAATGGGGCCATGACAGCACATCAAGGATCGCTCCCAGGCTGACTTGGGTCTCCAGGGCAGGCCTCGGCTTTGCCCGTGTTTTGCTTTGCAGTAACTAAAAAGGGATATAAAAATAAAGAGACTTGAAGGGATCTGGTGCAGAACAAGCATAAGCAGGGAGAAAAGAGTGCAGTCAGCTACTTTCCTGAGAGTCAAGAGACAGTAAAAAGGTCATGCACACTTCTCATTTTTGCTGGTCTCAATAAAAGTGATTTCTGTTCCAAAATCAAAGCACAAAGAAAATCACCACAGCAGTGTAATCTAATCTAAAAAGCTTGTCCTTAGCTTTTTCCTCTCTGGTCCTTTAGTGATGCTCATTTCATCTTCAAGCAGTGGTAAGGGATAGATTTAATCTGTGGTGAGAAGTCGGTGCTCGGGCAGCCGCCCACCTCTTGTTCCTGCCCTCCCTTGTGGTCTGTGCCGTACTCCACTCCAGGCAAATCCTAGGAAGCAGCATAAGTGATTTCCTGGAATTCCCCTACATATTTCTCACAGAGTAAGTACATCATTATATATGAAAGCCAGCTGCGACTGTGCCTGCGTTTACTTTCCATCCTAAACGCTGAGCCCTGCAGAGATTTTTCATTTCACAAGACTGCTTATTCCTTAAAAATCCAGGCAAGTGCCCTTCCACGGAACAAAGGAAGACATATTAAAAACCACACCTAGGGCAAGCAGAACAAAATACCCGAAATGTGTGACTTTTAACGAGACTCATAGTGAAAGTTGGACATATGGCGTATGCAGTAATTATTACTATAAGCACAACGGGATTCTCTCATTTCTCAGTCTGGAGACCTGATGGTGTTCAGGAAGGGAAGAAAAAGATCTAATCAAATCGTGAAAGGCACCCAAGCCCTCCTGTCTAAAGTGTCACTGCCTGAGACTACAAGTAAAATTTATAAGTGAAATTTTAAAGGGAGCTAGGAAAAATATTTTTCACTATTGAACCATTTAATGTGTTGCCTGCCCACAACAGCACTGTGTATAACTAGCCATTCTGCTTTGACACTATGGGGTCAGGAGTTTACATTGCTATGTTTTCAGAAATGGTTAAAAAAATTGAGGATCTAGTACTTCAAATGCACTTCTGCAAGAGTGGAAAAAAAAATAATTTGCCAAATTTTAAATAGCTTAAATTGACCATGCTTGTCTAATTGGCTTTAAAACCTTAAATAAAAGTTTTATAGTACAGTCCTCACCTAGGGCCGCCATCTGTTAGTCCGTTATGGCTACGAGTGACACTAACTAACCTATGGAAGTTTTGAGAACATTTTGTCTTTCTTCCCTCAAGTAACCCCACTTTTAAAAGTTTATTAAACTAATCACATAAGAGCTAATAAATTGCCTCAGGAAAAAAAAAAAAAAGTTGCTGCACACTCCCCTTTCTTGTTGTAACTGGCAACCTATCATTTTTTCTGGGTTTTAGCCCCAGTCCTGCTTTTCCAACCTACACAAAAGATGAATTGCTCTTCTACCTCTACTTCTTATTCTGATGACAATCATTTGATTTTCAAAGATGCTACACAGTTCCTCAGAGAGAAGAGCTTTTCCAGGTGACGATATTCTGCAGCCTCATTGCACAAGATGGCATGAGACACAGAAAAGTGGTAGAGTAGAAGGATGCATCTTTAATAAAAAGCAGATGATTGAGCATAAACTTGAATAAATCTGATGACAAATTTCAAAAGGGCAAGGTGGTATCCAAGAGTAATGAAAGGCTGGTAATGCTGGACAGAATATGATAAGCATTTTTCAAAATGCAGCAGGAAATTTCTCAATCTTCCAACACACATATGAATGTCTAAATGTCAAAAAATTAAAAAAAATAATCTGTTCATAATGCACACAGATTTTCGGGTGAAACTGCAGCTTCTTTGGGCATCCTGGCCCTGCCTCCCTGCACCAGCGCTGCCCTTTCCCCTGGCTGCCCAGTCAACGCCCTTCAAAGTACAGACAGGCCCATAGAAAATAGAAGTTGTCCTGTCTTTTAAAGCTCCCAACCCATATTAGCCAGCAAGCAGGTAACCTAAAGGGCTACTTTTAAAACCTGGTCTTCTGAGCTGCTTCTGCTTTCAAAGAGCATTTCCCAGCAGCAGGAGGCACCAACAAAGCCCGCTGTGCCAGCGATATTTACAGCATCCCCCCGAAATACCTGCAAGCAAAGAAGGCGGCGGGCTGCTAGGCTGTACCTGCAGGACTCTCTTTACGAGCTAACCATTTCCTTCCCCTGCCTTTGGCTCTGGCCCAAATGAGATGTACTTCAAAGGAAGAGTCTTCACAGTAGGGTCTCCAAGCTGGAAGTGCTCTGATCAGTCCCAGCTGGACACTTGGGAAGCTGCCTGTCAAATCCAGTGCTGCTTTCAACCTTGTGAATGGTGCAAGGCAGAGGAGGAAACTGCAGATGTTTATTCCCTGCTATTTTATCCTGACACCGTTTGCCAGGTGTTCTGTGCAAAAGCTCAGTGAGATGTGCCTGCTTGTTGCTGGAGGCAGGGAAAAGAAATTCCCCTTTCTTTCAGGCATGTCAGTGCGACTCCCAAAGCTGGCAACACAGAAAACATCTGTTTATTCAGACCAAGGATGCAAAATGACAGTTCATTATAAGTGAGATGAGAAGACCTCGTGTGCAGGGTGGACCCAAGAAAACCTTGCATTGGATTATGTACAATGCCAGTACGGATGGTGGCTGGGAGAAGAGCATTGTATCAAGGTAAGCTGAGCCCCTGACCAAGCTCTGCATTAAAGGAGGCAGGAGAAGTCTCAAGCTTTTGCAACATGTTGAGGTCCAAAGATACTTCTTGTTCTGTCCTCAGCACCTGAGTTGAAATGAGAGACTAACACAGTGAGCTGCTTGCACAGGATCATTTGGAGCACCTAGCGTTTCCCACCGCCATCAGCAGGTGGAGGACAGCACACTGGAAATCATCAGGAGATGGTTTAGTTTTGCAGGATTCCAAAAGAAAGAGCCTTATACTGGGCAGAATCAAATAGCAGACCAGGCTAAATGAGGTGAGATATGTGGGGCTCTCACTCAGGGCCAAGGATTAATGCCTCCCCACATGACAGCAGTTGGTATTCGAGGAATCCAGAGGCCACCATGCAACCACTGACCTTTGCCAGGAGTTGGGAGAGACGTCGCTCACCAGCTTCAGGGCTGTCACTATGCCATAGCACAGGCAGCTCTGGAGCAGAGAGAGAGATATGGTTGCTAGAAGAAAGTGATAGCGTCAGTAAACTCCCTTGGACAAAAAATGAGCTGTCTTCTGACTGAAGTTGCCTTTCTAGATGTTGAACTCAAGGATGAGGACAGTACCAGTAAGACGACAGGCTCAGGAGGCAGGCTCTCCACACTATCTACTTAAATGACACAGGTGAGGAACTGAAAGCATTACTTTTGCAGGCACAGCCTCTTTTTCCCTCTCCCTATAGCTTCTGATTCTGCAAAAGGCATTTCAGCCCAATCAGTCACAATCTCTGGAGGTGACTAAAGGAACTCAGAATTCCACGACCAAAATGGACTGAAATGGGAAAAAAAGAAATCTTGTAGGGAAGAGAGCTTCAAAAAAACAGCAAATTTCTCTTCTCACATTGCAAGACTTTGCTTGCTCTCCTCTGCCTGGGACAGCAAGCCCTCCTGCACGGCCGCTGCCGTTTGCAAGCTCCTGTTCGTGCAGCATCCGCAACAGCCACGCTCCTCTGCTCCCGCAGCTCAAACAGGAGCCGGGTTGCTGTGAAGCTGCAGAGGATCCACGGCTGTTTGCACAACCGCCAGCGCCATGCAGCACCTGGTGCAAGGTCTGCAGGAGCGCGCGCTCCCCCCCGCGCGTCGCTCCCGTCTGCCGCCGCAAGCAGGGCGAGCGTAACGCAGACCAGCTGCTGGCATTCCCCAAGTGCCCTCGGACTGATCAAAGCCCGGCGCTCCACTAACTTTTCCAGTGTTACTAAGAGCAATGGAACAGCGTCAAGGATACCTTGGAATTTCCCTTTTATCCCAGCTGCAGCCACGGTGCCTTTATACGAAGCAGAAGGGGATAAGCAACCCAGCCATCAAGTATTTTCCTAATTCTCTCCACAGGCACAAGTGTTAGACACATTTTCTCCCTAGCCTCCTCTTTACGGCTCCAGTGGTGGTGCTGTAGCAATGCTGGAAAAATGGGGCCAGATAAGAACTTTGGAGGTTATACACAGTGCTCCGTGGGTCTTGCAGTGAAGGCTTCCAGTAAGACTGCATGTTATATCACACTCCCATTGCTATGAAGCTGTAAGTAAATCAGGTAGAGTTTGCAAGCAAAAATTCTGGCTTTCAAGGCAGAACTGACCCAGGACATGTCCTTAACAGATGTAAAAATTATTTAAGTAAACAAGAGCATGTCACTTAAGTGCCTCATTGTTTGCAAAGCAGCTCGCATGCCGCAGTGGGAGCTAGGAAAAAGTGTTTGCATAGTAACCACTAGGAAGGCGCATTATATCTCACATCCTGACAAAGCCCAGGTTGTTATCCCTCCTGTAATCAGCCTCGTTGTGCAACAAACATGATCAAAGGGAAAAGATCATGAACGCTCCCACATGAGAAAACCCTTGGCCACAAAGAGAGGGAATTACACAGGCAATATAAGGTATCGCTTGTCTCGTTTGGTGTCCTTGAGAACTATACTATGACATACGTGGTGATAACCAGCATCTGAGAATAAAGTAGGTAGATGCTACAACATGTTTTATTATTATTATTATTTTCCAGAAAAGCAGTGTTCTGTGGCTCAGGTTGTGCAATTTGTTTCCATGCAGGAAAAAAAAAAAAAAAAACACGCTCACTCTCTTTGCAATATACTGCACAGACCTTATTTTGTATAGAGTTAAAAAAGAAGTTTGGAAAGTATTTCTTGATATATATTGGTTTATCTTATAAAATGGGGGGGGGGGGGGAAAGGAAAGGAAATATTAGTCATGACACGCTACCAAATCCTCTAAGTTAAATAGTTGTAAGTATATTATAAATGGGTATTCCACAAGCACAACAGACGCATGCTAGTTGATGTGAGTTATTAAAAACTCATCTGGAAATGTGCAGACTATAAGATCATGTTTTAAGCAATTTTAACTGAAAACACACACAGAGTATACACTCTAGCAGATAATTACACATGGAGGGAAACAGTTCGTGCAGAAAATAGAAAGGGTGTAGCAATTTTCCCTCTTTATCTAATAAAGAATTGTATGTATTCTAAAGGTACTTGCCATTTTCCTTTTAGAAAAGATTTTTTTTCTTGGCCTTGTGGGTCACCTACCTCTAGAATTCACTGTGATATGCAAACACCTCCAAATTTACAAAATCCAGGAGAACGTCGTTTTTAACAAACATCTCCCTTGTTCAAAACAACAGCTTACTAAAAGAGAAAATAACAGAATCTCAGAGAAAATCTCTAACCCAGAAGACTGTTAGGGCAGCCCTTTCAAATCTGCAGCTCTTTTCTCCTTCTTCATTTTCTTCCCCAAACTACAGAGGCTATATTTAAAGGTCACATTTTCTCCATTTCCCAGGATACTCAGGAATTTGATACTACCTGAGAAAAGGGGTGAATTCCTCACTTCAAAAGATTGCTGACAAGTTTTGCTCAGGTAACAGGGTTGTTAAGTACTTTCTTCACCTGGGAATTCCACAGTCTTTAACATTAAAGAAACTCAGATGTCTGACCTACTTTTCCTTTTTTTTTGAAAACTGAAACTCTACTTTTTCTTTACATTCTGTCTCTATTATGTTTGTGTGTATGTGCAGAAAGCAATCTTAAGTACGAGCTGCTACTTTTCAAAACCCTGTTCTTTTCTTGTCTGAGATGACTAATCTAGCTATAAAACTCTGCACCATCAATCCAGGAATCCTGAATCTGCCTTAGTGGCTTTTCAAGCTATTTTTGTGTACTTTGCTGGAGACTGGGAACTCAGTGCTGATAGGATGCTAATTCTCATTACTTGCGAGTAAGGCCGGGCTAAAACCTCGTTGTTTTTGTTTCCTAGAGAATGGACTGGGATCACATCTGCATTTTATAAAAGCTCCTGAATAGTTGCTGATCAACAACAACCAGCCGCCAAAGCTTTGCCTCGAGAAACTTGCATTGTTTTTCAGCTTGTGTTGCTAGATACTATGCCCTTGTAAAAAGTCTGGCTGACTCATTTAGAGTCTGAAGCTGAGTACTGTGCTTTGAACTGCTAGCACTAATTGTTGCTAACACCAGTTATAAGTAAAAGGCTCCTGACTGCATTATTTGGCTTCCTTGGCTCTTTAAAGGCTATTTGTTGTCATTTTAAGATGTACCAGTTTCTATGAAGCAGGGCGACTTCAGGGTAATAACTTTGCTGTAAGTCAAATATATATATATATATTTTCTCTTTTCCTGGTTTCAGTATAAAAGCTGCAAAGGCACGAAAACAGCAGGGCAGGGTGGCTAAGGGAATTTAAAAGCTGCATGTGTAAAAAGCACTCATGCTATTTGCTCTCAGTTGCAGCACGGAGCATGTGTGTCAGGGTGAGGGGTTGCCTCTCTGCCACCCCGCTGAGCAGCACAGGAGATTTTCTGAGGGCAGGTGTCCTGGTGAATCGGGAGGAGGTGACTCCTGTCGGCAACCCGAACCTCGGGTGACCCGGCTGGCCGTGCCTGGCGCCCGACAGCTTTCCCGGCCATTCCTAGAAGCTGTTGTTGATCTCCTGCCCGGGATCGCTTGTCTGTGACTCACGGCGACTCCTGCCGTCCCTCTCCCACAGTTTTCACTCGGGGCTATCGTGTGTCAAGCCAGCCTGCTCCTGCCAGCAGGTCTCCTCGGGCTCGCTTGCCCACACCTGGGTCAGCGGGCGCCGCGGTGGCCACCCTGCTGCGGCTCATGCGCGGGCCGGGGCACGCGCAGCTCTGACGCCCGAGCGGGATGGGCTCCGAGCCCAGCATGAACGGGTGAGCCGCGCCGAGAGCCCTGCGAGCTGCCGGGAAGGAGGGGACTGTGGAGGAGCTGGAGGGGGCTTGTGAGACGCTGTTGGTCCAGGACTGAGACTGGGACATGCGGCCTCAACGCCGTCTGCCTGTGCTTGGTTGTGCCCAGCGTACAGGGAGATGAGCATGAGAAGAGTAGCCAGCTACGTAGGAACCACTGGGAGACGCAGGCAAGATCGTGGGGTTCCTGTCCTCCGTGTGACACACAAATCCCTGCGGCCTTTGCTCGCGGTGAAGCGCGGACGGGGTCTCGCCGTACTGCAGCGCCCGCCATGACGGCAGCGCAGCCATGCCTGTGCCCTGGGCATTCCGCACTCAGACCAAGACCCAGGCACCGCACAGCTGGTCCGGTGCCTTGTGCCGTCCTCGGGGAGCGCCGCCAGAAGGGGAAGCCTGAGCAGCGCTCGGCTTGCATCCCAAGCAGTGTTTGATGTCACGGCGCGCTACCTTTGGCCCGCGGCATGCACTGGCTATCCAGTAACTTCCAGGCAGGGATCAAGTGGGCTCGTGCTCAGGCATGAGCTGCTTGGCACGTTCTGCCAGCAGAAGTGGTGATTCTCCTGTCTGCCCGAAGCACCCGTGCCCAATTCATAATGCTGATATAAAAGGGTCCTGGGGCAGGGTGCTCTGCAGGAAAGTCCCCAGCCTTAATAGCTACCTCTTTCCCCCAGATGCAAAATAGCTTGCATCTATTGACTTCAAGAGCAGTGCAGAGGTAGCTTATCTTGATGGATTCACTAACCCCCTTCTGAATTGCTTCCTTGATAGACTACTAGAGTGCACAGAAAGATAAGAGCAGAGTAGGAAGAGAAAAATAATGTAGCAGGCAAAGGGCTTTGCTAGGGTTGGGGAGTTGTGTCCTCTGAGGGCTTAATGCCAGGTTGATCTGGGAAACACATGAGTTTCTACACCCCAAGATAAAACGAGGAGAGCTCAGCAAAGGCACAGGTGCAGAACGCAGAGCTCAAGGCAGGGGACATCTCCGTACAGCCATCGCCCTGTGTGTTTTATGAGCGTCACAGGACAGCAAGAGCCTTGGACGGCATTTCAGAACAGACGCTGTCCCCTTCTGGGGTATCTCTGGTAGGAAACATACTCCTCTCCTGCAGCAGGGCAGGAGCAGCCTGCGAGGAAGCTGAGCCGCTTCCCGTAGCCCAGGATTCCTGCCCAGGCGCAGGAACTGCTCAGTTGCCCGCGAGGGTTTCCTGCGTGTCCGCCTTGCTCCTATAGCAGCACTTCTCAACCTGTGTCCCGTAGCCTTTAGAGGGCAGGGAGAGGAACTGCCCCAGAGCGCGCTTCTTGGCAACCCCGAGTGCGGGATGTAAAAAGCAATAATATTAGTAACGAGAAGGGGCTTTGCACCTCCCTGAGACGTGCCCGGCCCGGCGCTCGCTCCGCGCGGGGCCACACGCTCTTCCCATTGCTGCTGCTGCTGCTGCCGCCGCCGCGGCGGGGGCGGCGCGGGGGGCGCGGGGGCGGCGCGGGGGGCGGCGCGGGGCCGCCGCGGGCGCACGTGGCCCCGCGCCCCAAAAAGGCGCGGGCGGCCCGCGGGAGCGGCCACTGCGAGCCCCGGCCTCCGCTGCGCGAGGGATCCGCGGCAGGTTGCGGAGCGGCGGCGGCGGCAGCGGCTCCCGCCCCTGCCCCTGCCCCTGCGGAGGCTGCCGGGGGCTCGGGGCAGCCCGCCTCGCCGGCACCATGAGCCTCACAGCCGAGAGCCACCGCATCCCGCTGAGCGACGGCAACAGCATCCCGCTCCTGGGGCTGGGCACCTACGCCGACCCCCAGAAAGTAAGTGTCGCCGCGGCGGGGGGCACCCGCCGCCGCCTCCCTCGCGGCGCAGGTGGCGGCCGCTCGGCCGGGACCCGCAGCGCCGCTCCCCGCGCCCGGGGCTGCGCAGGGCCGCCTCGCCGAGCCCCCCGTCCCGGGGCTCCCTCCTGCTCCTGTCCTCGCCCAAACTTTTTTTTTTTTTTTTTTTTTTTTTAAGGCAGAAAACAAACAAACAAAAAAACAGCCACACTTTTTTTTTTTTTTTTTTTTTTTTTTTTCTCATTAGCGATATTGTCTGTGTGCACGGCGCCCAGAGCAGGGAAAGTTTTTTTTTTTTTTTTAAATCTCCCTCTTATTTTTTTTTTCTTTTTTTTCTCCCCTTTTTCCTCATCTTTTTTCTTTTCTTTCTTTCTTTATCTCCTTTTTTTTTTTTTTTTTGGTCTCTTTTTGAAGTGTGGCAACTTTGTGCCGCCGCCGCTCGCCGCGCCCGCGCGACGCCGAAGTTGCGAGCGCCGCTGAGCTGCCCCTGCGCGGGCAGCCGCGGCTCGGGGGGACCCGGCGCTGCCGCCGCATCCCGGGCTGACCCCGCGGGCCCAGGGCTGCCGGGGCGGTAACGGGGAGGAATTTGCCGTGTGATGAGCGCGGACCCCCCCGGTGGCGGCGGCCGCGGGGCGCTCGGGCTCGCTGTGGGACCCCGCTGCGCCGGGCGCAGATAAGATGAGGAATTTGGGAGCATCTCGCAGCCGGCGCTCACACTTTCCAAGGAATGTTCCTGAAACAAAGACCCAAATTCCTACATCCTGATTCCTGTGGCTCCCAACAGTTGAATGCCAGCGGCCAAAGCGTCCTCAAATCCGTTGGTTTTGTGTGTCCCGGGCAAGCATCCCGTCTAACTGTTGCAGTTTTGGATGCATTGAAATTGTGGGAGCTCACCTGATGCATTTGCCCTCTGTGCACCTGGCAGTGCAAAGCCAGCTCGTTAGCTGCTGCTTTGCATCCTCCTAAAGTGAGTGATCTTTGAGCTGATCTTTGCTCTCTTTCGAAGAAAAGAGGAATCCTGGCCAGACCCATTCCTGTAAAATAGCATCAGAACTGAGATGCAATATTGTGTGTACCATATATATTGCCGTATTTTGTGTACCACAGTGCCTCAAGGTAATCTTAAAGATTTTTTTTTAATAAAATCATTGATTAAAGTCACTTACCAATCCCTAGTTGCACTATGGCATATTAATCACAATGTAAAAGAAGATTTTTCAATGAAGCCTGCTATAGGCATTGCAGAAGTGATTCAGAAAGGGTGTCCCAAGTTCCTAGTGCTGCAGTTCTGGCTGTACTGTACCCAGCGAGAAGCAGAGGGACAGCGCTGTCTACAGTTCAGGGGCTGGATGCTGTCACCTACATCACTACAGTGGTTTTTTGGGGGTTTTGTGTGTGTGTGTTTTTTTGTGTGTTTTTTGTTTGTTTATTTGTTTTTTGTTGTTGTTGTTTTGAGGAGACATTTTCATCTGGAGGTGGTCTTTGAAGCAGGGTTAAGGAACCAAATTTCAGATCTCTAAAAAGAGCTTCAGTGTAGCAAAGCAGAATGTTGCATAATTCAGTGACAAAATTGCTCTGAGCAGACTTGTCGTGTCTCTTCCCAGATTTCTATACAGTGCCTTTAGCCCTCAAGTTGCAATTGCACAGCAGCTTAAAGCTGACATAAGTGAGGCTGCTACCAGAAGGGGTGTTCCTGCCTTGCTGTGCTTCCCACCTGTACTCCTGGGAGATGCAGGAAGAAGCTGTGGAATTAGCTAAAACCATCGGGGAACCGAGTGGAAAACTAACCCCCCAGCAGAGGAATGGAGTGTCAGATTCCCACTCCCAGAGGGAGCTGCCTGGGCAGTGATGTGAACATCACTGGTGAACCCTGGTGAAGGGTTCATTCTGCAGAAGCTCAGACTTCTCCAGCTTCCCGTTGACACTCCTGCTTGCTCTCCCCTAGCCCTGCATAGTCCTGCTTCCTCCTCTACCCTCCCACGGGTGCAGCTGGGCAGTGAGCCTTATCAGGGAGCTGCTCCGGCAAGAACTTGTCATTTTTAGGTAGCTGATTTCCAGCTGCCTCAGCCCCTGGATGCAGCCCTTCTCAGGGACCTCTTCTGCTGACAGAAGAGAGGAGAAAGGATATGGCAGACAGGGCATAGCCACCACATGTGTCTGCACTCTTGCTCAGAATGGGTGCACATCTGCAATCCCTGTTTTTCCCTCTCTCCACTTGTAGCAGTTTGATTCTGAGTTGTGTCTCTCTCTGCATGATAAGCATGCTAGCAAGTTCTTGGTCAGAAGAGGAGCTGAGAAGTCAAGAACCATTTCTAAGGCACTTTCAAAAGCCCCTCTTTTTTCTAAGAAAAGCAAGTGAAATACTATTGTGGCTATTCAGAGGAACTGAAGCGCTAGCCTAGGCTTAGGACTGCGTGTTTGAGTGGAGGAACTCACTGCAGAAGGCAGCTGGCAGAGTGGTTGTAGAATTGTTTGCAGCTGCAGATCAATAACGGGGCAGGACACTTAAACAGGTCATAGTTTAAAGCTCATCCGCCTCAGAAAGCCTGCTTGCCTGATGAGGGATCAGAGGGACTGTGCCAACACCTTGCCGGGGCTGAGCTGGGACAAGCTGCGCCGCCGAGTGCTGACTTGCGACTGGCACCATTTCCACGGGGGATGCCTGGCAGGGTTTCTATCCTCTTGCTTAGAGAGCTGAAGGGGTTTGTGACGACTCATGGCTATTTCAAGGGTTGCCTTAAAAAGAAAAGTTAGAAATTGGCTCTGACATGTTTCCCCCAAACACCTCGTTGTAACCTTTTGTGGCTGAATCGCTTAAGAAGTGGTGTCTGAGCTGTCGATTCCTCAGCAGTGAGGGCAGGCAGCTGCTGGTGGTGGTGGTGGTGGCAGGACCGGCCATTCCCAGGCCACTATTTCTGTGTGTGAGTCAGATCCCTGCAGCTTCTAGTCGTTTTTGCATGCTGATATAAAATACAGAGCCATTCACTTGTCAGATTATTCATCTTGCTCTTGAATGCAGATTTGCTTCAAAGGTTGTTCACCCTGGCACCTCCGCATCAGAGTGGGCTGTCCAAAACAAATCTGTTTTCTCAATCTTGTGCTGTAGCCCAGTAGCTCGTAATGAGCGCAGAGTGTTCTTCCTGAAGTGCAGGAATGCACTTGCTGGTTAAGCAAACCAGGCATATCTAGTTAGCAGAGAAGTGGGGAAATCTGTTTCTCTGATGGCTGGTTACAAGGAAGCGGAGGCAGGAGGCCAGCATTTGTGTTTTGGGCTCTGTCAAGATAAACTGCAGAGCCGCGCGCTCAGAAGCAAAATGTGTCAGCAGCTTCCCGAGCTAGTCTTAAATAACTTAATTGTTCTCCCGTAGACAACTTTGGAAGAAAAGTCATGCTTCTGCAGTTGTGAAATGCTGAACACATATGCCCAAAAACATTAAAAAAAAAAAAAGAATAAGGAAAAAGTCTACTGACCAAAGATTGGTCGTGTGCACAGGCTTCCTGGCTCAGTGAAGCCACCACTCAAATGGAAAAGAGCTGGACCATTGTGAAAGGTCTATTTGACAATCAGATTAATTTTCTTGAAAGCTTTTTCCCTTGCAAGTGAAAGGGAGTTTTTCTTCTGACTGGGTGTAGGTCGGAATTACAAGAATTAAGATAATTCTTTGAGACTGAAAACTCTGCTCGGGTGCAGAGGGAGCGGGTGTCTTTTTGCTCTCTTCTCCCAGCAGCAGGAAAATACAGGGAATGCATTTGCTATTGGCTCACCTGTTAGTGGAAAGACAGGACTCTTCTTCACTAACTCATAGAAGTAGTAATAAATCTAGATTGTTTATCAGAAAAGCACTTAAAATATTTTTGCTTCTTTAATTGGTATTTTCTATTTGTATTTTTAAGGGTAGCTAATAAATATATTAAAACTAAAAGCTTAGTTCTCTTTTTGGTGCAGATTCCAATGAGTTGAAGTCAGCTTTATGCTCTCCTTCATGTGGGGAAGAAAATGTGTAAGTGGTATTAGAGTCCTGCCCACCATAAATTAGGCTGCTGGTCCTAGCAAGCATGGATTCAAGCACAATGTTGAGAATTTCAGTCCCTGACTACTACTTTTTTTCCATCCCTTCTTCCAAGCATCCCCTCTCTGACAGATCCGAGAGGCGAAGGCAGCAGGAGTGGTGAATTTGGAATATCCAGGCCCTCGGAGCAGCTTTAAAGTTTGAGGCCAGTTCTGCCTCTGCCTGCCTGCACGGCTCCTCCTGGCGAGGCCCCGTGCTGCCCGGAGCGGCTCCAGCAGATGCGCGGCCTCCAGGTTTCCCTCCCTGAGGGCCCCCACGCCGCTGGCCGACCCAAAACTCCCCGGGCATCAGCCAGCTGTGAGAGGACCAAGGAGGGAGAGGGCAGGCGCGGGGGAAACAGCCCCTGGGGTGTTACGTGGGGCCCATTGCGATGAGCCCCGGGCATCGCCCTGTGCCACAGTGTGAAGGATAGCGGGGGAGCAGGGAGGAGCCGGCGCTGGGAGGAAAGGTGCTAAAAACAATCCTAAATCCTGGAAATCCTACGCCTCGTTAAAACTACACTTATACCAGCATCACTTTATAACTCATCCCTGTCATCGCCGCGCGGATCGTCAAGCCAGTGCCTACACATAAATACTGGCTGCCTCCCGGGAAGGTCAAGGGGCCTTGGCCGCGACTCCTCTCCTGCCTTCCTGTTTTGACTGAGGGAGGAGAGGGCTTGGAGGGAAGGTTGTAGCAACCACACTATACACAGGCAGTGCTTCTGAAACATAAGATTGGGCAAAGTGCTCAAGAATAGCACCGGGTAAGGGTTTCTGGCAAGTCGCTGCTTTGCTAAAAATGAGGTTCTGAGGTAGCCAAACCCATTCATAAATTGGAAGCAGTTTCGTGGAATAGTTTCAGGCAAAACAAATGGCAAAGCATTTCATTTTGGGCACTGGCAGTACAAGCTGAGGAATCAAAAGATTATTAAAGCAGTTGGAGGTAGTAGTTGCCTTTCCCTGAATAGCCGGTTGGTAAGGAATCCACACAGGCTGTGGGAAACCAGTCTCAGTCCTCTGCTGTGGCCTCAGGGATTAAACTCATATCGCAGAGCCCAGGAAAATAACATGATCGCTGGGGTGTGTGGTAGCTTCAGTCAGACAAGACGAAACACATGCAAGTTGGAGAGGAAGGTGCTCGCTGCAGGAAAGGATGCTGTGGTTGGTACCCACTAAGCTTTCCTTCATGGACTTTGAATGAGAGCACCCCATGATATTTCACCAGTAAAGACCCCTAAATTCCAAACTGCTACGGAGCAACTGTTGTGAGTGTTAGGATGCTTAAACAGCCTGCATTTTGTTTAAAAACAAATAGCTGTTTTGAATCAGGGAGAGAAAAAGTCCATCCAGGACTCCCACATCTAGTCTGAGCAACCAGGGAAAAATCTGGTTTGGATAACCAAAACACTGTTTTGGCACCCTGAAATACTTCTTACACCCAAGCTAGAAGTTGAGTAGAATAACTTTTGGTTGCATGGTCCCAGCAACAGAGCAAAGTCGGTAGTGCTCAGATAGCACCTTTTATACTCCAAAGTTTCTCACATATGGATAAACACATCTATTTTTTTTGCCATTTTGTGGACTACATCTCTGCTGCAGGCTGCCTTTCTTTGGAACTGGCCATCGGCTACTTCTAAGTCAAGATGGGTAGTAAATGATTTATTTACATGAGGCAATTAAGATTTTTGAACTGCCATAAGGCGGAACTACACAAGATTTAATCCCTTCTGTTTTTCTCCTGCCCATCACCAACTCCTGAAACATGGAGAAAGCAATGATTTCAGGTGCCTTGTGGAGCAAGTGACTTGACCCAAAGGTATACATAAAGGATGGTGTATCTGTGGAATCTACTGGGAGGGATCATATATTGAAAGTCCCTCAAAGGAGGGATAGATATCAGAGATCTCTAGAGAAAAGGTTGAAGTGTATAGGCTCCAACTTCCTGATTTTACCCCTGCGAACCTTTCCTTCTCCAGCTATTTACTTTCTTCATATTGAGGTAAACTTCCTGTTACACTCAGTTTCTAGATTTTTTCTTGGAAAAGCTGAAAGAGGCAGTGACAAGAGTAGGAACTGCCATAACATATGTCCTTACAGACTCAGCTTATTTTCCACAATTTATTTTTGAAAAAAAAAAAATTTTTTTTAATCCTACAGTCCTATTTACGTGAAGAGTTACAAATGAATATGTGTTTGAAGTCAGCATATATTAAGAGTCTGAAGTTAGCTCTTTAATGAACTAATCCCTATACCTCTATATGAAATCACAAGAGATACACGCTTGGGAAATACTTTGCATTTTTTTGTCCCTGGAAAGGGTAGTGGGAACCTGATCTGAATAGAACTGGAGGGAGTCAGCTGGCATATTTGGCTACAGAGTGTCATATTTATCCTGTGAATTTAAGAAGCAAAATAAACGATACACACAGAAAAGTGACCTTTTTTTTTTTTTTTTAAGTTGTTGGGCCATGTTCCCCGAACAGCTTCCCCAAAGGATGCTGTGTCTCTTTAAAGTCCCTTTGGTGAACATCACTGGCTTTCTTAAGCTGCTTGCTTTCTGAGCAGAAATTATCTCATACTGTACAGACTCTTCCTGTCTTACCTTCTTGAATCTTGCTTTGGAGCAACAGAGCTATGACTGGCCTACACATGACAACATATTGTCTTTCAGGATTGGTATTTCTGAGATGTTTCAGAGGTTGGTCTAATGTTTCCTTGGCCTCTGAAGAAGTCCTAAAACCATACTCCCAAACTGAGATCTATATGTTTGAGGCAAGGCCAGAAATAAAGGAGATAGATAGATACATTACTCCAACTCAGGAAGAGAGCTGTGCCAATCACTAACAAGCCCTAGAGGTTTCTGCCTGTTTGCTAGTAAACTATTAGCCTAGTCTTCACACTAGATAATGTTTGTTCATACACCATATACTTGTAACAAGATCACCCAGCTATGACATGACTTCATTATTTTCATACTTGAAAGACTGAACAGTACTCAGACAATTCTGTTTGCACAGACAGTAAATTGCATGCCTTTCCTTGCATTACGAGTACACCTGTGTTGAGCGATGTGCTCATTGCTTAATCTGTCAGATTTTACTGCTTACTCCTTGACTACATCACAGTTATTGGCAAGACCCAATTGCCAAGTGTGAATAAATGCGGGATTTCTTGTTATTTGGCCCGCAAATACCTCAACAAACGCAGTAGCAGCAGCAGCTTTTAGTGGGCAGCAGAAGACTGTGGCTCTCTGGCTGCTCTTTTGGAAGCATGACCAAAAGCAAAGCAATAAAGGAATGATGGGAGAAGGCATCTGCAGGAGGATTTGAGAAGCTTCCATGGCTCTGAACGGTGTTGTAGTCTTAATCCATCCCTGCTGTTTGCTACAGAGATGGCAGAGATCCTTGCCAGAGGATGAGGGACAAACACTTAAGATCCTGCTCTTCACAGATCATTCCTCAAATATTAATAGAAGAACAGGTGAAAGTACAAAGTAGAAAAATGCACTAAATCAAAAGAATTTCAAATTTTACATTAATCACTGACTTTCAATAAAAACCTTAAAGTTGTGTGTTACATCTCAAAACTCCCTTTTATATATGCTTTAGTGGTATATTTGTCACCTACAAAATGCACTTGTATTAGGCTTGTCTGCTCTGCCATACAACTTTTATGTTTTGCTGCTGGAGCAGTTTTTCTTTGTTTCTGTACCTTCAAAACTTTGAACTTGGTGCTTGGCTGTAATGTCTCTGCTCCTCCCTGCAACCATCTCTTGACGCCTCAATTCCTGCTAACTCCTTGTAATTTCATGTTATACAATGGAACATTTTTGGCTTGCATAAAAGCAAGATTGCATCTTTATTTCATTAAGTCATCTAATTAGATAAAACTGTATATCAGGAAAGACTTTTTTTTTCCTTCTGAAATGTGGCAAGCTCAAAAATTCCTAGTTTTTGTCTCAAAAGTGTCCTTTTACCGGAAAGTAAGGTTTGACAAAATTATATTTTACCCTGTGTCAAGTTGGACAAATGATTCTTGCATAAATCTCTCTTGAAGACATAAGCTATGTTCACAAGTTTGATTTGCCCAAAACCCATGACTCTAAGGCACTGCGGAATCAGCAGAGATACCTATTTGCCTTCATGTACCTTCTCTGCTAAAATCTCTGAGGTCCTTCATTTCTATGAATCCTAAAGTGTAATAGAAAAAAAAATTGATAGTATGACTAATCTCCGCATCATGCCAACGGCTTCTGTGGCGACTCCAGCTACAAACACAATTAGTGTCTAACCATGTGTGGCTGACCAAAAGCTGCATTTGTTGAAACAATCAACACGTAAAATTCCTATTGAGGCTGGGGCCATCCTTGCAGAAGAGGGTAACTAAAAGACTAACTTTCTAGCTAGGAAGCCCATCGACCGGTGGAGGACTTCTGAGCAAAGTGGTCACAAAATTGTTGCTACTCTCAGAAAGCGGTGAAATTTTTAGTTTGTCCTGAGTAGGTTGCACTCAGTGCTACTTCCCCTCTCCTCCAAACCTAAGCATGCCTTAAACTATAAGCTTTAAGAAAATGCTTCTTAAAAAGCTAAAACCTGTAACCTGTGATCACATCTTAGCTGCCACATGAAAAATCCTTTCAGAGTATATCAGGACCAAGAGATATATTCCTGTCCTGCAAAGCTGAGCACTTCCACTAATGAAATTGTTGACAACCAGATAATCACCTGGCCCCAGTGCAGCGATGCCTCTCTAATCCAAGTCCAGGGACTGGCTCTTCCAGCCAATCTGGCACTGTGTCATTTGGCTCCTGAGCACTGTGCCGACACATGCTGACTTGGACACACACAGGCGTGCTCCGGAGAGAAATGTTCCCAGAGCAAGACAACATTTGGAGATGACAACTTTGGCTGAAACTCTGTATGTCTTTCGGAGAGTAGATGTTAGATGCTTGCATAACCCACTGAGCTAGATGTCTGACTGCGATATAGAATGGAATTGCATTTAAACAGTCCAGATGATACAAAATGAATAGAAGGGTAATCCAGATAAGCTTTTAGGACAGTAGCACTTCCCAAAAAGTAGTCTTAGAGATTCCTGTCTGAAAAGTAACCAGAGGAAGCAGACCTTTTACATTCTGCAGCTATGTCATGCAGTGACAAACACTAGCTGTTTCAAAGAGCTGCAAAGCTAGCTCTTACCAATGCAATAATATCAAACCCAAATATTGACAGCAAAAGATAAAGATACTTTTCTCTCTTTTTCTGTCTTTCTGAGCACACTGCATTTTCATGGCTGTTCCAGAGTGACAAGGAAAGCCATTTTATCTAAATAAAAGTTCTGATGATGGTTTTACTGAAGATGAGTCTTCAAAGAAAACCTCAAGAGAGGGACTCACTGGCACTATTGAAGATGGGGAAAATCTGAATGCTTACGAGTGAGTCATCAGCATTAACAGAACTGAAAGATAATTTTTTTTGGCAAGAACAATTAGAGCCCTATCTTCCAGGCAAACCTGCTCCATTTTCTAAAATGGCTCTGAGTAACTCCATACGTTAAATACGACTCTTCACTCCCATGTGTCCTTGATTCACTGCAGTTCCCTGAAGAACAGCGGGAGCATGTTCTTGCAGCCCATGCAGGAAACTAACATCTGGGTTCTCTCTTCGGTTGACCTAGGAGGCCACATTCGTCAAAACCGAAAAACATTGTGTAGAAAATGCCTCTTCAGGCTTCATCAAAGCCAACTTCTGTTGGTTCAGCTAACTAGGTGGTGGAATTCCCCGGGATTTACATCTACCTTTGCCAACACTTCTGCAAACTGGTGCCAGAAACCTCTCCCCTTTAACTCTAGGGAATGAAGTGGAAGAACGAAGTGGAAGAACTATCAGTAACCTTTTGTTTCTCTTCTGCTATTGCACAAGCTGGTGCTTCATCTTTCCCTTGTTCCTCACATATCCCTGGGATGAGATATTTTGTTTGAAGGATGCCTTGATAGCATACACCCTTGTAGTTAGACAGGTGTTTTCTAGGGCTGGCCAGTTGTCTACCGTGTCGTCCAGCTATTCAAAAGCTGTCATAGTCCACTCAGCTGGAACAGTTAGCTTGGGACTCTGATGTGCACAGCATGTGATTGGTTTGCTTTAACCTTCAAGCTGTGAGAAGAGGAACAAGGTAGTCTTTTAGCCTAGCCTTTGCATTAAATTAATTTGCATTAAGGGCAACTTCTGTTGCAACAATCCTAAAACTGGGTATTCTGTAATCTTTGATTCCTCTGGTAAAAATAACTCCGGTAGTCTCTGCCAGCTACAATAATAAGGCTTTCCTGAACAGAGCTTTGGCTAAATCCTAGAATAACACTGTAAGAGGAATTCTAGAAATGCTAAAAGTTTCATTATGCAATCTAAGTTGGTGTTGTGAGGGTGATCAAACTTCATACTTCAGGACACTGACTGAGGAACTTCAGGCTAGTGGAGAAAGCCACCTCTTGTCCACACTCCCTCGCAGCATGACATGAAGTGGAGAACATTGTCTCTGCCTCTCTTTTTTAGGTGCATTTGATATCCATTGGCTGCCTAAGGTAACACACTGCATGATATAGAGCAAAGTACTGGGCCAGCACAGCAGCTTCTGCCTCTCAATGCCCAGCTCAAAAGCTGCGGACTGTGCTCTCTACCTCATTTCTTAGCTTTACCTGCTTTTGCAGAGGCCGTTTCTCTGGATTTTGTTTCCTGGATGGTGGTTGCCAGTACTTCCGGGGGGTGCAAGCCAGTTTTTCCTGCATACAAGAGAGAGAGATATGCTGGTGGTTGCATTTTCCAAGAAAGAGGTGTACGGTACAGCTTCTCCGTTACAAGATTAAACAATTCTAAGAATGTTCCCTCGTGTGGCTCATATCCTCTGGCTTTATGAACTCAACATTTGCTTTCCTGTAATACCTTCATTACACACGTTTTCTCTGCTCCATTCCTGATGTCTTAAGCCAGTCCTCCTTGCCAGTTTGTCAAGAAAACAGGCAAAAAGAAATAAGCAACTGTGCTTCTAGAAACTTTGCATAAGAATCTGTTTGTGACTGCAGAGCTCTCTGAAGGAGACTCCGAGCCCTGGCATGTACCTACTTTCTTCTTCCTGTATTTAGCTGACTAAGATTCCTAAACAGCAGCTTCGCATCTGAAATTATAAGTTAGGAGTGCAGTACTTAGCCCACAGCTTGGATCCCTTGTCCTGATTTAGCTGTAGCTAAATTCAGATTCTTGCGGGAGATGGCCCTGTCTTCCCCAACACCTCAAGCTCTTCCTCCCAGGAGCATTAGTCTCGCGTGGCAGGGACTGGATAACACCGCACTAACCAGATGAGCCGCTCAGGACTTAAGCAAACTGCTCATTCCCTGGTGTGTTACTTCCTCAGCTCTCACAGGCTGCCAAGACTGATGCAACTCCATAAAACTGCACATATGAAATGAGGTGCAGCAGAATGCGAGAGCGCCAGACAGACTCCACTTCCCTTTACTGTATGAACCAATAAAGAATAAGTGAATATAGTGATGTTAAGACTATCGAAAGCACTGCCTGTGAAATCTTCTTTTGTCTATGTGGTCTTTCAGGGCTGCACTCTGTCACTAACAGCTTTTCTTAGCTTTGCCTTTGGAGTTAACCAAAAATCCCTTTCTATCAGTGGGATAGTTCACAGAAAGAACAGACCAGAAAAGGATGCTATAGAAAAAGCAGAACAGAAGCAGGAAGTGAAAGTGCAGCAGTAAATAACAGGATTGAGTAGGACTACCACAAACACCGCTAAGCAAATATTATCCTACTTGAAAGGAAACTGTAATATTCTTGGGGATGTGTGCACAGAAAATATTCTCTGGTTGCTTGATCGTGTCTAACTGGGAGCAACAGTGGAGCTATGCATTTTTCAAGGGAGGGAGACTAGTTTTGACAAAGTGGGATGTGATGTCTGATTCCAGACAACCCCTGATGTCTGGAATAAACATTAAAAAAAATCATGGTCTCAGAGGAAAAGAGAGCAGACCCTTTCAGACAGACAGAACTGATGGAGTACGTTGCATTTTTAGATTCATAAAATGTGGTGGCTGGCCAGTTGGCTACTTCATGTGTGGAAAGGAGGCCAAGTTGCTCCTTCCTTTCTTTCAGTAAAGGTACAAATCTGAACCTGTTCCTTCTAGCCTCCTGACAGTTTTATTTACAGTGCAACCTGAAGGAAGTGAGTATAGGTACAACCTGTCATGCTTGGTTGTAAATCAGTAGGTTTACAAGCTATCGAAAAGATTGATAGAGGAAATAATTGTGTGTCTTGTTTCCTTAAACTCTATAATCTTAAAAATAACTTAGATGCTATTAAATAACTTATTAGTGATAGATTAAGTGACTCTAGTCACCTGAGCAGCTGTTCTTTTATCAGAATATATGTAATAAATTTAAGATCTTTTTTGGCACACATTAGTGACTGAATGTTGGAGATGAAGTGAAGATAAAAATCTGACTTACAGTGTACAAGTGGTTATAAAATTCCAGTTCTAAAATAACAATCCTTGATCAAAGGAGCAAGGTTGCAGAGCAGACTGATTAGAAACTGAAACATTAATTATAGCTAAGGATCAAGCATACCTCTTATCTACACTTAAGTAAAAAGTAATAAAGAAGCAAAGACTTGTCTTAAGGCCAAGCCTCCTGAATTACTACTGACAAAGCCTAAGGACTTTTAACACCAAGGCATTTTAGTGCATCATCAAGCATTTGTGCTGATCTAACCACCAAGCCCAGTTCATTTGAAAAATAGTGTGAGAATGCATATGAAGGCCTAACTGAAATGAATATACAGCATGTTGTATTGTGTACAACACAGCATGTTGTATTGCGTACAACATGCATAAACTGAATTACAACTGTTGAGCTCTGACACCCCTGCTAGAAGTAGGTGGGATGCTTACTCTGCGACTAGTCAGCTTGTGAGTCACTGCTCCACCGAGAGCCGTAATACAACTGCAAACCTTATACATTAGGACATGTAAGAACAAATAATCTGCAATTTATCTACACATAAGTAATAGCAGGTTCTTAGCTGACACTCTCTGATTTGGTCACTGCCTCTAACTATTCTGTTCTGGTAGCTAAGAACTTTCCAGGAAAGATTGAAAAGATTAAGTGTCTTGGGCTAAAGAGCTGAGTAGCGGGGGAAGGCCAAGGTTTGTGCCCTCACCGATGAAAAGACAGATGAAGTAGTGGTCAGTTGGGTCACCCATCTTTAAGATTGTAAGGAAACAAAGGAATAAGATATGATACATAGAGCAACACTTCTAAAAGTGACAAAACCACAACATGGCTGGCCGTCAGCACAGTTTAACACAGCCCAGTACTGCAGGGTTTGGAAGGATTACGTATGTAAAATGCTAGGGATGATAGTTTCTCCATTAGAACGAAAGTAAACATATGGTACAAAGTTTTCAGGCTTGCAAATTTCCCCGACCTTCAGCTGGCAGGGTTCAATAGGGCCAGGATTTTCCGAAAACTGTTCCCTAGGTTTTCTTGCATTTTTATCAGAAACCTCTAAGACCAGAGTCTGTTGGAGCTAATACGTCACATCAGAGTAAACAAACTAGTGCAATGAAAACATTTATATTTAATGTAAACCCATCTCCAGTCTTTGATAATCAAGACCTAACCCAAGAAAGCCCCCACAAACTCCTAAAGAATACGATTAATTCTTGAGATGGAAGTCTTTCACAAGGTTATTTGTACAGAGATGTAGAATTTCCATGCAAAAGATTAAGAAATATATGGAAGTTCAACTCTTATATAACTTAACTGTTTCAGCCAAAGGCAATTTAAGTTTACTGTAACAGCGAGCTTTCTCATTTTCCTGTCTTCCATCCTCTCCTCTTTTAAGTCTGCAATTATGCTATTCCCCTAAGTACGCTAATATATCCTATTATTGCCTATTCTTTCTACTTTCCGATTGAACAAAATGGTCAAAAACCTTGAGAAAAATTTAATGTGTTCTGCTTTCATACACTCAAATGATACAAATCAAAGAGTCTAAAGAGGTCTAAATGCCATGCTGCTGGAAAAATCAAGTTTTATGTAGAATTTATCTCATTTCTCTCTTAGATAACTTGGGATAACTCATCTGGACTTGAGCTCAAAGAGCTTTGACTTGACCCCCTGTCTCTGCTAGTCAACCTGAGCTTAGCATCTGACGCTACAGCTCGGTGCCAAGGTAGATGTACGATGGTAGTGTTACCAGTAACTGAAAACTTGTAATTCTCGTGCCAAAGCCCTTTGTCTCCCGCCTTCCCAAATCCTGCCCTTGCAGGTTTCAACAGCACACGGCACACAGAACATGTTCAAGGCTGTCACTGTTCCATGTCTCGTGCTCCTGTAATGCTGCTGAGCATGCCCCAAGTGGAAACTAGTCATTGATTGGTACTTCAACACATTTAGCTGCTGTGCTTTTCATCACATCCTACTAGCAGCTAAGAAAGGGCTCTGACAGGGACTGATTGTGCCTTTGGGAGGCTGTTGCACTGAAAGCAGCAAAGCATTTGAACAAGTGTTTCCTTGTCTGTCTCGATTAAATGGACGAGGTTGCATCACAGCTTTTCTAAATGCTTCAGTCAAGACCAATACTGCTTCTCAGCCCATGGTCAGGTCTGTAATAAGTGAGGGTATGCAGGAGTGGATTTGCATCTGCTTTCCAGCAGAGTGAGCCTTCTGGGTCCGAGTTACAGTCCACTCAGTCCTGTCCACCAGTGGACAAAACTGAGGGAAAGCTGGAGAGCAGAAGGAGCAGGCTGAGATGCATCCCTATGCATCTTCCAGGAGCCTGCAGCTCTGACATTATTAGCAGCAGGGAGGCTGAACCTCCTCTCTTCAGTCATCACCCATAGGTTTCTCCTTCATGAATGCAGAAGGGTAGGGGCATGTCTTTAGTCTCCACAGCATCCCAGAGCAAGCAGCTTCACAGAGACTTTCCACACACAGAAATTTTATATTTAAGCTTTCTGGCCAATGGCATTCCTCTTGTGCCTCAGAGCAGCAAGGAGGCAAAAGTAGCCTCAGGCAGGGCTGTCCTTGGCCTGAAGCAAAAGAGGCCGTTAGGCAGGTGATGGAAGAGCAGCTGCTTATTTTGTGGCAAAATCCTGGAAAACCAAGCTGTTGGCTCCCTTGCAGCTAGGAGGGAGACAGCAACTGCTGTGGGGGAAAGTCTCTTCCCAACAGTACTTGTTGCCAGTCCCACTTCTTGTCTTTCTTTGGCCACAGCAGAAACAAGAAATTTGACATCCTCTCTTCATTCTTGCACTCCATTCCAGTTCTCTCTGGCCGCTTCTTTCTGCATGGAAGAGGAAACTTGGTCTTGGACCCTGTACTTGGATGTAGCAAAATTCACCTTTTGGTATCTACCCCTGGCAGAAGCAAAACTGAAGCTGGCTCTTCTGCCTTGATGCTCTAGGTGGTGTTGCCTCAAGGCAGATGTTTGATCTGCTTTGGCAATGTGTTGCAGAGCAGGTGCAGCGTTCAAAGCAGTGGGCTGGCTTGCTCAGTTGCAGTTTTCCTGTGAGTGGATCAGATGTTCCCGTCTCAGCAGAGCAATGTCTACGAAAATGGTGGGAAAACATTGTTGCCATGTGTCATGAACAACCCTCAGCCATCACTGCTTTGAACTGCCTCCTCCTTATGCAAAATGTGGCAACAATGAGACTTTTTCAGTCCAGTTTTGGTGATAGGTCAGATGACTGTAGTGGAATTCTTTTTTTTTTTTTTTTTTTTTTTTTTTTTTTTTTGCTTAGTTTGGCCTATCTGCATTTTGCTTGTTCATTGGCTAATGGAAAACAGGGCTGTACTAAAAAAAAATGTTCTGAGTTTCGGTAGAGATGAGTAAACTTAACTGCAGTATGGACTACGAAATGGTTGTTATTTGGACATATCAAGAGATTTCTTTAATTTGTCTTAGACTGAAGCAGTAAAGTCTAAATATTTGCACTGAATCATCTGTTGGTTCTTGATCAGATTATACAACAAGTGTCCACGATTGGGAATTTGGGTCGGTAGATCCTCCCTAACTACCACCTTTTGGATGGTGATATTGAGAATGATGAGTTAGTATGGAGAGAAGGAAGACACATATGAATTCTTCCTTTCTGCTCTACTGAAAGCTCTCCTGAGTCATGAGATACTCAAACAGGTTCTGGTCAGATAGATAGATGGCTAACCAGCTCTGCTACACCAAAAAGCTCTTTTCCATTCAAGGAAGGGATTTTATCAAATAACTGCTGAGGAAAGCTATTACACAGAATCTAGGTAAGAAGTTCTGAAATCACTTTGATGCCAAATGCATTTATCTGTGCTTTCTGAGGACTCTTGTACTTACTCTCCCAGTGGTGTTTCTGCTTAGTTTCTCTTTCAAGTCTAATTCAATACTTGTGAAGTAAAAGTGGAGAGCACATTTTATTCAGAAGTTGGAGCTTCTGATGTTTGGAAGCGAACTGAAGTGGAAGTAAACTGATGTTTGCAGAGGGTGAAGGATAGTTAGACTGGATGAACTTCTTGTACCTCACTGACTCTCTAGCATGGCAACAGACACAAGCAGGAAGCTGGAACTATGTTTATTCTTTTTCTTCCCCTGCTAGACTCCCAAAGGTACCTGTCTAGAATCGGTGAAGATTGCTATTGATACTGGTTACCGCCATATAGATGGTGCCTTTGTCTATTTCAATGAGCACGAAGTGGGACAAGCCATCCGGGAGAAGATTGCAGAAGGAAGGATCAAGCGAGAAGACATCTTTTACTGTGGCAAGGTAAGAATTGCACTCAGTTTATTTATACTAAATCCAAGATTTCTGTGAATGTACTTTCCTAAGAATGGCAGAGGTTGACATCTGACATGCTTCTAAGCCAAACAGCCTTTATTTTCCTTTCCTAGTATTTCCATAATGTCTCAGAACATTAGGAGCATGCACCGTTTGTTGTGTAACTCAGCAGTCACTGTTGTTCTCAGTTTATAGCTCATTTAGCAGTGGGAACCATGCAACACGCATTCTGCCTGGTATCGTAGGTACCTGCATATTTAGATCATTGTGAGGCTCAGCAGTGCTATTACTGTCCCACATGCTGTGCGGGCACCAGCATTTGTATAGTCACACAATGAGCCTGGTCTGAACAATGATCCTGAAAATGAGTTATTTTCTGTTAGAACAATTCCCCATGTAGATTTGCCATGAGATTGCACAACGAAAGGGGTAGGAATAAGCACGTGTGTGTAAATGCATGTGTGCTGGAGAACAGCAAGTGCTTAAGTTGGCACTATTGCGAGAAAATTACTCATCAAGCCACACCCTTAGTTACTGTATCATCTGTCATTAAGGAGCTCTAGGTTCATGAGTCAACTTACTGGGAGAGAAGGGGTTGCCATACTTTCTTTTTTGATCAACAAGGTTGTTCGAAGTAATACATGAACTACTGAACTATATGAGTTGATGCTCTACTAGAGAAAGGAAAGGGGGAGCAGATAAAAGTTGGTACAAGTACAATTACTAGATCACAGGTATAAGAGAGAGAGCTCACTGCACATGTCTGAATAACACACAATACCCTAATCAGATACCCCAAGAAAGTTAATGGTGCCTGTATACTTTTTAATGGTGTTTAATACCTCACAATAGTCTTCCTGAAGTGCTTCTTTAAGTCATATCAGTCTAATATTTTCCCTTTCTCTTTCCCAAGTAAAATGTAGTCCACAAAAGTTACTCAACTCTTTTGGAAATAAACACCATGGTTCCTAGAGTGAAAGATCCCATGGGAGAAAAGGTCTGTTTTGCTCTGCTGTGAGCAATCTGCTTGAGCTCTATGATCTGGGAAACTAAGCTTTAGACTGGGAAGCTTGCAGACCAAGTGGATTATCAAAGCTATAGAGCAATTTCCAAGCAAAGCAATTTCCAGTCTGTAAAGTATGCAAGTCTTTTCCTAGTCCCCTGCTCAGTTCTCCTGGTAACAATTTTGCCATCCTGAGCAAAGTTGCATGCCCTCGAATTTCCCACCTTTATCAGGATAGTGTCTCAGCTTCACATATGTCAAAAATGTTGATTTGAGTCAGTCAAAATATTTTGTTTAAACTGTTTTACAGCTTCATTACTGCAAATTACCAAAAACACAAAATTGTGCCAAAAATTTAGAACCAGATGTCCTAACGATTTTGAGTCCTTAACTTGGCCTCCTGCTTCCCCTGCTGTTTCCTACTCCCTCCTCCTTCCAACTTTCAAGTTCAGAAAGTGTGTATCCCTTGTTAAAACGTTATCAGGATTCCCAACTTACTTTTTACAATTAAGACTTTCTATATTCATTTGTTTGGTCTAATCACTAGATGATTTTCCTTACTACTTAAAAATTGAACCATTTATAAACAAAACAAAGAAAGGAAGATGCAGTTCCATAAGTTTTTTTTTTTCCTGGAAAAAAATGTTCCCTAAACTGAACAACCTAGCAGTCTCAATGCTGTAATCCGCAATACTATGAGTCAAGAACTATAGTTTCAGCTTTACTTAAAATTATGAGTTGAAATACACATGGATTTGCATTTCTATTCTATGTCTTGTCTGTGCTTGACCACAGGTTTAACCTCAGATGCTTGAGTTGACAGTTCGTTAGAGCACAACTGTAACCTTGAAAAATGCTCAAAGGCAGCAGCAGAAAGCATACTACAACTAATTAAGCCCATCGCAGTCAAAGATTTTCACAGGTCTTATTGGGCATTTACACAGCAGTTCTGAATTCACAGGAAGAGTAGTACTGGATGTCCCTTACCTTACAAGTTTATGTATCTTCAGCTTTATGTACCTTATGAGCTATAGGCAAATATACAGCCACTAATCGATCAATGACCGGCATTAACTGTTGCATTTTCTGGGAAATGTGGTAGATATAATTGATCATTCTTGAAAAGAGCAAGCACAACAAACTCGTGTTTATTTTCAGCCTCTCCGAAAGCAGAAGTGCTGGAAATTCACAGCACTGGATACTCAAGTACCTCTCACAGAGCCTTCCTTAAACAACAGCCTTGCACATCAGAGGCTGGTCCATCAGCAGTGACTAACAGCAGCTTCGCTAAGTGGCAATATTACTGGAATAGTGACTTTGTGCAATTGTGCTCTATTTCCCAGTTGAAATCATCAGCACTTGCACTTGGCTCTTGCTGCTGGCTGGCTGATCAGACAGAGCAGCTCAGTATCCAGAAATTTTAGATGTTTTCTATCAATTGCCAACAGCTTTCTTGGCTTATATAGCAAGACCTATTTGGTCTCCTCTTTCATCCCAGGATATTTCTTTCATTAAGCTAAAAGTAACATTTCCAGGGAATGTGGTGTCCTGAAATGCCAAAGCCAACTGGCAGCTTTGATAGCTCTAACGTCTACATGGGTTCTACTTAGGTAGATATTACAATAACTTGTACAAATCATGAAAATGGTTACGAAACTCTAAGTTTCTGTGGCATCTACGTATTAAGGCAGTATAAATGCTTGCCATTTCTGAAGGGTATTTCTTCAGAACTTTTACAGTTGTTTAAAAAGAAGTTTATTCACTGGTAGGTACTTATTCAACTCTGCTAGCAAAGGCACTTGGAAAGACATCTCTGAAACTAACATACCTCAAGTTATTACATTTCTAAAATAAAGCAACAAAGTAAACTCAAAATGAAGGGTAGAAAGAATCAGTTCCCTAGCTTTATTTAAGCTCAAAAGAATATTCCATTTTACATGTGCATGTAAGAATGGCAAATTCTTCTAGGAAATTCTGTGGAATACCTTAAAACTTTGAGAGCAAGACCTTGTTCCCTTTACTGAAGTAGATTTCAATCAAGGTAGCCAGCGCTTACTATCATCGTCTCTTCATGAACTGCAACATAAAGCTGGGTTTAAGCGTACTATGAATTTCCATATGCTGACCCCATAGGACAGCATCAGACGGGCTTCTCTGGTAACAACTGAGCTTCAGTTTAACATGTCCTTGCTTCTGCTGGCACAACTGAGCAGGCATCTATTCCCTCTCCTGGGCGTTTGAAAAATAATCTGGTCAAAAAAAGTTCTAAAATGCTTTAAATGCTTTACTAAAGTAATATTTACTAAAGTAAATGTTTTAAATAGTTTTTAGCAAACTATAGTATTCTAAAATAATATAGTAGTCCCAAAATACCTTCTAAAATACTTAGTTCTAATACTTTTAGAACTAAAAATATTTTAGTTCTAAAATACTTTACCCAGGCTTCCTTTAACACCTTTAATCACTGTCTTCCAAAAAAAAAAAAAAAAAAAAAGCTGAATTCAAGTAGTTCATGCCTCAAATACTCATTCTATACCTTGGCATGCTGCGATGGTCTTTATTGGTGGCAGAAATGGGTAGGCAATAATTGTACACCAAAAAAACCTGTATTTTCCAACCGAAAGAAGATGCCAGAGATTTCAACACCACTCCAAATGTTAGTTTTGCACACAGAAAGATGTCACACTTAACCTTTAATTGTGTGTTAATACTGGCTTTATGGATCTCAATTGCAATAATCATTTTACAAAAAGCTCTTGGTTACTAACTACCATGGTATGGTTTTATTCTTGCAAGAGATCTGCAATAGCAGAGTTCAATTAGAGTTAACTATGAAAGATAATCAAGTGAGCAAGCAGTTGCAACCTCGGGGGCATAACTCATCAAGGAAACATTTGTCATTAAAAAGAGTGAAAAAAGCTGTGTTTTGCCTAGTCACACCTACTTTACTGTAAGTAAGCAATATTATAACTTTCGGTGAGCATTTTGGGGGGTAAATTAAAACTCTTCCTAGGTCAAGCAATGATTCAGGGTCCATGACCACATGAGAAAACCAAAAGATGCTTTGCTTAGTGTTTGGCTATTCAACAGCTAGCTCACATGATCTCAGCCTCTGCATTAAAACATAAAACTGACCACAGATTTCTTGTGGGAACAGTCAAAGTTTCCCAGTGAAAGCATATGCTTGGAAAGGTCTGAAAACAACGTGGATCTGCCCAGATTCATTGAGCAAGAGTTTGCAATTTGCCCAACTTGGAATAACCTGCTCTAAACAAACATGTGGTGGCTTTACTGTGTCAGCATAGGGACAGCTCTGGGCAGGTATTCACACCTAGCCTCTCTATTTTCCTCTGGAAGAAGAGAGGATAAGACTCCCTTTCCTTTGAGTTGATGTAGACCACCTTGGCTTTACACTATGTGCAATGTGCTTTGTTAGAAGCAAAGAAAAGATGAGAGAAAGAGCTGGAGGAGCTTCGCCATACCTCACAACTAAAAAACATGACTCTGTACTTGTTTCCTCAGCTGTGGAATACCTGCCATCCACCAGAACTGGTGCGCCCAACGCTGGAGAAAACGCTGAAGATTCTTCAGCTGGACTACGTCGATCTCTACATTATTGAGCTGCCTATGGCTTTCAAGGTGAAAATTAGTGCCCTAAAAATTGCACAGTTAGCTTAAAATGGAGTCTTTGTCTAGCATCCTCCATCCAGCTTCCAAATCATGCTGAAAATAGCATTTTGGCCAAATCATAGTCTGCAATATACACTGCCTGCATACACTTCTGTGTGGAGGGGCTTGTAGACCATATGAGAATGTTGCTGACAGGTGTGGGACAGGATCCCTAGAAGGACAGGACTCTTTACCGGGACTGAAAACATACTTTCTACACTACCCTGAAGAATTATCGTAGCTGAAGCAGTGCGTGTGCCTAAATCCTCTCTGAACTATAAGGAGAGAGTCACTAGAAGAAAAAGGTTCTAGCAGCAAAGTTTGGTGAGGGGTAGGTAACAGAGGAGAACCATCAGATGGGTTTCCTTGTTCTGCCCCAGAAAGCAAACACTTTCTGTAGTATTAAAATTATGGGAAAAATGATAGTTACAACCTTAATCTCCTTAACTCAAGTGCTTCTCTCGGACAACTTTCATAGATCACTGTTGGCCCCAAATTCTCTTGCTTTCAAGTATCTGAAAAACTGAAATCCCTTTATTCTGCTGGATCTGGAGAACTTGTCCCTGTACTCACAAACCCTTTCAAGTGCAAGTGTCTGACATATGATTGCATACCTCTCCTGCACCAGCTCACATGGATCCCTGACCTTTCCACTTCCCACCAAGTAGGACCTTGCTGTAGAGTTTTCTGTCTGCTAGTACATGATATAATAACACCCAAATTTGAAGACAGAGCCTCAAAACATGCTTAAGTGGCTTTGAACCAATACAATCTCTTTTCTTGGAGAGAACAGGACCAGGAAATTAGCTAGCTAATTGTTGGGGGAATAGGTAGAAGTAAGCTCTAAGATGGCTATATGTGTTTCTGCAAGGAAGGCAGTTCTACAGTTATTAAAATTATACTCTAATTATGGGTATAAAAACTATGGATTGCAAACTCCCAGAACCACTATATAAAAAAGGATTTAGCCATGTAGCAATCACCTTAGACTTGCAGTTCCTTTTTTCTTGAGGAAACGTTAAGGTATATATATGAGTAATTGGACGCATATTAAAACTTCATATATACGGTCTCATGTATGGAATCCTTTTGAGCACTTTGTAAAAATTCCCACCACTTGCAATTTCCTGTTTCCCCTTACTTCTGTTTGTATTCTTTAGTAGTTCATACTCCCACATAGTGAAGGTCATTGTCTCACAATATAAAGATATAGACAGCTGGCTTTAAAGTAAATGTACATCTGTCTCCCTGAGGCCTGTATCAACAGGCTGAGACACTAATAGTACCAGTTCTAGAACTTCTCTCATGACCCCCTTGAGACAAGAAAAAGCAAAGTCATTTACTGCCTGAAAAAATATACATTTTTGGGGTACCAAAAATAAAAAAATCATTACTTTTTCAATGGTGACAGGTTTTCTGATTTTATTCCCTTTCTCTGTCATCCACACACTTCCCACATGTGGTGTTTGCTTTTGGTGAGGAATGCTTAGGTAGAGCATATTCCTGTTCTGCCCTGCTCTGTAAAAGCTAGCCACTTGAAAGAGCTTTCCTGTCTCCCCAAAGAACTTCTAACAAAGCAGACCTCTGCATGAAATCAGTGAAGAGCATGAGACAAAGGTTGCAGTCCCACACCAATAACCTGGTAAGAAACTTGTCCCTACAGGTCCCAATGATGCAAGCTCTCACAGGAGAGTAGGAGGAATCTGTTTTCCAAGAGCACCACTCAAAGGAATAAAAAGCCACCACCCCAGCACTTCACATGCATCAAAACTGGCTAATATCTGTGATGACTTTAAACACAGACTTGCTAACACCAATCAGCACTTTCCTGTTCTCTTTCTTACACAAATTCCCTTTTCAAGACAACTAACCTTTCCTGCACCCCAGCCAGCTCTCCTTCCTCACTGCACACAGAGGTGGTTTTACCACCAGGTGTGCTTGGTGAGGCAGACACCAGCCAGAACATGCCTTTTCCTGGCCACTGCTTGCCTCTGCCCAGGGAATTCCTTTCTGCCAGCAGGTTGTTTAGGTGGCTCCCTGGTCAGATGATGGATCAATCAATGAGGAGCTACCTGTGCACTAAATCACCTCTGAAAGTCCCTTCTAAACTGAATTATTCTATGATCAAGCAAGTTATCTTAGCCTTATATTGAGTAGCCTGCTGTCATGCATCTCCCTGTAGGCCTAATCAGGCCTAATCATTGTGGAAATACACAGGAACTGGTACCTCCAGACTGAGTCAAGATAAGTTCATATTCAAGATACTTTTCATCTGACTTTGCTTGCTTTTTAGAACATGATTGGTAGAAACAGAGAAAAAATGAGGGGTTAATAGAATTGCTAACCATTGAGTAAAAAAAAAAAAGGTAACGTTGAAAAAAAGTTATTGAACTAGAAATGGAACAGAGTAAACAGTTCTGAATTCAGAGCTATCCCCTGAACTCAAGGATGTCCATCTGCAGTGCCTCGCTAGAATGAGCCTGTAGTCTATGTATGTTCTGATGGGATATCATGGGGTGGAATGGGGTGTTCCAAAATACTAGGAGTGGTTTTGTAAATAAGGCATCTGCATCTACGTTATGATGGCAAATAGTATGCCTTCTACACAGTGGAGAAAAAAAAGAAAAAGTATCCAACAGTCACCTATCTCCTTCCAGTCAAGTTTTTGGGTTTTTTTGCTTCTGTTTTGTTTTGTTTTCCAACAAGACATAGCAAGAATAGGCAGCAGGTCTTTGTGGAATTTGTTGAGGAAAGCCAGCACATTTGAAGGAGACAGTCTTATGGTTGCAACTTAGACCTGGTCTCTGAAATCTGAAGCTGTGTTTTCTGTAGGCTCAGTTTTCCCATGGAATGTCTTGAATTTGAAATTCTTGACTGAATTGGGTGGTGTCTGCAGATCATATTAGTCACAGACGCATGTTCCCAAGGAATTACCATGTCAACATCTTGTATACAGTCCTTTGAAATGTATCTATCTGCCTGAAGTCAGATTGAGTATCAACCATCACAGAAGAGTTTTCTTTGAAAGAAAAGTGAAATTAGGATCAAACAGACAAAAGAAGAGAGCGCTAAAGCATTGCCTTCAATAGCAGTGAAATACCCAGAAAATAAGAGAAAATAATATTCTTAAGCACCAGATATGAGGTCATAAGTCATCCCTGAAGTGCTGTTTATGCAGGACAGAGATAGGAAGAAAGAGCTGCTAGTGTCCAAAGAAAAATGAATAAAGCACTTTAAAGGTTCATGGCACATCCTATACCTGTGCATTCAGTCCGTTTTCTAGTAGCTTGCAGAAATGGTCCCTCCAGCTGGAACTGGAAGCTGAACTGGTATTCCTCCCAAATACCCAAGCAGGGTGTGGCAGAGGGAAAGGAAGAAGGAAGGAGGGAAGGGAAGAAGAGGAAAACAAAATATATATTTGAGTCAGTACTCTAACCTGGTGCTTTGGAAAAAAAAAAAGTTCCTTTGGATGCCTTACCCTAAGGGTCAGAAGTTTATTGAAAAATAAGGCCATCCTGGAACTCCTGAGTATGCACTCATATGATAGTTCAGAAGTGCATCCAAGGACTTTCTATGATGGGCAGTTGCTGGAGGATGTGGTAAGACCAGCATGAGTGACCTGTTGAACTTAAGGCGCTTCAGAAAGCATTTCAAATTTTGTTTTGCTAGTAGAAGCAGACATTGTGGAAAATCTTTGTTCTGTGGAGTGACTTTTTTTTTTTTTTTTGTGGTTTTGCTTTTCAGCCTGGTGATGCGATCTACCCAAAAGATGAAAATGGAAAATTTATCTACCATGAGACAGACTTATGTGCCACTTGGGAGGTAAGTGATCATAACATTCACTTATGCTTTAAAGACCCGGATCCTCCTCTCAGCTTTACTCGGGGCCTTCACAAACAGACCTGAGGCATGCTGATAGGCTAAATGGATCAAATTCTGCTAGCTCCATGGATAAATTTTGACTCCTGCCTAGAGGGATGTCGCTTCTTGCCATTGCTTAATTAATCTTAAAAAGAAAATAGAATATTAGAGACATCTGACATCCACATTCCTTCATTCATAGAGTGCATTTACTAGCTATCTGTAGCTTTGTTTCAGGCTCTTCTGCCTATCAGATCTTTGCAGCAGGAGAAAGTTAGAGCTCTGAAGAAAGAAGGGAGTGGATCCTTCTCAGAAAGGAAAGTTCTCCACCTTCAAGAGAAAACTAAATTTGCACTAAAGCTCACCATTAAGATAAAACACAATATAAGATATCAAAACAAGTTCATTCACTTCTGATTTTAGTTACCAAATGAGGATGTAAAGCTTTTCTACTTACAAAACAAGCAGGGAAGTAACATTTTTGTGAAGGATTGCATCCTGAATTTGTTTGTGGTATGCTCGAATCCTGCTGATAGATGTCTCATTAAGCCTACTGCCAACTAGCCTCAGAAGCTCAGGTAAAGCAGAAAGTGAGAGTAGTAGTCTCTTCACCTACCTGTCTTCTGAAGCCCTAGACTTTAAACCATGGCCGAAGGTGGTCATCTCTCCTTCTGCATCAGGTATGCTTCAAAAGTATCACTAATTCAGCATGATTTATGCTAAGAGCACCCCAAGGGCTCCCACATGCTCTATTTCAGCTTGCACTGTCCAGAGCTGGATAGTCATGTCCTGATTTAGCTGTGCTTGAGACTTAGTGAATACAAATGGAGATGCAGGAGGAAACTGAGTAGAGGTTCAGGCTGCAATGGAGCCCCTGGGGTGCGCTTGGTTTTCTCCTGGCAGCTGAGCCACCAGACAGAATTTCAAGACAGACAGGGATAGCTAACTCTGTTATCTGTTTATGTCACCCTGTCTGGGGCTGATGCACTTCATTCCTCTGATTCACAAGCCAGTTGCTCTAATGTTAAAAGCAACAGCTGTCTGAACAGTATTATGTTTTTATCTTCAAACTTGTGCTTATTGTAAAGGATATATTGTTGTAGCAATTCTCTCTTCAGCTAATAAGCCAGAAGAAAAATAGCCGGCAATGACTGCTTGCAAATAATAGCTTCAGTCTAAATAAAGCTTGCTAAACTCAATCCAGATAATTTCACTGTTTCAGTACAGTGTTCACAAGCAAAAATGACTCCAGATGACTATATTTGCTGACTCGTCACTGTGTGATACAAAGCATATGAGGCCAACTGGAGGTCATCAAATATATGATGCCTCTTACCTCCCTGCTCTCAGTTCCTGTGAGATAGAAAGCACTAACAAAACTGTCAGAAGAGGCCTCCAGCTCCAGTGGAGGGGGCAGCAGTGGTGGGGTCTGCTTTGCCTCAAACAGCCACTGAATCATTTGTGTGCAGTCTCTGGGAGCACATGGGAAGGCTATAGCAAATGTTAATGACTCAGAAGATGAAGCTGATCAGGAAGCCTGAGGAATGTATTTATAGCCTGTATTGATAAAGCTGCCTTAGCTACTAGGACATAATTGAAAAGCATAAAATCTAGAATTCCTCTCTTCCACCTTTTTCTTCTACTTTGTACTGTATATTTTTTCATGCTGGTTTTGTAATGGACTCTACTAGATACTTAGGTGATTTAACTAGCTAGAAACTTCATATAGAGAAATATCATGCAGTCAAAAGGAATGAACTGAGTGACCGTGAAAGGAATCTGTTTTGTTCACTTTCCCTTCTTCAGCTTTGAAATAGTGCTAAAGCAGCATAAATTTAGCAAAAGTCTTCAAGCAAATATCTGACACTTAAATATCCATATCTCAGATGTATCTTTCCACATACTACTTTCATGGGAGTTATAAAACATGAGGGTTTAGTCTGGAAAATGGGTCAGTGGATACTGAGATGAGACCAGCAGCATGGCAGGAGCGCTCATGGTAATTTTGCTGATAGCTCTGCTATAGGAAGGGACCATCAAGAACCAGATTATGCTTCACGTATCTTTCAAACATATGCTGCAAGGAACCAAGTCAGTATTTGGGACTCCATCATTCTATGCTTTCTTTGCAGGCTATGGAAGCATGTAAAGATGCAGGCTTGGCAAAGTCCATTGGAGTATCTAATTTCAACCGCAGGCAGCTGGAGATGATCCTGAACAAGCCAGGACTTAAGCACAAACCTGTCAGCAACCAGGTATGACCACAAGCCAAGGTCAGTGGCTGCAATAGGGCCACTGCTGTATTGAAAATGCAAAGGCTACAGAAAGCCTAAGCTGCTGTGTGCCGAATGGTGACGTATGGTTTGCCACAGCTGCTGCACTCCATACTGTCACACTTCCATTTCTAACTTGAAAATATTACTCATGCTATTTAGGCTAACGATAATATTTGAAGGTGCTGGAACAATCTCTCTCCTCAGTTCCTGCTCCAGGGCTATAAAAGTTGCACCTCTTTGCCAAGCTCCATAGCAAGCTTGGATGCTGAGTAAATGCAGGTTTTAAGCCTCTGCCATGTACCTTATTCCAAGTCCAAAACGTTCCCAAGACAAACGATTCAGGGCTAGCTAGTCATCAGTGAGGCCATGTCTACCTCAGCTGACACCAAACAAAAACAACCCTAAATATCAGAGAACCTGAGTCACTCTCAGTTTCCTGGGTTTAACAGCCATTAGAGGTAACTCCTGAAATTCCTGGACTTGCTCTCCTGTGCCCTTTCCTTAAGAAGTTCTGTGAGAATTGGAGAAAAACCTATTGACAAGGAGACCCCATTAAGACTTGGGCTGAATCTGTGAAGAGGGTAGGCATGTCTATGTTTTAAGGCAGTAGAGCTTAAAGAAGGAGGTAAGTGGCAAAGACCCGTCTGAATGCTCAATACCATTGATTCTGGCATTTGGTAGTTCACTCTATTTGTAAAAGTCACTGAGAAATTTTTCTGACTCCTCTGACACAAATGAATATCCACGTTAGCAGTAGCAGAGGGGACACCAAAGGCCACCTAAGAAAAGGAGAGTTTTGCCACCCGCAGTCTATGACCTGGAGGACTGGGACCTGTACCCAGCAGCACAGGGAGCTGACCATAGACTTCGCTGCTGTATTTTGCCTACAGAGAAGGGGCAGCCTGCAAGAGAAGGAAATTCTAACACCTCTGGCTAGTGTTAATGTGGGTACAAAATGCAATTGCTCTCTCTGAAGTGCCCCTAAGACTGTACCAAGCACTGCTGCAGCTTCCTGAAATCAAGGGAAACTGGGAAAAAGGTTAAGCCTAGCTTAGAACTTTGCACCAAGTAGCTGAAAGCAGTGTTTGCCCTGTCACCTTGTAGATATCCCTCTCCCAGAAACTGAGAACACAACCAGAAAATCCCTACCTACAAAGCAATGAACAATGCACAGTATTTGTAATAAATACGGAAGGATAATGCTCATAACAAGGTATTACCAAGATGTCTCACATTTCACACACTCCCCTTCAGAGTTCTGTCTGAGTCAGCTCATGTCAGCACTTCCCCTAAAAACAATCTCAGATTAGCCATCATGAATGCAAGAAGCAGAGAAAGACCCACATGAGATGGGGAGGCTTCTCAGACTCTAGTTAGCTTCTCCCACCTCACTTATTGCTACCTTTCCACCAGGGACCAATAAAAACTGTCTGAAAACAAATTACAACCACAGATGTTAAACTACTACCCACTAAAATCAAATCAAATCAAGTCCATCATCATCACCCAGTGCTGAATGATTAGGACAGTAATCATAGAGTGAGTTTACTTATTCCTGAATTTCCTGATATCCCTTCTTGCAACTTAAAAGTCATCTCTCGTCTGTAACTCTCACATACATTGGAACATCCACTTCTGTATCTAGTCCTACGAATTAATCATTCTTTCTGTATTCTCTTGTAGGTTGAATGCCATCCCTATTTCACCCAACCTAAACTCTTAGAATTTTGCAGACAACATGACATTGTTATTGTTGGGTACAGTCCACTGGGAACCTCAAGAGATGAAACATGGTAAGTCAACATATTTCTTTCTAGTAGTAGGGCTGCTTTACATGTAAAGAGTAATAGATCTCCAGAGTTGGATCTCTGCAGAGTGTCAAAATTATTTTGAGAATGTAGACTTGCAACACTGCTGCTGTATTCTATCGTCAAGAAGTCCTGCCAGGCAGCAGGAGTTCTGCTACCAAAAAGCAAGTGGCTATAACTGAGAATGCTGAGATTTGCATGAGGAAGTGCAATACAAGTCAACATGAGGACATCAGATAGGATGGAGGACTGTCAAAGTCGTTTTCTTAAATGTTCCAGAGCTTCTCTTTCATCTTCACACTACTTAGGCAAAGGTGCAGCATTACATCCAAGAATAGTAGATGATTGTATCTTTTAGCATAAAGATGGCAAGATAATTTCTTTTTATCATTTTGTTCCAGGGTAAACGTGTCCTCCCCTCCTTTGCTGAAGGACTCTGTGCTGAATGCCATTGGCAAAAAATACAACAAGACAGCAGCACAAATTGCTTTGCGTTTCAACATCCAGCGAGGGGTGGTGGTCATTCCAAAAAGCTTCAATCCACAGCGCATCAGAGAGAATTTCCAGGTAATTCCTTAGTCAGCTGGTGCATGGCTACTTATGTTGGCTTGGCTTCCATGGAAGGTCACTTCCAAATTTCTTTGTATAGACAAAAGACTTTATGACTGTCAAGCTTTGGCAAAATTGATCCTTTTTGTCCCTCTTTCTTAATGCTACTATGATGAAGCAATGACAATGCAAAGTAGAGAGGAAATTCTGATGACTCTAAAACCCTGCAAATGGCTAAAATTCCGGCTGATAGTATATACTGGAGCACCAGTTGTTCCACTGAGCAACACAAGCGAGATTTAACAGGTCCACAGTCTTGGGTTGCTGGCTGTAGGTGTTTCAGGAATGACAGATTTATGACAGATTTTTTCTGCCCCAAGTTCAGGTATGCTTCAGCCTTGTTGTTGAAGAGAAGACTGGGAACACTGGTGCACCAGAAAGGTTCATAATCATCAGGAAATGATAATTGACACCACCCAGTTGAAACATGTGCTCCTATGACTCTTGCAGTGCTCTGAACTGCATTGATTCCCACCCCACTTCTTCCAACAGAATATTGCATTTGAAGCCAGCAACCAGTAGTTACCAGACTGCCATTCTCTTCTTGGAAGAGAACATAGCCAATATGACTAGACTTACTCATGTCTTCAAGATATGCATATAAATGAAAGCAAACTCTTTTTTTTAGTTTTTTTCCTGAACTTCAGAAATCTGGAACATATTAGTATTGATGTTTTTTGCAACAAGAAATGTTAACTTATTCCTAATATTTTCTTCCATTAGATCTTCGACTTCTCTCTCACTGAGAAAGAGATGAAAGAAATTGAAGCCCTGAACAAAAATGTCCGTTATGTGGAATTGTTGATGTAAGTCCAGGATAAACCCTATATACCTACTAAACACTCCTGTTTTCTCAGAAGCTCTCAAAAATCACTTGCTTTTAATATATTTTCTTTTTGTATAAATAGTCTTATTTTAAGATCTGACTTGAATGTCAAAGAAAATGTGAGAGCTCTTTAATGCAGTTTTCAATATGTACATGGACCACTTGCAAAAACAAATGCACAGTACTTTCTTATGGCTCAGATTTCAAAAGCCCACCTAGTAGAAGATGACTGCATCTGGGTGTCTCTTCTCTGTTCTATCTCCTTAAGCACTTTCCACTTTACACTGTAATGAGTATCCATCTAGGTGGCCCTGTTTAGCCACAGGCTGTCAAAACTGAACTTCAAACAGACTTACTTTCCTATCTTTCCCCTCCTAGCACTCAGCAAGACATGTTGCACCACAAGTGCTGTTGCTTGTGGATTGCAACCTTAGTATTTCCATGGGCAACTTGTCCTAAATTACCAGGTGGAAAGCTAAGAACTAAATAACATTATCTGAATCCACAACAGTATCGGAAACCTCAGGGCTAGCTCAGGGAGATCTCTATTCCAACTCACTTACAAGGGTTTAGTCAGGAAAATGAAATTTGCCAACCTCACTTCCTTGTAAAACATGATACGTCTTACTGACCACAAGAGGTCAGAAACTTGGTTTCTACCTTTCATCTGAAGTTGACTTCTTCAGCAATCTGCCTCTTCTGCTGTCATGGTGAGTTGTATCTTCCTACATGAAAGACACAAAAACATGCAGGCTGTTTAACTACTAAATCACTTCCTAATTACCCCTGAGAACTAAAGAGGCTTGATCTCTTGCTGCTTGTTAGCTAGACCTTACTATCCAAAGAAATTTTGCTTCGCTTGTAAGATGGACTTCCCTAGGAAGGTAAGATTGACTCAAGGTTTGATATTCTGGAGAATGAGGCAATTTGTTTTTCCTTCAGCTCAAGACTGTCTACAGTTTGTGGCCAAACTCTATGCTTTCCCTTTTTCCAGGGCATAAATGTATAGCCAAATGCTAAAGGGATTGATTTCCCTTAATTTCTCCTGTAACCTTGGATTATCTGTTTCTTGCCAAACTCTAGTGTGCTCAACCACTAATAATAATAAAAAGTAGGACAACAATTTCAACAGCACTCTAAAACATCAACTATTACTCAAAGGATGGGCAGTAATGTTACAAAGACACAAAAAAAAACACTTAGCTTACTACATAAATATGATTGGAAATACAAACTAGGTTAAGACACCATAATGCAGTTCATCTTTCACATTTAAGCTCAGCCAGGTGCTCTAAAGCTTTAGCTTCTTAAAATTTAAAATAGCTTTCCATCAATTATCAAAGCTTATTTCCAGAAAGCTTTTCACAAATTGCCTTGCAAATTCTTATGTGTATTTTGGTATTGGAAATTCTTTATTTTTTATTGCTAAGTTTTAAGCCATAATATCATTTAAACTTTGTTAGTGAGAATATATATGAAAAATAACCTTGGTACAAATACAAGAATCCTTTCCAGAAACAAAGTTAAAGGATGGAAATGCCCACAGGATGAGAACTCCTACACCACTCATCCAAAACTAATAAAAGGAAATGTTTTGCTGTATTAGAACAAACTTTATGATGGAAACCCACTGAGAATAAGAAAAATAGGACATATAGAATATATATCGGTTGCTGCATTTTTCACAGAAGTACCAGATTTGGGGAAAACAGTTAACTATAATCTGGCTTCAGCTGTGAATAATAGCTTCTTGGAAAAGTGAAGCTGCCATGTAAGGAATAGCTAAATCTGTATTTGCCAACCAGTGTGTTCTTACACTAAGTATCTGGAATGAACACTGCAACAGATGACTTGCCAGGGTAGAGAGCTTTCTTCTTTCATCCAGCAATAGGTATCTGGAAAGGTCAAACGATCATACAGCAAAACTTCTGATTAGTCAACTTTGTTGAAAACTCTCCATTGCTGTGATGCAATGGAGGTGGGAATGGAAAATGCATCTTTTCTATGGCTCTTCCAGCTATCAATGAACATAGGTACTGTGTGAAAATCTCTTGTTACAATAGTGTGGGTACTGGATTACCAGTAGTGTGAGTATATTCCATTCCTATGTGCCTTCCTATTGCATTAACTGAAATGTGTTAGAAAGCTAAATACCTGATCAGAAAATGGAGTTTTTGCAGAGATATAAATACTCCAGCAGATCATAGTCGGAAATGGTTTCTTTCTCCCTGGGGAAACAGGAAAACATATTAGGATTGGTGACTTTTGTATTAATCTGCTTGATTTATTCTCCATCTGGTGTATTCTCCATCTCTGCTATGGATGTTCTTCCTTGCTTGGACCAGTTATTTGAAGCCACATCATCTCCTTTGTGTGAATCCTTTTGCTACATAAGAGCAAGACCTGGGAACATTTAAGATAGATCTGATTAACAAGCTTTCTCTGTAGACGGAAAATAGAGATTAAGACATTGGCAAACCAGACATTGTCAAAGGAGGGGGAAAAAATATAAAACATTAAAAAACAAGCAAACAAAAAAAAAGCAAAACCAAAACCCAAAGAGCTGTGTCTTGTTTTTTTGAAGTCAATCTGTTAATGTGTAAACAGTTCGGCTTGGCTGAGTATCAGAATGAAATGTTTTGACACAACCATTTTAAAATATTTGATGCCTTCCAGTTAGCTAACTTCAATATTGTGAAATATATCCTTCTCAGATTGGAACAAATACAGCTGGAACAATTGCCAGTATTTGATGTGCTTTACTGTAAGGCAAGGCAGCCAGCTGCCACAGTGCACCTGAGAGGATTCTCCAGAAACTTTTTTGCTGATGGAAAATGTTTGTCAAGCCAGTGCTTGTGCTTTAGCACCATCTTCTCAAAAAGCAACTCTTTCTCTCCCCAGTCTGTCAAGTCATGGACGAAGTCACTCTCTTCTTCACCTGCAATTGGCCCCAGAAATTTACCTGTTGACTAGTAAAATGTTCCTGCATCATGCATCTCAGGAGGCATTCTCTATGAAGTCCAAAAATTCCCACAAATTCCATCTCTCCCCCAAAACAAGTGTCATCTAAGCTCACTGTAACTAGTCCTATTACCTAGGCAGAGCGCCTGTACCTAGGGGAGCTAGTAGGCTGGGACAGGGACATGTCTAGCCTGGATATGGCAGCCACATGGAGAAATGACCATGGCAGACCAAGACTTTCTCATGCCAGTTCTAAGCATATAAGCCAAAGTTTCTTGTCAGATCTGCTATCTCCCTTATTTAGGGCCCTTATTTAGACTCCAACTAAGAGGACTTTTTAGATATTTGAACAAGGAAGTATTCCTCTTCCACCACACATACATATATAGCAAAACCTTCCACCTTCTCTACAAAACTTCCACAAGTAGGGGTTAAACCCACAAATACAGTGAGAATAACTGACCTTCAAAATCTTTCTCTCTCCCTCTCTCCATCTGCCTTCTCTATCCCCCTCCTATCATCTGCCTTTAAAGAAAGACCTTTCTATAAGAAAGATTCATAAACCTGGTGAAAAAAATGGTCCTTCATTGTGCTCTCCTTAAAGCCTTCCATGAACAGTGGGTTTTGCAGAGAAGAGAATTGCTAGGAAGAGAAACAGAAGGCATTCGCATCAGTGACACAAACTCTTGCTTCTCCCGAGAAGCTCACTTGTTCAATCTGACCTCTCCACAGGTGGCGTGACCATCCGGAGTACCCCTTCAGCGACGAGTACTGAAAACAAAGTGCATCCAGGCAGGTTCCTAACTCGATGTCATCAGACTTCATTGAAACATACCCAATGTTTGGTGCTTCAATTTTACAGGAGACTGTAAAAATCAGCATTAAAAACATGAAGTTTGCCTCCTGTTCTGTTGTCAGTCCTTTATTGCTACTGAAAAGTAGCTCAATTTAAGCAATTGAGTCTAGGTTTTTTGGTTTAGAAGGCTTAAATTCTCCCTTGAGCATATACTAAAACTGAAGCTCTCTCTTGCAAACGGCTTCACTAGTTCACTAACCAAGTCATCTTTGTTATATGAAGACAATTCTATGTGAGATATTCACTTGAATTTGAAACAAGAATTCACATTTCAGTAGATGTGACCGTAACTTTTTTCCTTGACAAGCTCAAATGAAAGAAAGTTAGGTATTGCATAGTGCTGACTTGCCACATTTTTTATACAACTTGGTGTAGTCAGCCTGGAGCTAGTACTAGTGTAGATACTTTTAGAGAGTCTCATCAAGATAAAAGCCACTTAACCATCTTTATTGCTCCACAAATGATGATTCACTGAAAAAAAAAAAAAAAAGTCCGTTCACTTTTTAGTTCTGTAAGAATTCCTGACCAAGACATCACTGAATTAGGAAAGTAATTTTAAAGTCAGAGAAAGTTGCTTTTAATAACACTGTCTATCAAACAGAAATTACAGAATACTAGCAGTTCCCAGAAAGGGTAAGGAATGAGGCAGAAGGAGCCCTGCTGAACCCAGGCCACTCATTTGAAACTGCCATGGCTCTCTGAAAAGAGGAGACTAAAATGCAGACATGAGAATAGGGAAGGGTCTAACTCATTCTACATGGATTTCTTTTTCAGAGCTTTGGTTTGCTAAACAAGCTGCTTTCCAGCCAAAACTTGAATCCGTGGAAGGCTGTTTTCCTTTCCTGCAGTGCTCAAGCACTCGAGTTCCTCACATTGTTGGGAATAAAACCCTAAAGTGTTGAGGAAGAGACTAAGTCATACAGAGAGACATATTTTTGACCCACTTCTCCAATGGCAATACACAAGTTTAAGTACATGAAATAATCAGCAGTCTATAGCATCTGCTTATATTTATTATAATCATCCCTGAAGTGACTAGGTTAGGAAAAAGGGGAAGCTGCAACTCATGGAGTTACTTCTCTTGTAATGTGGTAGGTACTCCTAAGAGCTGAAGTAAAGAGGTACAGGGATAACATTTCACGGGAAGAGCAGTCAGGACTTTCGAATGGGTCTAGTGATAACCCAGACTTGGATGAGGCTAGACAGGCTCCTAAGAAATCCAGGCTCTTCAGGGAAAATGGTCTTTGCATAGCATTTATAAATCCTCAGCAGTGTCAATGAATGAATGCTCTGCTTGTTGGAAGTTATCCAATGGTTGACCAAGTTTACCCCATTTTGTTCAGTCACCCATAGAAACCAGAAAAAGGAAAGGGGGTGCTGAGGAGGAGGAGGAGGCATTAGAGGCCTGCCAGGTATAGACCAACATACCTTCCCCAAGGTCAGGTGGATCTCGGCTCCCATGGGACTGCAGAACTGCTATCACAGCCCTCCTGCCTTGGAGCGTCTGAAGGTCTGGCCAAGAACTTAGAATAGCCAAGTCTGAATTGAAGTGTCAGAGAAGAGCACAGCTACTGACATACCCAGCATGCTTTTCCTGTTGCTTCTTTGCTTTAAAGTTTTAAATAGAGCTATAGGGACTTCGTTACTTAACAGTGGCACTGTGCAAGTTTTTATAACTTGACCAGGTCTGTGTCTCTGGCTGCAGTCAAGGTCTCCAGCCAGCTTTGACAAAGCTCTTGTATTCTAAGCTGAGCAACTAATACTCATCTTAAACGCTCACACCAAACTCTTCCCAGCTATCTACTGCTTTCAAACATCCTCCACAAAGTAGGCAGGATGTAAGGGTCTAATAAGTCAACACCCTTTCATGTGACCTTGTAAATGTGAGTGAAGAAGATGATAGATCAAAGCCTCTCTAAGAGGAAATACCCCATAGTCAAGTCTTCACTGTATAGAGTTAACATGCAGGATGGATTGTGAGAGTTCCTCTCGTCCCAGTCCTGCTAGCAAATCTTTTTATTTATTTATTTATTTTTATTTTAATAGAATCCTCCTCCTCCTCTGTCTTGCCTCATTTGAATCTGATGAAAAGGATTCAGCCTTTTCCCGGGGCAAATGCTTCCATGCTCATTTTCATCTGTTATGAAACTGCTACTGACGTCTAGCCTAGATTTTTCACCGCTTTGCTCAGTTTCAGACCGTTGCTCCCCATTGTTCTCCATCTTGCTCTACAAATAAAAGATTCAGAGGAGGGAAAACAAATGGCCCTGCAGATGGGCCTTCAGAAAGGCATTCCACAAGCCTCTGCACAAAGAGACAGAAAAACCCCAACCCCAGCTCCCCATACACTCCACTCGCATCTAGCAAATTTGAGAGTCCCATTTAATGCTCTGCCTAATGTGAAACACATCTCCTGGGAACACTGCATGCAGCCCTGCTCCAGCTGGATGGGTCAGGCATGGGCAAAGAGGGCTCAAGAGGAGAACAAATTTGCAGTGGGAGAACTCTAAATAACCTGAGGAGTCCAGACTCTTCCTATAGCTGCAAAGTGAAGTGAAATCCAGACCGAAGAAGCTTGCTTTGATATTGTTGAAGTAACTTCATGCATGTGGAAGGACAACTGAGGCAGCATTTCAGATTCTTTTTCAACCCAAGAGCTGCTCTGGCCTGGCCAGAGGAAAACCAGGTGATATTCTCCTGTCCACGGCAGCAGTAAATCAGTCGCCACAAGTCTGTTTGAGAGCATGGGCTTGTCAGAGGAGGAAGGATTCCCAGCTAGGAACAGAACGCAAGCTTTGTGACGGACAGTTGAGCCCTTTCTTGGACATATTTATTCATGTTCAATAGATGAAAAAAGAAAGGAACAGTCCAACAGTTATCATGTAACACACTGATATTACTCCTCTATGAGATACAGTAAGTTGAATTTGTTTCCCCATGGAACTAAGAACTAAGTACCTGGGTGTGATCCCATTGCAAAATGGATGCACATCCCGACCTTTCTGAGTCCTGTGGGTGCCCACAAGGTGAACAGGGTAAACAGTAAGGAGGCGGAACGGGATGGGCCCTGCATGTGTTTTACAGCCTTTAATCCAAAGGGCATTCTTTAATATATGTTACACATTTTTATGCCACAAAGCTATTGAAATAGTTTACAAGGGTCAGAAACATGTGGGAAGATGTGGGATTTTTTGCACATTACAGTATTTGTGGGTCTTGTAAAGATATTCAACAGCACCAAGACTGCTATTATCTCTAGTTAAAATCACCCTGTAAGCAGAATCAAATGTATTTTTCAGTTAATCTTCAGTTTATTGCATGAAACACTTAAAAAAGTGTGGAGACAAAGCCAGTGTTTGTAGACTCACAGAGAAGAGAAAGCAGATGCTAGGGAAATGCTAAACCTCTCTCATGTCTGCGTAAGCAGACAGAAGACACATTTAAATCCCTCATATCTTGTTCAATAAGACCAACTTCTGGATTTAAGATAAGCCACCACATTCCTCATTGTGAATGGCACCTCTCACTGCCTGTTGCCATCCACTGAACTGAAATGCTTTTTAATGCTTTTAAATAAATTGATTTGGCATTTGCAAGACCCCTTTCTGAAGAAGGGATGGAGCTGCTGTTTTTGCACATATTTTGTCCAGTTCTCAACAACATGTATTTCATAAGACTCCTGTAGAAAAGCATTCAGAGAAAGAAGAAAGTCTGTAAAAGAGTGACATGTTAGAATGAGATTCAACAGGCTCATTTCACTTGTGGCCTAAACTACAAACAGATTTGCCTTTGGAGGCAGAGTATCAGCACACAGTTGGGTACTAAGTGCAGTTTTTATACAAATTGATTCTTAGCAGTGCCATATTTCAGATCTTCCCAACATCCTACTACCCTGGAGCAAAAGCCCTAGCTTATAATAAAGGGTTTTGAGAGTGCAAAAACAAAAAAGTTCATTTTAATTTTTCAATGCCAGACAGACTCCTCAGGGAACCTTAACTCAATATGCATGAGCAATACTCACAACAGGGCAACACATTGCAAATAAAATGCAAAGTAGAAACAAATGGGGGGAAAAAAAGGAGAGAAGAAGGGGAAAAGGGGTAGAAGAAAAAACATACACGAGTGGGTAAACATTTACACAGAGAGAAGCACTACGCAAAGCTGCTTGGTTTTGCTCCTCAGACACCAAAGCTACCTAGTTGGAGGCATCAGATCTGTCCAAGTTCATCAGATGTAGCAAAGTCAAAATTCTGCTCTGAAATTTTCTAGGTAAGTGAAATGAGAGCTCAGGTCAACCTTGAATGTATCTCCAAGTAGCCTCACACATAAACTGGAAAGGTGGAAAAGGCTGTGCAAATCACGTTGCTCATGACACAGGATAGGCTCCTAGTATCATACATTCAAGCACATATGAATGAGGAGCAACAGCTGACTCAAGACTTATGCCAACATAGCAGCATGAGACAGAGGCATGAGGCAGCAGCATGAGACACTTACTACCAGGAACATCATCCAAAATTGTCTCTTCCATCCCAATTAACCTGGGTAATATCATTCCTCCAGGTTGGGAGAGAAAATGAGTAAAGCTCATGCATTTTTGTCTTTGAATGTTTTCTCTGGAAAACCTCTCCATTCCTTGTGCCGCCTTGCCTTAGCTTCCAGCTATGGAGTGTAAGCGTGTTGTGAGAAAGGTTTGCCAGTATGGTGTTCTCTGCTAGCGCAGGTGCTCCAAATTTGTGCCTCCTATGTAGTCCAGAATAGTCCAAATTAGTTGTTTGGCAGTATCCCTTGCACTGCTTCTCTCTGCTTATCTACAATAGTAGGACTGGCATCCTGCATCTCCTTTTCTAGTGTAAGAAGGAGATTCCCTTTACTTTATCAGTGCACTGCCTGCACTTGAGGACTTTCTGCAAGGTACCTCCAACATTTGGAAAAGTACTTCTTATTTGCAGTTAAGAAATCCATATCTACATACGACAAGGTAATACCTTCCAGGACCCTAGTGAAGTATAGCCCTACCAATATAGAGGGAAAAAAACACCAAAGCAAAGAAGTAAGAAATGGTGTATTTTGAAATACCAAAGTGATTTAAGGTCTCTACTCAACCTTCTCTAGGTATGGCATTCAGAGCACACCAGCACCCGTAATTTCCTTGTCAACCTAAACCTCTCCTGTCCAGAAACCACCAGTTTACTTGGCTCACACCTCTGCCTTCATGGCATTCCCAGGAATGGTTTGTCTTGCTTGCAATACTTCGAAGAAATAGGTGCCTTAATTTCCAGCCACACACTGTGAAAATATACCACAGCTCCCTTCCCTCAACACTTAAAGCACTTCAAAATGATGCAGAAAATCAGTTTCAAACCCTTAGAGGGTCTCAAATATACCTCTCTCACCTCATCCAGTTACCAAGCTGCATAGCCTTCTGGAACGGATCAATCTCGAGCCACCCCATTGAACTTTTCAACTTTGCATGAGAAATTCTTAAGGGAAAAAGGGGAAGGACTTGGTAGCTGACAAATACAATACAATTCCTTGGGAAGAAAGAGGCTTGCATTTCAGTCTTCACTCAGTTTACTACTGACTATAAAATACTCCCACAGAATGAGTCCTAGGATCAAGGCTTCCCCTCTCTTGTACAGTGGCTCATTCTTAGAAAAAGTTGTTCTCTCTGGTATTGCCTTCAGACATATACTAGTTCTGTTATCAGAAGGGGAGTTATGGAGTCATGAAATATGTTATACTCCGTATATTGGGAGTATGGGAACCTTCTATCATGGTATGAACAAACATGATTTTTCCTTCTTTGCATTTCTAGGACTTATTACTGTGGTAAGACAGCATCACTTACCAGAACATTCCTCCCCAGCAGCCTCCACAGAGATACTGCGGATCGTGCTGAACTAAGAAATGCGTGCTTGCACCTTCCAAATAAATACCTCTCACCCAATTGCTCCAGTCCTCCAAAGGCATCAGTGATTGACCTTGTGTGATTATCTTTGCCTCCCACAACCTGATTCCTTTGATCCTCTTTCCAACCAAACCCCAGATATACACGTCCATGCAGGCTCTCTGCTCTCTCTCAAGCTTCATTTTGCCACACACCTGGATAACAACTTCAATCAAAGTGATTCCTGAGCAAGGCTCCCTGCAACACTTTCTCAGGCACTTGGCCTCATTATTCTGCCTTCCTCCCAGCCAACGAGATAAAAGGCCATGATTTGGGCCACCTCCAAGGAAAGGTCACTTACCTAAGCTACTTCCCAGCTCTGGTAAAACTCAGCATTTACAAAAAAAAGTAAATGAAGTATTTCTTCCTTGTGGTGTATATGGTGGAAGCAAGGATATGTTTTCCCAAATCATGAGAATTACAAACAAGAATTAATCGGGAGAGAGAAAGCACGAGGAAACCATGCTATTCTCCTTTCAGCCATTTTCCAGAGTTGAATCACACTGTCAAGGAGACTCTTTGAAGGATTACAAGCCTTGTATGGAAGAAAGGCCTGATATACTCCAAGGAATGTAGCTTTAGGCAGAGCCAAACTGAAGAAGGGTAAAAAGGGTGGCTTAGAAGCCAACAGACATTACAGAGACTGGATTTGTTTAGAAAGGTAAGAAGAGAAGCAAGATTCTCTTCTTGCAAAGTATACGCAGTCCTGTGTCATGTGCTCTAGGTGACCCTGCGTGTGCAGGGGGGTTGGACTAGATGACCTCTAGAGGTCCCTTCCAACCTTAAGCATTCTATGATTCTCTATATAATAAGGAAGATGCATTCGTCTGTATGTTTACAACCTACATCCTGGCACAGGAATGAGGAAACAGACACAGAAATCAAAGAACATAACATCAATCAAGGAATGACTTTACACGACGTGGGGCCACTCTAGAGAACTCAGGGATACAGTCATTAAAGGGACAAGGTGCTCACACCCCAGGACCCCCATGCTCCATGGCATCTCACAGCACATTTCAACTAAGAGATGCCCATCATGTTAGCTTAGCTCCCATGTCTATAGTACCTACGTTTTCACCGACTGATCTCCAGTAGATTGTTTCAATGTCTTGTAGCTTGATGCTTTCCCTGCTCACAAACACTAACCACATAGCCCATTCATAACCAGGAGCGAGGAAAAAAAATAAGATTTTTTTTCCTCCTTCATTCTTACAGTGCTTTTGGAGTTCTTCAGAAATCACTGTGACATCTTGCCTTTCAGACTCATTGCCCATGCAAAGAGCCAACGGCTTCCCTCAAAAGCTTAACATTTTCAGAGCAGACTTGCTCTGCATTACACTATTTTTTTTTCCTTTTTCTCCCCCAAAAAGTGGAAATGTTTTACCTGAGGGAACAAAAAAGTCCAGTAAAACCAAGAGCACAGTTCTCAGCAGCTTGAAGAAGAACCAGAAGAACAAGCAGATCACCTGGGCCCTATGTGCTGCTAATTTAAGAAGTTACGGGTACAGCTATTCTCAGTTACCCTGACATAAGAAGAGGAAGAGTTAGAAAAAAGTCTTGAACCAATTCTTTGTCCTATATTCTCAATGCTGGCTGAGGTTTAGGCTGTGATGTAAGCCACTGAGACTGGGCAAGTAACAGCCCACATAAGCTTTATTGTCCTTTAACTTTTTTTTTTTTTTTTTTTTTTTTTTTGGCTTTCCCTGCATATGAAATTCATCTCCACTGTTTCTGGGTCATCAGACTGCAGTTCTGCCTTAGTCACCAGGCTGAGGCGTTCAGAGAAGAGTAAATAAATGAATCACACTATTAGCAGACATCACTGTGAAAGCAGATCTCTCCCACTCCCCGACTCGTGTGTTTCCCGAGATGAGAAAATCAAACTCTACAGCAGCCCAAGTAAAAGTGATTTTGACATAGACCATGTCAGAGAACAACAGAAACAGGTGTCCCTGTTCACCCAGGTGTCCCTGTGCTTTGGGACCAGGATAGGCCAACTGGGTGTCCTTCTACTTTCTTAGATCTCGAAAATGAAAGCTAGCAGGTAGGAAAAAGCAAAAAGGTCTTCTGGATACATACAATTTAGCGCTCCCATTTCCTCCTTCCTGTGAGTCCTGAGGGGGTCTGCATCCACAGTCTGCACTAAACTGTTTAGCTTGGGTACAGTTTTGGAGATCATCCTATCCAGAACTGGGAGAGAAGTTGGCAGAAGCATTTATATTGCAATGGGGCTTGACTTTAGAAGGAGTGGCAGGAATAGGATCTTGCTTTACAGTACTTTTTTGTGCTCACCTTATACCAGGGATATTTGTGACTCTGACGTTGCTGATCACTACTTCCTGTAGCCTGAGTGGATAACAGGATCACAGAGGATCAAAGAAAACTCTGAGAGGAGATTAAAGCCTGGATCCATCTTTTTAGAGACTTAAAGACTAGTTTGGGGGTAGTAGAAAGTCTCCAATTACCAACTGACATCTTTTCTGAAGAAAAGCATGTAGGAAAACCTCTGAAAATTCAGAGGAGAGATATTAGGCCTTTCACAATGAGAAGAGCAAAAGGAATTTCCATGACCTTTTCCCTAAAACCCTTTTCCACAGTCAATAATCAGAGTGCTGGGCTTTCAAAGACCTTGCTTTTCATCCCGTCTTGACACAAAAAGTTGTGATCTCTTTCACATTACTGAGGGAAGCCTCCTAAGGCACAGCAGACAGGAGGTCTGCTGAAACTGTTTTCACTGCCCTTGTAGGCTATGCAGTGGTTTAGATAAATCATGACTATCTCAACCAGAGTGCTTTGACGTGCTTCTTCTAAACAGTTCAGTTCAATGTTTCAGGTCACAGGGAGGGTTAAAGTTTGCTTGTCTTTAACCGCCTACTGTTTATAACAGGAAACCTAAAGAGCGTTCCCAGGATCCTACATGAAATTGCTCTTGTCTATTTATAATTACTCTAATGCATTAAGACAGGACTTTCCACTGTCTGGGGAACACTGTGCTTTGGTCTAATTTCACAAAGATCGCGTTCCTGCTAGGATGGCTCCTCTTTCAAGTTGCCTCCTTGCTGAAAACTCTTGACAGAGGTATGTGGAAGAGATTCATGCGCAACGAGATGACATACATATTTTAGTTTAGTTTAATCATATTTTTCTTTCCCTATACCTTAAGTATTCTTCATTAAATGTTGTATTTTGCTAGTCATTGAGTGTGATGTTCAGAGAACAGGCTATGAATAAGATCACAGAAACACAAAATGTTTGAGATTGGAAGGGACTTCTAGAGATCATCTAGTCCAATCGCCCTGCTCCAGCAGGGACACCTAGAACATGTGTCACAGGTCACATCCAGATGGGTTTTGAAGATCTCCAGAGAAGCAGACTCCACAACCTCTCTGAGCGGCCTGTTCCAGGGCTCTGTCAACCTCACAGTAAAAAGTTCTTCCTCATATGGAGAAGGAACTGCTTGTGTTTTAATTTATACCCGTTACCCCTTGTCCTGTCACTGGCCATCACCAAAAAGACTTTGGCCCTTTCTTCTTTACATTCTCCCCTTAGGTATTTATACCTATCGATCAATACACTCTCAATGGATTCACCAAGGGGAAATCTTGCTTGACTAACCTGGTAGCCTTCTATGATGGAATGACCGGTTGGATAGATGAGAGCAGTGGATGTCGTCTGTCTCGACTTCACCAAGGCTTTTGACACCGTCCCTCCCAATATCTTCCTGGGCAAGCTCTGAAAGTGTGGGATAGATGAGTGCACAGTGAGGTGGATTAGGAACTGGCTGGGTGGCAGAGCTCAGAGGGTGATCAGTGGTACAGGTTCTAGTTGGAGGCCTGTGGTCAGCAGTGTCCCCCAGGGGTCAGTCCTTCCAGTTTATTCATCAATGACCTGGATGAAGGCACAGAGTGCTCCCTCAGCAAGTTTGCTGATGATGCCAAACTGAGAGGAGCAGCTGATACCCCAGAGAGCTGCGCTGCCATCCAGAGGGACCTGGACAGACTGGACAACTGGGCAGTGAGAAACCTCATGAAATTCAACAAGGCCAAGTGCAAGGTCCTGCACCTGGGGAGGAACAACCCCAGACAGCAGTACAGGTCGAGGGAGGTGATCCTGCCCCTCTACTCAGCCCTGGTGAGGCCGCATCTGGAGTACTGTGTCCAGTTCTGGGCTCCACAGTACAAGACAGATGTGGAGCTGCTGGAGAGAGTCCAGTGCAGGGCTACAAGGACGATCAGGGGCCTGGAACATCTGCCCTATGAGGAGAGACTGAGAGAGCTGGGCCTGTTCAGCCTGGAGAAGAGAAGGCTGAGAGGGGATCTGAGCAGTGTCTATAAGTACCTCAAGGGAGGGAGTGAGGAGGATGGTACTGGCCTCTTTTCAGTGCTGGCCACCAACAGAACTAAAGGTAATGGCCACAAACTGAAGCACCAAAAGTTCCACAGGAACTTAAGGAAAAATTTTTTAACAGTGAGGGTGACAGAACACTGGAACAGGCTGGCCAGAGAGGTTGTGGAGTCTCCTTCTCTGGAGATCTTCAAAACCCGCTTGGATGCAGTCCTGTGCCACATGCTCTAGGTGACCCTGCGTGTGCAGGGCGGGTTGGACTAGATGACCTCTAGAGGTCCCTTCCAACCTTAAGCATTCTATCATTCTATGATTCAGTCTTCTCTCCTCCAAGCTAAACAGTCCTGGCTCGCTTAGTCTTTCCTCATACGACAGATGCTTCAGTCCCTTAATCATCTTTGCTGCTCTGCACTGGACCCTCTCTAGAATTTTCATGTCCCTCTTGTACTGGGGAGCCCAGAGCTGCACTTATCCTTGTTGAACCTCACGAGGTTCCTCTCTGACCAACTCTCCAACCTGTCTAGGTCCCTCTGAATGGCAGCGCAGCCCTCTGGAGCATCAGCCACTGCACTCACTTTGGTATCGTCCACAAACTTGCTCAGGATGCACTCTGTCACTTCATCCAAGTCATTGATGAACAAGTTGAACAAAGTAGTCCATATCATGTCTCTGGACTAGTTCTGACATGAGCCACTTTTCAGGACTTGCCTATAATTCGTTGTCTTCTGAACTTATAATAATGTGAGGAATAAAATTATTTGCTCTTCAATATTTCAATTAAGTTTTACTCTTCCAAACAATATGTAGAGGCTGGTCTATGTCATTACAATTTTACAGAAGATATTTTCCTCCCATGGAAAGTTGTTCCTCTGGAAAAAAAATCAGCTTTGGTAATAAATGTACGATAAAGTTATAATTTTTTATTTCTTTATGTATGTGTTTATACTGAGATTTATCATTCTGTTTTTCATTTTATGTATGCACATTTCTTTTCTGTGAGTTTCCACATTGTCTTTTAATATAAGGAAGCATTATATTTGCACTGCGTAGCACAGAACCTGGAGCCTTGATATTCAGATATTATCTTCATTGCCCCATTAAGTGTAGTCCTGCAGTATTAATTAGTACTGCAATATTAATTAGTACTCTGTTCATCCCAGTAAATTTAAAAACTTCAGAAGGTATAAATGAAAGTCCATGAATCTTTCTGTATCGCAAACATAATAGCCTAAAATAAGCAGTCGTCTCTCTGTTCTAGTAACCAAATGGAACAAAAGACAGCTAGCCATAACATATCCAGTCTTATTTACTAGCTTCTTTTCCTGTTCCCAGCAATACATACTAACTACCAGAATAATTTATTTTAACAGTGTCAGAATAGCAAAACACTACAATTCTCCTGCGAGGCTCTTAGGGCTCCAGCTGAGGCCAGTGCCCTGCCGGTACCACCTCCACAGCGGCAGGGATGTCAGAGCCGCTCCTGAAGGAGCTTCTGTGTTCCTGGCACTTGCCAGTATCCATGCATCAAGCTGGCACCCATTAGCAGACAGAGACTAGCAGATCAGATATCACTGAGAGTTTCCATCTTTCTGAGAACTGCTAATAATCATAAACTTCTGGAAAATCTGTGTGATGAGTGGAATGGGTACGAGCCTGGGTGTGTGGCCAGACAAGGGTGACATGGCACCCGGCCTAGTTTTGGGAGGTTAGAAAGATGAGGTGTGAGGCTGTGACTCAGCCAAACATTTATAGAGTCACAATTTCAGGTGGTGCTAGAAGTCCCCTGAAATTTTTGAAGGCTTCTTGTGTCTGTGGATGAGATCTTAGATGTGGGTTTGATGGGACCTGATACCTATGAACTAAAATGAGCAAGTCTTCAAGAGTGTTTTGCCAGCTGCTATTTTTCTCCCCTCTAATTAGAGACTGAGAGTGCCAGCAGATATCCAACAACGACAAGGGGATTTTTTTCTCAAGGAGGCAAGAAGCTGCTGATCTGATTTATGGTTTTGTGAGCCTAGGTGAGGCAAAATCTGCCAGGTCTTGCAGAGTTCAGCTTCTGCAAGAGCTAGGAGCCAGCAGCTCACAGATGCTTCCCTTGAGAGCTGCCAACCCTTGGCCTCATTTCTTGTGAAAACTGCTCCTATGTCATCCTTACCTTAACCCATAGTGTGCTTGTACCATGAGACTTGCTTGGATCTTCACTCTACATCTACCAAAGACTGCACCTTCATTATGGATGTTGGTCTAGCTAACAATGGTAGTTATTCAGCACTGAGTTTCTAAACTCTTAATCCAGCTCCAAGCAGCCCTCTGTCAACAGCAACCATCCCTCCTGCTGTTTAAATCTGGTTTGTATCAAGGCACAGAGGGATATACATTGCACCATAACAGCCATACCTCTTTCTGCTCTATATCTGTCACACAGAGCCTAGCAAAGCTAAGGTTCCTGTTCAGACCAGGCAACCTACCTTATAGCCTAGTCAGCGAATGGTGTTTTGGAGGAAATAGTCGAAAATAGTTCCAAAAGTGCCTTTTGTAGATTTATCACAGTAGTGAAGGAGGAAACAGCTAATAAATATTTTGTATCGTGTGGGGAAAAAAGAGCAGGAAACAGTCTAGATAGGACCTAAGGAGTACATCCAACTCTAACACCTCTGCCCCCAGAGGGAGGAACTATACCTGTCATTTTGGACAGATACTCCTAAAAACTTTCCTGAATGAGACCCACACCTGCCCCAGCAACCTGCAGCAGGGCTCAGTTGCCCTTACTGGTACAAAGCGTTTTACCTAAGTCTAAATCAAATCTTCCCTTGCCACCATTCATTGGCTCTACTTCTTGTTCTGTCCAGCAGAGTCACCTCCTTTGGGGATAACACCCTTGTACTCTCCTGTTCCCATCAAATAACACATTGAAATTGTAGGGCTTCATCTTACTGCAAGCGTCCAGACTCATGAGATTTGGGAAGATTTTTGAGCCATTTGGATTAAACACTTTTCCAAGTCTTTTGAACTAAACATCTATGGCATCTATGTATTGTATTCATTATTCACACAGTCCCTTCCAGCCTTGCATTTCAGTGTCAAGCAGCTCAGATAAGGCACTGTTTCCACTTTTCATATCATTTGAGGGCACTGCCTAAGCCCTTGAGAAATCAGGATACCTACATCAGAGCATACAAAGCACATGTCAGGTCAGATCAGGTCTTCTAACCAACATTTAAGAGGATGCCCTACAAAACAGCTCTTGAGTCAAATCAGTGCTATTATCCCTACTTGATGGGCAGGAAACTGAATCACAGAGAGAATAAGGACAAATGACTGTGGACAAACATTTAGGATCCTAATTTATACCCAGCTCTGCCACGTAGTGCTACTATCATAACCACATTTAAACATTCAAATGGCCAAAGTCTGAGGTCCAACAAACTTTTTTTTCTGGAAATCTTCTTTTAAGTCTTGCCACTGGACTATGTCTCAGTACGTAGCTCCAGTTGAGTAGTCATGTGCCAAACATCTCACCCACCATAGCTCTTTGAGAACACACCTCGACAGCACTGAGGTCAGTGTAAGACCAAAGAAACAGACGTTTGTTCTCTTTCATGATGGAAAAGATGATGAGGCAGGGAGGTGCATGCACTCTTCTTTCAGGTCATGTCAGATAGCAGAAATAGTCCATGGAGATGGAGCTTCTCATTCAATGTCTTTTTCAGCATGGAGGGGCCACAGTCTGGGACAAAGGGACAAAAATCTTTGAAGAGAGACCCAGAGTAGACAGAGCAGACACCCAGGGGAGAGCTGAGAACCATCTGGAGGTCCACTGAGCTTGGGTCTTCACATAAGGGCCTTTTAAAATTTGAGTGGAACTCCCTGATTGCCTTTTCACTGAATTATTAGCCAGGAAACTCCTCTTCTGATACAATTTCTGTTCATTTTTTTAAAATACCATTAGCTATTTGAAGCAAGTAGATGACAGGTATTTGGGGGGTGTTGCTTTTAGCCTGCATAGCAACAAAAACATACACATTTACATGTTCGTGTTGTGGGTGGAGGAGGTAACACCGACTTTTGCCTTCCTATTTTAACACCTTGATTTTCAGTTCAGCTAGTTTTGCTCTCTGAAAATATTGAAATTTTCCATGTTGGAGAGCTGCTTCTGTGTGGTTATTGTTGTTATTTAACAACATTAATATCCAAGAAACATTATAACATTTATTCCATTAGGAACACTATGCTTTGTAGCAGAATATTACGTTTGGCACAGGAGCAGCTTTCATGGCAAGGACGTGTCTTTTGCTAATCCCAGGAAAACCTGCCCAATTTAGCCAGTTTATAAGTCTTTTCAAAATTATACTTCACAAATGTGCTGTTGAAACTCCTTTAGATTCTTTGGCAGCTGAGTTCCTCTAAGGTTCCTTCATGTTCCTCAGTCTTTTCAAACAGCCAGTCCTTAGAACTGCAGCTCATGCTGTCTTGACTGTCTTTAATTCTGGCTTTCCCTTGCTAACATTTTTAAGCAGTCATGTTTGGAATCTCAACAATTTCTTTAATCTTCTGATATTTGTGTGTATGTAATTGAGTACAGCCTGGCTATCTTGCAAGAGTCTGAAGTGATTTGAAGTGATTAGATGCTGTTGGCAATAAATGCCATAGGAGTATGAAGTGTTTATACTGCATCCATTTGCTTGTAATACACCTTTGCCAGAGCCCTAATTCAGTTTGTGCGTATGGATCAACTTTTTAATACCTTCCAGGAACGATTATTTTCATCATTTTGTGTTTCAGTATGTGTTTTCAAATAAAACATGTTGTAATTGGATTGAAAACTTTAAACCCTGTTTTGAAAAATCTCATCAGAAGTTAATGAGTTTGGGAACTTCCAGAATAAAAGTCTTTTCAAACGATGTAATGTAGCACTCCCACAAAGACATTTTTATAAAATATGAAGATATGTATTCTTAGGTGTTCTTTTAGAATTTAGCCTAAGTAGGTTGAATTTCAATGCTAAACACACACACACATGTACACTCACACATATATACACACAAATCCACAATTCTGTATATTCTGCATTATTTTTAGTGACCTTAAGCTGCTGCAATTAGTTAACATTTGTAATTACTGCCTCCTAACCTACATTTAGAAGCATATTCCTGTGTAGTTGCAAGAAACTGCCCAAACTGTGAGCTAAGATCCATGCATTAATATCTGGTGTAGGCAGGTATGAGCAACACCCTGCACTGCCATAGCATTCCTCCAGTTGCAAGAAGAGCATTCCCATGCCTTTTTCACTGTTTAACCACTGAATGTGAAAATTTTAAAATAACCACTGCTTAATAAATCGTTGCCAAAAATTACTGTAATAACTACTTTCCTGACGGTCAGAGAGGGCTGCCAAAACCAACAAACCAGTTCTCTGTGGTAAATTTGTCGGCATTGCTATGAACCGTAAAAAACATATTATCAGTTATTTTCTTTAGATGCATTTGTTTGTTTGTTTTTTAAATTGCAGGCTGAAAACTGGCCTTCCAATTGGTCATGAGATGAACATTCATCTTCAAGGACAGCTGTATGTCTGAGAACACAGACATGCTCCAAACCCTGGGGAGACTATATATGTTGACAGGAAAGAGCCCTCTTTCCACATCAGTCATCCAGTGAGTCCGCAGGACTCCTGTTACCTCTGTTTGTTTCCACATACCTGGTTCCTCCAAGGTGTGTGCAAGTCTGGAATGAGAATTAGTGCAAACCAAGCCCTGACTGTGTGAACTGTTAGATTCAAGAAGACTCTGCTGGAAAAATACCATGGTTGTTGTGCTACACCTTCCGCCTTGCACATCAGCCACTTTAGAGACTCATCTTCCTGACTTTTAGGACTGGAGATTTTCTGCAGGGTCAATGATCCACATATTTCCTATCTTCCATTGTGGTTCTTCGGCACCTTGGTTCATTCCTATCCACAAAGGACATGGCAAAGTCCAACTTCGTACTGCACACAAGAGTAGGAAATGCAATGATTGGATAATTTGGCCAAATTTGTTCTGCTACGCTACATAGCAGTCATGGCATTATTCTGCTGTAGATTTGTACAGTCACCCTTCTTTAGACTGTCAGGTATTGCAACTAGCAAGAGCTCTTACTGCTCACTTCTGTCTCACCTAGCACATTAGAAGTGTAACCTTCATGGGATGGGCGTGGAGCTGCTACCATAGTCTATAGAGAATATTCATCAGCATCTATTTTTCTACTGCTGTGAATGATAATTCAGGATCACAGTGACCATATCTATCTCCCCTTCTTAAAAAAAAAAAAAAAAAAAAAAGTATCATTATTTTTCTTGTCTCACCACACCAGGTCAACCAATGTTTCACTCAATCTTTATGAAGGAGAACTCTTTGGAATAGAGAAATTTATCAGTAAAAAATTCTCAGCCTACTAAACAACTAAAATGATTTGACTATTCCTAACCAGCACTCAATATTACCATATTAGAGCCTAATGACACCAACTGAGCAACTAATTAATACATTTTGTTCTAATAGATTTTGAGCTTTTCTGAGATCTCCTGGACTAATTTTCAAGAGTCCATGTTGCAACTGGGGATATATTTTCCAGCAAAGGGGAATCAGAATAACTTTTCTTAAATACTGCAAGAACAGCTACTATTGAAGATTTTGCTTTGGAGTGGGAAATAACTTGTGGTTTTGTATAGCAGCCATTTTTTGTGGCACATGGCCAGCACCACATGCTCTTCTTAGAACCCAGCTGATTTTAGTCCTCGGCGTTTTTGGGGCAGTGACAAGCCCTGGTGGAATATAGCTTGTGGCCACCCTTCGGTTTCCCCTGCTGCTTCAGAATTCCTTTAAAAATGAATCCTTGCATACTTGTTTTTCAAAGAACAGCAATGGACTTGTTTCACAACAGTTTTTGCTATATTTTACTTATGCTTCATTTTCTCTCTCCCTTCAAGGAAGAAAACACATGAATCAAGGCTTTGTTTATACTGACCAGCTACACAGCTCAACCCTCAGCACCCCAGAGACCTACATCCTCAAAGCCTGACAGGTATAGGGCACACTTTGTCACCAGTGTAGTCAGGAAAAATAAGACATTCCCATATACATTTCTAAATGACAGCTATCTTTGTTGGTTTCCAGTCTCAAAACTATATTTAGCAAACCCAGATCTTGAAATTGAGGCGCCTGTGTCTTCTCCAGGAGGCAGGATCTTAAATGTAGGATATCTTACTGGTGTTTCATTTGAGCCTCACTACTTAGCACATTTTAGTGGTAATGATAGTTGACCAACAGCTGCTGTTATTAGCAGGAGCCTCTCAACAGTTACACACAGCAACAGCGATCAGGGTCTTGGGTCATTGAAGTTTCCCATACAGATTCCAGCTTTCCCACTCAAGCTACTCAGATCTCTGTTTTCTACCCAAACTGATCATAATAGCCTAGGATGACTGATCCAAGCAAAAACCAACATACTTTCAATTACTGTGCAGAAATGCTGTTATAAATCAAGAGAAGAATGATGCAGAGTGTTCAAGCACCTTCATGTGCTTAATACCTGTGTCATTGCAAATCACTGCTAATGGCTGCCAGCCAGCTCAGGTTTGTGGCAATGTACAGTGTTGTACATTACCATTTTAAATTAATATCAACACAACTTAGAAAAATATATACAAGAAATAACAAATTAATGCTTAAGAAAGCAAGCTGATGAGACACAGAAACAAAGAAACTAGAAAAACAATACCTGTGAACATTAATGTCAGAAACTTTGCAATAATCTGTGTTTTCAATAAATATTACCACTGGGAAATATTATGCTACCATTTGGCCATTGCACACTGACATCGTTGATTAAAAAAAAAAGAGACTGAAACATTTAATAGCAAAAGGCATCTCATTTGAAATTTTAATAAGCACTATTATTTTAAGAAGTGCCATACTTTTTTATTCTAAATGGTCCTGAAATTTTCATTATCTTACTACAGATAGTATGGAAACACTGTAAACCTGTGGACTGGGTTTTTACTAAGTACCAAAGTGATAATATATAGATTGTACGTTGGGTTTCAGGAAGTGTGTGGTAATTTTTAATCCTTATCCACTTCATTGTTTGTATAACATACTCTGAGTTAGGGCACAATCAAGCTTAATTAATATTGGTTAAGGCTAGATTTTAACAAGGTGACAGAATTTATCTGGAGCACCTCATGGAGTCAGCAGGTTCTGATGCTGCTTGTGTGAATGATTGAACAGGTTCAACCAGCTTTCTCCAACAAGGCAAACATCTCACCACCCACCTAGAGCAGACCTGTTCGTGGCTGAGATGGGAGAACTCGTGGGCATGCTGAGAGAGTCTACAGAAGAATCCTTGAGAAGTGTCCTGCTTTTGTCAGGGCTTAAGTTGTATATGTTTGCTACTAAAGAACAAATTCCATGAATCTGGGGAAAACCAAGAATAACAGACAACTCGTAATCTGAACCAAAGACTGTCAAAGGATTTGGGTGATTTTAAGTTAGGATATAAGATACAACATCAGGACACCCTGATATTGCAGAAAATGACTGTGTGTTTAATATTAATATTTGTATAAAATGCACAAAATGAAGAACACAGGAGTTAATAGCCAAGCTCAGAAACAATTCCTTAAAAAAAAAACAAACAAAATATACTAGCAACTTTACTGCTTTAACAGAAGCAGGCGCTAAATGCTATAAAGCGATAATTATAGTGAACTGCCACAATGCATAGCAATATTATGCAAGACAAATCAGCTTAGAAATGTACAGCTTGTGCTGAAATATTTACTTGTTCCAAGCCATAAGAATACAGAACATTTAGTTTTCTGTTCTGAGGGCGTGGGGGTGTTCAGTGGAGTCAAAGTCCTGCCATCCAGAGTGCACGCTGTCCTCCCGAGGAAAGCACCTTCTGATAACGTTTCCTTTCCTCCTGCTTGGGAGGACAGGGCTTGGGAACCTCGATTAATGAACCAAGCTGAATAGCTCTCCCACGGTGCCAAATCTGGGGCAGGCCCCAAACGCTGGAGATGTGAGAGAGGGGACAGCAATGATGCTGACCCTGAAGGGTGTCACACAAAGGCAGATGATTCCTAAAGCCATCTGAAGAGGAGCAGTGTGCAGTATGTGTGTGTGCCTGCATGCACTGGGCTCTGACTTTGAAAGGAAGCTGTTTATTTATGTGGGAGAACTGATTCTCCAACTTCTTCTTTTTTTTTTTTTTTTTTTTTTTTTTTTTTTTTGCATAAGAGCTCTCTGGCAGTTTGCCTGACTCCAGAGCAGGGTTCTTTTGCAATTATTCTTGTCTGGTTTGTCTTAGTCTCCTTTTTTTTTTTTTTTTTTTTTTGCAAGACACCCTGCAGCAGGACAATCCCACGGTGTTCAGTCTTCCAAGAAGAGGAAGAAAAACCATGGCTGTTGTGAGGCCAGGAAGATACCAAGGGCCTTGGACCCGTGCAAAAAGAAGTACCATGGGGCATTTTCAGTATGTCAGCATGCACATACATAGCCAGGTTATAGACTTTACAAGAACCATTTCTCAAAAATGAAATAGTTCACAAGCCAGAGGAAGAGTGCAGGCTCCCATTTGCCCATGGGCAGTCTGAAAAGAGCCATGGCCAAGGGGGAGCAAAAAGGCCTAGGTTCCATTTCTTGGGAAGGGGATCTGGGTAAGGGTTGAATGTGACCTGCATCTTGCAGCTAGCACACTTCCTTCCACGTTTACTTGGTAGTACAAGTGCTATTGCCAAGTCCAGAGGAAAGTTGGGGGTTTTCTACTAACTGGGATGAGTGGCTCAGTTCTCTCTATTTTCTGGAATAAAGTCTGTTGCAAGAGTTTTCCTTGAATGGGGCCATTGCATTCGCTCTCCCCAAGGTCTGAAGGCAAGATCAGCCCTATAATGCAGTGTCTTATCCTTGTGGGCATGAACCTGGTAGACTTTGTTTCACCACAGAGTTTACTTTAGAAACCTGCTACTCCTCCCAGGACATGATAGATGATAATGTCTTCAAATAGAGAGCGTGCATGGTAGTTAAAGAGTGCAGTGTAGTACGATCAGCTTCTCACCGAGAAAATACACTCCAGTTAGATGGCTCTAAGAGCTGCTCGGCAGTCACAAATCCAGATTTCTTTTTGGAGTCCCGCCACTCATCAGGAAAGATAGAGGGGCCAAGACATGACCTTGAGTGGAAAATACTCCTCTGACAGTCCAAAGCTATAAACAGAAACTCAATTTCAACACCAACTGAAGAAGCAAATGTCACAGTACCTTTACTCATGTTAGGTAGGACACTCATCTGTGCAAACGGAGAAACCTAAGAGGCTAATGTTCCTAAGAGGAAAATTAAGGATTGTTGGGGCTTATATACAACTGTCTTACTCTGTATAATTTTCAGTCCCTCCTTTATAAGATTAAAAGAAATGCATTATCCTCAATGTTTTACTTCCTTATTGCAACATTTATCCTATATCTCTTGTGTTCTCAAGTTCATTCATATAGAAATGTAAAATCATTACATCAGTAAATGCATTTCTGCTAATGAAACTTCAAATCAAAAGTGCTCAGCTTTATTTTAGCTAAAATAAAAGTTTTCATGAATAGGTACTCATGTTCACAGTGCATGTATGCATAACTACAAGTAAGCTTGCTTAAAGATGTTGAGAAAAAAAAAAACCATGTTTAGCATTGTATACATGAACTTGGAACAACTCTAGAAAAAAAAAATTAATGATCAGTTGGGAAAGAGAAAAATGAAAACCATGGGAGGAGGGAAAAAATGTAAGAAAGAAAGTGATTTTAGAGTACAGAGAAAAGCTAAGAGAAAAGGAAAGGTGCTAGGCTGAGATATCTCCAAACATGCCCCTGAAAAATACACTAAGTGTATTACAGGGCAGACTTCTAAAACATGTGAGATCAGAAATATGAAGATCATCTCTCTCTTTCTTCTCTTTTTTTTTCATTACCCTTTGAAGACATCAACTACTTGATGGACTATTATTGTTGCTAGGCAGCTGAAATAAATTGGAAGTGAAGTGGCCAGAGCATTATTTCAGTATCACACAGAAGGATTTGGATCAGTGGTATCACTTTTGTGAGCTTTACCCACATTAGCAAACACAAAACAAACATAGACATAAGCCCTGTAAATGTATAGTAAATTGGGAAACCTCATTAATTCATCCAGCAGGGAGGCATTCGCTACTTCATTTACTAGGAATGTTAATAAAGAAAAGATTCAGCTTTGACCTAAGCCATAAGACTCGTTTTCACTCAACTCTGAAATTTCACAGTTAACAAGACAAAGAACATAGGTACTCCTAGAAGGAACAGAATATTTGGAAACACTTCTTAAAAAAAAAAAAAAAAGTCAGAAAGCAGCTCAGTTGTTTAAGAATGGACATGCTGTTGTTTCTGTGTTTTGAGTAGAGATGTACAGACACATACCCTTTTGTTGTTTATTAGGGCTCAGCTTCTAATGAAGCAGAAAGCCAGACAGTAATCCTCAGTCTCAATAAAAGGGACTCCTGCGTGCTGCAGCCTGCTTGCCCTGTCTGTGCATTAGGAAGTCAAAGCCCAACTTGGGGAAACAGAAACAATTTTATTGACAAATGGATTTTTTGGTATTTAAGGACTTTTTTTTTATACAGGATTTATTAAGGCCTACACTTTGTTAAATGCTTGGTTACATGAATGAAAATAATAATAATAATTATGGAATTATTGGTTTCTTTATAAAAAAATGTATTTGGCTCAATAACAGATAGTTTTCAAGAGATCCAGATGCTGGTGTATGCTACTACATGGCAAAGGGAATTTTATAATTTATTGAAATTAGATTCATTTAGAATTAGTTCATAATTAATTTCATAAATTGCAAGGTTTTTGTGATACTTTCGGTTTGAATTAAAAATTTATTTTTAAGGAGTCAGCCTTCCCTTCTGATCACAAAGGTGCTACAATAAACATTGTGTAAAGAAACATTTTTTCCCATGCAAGACAGAAACAAAGTACAGAGGAAATTCCTGATAAAGAGTGAGAGATTTATTGGAATCAATGCGAGAAAGAAAATATAATTTATTCACTGAAAAAAAAGGCACGGTTAGATTCCACTTCTATAAAAGGGTCTTGAGATTGGTACGGACTCTGCACTTCCTTCTGCAGAATGGTCACCAAATCCAAGCCTCTGTTCCGAGGGATACTCAAGTTGTTCTTAACAACAAACTGACCCCATGAACAATGAATAGCAGTACATTGAGGGGTATGCATCAAAGAACTATTTTTTGTGTATTCCTTTGATGCATTGAAGGAGTATTTGGTGTACTCCTGTATATTGAAAGAGTTTCTGTTTTCAGGAGTCTAAATATTGACATGTAGATCTTTTTTCCTTAGCTTATCTTGTCTGTTTCTTTCTATAGCTCCTACACCTCCTGAGAAATAGGCGGTGTTTTGCCCTCAAATTATAATACGTTCTCTTGAGGAATTGTCACTTGATAGCAAAAGCAAATTCATATCAAACAACTAGAGGTGGCCCAGGAACTGTGTATCCACTATTTCCTTGTGCAAAGCTCCCTACTTTGGGTGTGGGAGGTAGCATTTTGAAAGTAAGTGTTAGAGAGCAGACAGCTAGTATAATTGGAAGATTCCTGCACTTCCTTTCTAATCTGTTGCCTGCAGCAAAGATGTAGCTGCTGGGAAATTCTAGCCCTGGACATGAGTTAAACCTGGCTCCCACTTTGCATTGTGTCCACTGAGAAAATATATCATACTAGGTCCCAGGAACAAAGCTATGCTGTAACTGCTAATCAACCCTAATAAAATTAGAAAGGGGCAATATGAAATAATCCAATTACTTCCAATTGGCTGCCACATGGCTGTGACAGATTATTATGAAATTTTTGATTCTCTGTCTTTGTGATTGAGCTGTATTATAGAGAAAAGAAGACAAATTGAAGAGCAAAAAGTGAAATTTGAAATACATGGGAGGACCACGGATATGCTCTCGCTTGCTTGCTTCCTCATTCCTCAAGCACCTTTATTCTTTTCAGAAGGATTTCAAAGGTAATTTTAACTGGTTTGAGTTAATATTTGAACATTCAGCCGTACTCAGTGCCAGAGAAGTGACAGTAAAGCGTCACTTTGGCACAATCCCAGCTCTGGTTCTGTTCATGACAACAGATGAGGAACCCTTTGGCCTGTGATTAGGAAATAATATGAATATTTCTCTCGGGAGGAGGCTTCTTTTCTCCAGGGGACACATTTCCCTAAAAGAAACACTTGATATTCAAAATCAGGTCACCTGCCCTTTTATTGTAGAATGCTTAAGGTTGGAAGGGACCTCTAGAGGTCATTTAGTCGAACCCCTCTGCACCCACGGGGACACCTAGAGCACATGGCACAGGACTGCATCCAAGCGGGTTTTGAAGATCTCCAGAGAAGGAGACTACACAACCTCTCTGGGCAGCCTGTTCCAGGGCTCTGTCACCTTCACTGTTAAAAAAATTTTCCTTAAGTTCATGCGGAACTTTTGGTGCTTCAGTTTGGAGCCATTACTTCTAGTTCTGTCAGTGGCCACCACTGAAAAGAGGCCAGCACCATCCTCCTCACTGCCTCCCTTGAGGTACTTATAGACACTGATTAGATCCCCTCTCAGTCTTTTCTTCTCCAGGCTGAACAGGCCCAGCTCCCTCAGCCTCTCCTCATAGGGCAGATGTTCCAGGCCCTTGATCATCCTCATAGCCCTGCGCTGGACTCTCTCCAGCAGCTCTCCAGAAGGTCGGTCCCCAGCCTGTACTGGTGTCTGGGGTCTGGGGTTATTCCTCTCTAAGTGTATGACCTTGCGCTTGTCTTTGTTGAATTTCATAAGATTTCTCACTGCCCAGGTATCCAGTCTGTCCAGGTCCCTCTGGATGGCAGCACAGCTCTCTGAGGTATCAGCTACTCCTCCCAGTTTGGTATCATCAGCAAACTTGCTGAGGGAGCACTCTGTGCCTTCATCCAGATCATTGATGAATAAATTTAACAGGGCTGGACCGAGGACTGAACCCTGGGGGACACTGCTGACCACAGGCCTCCAAATGGACTCTGTGCCACTGATCACCACCCTCTGAGCTCTGCCATCCAGCCAATTCCTAATCCACCTCACTGTGCACTCATCTATCCCACACTTTCAGAGCTTGCCAGGAGGATGTTGTGAGGAATGGTGTCAAAAGCCTTGGTGAAGTCGAGATATATGACATCCATTGCTCTCCCCTCATCTATCCAGCTACTCATTCCATCACAGAAGGCTGTCAGGTTAGTCAAGCAGGATTTCCCCTTGGTGAATCCATGCTGACTACTCTTGAGCACCTTCTTGTCCTCCATGTGCCTGGAGACAACGGCCAGTATGAGCTGTTTCAATGCTTTTCGGGGGACGGAGGTGAGGCTCACTGGCCTGTAGTTGCCTGGGTCCTCCTTCTTGCCTTTTTTGAAGACTGGCGTGACATTGGCCTTCTTCCAGTCCTCTGGCACCTCCCCATTCTCCAGGATCTTTCAAAGATGATGGAGAGCGGCTTGGCTATGACATCCGCCAGCTCATGCAGCAGTCTGGAGTGCATCCCATCAGGGCCCATGGATTTGTGGCTATTGAGTTTCCTTAGGTGCTCTCTGACCCAATCTTCCTCTTCCCTCTACCTCTTGGGTAGAGAGAAGCCTTGGCTTCTTCTCTCCAGGCTTCTTCTCTTGTCCCTAGGGCCTGGGGCTCTAAAGGGCTGCCCTTGGTAAACACCGAAGCAAAGAAGGCATTGAGCAACTCTGCTTTTTCTGTGTTATTCGTAACCAGGGTGCCCATCCCATTCACCAATGGACCCACGTTTTTCCCTGATCGTCCTTTTGCTGTGAATATATTTGAAGAAGTTTTTCTTGTTATTTTTAACATCCCTTGCCAGATTGCATTCCAAAAGTGCCTTAGCTTTCCTTGTTGCATCTCTGCATTCCCTGACAACGTTCCTGTATTTCTCCCAGGGGTCTGTTCTTTTTTCCACATTCTGCATACCATCGCCTTCTGCTTGAGCATTGCCACAAGCTCCTTGCTCATCCATGCAGGTCTCCTGTCCTCTCTGCCTGACTTCTTACACGCAGGGATGCACTGTTGCTGGGCGTGGAGGAAGTGCTGCTTGAAAACTAACCAGGTCTCTTGGGTCTCCCTACCTTCTAGAGCTCTAGCCCATGGGATTCTACCAAGGAATCTGAAGAGGCTCTCTGAAGAGCTCTGAAGAGGCTAAAGTTGGCCCTCCTGAAGTCCATGGTTGCAAGGTTACTTACAGCCCTGCCTCCTCTTCATTGGAGAATTCTTAATTCTTTATGCCCAAACTCCCCTTATGTGTGAGACTCTGAGCCAACTGTGGTTGCCCATCCATTTCACAGTGAATTTGACCTACCCACATGGTGGTTTGGGTGCCAAAAACATATACCAAGCGTGTCATGCTAGTTTGTGAGCTTATGCTCCTAGTGGCAGTATCTGAGCCTTCATCTGCATCTTCAGCTACTCTTAATCTACTCATCAACACTGGAAGGAGTATACAGTCAACGTCAAGTGCTTGTGCTCTTCTCAGAGGTTTTCCAGATTACAATGATCAGTAATATTTTCAAATTCTTTCCCTATGCATGCACTAAGACTGTGCCTCATAGAGCATTCATCTAATCTTTCCTTGTGCTTTCATGATGCCATGGCTATAAGGCCATAAAAATTTATCTGAAGAAGGACTATCCAAAGTATTTTTCCTTTGTGGATCACTTCCAGCTCCTGCTTTCTAGCCCTCTAGCACCTTGGCCAGAGTATCACTGCTGTTTGCAGGCTAGAAGGTGGGAATATTTATTGCTGCCTTTCTGAATGAGGATCTTCAACTGCATGATGTTTCTGATAGCTTGGGAATCAAATCAGGTTCTCTAGTTCCAGCGGAGGCCAAAGGGACATTTCTTTCCATCTAAATTTGGCCATAGTTTATATTCACCTTTTACTTTTCACTTCCTGTTTCCTGAGTCATACTTGTCTCATTTGAGGATCTGAATATGCCACATTGCTGTACATGGGACTGAATAGATCCAGTAACTGATACTCAGTTAGTAACATCGGTCTTTCCTTGTCATCATGTCAATAGCTTTTTCAACTCTGACATTTTGAGTGAGAATTGGTTTTGAAGGTACTCGGCAATCTGGTGGTTGTCTACAATTAGAAGTTACATTTTGTGTACTACTTGCAAGTGAAGTGCGAAACTGAAAGAGACCTGTGAGGGTCTGGGGACCTACAAAGATTCTTTCCATGATTAGAAGCAGGCTGAAAGCATTGGCTTTTGTAGCTTAAACTATCACCCAGTAATATTTGAGGAGACAGGGGTAATTTGAGGTACTGTTTGTGTAACCTTGCTGGGATGGAGCAGGTGCCCACAGCTTGAGGCAGGCACTATCTTTGCTACCTCAAGGCCAAAGACAGGAAATAATGAGTGAAGGGAGACAACTAGAACCAAGCTGTCTACTGTGCCAGGAACAGTTTTAAAAACAGAAACAGTGCTAGGTACTCAGCTGTGATGCAGTCTTTCCTTCATTTGCAAGCCAGCACCTCTTATTCTTGAGTGCATGCCCGTGTGCAGACAGGCAGACTGGCATTGAACCCATGGGACCTGCACTGCTCCACAGGAAACAATGCAGCCTTAAAAAGATGCTGGGCAAGAACACAGACAAGAAGTTCATCTTCTGAACCACCCATAGGTAGGTCTTTCTACATTTCCAGTTATGAGCATTTGGTGCCCCTAAGGGGGTACAGTCTGCCTTACTGTGGCTCATGGATGAGTACATGAACCGAGCTGCAGCTCTGGTCTTGCCCTCAGGACAAGTTCCTTCTCTGTTTTATACCTCAGCACCAAACCAAACTCTCAATTTCCTCCTTCCCTCAAAGTTCCTTTCTAAAAAACGCAATATAAGTTACCTCCACATCGAGCTGATTCTTCCCTAGGGAAAAGTTGTCATCCTGTCCTCCATGTTGATGATATACCAGATCTTAACATGCCTCTCAATGGCATTTCCTCAAACACATTCATTTACAGACAAAATTTTCCTATTGCACTGGAATAGGATGCTTTCTAAGGAAAGATATTACAGTTATTATTCATTATATGGGGAAAGATTGCACAAGACGAAAAGAAATACTCTGGGACAGCCTCAACCCAAGAATTAATACAGACATGGGAAGGCTTGACCCAAGCAGAGAAAGCAAACACTAACTATATGACAAAACAACATGACTGTCAATGGCCCTTCTACAAGTGTGTTTTGATCAATGTGGAGTTAGCCATCTCTGTCTAATACCAGAACAGCCTAGAGTCACTGGTATTTGAGCACTTCCAATGAACTTTATCTAGACTGCCAGGAACCAAAGGCAGTTTCCCATGAGAGTCAGAAATTCCATGCAGTGAAAATAGCTACATTTATTGCACTCATCTCCTTATGTATCTATGGTCAAAAGGAATGCATCTGTCTGTGAGTAACCAATTGAAATTACATGGGACTTTCCAGATGGTTAGACATTAGCTGATATACTTGACAGATACTAAATCCTCATGCAGAGAATGCACTGTATGACGAATAGGTACATTTCACTACTGGTTAAAGTGCATCTCCATCATTTCCTCCTGCATCTCAGTGGAGGGCAGGTGAATTGAAATGCAAAGGTAAACTTACAAAATTGCACCAGAGTGCTTCTCTTTTGGGATTTGTCCATCCGTAAGGGAAATCTGTTCTAACGAGGTTGCACTTAGTATGTGAGAGCCTGCTAGAGAGGTGAGAAAGACACATGGATAGAAAGATACCTCAAACAGCAAGAAAAGACATTGCATTTGACTCACCAGTTCTTGTTACCAAAGTGAAGCCTGCAAGCATTCAAAAATACAAATGCTCTGAGCATTACATTTGTGAGCAATACATTTGTGAAATAAAAGTACAGTCTTCTCCTTTCTCCCTCACTTTCAAAAAAAATGTGCAATGAGATGGCTAGATTTTGATTTATGAGCTTTAACAACAGAGTAGGAAGGAAATAAGCTGTTTAGCTGTCTGTGATTTAATTAATAGTGTTTGCTCTGTTACAAGCCTGTTGATGCAGGGTATTTTTGTTAAACTGGGACTCTGAAATGTGGCTTGCACAAAAATTATAGCTGCAGACTCCTGAATATGTATGTGGTCAGTCACAGGAAGCAGCTCAGTTGAAACCCTCAGGAGAGCTCTGCATTGTAAAGGAAATATTTGTACCCAGTGATGGCAAGAATTCATCTCAGATGCACACACATGCATAATTGCACCCGTGAACTGGAAACTAGTATTCCAGGAAAATGGGGCCCAAGAATTTGTATGCAAAGATGAAATTCATATCCCAGACATATCAGTGGAATTAATTTAGCCAGGTTTCTCTGTCCAAACAGACAGGAACATTTCAGGGGTTGGAATATGAGATTTGATAAACCTTAAGGGAAAAGCAAACATCCCAGAAAATACAATACCTCATCAGATAGATGGATCGGAGTTGCAAGAACAGATTTAGTTTTGGTATGTTGGTTAGTGTAGAATCACAGAATTACAGATTGGTTGAGGTTGGAATAGACCTCTAGAGATCACCCAGTCCAACCCCCCCGCCGCCAATGGCGGGGTTTTGAACCCTAGGTGGTTTTTGAAGATCTCCAAAGAAGGAGACTCCACAAGGTCTCCGGGCAGCCTGTTCTGAGGTTGTCACCCTCACAGTAAAAAGTTCTTCCCCAAATGGAGATGGAACTGCCTGTATTCTAATTTATACTCATTACCCCTTGTCCTGTCGCGGCCATCACCAAAAAGAGTTTGCCCCTATCTTCTTTACATTCTTCCCTCAAGTATTTATACATATTGACCAGACCCCCTCTCAATCTTCTCTCCTCCAGGCTAAGCAGGCCCAGCTCGCCTAATCTTTCCTCACACGATAGATGCTCCAGTCCGTTAATCATTTTTGTTGCTCTACACTTGACCCTCTTTAAAAGCTCCACGTCCCTCTTGTACTGGGGAGCCCAGAACTGCACCCAATATTCCAGGTGTGGCCTCACCAGAGCTGAGTAGAGGGGCAGGATCCCCTGCCTCAACCTGCTGGCAACGCTCCTCCTGATGCAGGCCAGGATACCATTGGCCTTCTTGGCCATGAGGGCACATTGCTGCCTCATGGTTAACTTGTTGTCAACCAGGATTCCCAAATCCCTCTCGGCAGAGCTGCTTTCCGGCAAGTCAACCCCTAATCTGTCCTGGTGCCTGGGGTTATTCCTCCCCAGGTGCAGGACCCTGCACTTGTCCTTGTTGAACCTCATGAGGTTCCTCTCTGCCCAACTCTCCAATCTGCTGAGTGGCAGCACGGCCTTCTGGAGTGTCAGCCACTCCACCCAGTATCATCCACAATCTTGCTCAGGGTGCACTCTGTCCCCTCATGCAAGTCATTAATGAACAAATTGAACAGCACTGGGCCCAGTACTGATCCCTGCGGGACACCACTGGCCACAGGCCTCCAACTAGACTCAGCCCCATTTATCACCACCCTCTGAGCTCTGCCATCCAGCCAGTTCTCAAACCACCTCACTCATCTAACCCACACTTCTGGAGCTTCCTTATTAGGATGTTATGGGACACAGTGTTGAAAACCTTTCTGAAGTCAGCGTAGACAACATCCACAGCTCTCCCATCATCCATCCAGACAGCCATCCCATCGTAGAAGGCTAGCATCAAACATGATGATCAACAATCAAACATTCATCAAACATGACTTCCCCTTGGTGAATGCATGCTGACTATGCCTGATTGCCTTCTTTTCCTTCATACACCTAGAGACAGTCTCTAGGATGAGCTGTTCCATCACCTTTCCAGGGATGGAGGTGAGGCTGGCCGGCCTGTAGTTTCCCGGCTCCTCCCTCTTGCCCTTTTTGAAGACTGGAGTGACATTGGCTTTCTTTCCGTCCTCTGGCACCTCCCCTGCTCTCCGTGACCTCTCAAAGATGGTGGAGAGCAGATAAGCAATAAACTCCGCCAGTTGTCTCAGCACTCTTGGGTGCATCCCATTCAGGCCCATAGATTTATGGGGGTCCAGTTTGCCTAAATAACCCCTAACTCAATCCTCCTCGACCAGTGGAAAATCCTCCTCTCTCCCGGTTCTCTCTCTTGTGTCCTGGCTCTGTAGTCCATGGGGACTAGCTTCAGCAGTAAAGATAGAAGATTTTTTTTTTTTAATCTTTTAATTAACTAGAAATGTTGTGTAGTAAATATCACCTAATGCACTCTCCTAATGCATCCTTTACCTCATTCTGGTTTCATCAAAAGCGTGATGCCTATCCATGGCTAACTAGCTTCAGATACTTCCAGGTCAATGAAACTCCAGATCAGTTCACTCTCGAAAAAACCTTGAGTTTGCAGTCAAATCACCCAGCTGTCTACAGAATGACTAGAAGGTACAAAAGCATCAAAAGCAGCAGCTCTTTACAGGGGTTACTTTACTTACAGCTTTTTCTATAGATGCAAGGAAGCCCTCCCTGTCTGTCCCAGTTAGGGCACAGATAGCTGAGACATTTCTGAATCAGCTGGAGAAATGTCAGATGACTGCACGGTCATTTGAGAGAACCCACCAACAACTTCAGTCTGCAAGGGGGAAGCAGGGGTGGCCGTGCTGCCAGCCATCCCTCACAAAGCCGCGTTGTCTCCTGAGTCACTTATCTGAGGCTGGCTCTGCGGTCCAAGCAGAGTCCCGCTACGGGCTGTTAGTCAGCTCACTGCAGACTTCCTCCCTGCTTATAGCATGGGCTTGTGAGAGTCTAACTTCAGCAGCTGGAATATCCCTAGTTTCCTTGACCTAAACCTGAGGAAACTCTGCTCTGACACCTGACCCCATGGCAAGGGCCCTCACGCTTGGGTATGGTGTCCTCAGCAGGACTGGCAGACTTGATGCAGAACAGAAGCAGTGCTGACAGTGATGTGATCAAATAAAGCAAACCATGTCTCCAAGGTTAATTGTGTGGTTCCCAGAATGTTTTCCAGCATTAGTTTCCCACATTCCCCAGGGAAGGACTTCCTACTGGCTAGGGCCGCACGACTCCTCCTCATGGTCATTCCTGCTGTCTGGCTGGCACTTCCAACCTTATGATCCCAAATTCAGCTTCTGGGCAGAGGGCAGCAGAGACCATCCCTGGGGAGGTCATTCAGAGCAATTGCAATGTTCTGCACTCTCAGCTGCTTTACCAGCCGAAGCAGCTGCTGGACGCTCCTGGTGCCAGAGGAGGTAAGTTTGCTCATGGCAACATCTGAGAGGAAGGACCATAGAAGAGATAAGGGGAGATACTTCCAGCTAGCCCACAGATGAGACAAACCTGATGCAGGTGCAGAAGAGCCTACCCTTGCCTGATCAGAAGTAAAAACTGAGCAACAGCTCACTGAAATCACACAGTGGCTCTGCCCCCTCTCAGCTCCAGGTTCAGTTGAACATTGGAAACTACTGGTGCTGCGGCCCACACTGTGGGTCAGGTGGACATAAGGTTGCCATACACCTCTGCAGCAACATGTGATATGAATCCACTACCACTACAAACCCAATATGAATTCACTTGGTGTGGATCCATTTTACTACCTGGAACTCTTCTGTGAGTTTTGGAAAGTTAAATAATTCCCTTAAAGCAATACGCCAGCCTACCCTGCAGTCAGAAAGGATGCAAGGTCTCAGAGTAACAACTTAGGTCTTTTTAGAGAATCAGGAGATTACTGTAGTTTTGATTTTTGCTTTGATATATTGTTGTATAGTCCGTGGCATGTACCAGTTCTCTGCAAGATGTTAAGTAAAGCAGGGTCCCCTTAGTAGCTGTGCACTGCATTGCCTATTCCATCTTTAGCACAGTGATCAAGGCAAACTAAGGAAGACCAATGAATCATTCCTCTGTTATCCAGGAATTTTTTCTTCTGAATTGGAGCCCTTATGACTCTTACTGCAAAATCACCAAATGAGACCAGCAGAGCAGTAAGGGAACATGATGTAACGCTCCTTTAGGATATGATCTAAAAATCTTTTCTGGCCACAAAATTCAAGCAGCCAAGCCACAGGACAAAAACAGCTTAAAGCCCATTGTCTACTTTTCTTATGCTGACAAGATGCTGATGAGCTTCACTTCATGGAAAAACAGCTCCAAAGAATCATCCCTCAAATATGTTTTTTTATAGTCCATTTTCCTCATTTTCTATATTCATTCTTCCAAACATGTCCTAAACAACATCTAGTTATGTACCACACTATAAATGGAGGCAATTTGTTACACAAATTATGCACATTTAAATCTACATTACACTTGCATCAAAATGATCATCACATTGTCATGATCGCATTATTTATTACAATTTAACTACCATCAGTCTAGGAAGAAAACAACTCTCATAAAGAACCCAGCCATTTCATAATTTACATTATTTGTATTTTCATTCTTGCAACTGAAACAGAACTGAAGTATAACTGCAAGTCTGAGGCAGTGTTCTTATATGCAGCAAAAAGAATCTAAGGTTCGAGGGTCATTTTCAGATGAGACATTTTTACCTCTGACAACACCCTTATTTGGCTGAACGTGTATACTCCAGAATGTAGGCAGGATAAACCTGAAGCTTCTCAAAGATGACAAAGATGGAAGGATTGTTTGGGTCATCTACACAGCTGTCATAGAGCCTGTTTGGATTCTCAGGTCTAGGTGGAGGGCGAACGTATCCTGAGTTTCCCCGAACAAAGTCTCCAACAAGAACATGAGCTACAAACATGCTCTGGTGACTACTGCTGGATGGGCAGAACCGATCAGCATAACTGGCGTCTCTGGCAAAGTAGCTTCCTAGAGAGCAGAAAAAGGCACAAGTAAGAAAATACATTAGTCAAAGGAGCGAATGGCTGCTATTGGCGCTTTGACTACCAACAAGCCAGCAAGCTCCTCGTTCTCATTTCTACCCCACAAAACTCTCAACACAGCTATTTCCACACTGGTTGATTTTAAAGCACGAGCGGATGCTGGACACATTTCACCATGCACCTGCTATGGCTGGAGCTGCCCTGAAGCACAGGCTCTTGCCCTCGCACCTTTTCCATAAAATGTCCCGTGAGCCCCGCAGACCCGCCAGTCGAAATTCTGCTCGCAGATGGCAGCCAGGTGGGACTGGTTCGTGCCATGGAACAGCAACCGCTCATCTACCTCTTGCTCTGGTCTTCTCTTTTTCATCTGCTCCTTTTGCCTATGGAAGAAAAAAAAGAAGACTCGAGGTTTCAGCAGATGCATATACACCCATGCACAAACAGCTCCTTTATCTAGGTCTGCCCTCTTCTCCATCCAAGTTCCAACCAGATTACAAATCATATGGAGGGTTGAACAGAAAGAGTATGCAGAGTATGACCTCTCTCATGCCTTGCCTTAGCCTCCCCTGCTAAACCTCTGTGTGCATGTCTGAACCAGAGATGAGGGTGTTTGAAATCAGAAGACACAAATAAAATGAGATTAATCCCTTTCCTCTTGAACTCAAGCCTTCCCCTCTCCCACATGTCAGGACAGAGCCTTTCACATTAAATCAGACCGCATGGTGGCTTCCCACATGCCATCAGAAGGCAGGTGTGTCGTATATCTCTGTTTAGTGCCTTTCTATGCGTCCCTCAATAGAGAAAGAGGATATACAGCAGGGAAAATAAGGACCTGCTTTTTTTTGTGGCATCAGGTCTGATCTCAGTCGACTATTTCTCATGCTGAAATATTGAATTAGGATCCTCCAATGCCTGTAACTGATGACATGGCTGAAGAGGTGGCTTGCTCCTTTGATGGCCTTCAAAGAGAGTTTGATTCTCTTCTTTCCTGGCTCACGTCAGTGTCAGCAGGCCAAGATAACTAATATACATCATATTGTCTTTCCTAGACATTCTCCTTCCTTCCCTGCCCCCATCCTCAGAAAAGTTTCTAAGGACATCCTCCATGCAAAACTCGCAGAAATTCAGATATTCAGAAACTCTTCAGTTATTTCCAAGAGAACCTTTGAAAGTATAGCAGGAGAGATTTCAGAAAATACAAGATGGTTTGATGAGGGAGAAAAGAATCAAAATCAGAAAACTGAATTTCTAATATGTAGCAACCTGGTGCTACTCCCACCTCTTACAGGGGCAAGGAGATAGATCACAAGAGAAAGAGCAATCTGCCTCCCTAGGCAATCTTCACCACCAATTACCAATTGGGTTAGAACCTTAGGTTTTGGTCTCTGACCTCAACTTTGCTGATAAACATAACATATTAGCGATTAAGCAAGGCACATTTACTGCAGTTTCAAACTATATTTTCAGAGAAGAGCTCAAGTAGTCTTTTGTTTAGATGTATCAAAAAGTTTTTAGCTCCTGCCTCTATTGAAGGGATAAAATCCATCTAACCAAACGTATCTATTCCCTTACTGGCCAATCAAATCTGTCCATTATTGCCACAGGTTCTGTTCAGTTCTGACCATGTTTTACATGACAAAATTCTACACCTACAAGATCAAGAGAGCTCTCCATCAGAGTTTTGACTAAATTGTTCTGCTGAGTTGATGATAGAAAATGTTCGTGTAAACTAACATGTGGCCAATTTTTGCAGGAATATTCCAGTTTTCATGCTGTTTTTCTCGAAAAAGCTGATTTCAAACGGTATCTCTGGTTACTGTACTCAAACCCAATGACCCTATCCCAAACTGTGCAGTTACTGCAATGAAAAGGACAGAACAGAATGTAAATGTCCTCAGAACAAGGATGCTTACGTTCAGTATAAGCCTAAAATTAAATGTTTCCATGTCCTGGGGAAACAGTCCGCCCATTCCTCTGACTGTCGCATTTCATGAGAAAATAAAAATCTGGCCTTCTCCATTTTGAATTAGAACATTTTGCAGTTCTCAGAAGCTAAAGATTAAAGAAAACATTTGCCCATGTTGTTCTATCAGCAGAGAGAAAACTCTAGAAACTGCCATGTATAGTTTGAACTTACAGTGCTTTTCTTTTTTCCTAATATTTTTTAAAACAGCTTCTACAGTACCAGATTTACAAAACAGGGTCTGTATGGACCTCAGATAATAAATCCAAGTTACAAAAGCTATCTTCATAATAAAAATTTTTATGTTACTATATTTTTCTGATCGAAACATGAATTTCCTGTGAAACTCATGTCTAATTTCACAGGACTCCCAAAATTTTTGTCATTAACCCCTCTCATTTCTGTTTTTTTTTTTTTTTTGTGTGTGTGTGTGGGTCTGGGTGTGTCTTAAATCAGAGAATCAGAGCAATATACTCATGAGAAATCAGTCTACACTGAAGACAGTTTGGATATGGTGCTCAGCAGAGGGAGACAATTTTCCTTTTGCTAAACAGAGAACGACCCACATGTCCTGAGCAAGAGCTGGGGCCCAGCGATTATCAGAACTGCTCGGCTGCCACAAGAAGAATGAAATAAAGTGGATACAAACAACTGGAAATGCTGCCAAAGCGTTGGGTTCTGGATTCTATGCAGCGCGTGGATTTTGCAATCTTTCATTGTCCGCTTAAATAGGTCCTCAATTTCTCTATATTTGCTGGTAGAATGGCTGACTTTTACTAGCTGCAAATATGAACACAAAGACAAAACTGTTAAAGAGCTTTCAATTACACCTCCCCAGTCCTTCCTGCCCATCAGGGAGGGAAAGCCTTGTGTCTATAATCACAGGTGATAATTTTTCAGAGTCTTCACCATCTTTTCCTCACTCTCATTCCTATCCCAGTGTGTTCTGAACTCTACTCTGAGACCTGGACTATAATATGAAGGAGCTTTCTATGGATCATGTTTATTCTGCACACAGAGATATCCTTGTCCAAAAAAACCCTCTGGGTTCACAATAGGTGTGCAGCTGGAGAAGAGAAAGTGAAATAGTTCTTCCATATCAAGTCACACCTGCCTTTCTTGTTCAATAGCTCCCTTTTATAGGCAAGTCCTAATGTTGCTGTAGTGAGTCATAAATAAGCTATATAATGACACCATCTGATGTTTCAAAAATATACAAGATCTAAATCTCATAATAACAATATTAAATGAATGGATGGTTGCCCTAAAGCACTTGCTTTGATTTGAAATTCTAGCACGTCTGAGTTTTAAAGGAGAGAGTGCTGTGAATAGGCCACTGCCAAGCAGAGCTGACACTCAACCTCCAGATCATCAGTGATCACGTAAGTCACATCCAAAGCACTGTGGAGCTATGGCACATCTATCCTTATCCCTCTTGCAGGTGTAAGTGTTTGAAGTGATGTGTTTACAAGCTGACAACTAACAGAACCAATCCCTGGACTTGGATGCATATTTTACACTTGCTTGACACAAGAGCCAGACTTTTCCCAGAGGAATGAACAGATGTGATCAGGTATATACCTCATATCCTATTTTGGGTAGTGCTGAAAGGTCCCAGTCTGAAGGAAACTGACGATATGTGCAAACAGCATCTGATTGCCTGTTTAAAACAAGTTTAAACAAGATCAGAAAACACAAGGGACTTCCGTGAAGCAGTGTCCTGGTTATGAAATATAAACTACGTCTCAAGGGTTGCCTCAGAAAATCTGAGCTCTTTATATTCTCGATATGCTTTTCTCCCAAGCTAACACAAGCTACCAGTAGAGAGCTTCCATGTACATTATAGTAAGGCTTTCAGCAAAGCAAGGTGTTACACTTTGCTTTGATTCTTGGCTGCACATTTATAAGCATACCCCAAAACATTCAGTTTTACTTCTGTCTGAAGAAGGCACAAATAGCCCTTCAAATAGCATATCCATCCTTACCACTGCCAGGCAATACTAGCTTCTTTAGGCCCTGATGTGCAGAAAAATGCAATGGCACAAACAGTTCACACAATACCTGCTGAGACCCTAGGAAATCAGTACATCTCCATCTTCATAATTCTGCTTACATGCCTAAGGCAGGACCATGCAATTCTACCCACTGGGAGAGAAATTAGAGGAGGGATAGGTGACTAAAAATGCCAAATTATCAACATCTGCTTTCCTCCCCAACTGATACATTCTCTTTCTTCCAATCTCTCACATTTCCCCTGACTTCCGAGGTTTTTTCCTCAGCACACTCCCCTTTCCTGCCATGGTGAGAACCTACTTATTGTGCAAGCCAATCTACTGGATGAAGCTATAATCAGCAGATAAAAGAATCATATTCTAAACAGAAGAGGACTCAGCAAAGAGCTAGTCTTCTACAGACAGGGAGATCATGAATGTAACTTCCAGTACCTTTTGTTGTCCTGTTTGCTACTGCCACCCGTTGCAGCACTTGGACTCCTGCAGATTTTTATCTCAGTGTGAGTATTCAGATTTCTCTGGACCATTTCTTGAAAGAGAACACAAAAGTATCAAGAATTAGAAAGAAGAACTCCATCTGGGCGTGCTGCCCAGGAGAGTCATTGTGCAACCCAGAGAAACAATATCCTTCCCAGTGCCTTGCTTCCGCCGCCGCACATTCCCAATGTGTCACAGCAGGATTATCTTAGCTGTTCCTGTAGGGAGCCCCTCCTTCATGCCACACCATTCCTGCTTCAGGCATTTTACTGGCAGTATGAAACAATTTGTGCAGAGGTTTCATGCTCCCGTGGTGACTAAAGGGCTGATTAGCACCATCACCTGACTTCACCTTTTCTTCCTTCCACATACATTCCGAGCCCAAATCCACTAAAATTTGGTAGGCTGCTAATCTTCCAACCAGTCACTTGGTCATGCCAGAGAAAGGATCCCTCTTCCTCTCCTCTGATCTCATGGTGATAGCACAGGGCAAACACTGACAGGCACTTAAAGTTTTGTGAATGTTTCTTAATATCTTTTTGACCATGTATTACTCGGAGTAGTTAAAGCAATAGCCACTGAACTTTTCATTTTATTTATAGTGTTGTGATCTGCTTCACAAAAAAACAAAACCAAAACAAAAAAAATCCTCATTAAAGCGCCTAGTCCTTTCTACAGGTATCTAGAGTCTGCTTCACTCATGACACACATTTTCTGTTTTCCAACAGCATACTATAATGCCTCACACTGACCTCTCAGTCTCAAGTGCTCTGATTATTTTGTTGTTTGCTAAAGATGCTCATGGTAATTCCTGCTGCTCTCCACGAACCTAGCATCTTGTGCTACACACATCAGACAAGTCTCTTGCAAGCTCAGAGATGTCTTGGAAGCTTGGGAAGCCCAGATCTTGCTGCATACACACACACACTAGGAGTCTGGCAACCTCTCCTGTGAATACTGGATTCACCAGGTCCCACACAGTAATGCACCTGGTTTTCATCAGATTACTCAGCTTTAGCTTTATCACTATGCAAGACATAAGGGGAAAAGTCCCTGTGAACTTACTTACAAGAATACAGTAAAGGAAGTAAACTACAAGAAGACTAAACTACAGAACGAGCTACAGAGATTGTGCTCACCCATCTTCGGAGCCCTTTAATTAACTGTCCTGCTTACAGCTCTCCTGCTCTGCAGAGATCTTGGACAAGCTTCTCTCTTTTTCCAGTTGCTGAGTAAGGCCACCAAAGTAGCTGTGTTCTTTCTCCAGCTACAAACATAAGAAGGGAGACATCCTACCTAATTCTTTCTCCCTCAGACTAGGCTCAAAGATATTATATGGCAATGTACACCCTCTTCTATAGACATAAGACATACACAACTGCTTTACACTTCTTTCAGCCTTCTTATAATATGACATATCATGAGAAACAGTCATTGTACACAGTCTCTTGTTAAACTTTGTGTAAAATTTATGCCATAGAAACTAAAATATGGTTCACAATTACCCTACGCTTTGGTACCCCTTCTATTTCTTCTTCCCTTTTCCTCTCACCAAATCAATGGCTGCTTTTTCTACTTGTAAAAGACCTAGCAGTATGACCAATTCACACACAAGGAAAAGCAAAATGATCAGCTTGTCATACCCACTGTGCATCATCATAAACCACATTCATCCAGAAAGTCAGATTACAATATATGCAACAATCACCTATACTGTGTATGTAAAAGAGTACCAATATATTGAAGAATTAGTGTCACTATCATTTCCTTCCACATATATGCATTTCAGATCTTGATTTCCCAGTTATAAATATACAAAAAGGTTCCCATATTTACAACCTTAGCACCACGTGATGTCACATTAAAAAGACAGAAATATTACTCTAAAATCCAAGCCTCCTAGTTTAGACCAGAGCCACCCCAGTCTCAATTAGTCTGCAAAAACTGCTTCCATTTTCTCCTGCAATGCTCCTTGTATTTTATTCATTTTACATTTCAGTTCTTTTGCCTTTCCCTTCTTACTGTCCTAAGAAATGCTGTTTGCACCCCGTGAAATGTTCCCTTTGCATCTTTGCAAAGAAATACACCTTCGCATCTTGGCAAAAAAATACATCTTTGAGAGCATTCTGGGAAAGACAACTTAATGTTAGTCTCCCCTGCTAAGCACACAGATCTTTTACCTTTGAAATCTAGCTCATATCTCTGTGAATCAGCTTCAAATTCAGAAGTGCCTTCCTGATAAGTCTGAAATAACTGCTCCACCTGTGCAGAAGATATGGGGGCAGCACGCTTGTCTGGGTGCTAGAAAGAAGAGGAATATCTGTTAGAAATGGGTGTTGGGCTAAGGTGCACAAGCATAGCAGAGCTGGATTTAGCATCTATGCATGTCATGGGGAAAAGCCAGTGATTTGAAGCCCTTACTGCCCACAAAGTAAATGAGCAGAGGCTCCCTGGTAGGGGGAGGTACAACTCAAGACCCTTCGGTTATTTCCAACAAAGTTTATAAATGATGTTGTTTCCCAGGGAGGAAAAGTATGTATTTTTCAGGGCTTTGTTTTTCAGGAAAGGTATGCAGAATGAAGGCCCTTTATACACACCCAGAATTTTCAAATTGAAATGTTTTCAATAAATTCCTCAGTGCTTGTGAAGGCAGATTGCTTTCAGAGCTGCATTTACTGGGAGCATTAATGAACACCAGCAAAAATCGCAGAAATGTGTCAGTTCATCAAGAAACCACTGTGAGGATATCTGAGTGACATTTATTACATAAAACCAGCAAGTGACAAGTTCAAAACAAGTAGAAAGAGACTTTCCTTCAAGCAACATTCAGTTCAGCTGTGGAAATCACTGTCAAAAAATGTTGTGGATGCTAAAAATTTATACGGATTTTAAAAGTGATGGAATAATTAATTACATTAATATCATTAATTACAGTAAGTACTATATTATTGATTATAATAATTACTGTATTATTAATGCATCCATGGCTACTCTATGTACAGATACCATCTGTGATACAGGAGTTCCACAAGTCGAAAATTGCTGTAGGCAGGGAGCACCTTCTGGGAAAATATCGCTGCCTGTGTCACTACCAGTCAAGGAACTGGGTTCCAGAACTAGATGTACCTTTGCTCTGACATGATTTGGCCATTACACTTGCTAAAAGTGTAAAATGTACACTTTTATTGGGGGAGAAAAAAGAATAAAGGCAGTGACCAGCATAACATCTTAGGAATAAACAGAAAATCTCACCTGTATCCCAAATTCAACCCAACGATTTTGTTCGTCCAGCCAATACCAACAGCATCTTCCCATTTGGGCCAAGGAGCATGCATCAGTGATTGACAGATTGTGCAGAATGATGAAAAAGAAAACCATGTACAACAACAATGAAAAGGCAGATGAGTTTCTGGCACTCCCATAGAGACTTAATAACTCTGCAATGAATATATAAATTAACGCAACCAATAACTTTGCAGCCCTTCAGTGTGCCCCCCCAACACTCAAACCTATGCTCTCTGCCTCTTTCACCCTTCTCCTGCTTTTTCTTTTGGGGGTGGCAACCTGCACATAGTACCCAGAAGCTAGGATTTCTTTGGGGAAGAAGATCTGATCTGTTTGCATTGAAGGCACGTAAGAACAGCCCCACACTGAACCTATGGGCTACTTATCCCCATGTCTTGACTCATGCAACACCTCCCTCCTTCGGCTCTCTGGCAGCCCCATACATCATCACAACCACCTCCAGCTCTTCCATCCTCCAACCACATGTCCCTGACCCCTCCAACCACATGTCCCTGACCCCAAAACTGCAACTTTACCAGCGTTCCTACCACTGTTGTCCCCCACAGTGGCACTCCTCCAGGCTATCACTGCTCTCCTGAGAGGAGGTGCTGGTAGAATCATAGAATCATAGAATGCTTGAGGTTGGAAGGGACCTCTAGAGGTCATCTAGTCCAACCCCCCTGCACACGCAGGGTCACCTAGAGCACGTGGCACAGGACTGCGTCCAAGCGGGTTTTGACGATCTCCAAAGAAGGAGACTCCACAACCTCTCTGGGCAACCTGTTCCTGTGCTCTGTCACTCCCACTGTTAAAAAATTTTTCCTTAAGTTCATGCGGAACTTTTGGTGCTTCAGTTTGTGGCCATTACCTCTAGTTCTGTCGGTGGCCACCACTGAAAAGAGGCCAGCACCATCCTCCTCACTGCCTCCCTTGAGGTACTTATAGACGCTGGTTAGATCCCCTCTCAGCCTTCTCTTCTCCAGGCTGAACAGGCCCAGCTCCCTCAGCCTCTCCTCATAGGGCAGATGTTCCAGACCCCTGATCGTCCCTGTAGCCCTGCGCTGGACTCTCTCCAGCAGCTCCACATCCCTCTTGTACTGTGGAGCCCAGAACTGGACACAATACTCCAGATGTGGCCTCAGCAGAGCTGAATAGAGGGGCAGGATCACCTCCCTCGACCTGCACTGCTGGAGACGCTCTTCTCAACGCACCCCAGGATCCCATTGGCCTTCTTGGCCACGGGGGCACACTGCTGCCTCATGGTCAACTTATCATCCACCATGACACCCAGGTCTTTCTCTGCAGAGCTGCTCTCCAGAAGGTCAGTCCCCAGCCTGTACTGGTGTCTGGGGTTATTCCTCCCCACGTGCAGAACCTTGCACTTGACCTTGTTGAATTTCATGAGGTTTTTCACCGCCCAGTTGTCCAGTCTGTTCAGGTCCCTCTGGATGGCAGCGCAGCCCTCTGGGGTATCAGCTACTCCTCCCAGTTTGGTATCATCAGCCATGATGTAGGGCATACATGTTTTAGCTCAAGCACGAATTCAGAACAGCCCATGGCTCAGTCACCAAGCTGTGGGAGTGCAGCCACGTTGCTTTGTCCAGAAGAGTCCTAGGCTTGCAGGCCTAAATGCACCCCCTCAGCAGACACCCAAGGGCTAATGCGCCCCAGGTGCAAAAGGCGCCCAATAGCTCCACTGAAATGCACCCCTCTAGCTGCTCTTCACTATTCCTCTTACATAACAGCCCAGATAACATAACCATGCCTACCTTATCTGAGGAAAATAGGCCTTCTGGGAAACTGTCAGCCAGACTAGACCTGGCTCCCTCCTTCCAGAGCAGCAGAAAGCCCAATACTGGTGCCACGAGGATGGCTTGGTGACAGCCATGGCTCTGATGAATGTTCCCTGCCTTCACTGCTCACCTCATTCCAGCATGCAGTATTGGGAGCTCCTTCCCTGCCAGCACCACGCCATGTGGCTTGAGGGACAAGGGCCCATCTTCCTCCACAAAAGGAGCTTTGCTCTATCTAATCTGAAGCCAATGCCATAGGCTCCCTCCTAGCAAAAACTGAACGGGCACTGCCATCTAGGGATACGGTTGCAAAAGGCGGCCCAACAATGACTGCAGCACTCAGTACCTTTCCTGCTGCTGGATCTCCTCTTCACCAAAGGCATTGTTTGGCCACCGGCAGATTTGTCTTGCCTTCTGCGTGTGCAAATTTCTCTGGACCATGTCTAGAAAGAAAACATGAATGCATTCATAACTAGAGGAATAGACTCTGGGTAGTTCTGTGAGAAAATAAGTGGTCTTCCAATGTGCCCTAAGAACTTCCTGCACATCATAGAGCAGAGAGCAGGAAATTCTGGGTAACTTTCTTTGGCCACACTGCTCTTCTTCTGTGCCATTTCCTTTCCACTGTCAATAGTAACTGACTCTGCACAAGTATTTGGAGGATCTGGCTGGTGCTGAAAAGCATATTGTGATCATCATCTGCTTTTGCCTTACTTCACTTCTTTCTATCATGGGGTATTTTTTTCTTCTTTTTCTTCCTCGAGTTATCCTGACAAAAAGATGTAGATCTGTGAGATCTTCCTTCTATCAACACAGGCTTGTTATTTGTTATCTCTGCTCTTGTTCCTGCAGTAATATTATGAAGTAAGAATAGAGTCACTGTAATATGCCCCCTATAAACAAATTCTGGCACCAAGTGTTACTGCTGGAGGTCCCTGGGATGTGGGGGGTATGACACCCTCCTTTGAATTGTGCCGCAGACAAAGTAGTTCAGATACAGAAATTTCAGGTCGACTTTTTATTTTGGTTAAGTAAGTAGTCTCATTGCATGGGGCATCAGATACAGCCAGAAGGCAGCAAACTTAGTCTCATCCAGTGCCCAGCATTGTGCTAGCAGTGGTTTACACAGAATTACCTGGCCAGCCACATAAGAAATCTGCACACTGAATGATGTGGTCATGGTCAGGAGGTTCTCAATTCTGTCCTCAGCTCCAATTCTGTTCTCCTCTCTTCCCTTTGGCTGCAGCAATACTCTTCCGTGCACCATAATCTATATACATCCTAGAGCCTGCTAAATTCTGTGATCCTATCCCTTCCCCTTTCCGCTCTATGCTAGCACAGCTGTGACTACGTACAACCCAAACGCTGTTCTCAAGTACTTTTGCTCCCAGGCCTGCAAGCCTTCTCCAAGGACAAGGTGCGCTATAGCACCCATTACATCGTAACTGCACTAGCCACTGAGCAAACAGATACTTCACCTTTGAAGTTTATCTCATACCGCTGAAGACCTGCTCGAAAACGGAGAGTGCTGTTCGGGTCATCCTGAAATGCCTTCTCCACCTCCGCAGACGTTACGGTGGCAGCAAAGTGGTTCAGAGACTAAGAAAATGAAAGATTGGACATGATGATAGAATGAGACTCTTTTGAAAATAAATTGCATGCATGCTGCAGAGTGAGATTTAGCCCTTAATCAGGAGAAAAGCTGAGCTGGGTTTTCCTCCTGCTCCCTTCACCAGATACAGGTCCTGTCTTTTGCTTTACTCTGCCACAAATTCTCCACTACAAATCCTGCCACTGTCCACTGCTCCCTCCTGCAACCCAGACAGAAATGATGGGGTTATGGCTGTGTACTCCAGGAGCCCCACAAAATACCCCTATTCCCATCCTTGTAGAATGTAGCAGGGGGAACGGAGATGCAGACAGGTCTCCTCACACCACAGAAGGCATTTGGGGTCCTCTAGCAGAATACAGAAATCTTCAAAGGCATCTTCAAGGGGATTAGTACCTTAAGATGGTGCTTGTTCGTTAGTTTCTTTGTTTGTTTCATATTCCTCTCTTTTAGGGAAAACTCAACATTTTCCAAGGAGAGCCACAGTTTTCATATGCAAATAGAGGGATAAAAATTGTTTGGCCAAAGCCAACCTGAGGGAAGATTTCAGTATGCCCTAGCATATGAGGGTTTCCAAATTAGATAATTCTGCATTTCTACATAAGATTAATAAATACCCAGGGACAAGAGCAAACCAGATAAACCCAAGTCACCCGGGGAAGCACGAGGGCAAAACATCAAACATGGAAATGGCACTTTCTGCATGAAGACTATGGAAAATAACCTCCGAGAAGCAAGCGGTGGAGGGTGTTGGTACATGAGCAAGAGACACTCACCTTGTCCCCGTACTCCACCCACTCGTTTGAGTCATTCAGCCAATACCAGCATTGTCCTGTGCTGTCCACCAAGAGCATATCAGTGAGTGACACATGCGGCAGAAGGCAGAAGCACATCTCTACCCTCCTCACCTCCTACCAATACTCCCAACCCTGACCTCCCTCTTCCTTTCCCCTTCCCCTGCACTGTGGGTAGGGTATGAACACTACTGCCTCTCAGCTGGCTGATATCCAGCAAGAGGATGATTTCCAGCACACTGTAACTGATACCCTGTTACAGGCTGCTAGTAAGTCAAACAGAACAAGATTCTTCCATTTGTTCTCAAGCATCTGGAGAAAGTCCAACACAGAGCATGTCCCCAAAACCCCTAAGCCACCACATCACGGGGGCACTATAGAACCTGCTACCAGTAACATACCTAAAGCACAGACTGGCTATACTCTTACCACTACAAGATACCAGATGAAAAGAAAGCCCACCAAAGCAAGGGATCTTCCCAAATGAGGAAGTCTTATTTGTACATTGGCAGGGGTAAACAACAAAAGCATTGCCTGGTACCTCTCCCCTTGCTGGTTCCCATCCGCACCACAGGCACCAGTTGGCCACCGGCAGATTTTTCTCGTTTTCTGCGTACGTAGATTTCTCTGCACCATATCTGAAAGGAAATCACAAATGCACCCAAAATTGTAGAAAGGACTGTTGCCTCCCAAAAGAAAAGAAGGCTTCCGAACAACCGGCCCAGGGCTGCCTTTTCCCAAGTCTCCTCTTCACTCTGGGGCACTTCTACATTATCCTCTATTCTGGCATTTCTAGGTCAGACATTTCATTTATAACAATAACGAATCTCTGCACATATCTAACAGACAGCTGGCCTTGATTTCTTCTCATCAAAAGCTTAGATCAAGATGGGTTACATCAGTAATCCATCCTTCCTGCCATCATAAGGCTGTCTTTGAGTCTGCAGAAAATGCCTCATTTACATTAGGGTAACTCCTTCCCTTCCCACCCAAGAAGACTCCAAGAATTTACATGCATGACCCACAGAACTTTCTCATCTTTCCCTCTCTCTTTCACTCTGTGTCTCTCTCTCTCTCTCAAGTGCAGGGTGATCTCCAGATGTACAGAGCGGGACATGGCCAAAAGATTTTCCTGCACGTCATGCCTCTACACAGGACTTCTGGGATGCATGGGCATGGATCCTGCAGACTGCAACAAATGCTTTGATGCCACAACACACTACTATTGTCCCATGACTACAGCTACCCCTCCACCTTTTTTCCCTTCCCCTAGTTAGGCTGTGCCTGGTACTGATGAGTCTGCACCAGCATCTGCACACATCCTAGAACCCGCTCTGTCCTATGGTCCTGTTGCACAAAGGCCTTCGGTACACCAAGTGCCCCGAGGCCTGCAAGCCTGCTCCAAAGAGAAGGTGCACTACAACAAACATCAAAACTGCATTAGTCATTGAGCATATAGATACTTCACCTTTGAAGTTTATCTCATACCGCTGACGACCTGCTTGAAAATGGAGAGTGCCTTTCGGGTCATCCTGAAATGCCTTCTCCACCTCCGCAGACGTTATGGTGGCAGCATAGTGGTACAGAGACTAGGAACATGAAGGAAAATACTTATCAGATGCAAATTTTGACTTAAGGGGCCTAGAGAGCCTCATTGCATTTGCTAATTAGGGAGTGGGCAGGCATAACTGCCTACAACTTAGATTTTCCGGTGCACAAATTCCCTCCCAGCATTGCCCCACACCTCCTCCAGAACCTATTTTCTGGACTCTGCCACCTCTTGTTTCCTGTCACCACTCCTTATCACAGCACACTTGGACCAGGCCTTGCTCAAGGGTGTATCCCTACAGCCCTCATCTCCTTCTCAGCCTTACACAGAGTGTTTCAAAACATCATCAGGACTTCTTAAAGCATAGTATTTTGTAATTGTGTGTGGGATAGCTTTTTGGTATTCTTTTCTTCAGTGAGTTATTAGGATTTTCAAGAGAAAAGAGCACTTTCCTCGCAAATACATGCACAGCAAAAAAAGATTGTTTAGACAAAAGTCATTTTGAAATGTTCTGTTTTGGCCAAGAATATACATAGTGTTTAGATCTAGGTCTCACAGGCTCCTGAGGATTTATGAGAGACAGCTGAATATGTCAAAATACACGTGCCATGTGGAAACACCAAGAGACTATCCAAGTCTCAACTGAAAGGCAGTGCTCACAGGGGGAAAAAAAAAAAAAAGATACATATAAATATAGTAGCCCCTGCTAGGTGGCTGGCACATGGCATTGGATACAAAGGGAGAGATACTTACCGCTTCCCCATATTCATTCCACTGATTAGATTCATCCAACCAATACCAGCGTTCTTCCGTTCTGACCACAGGGTGGGCAGTAGCATATGGCACACAGAGAAGAAAGATAGGCACGTGGAATGAAAAAGTAAATAAATGTCTGGTTAGCCTGTGCCTTTACACTTCCATCCTCTATTTCCACCCATACATGCTCTTCCCAGTGCTATTATTGCAATGACTTCTCACTTCATATCCAAGATGACCATCTTCTGGAGGGTATCTCCAACATGCTACTGCTCACCTCAAAGGTCCAGAAAGTGGAGCCGTTCTTTGCGGCACTGAAGATGAAGGAGGGAAGGGATGGCGGAAGGCACAATGTGCATGGCTGGTCATCCGAGTCACATCACCTCATGGCAGGAGGAGCAGCTCATGTCCAGCACAACACACAAACCAACCATCCCATGAACCACCCATCCTCCAGAGGATAACTTGCAAGGGGCAGAAGGGGCAGGCACATCCTGGGGACTGCTGTGGCCACCATCCTCTCCCAGTGGACCAGCAGCCAGGCTAGACCCAGCTCTCCCTCTCTCAGACCTCTCAGAGCAGGAGTTCCCAGAAAGGAGCTTCACTTTGCCCTGCTTGAGTCACTGCCGCAGCCCCCTCCCCCGGGAGCAGATCCCCAAAACTGAATAGGCATCGCCATCTAGAGACACAGTAGCAAAAGACTGCCAAGGAGCAAACACAGCACTCCATACTTCTCCTGCTGGCTCCCATCTTCACTGGAGTCACAGTTTGGCCACCGGCAGATTCGTCTTGTCTTCTGGGTGTGCAGGTTTCTCTGGAGCATGTCTTGAAAGAAAACATGAATGCATCCAGACTTAGACATTGTGTTATTGTGTTATTCAGCTGTGGAACCCAACCTACTGCCATAACACGATGCAGGTACTTCAAGCTTACACAAGTCAAGAACAACTGGAAAAAATCCACGGAAGGAAATAAATCCAGCCAGGGCCATCAGCTGCAGGGACTTTACCTGAGACTTAGGAAGACCCCAAGGGGCAAGTCTCTGGATGACAGGGAAGTATGATCACTTGCTCGCCCTCTCCCTTTTTGCTGGGAATCCAGCATCCACCACTGATGGATAAAGGGTGCCAAGGTGGCACCTAGGCATTAAATCCAGACGAGTAGCACAAGCCAGGAACATGCACCGTCTTTGTAGCCTGTGAAGACTTCTCTTTCAACACTGCCACACAGCAATTTTGGGGCCATCATGGCCCCAGCACTCAAAAGGGATGCGCTCACTTAAAGTGTTACCGATACATGACCTAGCTGTTTTCCTTCTTTTGTCTGAGCAGCCCCCACGCTTTTTGCTCGCAAAAATCAGTCACCTGAATAATGTCCTTTCCAGGAAACAAATTCATAGCTGTATGGCAACCCACTGGCATGGAGAATCACAGGTTTCCTCTCATGCAGCTCTCCTCCTGCAGCACCCTCAGCAAAGCCAGGTCTCTCTCTGATTTTGCTTTTCCTCTTTCACAACTCTTCCCTTGCACATGGTCTCACGTGCACCATGTCCTGGGTATTAATCTCAAACGACCATCTTAATCCTTTTCTGCTGCTGAATACTACCACTGAATTTCTTTATTCTTTTAACCATAAATCTCTCAAATAGCTCCAGCAATTTGAATCACAAACTTAAATCAAAGAATGAGAAATTATTACATACTTCTCCATTTTATGGTCTTTCAGACACAAGTAGCCTCTCCTTTACTTCTGCAATTTATACATGGGCAATCCTCTAGCAAGCTCTTTCAAACAACAGCAGTGTTTCCTCCGGCTAAGACAGCCACTTCTGCTGGTGATGAGGATATGTAAGGCATTTCCAGGAGTAAAGATGCACTACAGAGTCAGCAATAGATCACAAGTTAAACTATAATTAAACAATATTTTACCTTTAAAATTTATCTCATATTGCTGTGAATGAGCTTGAAATCTCAGAGTGCCTTTCTGATCTGCTTGAAATGCTTGTTCCACCTGGGCAGATGTTATGGTAGCTGCAGAGTAGTCTGGGTGCTACAAAATGATGAAAAGGACAGTATCTGTTATAGGCAACACAAAACTTGCAACAGGCTCTCAAAACTCGCAACAGACTCAGGTTCATCCTTACACCAAAGCCCACGTATATAGTAGTCAAAATAGTGCTACACTGTACTTTAGAGGAGCAGCTTTTTTGATCCGAATTCTTTGTCTTTTCAGTGAGTTTAAAATTTTCCCTGTCCTCATCTTGAAATACATAAATATATATATAAATATGCACATATTTTTGTATGTACACATTTATAGATATATATAAATTACAAATTCATATATATAAATACACACATACAGTCTTGAAAATTATGTTGTCCATTCCTAGAACAGCAATGCCCAGAGATAGTATTCAGAAGCTCCCCTGAAAGTATCAGGGAAACATCAAGGTTTGGTCAGCACTACAGCAATACAATAAGACATCAGAAAGCCCATGTGTCACGTAACAGGCAGTACTTAGGGGAAAAAAAATACAAAGAAAAAAAATAATTCACTAGAGTCTGGGGAAAGGAGTTAGGTGATAAAGACGTTATGGAGTTTACCTGTATCCCGTATTCAATCCACTGTCTAGAATCATCCAACCAATACCACCAAACTTCCATGCTGCCAAATTTGTGAGTATCAGGAATGATCAAAAGTGTAGAACTAACTCAAAAAAAAAAAAAGAAAAAATAAATAATAATAAAAAAAACAAAGAAAGTAATCTTCTGGCAGGTTGCTTAACAGTGGCCTTGAGAGGATAATGCAGATTCAGCAGAAATTCCTGAGTTGTTGTCCACATCATTTTACAACCCAGGAAACAGAGTGATTTCCACATCCTCTTAGTTGATAAGTTCTAAAAGCTTTTTTTCTTTTTCTTTTTTTTTTTCTTCCTGTGCTTCAATGTAGAGGCTCTGAGTATGCCAGCCCATAGCATTCCCACTGAGCAGACACCTGATACCGGGTAAGCAGAAATAGTATTATTTATTTCTTACGCAGAATATTTAATTGAGGATTAAACTCTATTCTAACTTGGGTTATTCAACAAAACCTAAGCAAATGTGGCACGGTTCACCTGCCTGCAAAGCCCACCTCCTTATGCTGCTCACTGAAATGAGCTGCTGTCCCCTGATGAGCTTTCACACCTTTCCTAAATTCACCCTCAGAGTTAAGAAGAGAATTCCCTACTTTTGTATCTCAGTTTAGACAGAGAAGAGCCATGTGAATGGTCCTCCAAGCCCGTGTGTTATGAAATTTTTGCTTTACGAACAAGTCATCTTAGTTATGGTTCAGATTCGGAAAAATCTCTACACACCCTGTTTTAAGAGGAACACTAGAAAGAGAGAAAGAGTGAGGGATAAAAAGCAAGCAAAATCTAAAGGCAAATTTAAGAAGGAAGAGAAAAGCAGCTATGTCGGAAACACCACGGAGTTACACAGTCTATGCAGAAACAGCAGAAACTGGAGGACACACTGATAGAAAAAAAACAATTTTTAATATTGACGTCATAAAGTTTGGGTTTGGTTAGTAGCCCACAGCTTGGTGCAGCAAAAAACATATATGAAGCGTGTATGAAGCTTTCAGTCAAAGTAATGTGAAGGGAAAAGACAGGCAAGTCTCCAACATGAGATCAGATTAGTTGATCAGAGAGGCAATGGGATGAGGGATATCAGAGGAAAGAATAGCAGAGCAGAGCACAGGTTTTAGACAGAGGCTGCAGGGGAAAACCTAGGAAAGTTCAAAAGGAGATGAAATTGGAAGATGCAAGGGGATAGCTGCAGGATGCGATCAGAGCAATCTGCAAGAAGTAGCGTGAAAATGTGCACAAAGCATAGAAGAAAACAGAGACCTAAGCAGTCTCTCGTGTCTCTTTTGGACTTTGTGAAGGCAAACAATTAAAAAAGAAAAAAGAATTTTAAAAGGACCAAGTCTAAAGATACTTCACGAAAAATAAGGTTTCAGAGACCATGCAGTGAAAACAAGGCTATCTTTAGGAATGGATAACGACAAAGCTTCCTGCAGTGACTGGAATATCAAGAGTGGGTGCTTTCCAAATATTTACAGGTTGCATACTAGCATTTTTATTAATGGGTCCTCTGATATTGCAGTAAAGCACCCCGAAGTAAATTCTAGGCTTATTAAGCACAGATAGATAAGAGCCAGGTCAACCCCTACTCCTGCTTATTTTTGTGACTTAGATAATCTTGGAAAGGCAGTTAGAATTATTTTGGGAAGGGGGATGTCAGATCTAGGACTCAACATGCCAGGTAGGAGGATTCAGCAAAGGAAACAGGGCTGCAGAAGAACATAAACACCTAAAAAAGTTGTAGAAAAGGCAGTGGAAACTTGATTCTTACTTGATTCTTTTCTGTAGCCCCTAGCTGAGGGTCGCCATATCCCCCATCATTGCCACTACTACACATGGATACTGAAGTTGCTATTCCCTTCATCCAGAAATAGCGTTAAGTAATGCAACTGTTGTACACATCATGACAAGAGCAGTGTCTGCATTTTTTGCACCTGTCACCCTCCCACAGCAGGACTATGGTGCTATGGGGCTCAGTTTCAATTTTAGGAGTCTCTCATGTTTGGAAAACAACATGCCATTCAGCGTATTATATCAGTGACGTTACCGCCAGGAACACTGGGGAGGCCCAATATCGCCATGAGAAAATCAACTAAAAATACATTATGATCAAAAGAGCACTAGAGTTAACATATTTTTCAAGCATAGAAAAATATGGGTTATCTGAGACTGAATAAGATGTACAGTATTTATTTGGGTGCAAGATGCAACTGATTCTTACAAATTTGCTGTTGCCATGAGGCAACTACAGAAGAAAACCGCGGAGAAGTGGGCAATGCCCTCAAGCAGACCCCCTGGGCTATCACAAAAGGAGGAGAGAGGGTCCCGCCGTGGTGGCAGTGGCTTCAGCCCCAGCACCGTCTTAGGAGGTGCCCCCAGCCCAACCCCCTTCCCAGCTTGCCTGGGGCCACCTCGTCCCATCCCACTCCCAGTCACATCCAATTGGTTTCCCACATGGATCGAAGCAGATAAAACCAACCTTTCTTTGCAAGGTTCTTCCTAACCTCGATGTGCTCCATGAGTGGGGACTGCAGGAATCCCCACCCTGGGCACTTGCTTACCCACTTCCTCCTCGGCAGCTGCTGCCACCCGCCTCTTCCCGACAGCAAAACCAGTTTTGGTTTCCGTTTCAGAGTACCCCGTTGCCTCTGCTCCTTCCTTCCCACACACAAGCAGGAGGCAATTCTTTGCCTTGGTATTTGTCCAAAAGACACTAAAGACACCGAAAGCTCTTGCTTTGGCAGGTGCCTACCCCTTCAGCAGAGCCCTCTCCCTTTGGTCCCCTGCAACCATCTCATTCCTGCCCATCTGCCCCTGGAGGTCTTCTTGTACTTTTTGTACGGATTAAACCCACAATATTGTCCTAATGGACAACATAATGGAGAGGTGGCAAAGCCATCAGTGAAGACACCATCTGCTCATATTATTTCATGCTGAAAGCAACTTTCCTTCCTATCCTTCAGGCAAACAAGGTCTCCCAAGCGTGCAGCTCAGGCGTCCAAGCCCACCCCTAGAGCCACCTGTCCACCTGTGGCTCTGCTGTGAGAGAAAACCCCAAACTCCACAGAAATCACTTTGGCTACTCACGGAGCTCCTCAACACCAGACTTTTTCCATCACCATCTTCCTGGCCCTGAAGTTGCCAGTCACATGTGTCTGAGTCAGAGACCGTTTAACCCTTTCTTACCAGAGTAGAGACCTCACGCTTTTTCAGGGACAAAAAAAAAAAGAAAAAAAAATCTGTAAATCTGACAGATCCACACTTAAATTCTACATGGTGCTGCCTGTTTGCCAGTATTTGTCTTCTAACCTAATTATCAGGAGTACTTTTGTTCACTGTTTCAATACTTCAGGATACAGACAAGCACTACAGAGTTAGCAGGAAGTTCAGCTGCAGAAGCTTCAGCAGATTTCTAATAATAAAAAAAACTTGCACAAACAAGGACTTTTCTCTTTTATCAGTGGTTTCTGCTCTCAGTCCCTCCCCCACTAAAAAAATTCTCAGATCCTTTACTACTAAAAGCCCTAGAGTCTAAAGGTCCACTATCTCCTTATGGGAGTCAAAGCCTATGCTGCAGCCTTCCTCCCTTATCATGAGCGGTGGCACAAGCACTTGTGGGGTAAGCAAAGCTGGGAACCATACTTCCTGGACACTGTGTTCTGTGTTTGTCTTTGTTTTCCTTTTTTCTTGTTGCTTTAGAGTCAATTTTCAACAGTACGAGCACCTCAGATCTGGTCCTCCCCACCACAGTACAGTCACTAGCGCTGGCGCAGGGAAACAGTGGGGATGCACAGGTAGAGGTAGAAAAGCTGTTTTGGCAGCATCTCAAACTCACACCTACCTAGGGGGACCCTGAAATAGAGTAGGCTCCTCAGGGTGCACTTCCACCTCCTTTTTGACTGATGAAGTCAAAACCAGCTACTCCTCAGCAGAGTCACAGATCTCAGGGCAAAGTTACAGCTCCAGACACTTAGACTCCTGCCTGGGTTTTTTAAAAATAATACTCAGGATCTCATTTCTGGAGATCATGTGGACTTTGCATTCAGAAACAACTTTTACTTAATTAAAAACCTACTTTTCTTCCAAGCCTTTTCTGCATTCATGCGTTCATCTTCTCTTGTACATTCATATTCCTCTTCTTCAAATGAATACGAAACCCCTTTTCAGGCACCACTTGCCACTCACTGTGAGCTCTCGCTTACCTTCCCTTGTCCCTCGGAGAAGGTTGGCATCAGACCCTGAGGCCCCCTTTTCTGTAAACAGATCTGTGGTGCACCGTGAGTGGATTCTTTCTCAGGGCAGAGAAGAAGGAGGGAAGCCCATCTGTATAAGTGTGTTCATCCACAGCATGTTTTCTCATACAACAAGACTCTCTCAGCCGCCAGCCTGCCCAAAGGTTGCACCCTGCTTGCCTGTTGATGGGGGCCTGGATGGAGCAACACTGCAAGGTCTGGTAACTGTCCCCAAATGGTCATTATTTGGCCTCTGCTCATCCTAGCAAGCTGCACTCATCTCTACCTGCATTTTCTTCAGACACTTGCTACATCCTGAATCTTGCTGGGCAACGCAGTCCATGACAGAGAGGGACTGAAAACTCTGAGGCAATCGCAAAGCCATTAAAAATTGCTCTTTAGGCAAGGATCAGAATAAATGTAATACATACTAATGAAACGCACTTTCAGGAGAGCAGGAAGGAATATTCCCTCCTCCTGCCTGTGTTTCTGGTTAAATAAAGCATATAGAAACTAAGCAAATTCTTAAACCAGAAAGATCCATGTACAATCCTAATCCTATCTATTTATAAAATCAACATCTTAAAACCACCAGCTGTATTGTTCAATGCCGGGACCTGGGATCAGGTCTCCAGTAGTCTCTTCCCCCTCAGATATCCCCTTCCTGTTTGCCACTCAACAGGAATGTAGTCTCAGGATGACTATGGAACTCCCTCAGTTACTGTGTGTACACCTGATGTGCAGATTCATGTTTGCTCTAAGAACAGGATGAAGATCAATGACAGTGGGCATATCTCAGGTAAACAGCACTCCAAAACCACTGCAGTTTTCAAATTTAGCAGTACTGATAGCAGAGGAAAGCAATTAACTATTGTTCACTTCTTTCCTCATTGAGAATGGTGCAAGGTAGACATATTTGCTTTCTTTCTTCTCATAAGGAAATACTGTATTCAGAAAAAAAAAAAAAAAAAAAAAAAAAAAAAGGACATTTACATGCCTTTCAGAGAACCTCCTTCAGGTTCCAGGTATAATTATCCAGCTCCCGGCAGAAAAGATAAGACATGGAAATGCAGTAAATATGGCAGCTACAGAACTCCTTGCTGCAATTCTGATATTTTTAAGGGCATTGATTGTGTCTGACGACAGCAAGATTTAGTAAAGCTGATGAGATCACAGAATCACAGAATGGTTGAGGTTGGAAGGGACCTCTAGAGATCACCAAGCTCAACACCCCCGCTCAAGCAGGGATACCACAGAAAAAGACAGGGAAAAAAAAAAAAGGCAAAGAGGCTCCTGGGCTAGAGAGCCCTGCAGATCCTATGCACATCCACACTTCTGGTTCCTCCCACTCATGGTGTGGACAGCTGAGCTACTTGTGCATTATTTTGTCAACTGCAACGGTTTACAACAAGACTGTTTTAAAATAAACAGTTTTGGTTTCCACGATATTAACATGTTACCTCACCATCTCCTGGGCTTCAGGAACTATATGTCATCCTTCCCATCTGTCTCAGAGCACACACAGCCGAGACACTTCTGAATCAGCCAGAAAAGTGCCAGGTGGCTGCATAGCCATTTGAAGAACCCATCACCAATTTCAGTCTGTTGGGTGGCCATGCTGCCAGCCATCCCTCACAAGGCTACGTTTTCCCCTGGGTCACTCACTTGAGTGCTGGCTCCACAGTCCAAACAGAGCCCTGCTGTGGGTCATTCATTAGGTCATCGCAGACTTCTTCCTTGGCCACACTACGGCCTTGTGGGGTCTCACTTCAGTAGCTGGAATATCCCAAGTTCTCTTGACCTAAACCTGAGGAAGTTTGCTGCAGGACAGGGAGTCACACAGTGGTGACAGGGCAAGGACACTGGCACTTGGCTACAGTGTCACCAGCTGTATGGGCAGACTCAAATGTAGAAGAATAGGGTAAGCAGTGCTGGAAGCAATGTGATCAGAAACAAAACAAACTTCACCCCCGCTGTTAATTATAAAGCTTCGGGGATATAGGAACTTCATGCCATTTACTGAAACAACAGGTTATGACTCCTTCCTTTTACGCATTGGTGTAGACGCTTTCAATTTTCATCCTTCTGCATTTCTCACCCAGTCTCTCTTCAGCACACCAGCCCCATTACAGCCTATGGATAAGGTAAAAGCTAAAATTTAGCACTTCCAGTGGCAGAATAGCCCCCAACAAACAAACTCCATCCAAAAATTGTTCAGGGTACTGGTCTTGGTTCATTGCACTACAAAAGGATCTATAGCATCTCAAATTAAAATTTTGCTATATATAGCAAATACTAAAATTGGGCATACATTTAAAAAGAGATTTAGAAAATATCTCAAAAGACAGTTCAAAGAAAATTCTGCCGTTCTTCACAGGATCACACAACTGTAATCTCTTCTATACTCCAAGATATAGGCAGGGTAAATCTGAAGCTTTTCAAAGATGACAAAGATGGAAGGATCCTCTGCATCATCCACACAGCTGTCATAGAGCCTGTTTGGATTGTCAGGTCTGGGTGGAGGGCGAAGGTATTCCGAGTTTCCCAGAACAAAGTCTCCAACAAGAACATGAGCTACAAACATGCTCTGGTGTCCAATGCTGGATGGACAGAACTGATGGGAATAACTGGCGTCTCTGGCAAAGTAGCTTCCTAGGGAGTAGAAAAACGCTCAAGTAAGAAAATGCATCAAGCGAAGGAGCCAACGGCTGCTATTGGCACTTCGACAACCAACAAGCTCCTTGTTCTCATTTCATCCCCCATGAAGCTCTAAACTCAGCCTTGATGTCCCCACATCAGTTAAGGCATCAGCAGATGCTGCGCACCCTTGACGCCCCACATAACCAAAAGCTCTGCCCCACAGCAGCTACCCTGGCCAAGGAGGGAAGTTTCCAGCCCATCCACAGGGGACGCACAGAGGCGGATGGACAGGAGCGTGGTGTCCGTGCCAGTCCGACTCCTCGCAGTGACCCACAGCCCGTTGGCAGCCCGCACTGCTGCAGCCCCCACACGAGCTCCTCACAGGCTGGCAGAGGTCCTGCTTGCACACGCTGCACCCCACTGTCCTTCAAGGAGTCTCCTCTGCCACCCCACTATGGCTGGGGCTGCCCTGAAGCACAGCACCTTTTCCATACATCGTCCCGTGAGCCCCGCAGACCCGCCAGTCAAAATTCTGCTCGCAGATGGCAGCCAGGTGGGACTGGCTGGTGCCATGGAACAGGAACCGCTCATCCACCCAACTTGATTTCTTGACCTTCTTCATCTGCTCCTTCTGCCTAAGGGCAAAAATTGTTCAAATGAGGACATTTTTCCAATTCCAAGTCCTCCTGCTTTTGAAACACAGAGGCACAGCGGCACAAACTACTGTTGGTGGATTTACTGCATGCTCTGCACTGTGTTGTCATTACAGACCACGTCATTCAAAACTTCTGATCATATTACAGAATAAAAAGACAAACATCTCCTGACTGTGAGTTGGTCAGTTCCCAGGTTAAGTAAACCCTCAGTGCATGAACATAGTTTAGAAAACTATGTTGTATGAAGACACAAGTCATGAGATCATTTAATACAAATGATTTTATAAAATCTATCCATACTTGAATCACAAATGTTCCCAACTTTTAAAATACCCAGTGTGGAAGACACTAAGAAATAACAAGAACAAAGATGAAATCGCATAGCTTAGTCATGATGTCAGATAACAGGAAAAGAAGTTTCCTTCTGAGTAATGTTAGGAAGAATTGCACAAAAACCTGTCAGCAATGTGATCTACGAATCATCCCTAGACACACAGAGGAGCACAGAGGAACAGTGATGGGAGGACCCCAAAAATTTTGTCAGAGAAAGAAGCCCTTGCCCTCTGCAGATTGTCTCAGGGAAGCCCCAGTCCATGGGCCAGGGGGGACTGCTCCAAGAGGAAATGCTGTCCAGATGAGCTTGCAGACTAAGGGGGGGTCACTACCTTGGGGTGCAGGACTCATGAGGTGCAAGGGAAGAACATTTGGAGATTATGCAGGACTTCTTACGGCATGTTTGGGGAAAGGACATATTGAGAGGAAAGGGAGATACCACAGTGGTCTGGGAAGGAACAAGCATGGGAAAATTGAGAGATGAGGGGTTAAAAGGAGTAGTGACATGCAAACATGCTGCTGGTTAGTTCGCTTCTCCGGCCATGCCCTGCATCTTATCATCGCCCCATCTGTCCTATCGTCTCTTTAAAATACATTTCTAACTATTTTTATGGGTCTGGGAGGAATCTTTGTTCTGTATGCACACGTGTATGGAGTTCTATGTGTCAGAAACTGGAGTAGGACCAGGAGTGATTTGGGCTATGCATTTGTGGTGCGTGCAGTCGAGTGAGTGATGGTCTGTATGTCAGTGCGTGATCACTAGCAACTTTCAAGCCAGGCAAGGCTGGCTTGAGTAGGATAAGGGGGAACCAGGCATCAAAACAGTCATAAGTCTGGGCCAGACACTGGAGAGAACAGAGGGTTGGAAAGCTGGTTACTGGATGCATAAGCTATAGGAGAGACTGAGAGGTCTGGGAGATGGCAGAGAGACCTGTTTGCATGTGTGACACAGCTGAGGGGACCAAGGAGCCAGAGGCCAGCACCTGGTTAGATTATCTAAATTAGCTGCTGCAGGAATCCATGGTGTATGCATATATATATATATGCGCCCCACTAACAAGACTTTATCCTGATCAGACAGAGAGGGCACCAGGATGAGATCACTGATGCTATTTGCAAGGACTGTGTTTCTCATCTGGCCTAAACTGTGTGGCCAACCATAAGTATATATGTATGTATTTTGTACATATGGCTGCTAGAAATACATGCTCAGCCTCATTACTGGGCAGACCTGGGGACATAAAGCTGAGACAGTCTCACCTCTAGCAAACCACCTGATTTGGTAATCTGTAACACAACTTGTGGAGGAGAATAACACAGGAACCACCAGTACTTTGTTCCCACCAGAGTAAGAAAGTAAAAGGGATACACACCACTGAAAAACTTGCCAAAGTGTTGGGTTCTGGATCCTCTGCAGTCTACGAATGCTGTAATCTTTCATTGTCCTCCCAAACAGCCCCTCAATTTTTCTGTATTCACTGGAAGTGCAACTGATCTCCACCAACTGAAATTTTTAAACATACAAAAAATAGTGTCAAAGGTTTTCTAGTGCGAACGCACATCAGTCCTTCTAAAGGATTCATCAGGCTCATCCCATTAGAGGAAAAGCCCTGCCATTACATTCACAAGTTCTTCCCGCCTTCACCAGTTAACCATTATCTTCCCTCCTTCACTCCCACTTCTCATGTTTTAAATACAGGTACTGGGGGCTGGGTGCACAAGGTGCACAATGCTTCTCCACACTAGTTTCCTTCAGTGGACAAACTTCTGCACTTCTACTTCACAGTAACCTAGATCAGAAATGCACAGTGTTTAGAGTGGAGAACAGCGACTATCCACTTGACTTTAATTTGACATCCCAGCTCCTAATCTATTATCTTCCCTAAGGGAATCTAGTTTTACTATAGCAAATAATATTTTGCCTCAAATACACTGAGAAAATACTTTCAAACTCCTTTAATATGCAATTCACGCAGTCTATCATAGACACTTTGGGAGAAGACAAAGGAAAGGTTAGAGCAGCAAGGGCCAAAAGCTATCCCTGTGTGGTATATGTGAGGGGGTCTCAGAAAGTGACCCAGGAGACACAGCCCTATTCTGGACGTGAAACTGGTCAGTCTTCAGAGCCTCTACAATTTATAAATACACAGGTTTAAAAGCTGGGCATATCTCAAGAGCCTTAGTCTTTGGAGCTGCACATCATGTTTTATATAGTTTACTTCTTAGAAGAATTGGTACCAGATACAGTTCTCCCTACATATTGGAGAGTCAAAAAGATGTACCTTGTATCCTATATCAGGCAGTGCAGATAAGTCCCATTCTGGAGGATACAGAGAATACGCCAAAGTTGTGTATAACTTGCTGCAAAGAAAGAAAAAGGACCAAATCAGTTGATGATTTCCACTGATCGATCGACTAGTTGACCATTCTAGTGGCTTGAACCTCTAGGAAACTGGAAAGTGAGGCTTCGCTTTCCATCTCCCTCATCTTTAAATAGTTGGTCAGATCCATGGCCCGCCTCTACCAGTCTCCCAGACCAGCCAGTCAGAAGCACACACAGGAAGCCTTGCATGGACAAGTGTGCCTCCATGTGCTGCTCCACCAGTTACCATATGCTTAACCATCTCCAGCACAAGTCTTCAACAACCCTCCTGGTATGAATATTTTGCCCCAAATTATAGCAGTGTCAGCATGCATAGAGAGGTGGGTTTTTTGGTTTTGTTTTTTTTTCTTTAAACCAGCCAAACAGTTGACTGCTAATATTCTGTGTGCTGGTGAGTTTCTAAAGCCCAAGAAGGGTTTTTTAAAATAAAGCAGTAGCACAACCAGCTGCTACAGCAGGTACGCTCAATTCCGTCAAGCTGAACTTCCTTTAAAAAGAATTATGAAAAAAAAGAGTATCCCAAATAAATATATCCAGCTCACTTTACTTAAGGAAATTTGCCTTTACATTTCATTCTTTGCTGAGAGGTGACATCTATCTGCTCCACAGTTCTTGGGACAGACAGTCCCTTGCTTCTACTCCTTGTGCTGTTTAACACTGCTAGAGCACAAACCAAGGACTAAAATTTCTCCTAGGGGCAGCCTTACGTGACCTTGCTCTTGTAGAGGCACCCAATCACTCATGGATGCCAAACACAACCCAAGCACATTTCACAGAGTGGTTGTAATAGACAAATTTTAGCAAAACTTGACATTAAACCAGTCAGCAAAAGGTGTCTAAAAAAGAATTTAAGAAATCTGAAAAAAGAATTCTAATGAGGTAGAAATACTTCTCAGAAGAAAGGTACTATCATCTAGAGACACTATTAAATAATTGACATTATTAAATAATAATAACATATGGTACCTTTCCTGTTGTCCACTTTCAGAAGACAGAAATCTTGGCAATCGGACAACTCTTCTTCGAGTTTCATAGATCAAATTTCTTTGGACCATGTCTTGAAAAGAAAGCATGATGACTCAATAATTAGACAATTTATTGTCATGAGAGCCACATTTCTACATACTAAAAAAAAAAAAAGGAAAAGAAAAAAGAAAAAAGAAGATAGTCCTGAATACTGAAAGGCAATTATCTTTCTACTACTTCCACCCCACACCATGCTTCATAGTTTGGGGTAGTTTCCACTTGCGCTATGTGTGCTGGTGACCAGCAAGGTCTAACTGAAAACTCACAGCATGTCTCCTTTTGTCTTTCTGCCTTTACCTTGGAGGAGACGGGAATGACTGTCAGGATATCTTGTGAAGACAACACCCCAACTACATGGCCCGAAACTTTCCTCCAGAAGCTGCTATTCACATCCAGACTGTTGGCCAGACAAAACTGTATCTGATGTCTGACCTACAGGACAGAACTGGTTTTCATATGACAGAAGTCATAAATTTATCTTTCCGGGCAGTACAGGACTATCACTTTGGTACAAAAAGGCAACCCTCTCTTTCTGGTCCTGTAATAATATCACAGAGCACACATTATGTTATGTGGCTAGCTATCCACTGATGCCTGTTTTACCACGCTTTATTCCTACCAGAGAGCAGAGCTAAACTTCAGAGAATGAAAGTTAATTTTAGGGTGGTCAAATAAATTACGAATAAATTAGAAATAGAAAAGCATTTCTCTCTTTCCCCTTCCTTCTCTGAGGAAACAACCCTTATTTTTTTCCTTTGCTATGCTAGTTGTTTTCTTTCCCCATAACTAGCCTGAAAGAACATCCACCAGGCTCACTTTATCACCATCTGACATTTCAGTTCTTTTTTTCTTTCTTATTTCCCCTTTTTGCTTGTATTAGCCTTGATGCATGTCAGATGCCATGAGATGTTTACATTCTGTTCTTTTTCTGAATATACAGCATTGCAAAAGATACTTTTTTGATTACAGATAGACAAGTCCAGAAGCTTCAGCAGTGTATGCTGGAACTGCATAAAAATGCATGCAATTTTCATGTTCCGCTCAACACTTAAAGACAAGGAAAAGGTCTTAGAGACAAGACAACACTTAGAGAAGGAAAATAACATGCAGACGTGCATGAAGTGCAGACATAGGATGACAATTGTGTGCATGAAAGATGCTACCTTAGAGTCAGCTAGTCATTGTATGATGTATTTTATATTAAGAGATACTTCACCTTTGAAGTTTATCTCGTATCGCTGAGAACCAGCCCTGAACAACAGCGTGCCTTTCTGATTAGCTAAAAACGCTTTCTCCAGATCTGCAGATGTGACCGTAGCAGAGCAATGAATTGGATGCTACAAAAAAGAACAAAGAAATTACACCTTTGATTGAGGTGAAACTGCAGGCACACATCAGTGTTTCACCCTTAACCTATTCCCTTTTTATTAGATGATTTTGTTAAAAGAAGTTTCTGCAGGAAGTGCAACTATTCAATGTAATGCCCAAAGTACCAAAGATATGAAACTATATTTATTAAAAATTTTACCCCCATCCAACTCAGGACCCACAGTTTAGCCACATTTGGCTCGCTGTTCCCTGGAGGTGCTGTAACACCCGTAGGGCACCACTTCAGCCTCCTTAATGGGAGGAGCACACACAACACATGAGCCTCCATGGGAGATGTAGTAAAGCTGGGCAGATAGCCGTATAAACAGGCGAGAACAGGGGTACGAAGGCCCTAAATCAATAACCGGCTGCCGTTTTGAACTAATCTCTAAGATTTCAATCATTTTATTCTTTGTGGCCATAGGGGTATCCACCACAGAAAACTGCTGCTGGCAGTAACAGCAAGAAGTGCTCAGTCCATGCGGTCAGCTTCAACTTAAGACTTGAGTCACCTCTGGAAAATACATCCATTCTCAAAGGTAGTCTTCTGAAAGCTTTCACAGAGGATCAGCTCTGCTTTGAGGGACTATTAATAAGATAATTCCATCATGCATCAGAAGAGCATTGCAAGGATACTCATGATTTATGTGAAAGATACCAACTGTAGAACAGCTCTCCAACGATGGCTAAATGAGAGCTTTTGGCATTGGCAAAATGACTCTCACCTGTTTGCCATACTCAACCCACCGCCCAGCATCATCAAGCCAATACCAGGTGCATGCCATTCTGAGAGTGGACAGGTGAGTCCAAGGATATCGCTGGGACACAAGAGCTGATCAGCTTCTGGCTGCTTCAAGCCTAATATTGAGAGAGAAATCCAGACTCAGTACTGGTCCTTTCCAAAGTTGTAAGGCTGTTTGCTATCCATGATGAGGTCAGAACTCAAAACACTTCCCAGAAAAGGAATCCCTTATGGTTTGTGATTAGAGTTCAACTGTGACCAGTTCTGCAGTTTGGACCCTGCCCACAGTTTTTTTCTAAAATACATTTTTCGAAGGACACAATGAACTCAGCTTTTTATACAAGTGCCAAAGGTGCCGTCCACCTAACAGCAGTAAGACTTGGCTCTTACATGATGCAGGCTCAGCCACAGAAGTCAGGATGTTTTCAGCAGGCACTGAGAGCAGGGACAGCAAAGCAGCTGCTCACAGTTACTCAGCAAGCCCCTGGTAGAGTGGGGAACAAATTCACCATCTCTATCCCTGAAACACTTCCAAGGGCAAGAAGCGGAAATAAGCGCCAATGACTGATACTCAGGGACTTTTGCTTTGCTTGTAGTTGCGCTTCTTCCTCCTTCGATTGTCCCAGTTTCAGACCCCAAACCAGCCAATGCTCTTCTCTGTCTCCCTTCACATTGCTCCTCCTGCAATTTCACCTTACTGGAGGCTATGTACAGCCAAGACCTGCCCTCCTGCCTGTAGTGCAAATTTTCAAGGATCTATCAGTGAGCTATTCCGAGCTGCCAGAAGTAAACCCGAATGCATTAATTCAAATGGGAACTGCAAGTGATCATTCATTCACTCGGCGTTGCCAGTCCATGGCTCTTGGGTAGGTCTCATCAATATTCAGTAGGGGTAGGAGGTGACTTAATAGGAGGTGTTCCTGCTTGGAGGCTGTTAGGGTACAAAGGTTGACACACACAAAGGCCTGTCAGCTGCCGGGTTCCCCTCGCAGCCCATTAGCTGGCTCCTTCTTTCATTTCCAGGCTGCCCCTGCCCTTTGTACGCAGTAACATCGGTGGGGCCCATTCCTGGAAAAACGCTCCCAATTCACTTCCTTTCAAACCCTGTTGGAGGAGTTTCATGAGGTCTCAGCTTCTCAGAAGCTATTTGTTTTTTAATTAATTCTGCCACCCTTTCCCTCCCCATCCCCATACACAGCAGTAGGCTGCTGCTCTGGCAGGAGAATCAGGAGCTTTGGGATACTGGTTGCAGGTTTGGGGAATTAGGGATGGACATTAAAGAAAGTGGAGGCAGGCTAAGGAGAGTCACATCAAGTCTGCAGGCAGCTTTTCTCCCTGCTTTTCCTCCATCCCTCATCTCCCTCTCCCTTCTCCACATATCCACGCTAAATACCTGCCGAGACCCACTGCTCCCCATGTGCCCTAATCCCGTTTGCTTCCCAAAACTATGAAGGAAGAGCTGCTTTCACTTTCACTTTTCAGCTTTCCTCCAGGTTGTTTTCCACTCACCAGCTATCCCCAACTAAAAGGTAAGAGAGGTGAAGCACTTAATAAAGCAGGAAAAGTATTTCCAGGTGGGACATGCGGTGTGAATCTTTTACTAAAGATTCACTGTCTGCTCCTGTGCTGCTGAAAGCTCTCCTGTAAATTTGCCTGTCATTTCTCCGCAATTATATACGTAAAAAGAAAGCCGCACTTCCCCATATATGCTCTCTATTTCACGTGGAGAAAATGAAGACAGAAACACAGCTTACGGCACTCTGCAAGCAGGTGTCCTTCCAGCAGACCTTAAAGCAAAGTCCACAAACCACGACCTCTTACTTCCTTTTCCCCCCTCGCTTCCCTCTTTCCCTCCCCTCCCAGCTTCACTTCGTCAAGGGAAAAACGTCAGCGCGCGGCACCCGCCACCTCCCGAGCCTCTCTACTCACGGAGCCCCGGTGTGGGGCTGCCCGGCCACCATCTCTGGGAGCCTGGCATGGAGGTCACATGTCCGTGAGTCACAGGAGCCCACTTAACCCTTGCTCCTCGTGGAGAACGTCCCCAGCGTAGTCCTAGCTACACGTCTATACGGTAGTCTCTCCTGCAAACACCTCTCCATGGGATGTCCTGGGTGCCTTCCCTCTAGCCACTACCGCTTAGGAAAGGAAGCTGGGCAGCATGTCCTTTGGTCATTGTCCCAGCCCCACAGTTGTCACCAGATGCGAGCAGAAGGGGCAGGCGGGCTGGCCACTTAGGCAGATGTGGCAATAAAATCTGGCATTCCTCTGAACCGGGATAGTTTATCGCCATCAGTTTTTTCCTGCCTTTGAGCACCAACAGTTAAGTCACTTCAATTCCTCCCATCTTTCAAGTGGGCAGGAAAATCACAGGCCTTTTCCTTTGGAGGTTCCTGTCAGGAGCATTTTCTACTGAACTGTGTGCCTTTGAAGCAATATTTCCTACTAAACTGTGGTCCTTTGAAGGCCAAATCTGCCACTTCCTAACAAAGTGAACCTTTGCAGAAAGTGAATGCATACCTCACACATGTTCTTTATGTTGCTTATTGCATTTTTGAGGGGGCTTTGCAGTCTGCAGCACAGCACAGAATGACCTAAAGCAGCTGAAAGCCATCTGACTGCAGAGCTCTCTGCAGGGCAGGGAAACTTAGCCCAGACAAGGCTCTGTTCTATCAGGAGTATTTTTCTTCCTTTAGCTTGAAATCTGAGCCTCCTCTCCATTATTTTTTTTATTTTTTTCAAAATCAAATAGAGGTGAGGATATTTCCCAGTCTGATCTCTAGCCTTTGAGTTTAAGCAGCTGGCAGGCTCCTGGTAGGGCTCTGCAGCATACGCTTAGTGATATGTCAAGCAGAATTAACCACATAAACCTGTTCAGATGCACAAACCTGTTCAGATTTATTTTTCCTTCATATTATGTGCAGTTGAATTGTCCAGAGCAACTTTATTTCCTGATGATCTGGTCAGACCAGCTTAGCAGTGCTCTGAGTATCTGAAAGTGCTGCCATTCTGAATACATTTTACAGACACAGTGAAAAAAAAAAACCAAAAACAAAAAACAAAACACCATTATTTTGATTATGAAGTTGGACTTTTTATTTCTTCCCCATCTAGCCTCTTTTGACTGGCTTTTGACCTTCCGTGTAGTAGCTGTCTCTCATCTCCACAGCTGCCACACAACTTTTATGCTTCTCTTTTGACAGGTGAGATTTATAGAATCAGATCCTGCCAGTTTATTTTTGTGTATGTGAGTTCTCTAGTTAAAAAAAAAAACCTCCTGATATAAAGCCAAGAACACCAGGAGATGCAAGACAGCAGTTCTAGGAAAAGGCACTCCGGCTTGAAGGAAAACGTTTGCATAGCTTTGCTGGGAACAACATACCAACCTCCTTTCAAGCAAACAAGAGGTCAACAACTGGCAGCTGCGTTCCCTGTAAGTGGATACTGACCGTCTGACCGTAGCTTTTATTTTTATCACTTTTAAGTGCGTCGAGAAGGGTGGTGGCAGCTTCTGCTGAACCTTTGATTTCTACTGTCAACATAGCCGAGGTACTATCGCCGTCTGCATTTCCAGCCTCTGAAAAGCCTTTGAACAGAGATCCTGTACCCTGCAGGATCATGTTACTGCGCAGTCAGCAGAGGCACCGGAGTGTGGTTTCCCTGCATTTATCAGATGATTTATCACGTATAAACAAACCATGATCCAGGAAGCAAGACTGCTTACTTTTCCTCACAAATTTCAACCCCCTTTCTTTTTTCTCCAAAGAGAAATCAAATGAATAGGAGGAAAAAAAAAAAAGAGGCTGTTTCACCTTCTCCATGTTGGATTCTGTAGGCACCCACGGTTCCAAGGTTTGAAATGCAAGTGCTGGGGCGAAAGGTGCTCTCACAGTGTGGGACCAACCTTAGTGTAGTGCCTACACTTTGACACGTGGAAAAAGCCCCAAGCGCAGTATCTAATGGGGCCGCCTCAGGCTCTGTGTAGTTTGTGGGGTTCTCTTGATGGGCATCATTTTCTGCACTTTGGCACATTTTCTGCAGGGGGTCCCATTCATATCTCCTCCCTGATGCATGGCCGACCTGTACCTGTAAGTCTGGAAACCCTTCCGAATCTGTCAGCTTGGTCTCACCTCAGACCATGCTGTCTTTTGTGTAAGCTTCTGTAAACTGTGATGGTTTTCCTGTTGGGCAACATCCTGCAGCTTGTATGTACAATAATCTGCAGGGAAAGGACAAAACCAAAAAAACCCAAAAGCCCTGCCACCCAGGTCCTGCCCTCCCAGCTTAGGTTAGCACGAGAACAGGAAGTAGGCGTAACAAGAATAAATAATTCTCAATTGCTTTGGAAACCCCTTATTTATTTCCAAATCTTGATAGTGCAGTTCACGGGTTTGGGTGGATTACATGGATTTTTATAAACGCTACTTTGGTGTTACTCCAAGTACATAGATGGTTGATACAAACTACTTAAAATGCTTCACATTCTGCTCTTCCTCTCTCCCAAAGCTGTTAGAAGTGTTTCAGTGTACTACTTCTGGTCTTTGGGGAGAAGATTAACATGTAAATGATTGTAAATAGTTAATTACCGCTTTATCTTGACATAACTTTGCAACATTAATAATGAAAGCTGAAATAATTTAATAATGGAAACCTTTGTTTAGTCAATAGTTCAAGTGAGCATCTATACACTCATTCAGGAAGCCATTTGCCCATCTCATTGCCATGATATTTAAAAAAAAGCTCATGCATGAAGTTTTGTATGCCTTTTTACTGCACCAAAAATGCACTTAGTAAGGAATCTGCCAAAATTTCATTGAAGATTTTGTCAAATTAAAGGAAAACTGCAACTGGACCAAAACCTAGAGACTTCAATTTCACTGGTAGTATCAAAGTTTGGAGGTGGGGGAGGAAAGAAAAGGAGTACACATTTTGCCACATTCTTGTGGGTATTTAGCTGATTTTTTTTTAGAAAGTGTTTGTACATTTTGAAATGTTATTTCTTAAAAATAATGTTCAAAATGAAACCTTTTTTTTCAAATGAAAATAAAGCTATTCTACTTACATAGTGCTCAAGGTAAAAAATTCTGACTTATTTTGTTAATGATTCAAATTTCAAATGATTTCTAAATATCTTTTCATTAATCTGAATCTGAATTTTCTGCTAAATGAAATTTTATTTCCCCCACACTCTTCCAATTAATTTACCTTATTTCTAATTTTATCTCTCCATGTTCATGTGCCTTTATGATGCTCGTCCACAGCACCACTTAGAATGGCTACTATGATGTTTCTTCTTGAAGGCTGCATTTGGCTTTCATGTGCTTGACCTCCTTAAATTCTGGAATAGACTTCCTCTATTTGCCAGGTTAGGAAATTTAAAAATAATACATCATTTACTGAGGACTGGGCTAAGCTGCAAAGTTAGGATCTTGTTTTTAAATACTCTCTTGAGGTAAAGAAAGCTTATTTCAACACACTAGATTGGTCCACTAAATATATATATATATATATATAAAAAAGCAGATGCAGCATACTCCTCCAGATCCCAAGTGACAAACTTGGGAACACTTGCAGCAAGGTTTTGGCTCAGGTTCTTCTTTATTTGCAGTGATTAAAAGACTAAGAGCATGACCTGCTCTTGGTAGCCTCAAAGGTATCAGAATTGCAACAAGTAGATTTTATCTTCTTTTAGCTGCAATGGTTTCTTCAATAAGTCTTGATTTCTTGTTGGACTACTTCCAGTAATAGCTGCAGTTTGTGTGTGAGATAATCTGAAGGGGGAGAAAAGGAAGAAAGTTTAGTTTGGAGGATATCTTGAGCTATGACTGAAAATCAGTACATCAGCTCTGATGGATGGAGCTTTCTATGTGAGCAGATCACTGGGTCTGTTTCTTTTCTCACAGCGTGCTTTCTTCTATTTTCTCATTGCTGACAGGCCTCAGGCCAGCATGAGACTGAAAGAAGTCCATGTTTGTAATTGAAATCATAAAGAAAGATTAGACTTCAGAGTAAATAACTGTACCTATACCACTGAGGACACATCTAAAACAAATCTATGCTGGGTATTGCCTTAGTAGGACATATATCTTGTTACACACCTGCCGCTGTGCCCAGATTCATATTGTTAGGCAAGAAAAAAAAAAAAAGGAAAATATCAGGATATTTCATCACGGGGTAGATCTTTTCCTAGTAGTGATTTCCCTGAATTTTCAGCATACTTATTTGTGCATGGGATTACAGCCTCTGCCTATCAATCTCTCCAGAGTAAACTTTGATCTTGCTGCTCAGTCTCAACTAAATTTCACAGAGATATAGTAAGCCTAAACAAGCCTCTCCACTCCCCGGTTTGGTAGATCTCAGCCTTACCTTTTCTAAAGCAAAACAGCAGAGTGGCTGATCCATATATTCACAACCAGGCTATCCGCCTCTTTTGGTACCCATGGGACCTCCAGCCACCCAGCACATAGCTCTACTGTCTGTCTCTTCAGCCAAGAGGCTGTGTCATGGGAACAGCATTGCAGGGGTGGTAGGATTCATGATTTGGCTTTCACTAGGTCTTTTGCTCAGGTCATATCAGTGATGGGCCCTGAAGCACATCCTTGAGTGTGTTTAGGCCCAGAATACATCAAGGCAAACAAATACTTACAAAACAGGCTTCGACAGCGATCCGACATTTGCCTGCAGACTACGAGGTAGTAGACTGAAAACCACTTAAAACTATGGTGCATCCAATGCTAATGTTTACAGGGTCTGAGTAGAAAGACATTCCCACTGTGAAGAGGCAGATGATGGTAAAAGAAACAGGAATGAACAGGGGCACCTAGGGAAAAGAGCACAGAAGACTCAGGTAAGACTGACCACCCTCGCAAATTGGCATTCACACGTACCAGCGCACACTATTCACTTGTCTGTCTTAATGTCCCTTTCATACATCCCTTAATCCCAGGAAGGGCAGCCCAATGTGGCATCTCCTCTTTGTAAGGTGCACACCCCTCTCTGTTTCCTCAAGGTACAAACTTTTCCTCACTCACAGAGAGCCATGGACAGGAGGAAGAAGCCAACCAAACCCCCTGCTCTCTGAACGTACTGCACCAGCATGCATATGCGCGTACTCAATCTTGCCATTTGTGGCAATTGCTGGTGGAAAAGCTGAAAATTAGAACATCAGAGCAAGTCGTTTGAAATCAAAAGTTACTTAGTTTTAATGTTAAAGATTCTTTTTGACCAGCCTCCATCTTTCTTGGGATTTATAGTGGCCAAAATAGGATGAACCAGACTCTCTACTTCTGTAGCACTAGCAGAAGGAGTGGGATTTTCAGTAACAACCTGATGAAAGACCAAAGTAGCACTCAGCACCTCAGCGCTACCAGAGGATCCAGTTCATCTGGCTTATTTGAAGAGCTAATTGGAAGACTGCAGTAAAATAATAAAACTGTGAAACGTTTCCTTAGGTTATGGATTCAGCCTCAGCCAAGTTATCTCTTCACCATAAGTGATACAGGACATCCTGATTTCACCCCAGAGGACAACCTCTTTTGAAGGTTGAAAAAAAATAGGATTTGAAAAATCCTGTTTTGGATGCTGACCATGAGGAGCTGCTCAAACCCGGACTGCTTTCCAGCTTTCAGGCTCTTGCTGCTCTGTCTTTCCAGCAGAGCTGCTCAGTGGGAGCAGAGTTCCCTCTTCTCCTTCAGCATCGCCGACCCAAACATGCTTGAGAGTTGTGTGAGGGCAGTGCTTCTCTCTTATCAGTTTTTATTACCATTTTAAGAATAAATGTTATAAGTTTTTTTTTAAAAAAAGGTACTGGCAGAATGACTTATATTTGCTTTATAATTTGTTCTATATAAATAGGACGTAAAAACAAAACAAAACAAATAAAAAAAAAAAGTTTTTTTGACCACTAGAGAGCAGCACATGCACACATGACATTTAGGCAGGTCTTCCTTTTTGCAGCTAACTGTTCAAACTTGAAGTGGCAATAAAAACCAGGGAGAAGGAGCAAAAAAAAAAAAAAAAAAAAAAAAAAAAAGTGCAACTGACCAAATGTCAGAAACTGTTTTTTGGGACACTTTTGGAAACTATTAGAAGCCTAAATCTCTATCTAAAACAAAATGAGGCAAAATAACAGAAACTGAAAGCATCACCAGTGCTGTTTATTAATACAGGTCATCTGAGAAGCCTGTTTTGAAAGGAAAAGAGAAAAGTTATGTAAAATCTGTTTCTGGGTGAATACAGCAGGAACCTTTGAAGGTCTCTCCTAAAACCTCTGTCTTCAGCAAAGACGAGGAAGAAAAAATACCCCAGACTAAATGTCAGGTTTACCTCTGCTTGAGGAGGAGTCCTGGGAGGCAGGAAAAGCATTTTGTTCTCCTGAGTTTCTCCCCAGTTGGTTGCCCAGTGGAGGCAACCTCTGTTTTCCTCTGCAGGAACCAGCAGGAAGCCCCAGATGGGCACAGTGTGAAAAAGGCACAAAAATCCTGCATGATCTAAGCAGAGAACCAACTAAATGCCTTCTGCAGATTATCTGGCAGTGGAAAAGGTGCCCAGAGTGCAGCGGGGGCTGAGAAAGGTGCTCCAGCACTTTCTCCTGCTGATCCAAGGGGACCATCTCCTCTCTGTGAGAGGTTCACTTACAAGCAGGAGGGCTGTACCTGCACAGTAGATCCTGCACTCAAAACTATCGCAGAATCATAGAATGGTTAATGTTGGAAAGGACCTTTGGAGATCACCTAGTGCAACAGTTGAACCAGTCTGCACAAGTAGGGTTGGCTAACGAACCACTAACTCATAGCAAACACAGCTGCCATCTTATAGCTATGGCTGGTAACGCACCATGTAGACGCGGTTTTACATATCTAGGCAGTTTTCTAGCTGGGCTAAGCCCAAGAGCTCCCCAGTTCAGCTTACTGTGCAGTAGGGATAGAGACCCCTCAGTGCCTAAATGCAATCACATCCATGTATTACTTCTTAACAAGCAAGAGCAAGCGAGACAGAGGAACACAACATGGCGACTTGCATTTTCCTGGCCAGTGTTGAGCATTACCTTGAACGGGCTCTGCAGCTCTGGGTGACGGTAGCGATGGACAATGAGTCCGAGGGTGGCTAATCCTATGAAGAGCCATCGGGAAAAGCTGAAGAAGTTCAATAAATGGTAGATATCTCCGATACACACCATGGCAGTAACCAAAGGGAACTGAGCATTGTGAAGATGAAATACAGTCATTAAAGCCTTACTGCAGACCTCAGACTGCAAAGGGTAATACGGATCATCTCCTCCAGCCCCCTTGCAATCACAGGCAGCTACTTCACAGCCCCAATATTTCAGAGGTTCCAGTATACTTTACAAAACACAGTCACAGACTATAGGCTTGTAGTAAAAGGCCTAAACACACAAGCACAATGTGCTATAGAAAGAAGCAATGGAGATCAAGAGCATCTTCGGGGATATGCATTCTCGGCAATTAAAACATGCATGATCCAGAAGACTGTGGTGCCAACCAGCAGTAGTCAAGCAGCACTGGGACTTTGGGATACAGAAGTAGTGAAATGCCACATGAGGGACAGTGTAATTTCTCTTCCACAAGTTGTGGTTGTAAACAAAGGGAGTGTGTGTTTCCACCACACCCTGGAATTTCAGTTTCCCAAATACCCGAAGGCTGGAAGAGACATTTTCATAAGACATTATCAAGCAGTAACTGTGGCAGATGATAGGAACAACACATTTAAATAATGTGTTCAAGGCAAGGAGCCAAGAGCCAATGAAGTAGTGAGTTCAGACACCACCACTGGCATGGGTGCTTTTCATAATTTCTGGCCAGTTCCAGTATTCCACCTTCTTTATTTTTCAGTGGCTGAGAGAGTGTCTAAGCTCCCTTTAAAACTCATTAGCTTTTCCAGACTATGCAGATTGCCAGACAAAAAGATTGCTGCAAAGCCAACACTGCTCGAACAGAGCAAGTCAAACAGCCAGACCTTCTTACCATTAGCATGACAGCTGGAAGAGGTGTATGCCTTCGAATATGGATCATAGAGAAGAGAGGAGGCCACTGTCCTTCTCTTGAGGCCACAAACAGAGTCCTAGGGGGAGACAAGGATCCCTGTGTTCCAGCATCCCACATTCACACTATAAAATGAAAAGATCAGTTGCTGGACTGACCTAAGACCACTACACCCCACCAACAACAGCACAGGCCTGCCTTCTGCCTCACAGTTCTGTCCTTAGCTCCACCTTTGAGGGGGATTTGAAAGAAAAATAAGGAAAACAAGGTTGAATTCTCATAGTTTTCCCAGTTCTGTGCAGCATAACATCCACCAGTGGCATCACTAACAGCATCCGCTTGTAGAGGCCACTAGCAGACACCAAATTGACCATGAACAAATTTGCCTATAAACAGAAGCAGGAAAGTGTCTTGCCATCAGAGAAAGAATTAACCTTTCTGTAGGAAGTAAAGGGATCACAAAGGTCAAGTCATTATAAGAGAGGCTGGTGAATTTACGAAGGGATTGTCACTCTTGATGCCCACAAGAAGAGGGCACTGGGCTCAAGACACAGGAGGCCCAGGTAGCAGCTGCAGACTAGGAATAAATATATATGCATATATATATTTAAAATAAATAAATAAATTTTCCCAAGTGATGGGATTTCAGGTCTCTGGGCAGCATCTGGACAGTAGGGCTTAGTGTGCTGCACAGAAGCCAGCAACACATAGGCCAGTTACAAAATGGCAGCACAGAGCTCCTTGCCTCCATCCCTCCCCTTGAATCATGAAAGGGTGACTGGGAGGAAGCACTGCCTCCAATTTCATGAATTTAATCTCCACAAACATACCATGTCAGAGCATCAGCTGGACTGGAGCAGAGCCCAAAGCAGCTGGGGTATGACCGTAAAAATGGTTTTATTGCAGCCTGTGTGGTTTTGCAGGAGTGTGCCTGGCTGGCAGCCAGGGAGGCCCTATCACCTTTGATTTAGCCTTTTTGTAGTGCCTGTGCTAATGACACCAGGAGAGAAGGATGATAGGGATACCTCTGGGCCATCCAGAGACTCTACTGAGAAGTGAAGGATTCTCTGACTGCATTTAATACTGCACTTGCAGGTAGTGGATCAAATAAATCATTAGTGCTTGCAGTAGGAAAAAGAATCCTTTTCATAACAACTGATAGCCCTTTCGCAATCAAAACTGTGAAACAGAAATGGCTGGAGAGAGTTTGCTCAGCTTCTTGGGACAAGACAGACGCGCCCTTCTGTGTGGATTCTGCCCCTCTCCAATTTTAAGACTCCCGTAAGGTCATGTGGCTTAGAAACCAGTAATGCTGGCAAGATATTTTTCCACGTAACAACATTTTTATTACCCATATAGCATGATTTGTTGTGCCGAGACTATTGCTTTAGGAATGACTTGGTCCTGGTAGCATTTCACTGAACTCAAAGCAAAGGTCACACAAAGAGTTTGCCTTTGGCCAGAGATCCTCAAAACAGAAGGATCCTCTGCCCTGGAGCAGAGCAGCTGAGTCGAGCTAACAAAAAACGACTCAATTTTACTGAGCAACTGCCAAGGTCAACAAAGCTTCTAGCCTACCAGGAACACTGACATTTCACTTGGATTTAAACTGAAGGGGGTGTGAGGGAGATAAAAAACTTTTTTATAAGCAATTTGTAACCAGCCCTAGATATTGATGTCTAGACCTGTCCAGAAGGGGAAAGATGAGTCAACAGTGATTGTCCTGCAGCTGACCTCTTGGAAGTCAAAGGCCCTATTTTTCTCCAAAAAGGGCTAAAATACCATTGAGAGGATAGCCAGTTGCACAGGTTACTGATGCTTTCTCTTGTGATTCAGTAAGCAAAAAGGGTCATAAATTCTTAGAAATCTGACCTTGAAAATGTAAAGATTCCTCCATTCATTGTTCCTAAACAGGACAGTGCAACAAGGACAGGAACCACTGAGATAAGACTTTTGAAGGCTCGCTGCACAAAACTCTGCGGGAAGAACAAACTTACTTCAGAAATGTGTGATAACCTCTTCTGACACCAAGTTCAAGAGAAATAACTGAAAAAAAACACCATTCAAGGATCAGAATATTAAGCATGCCTTTTCTACTATCATGCCCAGGTTCCTTTCATTATCTTCTAGGCAAGATTAGAAGAAGTTACAGTTGTCCAATAATCCAGAGAGTTAACAAAGCAGAAGGTCATTCTATTAGGAAAACCATCTCCTAAACACTTGCTGCAAACACCCTTTCAGTACAAGTGGATCTCACTGAAGAAAGATTATAGTTGGGGCTACAACTCACCACAGCAACAGCTGGAGAAGCCAGAACATCTTGTGTCCCTAGGACAGTGTAATAGGAAATGTTGGTGAGCATATATCCCACAATTACAGTGATCACAGACACAATCACAGCCAGCGGGATGTTTCTACAAAAGAGGAGAGATGTACAACAAAAGCTGTTATCCCTCTGTTATTCCTCATACCGCTATGGAATGCAACTGGTTTTACAAACTCACAGACATTTTTCCTCCCCTACTATTTGTTAGTATTTGATAAGGCTGAGGTACCTCAGAGGTAGTGCAAGACCCATGTATTTCTCCTAGCCTTACCTTTCAGGTCTGATCAATTCTTCACGCACAAAGCTAGTCTGAAACCTGCACAGTAGAGGAAGATAGGGAGAAAGTTTGAACCTTGTCTCAAACACCAGTCTGCCGCCCCTGAAGTGCCCTCTAATCTCACCTACCAGCCTGAATATGCAAACATCCCTGCATAAAAAGCCAAGGGCAGCTTATCCAAAACCAGTGACTGTCTGTCAAAAGCATCCTGGAAGTTTTCGGTTTGGCCTGTGCAACAGAGAGACAACGGAAAGAGAGCAGGAAAACATGAGAGACAGGCTTCCTTCCATGGGTTAACATCACTTGTACCTCTTGTTCAACCCTGGGAAAACCATCTGCAACTTCTTTGTAGTTAGATATTTGGATTCATTTCATTGCTTTAAATTGCAGTGCTTTGTTGATATATTTACTTCATAAACAGTGCGGGAATTAGTCCATCTCCCACCCAGCCATGGGAGAAATTTCAGAAAGGAGTTGGTGGTGGACGGTTCTTTTTCAGACAGTGTCTGCTGTGGAAACAGGAGATCATGGAGACAAGGCGACTTTAGTTGTCCTTTCCTTTGTTTGGGCCTAAAACTAATTCCCCGGGTTCACACACACACGCAAGCAGCTGGGTGCACGCTCTTTTTTGATGTTGTGCAGCCAACGAGGCAGCTAATTCGACTCTTGCTGTGCCACCTCCTGAGCCTTCTACAAGAGCACTGACCCCGGCCTCACACTAGGAACAGAGCATGGGAACCGAGGGGTGGAGGAGGGAGCACAGGGAGTGGGAACAACCACGCCGGTCCTCTGCGCTCCAGGAAAACCCACGTCCTCGCCGCCCCTTCCCACCTGCCTTGCACGGCCTGGCAGGAGGAGAAACTGAAGAGACGGAGGGGCAAGATGGGGAATCGGGTAAAGACCCCATTCTACCAAAACAAACCTGGGCCAGCACTGAAAAGTAGAAAGGAAATGGTCCATTTTACAAACCGTGCTTGTACAATAAAAAGCAAAGCCAAGATTTTGGATATTAGCCATATTTTATCAAACTCCAAAAAAAAAATAGGAAAGAGAGGGAGAAATGGCTAATGGGTTCTCATTCAAGGTTCTTTAGAAGTAAAAGGTGTGGAGTTCACACAGCTGGGCTTCAGCAGGAAAGGGATGAAATGGCACAGAGCACATGGAGAAAATCGGGCACTTCTACTGAGGTGCCTCTGTAAGGAGCTCTTAGATAAGACTTAGGCATCCAGGTTTGAAGCCAGAGAAAAAGTAATAGCAGAGGAAAAAGCATGAGCATAGCCAGTGAAAGGAGAATGAGAAAGGGGAACAAAGCAAAGTTTGATTTAAAAACAAAGAAAAAGAAGAAGTCAGATGGAAGATGGATTTGAAGAAAACTAAACCAAAAAATGGCAGCGAGCCTACTGGGCTTTTTATATTCTAAAATGACTGCTGATAAGTGATGGTACATAAAAAGGATTTATTTGTCCACAGTGTATTAATGAGTGATTTACAATCCCCCATGAGTCAGATGAAATACAGCCTGTCATATTGGGGTCTCGCAGTGAATTCTCTCTCCAGATGTCACCACCACTTATCCTCCTCATCAGAGGAGCGTGCCAGGGCTCCAGATTGCCATTCGAAGGCATTCCTAACAATAACGGCTCAGGATTTCTAGCTGCAGGGCTGTCCATCAGTTCAGATGTGCTGCCAGCCTGAGGGGATTTTTGCATGTTCAAAGACGCCAGCCTCAGACATCAGAAAGAAACATGAGCGTTCAGCCTAGTGCCTTTGTTGTGTCCTCTGCAGAGGAAGGAAAAAGCATGAAGACAGAACAGGCTTCATCCCTTGAGTGTGAATGCCATGGGCTTTTATATAAAATAAGGCTTGGATTAAAGCCAATGCTCTGGATATCACTCCCAGAAGATACCACTGATTGATAGGTTGTCTTTTTTCCCTCTGAATGCAAGCACAAATCTGACACAGGTCAGTTTTGAGCTTACTACGTTACTGTCCATGAGAGGTTCCCCCGAGCACCCTCCCTGCTTCCGCCACACTGAGAACACCTACCTCGGGCCAGAAGCATCATCCCTGGCACGATGATGAGCGCAAGGGCCAGGAGTTTGACGAAGGAGAGAGCTGTCTGCACCCGGGCGCTCCAGCTGACACTCCAAGAGTTGAGGGTGAGGACCGTGTCTGGAGAGGAGACCACATTGCTACAACCCGTGCCTCGTTCCCTGCCACTTGAATGGTGGTCACAGGGATGGATGACTGTGGGCCCGTTTTCCCTTCCTCACAAGCACAGGGGCCTTACACAAGTGCTCTGGATCAGGAAGTTTTGGCTGATGGGGGGAGGTAACATGGGGTCCCGATCCTGCAGTGTTCCCACATGGTAACACCCGATCAGCACCTCTGGTCCAGGGCAGAGAGGCTCCGAGAATGGCCCCCAGCATTAAGGTTTGTACTTACAGTATCCCAGGAGAGACACAAGCTTCACAGCGGGGAGAGGAGCCGCACAAGGGGCAAAAAAGGGCTCCAGCAAGTAACGTCCGAACGCCAACGAAACCACAGCACTGTTGGCAGGCCTGGCAAGGGAAACCAATTCGCAGTGTCACACAGTGGTCACAAGGTTAGAAAATACAGCATGACGGAAAACTGCCCCAAAACTCAAGAAACATGGAGGAAACGTTCCCCGCCCAACTCAATTCTGCTCTCCCGCACAGATGATGCTTTATGGTACAGGGTCCTTTTGCAGCTTTTTCAGTAAATGGCTTAGAATCACATGCTGTAAAAAGCTCAATTATTTGCTCAATCCAGAGCAAACTTTGAGATTAGTCACACTGAGCAATACAGTGGGGTTCACATGTCCTGCTTCATCTCAACGTACATGGAGAATGCAGGTTATTGTGATGGGAGAGCTTTCTTCTTCTTTTAGGTAAATAATTAAAGAAATAAGTACATACATAAATAAAAGTTATTTACAGTTTTCTGAACTATTATTTAACTTGAGGCTAAGCAAGAAAGTTTTCTTCACAGGAGAATTTGAGGAAGTTTAGCAATGAAAACAAAGTTCTAAAATAAACTATCATCTATTGTCAGTCACTGAAAAATACCACAGCCCTTTCATCACAGAAAGTCTTTAAAAGTAATTCCTACTGTTTCTACTTTTTCCTCTGAAAAAAATCTAGATTGCTAACTGGCATCATAAGTCTTCACAGCAGCTAGCAAAAGGCAAACAAACTAACAAATATCTTACCTGATAGCAAAAAACTCTGCCCACAGAAATAAGAAACTTGGCAGAGGCCCTAGAGTCTCCAGTATATAAATATAATGTCCTCCAGACTTGGTGATTCTTGTTCCAAGCTCTGCATAACTCAAGGCACCTGAAAAAGTTCAGGTAGAAATGAATCAAAGTGCATCCAGTGCATCTCTGTACAACTTTTCAAGATTTGATATTTTAAATTTAAAACTTTAAATAGTTTAAAATAAGTAGCAAATTAAACAGCGAAAAAAATGGAATTTGAGATTTGGTTTGGGGTTTGTAAAGTGCAACCGTTTTTCTTCCCTATTTTTTTGTTACGATATTTCAAAGTAAGTTCATTTTTCTGTCAAAATAAAAGAAATTCTATCTTTTCTGAATAATGATATAACTTTTCCACGGACGTTTATCTGAAAAAAAACTGTGTGAAAGAAAAATTTACATTGAACTAGAAAAGACTTCCTTAAAAAGAATTGGAGGTTCAGGTTTTTTCATTTGTCCTCATAATTAGATTACAGTAACAGTGCTTAGAAAGTTGTGCTTAGAAAGTCATTTGTAGAAGCTCAACTGACCAACAGTGATTTAATTGATCATTTTAATTATGTTTTTGACCATGAACCTGTTCCTGTGTCCTTATCCTTAGGATAGGCCTTAAGATAAATTTCTTTCTTCACTGAAAGATACTTGGACAAAAGACCTAGAAACGCCTCTTAGAAGAAAGAATTGCCATAAAGGAAGAAACAAAATACCACGGAGCATAGGAAACTTCTAAGAAAGAGGTTCAATATTTCTCCTCTCATGTGCTCACCTCCCCACACACAAGTGTGACAACAGATTTGAGTTGCCTACTCCTGTCTTAATAACAAATCTTCACCACCTCCCTGCCTCTATATCTAGGCAGAACAAAACGTGGCCCTGTAAGAGGCATATTTGAAAGGGCAGCTTAAAAATTTCAGGCAAATTGATAGAAACCATTCTATCGCTTTCTACTAGAGCCAAAAAAAAAAAAAAAAGTCCCATCTGTTTTTCTGTGCATAGGAATTCATTGTGCCATTTGAACACATCTAAGCAGGAATCTTAAACCCTGCCTGCACCAGATCCCCTTGCTATATTACACATCCGTTGTTCACCATCATAAAACACCTCACTACACGCTGCATACTGCACTTCCTTGCACATCGCAGGTCGCTCGCGCTGGGCCTGAGCACCGTTCGGGTGCGATCCCAAAGGGTGACACCAAACCGAGCCGCACTGCTTGGGGGCTACATGTGGTGCCCTGCCTCCCCTGGGTCACAGGGCCTCTCTGCAGCCTCTCCTGCCTCTCCTCCTTTTTGTCCTCAGGCACTAAAGGGAAAAGCAGGAAGCGGGGAGGGCTGGAGCCATAGCCAGGGCAGGAGGAGACAGGAGAGAGGCCTGTCAGCAATGCGGCCATTACCCCGAGCCCTGCGGAGCTCATGCCATGTTTGGGTAGTGTTAAAGGTGAGGGCTCCCATGTTCCTAGCCTCTCCTTCAGCAAATTTATGCTGAACTCCATTCAAAGCCTTGCACATAGGCAGACACCTCTTCCCATTTATTCCAGGGGGTGTTTTCACATGCTTCAAGCATGCGTTTAAGTGCTTTGCCGAACTGAGGCTATGGGACTTGTATAAATGCCATGCTTAAAGGAAAATACATATATAAAAGAAAGCAGGTCCTTCTTAAAACACTGTAAGAAAAGTGCCAGAAAAAAAGAAAATGATCAGGGAAGGCTGTCAAACTGATTAAAGGGACGAAGAAACCAACAAATCAGTTACAAAATGCAGTAACTTGACAAAGAGACTCCCAAGGCCCCTCCAGGAGACACTGTCAAAGGATGTAATGGAGAGAGAAACCTTTCCAAGTGCAGAGCCTTGGCTATCTGACTAGCACATGCCTCATAATTTATTGCTCTGCTCAGCTAAAAGAAACACGGTGCTCACGTTATGTTTTAAGATTTTCCTGAAGTAAAATATATCATACTCCAAAGAATCACACATAGGCTGCATCCCACATGTACTGTAAATGAGGCCTACATTGAACAGCATATGCAAAAACATGAAATACTGGAACGCATATGCTAAGAGGAAGAACTACAATTGTTGCCAGATTAACAATTAAGTGTCCCAATTGCTGCCTTCTAAAGTGCTCCCATGTGCACATAACTAGACCAGAGTGTTTTTTCATAGACTGTATCTTTTTTTTTAAGTTATGAGAGAAGAGCAACTTTAAAGTCACCCACAGAAATAAATATCAGATTTCTCTCCAAAGTTCTAAGAGATCCAGTAGTCCTGTAGGATCTGCAGGGTGAGTGTTCGACAGCACCTATAGAAGGTGCTTTTAAACAATTAAGGAAAGACAGAAACTAAAATCATACATTTTAGCAATGGCAATTTTAAGAGCCATTTTATTTCAGAAGAACTAGAATGCCAAGCTATAATCAAAAAATCCATCCTTCATAAGAAAAAATAAAAGTCATTGATCGTGTTTGCCACAAAGTGAAGTGTAATGCAAAGAAAGCAGGACTGAGAGTGTCAAGAATCCTTCTACCTCTTCTGCTTGCTCCAAGACAGATCAGATATAGCCAAAGCATTTCTGACAGATGCCCGCCTACCCCTTATTGCCACAGGCTCTGCAGCTCCTACAGAAATCTGCTCTTGTGCTTCTCTCTCCTTACCAACTGAGAAGGTTTCCCTCACTGCCTTGTGAGACTGTGACTTATCCTTTTCACAATGTACATGAAAAGCTCTGCAGAGCCTTCATTCTAGCAGATGCCTTTCATTTAATGCAATCTCATTTCCACATCCCGTCAATTCCCGTACTTTTCTCCAGGCTCTCCTGGCAGATCATGCTGTCTGTAGTCACTTGAACCCACTTGCCCCAGCCTTGCGTGCAATTTCAAATTTACAAATCACAGAGTGCAGAGTTTTTCTCAGAAACCATAAGGGAATCAGTTTTGCAGAAGATCCTTATACCTGTATAGCCCCAAGGCTCGTTGGATCTTTGTTTCTGCTGCATTAGAAAGAGGGAAATTTTGGTCTATTCTGCTCCTAACTTTTTATATGAAGAAATCTGCTGGCTCCCCTCCTCTCCCAGGAGCTTAAGCAAAAGCTAACAAAAACTCAAAAACTCACCACTCACCAAACATGGAGAGAAGCCCACAGGCAAACCAGACAACCAGGGAGAAGCCCACATTGCCAGAGTTTTTCAGTACTCCTTTAGGGGAGATAAAGATGCCACTGCCAACCATGCTGCCGATAAGAAGTGAGAAAGCCCTCAGCAAAGTGATCTTTTTCCTCAGAAATACAGGCTCCTCTTCCTTCTTGTCTTTCCCCATGGCTCTTCTGATCCCAGGGGAAGCTCACGCATTCAGAAGTTAAAGTCTCCAAAGCATCCACAAGGCTGACCTGTAATAGGAGGGAAGAGTTAGGGATTTGAGTGTCTTTTTTTTTTTTTTTTCTGGATAAGATTTTTCACAGCAACCTGTCGAGATCTGTTGAATCTGTTCTCCTCAGCCATTGGATGCACAGTACAAACAAAATACAGTTGCATTTACACACACTCGGCATGATCTCTTACATTGGCACCGTTCCTCAGAGGGACCGTTACCTTGTTCTCCCTCTTCTGGCAAGGAACACAGAACACTATAAGTTGCATGCCAAAATTTGGGAAACAATTTCCAAATGCAGCTTTGACGCCCAAAGACACGTTTGCAGCCCAGGCTAGAACTGATCTGGTTAGGGTTAATTTAGGGGGTTCAAACTTGGGTGAACATTGATATCAGCAGGGAACATCCTCTAGGAGTTCAAGCTTCAAACCAAAGAATCAAGACCTTGGAGAACTCTGAGCTGAATGTGATTTTTCTCTAAAATGACTTTTTTCTCTCTCTCTTTTTTTTTCTTTTTCCTTTTTTTAAAAAGTAGCAGAGAACTGTTAACTGGGGTACACAAGTGATTTAAGCAGCACATTTCCTAATCATGCTTGGTAAATGGATGCAACCTGGTAACAGTTTTAGAACTAAGGCTTAATTCTAGCAGTGTTTATTAGTATGTTCTCAGGCCCTTTTTCCATTAGGGGATTGAAGAGCCAAGAATATATATTGTTTAGCATGCAAAGAACAGTTCTCAATACCAGAGATGTTCCTTCTGTTATTACAAACCCTTTCTCAATAGCAATATAAAAAGTAAAGAGTAGAAAAGAGGGAGCCTCAGATACTCTAGGGAGCACATAAATTGATCTAGACCTAATTCTCTCTCATGCTGCAGTCATCTTCTACCTCATAGTTTTGACTCTTATTCTCCACATTACTCAATGCTTCTTTCCTGCAAGGAAGGGCAGTATTATGAGCTCCATTTACAGACAGAATAAAATAAAATAAAATAAAATAAAATAAAATAAAATAAAATAAAATAAAATAAAATAAAATAAAATAAAATAAAATAAAATAAAATAAAATAAAATACAACAGAGACAGAGGTTGGAGTCCTCTGTCTCTTAAGGTCACAGAAATCTTTGACAGAAGTGGACTCAGATTGCCCTCAATTCTAGCCTGGTACTTTTAGCAATAAGCTCTCCACTTTCGGTATGAGAGACAAATTTGTACAAGTTAATACAGTGTCATTTTGCTGTTATAAACCTGCTGGTAGTTATTCTAACAGCAAGGTGGACACAGACATTTTTCACTGCTCATTAGCTCCATTAGAGCAAACAAGATTGGTCTGGATTCAGTAATTTGGATCCTGTCCCCCAGCCACACATCTCTCTCCAGTAGCCACATGCTCCAACCGAAAGCAGATGTTTGTCACTTTTCACTGTTTCATTATGGCTTTCTTTGTAAAATATCACTTCTTTTTTTTTTTTTTTTTGAGGGGAAGGGTTTGTGGTACTCATTAGAATGGTTTTGCAATTCAAATTGAACATTTTTTTTTCATTCTTCTAATGTTTAAATTGTAGATATAATAAAAGTTTGCCCCAATTCCTTGATAGTATGTTACTGTGTTTTAGATCCCTTAAATTATCTCAAATTAAATTAAATTATGTTATTGTAATGGTGTGTTCAAGACCATCATTCTCTATGGAAACACACCTAAGAAGCCAAGAGTTATTTTCTTGATAATCTGTATTTACCATCCAAAGACACAAGTGCTCCCTTAGCTTTGACACAATGCTTCCTCTTATGATTCATCCACAGTACCACTTCTTATGCCTTGTCTAAACTCAGAATAATAGCTTTGCCTCCTACATCCCTGGCTATTTTCCCTTCCTGGAAAGCGTCAGAAAAAGTGGAGCTTATCCTTTCTTCACACACGGATGAGTTGCATAAAGCCCTCTCTCCTTCCAGGAACATCAGTTGGTTTCTCTGGGACCTCATCAAGCTGTCACAAGCATCTCCTCAATCAAATGAGCCTAGTTTGGTTGTTAAATCTCTAACAAGTCACAGTAGACTCCTCAGGCTCTCATGGGTCCCACCAGCAATACCTGAGACCCGATCCCCTGTTGCTATCTGGAGTCCCAAAGCATCACTGGAGACAGCCACTCTGGAGGGGCAGGGACCTCCTGAGCCCTCAATAGCAGTTCCCCTTGGTTGCTAATTAATTCCTGTGAAATATTGATCATCTGGTATTTCCCAGACCAGAGGAGAACCACAGAAGGTTCTTTAGCAATGGTAAAGCACAGGAGGTTCACAGAATCGAGAGAAGTGAAGAGAGATTTTTTGGGCACAAATATCTCTAAATTACTACTGCTAGAAAATTAAAAGTGCACTTATCTGTTTGGCTGTTTTTTTAGATAAAGCCGGTGTACTTATAATCCATCAGACTCCCATTTCTTGCTGGACTCCCAAAGCAGCAAAACACAGCTTCTCTCCATGGGCTCTGAAATTACAGACAGAAGGCGGGGAAGAGAGATCAAACCAAATTTACAGACCAGGTTAATGATCCACAGTAAATACCAAACTCCATGCTTTTGTCCACATGCTCTTTTATACGATTGCTATACAAGAGCACTTGGAGACAAAGCACCCCAGTCCAGTGAATTTCAGAAATATTAAATCTGTCCAGATTTGTCCCAGAAACTGAGAGAGAAAAAGGGGGGGAGGGAGCAAAACAAACAAACAAACAAACAAACAAGCAGACAGAGAGCTATTGAATAGCACTTCAAAGAGACACCTAGTAGAGGGTACTGCCAGGAGAGACCATTCCCGCATGTGCTGCTTTCTAGTTAAACTCCAGCACAAGGCACATTAAAATGCAGAGTTGTTAATCCTTGTGGCAATGCTTAAGAATATGCACAATGTGCTTAGCACAAAGGAAATGCACAAAGCTGGGGTTTGTTCACCCTTTCACTCAAAATACAGGCTCAAATCCTTCCCTTTCCAAAATGCGGTACCTTTGCATGAGATCAGCCAGCAGAACTGGAGCAGAGCAAAGCCACTTCACAGGTTTTCACACTTGCTGGTTTTTAACCTGCTCGCTTTTCATTTCTACTGATAATTTTTCAGTCATTAATCTTACCTCACAGGCACTGTAGTATGGATGGAGATGAAGATGATAAACAAGCATAAAGGGAAAATCATGTTTGTTAATTGTGATGGTGTCTACAGACCCCAGCTGAGAGCAGGACTCACTGTGATCAGCACACAGGCAGAGCAGAAGATGTTACTTGCCTGAAAAGCTTTCGATCTAAATAACTAAAAAGCAGAGGAGGAAGAAAGTATCATTTACATCTGGGGAACTGAGATGCCGAGCGGTTGCATCTGGAGTGACTCTCCTAATATCACGCAGGAAGTGGGTGGCATCCCTGGGAAACAAATCATATCTCCAGGGTCCCGGTTCAGTGACTTACCAAAAAAATAGCTACTAGTGAATATTCCTAACTGTTTACAGCTGTATTTTCTTTGCGGGAGCCTCAATCAATACGATACGGCCAAGAACAGGTTAACCCTTTCCTTTTCTCATTTTAAAAGATGCAGACAAACTGTTCTCCACAGTCCCACTTTTTTCTTTCTGTGCCAAAAAATGTCACTCCAATTCAGTGTTCACCACAAGACACAGGCGCTAACTAAATAAAATCAGCAGTGAATAGGAGCTTTTTTTATTCATGCATGAAAGTAGCATAAATAAGCTTTAATGAGACTGGTGGTGCTCTGTTCTGGGAACTCAATCAGAAAAGCTATTTAGCAGACCTGAGAGATGTTTGTTTATAGACTATAATGAACACAAGAAACAGGCTAAAAAGACAAGACATGCAGCTCTCTTCAGCTTTCTACAGCTGGTTCACGGCCCTGGATGAGAAACCCAAAGGGATGGTAGTTAATAAATCAAACTCAAGCTTGCACCCTGAGATGTTAGCAATAAACCCAGGGCGATCATCTTAAGCATAAGTACAAGATTAATTGTCAATAGCTTCTCTTCCTGTAGAGTTTCCCAATTTACTCTTGTGACTTGTCTAGGAAAAGCCTGCAATTTCCCCATATTTCTTTTTTAATGAAAATAATGTAAGGACAGACAGTAAAACGGTGCTAGGCCTGGTGACGCTGATTACCTTTCCCATCACACTTAGGCATTTCTAATTGCCTCTTGGGCAAGACTGACATTTTCTGGAAAACAGAAAGATGAATGTGATGAGTCTGGACCTCATGATGACCTTCCAGTTGAGAGAGTAAAACAATGTTGACTCCATGCTTCCCATCTCTGGCTAAAATTTGAACTAAACTAATCTGTTTTTTAAACAGCGGCATTCCTGTTGTTTTTAGAGTGCCTTGCAACACAATTGTTTCCTACATGTTTAAAACGCTTCATTAAACCAAGCTGCCAAGTAAGTGATATTTTAACAGTAATTGTGCCAATTCATTTTCACAGGATCATACAGCATCATGCCACTTTTCTGAGTGTAACTCTTAATTCAGGTTCCACAATGCATTCACACTTACATGCACCCAGAACTCATTTTCCATTAATGATGGAAGGGCAAGGGCACTGGCTCTTTCATGAGCATTTCTTCCTTTTGTGTTGCCAGGGACTTACACAAAACAGAAGTATGGGAGACAAGCACACCTGATTGTAATAGGCCCAACTCTTCCATAGCACCATCTGGTCAAAAAAAAAAAAAAAAACAACGAAAGACCCACTAGCATCCCTGTGAGAAAAACTAATACATTCCTCTTATTACCAACAGGAGAAACCACTGCTCCAGGCATTGCTGCCTGTCCCCTCATTCCACATGGACCCAAGGAAGCAGCACCCAGAGGATCAGGCACTGGGGACCCTAATTCCTAGGAAGAAAACCATTTTGCCTGGAGACACTCTGGAACAGTAGAGTTTCCCTAGGCTAAAGTGTTAGCTCTCTAATATCTCTTGAGGGGCACAGTGTAGGGAACTGCCCGTAAATCCTTGTTCTTTTGTGGATGATCCTCCGAGCAGCAAGCTGTTTTTGTTCTTCAGATCAGGCCTCCTCCCTGGAACAAGACAATTTGTCCTGCTTGAAACTGTTTTCTTAGCTGCGTAAGACAGAACACAAACAAAAATAAATTAAATGTTTCTAGTAGGAGAGACCCAGCAGAGAAGTCTAATGTAGCAAAGTACAGCCAAAATTTCCCCAAACCAGAATCCTTTTTTAACTGTTTCAAGTCAAGAACCCCTGTAAGAAACCAGCAGCGCCCCTCTCCTCCAAGTGATTTGCTGCACTGCATCAGTACTGTGGGCTGAGGGGTTTCTGCCTTTAATGTGGAGATGAGCAGTGCTAAAGCCCATCAACACCAGCTCCTGCAGGAGAAATTTCTCCTTGAACTAGCTCTTCGTTTTAACCCCTTGTCCTATCTGAGACCCATGAAAAATATTGTTTCCTAGCCACTGCTTGTGACTTATCTGAAGCGAGTTAACAGCTTCAGCCCATTTCCTAGGGAACACATGTCCCCAGTGAAGTTCAGCAGATGCTGAACTACTAGCTAGCCTTGAAGCTGTCAGCTCTTGGAGCTGTTACGGTGAGGGGAGTTTATCGAGACGAATATTCCCATCAACATTAGGCCAACAGCATCAGCTTCCAGAACCACCTGGAGCATCTGCTTTCCAGCAGCAAATTGATCCCAAAATCTTCCTGGAACTGTCCTACACAAATAGGGGTAGAAAATGCCTCAAATGGCCACACTCATCACCGCCTTTCCTTACAAGGAGGCAATTCTCTACTAATCCAAACTACTTTATCCAGTTGCAGAGACAGCTTTCACTAGACAGGAACTTTCTGTTGGTGCAAAGGAGCTCCTCATGTTTCTGCTGTGCTACACTACTGCCCAACAGTGGCCTCCAAAGGAGGTTCCTGGTCTACCCCCACTTTAACCATCTGGAACTTAATTCTTCCAGGTCTAATAAAAAAAAAAAGCTGCTTTTCAGATTGCCTCATATATTACACAAGGTTGCCCCTTAATCTGATTGAAGTGCTACTATTTTATCACCCCAGGCCTGCTGCTCCCCTAAGGCTCGACCACAGTGCCTGGTTTTGCTCCTTCCTTCCCTCATTGCCTTAAGGGAATTTGAAAGAAAATTAAAACATTAAAAACCGCAATCCTTCTCACCTGCATTAGCCACTCACTCTCGTTCAGTCCCCCACCTACTATGCAGCTGCCTAATTCATACTCAGTGGTCAGTATATCTGCACTAAATCACCCACTACAGAACTTGACTCACATGCTTCCCAAACTCTGTCTTGAACATATTTCAGGGTGGGGGGACTCTCCTTCTGGCCTCTCAGTTCAGCTGTTATCCATTTATTAAAATATAAGCCAAATATACAATTATGCTGGAGGGAATATGTTTCTTTGTTAACCCTTTCTGGCTCTTATTCAGAATTTTGAAGGCTATTGAGATTTATATCTTACTCTGCAAAGCATCAGACTAATTGTTCACCATTTGCTGTATCTCTGATGAAGGGAAAAGGAGAAAGGAGGTTTTTCTCTGGCCAGAACCACTATTTCATCCCCCACGAGATGAGACAGGGACGCACGTTTGGAGTTTCGACCAGTCAGCCCTGGGTAACAGAGAGAAGTGCCTCATATAAAGCTAAAGAAGTGCCAGCCAGGAGGGGAATGTGATTTCTGCTCAGTCCTGCAATCACATCCTTTCTAGCCCTGGATGTGGACAGCATGTTGGAGAGCTGCACTGGCAGCTGTGGGATGGGGTCTTGGTGGCACACTGGGAAGGGGGGTTGGCTGAGGATGAAAGTTGTCAAAGGGGAGGAAAGAGTGACTTGGATTAACCTGAACAGAGCTTGAACCTCTAGTCTGGAAGGAACCTCTTAGATTGTGCACACACACACTAAATGATGCTGTTTTGTGCCTACAGTGAAACAGAAACAAGCGTGCAGTACTAGATTCCCCTGTGCCTTTAATAGCTGTGGTCTGGTTTTACTTGCAACAGTAATTGAAGTATAAAAATATACAAGGAATAGATGCTGAAGGGCCATAGGCTCATGATCCTGGGGGAAGAGTCTTTCCCCAGAAAAAAAAAATGATCCCAATAATTGCATTGATAGGCTTTCCTATGGGGTGGCATTCAACAGAGAGACAGGTATGCTGCCTCTGCCAATTTTACTACAACATGAGGGACAGAAGCAAAACAGTAACTAAAAGCCAGTCTTACATGTCTTTGCAGCTGGTGCGTAGAGAACCTCCCATTTTCACTCGTACTTAGTAAGTGAGAATCAGATTCTCGGAACAAATGTGTCAACAAAACCTGACCAATGTGCTTACTGGGAGGGTTAAGTCAATATGAAGCTGTGTTTATTGAATTTTAAAGTAGGGACAGTCACAGCAGTGTTGGCTGGAAGGGACTTTTAGAGGTCCCTGGCCCTATGTACCACTGCAGCAGGACTATTGCAAACACCAGCTCTGATCAGCCATGGATTTACCTAGACAGCTCTTGCAATCCTCCAAAGACAGAGATTCCATGACCTCTCTAGGTAACCTCTTCCAGTGCTTTACCATCCTCCTGGTAAAGAATTTCTCCTAGCGCCCAACATGAACAACCCAAACCACAACGTACAGTTCTTGCTGTATCGTATCATCTGCTGCTACCGAGGCCCCCAAGGAGCTCAGCCTCGCATCTTCCTGCATAGTCAAGGTGACTGTGGCTTTCAGTGCTCCTTGCCCTTCCCGTCCAGCACCAGCGCTCCACCAGCCCCCAGAGACTCCCTTCTCCATTCCACTGTTCCCTGAAGTCAGCAGACTCAATACAGCTGCACACTTTGAAGGCTGAAGGCCCCTACGCTGAGGTTTCTGTCTCAGTAGCCTGTCCCTAAGACCCTCATTGCCCATTTCCTAGCCCACTTCTCTGCTATTTTATCCGCAGCCCCCTCCCCAACAAATTTCTGTCTCAGAAACTCTGTTTTGGTTTTTGTTTTGTTTTTTTTTTCCCATCCTGGACTTTGAACTTCTTTATGACCTCTGCTTGTCAGCACGATTGCATCATTCATGGCAGGTAACTTTAACATGAATAGAGGGAAATACAAACGGCACTTCACACAGCATGCCAGCAGCTGGGAGGACTTGCAGCCAGTAGAGGTTATGGACCCTAGTCAGGTTTAATAAAGACCTGCATCACTGGAGGGGCAGGAACTACAATTACAATTATTCATGTTGAAATAGAGGTCACTGCATCTCCTGCTTCAGGGGCAGATCTGAGAGCTGTGGGGAGTCTCTGAAGAACATTTCCTTTGTGCACAGCCCTGAGTATGGGGCCAGGTCAGCCCAGCAAGCCTCTAGGGCCAGGCACTCAAAGAAAGAAAAGCCGTGTGTTTTTTCCTTATCGCTGTGCCTCAGCATAGACATAGTGTAAATATATTTGGAGAGAAAGGAACGAAGACCTTCCATTGCAAGACCGGGCTGTTTTCTCACAAGAGACACATTCAAATCAGAGTTTTTCCATAGCCAATAACAAGGAGTCACCATCCTAAATGTGAAAGACTTCAATTCCCTTCTTCTCCAGAATATCATTAGCCCCTTTGCTCTCCACACAGATCCTTCAGCACACAGACTGCTGAAAAAGGCATTGATTGCCCACTTAGGAAAACTTCGCCCCATCGAACTTTATTTTGGCTACCTAAAGCTGACCCAATAGGAAGAAGCTCAGGGGAGAGCAGAGCTATATGGGCATAGTCCCCCTCAAGCCAGGCTAAGGGAGGGCATCAGCACTGCAGTATTTGCTGAGCAGCCAACAAGCAATCCAACCTCTGCTCCTCTCCATCCCCAGACCCTCTCCCCTCTAGCTCTATCCCTTCATAACCCTCGTCACTGTGGAAAAGACTGTTGTACTATCAGCAATGCTGGCTGGCTTGCAAGGTCTTCTCAGTATAGTAAATATCATTGAAATGTTCTCCTGTGTGAGAACATTGGAAAATTGAGGACATCTGTTTGAGTTCCAGACTGATGCAGCTGCTTAAATATAATTATGAAAAATATCAGCAAGGAATTGTGAAGACGTTGCAAAACAGCTAAGTAAAAAGAAATAAACTGGCATGCTGTGATTGATGTAAGCATGTAACAGTCTCCACATGTCACTGGAACGAGTGTGATCCACACCAGCTGAGGAGCTGCTTCTAGAAAGTGGAAAATATTTCCAAAAGGAATCACCGCACAGCTGAGGCTAAGCCCTCACTCCTGGTAACAGTGCATGTGAACGCAGTGGGCACCCTCTATCATGCAAAGACCAGTAGTTTTAAGGGACGTAGGACCTCTAGCCGTGGTTTGAGAGTCTGCACTTAGCAAAGGTCAGGACTGAAACAAGACCAACCAAAATGATTTAACTGGATGTGAGAAATACTCCTCAATCCCATTCAGAATTGGGTCTTTGGGCTGCTAAGAGTGACTGCTGTCAAGCAGTGATGATTCCCAGCTCATCCCTAGGCCATGCCACAGCCTGTATGAGGTGCAAAACCCTTCCAGCCCTTTCCCTCCCACACACAGTCCCCCTTCCAGCCGGATTCACCTGGCACAGCCAAGGCTGCCAAACTGCCCTCTCCTTCTCTGCAGCTGCTTCCACCAGCTTCCCCAAGCATACCATAAGTTTGGGTTGAAAAGGTGGGAGAAATTTTCCATTGCAGATCAAATGGTGCACTTGACTTGGCTTCAGAGGAACAGGCTGTGCATGCGCCCCAGTTGTGTGAACACACAAAATGCATCTAGCCTCTCCCTTCACTTCTGTAAAGTACTTCCAGAAAGAAAAGGTGACATATGCTGCCTATCGAGAGAGAGAAGTTAGTAGAAAACTGTCTTAACAGATTAGCCCGGATGTATTTAACTGCTTTGGAGATGCTTTTGTGGCTACTCAGCACCGGTTAGACAGGATACAGGCCACTGCGTTTAAGCAATTCTCTTATCCCTTCTTCAGCCACCTATCACTGTTCTAGATAGAGGAAAAAAAGATGATTTTGTTCTTTTCTTCTTTCCTCCCCTATTTTGTACTAGCAGGACATTACGTATCTGCAGCTCACAGAGCAGAATCAAGCAGCAACCTCAATCCTAAGAACTATAAAAGTCCCTGCGAGTCTTTCTGTAGAATTTCAGTGGCCTTTGGGTCAGACCTTTAGGGCAAGACAGGCAGGAGCAAGAGAAACGCTTATGCTCTGCTTGCGACTTGGAGCAGAGAGGCGCCCGGGACACTTAAGGTAAGGTATTAATGCAGCAGCCCCGCGGGCTGCCGGCTCGCCGGGAGATGTCCCAGCGGCAGCGCACTCCGCGCTGCACGTGGCGAGCTGGCCGCCGCGGCCGGCACTCAATGTTCCCCCCCAAGCGGGATGCCTGCAGATGGTTTTTCCAGGAGGCTGAAGGCAGCTCGGGGATTTTGCCGCTGAATCAGGAATTCTGCGGCGCACATCAAGACCTCGCAGCTGGCTCCGAGCCCCACAGCTGCACAATGCCTGGCACGCGCATCCGACGCCGCATAATAAACACTAACAAGCTTGGGGCTGAGCAGACCCACAAGGGCAACTCGCTCGCTTCCAGCTGATGGCATCACTGGAGGCTTGTATCCTCTTGACAGGAAAAGCTGAAGAAGAGGAATCTGAGAACAAACCACAGGAAACGTCCCTAGCCGAGGGAGAAAGGACTTGTTGTACAGCACATGCCAAAGGCACTGGTGGACAAAGGAACATTGTAGAGTTTGCACTTGAGCACACACACAGTGCCCCTGCCATACCATGTCACTGCCCTTCTTAGACATAAATATTTAGATTATTAGTATAAGGGCACCTAGCCTGAAATATGCAATTATCAGGCTTTTCTGGGAGCTCTTCAAAGCCAATACATCTCAGTCCATCCTCCCTGACAGTCTCTACACGTGAGGGAAAGATAGCCTTGTCATTAAAGATATGACAGTTTGGGGCTCCATTTTCAGCTGCCACCAAATATTTCTCTGGAAAACAGGCAGCCAGGGCCATTTTCCAGGGCTGCTTACCCTGAAAGAACCCTGAAGAACCTACAGCAAAGAACTTGTCAAGCATGGAGCTAGCATGGACCTTGGCCAAGGTCTGTGTGTGCTACTGTAATACAAATATGTACACTGTCTCTCCTAGTTTTGCTTCAATGTGAGTTGTCTTACATAGATCTCGGGACAAGCATAAATATAATTCTCCCCACGGTGATGTGTCCTGAAAAAAAAAAAAAAAAAAAAAAAGTGGAAACCTCACCTGCTTTTCTGAGGCTACGGGTTTAATTTGCCATCATCTCACAAAGCTAGCTTTTGCTCGCTTGTTTTTTAATACTTAGCCACAAAGGCACTGCAAAAAGAGAAAGACCTGTGCAGCCCTGTGGCTTTTATTGTGTGTATGGGGCTTCTCCTGCCTTTTGGCAGCCAGCGGTGGCAGGTCCTAGCTGGGCAGCTGAAGGCACTGCTGAGCGCAACCCACCAGAGATGCGGCTCCCCAGCTGACAAGGACAGGAGAGAAAAGCAGGAGCAGCAGCTCTGAAAAGGGAAATGAAAGGGGGCAAAGATGGGAGAAGGAGAGAGTAAAACACCAGATTAAAAAGGAGCAGTAAATCCCTGGCGAGGAATATAGCAGGGGGGAGGGAGCAGCAGGACACCAGGAACAGATTGTGTCTCGGTAATGAGACAGACGGCATTTCCTTTGTGATCCACAAATTCAATTGCATTTCCCAACAAAGGAGCCCCCGTGCTACCCAGAAATCTGCTCGGTACGTGACCTCTTCCCCGCTCCTCATGGTGCGATAGCTGCTGGAGAAGCAGACGGTCTGGCCGGGCAGCGCAGGCTGGGGCCACCCCAGCTCCTGCCGCTGACCTGGGCAGCAGCGGCCGGTGCTCCCGGAGCCCTAGGCAAGGGCACGAGGAGCAGAGCACCGGGCTTGCCGGGGGGACGCAGGCAGCGCCACGATTGTCCCTGTCACCCCCTGCGCTCCAAGCTGCACGAGCCTGTTGGGACAGGCAGGGCGCTCCGCTTGGGACACGAAGCTAAGGCGACAGCAGGCTCGAGGCCACAGGCTGTGCTGCAGACACGCGTTTCCTCCAGACCGCCTAGTTAACGGAGGGCTGAGGACACCTAGCAAAACAAGGTCTGGGATATTAAGACCATAGCTCCTCTGTCAGGCTCCTCTGTGTGGTTATAAGGGCTGCAGACAGCAACCCAGGATAGCTGGGGGCATGAGCCCGCCAGAGCTGGAACATCAACACCAGCCACCAGGACCAGCCTCCTGGGAATGCTGAGGGTTTCCTGCAAAATACCTCCAGTGATGGAGAGGGAGGAAAGTGCAAAAGATCCTCGCTCCCAGCTTTCCCTCTCAGTTTCCCTGCATCTCTGTAAGCAAATACAGGCTGATGCTGCTGACCCCCAGCTATTTCCTAGAACTGAAATAACCACAGCCAATGGTCAAGTTGTCAAACTTGGGGCCTGGAAGCCCAAACAGGAGCCCCTGCTCTGCAGTCAGCATCTTGTGTTGTCTTTGGGACGTCATTTCTTCCGTGGTGCTGGGCAATAGCACTTCTCTCCTAGGCATGGTGGGGCAGAAGTGTATTCAAGACGGGGCAGGGACTCCTGCCCACACGCTTGGTCTCCCCATTGAAAGTCTTGGCAGGACTCAAATACGCAGGAATAAATGGGCAGTGGGGATAAAAACACACATGCCCTAGCAGTGGTCCCTCAGGCCAGGTTTATTTAAACAGGGGAAAAACCCAAAAGGAGCCAAGCTGTCGTTTGTTTGCTTGTCCTTCCGAGGGTATAAAGAGATTACAGTTTTTGGAGTTATCAGGCTAATACTTGCCTTTAGTACTAAATTCTCCCAAACAAAGGAACAAAGGGAAGTTCAGCATCATCAATAACTCAGCTTGCACAGCAAGTGCGACAGTCTGCACGGTTTAGGTTCTCAAAGATGCAAATCGCCTCTAAAGTTTCCTGGGATACCTCCTCCTTCCCATCATTTGGGGGCAGCAAGACAGCGGAGACACAGAGCACCCTTCTTAGTGTTTGGTTACAACAAGGTGCCCCTCTGCTCACAGCAAGGGCTTGCCTTGCCCTTGGGGCTGGGCAGATTTTGGCAGATGCGCTGCTGCACCTAGTGCAGCACTACAGCAAGCCCAGAGCCACGGCCAACAGTATCGCACCAGCACAGGGACCAGGCCACCAGCAGAAACCAGAAAAGACCCGGTGCTCCAGCTGCCTTTTCATAACAAGTAATATACTTATATATAAAATACATTTTTCCATTACATGATGCTGCAATACACTGCTGCTTATATGTACTTTTGCTCCTAGAACTATTCTCCCTGTTATTGGAAAGACAGAGTTTCTATAAAGCAGTTAACTGATAAATATTCCTGGTTGTCTAATTATTCAAACTTGCCTATATTGTGTGACTTTTATCACTTACATAGAAAATCTCTGTAACTAGCTTCAGTTTCCTTTCTCCCTCTGGATTTGCAGTAGTAAATACCTACACCTATTTACGGGTGCACAGAGATCCAGGCTTATAGATCAAATCACTTCTCACCAGCACCACACCAATGAGAACCATGAGCTATCGGACAGATGGCCAGATGAGACAAGAAATCTTCTGCAATAAAGGATTTCAAATAGAGACGGGACAACCCCTTAGGGACTATGCTGTAGGGTAACATGTTAGGAAAAGGGAGGGCTATGTTGCCTAGTGGCACTCTGCAGCCAGTTATTCAAAACGTTAGGCTAGACATAGTCTTCCTTCTGACATTAAAGAAAAAAACATATGGAATCATTATAAATGGGTTTTCTGTTACCACTCTGCTTCCAACAGGCATGATTACATTTACGTCCTTCTTGGCTCCAAATCCACTGAGATATTATAGCTCCAGGGTTTCAGGGACCATCATATATTGTTCTTCTATTTTCCTCTCCTACAAAAGTTTCCAGCATGCTTTAGACTCAAGTTCACTGACTCTTGACAAGCCACCTCTGGCCTTTCATTTCAGGACATTTGCTTACAGACAGTGGTATGTTTCTGGCCGGTGCTGACATTGTGTGTTTTGTTAAGAAAAGCCTGTTTGAATGACTGCAAGGTCAGGATATTTCTGAATAAAAACAACAGAGAGGCAGATGCCATTTAATATGGACCTCAGATCATCAGTGACTAAGGTGTTCTGCTTTAGGAGTCCTTCATAAAAAGAACTAAATATCAAGCCTCACGTCTTGATGAAGCTGTGCTCTGGCCCTGTATGAAGAAATGCTTCCAAAAGGCACCCCTGCCCCAGCTTACTTAAAAGATACAAAAAAAAAAAAAAAAAAAAAAAAAAAAAAAGATTGTCCTTACGCAATAGAATTGTCTCACAAATCCCCAGGAGTTGATATTTTCCAAAAGAAGATTCTTTACATCTAACACTGTTATATATTGCCACTACCAAGCAGAAAAGACACTACAGGGATACACTCCTTAATTTCTGGAAAAAAAACGAAAGGCTACATCCAGCTTATCCTCATGTCCCTGACATGATGCAAACTTACTGTGTGGTCCAGAGGGCAGCCAAGAGCTGGCTCTCAAAGCTGGGTGGATTGATCTGCAGGCTGGTGCGGAGAGCTGGCAGGGATTAACCCAGTTAGCTGCAGTCCTGAAAAAGCTATATTCATTTCAGGTTCTATATCTACTTTGTTCCAGAAGATCCTGCAAATCCCAAGAGACAAGTGCAAAATCAATTCTATCAAATTAATATCTGTTAGGAAAACAAGGCATTGCAGGGCATTTTTTCCTAAGTTAAAGTAACAATGCAGTCCTTCAAGGGTAACAATTCATCAGGCCAACTCAACAACATATGGCTTTCCAGAGTGGTTGAAGCATGGCCTGGGGGAATCCATCTTCTTTGCTTTTCCCTTTTCTCCTATCTTTTCATTTTAGTGGCAGACAGAACACAAGATGGATCCCAATGGAGAAAAGTTTGAAGATTTTCTCTATTGTGACACTGCAGTAAAGCCTTTAGCAGATAAAACATAACCTCATGCATGAAATGGTAACCAGATTCTCACCTTGCTTCCTTCAACAAATGGATGCCTAAAATTCTTCCAAATGTCTTACTGCCTGCACAAACGCCTATGAAAACAGAGGAGACCCTCTGTTTTCTCCTGGTCTACAAGAACTCTGGTGATCATGCAAGGCAGAGAAGCTGCAAAGTAGATGTAAGTAACAAGGGGAGGTGAAAAAAAAGGAAGGGTTACAACAAGACAACACAAGGAAAGTCAGCAATGGGGTTTATTTGCTGTACCTTGATCTCTGTGATTCTTCATGGGCTTCTTCAACTAGTTTCATTAGCAGCCAGGACTACAATGTTTTGTTTCTGATAGATAAGACTACTGAAAATATCTGAATCAAATTTCCTTACTGAAATGACAACGACAACTACTCAAAACACAAAAAGTGTTATGAGCTCATATCCCTGCTTTCCTCCCCTCTTTCCCAATCTCCTTCCAGAAGTGTAATGGTTTAAGTCGGTCAAATCATTTGGGTTTTATTTTTACAGAGAAAAAGAGCCAATTCCGTAAGTCTAAGTTGTTGTGAAATATAAATAAAACTGCTTTAACATTTTTTCCCTCACGAAAAGAAGTATCAAAAGCTAATCTCTTTTCACACAGAATGTAAGTGCATTTTCCAGTGGAAAATCCCTGCGACAAAGGCATCCCATCCACATCTTCCTGGGTTCATGGGAACTGGAGGTAAGCTCAGAGAACAGCTGAGAGGTACAAAAACGATGGGCTTTATTCTATTACAGGAATATTCCTTTGATTGCAACCCTGCCATTTGAGTTGTGGTTACTCTGGGGTACATCATGACTAACGTTTCCCACTGCACAGTCCTGACAGCAGAGGAAGTGCTGGCCTCCGAAGCGGTAACTGTGGTGAGTGCAGCCCTTTGTGTTTACCGGATATTTTCAGGGTAGCACAGAAAAAGCAGTCACATCTGGGACCATCTCAAGGGGCTGCTGGCAAAGAGCCAGGGGCTCCATAGAAGCAGCAGCAGATTGTGGATTCTGATGCCTTGAGCAGGATGTCTGCTTCTACAATGGGTGGGGAAGGAAGGAATATAAAAAGGAGATGGTCTGATAAGAACGTGGCCATGATAAAAGGACTCTGTCTGTTTAGCATTAATTAATTTTAGCAGGAAGAAAGGTGCCCACAGTCACTGGGGTACAGACTTCAGTCTCTTGCCTCAGCAAAATGGGAATGCTGAGGCAAGAGGCAATACTTAGTCTTGAGGCAATGCTAAACACTAGATTTTTCAACGAATACAAAAATAGATGCAGAGAAGAACAAATGTGCCTGGCAGTGGGTTCCCATTCATCCTGGAGTTTCGTAAAAAGTTTTCAAAATAATTTCCTGGGTATTTCAGTGACTCTGTCCTGAACAGGGGAAACTTTGCAGCTGCAAGGTAAAGACCTGTCCTTCGTGTAACGTCTTTCCTCCACAGCAAAAAACCACTAGTCTTTAACTTACAGTTAGTTTTTTCTGAAACTGTTGGATAGCTGAAAGCATTCACAGTCAGAGGAGCTGCCGATCAACCTGTAAAAGCTTTAACAAAACTTTAAAAGCAGGGCATCACCTGAACACTCGCCGCTTCTGCTTGCCAGCTGCCCTGGGTTCCCCTCGGGGCTTCTTGGTACCGGGAGGGGGAGAACAGAGACTTCCTAAGTGAAGTCTGAGACTGCGACCCCCTGTATAAACAAGGCTCTTCAGATCGTGATGAATCACCACCCGCCCTAACCTGCCAGAACATGGAGACCACAGCAAATTGTCCTATCTGCTCTCCATTTTGGGTGGATTTGCCTTTTGCAGATGTAGCTTTATTTCCCACATTCGTATGTCAAATGCCATCACTTAAAGCTCGAAGGGGATGACTGCCTTTACCCTGCTTTGACTTGAAGTTCCTTCTTTCTTTCTTGAATTTCCTACAACTTCTAAGGCAGGAAGTTAACACTGCATGCTGTATCATGAGCTCCTCCTGGTGGTGATTAATATTGTATTAACTTTGCTGGTTGAGGGTTTAATAATAAAAAAATACAACTTGGACAACTTATTTCCCCTCTTTTCTTCTATATTCAAAGAAACAAATGTAAAATTCCTCCCCAAATAAAAAAAAAAGCCATATATACTCTGCAATTGAAGTAAAAGCTTTCATTCCTTGATACTTGCAGATGTGTCTCAAAAAGAAAAAGTACATCTTTTTTCCTCACATGAATTTTCCACCAAGTCAGGAACTTCACTTAAAACATAGCATTTCACTTGCGTATTCTTGCAGGACAGATAACTTTTTCCCTTGTCCGTCTATTGCTTCCTAACACAACAAAGAATTTTTGTCTGAAGCTTCAAGGGAAGAACAGCAGACTCCACTCTTCTTAATGACCTACAGCCAAAGAAACACATCCTTCCCAACTATTTCACCTCTGCAAAAACAGTCTTCTCCATACTAAGTCTGGAGGGCAGGAAAAGGGGAAGAAGAAGGAGATTTTTCCCCACCATTTTTAAGAGACGGAGAATGGCAAATTCTATTCTACCAAATAGTCTGGATAAAAATACCCAGAAAGGTTAAAGCATAACTAATCCAGGTTGAAAGTTTTAAGCAGGTCAAGTTTGTTATGCTCTGCACAAGCATCTAGTATCTGATAGCTGTGTTCGAAAAACTTAAATAATATAAAAGACAAGCCATAACAAGTAAATGAAGCAAAAGTTAGAAAAGAACATAATACAAACTGACAAAAAGCATATTTTTTAGCCAACCACTAGCAATGGTCTCCATTCTCTTCTGACTGGCCTTTAGTATATGGAAATCTAGAGTATCATGTAATCTGTTCAATCTGTTTTAATTTTAATTCAAACACTTTTGGTGCGTTTAAAGGTGTGTTTAATACATACTTTTCTATCCAGTCAACAGAAACAAAAGCCTAGTGACAAATCTGCCTCTTCTTAGAGCCTTGCTATCAAAAGCTGAATTGACATAAAATCACCTTCTTCAGAACAGCGCATAAGGCACTAGCTTACAGTTGGACTAGAAGCTGTTATTAATGAAGCACACACTCTGTACATAGCCAAAACATCTTTCATCCAACTACTAAACATACAACTTGCAATGAAAAGGCTAATTTTAGAAACATTCGGTCCAGGAAATCAATCCAATGACTTGGCAACAAATCACTCAATAGCTGGTCTATGATCTTTTAGAGGATAGGTTTTTTTCAATATCCTCAGCACCCCTTTCCTTCTTTCCTTTGCTGCTAATACGTAATCAGGTCATCACATCATCACACACAGGAAAAAAAAAAAAAAAGTGGATTGTATGAGAGAATGGAGGCACAGCTTGACTCTGTGTTAGGCTGTTCTTGCATAGACAGTGTTTGCCTCAGAGAATAATCCCCCATTCTTCTGAGAGACAGAAAAAACAAACAAACAAACAAAAAACAGGTTAGATAAGTTATAAACATACACAAACACATCTATCTTTTCTTTTTCTGCATAACTGTAAGATACTTTACTAGGGGATGCAAGTTCCAGTTTTGAAAGTGATCTTCTGTAAGTCCTTGCCATAATGCCTGCAAGGGAGAAAAGGCTCTTCTAAATTTTACTATTACATTTAATGCCTTTTACATTTCTCAACTATCAGTGATGACCTTGAAGATATCAATTAAAGATCTCTATGGTCTGTTCAATTTTACCAGCTTTTCATAGAAACAGAAGCTCACGCTACATTGTTAATTAAAAAGCCTTGAAGATATCAATGCATTTCAGAAGATGAGAAATCTAGCTAGGAACAGTAGCATAAAAAATGCCCTCAAAGATTTGGAGACTTTGAGAAATGTAGATACGGCAGACCAGGGATGTCCTAGCTTACACACAAACAACATCAGTGAGAAGGACCACTGTGTGTGTATAGTAAATGCTGCAATATGGGAAAGCATAACTACTCATCTGCCCAAGCCTTCATTTCATACCTTTTATATATCTGTTCAGTCTCCTCTAGTCATCAGAGTAGCGGTTCAAACACTGGCAATCCAGCAGTAACCTGGCCTTGCAAGCTATGCTACTACAGTGCTCAACGACCAGCACGTTGGACAAATCACATTCCACTCAGTTTCATCTATACCTTTGTACAACACTGCCAGAGACGGTGAATCCACCACTTCACTGGGCAGCCTGTTCCAGTGCTTCACCACTCTTTCCATGGAGAATTTTTTCCAAATATCTAGCCTGAACCTCCCCTGGCTCAACCTGAGGCCATTTCCTCTTATCCTATTTTCGGTCATAATTCTGGAGAAGAGATCAAGCCTGCCTCACTAAAGCCTCCTTTCGGGTAGCTGTAGAGTGATAATGTCTCCCCAGAGCCTCCTCTTCTCCAGACTAATCCACCCCAGCTCCCTCGACCACTCTGGCCCCTTCACCAGCTTCGTTGTCCTTCTTCAGACACACACCAGTGCCACCATGTCCGTCTTGTAGTGAGGCGCCCAAAACGGGATACAGCATTTGAGGTGCGGCCTCACCAATGCCGAGTACACAGGGACGACCACTTCCCTGATCCTGCTGGCTACAGTGTTCCTGATACAAGCCAGGAGGCCGTTGGCCTTCTTGGTCACCTGGACACACTGCTAGCTCATGTTCAGCTGCCTGTCAACCAACACCCCCAGATCCTTTTCTCCTGCACGGCTTCAGTTTTCTGAAGCATGAAGTCCAGCCTTCCTCTAGGAAAACTTTTACCTCTGTTCAGATCTTGGTCTAGCCACTCTCCAGACACAGAGAAAAGCAGAGCTGGGCATCTTTCAGGGATCGCAAGACATCCACACTCTTCACCCATGGCCCATGAGGGTTTCAATACCAGAGGAAACAGGCAAAAAGAACAGCCCCACAGAGGCAGACAAGCCAGACAGTCGAAACAGGAAAAGTCCTATTACTTTGCCAGACGCCCCAGTGATGTTTGCAGATTGCTTCAGTCTCCTTAAAAGCAACTTTGCTCTTCAGTCTGGCCATTTGCTCTGACCCTTCCCACTTCCTTCCTCCTCAGAACATCCCAGAGGCCCTCAGTCCCATTAGCAAAACAGAGCATTAGGATCCAGCAGCACAATCCAGCTGAAGGAATTCCTGCCTCCGAGAGAACAGCTCCTGGGTAGAGCGGAGGATCACACTGCCTCCCTTCCCATCCTATATGTGACTGGCAGGCATTTCCCAGGACAGAACCAGGGAGCTCTGAATCACCCCAGGTCTAACTGGGAATCCAAAAACAAAGCCAACTGTGGCACCTCCTGAAGGACCTTAGAAGAACAAGCTACATTGCTGAAGAGGTATCACTACACCCACTGAGGCATACCTTTAGATCTCATTACACAACTGTATGCTGGGTCGTCCACTTTCAGCCAGAGCATGCAAATCTAAACAAAGTATTCTCTAAAAAATCCTAAATCCTTATTGCTTCTGCCTATAAATCCACTCTGTTATGGCCCGATTACTTGCAGCCATTTCTATCGCTCCGTAGTCTGACTAATGGCTTCAGGTATTAAACCTGTTCAGTATGACTCCATGGAAGTGAAAACCTATGTAATAATGTACTTCTGTTTAATGTCTCTCGTGACAAAAATATAGTATCCTTAGTGCTAATTTAAGGAAAATTACAACGTGTAGAGTTTCCTTGCCATTTTCTACCACTATGTACAATTTGTTCTGAGCAGTCACATAGTATCTGCAAGATCTTTGAGCTATATCATAATCCGTGCTTTAATGCTTCAACTAATGACTAACGCTTCAACTAATTCAGTCTCCACAGAATATTTAACAGATCCAAGATTGCAATTTATATTGCTACCCATCTTTTAGAGTCCTTTTCAGTGAATTACATGCCTGCTGCAGAACAATATTCAGGTTTTTCTTCAAGCCATGACCTGTAAAATATGCAGCATGAGTTAGCATCAGTGCATATAAACATACTTTAGAGAACTCTGAATGTCCCAAAGAAGTGGAAAAGAATTTAAACATAGTAATTTTTTAAGACTACCAACAGCACTATTTTCCTGTCAATTAAATGTGATAAAAAAATAAAAGGACTCTTTTCATCATAGTTGGGGTAAAAATGGTAATACAGTGGGAATTTGGTAACTGAGGTTCTATATGCTGTTTAAAATCCTTGGAAACTGAAAGACATGGGATAGAAGGTGAAAAATATACACATACTTAATTGATATTGAACCAGCCATAAATGAAGACAATTGCACTACTGCAAAAAATACACAGAGATAGAGTTTGTGATTTGCTAAAACATTGCTGACCTCCTCAGTTCTCTAATTTTATCAATGGTTCTCTCTTTAAAGCAGTTTTTTTTTTCATTTAATAAATGCATTAATCTCTGCATATTTCACCTTATTCCATGTCTCTTCCTACACATTAAGAGATATTAGGCATTGAGTCTTATAGTCTATATTTTTCCCCTAAGAAACAGTATGGTAAGTGCTATTTAAAATGTACTTTTCAAAAAAAGGAAATTAACAGCAGCTATGACATTACTGAAAATAGTTGATAGTTCCTATAATAGCAGTGCTGCATATGGAAGACATGAGCAAGGTAAGGTTTGTGAGAGAAGGAAATGACTTGTACCAGAATCATGCATGCTGAAAATTACATTTATTTCCCACTCTCCAAGTATATCAGGTGGTCTAATATATGTCATTTCTCCTATAAACCTCACTCATATCAGGGTAGCTATGGGACACAAAACACCAAATCTTTTCTTTCTGCTTTCTTTATAAATTGAATTCTCTTTTTCAGGGAAATTCACTTAGCCCTGAGAAAGGATTAACAGGGCGAATGCCTAAAATGATTTTATTTAGCCCTGGAAGAGGTACATTAAACAATGTTCTTGTTTTTTTCCCAAAGCATCTCACTAATGCCCCTTCTCTGAGCTGCTGGAAAAGCCTGGGGAGAAAGAAATCATTCAGATGTCACGTCCCATTTAATGCTTGGTCTCCTTCCTAAAACTATGACAATTTAGCCTCACTTGTGGCACTTAGTTTTATGACAGGCACATCTGTCCCCTAGTCTTTGGAGCAAGATCAACTCATTTCACAGCAGCCCACAGCGCAGCTAACAGACTCCCCTGCCAAGGACCTGGGCTGAACATGAACAGGCCCAGAAGCAGAGACTCCTTGCAACACTACCTCATCTGAGCCAGCTAGTTCTCCTTCAGGTCACTCATTTATATAGTAAACATGCTCTCCTTCCTCAGGAGGTAGAGCCCTGTGAGAACACTGGAGTGGGTACCTCTCAAGGAAAAGCGTATGAGCCACATGGAAAGGGCTCTGGCCAACACTTCTACATGATTTTAAATGACTACTGCTGGTCAGGCACAGCAAAAGCCTGATGAGGCCAGAACTATAACTGATCTGTTTAGGAATCCTTTTTAAAAGAAAACATGACGATCTTGTCAGTAACTAATAATCAACAGCTTACAAACGAAGCACATGATTTAGTGTGTTTTCCACATGAGTGCTAGCATGAAAAAATAATCCAGTTAAAGCACGCTTACATAGCAGAGATCTTACCTTAGAATACTAGAATAGAAGGTACAAAAGTTTTGTTGGTTTTGGTTTTGCTTAAAAAGCTGACCTGCATCTTCCTGACTTAACCAGAGTGTACAGCAAATGTTTCTCACAGATAAACCTACATTCTCTCACACTGGGGGGAAACTTTCCGTGCATTCATTGCAGTAGTAAAACTTAATATCTTTTTAGAGTAAACTTCCAGGCAAAGTATCACAAACAAGCAGTCTCTTTGTATATGGTATTTTAGTTGACTTGTATGTTCCAAAGAAGAATATTTTTTCCAAGACCAAAGTAAATACTGTAGGAATAATACAGATAAATAGATCTATTAAGCCAGACACAGTTTAAGCTTCAGCACTTATTCTAAAGACTAAATTAAAGTGGCTTAGTTTAGACAATATTCCACCTTGCAGCAGATTCAGGGCCAGTTTACTTTCTGAGCTCTGGCAACAGAAGATTTTATTCCTTGTCTTATCAGCCAGTTCTACTGCAGGTGAACATTTTAGTTGTTGACTGCTGTAAAAACAAATGATGTGACCTGGTCACATCGAAGTGAGCAATGGTATCATTTCAGTCCTCGCTTGAACTTACCAGTGGTAAAAGTATACATTCAAGGGCTCCCAGGAGAAATACTTCTATATAAAGAAACAAAAAGTTCCTACAGAAACCAGTACTGAGCAAGATTCACTTTCCCATATTCATCCTACTAGCCAGGTTTCCATGAGCAATCCAAAGTTACATCTAAACAAAACAAAACAAACAAAAAAAAACAACAAAAAAGATTGAATGTGTAAAATAATTAGCCAACACATTAACTTCACAATTTGAACAGGAGATGGTAAAACCTTCAGACAGAGTTGACTTCTACTAGATGCACACGTAGTCAAGGTTGCATGCACTCTACTGAAGAGTCTACCTCAAATCCAGTGAAAGCTGCTGATATAAAATTAAAAAGGCAATGGAAAAAACCCCAATACTACAATCTTCTGCTTGGCAATGGATTCCCCAACGGACCATTCCCTGACTATAGAAATTCAGCTATTTTGCCATATTTGGTAGCCCTGGAATCCTTAAAATCTGTCTGCCCATTGGGAAAGAACAATCCACCCCAAATAGAAAAGCAGAAAAAAATGAGAAACATCGGTGTTAAAGAAAATACAGAAATACTGATTCTGGTGCAAAAAGCTATCCAGTAACACTTAAAGCAGAACTTTCGAATCTTTCACAGATTTTCCAGTGTACTATCCTACCGAACAAACAGTGGTCATAGGGAAAGGCTTTGAAGTGTAACTGGTAAAGGCTAAAGGACATACAATAAATATGGTTAAATAGGTTTTTATACAGGTTTTTATTTGAATTCCACTGAGATCAAGTCAATCTGTCTGATGAAAATGCCTAGGTGACAGCCTTGTCTTTGACCAATTACAGTGATGAATGCGTTTTTTATAATATGTGATTGTGCTGATAAGACTAACCGCTCCTTCATATCTTTGGCACATCTTTAGCTAATCTTGACAAATTTACAACTGATTTTAACACATGAATTCAGAAACTGTAAAAGGCACATCCAAGAGCATTTATGTTCACTTAAATATTTAATCTTTATCCTCTATACTTAAATTAACGATTTTTTCCTCGTGATTTTTTTACTCCACTCCACCTAAATTTGTTTTGAAAGAGTACAGAAGTTTCTACTCCCAAATTTAGAAGACTACCGTGTTTTACACTTTAGGCTGCAGAACTCGTTAGCTTGTTGTTATTTTTAAGAGCTATTTCAATCTTGCACGGGAGCAGCACACAGTTTGACTAGGACAGCTCTCTTGTACTGTGTCTGTAAACACCAAGCACAACGGAGACCTTGGCTGTGAGCAGATCTCCTAAACATTGGAGCTGGTAGAAAGTTCTTTGCAAACTCAAGCAGCTCAAGAAGGAGATGCTGCTTAGGATGCTCAAACGAAACATCTTTTGCCATCTGGTTCTTCCAATCCCATTGCTGCATCATTTATCCAAAGCTCTCATAACAGGGCCACCACTGGGACCTACACATCGGTCCGTATGTAGCACTGAAGCTCAGTATCACAGCACACTCTTTGCCAGAGAAGAAAACACATTACACTGAGTGTGAGCGCAACACAGCAATGCCTCCATCTCCCCCGAGCACAGCCCCCAGCCAGGAACTGTCATACGGAGTGAAAACAGGCAGCACTGAAGGCTGAAAAACAGACACTGAAATGCTGTTGGATAAATCAGCAGCGAAACCACCCAAGACAAAAGCGAGCAAGATAAAAATGAGCAAAAGGGTGCAAGAGAAATGTCCTCTACCTGGAACGGCACACTACTTCAAAAAGAATTGAGAAATGAGTCAGTCGTCAGAAGCATGGGGCAAATCTGAACACAAATTAAGAACAAGCAAGAAGAACATGAAAATAACATCTGACACCCTGCTTACAATTTACACTGTTTCTCTAGATCTCTAATAGGACAAACCATAGAGCATTCCCATCTCCCCTTATATTTTAGGATTCAAAAAGAATATACACATCTTCACAAAACGCATTTAGTTGCCATATAATATACTTAGATTGAAATGAAATTTGCACTCGGAAAATAAAAAGAAAATGAGAACATTCCTTCTCACATGTCTCCAGTAGTCTTAAAAAAGCGATGAATAACGGGCACAGAAATCAGAACTAGAAAAGCATTTTTCTCCTCAAGACATTCTATACAATCTTCTGTATTTACACTGAAGCAAATGAAAAGTCTGAAGAAATTAAACACTTTAGAGTGCTAAAAATCAAAACATAAGCAATACAATTTTTTTAATTTCAGTATTTAAAGTACAGAAAGTGGAATCTATGAATATCAAATACAAATTTAAACAAAGCCACTTGTCCTCCCCTAGAATAATCAATGTGAACTACTTATAGAAACTTACAAATTTAAAGTAAAATTGAAACAAAATAAATACTGTACATACACTTTCCCTGCCTGCAGGCAAAAGAGGATGGGAAATACTGTTATGAATTGAAAAAAAAAATGCTCTTAAAGCTGCAGCATCCCATTTCCCAGCCAAATACTTAACACAGTAGTGCGTTTCTTTAAAAAGGAAGACACACAAACACCGACCCCTACTGAGCAGACAAGCTAGTATTTTCAGAGACATTAGAAAGGAAGATAGAAATTAGACTATGAGAGTAGAAAAAGGAGAGGAAAAGACAAACAGGCCAGCAAAACATTACTACAAAACTAGTAAATATAGCCAAGAACTATCGCCTTTTTTCAACTGTTTTTTCTTTTTTTTTTTTTTAAAGAAAGATAGGCCAAGGAATTGGCAACAATAGACATTTCCCAGCAGAAGTGACAATACATAGCAATATAATCTCTTAAAGTGATCCCTTTCATTTCCTTCCCACAACATGAAACTCTTATGGCTTAATTTATATTAAAGTAGAAAAAAGTCTTTTTTCCAAAAAGAAATGCAGTATGTGAAGAACATGCATTTCCTTATCAGTGCTACTTATATTTCCCACCTACTGCAAGATTTATCACTCATTTGCTTTCAAAAAAAATGGTTATTTGGGTTTTTTCTTTTTTCTTTTTCTTGCTTTTTTTTTTTTTTTTGAAAAATGGATGTTGCAGCTTTTAATCTTGTTTAACCACAAACAGTAAGGCCCTTGGTTCCGTTTATATTTCTTCTGTGAAACAGAGTAGCTCTGGGCTCAACTCAGTCCCAGGAGCCACAAACAGCATTTAATGGTCTGGAAGTATTATGTGAATGAACTCCGAAAAAGACACTGGATTTGGGCTGGGGGGAATAAAGAGAGACATGGGCACGTGGAGCCCAAGGAGGGCACTAGTTGAGGGTACCACTTCATTCTAGCTTCAGCTCTGCTTAGTCTCCACAACTATAAAACGGGGGTCAGCAGGATGCATTTCAGCGCCGACTCTGAAATTATGCAAAAAGTTGCAACACTTACAGCTTCATGGCCTCGTGAATGAGGAAGAGCTTATGCCACACAGCAAAGCCTAGGGAAAGCTGAAGCTCTCTAAAATGGGATCATGACACTGTGCTCTCTTATCTCTATTAAAGGTAACACAATATCAGCTATCCCCCAAAAAAGAAGAAAAAAAAAACAATCCCCCCAAACTTCTATGTGATCAGAAAGTAACAACTGTAACTCAACATCTAACCCTTTCAAAATTGGTTTTAAGAATGGATTCATGTAGAGTAGTATAGGTTGCATAGGTAAGCTACCTCAGAGGTCGTTAAAGGCTACCCTGTAGCCAGGGTTTATTAGCAAGTATGGTAGGAGGGAAAAAAGGGAAAGTTGCTGGAAGAATCTTTGATATAGTTTCTAGGTGGTCTTTTCATTTGCATGTGGGTTTTTTTGTTTGCTCTTTGTTTTTGTTTTTTAACTGCAGGAACTTGAGAACTTTCGACTACTTCATTTCCTCCTGTTCTGTCTGTCTGTCAACAAAAAAAGAGCTAACATTTTATATCAAATCCAAGTTCTTAGACTTTTTTTTTTTTTTTTGAAAATATTCTCCTTGAAACTGAGTTACCATAGCAGGCTTAATTCTCTGGGTTGTCCATTCAGTATTCCCCACTCCCTCCCTCATAGCCCTTCTCCATCTCTAGAGTGTGACATCAACAAACCAAAAATAGAGCTTTTTCTCTCCACTACTACAACACAACGTTCAGTTCATCTACAAAAGATTGGTGCAGTAGTATTTTCATCTAGAACACAATAAAAATATTCCTACATACAAATACACAAAACAAGTGAGGTCACCACATCCTCTTCATGAGCTACCAGGAGACTTTTTTTTTTCCCTATTTTCATTTTCTTTCTTTTTTTTAAAAAAAAAAAATATATCATGGAAAATTCTCTTAAATAGCCTTTTCTTTTTTCTTTCTTTTTTTTTTTTTAAGTGACACAATGAAGTTTTAAAAGTAGACTTCCAGAGGAAGCATGGGTATCTGAAGAAAATTGCAATGGACCTCTGCCTCTTGACAGCCTATGAAGAGACTATTACATAAACTCACAACAGTGGAGAGCCACTTTGATATAAAAGGGAGAAAGAAGAATAGAGAAAGAATGAAAACAAGACAAAATACTATACATGGGTCCAGCCAAGCCTGTGTTCCCAACAGTAAGATACAGATTAATAACAAAGATCACCAGGAGAAAGACCTCTTATATGTCATGTAGACAGTAAGATTATATAATTCATATTTCAAAATTCCTTACTCCAAATTCTATTCTGGCATATACTTCTATTTCAGATTAGTGTCACCAAAAATCTGCCTTTAAGGAGAGTTCATACCAAAAAACTGCCTTTAAGGAGAGTTCATTCTTCATCTCCCTGTGATTTTGCTTGCTGCCCCTACCAGGAATTTTCTACATGTAAAAATTAAATAGTCAACAACAAGTAATTTGGTTCTATATGCTAAAGCTAAAATGGTTTTTAAAGCTTGGCAGGCACAAACTGATTTGCTCAAGCTTAAACAAAGAGAACATTTATACAGATATTTTAAATTATATTGACATATATGAGAAGATAGTCTAAGTATTCTCTCTTGACTACTTCCAACTGAAAAAAATATAACACCTGAGAAAAAACAAGTAGTTAAGTTCACCTTCAGCAACTTAAACTTTCAGTTTATCTTCTGCTATTTAGTAATCTCACCTCCACTGCTAATCATGGAAGAGAGAGGCCCTAGTTTTGTAAAATCATAATTAGAAAACAGAAAAAGAAAAAAGAAAAAAAAATCCACACACCTGTAAAGTCAAGTCAACATAGTGTAAAAGCAGGGCTACAAGGAATACTCATAAGATACCATTTTCAAGCTCTGGAGAAAGTTAAGCCATGAAAGCTAACTGACTTATTTGCAATTACCTTATATTTTGATCTTAATTTAGAAACAAGAAAGCATGGTGCTAAAGAGTTTTGTCCCTGCAATAATGAAAAACACCTGACATCATTAGAACTTTTTCCATTTCCAAAGGCATTCACCATGTAGTCTAGATAAATATAACTTTGCACAAATATTCTGGAAAGCCAAACTGAATTTGTTTTTAAATAAAAAGGGACAACTCCAGTACAGAATATGGAGGAAGGAAAGGCCGGTATGCAAATTCAGTTCAATTCAATGAAACAGATAGCCAAGTCTCAGTATTTTACTCTTTGCAAGCATTTAAAAATAATAATAATTAAAAAAAAAATCAAAATTTATCATTAGCATATTAAATGTTTTCACTTTGGCTGGACCCTGCAAAATGCCCCTTTTTTCCAGAATCAAGTAAAAGTATTCCCCTTCCAACATCATTCCCGTTTCCCCAAATTTAAATATTTAATTTTATATTACAGAAAAATACATTTTTAAAATCAAAGTTATTTACAATAATTCAGAATTGGCATTTGCTATCAGCTCTGTGTGAAGCTTGACACAAATGATCATTCTGATACCAGTAAGCTACTTAATGCTTATATATGCACCATTTAAGACTTTTAACCGGCTGTCACGTCTCGTCCACCTTTGAAAGCAACACACGTTCTCCTGCCTTCCTGACTCCTCGCTAAAATGTATTTAAAGTACAAGAGTAATATTTTAATGCTCATTCCATGCTATATTAAACAATATGCCAAATCTTAAGAGTATAATGTCTATCTCAAGATGTTATTTCAGAATAATTGTTCTGAAGAAATATGCATCTTAACTCATCTCCCCGTTCCTCCAATAAGATACATGAAGATTCCCTCCTTTGTATCAACATTTAAATAATCTGCATAAATACAAGTTCAGGGAGCCTTTTTTACAGGAGAAAACCATCACAGCTAGATCAAACGTCACACCAGGAGTAAAAGCATAAATTCCAATTTGAAGGAAAGGGGTGCAGTTTAAAACAAGTTAGCTACTGGACTGCCATAAGAAGGTTCTTCTGTCTTTAGGAGAGTCTCATCTAGTCCATCAAATAAATAAATCTGTATAAAAGAGGACAGGTCAAAAATAATCAAGCTGGCAGAGAATATGCACCTTACAAGTCAACAAAAGCCCAGCCAATAGCTTATAAAGAGCAGGAAAAAAAATAAGATTCCATATGCCTTAATTTAAAAATAATTAATAATGCATCTCACCCCTATTTAAGACTATAACCTGAATATCAAATTTAGGAGTCCAGACTAATCACCATTAATGTGGCTCTCCACTGCACCAAACATACATTATCAAAACAATTAAAAACTTTCACATTCTTAAATCTAAATTAATAACCCCCACAAAAAGTCTTCCAAATAAATAGCTTTTTAAAAATGAATTTAAAAGTTGTCAAAAATCTATCAGAAATAAATTATTGATAAACCACCTTCATCATCTTCCCCTTACTAGGTCAGACACTACCAGCAACAAATGATATTCAAGCCCTGATGAGAGACTATTTCTCAGTCCGCGTCTCTCTGAAGATTTCCCCATTCCCATATGGTTATTGCTGAGCAGGTGTGGCACAGTGAAAATGCAGCATTGGGTTTTTTTTTTTTGTTCATCAGGCAGTGTTTTATATGGTACATGCAAGTCTGCTTCAAGCAGAGGGTTAACAGCAGCTCCAGGCTCTGTTGACCTCAATACTGGTCTGTGTAGGAAAGACAGCAGTAGTAGAAGTAGCAGCTACATTAAACAAAGAAGCGTGCGTGGCCGTTCCGGTTCAGCTTCAGGATCTTCCCAAGGCGCTGTTTAGCCGTTGCCATTCCTTTCTTTGGACGTTTGCCTAAAAAAAATGAAATCAAGTAGCTCAGAACAGCATTTTGTCATGAGAGAGACAAAGATGAGGCCCAGCCTGGTCAAGCTGAAGCACACAATTTTCACCTCAGTCATTTGCAGAAAATGCTCTTTGTTCGTCAGTTTTAGAGCAAACAACCATAGGAATTCTAACAGAAGCAGCAATTTTTTTTTCCTAAAATCTGGTCATCATTATCCTAGATAAAGCGATCATATTATTTCCAACCATTTCTAATCTGAGGAAGGCCAGGAAGTGCAGTAAGGAAGAACCTGAACTAAGCTCTCTGGATTTCACTCTAGTAAATTATTCTGTAAGTTATATGAGTACAAAACCAGGCACATGTTCAGACCAGTTTTGAAGTGTCACGGTTTTTAAACCTGAGCTTAAGAGGAAAATATCTGTTTTAGATTGGTATTTTAGAGTATAGTTGTGGTTCTGTTTTGATCCCTTTTACAATGCATAACATATATATGCAGAAATGCAATAGTACCTATGAAGGTTTCTCTTGGGCTTGCATTCAGTTAGCTCTTTCATTCCACCCCGTACACAACCCACACCAAATTTAAGTGTCTTCAGGAAGCCCATTGTGCATTTTCCTCAAGTTCCAAGTCTGTCCTCCCTGCAGTTTCTGCATCTAAAAGCCATTTCTGATGTTTACAGGCTCCTGTACTTGGTCTTCCCCGCTCCCTCCTTTGGTGGCAAGGGGACAGCAGAACTGGCACCATTACCTTTTGTCGCCTGGTTGCTGATAGGGGGTGGATTTGATGCTGGCCTCTTGGTGGGATGCAGCGGTACGGACAAGGACGTTTCACCATATGGCCTGTCAGGACTGAGACTGCTGTCACTCAGCCGGCACTCTCCTTGAATCAGGCTGGAGTCTCGGGTATACTTGCCGTGCTGAAAACTCAAGCCGTTGTTGTGGACTACGTTCCTGTTTTCCTGAACCTTGTGACTGGCTTCTGATGCACCCTCTCTCTTGACATATTTTTGCGTTTTACTTGCATCCTGGAATAATCATGAGGGGAAGGAAAAAAAAATGTGAAAGTTATTTGCTTCTGTATAAAAGCTCACTGTATTTTTTCTAAGTACACTACTATATGTAAAAAAAGCACAGTCTAATAACAGTATTTCTTTCCCATAAGCACTTTTTCCATAAGTACTTAAAGATAATAAAATACATTAAAATCAGAAAGTATAGACATTGAGTATACTAGTATGCATAATTAATTTGCAATGATCAAAACAAATGCAACTGCTCATGATTTCTCATCTTCTGTAACAGCTTTATCACAATCATTGACTACTTAAAGCAGGCAATTTGTTTTCAATATTCAGCTGATAACAGATTCTAAGTTGAGAATTACAAACTGTAAAGAATATCAGGCAGATCAGTGTTCCTGGAGAAAAAAATCTATAAAAAGTATGCAATTAAAATACAGTTGAACAGCACTGGTATTTTGCAATTTGAATCATTCCTAAAACTTCTACCACTCACATCTTCATCAGAACATATCAGAAAGTTTATACAGTAAGATGCATAACCTTTATTTATATACTCTTTGCTGGATTCCACCCATGCTTCAGAAAGCAAAAATATTCCTACTGTTAGGCTATTGAAAAGCTATACAAGTTTGACAGTGTAATTTTCCTAGGTAGGTATCTTTAGTTCTGCTCCTCCTGATGCTCTGCTTGAGAATAATAATGAAGGAACAATACAGCGCTTTCCCAGTTAAGACTGAATGCAAATACACTATTTCCATTTTTTTTTCCAAGATATTGTCTTGAGCATCTCCATTCTAGGCACTAATGCATAAGAAAATTTGGGAGGAGCAGAAAAGAAAATGAAAGACAGAAGCGTCACAGAAATATAGTTTTCAGTTACCAGCACCAGTATTACCTACTATCAGATATGTCTGTATATATGTAAAATGAGGTTCTGGCTTGTATGCATCTATGTACTAGTCTGGAAAGACCTTCCCACTCTGTTTACTTTCTGTACTTACAACTTCATGAACTTTCTTCTATAAAAATTGTATTTACAATGTTTAAAATATTGCTTTACCTGAGGGGTAATCCTGGAAGCTTCATTCAGCTGTCTAGCCCATGCTGAAGTCCCCAGGTCTCTTTCCTCTTCCCTCACAGACCTACCTAAAAAGAAGTTCAACAAGCTTAACTTTTTAAATCAACAACGACTAACATATCAGTTAATTACATATTTGAGTAAGTTTAAAATTAAGAAAAAAAAAATCAGAAAAAATATTCCTTCAACTCCATTTGGTTTTACAGACTACACTAGAAAAAAAAATCACGATATAAGTACAAATAACTGAAGATAGATATATCCAAAAAAAGATCAGCTGAACAAGACCATTTGAATTTGAAATAAATAATATGGAAGAGAACTTACTTCCTTGCTAGCTTTTTCAGTTTTCTAACATGTATTTGTATCATTAGGAGTTTGTGTAAACATGGAGACTGTCTTTAATTTACAGTTACTATTGACAGTTTTCTTTCTAAATGCTGATGTGCTGCTATTCAGGTGCAAAAAAACGGAACAGACTCTATCCTGACAGGCTTATCATAAAAGTGTCTGCACTGAGAACAAATATGCAATATAGTTAACTGGTAAAACTCAAAGATCTCCCAGGACATCAACTGATTTCAAATTTGTTAATGACTGAAAGGTCTTGCAAAATACTGCTGAGCTATGAAGTACCAAGCTTCATCTTTTTCACCCATGAAGTTTCACACAGCAACACAGTTATTACTTTTTTTCAGAAAGTTATAAAAATTCAAAGGTACTATGCATCTGAGTGCTTTTTTTGTTGTTGGTCTTGGGGTTTGTTTTCTAAAGACCTATAGCTTTGGTTTTCTGAACATAGTTTCGGAAGTCACATTAGGCTTTCCTGTTATCTACATGCACAGGAAATCAACATACTATTATTTGTTTGAATTACTGCGAACACTCTATCTGCTGGTGAGGATCTATTTTATTCCACATCAACAAAGACATCATTGTCTTCCATTCTATTCTCATAAAAAGAATTTTCTAACACAGTGACGCTTTTTCTCTTTGTTCCTAAATTCCTAAATGATTTTCATTCCTTTGAGGAAATTAGTGGCCACGTTCTTTTGTCATTCTCTGTCATTTCCAAATGTATTTAACAGAATCTCTTTTCTGGAGACATCAAAAAGTCCTGACAAAAAGCAGAAAACAAACAAACAAAACACCCTGAACTCTCCTCTTCAAGACTAGGGCTCTCTGTTTGCTGCCCCAGTGACAGCACCACAGCACCTACCTAGAGACCTACCAACATGTTCTTCCAACAGAAGCTTCAATTTACTGGACTGCACTCAAAGTGGAGTTGCAGAAAATGTGCCTTTCACAAGTGTGCCTTTCAAAGACACAGGAAGGACGAGAACCTTCAAGCAGGTTCCTATGTAACACACTTCTAAGAAACACACATGCAGTAAAAGCTGCAACTGTGCAAAGTGTATGAACCTTTTCTTGAAGATGGTTGCACTTAGCCCTAACTTTGAAACTCTTGCAAAGATGCCACAAAATGTTTAAATGCTGATACTTGATGATCTCTCAAGCTAAATTTATCCCAATTTTCAGAGGTTATTTTTAAGGCAAAAAGACTGATTTAAAAAAAAAAAAATTTTTATTCACCTCAAAACTTAACTGCAAATTTAAAAACTTAATTTTCAGTACTTATTCTGAATAGTTAGCCTAATAACAGAGAACAGCACTGTAATTAATACAGGTACCTACCACATTCTACTGTTTTGTGGCTCTGAGATGGCTGTCTGTCTTTATGCTTACTTCTGGGGTAGTTTCTGTGTTCCTGAAGAGAGAATCTTTTATCTGTGCAGTCTGTGCTTTGTGTGTGACCTGGTAAACATGTGGTATAGTGCAATCCTGCCATAGAAAGCATGCCCTGAATAGCTTCTTCTTCTGTACTTGTCGAGGTAGGACATTCCCTAAAAAACAGAGGATCGTTAAACAGTTCAAGACAGAATCCAAAATTTCTCCCAAGGAAGTATTTTCACACTTATGTAAAGCAAAACTACACATACGTCTGTGAGGAAAAGTCTAACATTAATTAATAAACAAATCTCCCCTTACATGCTTAACATGCTTACTTTTTACTGGGAGTTTCATTTCTAGATGGCTTCTGGGTAGTTTGACAAAGGTCTCTTGTAACCTTGAATTCCTCTCTGAAATTTGATGTTACTTCCTGTTTCTCTTCATCACCTGAGCTTTCTGACTCCTCTGTGGAGGAATCCTTCTGCTGGAACAAGAGCAAACAGTATATAGAATGGTCATCAGGCCGCCTAAAATGGGGCTGCTACTTTAATTCATGCAAAAGGAGTAATTCTAAAACTCCTAAGTTTAACTTTCATATATATCTATTATTTAAAATGCAATTTATCTGAATATAGGAATGAAAAAACTGTATATCCAAATTTTGTGACACTGATTTAGATGAGTACAGGCATCAACAATATAGACAGCAGTTTGAAAATCTATCTTATTACAGAAAACACTGCGCATTTTAAACCACCTATCAAACTATCCCCCTACAAGAGTATCCTCCTTAATGGAGAACGAACTATGTTTATCTTCTGTGCTCAAATTGGAGAAAAAATATGGAGCAGGGTTTCAAGCAGCAGCCCAGAATTGAGAGCCATTCTATGTATCCTACCCTCAGGTGACGGCTTCTGGTTCTTGCTTTTACAAATGCAAGATAAGACAGATGCTACTGATTGAAGTTATGAGTGACAGAAGCTCCCAAATAAGTCAAAAACAGAGCAGGAGCAGAGACACAGCATCTGAGCCTCACTTAGAGCAACAAAGCCCTCATTTCAGGAATGGAAGAGCTTCTCAGCTCCCCCTGAGATTACAGCTTGTATGAGAAGCGTCTCTCACAAAAGGTGGAACAAACATATCTGACTCAATGTGCCATCACGTGAACAAGATAGATATGTTCATCTCAGTAAATCAGAATAATCTTCTATTTACTAGTATGGAAGAAAGACTTTTTCAAGGTCTAAACTCAACATGATATTCACTAAAAACATTAGAAGTGGAAGATGAGAACATGGAAGAGTCACAGCCCTGAAAGACTGCCGCCACCATTCCCATCATCAAAATACAGCTAGAATGTACGTCAGTGTGTCAGACCACAGAGAAAAGTTACATACAAGACTTTCATTTGTAAATACAGCTCGTTAATCTTTGACATGTGAAAAGTTGCACAAATGAGAAGTTAAATTGCAAATACAACTGAATATTACTATAAAACCTCTTATCTAGTTTTATTTTTTTCTCTTTGCCTTATTTGTTTTCTCTCTTTAAGAACTTCTTTAGTGAGATACAAAAATAAAAAAGCATTTAGGGAAGTTACTGAAATACTTCATTCTGGATATATCCTTAGAGAAAATGAAAAAAAAAGATTCTATTAGATGTTACTAGATGCTATTAGAAACTACAAAGTATAATATAGGGACCTAAGAGAATCAGTGGCATTTATACAAAACATTTCACTGAACATCCTAATACTGGCTATGTGCTCCTATAAAGAACAAAAACAATTTTGCCAAATAACTATTGATGATATTTCCTAAAAGCGAACAAACAACAAGAAACTGCTAAGCCAGAGTTGCTGACAACTCAGTTTAGGAAATCAGAAGAAGCCACATCAAGGGAGTTATTATTCACACTTATTCCAACATCTAGCTACAGAACGATATTAAGTATATATCTTGATCCCCACAGCAAAAGTGACAATTTAAAGACTTATTGTAAATATCAATAATCTTATAATAGGCTCAAATCAAAAGCAAGACCAAGGTATTAGCTTTCTAGCAGACACAACACGATTTTTAAGGTAATCACTTTATTTGCATCTAACTACTACCCAAGTAAAATGGAAATTAGTAGGTCAGAGCATAATTTAGCAAGAAGAAACTAATATTTGCATATATACAGAAACATTTTTAGTTAGTAAAACTTGTATTAAAGTATGTGTGTAAATTATCTATGCTTTTGTGTGTGTGCACATGTGCACGTACATTCATATTTTGTACACTTGTAAAGAAAGCATTATGGTCTAGATCCTCAAATGGAGGGACACTCAAAGTGACTCAGGTAGAATCAAACACCTCAAAATGGTTTAATAAATACTTAAGTTTATTAAAAAAATTAAAGGCCTATAGGATTTTTTCCATTTCACCCTGTTCTAAAGGGAAATAAATCTAATTTCATCAATAGAATTTGCTTATGGAAAAAGTAAAGAAAGCAACTAGGACCTAAGTTTTTCAGCCTTTGCATGCTCCAGAGCAGGCTTCATCCTCTGTCAACCATATCTTAATGACAAACAAGATCATAACACGAGTCTCAATAGGGCATATCTCACCAGTTTTCTCAACACTAAAACAAATGAAGTGTGAATTTCTGATAAATCTTTTACAAGTTACTCTCAAATTAAGTATTTTGCTATTGTTCTTTTAACACAGATTTTGACCATATGAATTTGAAATATGTTAGTAAAATTATACTTGATTTCCACTTCATTATTTTTTGTGACTTTTTCTAGCCATACCTGTGTAGTGCAATCAGGCTCAGATTCTTCTGAATCAGAAATATCAGAGTATTCTGAGGATCCATTCCTGAGTTCTGATTTCACACTTTCAAAGAACACTGAAGAAGAAAAAAATAAAAAGAAAAATAAGTTATTACATGGAATAGTTAATGTTTATTTTGTAAGTAAGGAACAAAACACACATGTTTATTTTTAACAACTTGTATAAAGCAAGTGCAATGATTCCGTTCATAAGTCACATTTTCTCAAAACTAAGTTGTCTACTGCTCACCAGCCTGCTTCCAAACTGGCTCACTGGATGAAGGCAGACAAAAACAAATCTGTTTATAAGACCAGATTAAGCTACAAGGGATTCCAAAAATATCTAAAATCACTTTCTCTCCACTCATTCAAAGTATCTTGCTGTATTAAAATCTGAGTGCTTGATCTTTGTCTCTCTAATAGCACTAGGTCACTCAGTTAGAATCTGGGCATGATATGCAAAGCTGTACTGAGTTTGAACTCACATGTGCAGGGCACTGCTCTACAGACAGCGCCTCTTGGCCCAAATCCTAGCTAGCCCAAGGGAAGGTCCATCCAGTCTAGAAAAAGGTTGTCCTTTATGGAAACCTCTGCAGAAGAAAATTTTCTCCCTCTGTTTAAACCTTTAGTTAAGGCAAAGTAAGAGAGCTAAGTTTAAGTGAGCTTTAAGGCTGCCCAGAGAGGTTGTGGAGTCTCCTTCTCTGGAGATCTTCCAAACCTGCCTGGATGCCACCCTGTGCCACGTGCTCTGGGTGTCCCTGCTGGAGCAGGGGGGTTGGACCAGACGATCTCTAGAGGTCCCTTCCAACCTCGACCATTATGTGATTCTGTGACTTAATAAGGAAGTTTGAAGAGTCTCACTATTCAATTACAAATCTTAGTGAAACCTTGAGTGCTCAATTTCTTGAAGAACGATTTCAAAATTCACTTCTAGTTTTAAGTATATTTGTTATATTTTATGTTATATATTCAACACTGCCAAATTTATTCAGAATGAAATAAACACAACAATTTTGAAGATAATCTACTGCTTCTGTTTGCTTCAAGTGTATAATTTGGCTTAAATTTTGAAGCAGACAGGCACCACATGCCTAGTGGGCACCTAGTTTACACTCAACAAGGCATTTATCCTATAGGTTCAAGACTACACAAGAGGAATCCTTTTCCTGTGCAGGTTATTTTTAATACCATCCTCTGTGACCTTTGGAAGCACATTCAAGAGGGACTGCAAATTGCTTTGTTAAGGAAAATAATTAAATATTTTTTCCAGGCTGACAACGGACTCATAAATGTTGTTACAGATGTGCAGGAAACCAAAGGGACTATAAGTCTCAGGAGGACTCTCATTATCTTATAAATGTTGACCTCAGTTTCTCAATATGTATCCTCTGAGCCCTTCTGAGCTCTACTGTGAAAGGATGTGACTTTTATAATTAAACACGGAGCTGAATTTGCCGTATGAGGAACCAATTTGTCAGTGCACACAGATCACACTCTTAGAAGTAGACACTGGAAACTGGCATCCAGTAGTGATATGTTACTAATACAACCTCTAATGAGCTCACCTTTGGTCTTGAGGCTTGAAAGACTTGAGACTACAGAAGGACCAGGAAATATCAATTGCTAGTTGTGTGAGATTTAGACATAAAGTTTCATATGAGGGGTTGATTCTGGGTTAATATAACTTCTTCCCCAAATTACTGCAAAGGTTGAAAACGTGTGGAAGCACTTTTATTTATGCTAAATTACACAACTTGGCCTATATGGAATTATTCTGAGCATGGCATTATGATATGGAACTATTACAAAGAGAATTCAAGATGAAATTTATGTAAAAAATATGAGTTTTATTTTTCTACTTTAACTAGTCATTAGCACCTTCAGTAAACAAACTGCCAATCATTGTAACTTGTATTATTACTTCTTTGATCTATTCGTTTATTCTCTACATATTTCAGCAAAATTTCAGTCAGCCTTCATACTAGTTAGATCCTCTTCTAGATTATCAAAATGCTCACTTGACAGTTTAAAAGCAAGCTTACTGTTTAGTGGTTTTTGGGCATCCGCATTCCCTTCTCCTTCAAATCCTGAGGTCTGCTCTTCTATCTTAACAGTTGTCTTTTTTGACCTTGTCCTGTCATCTTCATCTTCACTATCTGCTGTGTAAAGACTTCGATCTGTAAACGGCCGTCTCTCATCTCTGTCTCACAAGAAAAATTAACCATGTTATCATGCTGTTTTTTTCAAACCTGATGCAATTGTTTTTTTTTTTCCTTTGTTATTTATAACACTGGAGATAAAACAGTAACTCTCTCATGCTTATCTCCTCATTCACAATCATACCTACCCCATTTTACTTCAGTTTAGCCATCATTCCTACAAAGACATTACGCTGACAGCAGTTTTTAATGAGAATCATTTGAATAAACAGATGGATTTAAAAGCAGGCATTTTTAGTTTGAAGCATTCCCGTCAGAAAAACCCCAATTAAGCAACTGACTGGAATGTCAAAGGAAAGGAACATGCAACCTCTTCCTCTTCGCTCCCGAACTGTAGCTCCACTAGAGGACAGTAGACACAACAGACAAGACCCACTCCTATGTTTCCAAAGTGAATCTTACTCATAAAAGGGAACTCAGAGTTCCCTAAAAGAAAAGTAGCATTATTATACAGCTAGAGTGTGCCAGTCCATAATGACAAGGAACAAATGATCCACAATCCACCGTCTGTACCTAATTATTCTTCCATTTGACAGCAGGAGGCGAAGATCGTTGTCTTTCGTTCGCCATTCGGGTACTGTAGAAGACGGCTGAAAGGGCTTGTTAAATCTCCCGTTCAGTTTTGAGTTTGTTGTATCCTAAAGAAATAAAGGTAGTGTTGCTATTAGTTACATGTATAAATTCAATATTTGCTTTCTGTAGGCCACAAAAGCTCGAACCCAGTAGCAGCATAGTTATCTTTCCAATAGCCAGCTGAAGCCAAAACCTGGCCAAACAAAACATGTTTGGATGTAAAAAAGAGCAAACTGCACCTTATCCTTCTTTTAATCATTTATCACGCCTTTAAACATCTACATCTCAAGTACAGCATCTTTACAATATTCCTTCTGGACAGCATTTGGAAAATGATCACTGTACTCAAAAGAAAGAGTTACCAATATAGCGAGGCACATCAAAAGCATCACTGGGAAGATAGATAAAGAAACTTTAAAGTTGGCTCTCTGGTCCCTGGAATTAGTACTCCAGAACTGACTCAGGGAACAGCAAAGTGTTTGCAGTGAAAACTAACCTCCCACAAGGAGAACTTTCTTAGCTCAAAGCAATCTATGTTTGACTTAAATTCTGAAACAATTAGCAGTGACGTAGCAGTGACTTTCAGGTTAATTATTTGCAGTAAAAATTAAGTTCAGCTTCTTGTCTTTGGGACTAATTGAATTTTCCTTGCTCGTATCTTATGAATGTCAACAGGAAGATCCAAATCAGCATTTCTAAACTATCCATAATTATATATAATTTTAAGGCAGTCCATCCCAATTAATATACTCTGCATTTTTGTTCTTAGAAAGTCATTAATCATTCACATTCTCTCTCACATTTCTGTTGTGTGTTTTTTTTTAATACGCTCATGAACTGAAGAAAAAGAATATTTCGGTAGAGTACATTTCACTCATTTACTCTATGATACTATTGTAGGATAAATAAAAAGTCCACAGCCCCAGACCAGAGCCAAGGGAATCACAGTTAGAGAGGAGGTAGAAGCATGAAGGGAAAGAGGTGTTAATCAAATTACAGTAACTGAGCTGTAATAAACAGCTGCCTAGAACCAAACACAAAGTAGCCTGGCCCAGACATTCACCAAATCAGGTCGTTTCAAGTTCCCTCTTCAGCACAGAAGTCAAAATAGCACTTGATAGCTAAGGTAGTCCTAGCTGCGAAATTATACTTGCAGTAGGTGAGGGATTCCAGAACCAAAAGGCTAAGTTAATCTCCCAAAAAATTACCGAGAAAGGAAGAAATTCCTATCAGGAAGCCTCAAAAGAGATAAATCAAAGACAAACCTACCTATATTTCAGTAAAACAAACAGTTGCAGCCCGTATTTTTATGTACCTTAACAATCACTCCTTTTCAGTAAGGATTAGAAATTTATTCTCTTCTGATTTTTGTTTTGATTTGTTTTTTTCATGAAATGCAATACTTGCCTCCTCCCACGGTGACATCTCCAGTCTTTTCAGCACCTCCCTTGTATGGAGTTCCAGGATGTCCAGGTTGGAGGGAGTTTTGGTAGAATGGTCTCGCAGTTTCCTCACCCGCCGTCGAGAATGGTGAGGGGAGGTACCTTCATGTGTAGACCGTGAGGATGGACATACACCAAGAATTCCCTGAGTTTTAACTGGTTTGCTGTTTTCCTCCTTTAATTAAAAATATATATTTCAGAGTAGTCTCACAAAGGCAATTCATATATTTAAGTCCTGCTTCCTATTCATCTAAATGAATGAAAATTACATAAGATTTTAGATCTTTTAGGGAAGCACTATGTAGTTCCTATGGATCTGTTCAAGACTCTAGTTCTACTGCTCCTCTTTCCTGTCCGTGGCTTTTAAATTCTCCCACAATAGCATTGTTTAATACTAATACCTATTACTAACAATTAAACTTTAATTTCTGAAGGCAGGGTAGGGTTTACATGTACAGTACATCTCTTTGTTTTGCAGCACTACTCTCTTCACATACTAATGTGGCATTTTTTTAATAATTAGCATTCATTAAAGAATAAAGGAGCAAAATATTGTTACAGGAATAACAACAACAACAAATCCATTGACAACACAACAAATAGCAGCAAAATATAAGAGTACAAGAGATCTTAATGGGATCAGAGCTCAAAGAGGAGAGAGTAGAAGAATATAATACAGAGAGTGTCTTTTAACAGTAACATATTCACAACAATTATTTTAAGCAGCTTTAAGTGAGAAAAAAAATTATATATCAACCTTCCAATTTTAAAATACCAAATCACTTCACCACTAAGGATCTTTTTTAAAGAAACACTTAAAAAAGAAAAAAGGGCCAAGTGAGGAAAAAAGGGGGAGGGAAATGCAAGAGAAAAAAAAAAGAAAAACCCACTGCAACTCATTGTCTTCAGTGCAGGGTACACAACTACACAATCTGGTAGCATGATATTCCCAACAATTTTCCTCTATGACTTTCTATTAGAAAATTAGCATTAAATGAAAAGATAAACACAGTAATTCAAAACCATAATTATCGTTTAACTCCCTGATTCAAAAATATTTTTCCTGCAAATTTAAAGTAGAGTTAACTCTGTTCTTACCTCTACAGAGCGAATCACTTTTGAAAGCTCTTTTATGAGATGCCCAGGTCTAATGTTGTCTGGAATTTCAAAGGCATGTTCTGTTACAAGCTGTATGCAAAGGGTGAAGAAAAGACACTTGATTCATTTTTCTGATAAAAGCAAAGGTAGTATGAAACAAATGAAACCACAGGGGGGAATAAATAAATAAATAAATAAATAAAACTAAAATGAACAAGAAAAAAAAAAGTGAAATGAGCTTTTAATAAGCATAACAGGCTGCCAGAACAGATATTGCACACTCCGAAGCACTCAGGCCAAGCTGTAGAAGGCAGCAGGTAACCTGCAGTGCATGATGCTCGGCACATACAAGGGTACTGCAGGGTCAGCCATCCCACGGCTCCTCTTACACACTAAGAGCCTAAAGAAGTGACAATACAAAGCCATACCAACTACTAAATTACTTTATTTCTCAGAAAATGGTTTTGGCTTCTGATTTTGCTTCTGCCATACAGAGCCACACATTGGAACTTCATTACAGTAATGATCTCCAAAACAGCTGAAGGGAATTTCGGGGAAGGCAATTTCACTAAGGGAAATTTCACTAAGGCAAAAATCTAATCTACAGACCAAATCAAGAGCAATAATGAGTAACCAATAGATGAATTTCTAACCAGCTGCCTCATGTTTCACTTTCTAAATGACCTTTCTAGCATATTTAAGATCTTGTAGAAGGTTAGAGAAAGTGATTCAAAATCATTCACTATGAAAAGCCTATGTAGCCGTAACAGTGGGTATGCACATTAATCCTGTGAAAGACTGTCAGAGCAGAGAATGATTTTTGCACATTTATTACCAAAATCCATTTCAAGGGCTCTACAGTTATTTCTCGTTAAAAAATATAATAATAAAATAAAAATAAAAAACCTTAGTATTTCATACATATAGTTTAAATTCCAGCCAAAGATATTTAACTGAAACTGTACAGACAAAACAACACTCACGTATAGATCAGAAAGACTGACAAAAACAACACTCACGTATAAACCCAAATGACTGACAAAAACAACACTCACGTATAGACCAGAATGACTGGTATCGCCTTAACTGACTTTCTGAAAGGAAAATTATCTCACAAATGCTGTGTAGAAGTTTCAGCTACCCACATTTCAAAACTGAGGCTCAGCCACAGAATTATTGCTAAAGGTAGTAGGATAGTGTAAAGTGTATTTCACTGAACCTCATTTCCTCTCAGGCATTAAACCCAATGCTCTCTCAAAACAAAACAGCCATACAACCATAATATAGTCATTTCAATGCCATTAATTCATCAGTGTCATCAATGCCATTAATGTAATTAATTAATTAAGGAAAGATTAAATTGCCTGCTATTATTTACCATCGTTCACTCACTGAGTGCACCAATTCTACACATTCACACTTGGCAACGTGACACCTGTAGCACTAAATTGTGTATTTTTTTTCTAGCAAGACCTGGCCATTTTAGGACTACCCAAACTGTTCTATACCTTCAATTTTCCTCAAAGCTTTCCTGTCCATGGAGCCCTACACAAAGGGATCTGATGCGATCCCCCAAAACCAAGACCAAAACCATTTTCTCTGGTTTAAAAAAACTGGAAGACCTTGCAAAGTTTTTAATACCAAAGTTTTCTGACTAATCTGTGATAATTATTTAAAAAAAAAAAATCATGCAAGCAATTTTGACACACCAACAAATTCGAATGTATAAACAGGCAGTCTGATATAGAGAAAGGATAGGAAAGGAAATATGAACACCTAGGGATGATCTAGGATTCATGAAAAATTACAATAATCATTATAAAGTCATTTGTTTGAGTTGTTCCTGCATTCTCCCTCCTGGGGGAACAGCAGGCAGCCCCTGGGACTCAGGAGTTCTCATGTACTGAGAACAATACAAGAGCAAAATCTTTGAAGTATGTCAGGCATAAAATTGCAGATAAAGTGAATAAAGGGAACAAAAAACCCCTATGATTCGCTCAAGAACGTCAAGAAATTGTTTTCTAAATGTTGATAATAGAAAGTCCTACAATATATGCATCCCTTAAAGTAACTATGTCACCTTTCATATACACAGACAAATCAACACCCCGTAAATCTTCAAAAGGGGGAACTCAGACCCTGCCTGAGAAAGCGAGATGACACAAGGCTAGAACAAGCACTGACAACCACTGACCACAAGCACCGAATAGGTCACAGACACAGTGCACGCACTGACAAACACTGCCTGCAAGTCCCGTGCAATCCAAGCCTACAAATGTAAAAACGTGCTCTTTTCACAAAGAGATAGTACAGAATCTGAGACCTGTTGCTTTTGCAGTGTGGAAGGAAATCAGACAGAAAACCAAGAGCTCGGCAGACCAGACACATCACCTTGATGTTATATATCACCTAACCTGCAAACAAGTGATCTGCACCAAAGCAAATAGAGGGCACACATGCCAATAAGGACGTTGCATAAACTGAATTCAAGTTAAGTCAGGAATACTAAAGTAACTGTAGCAGCGCTGATTATTTCTATTCTCAGCCTCTTGCAATTCTTGGTGGTTTTGAACACTGCAGAAATGAAGACACTGCTGAAGACAAGATATAAATTCCCCAGGAAGTAGCTAAAGCAATTCACTAAAATGCTTCATATATCTCTTGAAAGTACGTACTCCATGAGAGCAATGTGCAACTTCACAAGCAGGCTTCTCATTTGTGGCATATGCATCATTTTCAGAATCTGAAATTTCTGTCTTAACTGTGCACAGCTCTTACTGTACACAGCTAACAACCCTATCATGGCCTACTGCAAAGAAAATACCAATGCACTTATGTAGCAGTATCTTGAAAAGCTGAATACAAGTTACAAAACATAGTAGTTGGCAGACAGCAAAGAGCACTCTAAATAGTCCACAGACACAGTGCAATTTCTTCACAGTTCGAGTGTCAGTATGCAGTCAATGGTTTGGGAATACTCAAAAGCCTCAGTAACAAGTATTCAGAAAGCTGAACCTACAATTTCTTTTTCACAAGTAGGAAACATACCACTTTCTAGACAAAACTATTTAATGAACAGGGCACAGATTCTACAACACTGTTCTAGAGCAATCTATTTAGAAAAGAGGAATTCCAGTCCAACTTCAGTTAAAAGTAAGGAATTATACAGGTCATTTTTGATGCCAATTCTCAGCAGTCAGATTACTGCAGCTGTTTACTATGGATGCAGACAGTGGATTCACACGTGTTCTTCGGCACAGCTAGCTTTGGTCCAGCATGGACATCTTCAACACAGAGTTTTTCCAGAGGGCGAGCACGTTTGCCTGTTAGCAGTAGCTCTGTGCAGGCTGGGCAGAGCTAGGATGTAGCTTGCTTACATGGAGAACTCACGAGCACCAGCACCGAACACCTCTCCAAAAGCCATTTCAGGTCAGTATGGCCTGCAACAAGCTACAATTAATAAGCTCAGTCAGGCCCATCCTGACTCTGTCTCTGAACAGCACTACCCAGAAGCACAGGTTCCAAGAGGGCTTATTAGCTCAGGCTCCAGCACATGAAAAAAACCACATGGAAGCAGGCCAGGTTCAGTGCAGTGCCAAAACAAATCCGCTTTCCTGGAGAGCACAGCATCAGAAAACCCAGAGTAGACAACACACTAACGATTTTGTAAGAGTCGGCCAATGTTCAGCAAGGCCAGCATCCAATTGAAGTTAATAGCCTTCTATGGATCTAAATTGACTCTGCACTGATACACTGAACTGTGCTCCTTAAAGCACTAACATTAATGGAAAATCCTAAATATCACGGTATTACGTGTCGGCATTGCTTCAGACAAGGATGAATTGGCTGTATAAACAGAGCTGATTTGTTAGGCAAGAAAACTCAACTTGCCTGCTGGCATTTTCATCACATGCTGAGGTAAAGCAAGACTATTTCTATCAGCCAAAATACCAGAGCTTATTAGTTGCTCTAAAAGGACTTCATTAGCATCATGCAATGTAAAATTATCACGAAGAATCTTCTCCAGATCAAGAGCACATAACCTCCATCGAGTATTCCAGTATTCTCTAACAGATGAAAATAATCATAAACTTGCTTCTGAAACAAGACAGAGTTCATCAAATTAACAAAGAAAATCACTTATACTTACTTCTTTTTTCATCCATAATTTTAAAGCAGTAAGTAAAGCCTTCACTCCTTGCACTAAGTAACTTGGAGGCTGGAAACCATCTTCCCTTAGTTCTAAAAAAGATACAGACACCAATTTAGAAACACAGTGAAAATACAGACTGATATTTACTCTTTAGGCAATAAAGCCCTTTATTGTGCAAATCAGTGACACACTACAATTAGAATAAAACAGATAAAAATAAATAAAATATAAATAAAAGAAAGAAATTTACAAAGTAGAGCAAAAAAAAAAAGTGAAGAAACAATCACCATTGTTTCATTCAGAAATATTTTAGTTAAAGAGGATCAGAGTGATGCAGGATGAGCTGTGTTTCTGCACTGGAATTCATACAGCCTATTCCCATACACACATTAAAATAATTCGCACTCCCCAAACATTTTATGTCACCCTTGCAAATATCTTTGTCCTCCCTCACAGAGTTACATAATTCTCCCTTCCAAAACAAAAGTAGGGAAAAACAAATAAAAAACAACAACAAAAAAAAACACTTTACTCAAGAAGCCCCTCTTTCTTAGGGAATCTGCTACTCTCACGTAGCTGCAGTTCCTTTTCAATTTTCCCTTTTAATTTTTATGAAAAAGGGAAGAAATAAATCCTGCAGAGAGTGTCAAAAGCAAATTTCAGTCTCGTCCAAGGCTCCTTACAAACACTTCCATTTGTTGATAAGGAACAGATCAGTCCTAAAACTATTTGGCTCTTTTTATTCCCTTGAAAGAATACACTAATAATTCTCTATTCTTATAAAAGAATACACTAATAATTCTCTATTCTTATGGAGAGTATATTAATTCACTTGCAGGAAAAAAAAAAAAAAAAAAGAAGTTCTGTAACTAAACAGCTGCTCAAGATGTTCCGTATGTCTCCGAAGGTGCAGGAAGCAACAACAAGTCTTTGAGCAGCAGCAGAAGCCTTTCTGCCCACTTGCTGATTCAGTAGGTAAATTTTTGAGAACATACTGCAGCATCACAGACTGGGTTTCTTGGAAAAGATTATATCACACAAGAGCGTAGCACAAAAAATGTATCCTGTGTAGAGAAGAACAAACAACTGCTCCAAAGTACCCAAAATTATGGACTAAATACTGCCTAGGTGAATGCAACAGTGTTCATAATACTGCCACAAACACTTCTTGACGATGAAATATCTAAGTGTTATGACCCTGTGGTATCATTTCATTAAAAACAAAACAGAAAATTAAAAAGAAAAATACAACACTAGCAATCACATGTTCAATGCATTACAACTAAACTGATAATAATTCCTTATTTATAAAACACAAGATTCAGACTGGTAAATATCCACAGGAGTCTTGAAGCCTAAGCTCAAAGTCTAACGTAATCATCACAGAGTTTACAGATCATAAACTGTGTTGAGCAGCAAAATATCTACTAAGCCATAAATCAAAAATAACATAAGAAATGCTTAATGTGCCATCCCTAAGAAGCAAAGCACTGATGTTTCATGGTCTCCTGGTCTACACATACAGGATTCATGTGACAAAGGCAGGAAAAAAAATGGCACAGTGTAGTTAATTAGATTACTTAGAAACCTGAATTCCACTGTACACACAGAAACCAGGAGCTTTAAATGCTGTTTTAAAGGAACATAGTTGGTCAATGCCTCAACTTGCTGAAAGCAGAACAGATCACTGGGAACACTAATTAGCAACACTAAAGGTTACCTGAGAGTACCTGAGCTCTTTCACAGTAGAGGCACAAGTCACCACCTCCTCTGAAGGGTAACTCTCTTTTCAAATACATGATTTGTAATGTAACTATTATTCGTAAGAGTAATCAGAGCAGGCAGAGGGCAAGATATTTGAGGAAAGGAAGGTGAAGTCAGAGAAAAGCAATCTCACAGGCTCAATTATGCATGGGTACAGACATAGGAATTGCAGGAAGTGAAGAAGTTTGGGAATGACTGGAAATGCGAGGCAAAGAAGCTGTAGAGATGTCTCCTGAAAAATGCTGATCTAATGCTGATAAAAGCAATCCATCTCTTCTCCAAAAGTTCTCATGCATGCCTTTCTCTTGACAAGAAAAAAAAAAAAAAGACAAATGCTTTTTTGACTGAAAAGAAGAAAATCACCACCAAGAAGAAACTCAGATATAAATCAGTGGGATCATCCAAACTGAGCTGTTTTATAAGGATAGAAAGGCTAATGGTACTCAAACAACTTAAAAGATATGAGAGAAGACTGACTGTAAAAGGGATGCCCATGAACTAATAACTTCAAATCTGGCTTAACAAGGTCTTTTCAGGTAGCAGGATATTAATCCCGTTTGTCTAGTAGTACAACTGCATTGCACCAGGATTTTAGATATTCTGTCTTTATAACCTAGAATATTTTCATTGATCAGATACACATTTAGCATAGATGGAAAAAAAACACTAAAAAAGTTCAAAGTTTTCAGTAGTGTGTTACAAAATGTTAGCTACATACACCATGTATGCATTAAGATTTATGCCCAGCTCAAGTTCTGCTGGAAGCTTTTTAATCCCCAAAGTCATTTTCAGGAAGATCATTTACTAAAGACGAAGAACTGCTGGATCTAGAACTGCAACAGTGCAGCACAAACTACAATCTATTGATCAGGTTAAGAAATAACATGACTTTTCAAAAAAAAAAAGAAAAAAAAAGGAAAAGAAAGAGAAAAAATTACCTTTCAAAGTTTCCAGTAAATTTTTGGCCACAAACCAACAAATGGCTTCAAAGAAAGGAAATTTGAAAAGATCTGGGGTTTTTAGCCTCTTCTCCATTTCATAACACCTGAACAAATAGAAACATTGTATTACATAAATATTTACAGCAAAGCAATTCATTGTTCAACTACAGCATATTAAATTGATACAATGTTCAAAATAAAGTAAAATAAGCCCAGCCATGATAAACAAAACAATTCAAGTACCACATAGTTAAACCCCAACAAGACCACGTTTGCACAAGATTGAACTCTGGTCTCATCCAGGCTCTGACCTTATCAAGTTTGACTGCTGCACTTCTAAGAATAAAGTTGGACTTCATAAAACTAGGACACAAACCCAATGTGTGATCTTTTAACAGATGGAATTTTATCAGGATTCCACTGTAATAAATAAAAACAATATGTTTAGAAGACAGCTTCACATCTTGGACAAAAACTAATACAGCTGCCCTTAGAGCAATGCTGACTCAAGGATGCTCTTTTCAACTCAGTTTTGCACACCTGGGCTTGCTCAATTTTGGTTTAAATTAATTTATAAAAATCTATACTAATCTCCAAATATATCTCTTAATTTAGTTAAATTTATGCACACCTTTCATCTTGCTTTTGCAACAAACTTTGCAGAAGTGAAATAATATGTGGGCTTGAGACAGTTTAACTAAAAATGACCCTACTGCCTGTTTCCAGAGCCTGTACCCATTGGATCCCAATTAAGAGCATGAGGAAAACTATCTATTGAAAGAATATCCTACTTATGGAGGAAAAGATATAATGCAAATTGATATTAACCTGAGCTGCATGCCAATGTTGAGGTTGTGCAAAAAGTTTCCTCCAAAAGCCATACAATCCTGAGATGTGAGCACAGCATGAATCCAACCTGAAATGACAAATATTGAAACTTTATATATATGCACACGAGAGGTTTTTGTAATGGGGGGAGGGGGGGGGGAAAGTATTCTACACCAGGAATCAACAATCTCAGTTTTATAATCTTCATTTTGATAAAACTTGTTCCAAAGCATAGCGCAACGGTAGTTTTCTACAGCAGTTAAAACAAATAAAGATCTTTGAGGCATTTTTGACTTGGAAGAAAAATAAAGAAAAAAACCCTGATGTTTCACGTTTAAAAAAAAAAGTTTTCACTCCTATCAAGAAAAACAAGTAAGTTATAAGAGGAAGAACAGAAGCAACAAAAGATAACGTAGTAAAAATGAGTGGAAAAAAAATATATTCCTTTCAAAATTTAGGTGTTGCTTACAGTAACTGACCTGTTTGCACAACATATAAAAGAGTCATTTAGCACTATTTGAGTTTCTCAAAAATGAATTTAGAGTAATTCCGCTAAGTATTGTAAATATAGCCATTCTATTTCCAGTGACGTTATGACCAAATTAAAACTCAGTCTGTACCCTCTGACCACGCTGATTTATCACAGAATTGAAACACTGTCCTCAAACTCCACAGTTCAGCACAGTAACTGCATGGCCAACATTAGGCCATCAGACCGGCCAATTGCTACTGCAGAATTTCAAACAGGTACACAAAAGAACATATGACACAAGCTTCCTAATTCAAAGCAGTTTGAATTAAAATTAACACTGCGTAGACTTAACACAAATAAACTGCATTTTATTAACACAAATAAACAAACACAGTCCCTCCTCCAAGATTTTCTTCTGATTTTACAGGCACATGTATAATACATGATCATGTATTTTCTGATCACATGCATTCTGAGCACAGGCGATATATGCGAATACCGAAAGGCCTCAACTTGATGCCTGAGCAGTGCAATCCCAAGCAGCTACAGCCTTGCAGTTATTGTTAAAACCCCACCCTAAGCTCACTGCAGAACAACCCGTTCCGCTTGGCCTGATACCACCGCCAGCAGGTCCTGAAACCCAGCAATCACACCAAGTGACGCACCTTGCACGTAGCCTGTGGAGGACCGTATGTCACAAAATGGGGTATGAAAAACTGGAGAATACAATGGCACATGGAATTAAAGTGCTTTTCTGTTTGTTTGGTTTTTAATTACCATTGTAAATTGTTTGGTTTTACTCCTGGTTTTTGAAATGTTCGGATTGTCTGAGCATGCAGAAAGGATGTATTTTGCATTTGCTAACATGGTTTCCGTCTTCTACTCTTAGCATGATCATAGCAGATGAATATCTCTGTCTTTTCAAGGAAAGGGTGTAATTCAGCCTATCATACATGCATCTCCCCAGTTACTGGCTAAACCAACAAAAAACCTCCTTGGAGTTCCTTCAACACCAAGCTTTTTCTCTGGCAGAGCTATCAAAGGGATGTCATTTTTTCACATTCCTAGTTGCTATTTTTATGGTAGAGCTTAGAAAAAAAAAGTTTACGCAACAAAGCCAGAGGATTTGCTGTAGATCCCATAAGAACACTTTGAATGGAACAATTTGATCATTAATTAAGACTGGTAACTTGAATTATACTTACATGATTCTCAGGAGCCTACTAGTAACTATTATTCATCTACATGCAAGACTGATTTTAAACTGCAAATATACTCTGAACATACTTCAGTGACCATATAATAATTAGGAGGTTCTGCAGCACCAGGGTCAGCAGGAATGGCAAAAGTATTTCCCATTCAAGAACATACTTCTTAAAAAATCCTTTAATCAGTCTTACAGAACTTTCAGTTTCTTAAACACCTGTCTCAAAGAGTTACAGTATTTTACTGGTCCTTATGCTGTACTCCAAGCTCATACATATAAAAAATAATAAACATCTTTTTGGCTATAGCATTACAATGAGCTGTCCAACTGAGGAGATTATTTGGGAAGTGGTAACTATTTCAAAATATCTGTGGGTTACGACAAAGTTCCTCATTCCGTGAGCATTAACCTGCCTTCTTCATAGATTAGGACCTTGAAATGACTGTCACCCCACATCAAATATATACGGTTTAAAGGGTTCTGGGGGTCCTAGAAAGTTATGCACACGTACAGCTCTTTACCCTGCAAGAAAGAATAATTTTGGACAAGCCATGAACTGCACCCGTAGAGAATTGAGCTACTAGGGAGATGTAGAGACCTGACTAGGAAGTCCATGACCGAGTAAGGAACTGAACATAATCTTCACCACTCAGCCTAAAAATATAATCATGCAGAATTTCACTTAGGTATATTCTACATATAAATAAAGCTTCTTTTCCCAGAAAAAGAAAGCTAGTACCAAGTACAAGCCTTAAGAAAGTACTTATATGGATGGGCTAGATAAATGAAAATACAGGAAATTAACTGATATTCTCACTATTGCCAAGTATTGTTTTATACCTTGGAGATTTCTGGCTTCGTACAGTTTCTTTAAGAGGGATATAGGAAAGAAGTTTACATGGTCTTGGTGTTTCTATTTCCTTAAAAACTGTTATTACAACTATCCTTTTAAATCAATTATCTCATTAGCCTGGTCAACCTATAATTCTGAGGTGCTATCATTTATCAGATGCTATCAGATGAAAGCTGGGAGGTCTTTTTTTTGGAAAGAAAATGAGAAAAGACTCTTTCCCTCTGCATCTTTTTTCTTTTTAAAGGAAGCTGATGTACTGAATTTATGAACTCTATGTTTTCAGAAACTCTGTATTGACAAAAATCATTTTATTATTAATTAAAAAAGATAACATCGGAATTTAAAGAAAAAATCTTCAGATTTATTTAGGGACACTTTCATTTTCGTAAGCTTGCAATTTCAGGCAATTCTTCTAAAATTCAGAGTCTCTACAAGCTCCAACACAGACTACATTTCTGGCTGATAGAGTTGTGGTACAGACAAATTTTGTATGAAGCCAGAAAACAAAAATGTTAAACATTTTTCTAATCTGTATCTTCGAGCCTACAGAATAAGAAAAATATGTAATACTTTTGTATATGTGTATTATATATTAGGCTAGAAGCTGCAATAATTTTGCCTAATAGGTCTCACTTGATTCTCAAACTGTAGAAATAAAATCATTATATTATTATAAAATTCAGAGAAGATTTCAGTATAAATATCTACCTATACATAAAGAGTCTGTATGAATTGGAAATGTTTTTCCTTGATAGTCATCTTAAGTTTTATTTCTTGTCTTATACCTGTATAACAAACCCCACTGCTTTTCCCAAGAAGTGGAATTACTGTCAGCAGTTTTAAGCAGCTAATTATTTGTTTTCAAGGATTCAATATTTAAATTATTCTCTCTCATTATGATTTTTTAGCTCCTCCCAAGATCTTGAAAGTAATGAGCCATTTTAGGACACCCTTAATTCCCAGGGATTAAATATAAACACTTAAATTCTATGAATAATGGTTACTCTTACCTGTTGGAACAAATAAAGTGTGTCCTTGCTTCACAACACATTTGTAACATTTGTCAACCTTGTCCCCAAAATACACTTCACTCTGGGTTACAGATGAACTCCAAGACTCGTACAGAGCCAAATTTTCATCAGTGGGCTTGATCAAATAGAATATCTTCTCTCCCTATTAATCACAAATATCAAACAAATGAATTAATGTCCTATTGGAGGCATAGTACAACTCCGGAGTCATTTGTAATAAAAGCAATATATTGGTGTAAATGGCAGTGTTCTCTATTTCTGCTATGGAACTTCGGGGTTTCCTAGCCATTAACACAATTGCCATCCATCAAAAACTTAGTCAATGTTACAGTCCAACCAGTGGGGGGAAACTAAGTAACCTTAAGGAATAATTTACTCCTTAGATTTACGGTGATCAATCACCCTCAGCTACAGACTTATGCAAACTGAAGAGACTTATGATTAAAAAGAAAGGAAAATTAAAAACTAAACACTCCCTCCACACTTTTCAATGAAGGATGAAAAATTCCAGATTCAATAAACAACTAGCGTATATTGCACATATGTCAAATGAGGAGATATAAAACAAAACTACTTTATTTTTTCATGCTGTTTTTCAAAATTTGTAAGAAAAATTAGAAGTTTAACATGTCATTGAATTTCATTGCATTATTTTTTTATACTAAAGCCTCACTATGCCACCTACCAGGTTACTAAAATGATCAGTCCACCAATCACAGTGTAGAAGTCACCAACAACACATTAAAATAAGAACACAATAGTACAGCATTAATCCCAGCATCAGTAATTCGCTTTCATCTCAAATGAAAAATTTCATTCAAAATAGGAAAGAAACCCTACTACTCTCATAGCAGAAAGATGCGCACTGAGTAAATTCTGGTTTTCACATGAGGGAAAGAAGCGGAGGGAAAAAAGAAGGAAAAGTCTTCATACCCAGAGCACATGGTACCAAACTGATGTTCCTCCAAAATCAATATGAAAATCTGTATAGCTGTCCTGGACACCCATCAAACAATACTTCTGAACAAAAGGCTTAGGGAAGACAGAATCATCTGGCCAATAGTTTTCCACCCATGAAAGTTTCCTGGCAATATCTGGTACTTCCACCAATTCAGACATCCTAAAAATAAATAGACAGATAAATAGATGAAATAAATAAAATGAAGTTTAAGTATTCCTACAACATAGCATTCTCCTTAGCAAAAACAACTTTTTCTTTTGCAGAAATTAAATCCACTCACTTTGTGTCTGAGAATTCCAGGCTGATCACGTTCAACACTTTTGGTCGGTCAGGATTTGTGAAATACTTAATATAATTATGGAGCTTCATTTTACTGTCTGCTTGTCTTGCTACATCTATTACATCTATCACTTTGTCGCCACCTGTAAAAAAATTGGATGACTTGCCTAATATTACACAGGTAAACAGTCATTTTTAAGAGAAATTTAACTTTTTTTTTTCTCCAGCATTTACCAGTCCATTTCTCAACAAAAATTCCATTACAATCCACAATCTTTTAGAACAGAGACAGGAAGTATAAATCATTTTGTTTTTCAGTCTAACTTTAACCCTCACAGTCAGATAAGGACTGGAAAAACAGGTCTACAGAGATGTGCTTTTTTCAGTGGTTAACCAGAAAGAAAAGGGAGCAACAAAAAAATAGCAGCAACTTTTTTTTTAATTAAAAGGGGAGGTTGTGGCTGACATAGGAGAGACTATTGCACTTGCAGAGAAAGTTAGAGGCATATCTAGTCCCTCTGCCTTGCTAATAAACACAGGGACCATTGAGAATTCTTTACAAATGATGAATCCTACACCTCACAGGTGGTAATTCTTAGTAACCTGCACTGAACCTGGGCCATAATTGGTAGGTTTTAACATTGAAAACTATTCAGGTACTGCACCACACACACTCTAAATGCAAAAATTGTGTTTGGAATGCTGGAATGTATCTACATACACATTATAAGCATATTCTCTTTAAAATAATATCCCTCTGACAAATTCTAGTTGAAATAATATTTGCTCAGTTTTGTTGCTTTTAGGTTCAGTAACAGAAAGATACATCTGGCAAATTTCAATTTTTCCCTGAATTTAGGAACCTGACAGGTCAAAATACATGAAGGGGAAGTAGAAGATTAAATTCCCCTCTGAATCCAAATAGGCTGTTTTCCAAAGGAAAACGAGCTCCAGAAATATCAAAATGACAATTACACTATGATGCAGAATCAAATTCTGCAGGGAATTAGCTTGCTTATCATCATCATATTAGTAACCACATGCCATATACTACGCAGTTCTGTTGCCACTGGAAAGTGCTGAGGGACATATGTCTTGCTTCTGGCACATTTCATTAGGTTAGGCTATCGCAGGAACACAGACGAGGCCAGGCACAAATGGACTTCTCAACTTCTCTACATGCTACTGCAAATTTCATGGTGCAATTGGCGCGATCTCTCTGTATTGCACGCTCACATGAGGTTGAAATGATTACAGACTATCAGCTGATCTGCTAAGCAGGAAATGATCTTAGAGAAGCTCTATTTCTCCTACAAAAGGAGGTTAGGTGCAAAACCTTCCAGAAAAAGGATTTCAATAAGCAGTGCCAGTTTACAGAGCCCAAAACATTTAAAAATATCCTGACCAGTGATTATTCTTCATTGATACTAAGAGTGATTCATATAATTCACACAAAGTGAACAATCTTGAAAATTGTTATATTTTATTGGTCTACAATATGCAGCAGAACAAACCCATCAGTGTTCCTCATTTAGCTAATGCCATAATCAACACGTTGGAAAATTGTAAAGTAGGGGTGTACTCCTGCACATACCTACACAAACAAAATTAGTCTAATTTTACTCTCTGTCAGTCTTCTGGTAAAAAGCATTCAATCCAGAATACATATTTAGCACATTTGAAGCCCTTGTAATTGCGCAAATATTTATTTTACTTTATAGACAGGATCATTTGAACATGCTCTAGAGTGACCCTTACCTACATAGCGTTCCACATCTAAAACGGAGAAAGTTGGCGGTGGAAGTCTGAGCCCCAGACCATCTAATTTAGCAACCATAATTGGAACATCAAAACCATGTTTCTCCAAATATCTTTGTGTCAGCTGGCTGCCATGCATTTTCAAAATGACTTCATCAGCACTAGTGGAAAGAAATAGCAAAGTATTAGAAAAATAATCTCTGCCAAGCACTACTGAAGAATAACAACATTACCTTTTCGGGGTTTTTTTTGTTTGTTTTTGAGGGGATAGATGGGGAGATGGATGCATCTGAATCCAATAGAAGTGGTCAGTGTTACTAGACTGAGCATTCAACCAGAAGACAATGACAGTGTATATTAAACCATTAGGAAAACACACTGATGTATAAAACCTGGGAACTCATGGGTGTCATATATAATTGAAGGCAATAGCTTAAGAAGATGGAGAAGGGAATTCGTGGAGAAAATGTCAACATACATTTTGAGAACAGCAGCAGCAAAAATCCTTTAAAGGATTATAAGTCATTATGTTTCATAAGAAAATCAAACACAGACAAGCTGGGATAAAAATATTTCTGTTGCAGTCAAGTCCATCCACTTTCCTGTGAAGTACGTGAAAATGGACAGGCTACCAATTCATGTCAGTATTCTGTGTTATCTGGAGGGAAAACAGGGAGTTATTTCCCAGTCTCTCCTTTTCTTGTCAAGAGACATCAGTCCAGCAGTAAAGGCAATCCAAGGAAACCCCCTCTCTCCCAAACACCCAACTACGAACTCTGTAGCACTCCTGCTGGACAACAGGTCTGAGTGCAAATCTGATGGGGGAATTTACAGCACGAAGGCAGCAAACGCATCCTTACAAGAGAGTGGCCAGGAGTAGGGGAGAATGGGAAAAAAAAAATCTAAAGGAAGAGAAGGACAGCTTAGACTTTTATTTTCTGAAGCAGAGAAATGTTGAAGTCAGCTCTTGTTAGACACACTCATCCCACAGAGTTTCTCTGTTTTTTTTTCCCCCCGAAACATCTAAGGGAGCTTCTGTACCTTGGGAAAGAGCGGGCCCGCAGCTGCTTAACAAAGGTTCGTGTTCCCGCCTGGACCGGCTTGGAACCGTCATCCAACTCCGTGTAGTCGTGTCTGTGCCAGTTCCTCCTCTTCTTCACTAGGTATTGCAGAAGGCTTGACATTAGTGAAATCGGGTGGCCGGAGCCAGCAGTCACTCCACCAGTGACGCAGACATGCCTGAGCCACGCTACTAAGATCAACAAACTTTACTGTTCACACAGGGACCCTCCACCTGTCTGCAGCAAGTGCAATCTTCAGCAGGTCTGGCACTAATCCTTCTCATTCCTACAGCTCCTTCCAGCTGAGAATCTCAATGTACATTAACACAGTGACTTAAGACTCCGCATTCAAGGCAGCATAATATAAGGAAATAAACAGTGGCAGCCTGAAAGGCGTCCAAAACTACACAGCAAGTCAACAACCAAGCTAGAAATAGAATTTTAGTTTCCTAAAACTCAGGTGTTTATTATAAACAGAAAAACCCTACCTCTTTGAGATCCACATGCTCCATTTGATGTGTTCATGCAGAACCAGCAGGGCCTAAGCCCATCGTGCTCCCCATCACATGAATACAACCCTACCCAGTGTGATAGCACCACTACTAGCGCCACCACCTTACTCAATTCTGCACTAACTCTGCTTTTATTCACTGCTTATGTCTCCAAATCAAACATGGGTGTAACCTATTTAGGAAAGTACTAGCCTTTTTATACAAGTATAATATACACATGCAAACACAGTGTCCCAAAATACTGAATTTGTGAGTCGTCTGAAACTTTTAGACACTTTCACAAAATATTAATGAAGAACAAAAGATAAAATAATGTAAAATAAAATACCACAATTAGGGGTATCTGATACTGACAGTGCAGTACTAGCTAGACTCAATTGGTAATGTCTCCCTATACTTATAGGGCCAAATTAGATGTAAAAAAAATAGACAGTCTCATAAAAATCAGTATATTGGTCACTCTATGACAAATAACAGACATGCAAATATATTTTTTTTTAAGTCTGCCCCAAGAAGATTTGCTGTGGCCACCTCTACAATTTAACAACTAGTATTAAGTAAGAATTACATTTGTTGAGGAAACATGGAAGGGAGGAAAAAAGTGTATTAATAAAACTTGAACTTTGAACCTTATGACCACCCTTACGCATCACTATGTGCCCAAACTCAAGCTATTGCCAGCTATACTAAAAACACCACTGCCAACATCACGAAGCTAAGGATTAAAAAATAAATACAAGAATAAATACACATCAGTTTCACTGCTGCCTCCTCAGAAATAACAGCTGCTTATATAGAAATAACTGATATCTTATAATTATTAGACATAGTAGATAATATTCTCAGTGGTAAGCTATTGCGTATGTAAGTGGCAAATGGTACCCTTTAGAAGACAGTTAGGAAAATAAACTGACATTTACAGCTATTTGCGAACATGAAAATCAGTGCTGAAGAGCTAGTTTAATGAGCCGGCTATCCAAATAATAGTAAAACTTTATAAATAATGAAGCCAAGTTCTATTAAGTTTTAAAAGCTATTTTCTCAGTCGTAAATAATAATAAAAGAAACTAATGGCTAATACTAATTTGCAACAAGGCACTTTTTCATAAATCTACTACTGTTATAACAGCTCATTAAAACTGTAAGATGATACAGCTGTTTAAGAGATCTTACAGCACAAAATCAACCCTTAAAATTCTGCCTTTACAACCTTTAAAGACTAGGGGTTAAAACAGCTCTTTTTCTCTACTTAGCACACGCTAAAGTACATCATACATCCATAAACAAGAAAATATTAAATAACAGTAATGAAAGCCATTTTCCTCTTATATATCTCTCTACATTATTTTATGTAGCCTTGAGACCTTGCAACAACAGTTGCAGGAAAGAATATAATGAAAATTTTGTGCTCTTTTATGCTCAAATTAAAAGCAAAATTTCTGAATAAATTGAAATGAAGACACAATCAAACACACACAAAAAAAACCACACGCTCACAAATTTAGTGCAAGAAAACTTTTACCCTCACTATTCCTGAAAACCCAGGGCCAATCCACTGTGACAACATTCAAAACATACACACAAAAGTACACTACAGAATCACAGGAGAGTTAGTAAAAGGAGAGGAACAAGGTGGGAATTTTCATACAAAGCAAGCTGAAAGTTACTTTTACATTACATTCCTTATGCATTCAAAACATTGGGCCAACAACTGTTCTTAGCTTAGGCAAACATTATTCCTCACCACCTCACACTTAATGTGCATCAGACGTCAGATGCTAAATCTTAAATGGATTCAGGACCTATTTACCTGTACAATACAGCCTGACTTCAAATGATACCCAGTAACCAAAAATGCATGAGGAGTGGTAGTATGGGAAGACCAAAAAAAATACATTGAACATCAAGTAAATGACAGAATACCAGGCCTAACGTCTAGTACAACATCTCATTATAATGTCTGCTCATATCAACTACTCACGTTAAAACTACAATTAAAAAAAAATAGTGGTGGTGAGGGGTTAGTAACAAAATTTGAGAAGGTAAAAACAGACGAAGGAAATATTACTCTGACAACCACAGTCCTCGTAACATTTACCACACTTTGTGCTTTCCTAAACCTCTGGATTCTAGAGTCAAGTGGTACATGAGACACTCAGCTTTCATGTGAACAGAGCACATTTTTACACCTAAGAATCACCGAGTAACTTTGAACATAACAATATATAATAGGAAGACTCCACAGTGAATGGAAAACTTCAAAATGTATCTTTTTTCTTTTGAAAACTCTCGTTTTTATGTTTTTATGTTTTATGTTAAGATACAAATCAATTTTTGTTGAAATACAAAAAAGTACATTGGATAACATTGTTATTACTTAATTTGATCTTTACATCTAACTATGTAGTACTTCTCTCAAGTATTTGAACTCTTCCTTTGGTAACTTGTAGGAAGCTGGAAGTATCTATCCGGCTATATGAACTTTATCTTTCTTTTATAACTTCAGTAAATTACTTCATACTATCTTTTTTGATTAGGCGGGATTATACATACAAATGTCTGCAGAAATCACAGATATACTTGCCGTCTTAAAAGGAAAATAAGAAATTTAGTTTCCTTCAAAATTATTTTAGAAGAAAAGATATGAGATGTGGTAAATAAAAAGCACTCTTCGTATTTATAAACATAATTTCTTTTCCCTGAAGTGCTCTGGAGCACTGTTGCTACATTTGAAATCCTAATAAGATTATCAGGATCTCTAAACATTTAAGCAGATGCCCTAACTGCAAGCTATGATAGATCTAATTCTGACGGCATGGCTGAGAAAAACTAATAGAATCACAGGTGAAGACACACTTCATTACATGACCTAGGCTTGAACTGAGCAGTGGTATATCTGAAGCTTCTACTAAATCTAAATGATTTATTCTCTGGAGGAAATATGAAACAATATGGATAATTTTTACCACAGATTCTTATCTTTAAAAAGACTTCCAATACAAAAATCACACTTATCTCACTGTCAAGTTGCTAGAGCTAGAAGCCTCTTCACACAAGAAAGGCATCACAAAGATGGTGGTGAAGCATATGGGTTTTGCCAAATCAATCAGAGAATATAAGATTTAAATTTACTGAGTCTTTTTATAATATTCTGAAAGTTCTGTGTGTTCCCCTTCTACTCACTGCCCTCACCTTCTGTTCTACAGGGAAAACAGTCAGAGAAGTAGTTGATATTTATATTCTGATTTACAGGAGTCACATGCAGATTTTTAAATGAAAAAGACAATCAGAATCCTAAAAACTGCAAGCATATAAATCAATATTTATCCTACCTTTTAGCTCCTAACCTGAAAGCTGCGAATTTTAAAGGTATTAAGTATAACCTGCATTTTATACAATATACATATTATACAAGATCATACCAATGAGGGATATATTATTACTTTATTCATAATCCACAAGACTAACCAGTGAAGATGCAATTGTTTTAAACTCATTATTTTTAAATGATAGGGCAATGCCAGTTTTGAAAACATTCTAGATCTTAATCACTGATGACTAATCATTATGTTGTCTTTAAGGGAAAAAAAATGGAAAAAAAAAATGAGATAACCATTCATTGCTCAGTGCCTGAAACATAAGACACAGTGGGTCAAGACATTTTTCAAATTTGACCTTAGAAATTTAATTCATTGTTAGATAGGTGAAATTAAGTTTTACCTTGCCTCCTTTCAAGAACAGAAGTCATGGGAAAAATCTAGGAGCTGGATAAAGTAGTGCCCTTTCAGTAGTTACGAAAAGACAAAAATGTTATTTTTTTCCAAGAACTGCAGTGTTACCATATTTCCATGTCAGATCTCTACTGCAAGCATACCTACTGAAAGGAGAACTAAAGCAGGAGAACTTGACACTGCATTTGATAGTCTTCTGGCAACTGCAAAGACTCCCTAAGAAACTTGATGGAAATATGTTTACAGATCAGATACCTGGAATTCAGAGTTGGATAAGTGACAAGGAATTAAATGGCCCCCATCAAAAAAAAAAGTTCTAATTCTCAGCTTCCATTGGACTTTTTTTGACATATGTCTACAATTCATCAAGAAAGCTAAGATGACCAACTTTTACACTTTCTCAACATCTCTTCAGGCCTTCCTAGGTTTTATAATATTCATGATTAAAATATGCAGTCGTTAGGCACCATCTTTTTAAATGATTATTATTATTTTATTAGCATGTAATGTATACAGGATAATAAAGCAACAATTCCAGCACTGTGTTTTTGGGTTTTCTTTTGTTTGTTTTTTTGATTATTCCCTAATTTTTGTTCTTTCTCAGTCAAGTCCAGATTGTTTTCTTCAATCTCTGTACACTTCACTCTCTCTAATCTACAGCTGTGGTTTGTATTTGATTCTATCAGCACTTCTAGATCTAGACAGTCACAAAGAACCAGTACCTGCTTAATAACCAAACTCATCTAGAAGAGTCTTTTTCTTTCTTTTATTCTTTTTTCTTTTTGGTTGCATATGGAGCTGAAACAGATTTCAAGTGCAAAATACAAGTAAGCGTAAAATAAAATTTGAATATCTCATACTTACTTAGAGAAGGTCCATGAAGGATTGCACAGTTGGGACAATGGTATAGATCAATGTCAACAGCATGGTGCTCCTCGACCCCAACACAGCTGGAATAAAATTTTTCAAACATTAATAAGAATATATGCAAGCTTTATTTTTTAAGCTAAAGAATAATTCAATCTTAAGTCTTTATCTGAACATGCTTAGTCTTCACAGGCAAAATTGTAATCAGAATTCAAATTATATCTTTCCATGCCACTGCTGGGTTGCCCCTTAAATTATTGAGTAACAATTTTCTTACCATGGAAAAAAAAGAATGTTATTCATTTTTCCTTTCTTTTTTTAATAAAAGGAAACAAGAATCAAATTCCTCTAAAACTGAATCTGCAGTGTATAACTTTACCCCACATCTCCCAAAATGGCATTGATCTTAATTGTAAGAAACAAGGTACGTAAAACACTTCAAGCAATTCCCTTCGTAAAGGTGAAGATTAAAAGAAAAAAGAAAAAAAAAAAAAAGAATTTCTGACGTCTAAGTGCTAGCAGTTGGTAGAAGGCATCACAAAACTTTTCTTTCCTTCCTCATGCACATGCTCTTTTACATATTGTAAAAAGCACATATCTGACTTCAACTCCCAAATAAATATTGAATAATGCTTTCATTTTTCTCCCTGAAATCTTTGCAATACCAGTAGTAGCTATGCAAGCTACATAAGCAATCACACAAATCACTCTTCAGGAGAGCTGCTTTTGTTTTAAAATAGCAAACAATATTTCAAAGAGCATTTGAGAGACTTAATGTTTTCCTGGCATACATTTTTTTCCCAGATAAAGCTGTCAAAGTGGGATTTAAGTGGAACATCTTTATAACAGTCATTTCAAAACATCTGCACTGCTCTATATCTAAATAACACGATCTTAAGGCCAAAAGTTGAAGCAAGTCACAGTAACTTCCTTTCTCAATACAACAGTACCAAATTGCAGAGGAATAAAAAGGTGTTTAAAAATAAATAAATATATTTTTAAAAGCCTGGAGAAGTCTGCCTACAAGGATATGTTTTGTTGTTGTTGTTAAGAATTGAAACACAAGAGCTTAATCACAGAAACTAATTTTTGAACAAAGACTTTAAGGAAAAAAAAATCCTTCTTTCTGATAGACATTCTAGCTCTCTCTCCAAGAGGTTCATCAAAGCTCACAAAATTGGTTGCTTCCACGATAGGAAACAACAGCACTGAGTATCTGCACCACAACTGTGTGTTTCTGTTTAATGCACTCTAATAATGTGATAACTTGAACACTGAAGCAGCCAAGTAAGGCTCTCACATCCAAAGCGTAATGACAGCACAGGCACTCAAGCTCTGAAATGACTTAGCTACAAAGTCTTCTCCCCAGCAGCCTAGTGCCAAAGCCACCGACACGCTCCACTAAATGGCAGCACTTTCTGCCAAAACAACATACTGAGCAGCTTCGCACTCCAACTGCATCAACAAGCAAGTCAAATCTGAAACCCCAAAGCATCTCTCATGTAGCCACCGGTAAACAGGACACGACCCTAAATTCTCTGTAAACATTTATTCAATTCTTCTGCCTCCCCTCTGTTTGCAAGACAGGTTTAGCAAGCAAGCAAGGTTTAGCAAGAATATAGATCTTTACATACTTGCTATCCTACAATCGAAATACAAAGCACTGCTGCCAAAGGCATTCATCACAATTCCTGCAATATTTAATATTTGTTTTCAAGACCTCAGCTACTGGATTTGCTGTTACATGCGAGTTCAGCTGACATCTAAGCAGAAATGAAGGCAGAAGTGCTCTTTAAAAATGCATGTGCCATTTCTTCTTGCTTGTGTTCTCTTTTTATAGAGTGACTCATAATTCTGAATGTTTAAAAATTAACACTCTAAAAGCCCCAAACCAGAAGGCAAATTTATATATTTCTCCCTATATAAGTATGTAGCAAATATATAAACATTTATGTGTATCTATGTGTATATATATGCATATGCCAAGATATACATGTAGCTTTAAGTATCAAAATGTTTTTGCTAAGATTCTAATTTTTGAACTAAGTATATTTATGTTGGATGAAGTCTTGCTCAGACTAGCACATTTGTTTGATGAAATAGAGCGCTCCAAGTGAAAATCTCACTCTCTTTCCTGCTTTACCCTTTTGTGAATCGAACACATTTCAGCATCATCCCAATCAAATCACTTGATATCTTGCTAACTGTAAGAAATTTACATCAATAGATCTTCCGGCTTTGACAATTAACTGTTTATCATATTGTATTTATGAAGGCTAACATACTGTCTCTTATTGGACATTACAGATGGCTGAAGATAAAAATCAAGATTCTGTTGCATTTATGCATCATCATGAGGAGGTCACAGAGACCCTGGAAAGCACTAAAATATTTGCACACATTGACATTCCTAGTGCAGGGGATGGTTTTTCTGAATGAAGCTTCACAATCACACTTCACCTCTCCAGCCAATCTGGCTGAAACGTCTTCACATTATCTATTAACTATAGATCTATTATCTATTATCTAGATCTATGATCTATTAGTTTCCGAGTTGCTTCTCTCCTGCAGGGAATTAGCAGACTAATCCTCAGGAATGGTGAGAGGTTTACAGCCTTACAGAATAAATAAATAACTAAGAACACACTGTAGGAGACTAATTCTGATCATAAAGGTAGAGGTCTGAATGGGTCCCGTTACAGAGAAAATAGCTCTAAATCAGTAACAAGACAGAAAAAAAATGATTAAAAAAATCCAAGATTCCACATATGAGTGGTCAGAGTGTCCTTTTCAGTATTAAAATAAAAAGGAGTTTCTGTAGCTTCTCGAAACTCCAAAGTCTTCATTTGATAAAAAGCTTCCTGCAAGCTCCTGGAAAATACCTTTGCCTGAAGTCTTAAAGAACATTTGTCCACTTACAATTAAGAAATCTTTTTTTAACTTCCCCAAGGGCACAAACATCAAGTCAAGGTCAGCACGGGGCAGTAGAAAAGCCTGGGAAGTGCTAAGATATTTGCAGATGTGCATTATACCTCATGCAGCAAGCGATTCCTGCTGGAAGGTCATTTCTGGAAGAATCAGTTCTCCAGATTTAAGTTTGATTAAAAGGAGAATGCTTTTGTTTAAGTCTGAATTTTCCATGTGATTGTTGAATTTCTATCTCTGTAAAAGGAGAAAGCAGCATACCCTGTAAATTGAAAACAACCAGAAGAGGCCTGGCACGAGAGATACCAATAGACTTTGTTTCTATGCAGAGAGAAAATAAGACCTTTTTTTTTTTTTTTCTGCCCCACAGAAATGGAAAAAAAACATCCTACAGGGACTATCCCCTAATGCAGTATTGCTACTCATTTAGAAATTAGTTACCCTGTGCACAGGTAATTCAGTACAACAGATTCAGCAATCATTTCACAATTACACTGGAACACCTGCCAGAGGGGCTGGAGCAGCAAGCTGGAGCAGCTTGCAAACCCTGCAGCCCCTTCCCTGCTTCTGATGTTAGCCAGTAGGTCCACAGCACTTTAGAGGTTCCTTCACTCCCTCTCTCTCTCTCTCCGTTGGTCCAAGTGAAAAAATGCCTGATTTAAGAAGAAATTCTATACACGCTTGATTTGGCCTTTATCTTGAAAATGTCCATCCAAAAAATACACTCTATCATTATCCAAAAATACAAATATAAACGGTAATGATTACACAAAGCTCAGGCTTTTTGGGTTGTAGGAGATTAATCAGAATCAGAATTTGAGCTTTGTTAAAGCTGTCCTTTGCAGAAGATGCTTTTAATGCCATGCGCATTCTTTCAGAGAGAAGGCAAATCCGTACTCATAGTGTCTCCCTCGAGTAGCAGAGCTTTCATTCACTCGAAGCACAGAGCTCAAAATAAATAAAACCAGTTAAGTGACGTTTTGTCAAAGCAAGTGCGACTCCAGGATGCGCGTTCTGAAATAGGAACCTATCAGGCAAGCTAGCAGTGGACCAAAGCAATCAAGTTACATAACGATATAGGCTCGGTTACCCATCAACAAAACCTCCTAACTACAGTTACAGATACAAGCTACACGTTCAATGTAATCATCACGGTACCTAAAACTTCACAAGAGAGAAGTGACATCATTATTTGTACATTGATTCTTCCATATTGCAATCCCAGTCTAGGCAGAAAACTAGTTCATATGTTTTTTGAGATTGGACACATGCTTTTTATTAGTGTTTATTAGAGCAAGTTCTTCAATTTATTGAAACTGCTAAAACTGAGAGGAGACAGGATTGTTACTTCTGTATGAAGACTGTGACAAGTAAATATTTGCTATAATAAGCATGTTCTTATTTCTAAGCATCTGTGCTTGTTAAAAATGGAGAGCTGATTTATCTATAGAAAATGAATTTTTGTAACTATTAGAAATTTAAACAAAAAATAAAACGACTGCTCAAGCAGCAGCCAAAAACATGGCTCAGGACATGCTCAGGAAATCCAGAGCTTAACATGCAAAAAAATTCTCACTGAGGGCAAACAACCTTTTCCCTACCATATAAGAGTGTCAGGAGGAGACACACGGTCATGATTAATTCATAACAGCATTGGCCAGGATGGATTATGTGCAGCAGTTTTATGAGACAACTGCTTTTCCTATGATGGTTTCCTGACAGAATGCAGCTAACATCACCAAAGGACTTCTTATGTATTTCTTCTGCTTAGTATCACCCATCAAGTGCATACCTAACTTTTCTTTTATACAAACTATGATTTCTACTCTTCTGTACCTATATTGATTACAGCAGACTGTTTTAAAACAAAGTTAATAATATTTTTTCTCATCATCCTTTCTAAATCATTGTTTTACAGAAAAAAAGGTCAGAAGGCACCCACAACATTTTGTGTAGATTTCACAATTTCAGCAAAATAAGCTGCAACAAGAAGCCCAGAGAAACGATACTGAAACAAACCACAGTAGACTTCAAAATTAAACATGTCAGTGAGAGCAAACAGAAACAGCATTTAAAAAGCAGCAGTGCTATTTGAGGCCTCATTTCAGTGCGAAGACGATTACATGAGATAAACCAGGATGATACCAGCAAGCGAATCATGCCATATGGTTTACTGAGAGGAAAAAATCCGCATCAGCCTGACCTAAAGGAAGTTTCTTTAGCACTCTAAGACGAGCAATCAGTGCAACCTTTCACGTACGAGGGGAGCGCCGTGCTCAGGAATTCAAAGAGCCTCCGCAGCGGCTCAGAGCCCCATCTGCCGCCGTTCACGTCTTGCCCAGCGTGGCCAGGCCCACCAAAGGGCAGGAGAAACAATAACGCAGCCTGTCACGGGCCCCCCGTCGGATAACGCAGCCTGTCACGGGGCCTCCCGCTGGATAACCCAGCCTGACAGCGGCCCCGCAGCGGAGCAGGGCTGCAACTGCTGCGAGCGCGCTGCAGTAAAGGAGAGCGGCTCCTTCCCTCCTTCCCTCCCACAACTGCTAGAGGGAAACGAGGATTAACTGTGGATATGAAGTAATTCTAGCAATAACAGAACCCTAATTACACAGACAACAGGAAATTTAGTTCTGGTTATAAAGTTTGTAATTGCTAAGAGTTCCTTTTAGGCAGCAAAGTCCTTAGGTACACAGAACACATCTATTCATTACCTGGTTCGAAGACAGGGCATTGGAAGGGAAGGAAAGAAGGCAGAAAGTAACAGATTATGATCCTTGCTCCCTACGCGCTTATTACAAAGGCTTTCTAGGTCTTTAAGAGTTTTTCATTATTTTTATCTCTGCTCCAAAACTGCAAGCCACAGAGAGCCTCAGTCAGACCTGCAACACAAAATCATCGCTCTGAGAGGTAACTACATCTCGCGGTTTGTCTAATTACAGCTCCGCGTCATCGTTATCTTGTTATGACTGTGATTACAAACTAAAAGCAAACAAACAAACAAACACCCGTATAACCAAGCAACCTTACAACCCAAGCTATCACCATTCTTTCCCTAATAAAAACAAGAGGAGGGGAAAGTAGGCCAAGCTCCACTACAGAGACAACATGAAGGTGGAAAAAGGAAGTCAGTATACAGATTTACAGGTGCACTTATTCGGGAATAAGTCCACCAGGACAACCGTAGCAAATGAAGGCTTTTCATGGATAAAAGCACCCACAACTAAATTTAAATGGTAGGGGGGAGATGCCGTTATAGGTCACCTGCATACCTTTGCCTTCGCTTTCACACTCCTAGCTTACCTGCCTTAGCTTTCCACAGCACCAGCTTGGACACAGACTCCCACCAATTATTAAGTAGATTAATGAAACACTGGATATAGCTGGAGCCTTCATTTTCTGGACCACAGCCAACATGAACTTCAGTGCTGGTTACAGCGTGAAGTTTCTAACAGCAAAGTACAAAGAGTACTCATGTAAGTAGCTGTTTAAAGGAGAGAGGGCCTTGAAAGAGGAAGGGAGAGGAATTAACTGAATCGACAACAGCGTTGGAAGAGACACTGAAGTTCAGCCCAACACTTCAAATTACAGCCCCAGTACTTGGCTAGTTACACAGTAACCTGCTTTGCTTAGCTGAGAGAAAGCAACTTAACCATTTTCCTGTAGTTACAGTCAGACAAATCATCACCGAGCCGCCTAAGGGAGCAGCACTAGACAACCTGAAGTGCAAGAAAGGAGAAGCGGGGCTGTCCTTTTTGGCAATGAAAGCCACTAGACCAGGCAGCACTTATTGTATAACGTCACCTTCCTTATTCACTGATCTCCTACTCTGACTTAACGGATAAATTGCCAGTAGCTTGCACAATCAGATTGCAGGGAACATCCTTCCTCGCATCTGAAAAATTGCCTAGAATTTAATCATCTACTCTGGACAACATAGAAAAAGATGCTAAACGCCAAGAGATATACTCATTAGCATTAGATGCCATAAATAAACCTTTATTTTTTATTTTATTTTATATTTTTTTAATAGTACAGCATTCAAGATGGTCTAATTCTGGCCATCTTCACATATACCAATCCCTTTCCGTGATGAAACATTTAATAATTTCCTTGAGACTAGCTATCCATAGTTCCAGCAATAAGAGAAGCCGCAGCAAGTACCCAGCACAGCTATAATTTTAAGCCACAAGCAGTTAAGCCATTTGCCTACCAGAGCCTTTCCAGTAACTCACTAAAGAACTGCACTAACTGAGTTACAGACCAAGAACTCAGCGTGTAACCCAGGCAGTTTGAAAGCCAAACCACAAATACAGCCTTCCATAACGCAGAAAAAAAAAAAAGATCAAAGGGGCTAATTTTCAGCCTGATTCCTACCACCTAGCTTGGGAGAAGAATGATGACCAACTGGAAGTGTGAAGATAGCTACCCTGTCTTAATTAAGAGAAATACTACTCGATGGCAGTCTAATGGAAAACAGCTACTTGGACTTGATTTCGTTTTAGAGGTTGAGTAGAAAATAACTTTTAAAAAATGGTTTTGAAATACTCTCTCACAGTGGTTCTTGAAATCCAGAATTGCCTACACGCAAATCTTACAAAAACCACTTAATAACATACTCTGAAGTGAGCAACATTTCTAATACTAGATCTTAGGCCAACCAACTCTTTTCAGTGATCTGCAGCGTACTATTAAGAGTAGTGTTTGATTCATTTGCGAGATTTGTTGATATATCTTCAGCTGTTCCATCTGCTCCTCATCGGTGAACGGCCTGGAGCGCAGCCTCCTCCAGGACACTAACCGGTTATTCAGGTTGCCTAGTAAATATGAGTTGTTCAGAAAGATCCTGATGTAAGTACTATCAGTACTTTGTTATTTTGTGCAAGCAGAGGCTGTAAATCTTTCAACACCCAAAGCAGCACTGTCAGTAGACAGGATCAGATCATTTTGTTCTTGAACACTGCGATAACAAAAGTTTTGGAGGTGAACGGGTAACGCAACCCACTGTGTTTTCTTAGCCTGAGGGGATTGATTAGGAAGCTAAACATTGTTTTTTAAATTGTGCTCCTTCATTGGGAAATGATGACAAGCATAATCTGAGAACAAGACTTTCAAGTAAGCACATGAAGGCAATACCCAGTTTTGCCCTAGTGTTGTAGCACCAGTAACCACTATTTTAATTTTCAGATTCCATTACTGCCCATGCTTCATCCCTGGTTACTATGTTACTGCTCCACTATTTATTCAGGATGCAGCAAGGCCACACTTGGGTCCAGCCTGATTTAACCTACCCCTGAACCCAAATGGAGTATTTCACCAAACCGGTGTGGCAATTTTGGAATCGAATTGGTTTTAAAGTCCTGCTGAGCCTCCTAGTCAGTAGCCTTACCCCTTTCATATTTTTTATTCAGCATTTCCACTCTGTGCAGCTGTATGAGAAGTCTTTTTTTTTTTTTTAATTGTTACTTACTAGGGTAAAAATAAAATCTCTACTTGTATGAATTTCCTATCCGCTTCAAAATCCAAATCATTAAAAAGTTTCCTCTTTTAAAGTAGAGGAGAAAAAAAAAACATTTTGAACTTCTCTGATTATCAACTAACTGTGTCATTTTCCCCTCCAGACTATAATCTTTTTCAAACATTACTAAGAACTTTTTGCTTATTGAGCATTTTGGTGAGCAGAATAATTTCTGCATCCTTCTAACCATAATATAAAAGAATAGATGATGATTCCTACAGCTACAAAATACTGTACTTTTATAAGGCCAATACACCTGCAGTCAATAGCAAGCAGAGATGGCTGCTCTCTTTTTGAAGAAGCCAGAGAGCAAACAGGCTCATCCTCTCCAGCTCCGCATCCTCGTTTCAAGCGCAGATGGAGCCGTTCATTACATTAACCTCTATTTAAGCTATGATACAAGCAAACTGTCTCACATACACAGATAATGAATTTAAATATCAGATGTTACACTGACTGGTTGGCATAACAGTAAGTAGAATAAATTCACCGAATAAGCCAGATATGGCCCATAATTTGGAGATCCTTATTGGACTGCGAGCTGCCCATGGAGGTCTAGAGGGGCATGGTGACCAAAGTGCATCCTTATAGTCCATGCAACACCAAACAGTTATTTTTGCACATTATTCTATCTATAGCAGTCTAACTGTTCAGTCCTCTTCGGAGTGAATTAATGAAGCACAGTTATTTTCAGACCACTTGGAAATTTCAAATAGTACAGAAAAAAAGCGAAGCAGATGTATATATATGTATGCATGAAAGAGTTTGGGTAACATCAGCACTAAGGTTCAACTGTATCAGCATCAATTTTATTCTGGACACAGTTTAACATGCTGACTTTGATCCTAAACTCCAAATGTTTCAGGTCCAGGATACAGAGAAAAGCTTTGTTTCAATAGTGAACTAGACAAAGACACCAGGAGTGAGCAAATTATTTTGCAAAAGCACAAATCCATCTCTTTTATTATAGATTTTACATAGCAACACTTTGAAAGTTAATCTTTGCTTCACAGTCTGTGCAATTCAACTCCATTTGTTTTAGGAAGGGAACGTATGCATCACTAGCATACGTTTGTATGATTCCTAAAAAAAAATCTTCTTTTTCCTCATTATGGGCAAAACACAGATAACATTAGAATAAGAATGCACACAGAAAAAAAAATAAACCAAGGAAGCAAAAAAATCTGCGGTACAAGATCCTTAGGAAAAAGAAAAAGTTTATTCTTCAGGATAACCAGCAGAAAGAACTCAAGGGTTGTCTATTTTTATGCGAGAAGATAGGAAGTCTGCTAAAGAGCAAAATGTCCAAATATTTTATTTTGGATGTCAGTACTACAAGCAGTGATTAAAGGAAAATGTGTTGATATAAATTAGGGAAATTACATCTTTCTGATTCAAGAGTGAAAGTACACCCTGTTATAAGCCTTAGGCTTTGTCTGCACAGAACTGCATCATTTAGATGAAAATGTTGATTAAACAAACTTTTCTGGTTTAACTTGGATCTGTCACTGCACTGATGTAAATCTGGTTTAAACCCAAAATAGGACTACCAAAGGTCTTCTGCTCCACCTCAGTTGGTGTGAAGTGGGCTAGTTAAAATAGTATGTATGATGGGATTTAGCCTTGACATAAACAGATTTAAAACATAAACAGTAAGGAATTAATATTTCAAAATCAGAATAAAGAATGGGCATATTGCAAGATCAGAGTAAAAGGATATTAGGGCAATACTCAAAGAATGGATGTAGGCCCCTAGGACTACCTAAATTCAAAGTTGCAATCTAAACCCTTTTTATTTGAAGGACATCTGACCACAGAAGTACCCAACTCACCTGCACCTTGACCCTGGAAATCCAAAACACACCTGCTCTGCTTTGCCAACAGGCTCAGACAGTCACCCAAATTCCCTGGCATCTACCCTAACGGGAAGCAGAGCTGCAAGCCTTCGCAGGACCGGGCACCAGGACAGAGCTTTATCTGGTAGTGGGGAGGGAGGGGAGAAGGTATTTTGTTTTCCCAAGCAACAGGGTAGCAGCGCTCACTTGGGTTGCAAGGCTCTCAGGTCCCAGGGCAGCGCTTAATCTCCAGGCTATTTTGCAAATAAAGACATTCTTCACCTCCCCTACTTTGCCTTCTACTCTGCAGAGGAAAAAAAAAAAAAAAAAAAAAAAAAAAAAAAGGAAAGAAATACAGGGCCAGAGAGAATGCAAAAAAAAAAAAAAAAAAAGTGTAACCTTCTGCTTAGGGCGCTCAACACACAGTCAAAAGTCTTGAGTCTCTGCTCCTTCTTAATAAACACACACAATGAACATATCTTAAAGCAGAAGCTTCTATAGGTTCTAAGACACACTAACATTTTTTATTTACCTTATTTAATAATGTTTTCTACAGGAATGGAAGAGTACATCCCCTGCTTAAGGGAAAAAAAAAAAAAAAAAAAGGGGGGCAAAACTGTCTATTTTTCTAATGATTCCAGAAACTGTTACGATGGAGTTTACATTTGTCTGAAACTGACTTAACTGGCCTACTTTTTGGAGTAAAAGGATCCAACCATTGTCACTTTTCTGGTTTGAAGGTGGCAGCAATGTTTTGCTTTTCTCTTGTACCTCTACTAACATAATCAAAGGGCTCCGAAAAGGCTTTTCCCGCATAATTAGCAAAAACTAGTAAATGCCTCACAGGAGAACAAGCCCAGGCCTCTGCCACGAGTGTCTCCTAGATACAGCTTTAGAGGTCAATGAGCTCTAAAGAGCCTTTAATGAGTTCAATGATTCACTGAATGCAAAATACTAAGCCATTATCTTACTCTTTAATTAAGGAAGAAAAGTTTATTTATCAGTTTGTATTACATAGCACTATGAAGCCAGATACAATTAAAAATGCTTAGAAAAAATAAAACACACTATTTGAAGACTGACGGTTAATTAGCACTATATCAATTTAAACACATCTAGAGTTAGAGTTTCCAAACATAAAACAAAACACAGATTTTACTTTTAGCAAATCATATTATACCATTAAATAAGATTTCATGATGTATATTAAAACTGCATATTTAGAAACAGGAAAAAAAAGTTGGGACATGATGCAATGGATTCCATTGAGAAAAAAAACACATATTTTTAATGGAAAGCTTTATTTTTAAAATAATATAATGTTGAGCATCTCCACACCATAAAAATGGTTTCCATCAAATCAAGAATGGAACACGAATCTGTATGAGCACCAACAAGCTGTCTAGCTACACCAAACGATGACTCTTCTGCACTTGACTGAGTGACTAGAGATGGCAGCAGGCATTTTAGCAGAGAGACTTTGTCCACTGATAGCAAAAAAAGGGTCAAACTCAAGACTCCAAACTCTTATAGAACAAGTTGATATTCTCCAAGTATCCTCCACTATTATCGATTTCCTTCTGCATTGTCTCCAGACATTCCTGCTCTCTCTCATCCAGGTTCTTCACCTACACGAAGGCCTCCTCTTCCTCTATGCTGCTTACTCTCTTCACAGATACCCGAGGAGAACAGAAAATTATCCTAGTCTCAGTCTCCATTTTCACCACCTGAACACCCGTTCCGATACTGCTTTCCTTGTGTCTGGTATAGAGGTCTGAAAAGGAAGCATTTATTTTACTTTTATTTTACTCCTAGTCTCCTAGAATATAGTCAATAAGAGTTTTCCCACAACCCTTATTTAAAGATATACATTTCTTCCAAATGTGCCTTTTTTTCTCTGTCTCTAAAATAAGGTTGACATGACACTTGACAGGTGCCTAAAAGGACAGAGAAAGTTCCCCAACACAAACCTTAATCTGAAGATTCATTAATCTTAATGTAAGATTTCCAAGCATCCCAGAAAGTTGCCAAAGTTCCCGGAGGCCCAGAGCAAGGCATGTATTCACAGTGGAAAGAGTCCAGCCTTCTCAGGTTGCCATGACCAGTAAACAAACAGAATTTTAACAGACTGCCAGCAATCCACTACTAAAAAAGAAAAATATATTTGCCTGTTCAGTATTTACTACTGTGTCTATATTCCTATTTAGCCATAAGAAAAATACCCTAGAAAATATGAAGAATCTGTCAAAAAACTTACTAAGATCACTTGTTATAAAACAAAACCAAAAACCACTATTTGACTAATATTGCACTGGGATGGAGGCTCCCCTGCATCAAGTTGCTACACGATCTGCAAGAGACTCTGTGGGAAATTTCCATATATTTCCTATTGGGAACAGACATTACTACTGCAGGAATCTGTCCACTTCTTTCTTCGCTATACATCTGCAGATACTAGTAAGAAATGCATTGCAATTCACTTTAAGGTACACAGAACAAATATATTGTGCCTATTCCACATAATTTTAGTCCATAAAAAATAAAGATGTTTGTTCAGAATCACTTCACTGAATCATTAATCTGAAGGTTAATTCGTCTTAATCTAAGATTTGCACAAGCATCTTAAAGTTGCTGATGTTCCCAGAAGCTCATCCAACCACATCAAAAGGCTGGATTACAGCCTTTTGTAAGGCTTTTTACAGGATTTTTACTACTTTTTCCTGATTTTGTCTCCTTTCCTTTCCTTGCCTCCCCATCCACATACAACATGTTTAAGGGCAGCAGCAAAGACAAACGGGATTAGATACGGCTACCCCACAAAAACTGAAGATTTACTCAGCAGCACTTGAACTGCATAGCCAACCAAGTCAGACACATCCACTGATGTTCACATGCTAGAAAAGGCAAAAAACAGAACAGTATTGGTAGAAAGAGCACTTACACATAAGGATGTTTCTACCTTTTTGACAAGCAGTTAATACCACTTCAGATTAAGAAGTCAAACACTGTCACCAAAAGTAGTGATACTTGCTTTCACTAACACACAAGACTTCAATCTCTCACAGTAGCGAGTCTATCCCATCTCCAGTACCAGAATAAACTAGAGATAAAAAAAGTTCTATTCTTCTATATATTAGAGGGTTTGTGGGTTTTGGTGTTTTTTGATAAGCCAATAAAGTTACTGCCACACTCAAATAAAGGCCAGCAAATGGAATTCACAGCACATTTTCATTTTGTAATAGTAGTGGAAAGACCAATTTCCACAGGCACAAAATTAGAATTTGGACTGGCTAGTAAGCTGTAACAGCAAGATATAACACTTAAGCACTTTTTCAAATGCTACATCTTGACTTCAGAAAAATTCTGCTCTACTGAGATGGTGCTCTTAGCTCTAGCACACACCTCAATCTTTCTTATAGTAATGTCATGATGCTTCAAGCTAGAAGACAGCTAAGGTACAGCTTTCTACTCAGCTGAATGAGACATTCATTTTGTAGTTAGGAAGAAGATTAAATCACTCGATGTTAACATTTGACCAATACATCAGAGCATCCCATTTTACCCCAACGCTAAAAGACTGCCAACAATGTCCCCATAGGTCCCAGCAGCTCATAGAGGAGAGCACAGCATGAGGGGCATCAACACGTTGATTTGGTCTCAGGATGGGCAAATGCTGCAGCAACAGCTTGACTTGAGATTTAGCAGACTGCACGTGTCTGTCATTTCTGCACTGCCCTGCTCACTCACCTGCCCATCAGCACAACCACACAAGTTCTGCAGCACCTCACTCCCCTGCCGCCTTTGCAAGGCAACAGCATGACCTAGTCTCACACTGAAAAGCAGCTCTGCACATCTTTGTTTTTGGAACCAAGCAGAAATCTGTTCCTTGGGCAAGCCAACCGGAAGTTTTACAAGTACTCTTGGGTAATTAGACACAGCAATTTCTTTGGTTCCTTTTCAATTCCCAATTTAGTGCTTGTTTACAGGCCCTAGAACATCAAAATCCCAAAATGAAGATGTCGGTCCGTTCAGGAAACATTGCCTGGTAACTGGCAAAAATGACATACTGCCCATCAATCCTACACCCTCAGTATTGGAGACTTAATTTCTCACAATGTCACCTTTCCTTGCACTCATTTTCCTGAATAGTGCTTTAAGAGCCTTTAAGTGAATAAAGCATTAATGTAAATGGAACGAACATAATTAAGTGAAATGAATTTGCCAGGCTAGCTACAATGTCAGCTGAGAGTTTCAAATGAAAATAAATAGATTTCATACCACAATGTATTAAAAATTTAGAACAGTCATATTCACTCCAGTTGGCTTTTAAGACAGAATGATGTCAGAGGATTTTAGGAAAGCTTTCCTGCTTTTGCAGCAAACATCAGCATTGATGCTTGTCTTTAGCAACAATGAACTCAACATTTTTTTTTTAAAGACCCATTTTAAAGTTTTCTTTAGTTAATGCTGAAGTAATGGAGAAAACAGTATTAAATATTAATTCCATTCAAAAGCAGAATTGACCTGAAAAGACATAACCAACCACATAAATCCCCATTACCACCACAGAACAGACATCTGAAGACTATTCATACTCCACAAGATTGTTAGTTCCATGTACTCACAAGCTAATGTTACGATACATTAGAAAGGACCATAAAATGAGAAATAGAGTAACTATTTTAAAAGCTTTATATTTTATTAAGATGTCTCTCCTACGTTACTAGTAAAGCACAGGCAACATAAAACTTAATGTAAATCATCATTCTATCTGTGAAAGTCTTCTCAGATTGATCAAAGCTATTTTGAGAGAATGGTATTTTACTTTAAGAACAATGTAGAGAAAGTACAGGCACTTATATGAAGAGTAGGAGTTCATCTTCAACTCGTGCAAACTGCCATGTAAAACACAATCTAAACACTGTGTTACAAGATCTTTTCTTTGGAAGGATGACCCAGAAAGTTCACAGAAAACTGAACCGAGCATATGAAAACGACTAATGAATATGATAACCGTTCACAGAGAGCTAGAAACCACAAATGAAGATTGAAAACAAAATTAATGTGATTTTGCCCACTAGCAGTTAACAGAATGATACTCTACTGTAAGGCTTAATCCATTTTGCTGTCATTGTGCTGCCCTGAGAGAGCTCAGCATAATAAACAACCAACAGACCAAGGTAAGCTTAAAGAAACAGGAATTTATTTCACAGCTTTTAGGAGCTGAAGTACACAGCATATATATATATATATATTTAAAAGAAAAGCAGCATCATACACAGACTTGATGTCTTTCTTACTGATGTCTTTTGTAGATATAAAATAAAGCAGTCACAGAGTCTTTTAAGCCAGGGTCATATTTTTTCAGTCAGATTAGGCATATATTAAAGAAAAGAAAAAGGAAGCAGGATAGTGTTATGTAAGCACCAAGAGATGATTTTTTGGAAAATAAATTCACTATAAACTTAAACTATATTAAAACACACACACGCTATTCGCAAGGTAAACTACACACTTGAAAACTTACTGTCTTCATTCACACGATCAATTTCATGACAAGAACAATTGAAAAAAAAGAGAAAACAATGATAGCAATAAGATTGATACAGAGCAACCATAACATTAGAGAAAATTAAAAGTAGATAAACTACTAATTCTGAACCTTTACCTCTTTAAGTAAGATGTAATAGGCAATAATTAATCTGCACTTTAGAAATTAGAGGTATTCACATTGTCACTATTGTTCAGAAGCTCCCTAGGATCTTGCTGAGGTTATAACTAAGTAAACTCAATTATGTATCCCAGTTCTCCTACAGATCTTTATTGGATGACACTTTACATTTTTCTTGTCCTAATTATGTCAGAATGTATACTCTAAAACACCTACTCCAGTTTATTCCAGAATGCCAAATACAAGCTACACCAGCATATAGATCTAAAGGAAAGAAAGCGTGTTAACTTTCAGGTGCACATATTCTTCAAAGCAGCCAGTTTTGCAAGAATGCTGTAAAGAAAAAAAAACTCATGCATATAATTCTGCATGTTACTGCACAATCTCAAAAATTAAAGAAATTTGAATACTTGCCGGTCGATCGTGTTTATTACAGTAGAATACATCTACTGTAATATATATTAATATGTTTTCCCACTTCACAGATGGGAAACAAGAAGAAAAATGGCTTACTTGAAGAATATAAAAGGATTTGAAAGAGATTTCCAGTTGCACAGGTGCTAGTCTAGCATCTTTATTGTTACTGCAGATTCTTCTCACTTTAACTGAAACTGTTTCAGCTCCTGTACTGTTAAAAGAGCTGAAGTCGCCTGAAATCACTTAATTCTTTGGCAGAGGAAATGCAGCTCATTGGACTCAAGTCTTTAGCCTTTGTCTTAGTCTTTCCTTCTCAGAAAATGAGACTAAACCAAAGAAAATAAGATTAACAAATTTACTTCTCCCCTTCTCCCACTATTTGCCAAACATACACTCAATTTCCAAAGGAAGGATCGAAGGCTTGTATATCATAAAAGCCAGAAAGCCAAATCAAGAGCCTCTGGTAGCAGATCAAAGCCCTACTGACCAGACATCAATTTGTTGATTCAATTTCAGGCTCCCGAAACACATTTAAATGTGTTTTGTAATTACAGAAAATTAACTCCATGTAAACAGGAGGCCTGCCCCAGAAGGCATTTGCAGCCCTCTCTTTGGAGCCTCCATGCTTCCTGACACGACATGGCCGTGCCTTGTCCTCTATGCCTTGGGAGGCAGAGCCAGGAGCTGCAGCCTCCTCTGCAGATAGATGGAGCGCTGGGCTTGTAACACCCTTACTCGCTGTTGTAAGGAGAAGGACTGGGACAGTCCACCATCACCTGCTCCAGCAGCACAACATAAACAGTGCTTGGCAACAACCTGGGATTTATCCCTGGCCTCAGTGAGCCTGCATAGCTTCATAACCCAATAAAAACTACCTCGGTGAAAGAGTGTTTTCAGTCTATTTTCCGAGCACAGTTGACTTATCAAACAATCAGACAAGCGCTGAACCAGCAAGAGAGACATTACAGGAGCGGGACAGCCTCTTTCTGCAGCAAAGGGTTGGCACGGCCAGTCATGCAGAACACGTACAAAGCTCCAAAACAAAGGGTGAATTCAGGAAAAGTAGTCCCTATAGGATGTATGCTGCCTTCTGGGCACAACCAGGAGGGGGGAGCTGCCCCCAGACCACAAGCCAGTGCGTTAGGATACTTGGTGCCAGCTCCATCTCAACAACTGCCCTGCTTTTGAAACCACAAACAAATTAAGGAGCAGTTGAGAAACCTTATGTTTCTTCAGAGACTAAAAGAAGACATGCTCATTTATATAAGAAAAACTATATTCTACACTAACTTAGCTGAATTTTGATTTTTGTTGTTGATGTATTTTTCTGCTATTCCTCGAAGTGTAGCAAGCCTCAAGGCACCTGCAATTTAAATAATCATCCTCAAAAAGTACATGAGTTGCATTTCTTTTCAAATGAAGTTATTAAACATTTGATAGTAATGAAAAAGATGGAAGAAAAATAAAATGAGAGAAAAGGCCAATGGCCAAGTTCTACACCATCAATGAACTGCTCTAGGACAGGAAAGAAAACCAGTCAACCCTTTGAAGAGGGCTTCACAGAACACAGAATTAAACCTGACAAAAAAATCTCTCAATTTAAAAATGAGAGCTTAAATCTAAACAATTTGGTTTGCCTTACAACAAAAGTAGATATATTCGCAAAGTATATACTTATTGGTGCAGAATTATCCTCTAATCTGCTCAATTTAAATATAGATTTCTATAAACATGAGCATTTAAAATAGGTATAGAGGTTATGAATTCTGAATGTAGGTTTCACTTTCACAAAATACCAAGGGGAAAAAAAAAATAATGGCAAATAAAGCTAAACATAGATAGACGGGATGTTTTCTTTCTTCTCCTATTGTGAGGAGGGAGAAGAGGGGAAAACAGTTGACACCACTATGAAATTTTAGAGAACTATTAATTCTGAACAGAAAGTATGCTCTTCCTTCCTTTTCCTCACAATTCTGGCTTTTAATATTACAACATTTCCCTCATTTCTAAAACCTAAAAATTGGGGGGGAGGCACTTGGTTTAGGGTTCTTTGCCTTTTTTTGTTTTGTTCTTTTTTGTTTGTTTTGCGGGGATGGGGGAAGAAGTGTCCTTAAAAAGGTTAAATACATTTAAAATATGTCAAACTGTTTTGGGAGTAAGGCTACAACAACTGTCAGTCACACATTGGCTACTATTTGTCACTCTCTGCCATTGAGACACGCTGGAAGTTCTCTGCATAAGGTTTGTTGATAACAAAGACAACTGAAAGTGCTACAGAGTAAACGTTACAGGAGCACCTACACTTTCAATTCTGACTCATTCTCTCTGCGTGTAAGGATATTCACTTGTTAGTTTGTGGAGCTGTGTAATACACAAATCTAGTTGAGTCCAGGAATTGAGCAGAAAAGTCAAGAACTCAAGCACTGACTAAAGAATTTCTGCATACTTCCCCAGTACATATTCTAAGAACAGTCGACTGCAAATTCAGTTAAAGAAAGATATTCAGTACATGAAGTTATATTTACGAAAATAAAAAACAAGCATGAGAAAAGAAGTTAGGACATAGTTAACCCAACACTTGAGGCAGGCCATCAAGAAGGGAAACACAGAATCAGAAGATGCTAAGACACCAATATCCATCATTTGAAGGCAAACTCAAGAACTTACACAGGTGTAAAGAGCTACTGAAGAGATTTCATTTAAAAAGCTGCATCCTTATGAAAAAGAAAATAAAATGACAAGGAAAATATGGAAACTGCCCAAAATATAAATGATATGCTCACTAGAAACATTTAAGTTTGTCACATTTAAGTTTCTGCAGTCTCTCCAACCTTGCAAACCATTTTAAAAGATGAAGCCTAGAACAAGGTACCTGCACGCTTTCATTTTCTGTTTTCCAGTGAAAAATAACTACATAAGACCATGGCCAGGTGTTAGGCCCACCTGCAGAGTAACAGAATACGAGAATGTAGGTTCTCAGCCTTGTAAGGCCTGTCAAAATATTTGCTTTTATAGAAATATTTGCCAGAAGCAATACAAATGCATATTTGGGAACATATTGATTAACATATGGATAACAACAAGCCAAAATCCTGTCATTTTAAGACAGGCAGTGCAAGAAGAACACCTGGAAGAAACATCCCATGAAACCGAGAGAGACTATCAAGAATTTGCCAGGAGAGAAAAAAAAAAAAGAAAAAAGAAAAAAGAAAAAAAGACTTTGTACCACCTCCTGCACATTACCAGGGCATCCTTCACTACATGCATGAAGGGAGCAAAGAGTCCATAGTCCAACGACATGAGCTGTGTTTCATGCTGGGCCTCCTGCCGTGTGCCAGCATGGTTTTCTGTGCTTCCCAATGGCCTAAAGTCATGGCAGCATGACACCAAGAATCACAGAATGGTTGAGGTTGGAAGGGACCTCTAGAGATCATCTGGCCCAACCCCCCTGCTCCAGCAGGGACACATTGAGCACGTGGCACAGGGTGGCATCCAGATGGGTTTGGAATATCCCCGAAGGAGACTCCACAACCTCTCTGGAGAGCCTGTTCCAGGGCTCTGTCACCCTCACAGTCAAGAAGTTCACAAACAGCTTCACAATACAAGATTGTTTCCCTGCTCTCACAAACTATGCAAAGGAGTCTTGAGGTGCTCACAAACCAAAGAGAAAGGAGCTCGCAGGGCAGGCTGCAGCTGGAAGAGGACAACAGTCTCCCACGATCCTGTCCCTTAACAGGAGAACAGGGCTGAGCAGGCAGATAAATCCCAGAGCAACACAGCACCGTGGCTGCTCCGGCTCTCCCGGCTCGCTGCTTTGCACAGCAGGGTTTCAGATCGCCCAGCAGCTCTGCATGCCTTCCCTACCAGCCGCACGACAGAGCGCGGAAAAACACTCGCCAGAGGGATACCCCGCACCCCAGCGCGGATCTCCCGCCGCCGCCCGCGCCTTCGCTGCCAGGGGGCACCGCAAGTTTTGCCAAGTTGCGCCAGGCTGCTCCGGCCCGCGCGCGCCGCCCCGCTCGCCGCCTCAGCGCGGAGCCGCGCGCGGCCGCCCGGCTGGCGGCGGCGGCCGCTCCGCGAGGCCCGACACCGTCCCGGCGCCGCGGCCGCCCCGGCAGGGGGCGCCCCGCGGTGTCGCCGCCCGGCGGCCGTTGTTGTCGCGCGGGGTGCGTGGCGGGGAGCGCGGGGGGGAGGGGGGGTGTTTAAATGTCCCGCTGTCAATCAGGGCGCGCTCCCCCGCGCGGGGGCCGCGCCGAGCCCCGCTGCCCCGCACGGCCCCGCGCCGGCCCGCGGAGCCGCCGGGCGCCCAACTTGCTCCTTTGTTTAAATGCCCGCCGTGGCTGCCACCTCCTCCGCCTCCTCTTCCTCCCGGCCGCCGGGCCTCGCCGGGCACTCTCGGGAAGGGCGGCAGAGCCCTGCCGAGCGGCGGGGACAGTCCTCCCCGCACCGCGTGCCCTCGCGGCGCCTCCGCGCCGGGGTCGCGGGAGCAGCCCCGCATCTGTTGCTCTTTCGTAACCGGCCCTCGTCGAGCGCCCCCACCGCGCTGCCCCCCGGACCCGGCACCGACGCAGACCCCCACCCCCCCCCCGGCAACGAGCCGCCGCGCGGCCATTGTCCCCCCAGTAACGGCTATGGGGGGGAGAAGGAGAGTAAGTGCCACGAGCGTGGCGGCGGCTCCGCGCGCGGCCGTCGCGTCGCGTCACGTCGCGGCGCCCACCTGCCGTGGAACCAGTCCTTGCAGATGTCGCACTCGATCATGAAGCGGCTCACGTCGTAGGGCTCCCGGCACACGCAGTACACGGGGGTCGCGGCGGCCACCGCCGCCGCTCCGGCCATCTTTAAAGAACTCCCTGACTGAGCCGCCCGCCCCCCCTCCTGCCGCCGCCGCGGCACCAATAACAACAGCGCGCGCGCGCCAGCCCCGCGCGCGGCCGCGGCGAGGGAGGGAGGGAGGGAGGGCGGCACCGAGCGGCGCCGCGGGAGCGAGCGGACAACAGCGCGCGGGGGCGCGCGCACGTGCGTCACCTCGCCCGCGGGGGGGGGCAACCCCCTCCCCCGCCCCGCGCGCACTGCGCCTGCGCCGCCCGCCCCCGCGCCTCCTTCCGCGCAGCGCGCACCGAGCGTGCGCGGCGGGGGGGGGAGCGGGAGGAGGGGGCACCGCGCGTTCCCATTGGCGGAGCGGAGGGGCGCGCACGTGCCGCCTCCCCCCCCCCGAGGGGGGCGGGGCGCGGGGAGGCACGCGCTGCCCCCCCCGCGAGGGGGAGGGGCAGGGTGCTACGAGGACACGGAGAGGAAGCGCGCGGCGCGCGCCGCCCCCTCCCCCGCCCTTATGTAACCGCGGCGGAAGCGGCCGAGAGGAGCCGAAGGCGCCCGAAGGACGTGACTTTGTTGTCGCGCCGCGCACGCGCAACCGGCCCGGGGCGGGTGGGGGGGGTGGTGCGTGGAGCGGCCGCGCGCTAACGGTCGTCGGCCGTTGAGGCGAACGGTCGCCCAGCGAGGTCCCCTGCGTTCCCTGCCTCTCCAGCAGCTACATCAGCTATAGGTCGTCTTGGAAGGGGCTTGTCGTCCGTGGGCTGGGGTGGATAGTGCAATTAAAAAAAAAAAAAAGTTTGAACTGTGTCTGATCCCTGTGTGTTGCATTGGTACCCAGCTGAAGCTCTTGGTTCTTATCCAGGCACCCAGAGTGCCTTCTCTTGAAGTGGGGCATCCTGCAGAAATGGGACTTCCATAAGGAGAATCTGAAGACAGAAAAGGTGTGTAGGGCCAAAGGAGGAAATTTTCCCACTGGTTTTCAACTCCCTCAGTGATTCCTCTGCAGGACAAGGATCCTTGAGGAATTGGCAGGGCTTTGCCCGAGCAGGCATCGTGGGACCCCCAGTGCTTTCCTCCATCCCATGCCACCTGGTCCTGGGCTGCATCCTCAGCCTTCAGCTCCCTTGGCCCCTTTCCACTGCGCTCCCCAAGCTGCAAGCCTGCCTGCCTGCCTGCTCAGGAGGTCTTCTCCGTAAGCAGCAGCTTGTTATTTCTTCTTATGTGGATTCAATAAAAGTCTCAGAAAAGTCAACCAAGTGTCACAGGAAGTCGGTGGAGTAGCGTTATTTATTACATGCTTTGGAATAAAGCTTGTCCCAACTCTCCAGAACACAAACCAAATGTTACGTGCAGCTAGAGCATCCGTTTTCCTCACGGGGATCTCAGGGCCAAGGCACACGAGATGTTACAGGGCCTAGGTAGGGTGGTGCTTCCATGCTGTCGAGCTGGGTTTTGCAATGGGGTGAATTATTGTGAAACTCTCTGCATGCTTTCCGTGCTGCTCCCTTTGATGGATGTAATCATCCTTTATTTCAGCACAGAAGAATAACACGAATGTGTTATGTAGAAAACAGAGAAGTAAAAAAAACTCTTTAAAATATCTTTGTTTTCCTGCTGGCAGGCAGAGCTTCAAGGACCAAATTTCAGAGAGTATTAGGGAATGAGGACTCTTGTCTTCCACAGTAGTTATGCAGATTTAAAAGTAAAACAATAAATATGTTCGAGTGCATGCTACTGTAAGCATAACTATAATAAACTAACCATGTTTATAACATAATTTGCCATTAACTACCAATAGCTGCACAAAAAAAAAAAAGTCATGCTCTGTACATTTGTTTGGCAAAGCAAAGCTCAGAAGTAAATGCTTCATTTCCAGGCTGTTATTGTGAAGCTAACTAGTATCAACATTTATGTAAGGCAGCAACACTAAATGCTGACCTGGCAGCAAATTGGTCAGCAAAGAAATGTAAAACAAATAAATCTTTTACACAGACTGTGTGGCTGAATGAACAGTGAAGTTGAGGAACATAAGGAATATACAGGACATTTTCAAGAAACATCTGATTCTCAGATCCAAGGCTTGACCCATTTAGAAAGTACATGCAGTTCTGTCCTTCAGGATGCTGTTAAGGGTTGTCTTGTTACTCTTCTAACATATTCCACTATTTCAGCGACTCAGAATGTGGCCACAGACACATTGTTCCTCTAACAGCTGATGTTTAGCTTAAGAGGGGTAAAATACCAGTAAAGTAACAAATGAAGGTTTCAGGATTTATGGAATTTATATATACTATGAAGTTAGCATCATAAATATTTTCCTTTATTAATCCAATTGAAAAGCTTACCAAGATAGTTGCATGTTAATGGTAGGGCCTGCGAGCTCTTGGAGAAACAACTGCAGATATTGCTATAGATAACTGCTCAGCTGCAAGTTAAAGTTGTTATTTGTGTTTATGCAACAAAGCACCACTATATATAATCATGTAGGAGTCTGAAAAGGAATAATTTCTTCCTCTCGCCTGCTGTTTGCTAGGTTGTCACATGATCAGTTTTATCTTGAAATTGCAGTTACCAGCTGCAGTGGTAACTTTATCCAAAGCGGCCATAAAAACAAACAGACGTTGTATTTCAAGAGGTCTCTGCAAACAACCTCCCTCCTAACCGCCTCGGAGAAGCAGGCTGTTGGGTATTCCCACAAGACATGGGGGGGTGAGGTTGTGTAACAATTATTTCAGGGAGACACCTGGTTTTGTTCAGGGTCAGTTCAGTGTTACTTGACTTGTTGAGGAAGTTTTCTGCTGGCATGGGAAAGAATTGACCAAACGAGAGTGAAAAGAATGAGGAAGCGAAACGATTGTGTTCTGGAGGCACCTTCCCTTTTCCAGCCTTCGCTATTGCAACAAACTTTGTTTTTTTTTTTTACTTTTTCCCCAGAAAAGAAGCTACAACCTTAACCATACAAAAGAGATATCACCATTTAATCAGCATGCCGTCTACTACCACAAACAGCCTTGTGCTGTTGTGATTTAAATTTGAACAAGGCATCAGTGATTAAATCTGGTATGGGCATTCCTTAAACAGGTGGGAAACACCTACTTTATCTGTTGTAAAAAAAAAGTGGGATAAAACAGCCTCATCTCAATCTAGATCTGATCTGTCCTGTCAGCTCTTTTCTTGCCAAGCATTCTTGCTGAGTGTAACTAGTTCTCAGACTTGAATATAACACAGCAAAAGTCCAGAAAGGGAACACTACACACTGAGAGAACTACAAAACCATTTTCAAGAACTACACTGCCCAGAAACTGGGATATCATTCATGTATCAGTCTCATACAGCTTAGAAACGAAACTGAAAAACCAACCTTTTGTTTTCTGTTTACTGAAACAAACCTTGAGCATAAATAAATAAATGAAGCGAGTACACAGGGTCTTTGCTTAGAGCCAATCCCAGGAACACTGCGGAAGCACCCCGGCAAGGCAGGGCAACAAGCGGTGTGGGGTGCAGAGCACCCCGTAATCAGCAGTGCTGCGTTCACAGCTTGGCTGCTGGACTCGTGACTGCCAAAAGCAGGAGAAGCAGCAGCACCACGGGCCCAGGGGGGACTGAGGAATTTGCAGCAGAGGAGACGGAGAGGCAGGAGGACAAGGGGTGGGGACAACAGTGAAGATCCAGTCTGGGGGAGGGTGATGTAAGCAGGCAGGAGCAATGGGGCTTGTCTAAAAATAAAAGGAGCGGTGTCATGGATTACATCAGCTCTTCTCAGGCTTTTTTAATCATCCCTGTCATGCTGTTTCTCTTCTGTAACACTGTGCTTTCCTTCTATCTCATGCACGCACAGACACTGCCACTTCCCCCACACTCTAGCTTGCACCCAACCTACCATCCCTTCAACAGCCTGCGTAAACCACTCAGCCTTCTAGCCATGCCCCCAGAAAATCATTCTACCCCTCGCCCCACCAAAACGTGCCCTGCCCTGACTAGCCCAGCCCCTCACAAACACTTCATGCTATGGGGAGTATCGGATGATAGTTTATTGTTAAGGCTGGCAGCAGTCTTTGGGATGGAAAGGGCTGAAAGTCTATAGTTATTCCTGAATAATGTGAGGATTGCAGAGATAAGATGAAGGATGGTACCAGCTCTTGTTATTTTAGGACAGGGCTTCAGAAGACTTGTGCTAACAAGATCAAGCAGTTTTTCATCTGGTCGGGAGGATGAGGGATGCACTTGGTCTGAAGTTTTGGGTGAATCATTGTCATGCTTGGGGAATGGAGGCTAGAAAAAAAATGGTAAGGATGGGGCTTGGGGCCCCGAGGAGCTAGCGGGACAAGCAGACCATACAGTCCTCTGATGTGGCTCTAACCCATGGTTGTGCAAGCTTGTGCAAATAGCTTAGGGCTGCTCCTGACCAACGGTGTGGCTCACTGTTGCACAGGCCCCTATGGAATTAGCCTTATAGTAGGGTTGGTGCCTTGGCGCTAGGTACAGGTCACGTTAGCTGGGGCTGGGTTTCATGTCAGAGGGGAATTTCTGTACGGTTAAAGACACTGTTAGAGATCAAGAAAGCAAAGAATATGGAATTCATAATTTTAGTTATTCAGGTCTGACGTTTTCTTCCAAAACCTAGCCCTGCAATCACTTCTCTCAAATTGAAAGGTCGGAAAGGTATTTAGTGATCCTCTTCATCTATCAGTCTGGACTGTAAAAGCCCTGTTCTAGGCTTGCCATAGCTCTCTTCAAATTTCAGTTTTCCAAAACGAGGTACAAAGTAGACCCTTCCCTACAGCTGCTTTAGATTTTATTACAAGTCCATGTCTTGCTCCTCAGCTATTCCTTTCCTGAACCCTAAAATTCACTTACAATTATTGGACACTAACCACTCCCACCCAACCAGTAACTTCACACAAATGGGCATCTGCCTTCATCCCTTGTGGGTTTCAGCAAAATACCTAGTTCCTCAGTGAAGGCCAAGAAAACACTGCAAAAACATGCCCTAACCCTATGTTTAACCATGGCATAACACTGCACTGAAGCCATATTCCCATGCCATCATCAGCACTCACCCCAGCTCTATTGATTTTTGGGGGGTAGATAAACAAATCTCTTCAGTTCTGCAAAACTAACCCAGACAGCAAACTAACCTAGGCCTAGCAGCCTGGTCCTTAAGAACTGCAGAAAATGCCATCATCTCCAAAATCCAACACTGTGCCACCTGACAGTGGTCTTTTTCATAGCACAAAGCCTTGTGCAGGTTCCCCTGTTTGATTAGCTTCTCATCCTCTTTTTTTTTTTTTTTTTCTCTCCTTAATCTTAACCTTATGCCCAATTTTATTACTGTTTCAGTCATAAGACAATAACCAGCAACTCCTCTCAGGAACCTTCCCCCTAGACCTGCCAAACACAGCAAACAAACCCTAATCCAAGCATGAAACTAGCCCTAGTCCTAGACCCTAGGCCTTACCAAACTGTTTTCAAGCCATGCCCACTGCTGGCAGAAGCTCCCAGCTCACCCCAAGCCCTGTGAAATCCCCCACACTGCTCCTCAGTCACCACCACCCCAGACCTTCCCTTGGCTGGCCCAGCACACTGCAGGACTGACCACAGGTGATCTCCTGTGTCTGTCCTCACCCCGTTCTCCTGAACTTCCTCACACTGTGAGCCAAGTGTGAGCAGTGAGCCAAGCCCCTCAAGTCCTCACTTTCCCCAAGCTCTATCCTTTTCCCCCCATACATTTAATGGTGATGGTGGGCGGGGGGAATTCATTCCTAGAGTGTTGACAAGATTGCAGCCTAAGGTTGTCTGAATCCTAACTATAGCTTTAATTTGAAGGCTCTGGGACCATGAAGGACAAGAAATCACTGCTCCTGCTGGAGCTGGTTCTCCTCCCAGCTCCTGGCCTTCGGACACCTCTGTGCAGCAGCACTTAGTTCCCAGCTCATTTGAACATAGGATTCCCTTCATTTTATCCCTTCCGAAAAGGTATTTGGACCTCATTGACCAGGAAGTGATCTTGCCATGTATTCCCCTGAATATCTACTGAGCAGGAGCAGGGTGAGGGTAAAGAGTGATTTGGAGGTCTTCAAAACCCACCTGGATGCGTTCCTGTGCCACATGGTCGAGGTGTCCCTGTTTGAGCAGGGGGGTTGTACTAGATGATCTCTAGAGGCCCCTTCCGACCTCAACCATTCTGTGATTCTGTTAAAGGACAACAGCTCTGTCCCTTCTCTCACAAATCTGTCACTCTGTAGCCATTTGCACTTCAGCACAGCTCGTGGTGGGCTGAGAACTGGTTTCGGCATCGAAATGTAAGTTATTGGTGACTTTGGGACTCTGCGCTATGTTTACAGGTAAGGTTGGATAAGACCAATCATAACCCTGGGCGTAACAAGCAATCCGTTGCTATCCACGCTCTGCAGCCCTCCGCAGCGGCGGCGAAGAGGGCATGGGAAGGAAAGAGCGCTCAGCATCGCGAAACAGAAACATTCACAGTCCACGTGCGGTCTCACACGTCTCCCTGAGCACGCGGCAGAGAAGGGAGGGGGGGCCGGGAAATTTCCTGGGGTTTCTTTGCCACTTCTGTGTCTGGCCGCACTTACTGACACGCTCCCCTCTTGGGAGCAGGGGGAGAACTCGCAGCCCCCGCGCGGGACAGCGGCTCCCGCCTCGCAGGGCACGGCCGGAGAGCGCGAGCGCGGGCTAAACCAGCCCTGCGGGTGACACGCGCAGCGCGTGAGGGCTGACCTGGCGGCAGTCAGGATTAGGAAGGCCCTGAAAAGGAATCAGACATTAACTGACATTTTCAGAATGACATAAAAATTAATCAGATAAGTCATCAGGAAAGCGTGGGGGGTAGGTGTGGTTTCCCCATCTTCAGTCTTTTTTTTTTTTTCAGTGTGCTTTTGTGCATTTGGCAAGAGCACTTTTTTACATCAGGAGGCTTACGGCTGCCAAAAACCAAAGCTCTGAAATAAAAAGTGTTCCAGTTCCCTGTGTGAAACTGCCCCAAGTACATCCAGAATTGGCAATATGATCTTTGCATCTGCCGAGAAAATACTGAGTCATGTTGTCAGCCCACACACATCTAACAAAAATAAAAGCAGCCCAAGGATTCAAGATTCACCCACTCGTCATTTAGAGAAAACACAAGTCATTCAGGCATGCCTCACGCCTCAGAGACCTTTAGAAAACACCAGCGCAGGGAACATTCGCCCACATGGTGCCCACGCTCCGTTTCAAAGCAGCGGTGTCGCTTTCAGCTCATTCACTTGTGAGTCTCGGCTGCGTTTCTTGGTTTCGTGTCCTCAGAGGAAGCTACAGAAACGTAGACATTTCTGTTGAAAATCTAACACAGTAGCAGCAGCCTCGCATCTTCTCCTCGTGTTACTGGCACTGAAATGATGTAACGCTGTACTGAGCATGTAGGAATCCTTGCAGAAGGCAGGCAAGTGTCCTGAATTACGTAAAAGAACTGGAACACGTAAGTAACTGCTTGGAAAGGTGCTCAGTTGCTCCGGTATGGAAATATCCACCTTCCCTGCACCGGGGCTGTGAGACTCTGTAAGTTTTCAGTCACTTGCCATAGCCTTGACTGAGCGGTACTTGTACAAACACCAACGTTTCACTGGAATTACCCAGGAAATCCTTCTCCTTGCCCCCATCCCCACATCAAACACCCCATCCCAGCAAGCAAGTTGCCACACTCAGATCAGCTGAGGAAATCGCCCCTTCCTCCCCTAGTGTTAAAAGCTGCTTGAAGCATTAGCGGCTGAGCGGGGATCTGACTCAGCTCGTGATGGGGGGGAGACGTCACCGCACGCAGGGCACGGAGTTACACAACCTCGGCAGGGCTGAAAACAACGCTGGAAGCTTGTCAGGAGCCCACAGGCCAGAGCTAATTTGTGTTTGCTTTTACACAGCATGATTTTAATCGGAGCAAAAAAACACCCGGTTGTGCTTTATGTGTGGAGCATTAGAAGTAGGGACAAGTTGATAAGACAAGTGGAAGCAGAAAGCGCTCCAAAGGCAGTGTTTGAAGGGATAGTGAGCAAAGAGGGAAATACAAGTCTCCTAAACTCAGTTTCTCATCACTTTATTCTTCAGGAATGTCATATGCTACAAAGCAAAAGGCTGAGGCAGTTCCATCAAAATGCTGTGATTGCCTAATTCTCATTATAGGATGAAAAAGCAAGAGTCCAGCAAGTAAGCCTCCCCAGAAAGCTCCTCCTAGGCCTTCTGCATGTGCAGTAAAACATTTCACTCAGGAAACCCATCTCATCTGAGCCAGTTTTTGACACCAGCCAACTCTGGGTGGCTCTAACATCAGCTCCTCAGGCTTCAGCTGAGAAGAGTTTCATGCAGAGCAGACCAGAGCTGGGCCTGCACCTGTGCAGGGAGCAGCACCTCTGCAGCAGAGTAGTGTACCTGGGCAGCTCCAGATCTGTTTGCCAACGGGGGCAGCCCCTGTGTCTCCCGTAGATCCACAGGAAACTCCAAGGAAAAGTTGGCCACTTGCAGGACGCTGCTGCTGGAGGAAAGCTTTAACTTCAGTCATCCTCTGCTTCTCCACTGGCAACAGATACTCGTTTCTCCCCTCAGCACCGCTGCATTCCTTGAAAGCTGACTGGAATTATCCACACCAGCGCCTTCACCTCAGGCGGGAGCGCAATTCGGTTTTGGTTTAGATGGATGCCGGGATGAGTGCGACAGCAAACCAGCCTGATGAGCACACCTACGCAGCTACGTTCCACCCTAAAAGCTTCATTTCTAACAGCGAGCCCATTCATTATTTATTTATTTGTTATCATTTTCAAGTCCGAGCGCAACACCCTCTCCGCTCTCGTCCCTTTTCCCACATGTGCGTTGGGCTCTCCCTCCCCCTGCACATTTGTTCCAACAGCTCTCGGAGGAGCCCGGGCACCACTGGTGCCTGGGGATGGGGAAGAGAGGAGAGAGCCGGGCGAGTATGCAAACACGGCTCTCTGCTCCGCAGCACGTACAGCCGGGGGCTTTGTCACCGTGACAAAGTGCGTCCCAGCCTGCTTGTTTTCCTTTCTGGGTATTACCCTACACATCCTTTCCATAAAGGCGTCACCAAATTTGACGGTGGAGCCGGATTTATTCTAGACGGAGGGTGATTTCTGGTTGATTAGTGTCTGTCCACTAGCTAGGGTGTTTATTTTGTGCAAAAGTGGTAGACGATCATAAAAGCTACTGTAAGATCTAAAACTGCCATAAAAAAAGAAAAGAAAAGAAAAAAGAAAAAGAAAGAAAGAGAAAAGGGGCAAGAAGGTGTTTCTCCGTTTCGTTTCTCTATGCCACCGCAGCACAGGGTTGGAGCGTTTTTGCTTGCGCGAGGAGCGCACCTTGCACGGCCCATTGCGATCGCGCCTGCGCCCCGAGACCTCGCGCTGCAGAGCCTCCCATGGCTGCTGCCCCCCGGGAACACGGACACCCCGGGCGAGAGGGGAGGCAGCCCCGGGCAGAGGTGCGGAGCGTGGGGCGGCCGGCGGCGCAGGGCCCACAGCTCCCACACAATGGAGGCTTCTCCGCGCTGGGATCCGGAGCGGCCTCATGAATCAAGCCCAACACCCAGTGACAGGCTGGAAACGCCATTAATATGCATGTGCGGCAGCCCGTCGGCAGCCCCCCGCCTCGCGCGCCGCTCACCTGCCCGTCTCACCCCTGGCAGGCGGCGGCGGAACAAAGGCCGGCGGCGCGGGAGCCCGCGGCCCCGCTCGCAGCGAGGCGGCCGCCGCCGGCCGCGAACAAAGCCCGCGCGCGGGCCCGGCGGGCGCGAGGAGGGCTCCCTCCCGCCCCATTGTGCGCAGGGAGCCCTTTGTGCCGCGCGCAGGAGCACGGGGGAAGCGGAGCCGCCGCTTTGTGAGGGGAAGGCCTCGCGCGCGCCCACCACCCTTCCTCTGCCACGGCCCGAGCCGTGCGTGTCCCTGCAGCGCAGGGGCTCCCCGCTGGGTGCACGGCCTGGCGCATCCCTGCGCTCATCTCCGGACACCTCGTGCCTGGCCCCACGCTGGGAGCTGAGGCGGCTGCAGAGCCCCGTGCAGCCTGGGGGTGGTTTTTCTGCACCAGCAGCCCCACTCCCAGGCCTCTCCAGCTCCCACCAGCAGTTTGTCCCTGCAGCGACCTTGCCAGGTGAGGGCCGATGGCCTTGTCCTGCCGAGGAGAGAGGCGGCTGCCCTCACCCTGCCAAGGGGAGCGCAGGGTTGGGGACCAGCTGGTCAGGCACGTGTGGTAACAGAGTGGCTGCTGCGAGAGAGGCGGTGGAGTCTCCTTCTCTGGAGATCTTCCAAACCCACCTGGATGCCACCCTGCGCCACCTCCTCTAGGTGTCCCTGACTGAGCAGGGTGATTGGACTAGATGATCTCTAGAGGTCCCTTCCAACCTCAACCCTTCTGTGATTATGTGTGCTGAGCGCCCCACGTACCCCCAGCATCGCTCCTGCTCCGGGAGCCAGCATGGAAACCCCTGCCAAGCCGGCACTGCCTTGTCTGTCACTCATGCAGCCTCCCGCACGAGTCACATCTGTGTCTGCAGCATTACATGCCCCCCCAGCCCCCTATGATTTGCCCAAGCCTACAGCAGAGCTGGTGACAGGACCCAGATTTGCTGTCTCCGGGCAGAGCAGTAATTGCAAAGCCGCCCTGGGAGCTCAGCCCCAGCTGCGACGCGCCAGGCGGCTCCCCGGCCACCGCGAACTTATTTCAGAGGGAGGATGAAGGGAGAGGAAGGACAGTCCCTGCATGCAGAGCGCACGGTCACCCCGCGACGCCCAGGCCCCAGGGGGGCATGAAGGGTGCTCCTCGGTGCGCACGTGGCACAGGCAGCAACACCAGGACATGGCATCTGTGCCACCACGCGGGGTGCACCCTGTGCACCACAGCACACCCTGCCCAGGGCTCCCTGAGGCGAGCGATGCCAGGGAGATGCCGCTGCCCGAAGCTCAGCTTCTCCCCCTTTCTTTATATTAGTGGTATTTAAATAAAATCTAAACAACTGGCATAAAAGCTCCTGTGGTCACCAAGTAAGGAGGTCTCCAAACAAACTTTGTTCAGAAATAATTTTTCGCAGAGGAAAACAACAACTTTAAAAGTTCTACTCTGAAAAAAAAACAAAGGCAGGACGAGAAGCCTGGATAGCAAAGCAGCATTACTGCCTCGATTTGTGTTTTGCTTTTCAGTGAAACTTCAGCAGAGCCTTTCCCCGCGCATTATAACCCCACGTTATAACCACGGCCGCCACCAAGCTGAGCAAACAGGAGCTTCCCAACACCACCAGCCGCAGCGGCAGCAGCAACACGGCCGCTCCCAGAGGCCTGGACGAAGCAGGGGGCTGGCGACGCAGCACGTAGTGAGCCAGGAGATGGGGAAGGACCCTGACACTCACGGTGGCTGAGCCGGCTTCTCGCCTCGGCGCCCGTCCTCAACGCTCCGGGAGCCGCAGCCGCCCTGAGAGCAGCTCCGGCGCCGCAGGCTCTGCCGGAACGCAGCGAAGCAGCGTCACACCGGGATGCTGCACTGCAGGGTGCATCCTGCTGAAAGCAGGGAACCTTCCTGACACTTGTCTTCAGGTCCTGCAAAGCCCTCGGGTCCACAGGAACATTTGCACGATCAAAGTTTGGCACGCGATTAGTGGCACTTCTGGAGCAATATCTTAATCCCAGTTCGACACATGGGTTTTCTAGGAACAAAAGTGACATCTGAAGCAAGTATCCCCCCATCCCATCTGCCCAGATGCCTTCCCGGCACAGCTCAGTGTGAGCGACACAAGATGCTCTCCTTGTTTCTTTACCATGCCGCTGCTGCAGCCATTCCCATCGGGATGCAGAGCTTGCTGGATCCCTCCTTCTCTTCTCCCACGGAACAGCTTCACACCTGAAACAGGCCACAGCTCAGCAGGGGCAATGCAGACTACTGGTATATGCACATTCTCCTCCCTGTATCTGACACCAGGGACTACGAAGGAAAACAAGCCTAGGACAGTGTTGCCTCCAGCCTGGGCCAAGAACCTGTGGGAGTTCTCATTAACCACAGCAAAGAGCAAGACCAGAGCCCAACTTCTGATCAAAACCAGGAGAGAAGCGGGATTCAAAAGGTATCACTAGGCAGGACAACACGGGAAAGAAAGAAAATCAAAGCAAAAGAGCTACTGAGTGGATCTCATGGTTTGAAGCCTGCCTAGCTTGGGACTGGGACTATTGACCCCAACATGCAGCCTCTGTAAGGACCCAGTTTCCTGGCCAGAGGGGCCACACGGCAGTTCCAACGATCCACGTACCTCTGCTGATCAGGCACAGCTCTCCTGCGGGCCGGCGCGCGGCAGCCAGCGCTGCTCTCCCTGCGCCGCGCCGGCACAGGACGAGGCAAGGGCACCGACCAGAGCAGCGGGGCCCTGCCGGGCGTGCGGGCTCGCTCAGCCAAAGGTGCTGCTGTCACGAGAGCCAACAGTTACCTTGCTTAAAGCACTTTTATCTGCATGCTTTAAAACGCATAATTTCTGTATTTATTCTTTATAAATAACTGCACGCCCTGAAGGTCAGTTAAGGGCATACAAGCAATGTTAGCTGCGATATTCTGCATTTTTGAGCGTTTTATTGGAAAAATCAGTGGTTTATCATCATTTTGGACATCAGCTGATTACATTGACCCTCAAAGGGGCACTGTTTTAGCCCTATTTGAAGTTAGATGATAACAGCCATTAGGGTGGTATCAGTGCCTATTTCCAAACCTGCAAGGACATACGAATGGCTTCTTAACCAAGTGACGGGTCTGAGGGAATAACGTTCAGAGCTGCATTCCTTACGTGTGTTATTAATGGGGTCATCTAAAAGTGATGCACTTCCAGTTGCACTTCCCTTCTGGTGGGTCCGAGCTCTCCTCCTCTCTCACATTCACAGCAGCAAACGCAATTCAGAGCGAGGAACTAACTCCCACTCCTGCAGCCGCTGCCTGGAAGAGATGATGCCTTCTGGCCATTACATTAATGACGTTACTTTGGTCTCCCTACAGAGATGTACTAAGGAGGCCTTTGCTTCTTGGTAGCTTAGCAGTAGGGAAGGAGCAGCTTTACCACAAAGAGGAACTTAGTCTCTGAGAAATAGGCAAAGAGGATGCTGCTAAACATTTCAGGAAACACTGAGGAAAAGATGGGGGCACCAAGAGGCTTTGAAAGCTTTGATTTAGCCAAGATAAAGAACCGCCTGTTCTACTGAAGAAAAAATAGCCCATAAGGAATCTATCCCCAGGTGAGATTTCTCCTGCAGTGTTTAATACTGTGAAAGGCGTGAGGAGAGGAAACACACCTTTGGCTGGATTAATCTGCAAGGTAACGGAGATTTTTTCCCAGATTTTTCCCAACTAGATTCTTTTTTGTGGTGATAAGGCCTGTTTGAAACCCTCCTGCTTGGCGGAGGAGGGCCCGGCAGTCCCTGGGCCCGGAGTGCAGATGCCCTCCAGCCCAGAGAGAGCCCCTGGCGCCGCCAAAGCGGCTGCTTCACAGGAGAAGTTGGACACGTTGGGTTCCCTTCTCCGTCAGGCTGCTTACACTTTGGGTTTGTTGTTAACACCTTCTTACTTTAATTAATAGAGTCCTCCTTAAAACGGAGCATGCTGCCCCTTCAGTTAACACACGTCTACTGAAACCTCCAGCAAGCTTTTAAGGCAGCCCGAACTCAGCAGTTCTTCAAGGATGATAAAAACCTTTTAAATAAAGCACGGGAGACTGAAGGCGCTCGCAGCAAATTTGGGGAGAGCGATTAACACCCAGTGGTAGCACTTCAGTCCAGAACAACCCCGAGAAACTGAGCACTGGGCCAGCAGCTGAGAGGCCACGGTAGGGCATAAATCAACACCAGGGAGGCTGCAGCTGGAATAGCATTGGGAGAGCAGGCTGCAGAAATATCCCAAGCACCGGAAGCGGAGCAGAGTTAGGAGATCCTGGAAAAATCTGCTTATTGGGATTATTTGCAGAAGGGACAAAAAACAACTCAGAAGTCATAATTTCCTCCCAGTTCCTTTATCTCTATAAATAGCCCTGTTCTGCTTCAGCATCACCACATTCAGGATATGCATTTGAAAAAGCAAGGTTCTCTAAAAAAAGCAAAAGAAATAGGGAAGAAAAAGGGTTTTTTTAGGAAGAAGACTTGAAAAAGGCAATAAAATTCTGTACTCTTCAATTGCAAGGCAGAGAAGCCTCCCAGCTAGTAGCCTCCCTCCAAGATAGAAGAAAAGGACAGAAGAGAAGAGAAAAAAAAAAGTAATTCCTGACAAAAAGTAATTCCCTTCTGCCCTCCTGCAACCCAAGAATGTGGTAACAAGATTAATTTGAGATAGCAACAGCCTAACGGCTGGTTTTGATGGGGTAAAGTGGATAAGATCAGATAGAAAAAAACATGGTTGCAATGACCTCGCCTTTAAATCCTTTATCCCTTTCAAAAAAATGCTGGTCTAAACACAGTAACACGGTAAAGCCTTACTGAAATACAGGAGACTAAAGTCAGCAGCGTATCCAGCCTTTGCTCGTGACTGGAGCAGGGAATTTGCTGCTTTTTCACCTCCAAACTGAGAGGAGCAGGAGCTGAAGGGTGTCCCCTGTGCGGGGGGGATTATGGCTGGGAATAACCAGAGCCCGTCGCCTCGAGGAGCAGACACCTCGCAGGGGATGGGAGCGCCACGGTGACTGACCACGAGGGGCAAAGCGCAGCCCTCTCTGCACGGAGGGGCCCCGTCTGCACGGAGGGGCCCCGTCTGCACGGAGGGACCCCGTCTGCACGGAGGGGCCCTGTCTGCACGGAGGGACCCCGTCTGCACGGAGGGGCCCCGTCTGCACGGAGGGGCACGCTGCTCTGCGCCCCGGCTGCCGGGCGCCGTCTGCAGCAGGAGCCCGGCCAGGCGGGAACCGGGGCGGCCCAGAGCAGCCGCTGCCCCGGCAGCCGGAGCTCTCAAAGGAATCAAACACTGGCACCACCCGAGGTGCAGCCCGGGCACGGGCCTGCCGCCTTGTCAGCACATACAGGTGCTGCGTCACGCGGGGGGCTGCAAGCTCAGGGGCCCATCTGCAACATCAGCGCTCGGTCACGGCTATCGAGTGCAACCGCTGCGCCAGCGCCGCCGGCAAACGTTTGGCTTGGCCAGAGCGAGAGGCAACAATGTTCCCGTTCCGGCATGCCCGGGCCCTGTCCTCGTGCAAGGGGAATTGCCTTCCGTCCCACAGTCCGGGCACTTTGGTGTCCAGCATAACCTTAGCTGCCTGACCGCTGCTACTGGAGCTTTATCCTCCCCTCTCCTCACTCCCCTCCAAGCCCTACTTGAGCCTCCAGCAGAGGACAATATTTTCTCTACGGATCATCGGCACTTCTCTCTATGACCTCCCAGGCATGGAAGGTGATGGATAGCAGGATACCTAAACTTAATCCCTACCTGTTATCTGATGTTCCTTGTCACATTAACTTCTTTTTTACAGCCTGAGAGGGAGTGACTCATAGCAGATGTTAGTCTCCATCTGCAGCCTGGGATTATGACCTGAAGCATATTATTTTTTTTATGAGCAAATTATCACTGAGATTGCAACGCACTGTTAGCATTTTAAAAATCTAAGTGTTTAGTATTTTTCCTTCTTTCTGTGTTGCAGTCCATGGTTCCAGTAAATCAGGTGACTTGCTGTAGCAGAGGGCTGATCCGATCTGTGGGAATCAGGAAAGGAATAGGAGAAGAGACCAGATTTAACCTGAGCCAGAAGATCTGGGCTCCCAACACCCTGGCAGTGGTCAGCCGTAAGCATTCCCAAGGGAGAGACAGGACACTGGTGAGCCGAGTTATTTCTGATATGATGCCAGTGATGCCACGTTCTGTGGCTTTGCTAGAAAACTTAATTCTACCCAGAAAGCACCTCTCTACATCACCATGCTACTACATATTATCAAAATACTATTAAAAAAATCTGTCCTGTAACTGGATTACTCTCCTGCAGTGAAATGGGACTGGGACCCATAACTCATCTCTTCTTTCCACTCACCTTGCATATTTGGATGCTAAACTCCTTAGGGCAGATGCTCTCCTACACCCTCATGTACATGTCTAACACCTTGCAGAGCAGCCACCATGTTCCCAAAGGGCTTGAGGCAGAAAAGTCAAGTAATTTGTGATATTCCTAGGACACGGATTGGATCAGGACGTGCAGGGTTGTTCACCAACCGCAGATAATTTGGGTTGTTCAGCAACTGCAGATAACTTTATTGCCGTTTTATTGCTAACTATACTTGCCTGTTGCTAGGAACTGGTTGTTCCCCCTGCCTGCTCGATTGCTGCTTGGTCAGAGGAGCCATCAGGGTAAACTCTCTGCCCCTGACAGCTAGAAGAAGAGCAGCACGGGCGGCCTGGCACTGTTTAAAGGAAGGCCAGGAAGAGCTGCAGGGAAAATGGCCAGAGGGATAAGCCCTAGAGTTTCCTTCACTGGTTCACACAAGACCAGGAGCTGATAGAGTTATTTTGTCTCCCTTGGAAACTTCCACAGTCCCCGTCCTTCCTTTGCTATTTCTAAACCAGATGAAACTAGCAGGTCTTTGAAGTCCTGCAGACGTCTTGCCTACAGAGGCAAGGAGCAATACAAGTTGTTGCCTGGTTTTCATATCGCAGGATGCCTGTGGCCTGGCCTTGGCAACTACTCCTGCGTTCAGCCAAGAAGATTTACCTGCTGCAAAGAGCTAGGGGAGATGCAGGTGTGGGTGTCATCCTCGCCAGGTCCTGCCTCCTCAGGGGGCACCAGGAGTACGAGGCCGTGCACACAGACAGCTCTGAAATGTCCAAGTGCCACTGGATGGATAGCGAAGTGGATCCTGGACCACCTGCACCACCTGCATTTCAGTATTTCGGGTTACGAGAGGGAAGGGAGCGAGCCAGGCCAGCAGGGCACAAGGCTCCCAGGAGAGCATGGCCCATGTGCGGGGCTCTCAGCCAGGGCCCGCGGCAAAACACCATCGTCCCTGCATCTCCTGGGCGTTGCTGAGCACCGCAGTGATGCTAAAAGCAGGACAAATGTCCGCTCTTGGGAAGCCGAGGCCAAGGCACCGCTGCCGATAGCAGCAACAGACGCTCTGCCATAAACTTCCACCCTGGCAACACGTAGAGAGAAATGTCCAGGCAGGTTACAGCAAACGAAGCAGCATAAGTGAACAGCTAACTGTGCTGAGGCAGGGCAGGTCGGACTGTTGACATTAGACTACACAAGTTGCCCCAATAAAACTGAGATGAGACGATAAGCAGGAAGCAGTAACAGAGAGAGAACATAAATACACAGCCTGGGCGCTCGCCGTAATCAGTATATGGCTCAACATGACAACAGCCCTAACACTAAGGGCTCTACCATTACGCCCAGCTGCAACATTAAGCCTAACGTGAGGGATGACAGAGTGTCCCGCTGCCCTGCAAGCAGCTCACCTCACAGCAGAGGCTTTCACTGTGAGTAACAGGAGAAAAAAAAAGGAAAAGTTCCAGACTGATGAGAAATAAACAACGTCCATAAAAAGTACAAGACATACTTTTAAGTCTGCTTGGAGCATTAGAGAAGCTTTCAAAAGAAAGGAGAATCCAGTATAAAAAAAGAAAAAAAAAGTTGCTATTCTCTCTTCTCTTTTTTCTTTCTTTTCAACAATCCCTGCTGCACACAGGAGAAGGCCTGGTCTGCATCGCGATTTCCAGACACAAATATTGGTTTTGTCCTCCTGAAATGCAGTGTGGGGCTGGCAACCCTTTCACTAATGAAGCACCAGAGAAGCTGTGCAACCAGACTTAACACTGGCCAGCCTCAGTGCCAGAAAGCCTCGTGGAAAATCATGGAGTGTCACATGTGCCTTGGGATCTCTCGGACATGCTAGGCTTTATGCTTGGCAAGATCTACGAGTGCCAAGTCTGGAAGCGAGAGTTATCAGCATGTACTCAGCATATACTCAGCAGGTACTAGATGCTTGCTGCTTGGACTGAACTTGAGGACTTGACGGAAGGCTGTACGTCTCAGAAAGCCAGTTAGGCTCCTACAAAAGACCTCCAGGAAGGCAAAAATCACCCCACTTCGTAGGAAACTGTTTAATGGCTGTCAATGCCGAAAATACGAGTTATGGTTCCAATTCAATGTTTTCCTCATTTTGCATTGCAACCACCAAGTCTTGTGCATAGTCCTGGGAGGCAGGAGAACTGCCTTCTGCAAGATAACTTTCCTCTTGGTCAAGAAGTCATAGAATCATAGAATCATAGAATCATAGAATCATAGAATGCTTAGGGTTGGAAGGGACCTCTAGAGATCATCTAGTCCAACCCCCCTGCATACGCAGGGACACCTAAAGCACGTGGCACAGGACTGCATCCAAGCGGGTTTTGAAGATCTCCAGAGAAGGAGACTCCACAACCTCTCTGGGCAGCCTGTTCCAGTGCTCTGTCACCCTCACTGTTAAGAAATTTTTCCTTAAGTTCCTATGGAATTTTTGATGTTTCAGTTTCCGGCCATTTCCTCTAGTCCTATCAGTGGCCACCACTGAAAAGAGACCATCATCGTCCTCTGCACTCCCTCCCTTGAGGTATTTATATACACTGATTAGATCCCCTCTCAGCCTTCTCTTCTCCAGGCTGAACAGGCCCAGCTCACTCAGCCTCTCCTCATAGGGCAGATGTTCCAGGCCCCTGATCATCCTTGTAGCCCTGCGCTGGACTCTCTCCAGCAGCTCCACATCCCTCTTATACTGTGGAGCCCAGAACTGGACACAGTACTCCAGATGCGGCCTCACCAGGGCTGAGTAGAGGGGCAGGATCACCTCCCTCGACCTGCTAGAGATGCTCTTCTTAATGCAGCCCAGGATCCCATTGGCCTTCTTGGCCACGAGGGCACACTGCTGCCTCATGGTCAACTTGTCGTCCACCATGACACCCAGGTCTTTCTCCGCAGAGCTGCTCTCCACAAGCTCGGTCCCCAGCCTGTACTGGTGTCTGGGGTTATTCCTCCCCAGGTGCAGGACCTTGCACTTGGCCTTGTTGAATTGCATGAGGTTTTTCACCGCCCAGTTGTCCAGTCTGTCCAGGTCCCTCTGGATGGCAGCACAGCCCTCTGGGGTATCGGCTACTCCTCCCAGTTTGGTATCATCAGCAAACTTGCTGAGGGAGCACTCTGTGCCTTCATCCAGGTCATTGATGAATAAATTGAACAGGACTGGACCAAGGACTGACCCCTGGGGGACCCCACTAGCCACAGGCCTCCAACTAGACTCTGCACCGCTGATCACCACTCTCTGGGCCCTGCCATCCAGCCAGTTCCTAATCCATCTCACTGTCCACTCATCTATCCCACACTTCCGGAGCTTGCCCAGGAGGATGTTGTGAGGGACGGTGTCAAAAGCCTTGGTGAAGTCGAGATAGATGACATCCACCGCTCTCCCCTCGTCTATCCAGCCAGTCATTTCATCATAGAAGGCTATCAGGTTAGTCAGGCAAGATTTTCCCTTGGTGAATCCATGCTGACTACTCTTGAGCACCTTCTTGTCCTCCATGTGCCTGGAGACAACAGCCAGTATGAGCCGTTCCATCACTTTTCCGGGGGTCCTTCATCACCCAATCCATTTACCCTTGCCATGGAGCAGACATGCATATTAGGACAAAAAAAGTGAAAAATAAAAGACACTACAGTCAATTAAAACTGCAGGGAAAAGACAAGCAGGGCAGGATGTCATTACCAGAGCTGGAATTTGGCCTGGGTGCCATGGAGATGAAACATGCCAGATGGTTAAGGTGTACACGGGAAGCACACGCACAGCACCTGACTATAGATTTAAGACCAATTAATACAACAAAAGAGAAAACTTGACAAGGAAGCTGGAGACTTTACAAAATGAATAACTGAACCACGAAAAGGGGAGTCTTGCTGATCTAAATAAAAAAAAAGGGGGGGGGGGAAGGATACTGTACAATACCTACAGAGCAATGAATACACTGAAGTTGGAACAGATGGAGACTGAAACAAACCCCGTGTATATTAGTTAGCTAACAAACGAAGAATCAAAACAGGGAAAAAGCTTCCCCACAATTCAGGGAGAAAACAATAGACTCCATTTCTGCAACACCCTCTCTCCAAGGTGCTCAATCCCCATACAGTTTAATTTAGGGCTTACAATCTGCAGCACTCTTGGATACAAAATCCTTACAAATGGCCAAGCAAACATATGCTTTTAAATAATACACCGAGGGTCTCTAATTAGAAGGCCTTGTGCGCAATGTTAGAGAGCTGGAAAGCTTCCCCAGCAGCCGCTCACAGTGAAAGGGGCTGTGGACACGCAGCCTGCATGGCCGTGGTCAGCACGGCGGGCACACGTACCCTGAGCCGGGTCAAAAACCCTCGCAGGGAGGCCCCAGAGAGCCGGGCAAACAGCCCTAGGCACAGCCCAGATGAGGTCTTACCTCCAAATTAACCCAAGCCGTTCCTGGGATGGTAAACAAGGGCACCGCAATGGATGGGAACTGCCCTTCGGCGGCCACGGTCACGGACCGCTCAGTGGACACCCCGGCCCTGTGTACGACTCGCGGCGCTGCCTTTGAGGCACACGAGCAGCGCCTGTTTGCGCAGGCCGAGGCCCCAGTGCCGTAACACGGGGCAGCCCTGACACACAAGCGCTCCCGCTGAATCTGATCTGGTGGCTTGGGAATTGAAAGGCAGCTGGGTCAGAGATGAGGACACAAGGCGGAAGGCAGCCCGGGGCCGTGGTCACAGGAGCAGGGGGGGACAGTGTGTGGTGCAGTTAAGTGCAACAAAAAAGCCCCTCAACAGCACCGTGAGCGCCCAGGGCCGCAAGGGACACCAAGCTCTGGCTTCACAAGGAGTTTCTGCCACACTTAAAGAAAAAAATACCACTCCTGGAGGTTGCCCTCTTTCCTAGGCCGCTGCAGAGCCCGCTGGCAAGGGCCGCAGCAGCCGCGTTATCAGGCGGGACTAGCAGGGACCAGCGGGCAGCTTTCCCTCTGCGCCTGCAAAGACGGGCCCTGCTGGTCACTGTATCTGCTATGCAAAGCCGAAAGATAAACAAGGCCAGCTCTGCAGACGACATTTATCACCCACTTTAAAGCCTGGCGGCTTGCGGCTAAGCCCCCCGAGGGGCACCCTGCTCTGGCAATCTCAGCTTGGAAGCAACGAGCTTTTCAGAGAGAAGTCTGCCCTGACGCTGTCTGGCCAAAGCTTTACATCCTCCAGAGCCCTCTGAGGGCTTTTTCAGGCATTTGCGGTCCCCGACAAGCCTGCCCCGAAAGCCCTCGCTTTGGTTGTGCTCCTGGCTGACCCTGCAGCATAGGCCGAGGTTTGCAGCCCTGCTGATATCCTCGCACACCCGTGAGCCCAAGCCCCTGCATGAGGTGTAACCCCCGGGGTTAACCCCTGCTTTCCCACCAGTTTTTATCCCCATCTGATTGCTGCTGTGGCTTTAAGCAAGTCACATAACTTTTCCTCCTTGGTTTCCACACATGTGAGAGAGTAATATATTTACCTACCTTGAAGGGTGTTGAGAGGATTAGTTAATGTTTGCCAAGTGTTTTAAAGGATAAAATACTTGATATTAATTCCTAGCCACTGAAAAGACCGATAGGTACAGCTCCCATTACCTCCAGGGGAAGATTTTGGTACGAGTTGGGCTTTACTGCTTCTGAAAAGCTCAAGTAAGTTGATGTGATACTCATATTGCAGGAGAAAAAACACTTTAAAACCCTTCTCTATTGACTACCACAAGCCTTCGCGGGGACGTGCACCTGCACGGTTAAACATTAAAGCAGCCCAACGCCAGGCAGGTCTCGGGAGCTGTGCCGGCAGCGCCAGCTGGAGGGCTCCCTTTCCAGGCACCCGCGGCAGCGAGCAGCCGGCCTCCCCCGCGGGACGTTCACTCAGCGATGAACAGCAGCCGTTGCGTGAGGAGCGCCCTTCTGCGCGTGTTCATGGACATTACCTGGCTCTTAAAAGGCTCAAGCCAGCGCGAGTTTTCTTGTGTGGCTTCTTCGAGCTGTTTTTCAGATCAGCGCTGTGCAGCGCTTTGCCCATGGCAAAAATATCGGGGCACGAGCAAGCGCCCCTGTGTTCCCTCCAGGTAGCGCCTGGCCTCGTGCCCTCCAGCACCATCACATGGCTGTACCCCCTGCACCTCGCGGTATCTGGTAGAAACAAAGACACAGCAGTCCTGTGTGTGTGGAGCACCTGCCAGTCTTGGCACGCTTTGCTACTGAGGACACCCACCTAGGAAAAATAAGGTGCTGGGAACAGCTGGGTGCCCCTGTCCCTGTGGCGGGAGGGCTGTTAAAGCGCTGGGAGAGGCCGGTGGTGGCCAGAGGGGCCTCCAGGTCTGTCTCCACCAGATGGGAGGAGAGCGGCAGGGCCAAGCATGAAGCGGGGCAGCGCGGGGGTGATGCGGGGGCTCCATGGCTGCCAAGGGAGCTCTGGCCATCAGCAGAGGCACACGGCTGTGCGGGCAGGGACGGCGGCTTAAAATCAAATTAAGTCACTACCGAGCGGTTTTGAAAAGCCCAGGAAGCCCTTGGGAGTTTCTGTCACGCGACGCCTCGCGCTCCCAGCAGCTCCCGCCTTGCGCAACGCAGCGGGCGGCAGGTGAAGGCACAGAGCGGGCGGCTGAGCAAATGCAGAAATGCCTGACTAATTCCTAGCACCTCTCAGCCCCAGACTCATGTTGTTTGCGAGCACAAGGCTCACGCTGCTGGTTTCGTGCTTCCTTCTTACCCTCGCCAAAGGCTGAGTAAGCAGACAGTGTCAGACACGACTTTTATTAGTGGCAGAGCTTTGAGGCCACACCAAGTCACTGCGGTTAAGTGACTCCTCGGTTGCTTGCAGAGGATTATTTCTAAGAAGGCAGCACAGATGTGCAGGTAGTTTCCTCTGGGTGTAGTCCATTGACAATATTTCGGGTTGTTTCACCAGCTGCCCCCACCCTGTTATTCATCGTTCACCCGGTTTAATGACCGGGTCAAAACAACACACTCGACAGCTGCAGGAAGGACCCGTTCGTGGACTGAGGCCAAGGCCCGTGGAAACAGCCTCAAGTCGTAACCAAAGCCACTTTCAGTAAAATTAGTAGTACAGGCATTGAAGCGGGTTTTGTAATGAATACCCTCGAAAAGTAAACAACAAGAGGAACACGGGTAACCGGGAAGAGTGTCCAAGCTAAAAACACTGTGAACATTTCATACATTTATAAATGTGTATACAAACACAGAGACATCTGTCTTGGGGTGAGAAAGTAAAACTTCCTTGTGCACTGCGAATTGTCCTTCTTGAAAGACACTTAAAACTCTTTATTACGGATTCTTTTTTTAATTTTATTTTTTAAAATACAGCACATGTTGCAAATTGTATCATTTGTCCAGGAGGCTGGACTGCTTGTATTGCTTTTTTCCTAGTGCTCTAAAATTACACATTTTACTATATATATTTCCACATTTAACGAAGTTTACCTTGAATGAATAAACACTAAGAGTCTTAGCAGTGCTTGCAGCAGCAAAGTATGAAAGACTGTATTATTTTTAGTGAAGTTACAAAACCTACACTGAGTTAGGTACAAGTATGAACTTTTTTTTCCCCTCGCTTAAGTAATCAGCAGTAATTGGGGCATTATTTCTATAGACCTGTTCAAATCCAACTTTTCCTTCTAGTGCCAAAAGTTTAGGGCTCAAGCTAAAGGTGGCTTTTTCTTCTTGAAAAAGTTTTACTACATTTATTACTTGCTTCAGAGTCAAGGGCCCAGGCAGAGATCAAAGGCCGTGGGCACAGCGATGCCCCAAATTAAAACACTACCCAGGGCAGTGGTTAAGATATTAGACTGGGACTGGAACACCCAGATTCAGTTCCCAGCAGTGCTCCATCCTTTCAGGTGACTGCAGATGTGTCATTCGGCCTCCCGCTGACTCAGTTCCTCATTCACACAAAGGAAATAACACAACTTCTTTATTTCGCAGGAGTTTTGTGCAGATAAATATCTTTTCATTTGGTCTCATAACCCACTGCAGAACTGTTGCTAAAATGCAGATCAGTTACAGCCCAAAGAGATGACACAAAATAAAGAGGCTGGGAGGAAGCAACCAAATGCATATTACAAATGAAGGAAGCGATCTGATTTAAGAGCTGAACTCTGGTATCACCTCAGGATACCTTTAGAGCGAGTGAATTGGCTCTATTTACACCATGGAAAATTCCAAAGACAGAACCATTTCTTGTAAGAATTAGAGCTCACTTTGAAAATACAGTTTCTGTTCTGCCTCTATCAGACTTGATATGAAATGAAGCAGTGCAGAAAGCCCACGCTGATTTAACCGGATCGCTGGGTGAGGGTCCTGACCACGCTCCTGCTCCCCTATAGTTTTCTGATCCCTGCAAGGGCTGCACGCTGCCTTCACCCCATCGTGATGCATCGGCCACGCAGCTCCCATAGGAGCAGCTCCTGCAGGGAGTTATTCAGGCACCCGGGAAGGGAGTCAAAACCAAGCACCTCATCGCAGAAGTCGGATCCTCCATGCACTGCTGCAGCCTCCCTCTCTCAGAAAGCCAGGGCATGGCACCTGAGTCCTGGCATTCAAACTGCTGGGACACGCCAGACTTCCTGGGGAAAACAATGTCGTGTCTTAGCATGTCAGACGTGCGCATGACCCAGATTCTTCTCCCTCTCCTGCAAAGTACACGCAGGGTTAGGTCACACTCCTGGGGCTCGAGCAAGATAAGACAGCCGTGTCTGGCACCCAGGGCTGCACGGCAGCACGTCTTACCTGGGCCAACCTGCTTAACTGCTTTGTCCTTTGCATCACTCTCTAAAACAGACTGGTAACTACCAGAGAGGGACAGGCACAGCATAATGCGATTGAGACAAAAGACCTGACAGCCATTTCTGCACCATGACAATTGTGTTCCACCTGCTACATGGCAGACTACAACCTCCCTCAGCCCCAAAACGTCTTGGTCGGTGAACAAGGCAGTGTAGCAGGATTTCTCTTCTTCACAGAAGACAGAGCTGTGGAAGATACAGATTCCCATAGCAACAAAGGCGATAAAAAAAAAAAAAAAAGTGTCCTGAGGTGTGATTTGCTGTCCTGATACCCACCTTGCTGCAGATAAGGGCAAGCGCTAGCTCTGGAAGGAGCCATTTCTGTGGGATCTTTCTCAGGAAGTGCACGATGACAACTCAGCCACCTGCCTCCGTTTGCAACATCAAACAGGTCCAACTGGTAGAGAGCAATGCTGTTTTCTGTAGCAGAGGCCTTCTTCCCTGTCAGCCTCCTGGAGGCTTTCCTTGCACCCCTCAAAACCTTCCTAGAAAAAAGCCACATTGCCATCCACGAATCCACATACCCAGGCAGTAACACTGGGATGGTAGCCAGCAGAGCGCCATACTCAAGTTCTCAAATATCAGGGTTTTTTTGCTTTTTCTTTTCTTTCTCTCTCTCTCTCTTTTTTTTTTTTTTTTTAAATACATGGTGATCTACCTTAAACTATGTTGAAAGCTCCCTACAGAGCACACATTTCTGCTCTGGTAGCGCGTGCTACGTGCTATGCGATTGCATTGCCTTCTGACACTTTCATTTATCATACTTCTCCCCTCCCACCCCTGCCCCTTCGGTTCCCTAGGGGATGTTAGTGAATTTATGCAGGAACAAAGTCACCTTGAGCTTTAATCTACACCCTAGCAGAAGGAATAGTCTGACTGTCTGTCTGTCAGTAGTCACATCCACCCACCCTGCCATTGCATTACAATGCTCACTTTGTTAGCACAGAAAATACTGGCTCCTTTTCTGGGTATTGAGACCAGCCACCACAAAGGCAGGAGCAAAGATGATGGGCTAGGGACAGAACAGGGAGGAATCCAGCCCAGCACATTTGAGAATGAATGGATAACTCAAGGGAGGATGCAATGAAAGCACATGGAAAAAGGAGCGAGTCTGGCAAAACAGGACCTTATGATAAGACTCATGAATGAACTCCCTGCTCCCTGCCTGCCCCAGAGGTGAAGGAGCTGCCCCTACCCACACGCACGGGGCACCGCTCCCGCCCCGGCTCTCCTGGCGCCAGGGCAGCGGCACGAGGCGCAGCCGCCTGCTCCTGTCTGCCCTACCTGCTGCCAGGCCTGGGGTGAACCTGCCTCTGCCTGGGAAGAACAAAACGGTGCCATTCCCAGGAGGAGGCAGCCGTTACAGCAGAGCACAATACGCTGAAGTTAAGGGATAGCGGAGCAAGCCCCGGTGAAATTGCCTCTCTGACACTGCCGTCCTCCTGGCTGAGCAGCCTTGTCTCCATCAGCCGAGGCTGCAGGTGAACACTGGGCCTTGTCAGCCCAGTGTTGCTATTCTTCCCCTGCAATCAAGAGCAGACTTGAATGAGATCAGAAAGAGTTTTTGGAAACAGGTCCTGCCTGACAAACTGGAAAAAGAGTGGGATTTACACCTCTGGGTGTAGGTTCTCTCTGAGCTGGTCTTGGAATTTAAGACTCTTGGAATTTAAGAATCAACCCATCCTGAATCCCCCAAGCTTTGCTAATTTATAACAAAAGGAAAGAAGTTATAAGTAGTATATCTAAGTAATTTTATTCTCATCTGCTGTCATCACACTTAGACACCTTGGATTGCATCCCGTAGCCCGCAAGGATAACAGGCATTGCCATACGAACTTCCTACGCCCTCCCTGACAGCCAACAACACACAGACTCACCGATTCACCTGCTGTGGCATTACGTGCAATTTGGTGAATTTTATACTCTTCAGAACCAAGAGAGCTTGTCCACAAACAGTTTAACTGAGCTACTGAAATCTCAGAATTTTCTTTGCCTTACAGATATCTTAGGCCAAAAAAAGTTCACAGAGTCCAATATCTGCAGTGTGCTCCAGGAGTACTTTCCTATTTCCAAGTTTATGTTTGCTTTCATAGACACCTGCACGCCCTTGCATAGGTGGTCAGAGTAGACCCCCAACCTCCTGAGATGCAGGAGGAGCACCCAAACATGTACGTATCAAAAGAAGCACCAACACAGGAGAACCAAAGAAAGCACTCTCAGAGCTTTCCCATATTCTTCTATTTTGTATTCCTTTTAAGTACCCATTCAAGCAATATTCACTTAGGAGAGGCTTCCGTGAGCACACGCATATTCTTCTCTCCCAGCACCCAACCCCACAAAATTCTATAAGAAGGTTGTACTCGCAGCTGTAGGAGAATTGGAAGCTGTTTATAGAAAGGATTAGATGAAGTTTGACAAAGATACAGGAAGGTGGACATGTCTCAGAAGACTCTTGCGATATATGGCCCCAAACATGGCTGCAGGCTCTTTAATTATGCTTACCTAGAAGAGAAAGGAGGAGAAATTGCAGATAGGTGTAGTAATGCACTTTGGCTAATGCTGGATGGAAGGCAGAATTGCACAAGAGTGACCCAGCAGTGACAGGTTTGAAACATCCCAGAACAGCTGGTGCTTTTCTGGTAAGTTCTAGAGGACTGTCTCGTTACGCTGCGGAGAAAAAGGCAACCTCTAAACACGTGCTGCTGCTTTGCCTCCCAGCTCTCCACGGTTGCCCTGCACATGTGGCTCAAGCCCTGCTCTTTGCCGGTAGAGGAGGCTGGTGGCTGCAGCAGGCAGAGTGATGTGCCCTTCTTCTCCAGACCTCGGCGAGGAGCACGGCCCAGCAGTGCTGCTCGAAAGGCCGTACCTTCCTGCGGTTCTGTGGAGCTACAGCGCATCTTTTCGTTCATAACTCATTGACCAGGCAGGGCATCGTATCCTGGGTTACAGTCGAACACCCAGAAATCACTTCTAAATCATTTTTCCAAATGTAGGTACTTACTATACTTCTGCTTGCCCAAACTTTGGCTTCTGGAGGTCAGTCGCAGCAGTGGTGATGGGGTAGTGCTGGTACCAGCATTTTCAAATGGATTTTAAAATAAGCCCAAGTTTTCTTAAGAGTACCCAGAGGGTGGCAAGCTCTTTCCTCTTCACTTTCCCCCCACCATGAGCAGAGTTAAAGAGGGAGAAGAAAAAGGTGAAAGAGAATAAAAAACATGAATCACTACTTTCCTTAAGAAATAGGCATCATAGCACTGCCAAACGACTTGGAGTTGTGGAAGCAGAACAAGGACACATGGGGGTTTCTCCAAAAAGGCAGGATTCGTGCTCTGCTCCGAGTTCACTGGAAACTATAACACACAGGCACAACTGTAACGGTCCCCACAGTGCCCATCTGGGAGCAGAGCTGGGGCTGGGAGCAGATTCGTGCTCAGAGAAACAAGCCCAGAAGAGGAGGCGCAGCAGGGTCACGTTCACCTCCAAGGGAAGAAAACCTGGCCTCTACCTGCAGGTAAATAAATCAATAAAATCACATGTGGGTTCAGGCTCCTTCATTTAAGTGTGTGAATGACATCATTGCGAGCCCCTCTGCCAGGGGAATCTCGCAAAGCTGCTTCGGAGATGGATTGGGAAGAGAGCCAACCCACAGCGAGGGGGAACAGGCTCCTGCCATGCGCAGGATCAGAGTTTGGCATGGGCAGGAGCTCGGGAGGAGGCAGATGACACCACATGGGGCAGCCGCCACGCAGGGCTCGGGTCTTCACAGCAGCTCTGTCTGCACTGAGGAAGAAGAGGGGCAGGCTCAGCAGAACCGCGCTAAGCAGATGGAATCAGGCCCACAAAAGAGTCATCCCGAATCAAGTCAAAGTAAGTTTATTCATGTGAGACCGATTTAGACATTATCAAATTTAAAACCTTTCCCCAACAAAGCACCTTGAGAAGACAGACAGGCCCAGAAAGGTCAAGGAGAAAAGCCCTGCAGACAGGAAGGCCTAGAGCTGGCGGTGAGCAGCCTCAGGGCGCCGCTGCCAGGCGGCTTGTGCTTGTGCTCCCAACACACGGAGCGGAGCCCGCAGGAGGGACGGGGGCTCCGCAGGAGGGACGCGGCTCTTCACAGGACACCGTTTGTCCTGGGGCCGCCTCTCCTCCTCGCCACCTTTCAGTAGCAGCTTATCTAGCACCCGAGCCACAGCCACAAAGCTCATCCACGCTGGAATTTGAAACCACAGAGTCTCAGGCCCCGGGGCTGGGCAAACAGTGCCACCATCAATCCCGGGACTAAATTTTGGGGAGTTTTGATTCTACTTGTATAGGGGCTTACTAATGAGTAGCTTAGGACATGAACACCACGCCCAGGGCATAATTCTGAGCACATGATGATAGATTCCCCATCCCTGGCTCCAATTATACTGGCAAAAATTGGAGCACGAATGAGAAGAGACAAGAACAGAATTCAGGTCCCTAATTGAGATTAATGGCATTGTTTTCCCAAGCACCGAGACCTTTTGCAGGTTAACAAAGAATGCAAGAATCACTTCCACTAAGACACACAGACTCTCCAAAAGTATAAAAATGGGATAACCGAGTTCCTCAGCAAGCAAAGCTGTAGGAAGAGCTGTTGTTGCAGAAGCAGCAATCACAAAGCAACCGCTCAAATGCAGAAAAAGCTGTAAGGCACTAATAATGATCCACTTATTACAATCATCACATGACTAAAAACTGACATTCATAAATTAAAAAAAAAAAAGCTGTACATTTTTAAAAGGCAATACTCCCTGTTAAAAAAAAAAAAAACTTTCAAATTTTCAGTTCCAAGAATTTCCCTGTCCTCCATTCCCATCCAGGCATCACTGATTAACTAGACTGAACATTTGATCAGAAATTCTGCCAGTTAGCAAACTCCTATTACAGTGAAACGCTTCAAGGCAAAGCAGAGAGCAATTTGTTGAGAGGCTACTCAGTGATCTCAGTAGTGTGACCAACAGATGAGATGCGGGAGGTGTCAGTCAGGCAGCCTTACTACAGAACTGGAAAACGCTGGGATACTATCATGCTATGTGCAATCACGTGTGTTCGTAACTGACTTGCCTCTATTTTTGTTTTCAAGGTGCAACTTGGTTTGAAAATCCAGCAGCTCAGGATCTCCCCGTGCAGCCATCAGCCCAGAAGCACAGGGGAGACAGCAGCACTTGCTTATTTACGCTGTCCCGAGGGTAGGATTCACTCCCAGTCTGGAAGTCCCCATCTAAGAGCTGCCAGGTCCCTTTAAGTCCCTTTAATTCAGCTTTTGATTCTTCTTTGCTGGAGATGGACAGTCTCCCAATGGGAATGGAATCGGTGAGCCCAGCTCCCTTCACAGGGTCACCCAACAGTCTATGTTTGGTCAGTATTGATCAGATTTTAAATAAGAAACTGCTATTAAAAGTATTTGTGTCCCATGCCCGGTCCCCAAAGCCATTCAAGGATCCTTTGGAGACAAAGGTCCTATTAAAGCATATTTTCAGGGATCACAGTAAAGTGTTATACAAATATTGCACACTATTTGTCTACTTAAATATTCTGAAACTGAAATCTCATGTCCCAGAGATTAGTAATATTATTATTATTATTAAAAAAACAATAATGCTAAAAACAAATATGGAGTTATCCTCTCCATAAGAAGCTCCTGGAATACAAGACAGTTATAAGCTAGGGATAGTAGAGGTCCATCTGTGCAGAGACTCAGCAACAGCATTTTTGAAATACCTGGACAGCACAAACGTCAAATAATCATTTTTGACCTTTCTAGACTACCCAAGAAATGCACTGTATGATTTTACCAGCACAAAGCACCAAATCTCCTTGCAAAGCAGCCTCTCCACTGTCAGTTTAAAACACCTGACCTTTGGCCAGGACAACCAGAAATAAATAAGAATGAGCATAGCAGTGAGACCCCCCCAGCAGAAGATCCTAGCGTGGTTGCCGACAGGGAAGGACCTGGCAGGCCTCTGCCAGGCCTGGGGATTGCCTAGCTTAGATCAGCAGCTCGATGCTGTGGATGATCTCAGGCCACATTGGGTATTGGGTATTTCAATGCTGAGCTCACAAAAACAGGTGAGTCAAGTCTTGTGGAGCTGTTTGCAGTGAGTCCAGGCCTGGAGGATGTGACAAACAAGTCTCCCAGAGTTTTCGTTAGTCTCTCAGCTGTCAGGTCTGTAGGACAGTCCGTGCAGTGGAAAGAAGAGTCACCCGGGCAGCACCCGCTCGCGCAGAAGCAGTCTCATCTCCCTCACTATTAATGGCGAAATGAACAGGATTGTCGAACTGGTCTGTGAAAAGAAGCAAACCCAGGACAATAAGCACAGAGCAAACAGCGCCACAACCAGCCTGTGCTCCCTGCTGTGTTCAAGGCCTCCACAGAAGACCTGGTAGGAGAGGAGATGACGACAGCCCTGCAGCTGGTAGCACTGAGCAGGAAGGAGAGCACCTAGGACTTCGACTTCCCCGATCTTCTTTTCCTAAAGAGGTTGTGCTCTTCACCTCCTCAGCGGCCTTGCTCCTGGCTGGCCCCACAGGTGACCACAGTGGCTTTTGCGCTTGCAGGCACAGATGCAAGGACGGCGGCGGGCACTTCCCGCAGACAACAGTGCACGATGTGCACAGCGTTCACCGCTGTGGCCCAGCTCAGGAGACCAGGGCCTGAACTGTCTCTTCTCCCACACAGAGGCCAACACATAAATTTTAAATTCAAATTCCTCATCATTCCTGTCATTAATCTCCAAGGGCTGATAAGCAAGCAGCTTAACTTCCCTGAAAATATTAGGAACTACGTACCATGGTGAAGAAAAGGGGGAAAAAAAATCCTGTCTTGGAAGTCAAATGCAATTAGCTTTAAGAACTGTATACAGGTATTTATAAACAAGTATTTTCAAACCCCTCTCTGCAATGAGCCCAGCTGCCATTGGGCAACATGACCTTAAAGGAGTCAAAAATGAACCTAGTTCATTTAGGCATCCTGAGGCAAAGGCACAGCTGAGATCACCTTGGGAAGGGCAGAGTTTGCAGCTGCTGTGGTAACACCTTGCCTACATAGGTCACAATTTTCAGGTTCCCACAAAAATCATGCTACTGCAGACTGAACTTTGACAAAAGAAAGACAAAGGAGATTTCTTACCATTAGAATAAAGAAATAGAAAACCCACATCCATCCCAGGTTCTCCTGGATCAGAGACACTAGATACTAAAAAGAGAGAGGAGAAAAAAAAATACCAAAATTAGAAAGATAAGCATGACTTTCAGACATCACTCATTTTCTAGAAGTTATGGGCTGTTAACACTCCATAAAAAGATGCTCACAAAACCCTCCAGCTGATCTTTTCCTGACACAATAGGTGACTCGGGACAGCAGCCTTTCTGTATAAAACCTACAGTCTCAGCAAAGCAGAGATACCATTCTAAAGCTTTACAGTAACTCAGCAGCATAAAGACAGAACTGAACTACAGTTTCAAAGGTGACAAATTGACTCTATTGAATAGAAGTTTTTTGTGCAGAACACTGAGACATAAGTGGATGTAAGTACTCTCTGAAGAGCTAAAAGCCCTAGAACAGCTTGTAAATCACACAGGATGCATTTTCAAGAGCTGTGTAACCACTAGCTACTTAACTCTTCACGTAGGCAAGATACTTGAGACTACAGTCTGTTTTGAACCACATCCCAGTTCAAAAAAGGCTACAAAAGAAAATGTATCCTTATTAGCAGATTTATATTCAGTTGCTGTACAAGGGCCTCTCCCTCACTACTGCCTGTATCAGAAATTCAGATCCTGTTTTGTGCTAACACATTCATTGTGCGTTTGCTGTTATTCATACACCCCCACAGTGACATCATGGCTGTCTCTTGAAATAAATGCAGTGTTAGAATAGGAAGGTCGGTGGAATTTTTCAGAATTAAAGGATCCAGTCTTGACGGTGACGTAAGTTTGAGTGGTATGTGTGGAGGAAGACAGAAACACAACATAATAAGAACACTGAGGGTAACAGTGCACTTCAAGATGTTCACAAGGCAGTTGCAATTTTCCATGTTTAATGGAACTAAGTGGCAACTTTGCTGTGAAAGATGGATAAAATATTTGTATTTAATGAGGCAATACACGACAAATAAAAAAATAAATAAATAAAAAAAAACACAAATCCCTTTTAAGAGCAGAAACTTCTGCTTTTTGTCTAAGTCCTTGTTATTTCACCAGCACTAGAGAGAGCCTGGGAGAGAACAGGCTCCAATCTTTCTACTAAATCCTCCTCTCCCCAAAGCACCACCGTGCTCTTCCACATAGTCATTCCTTGTATTTGAGAAATAAGGATGTCCAGCAGGCACCTTCCTATCAGCTTCCTTCCTACAGCTGCCTAGTCCTCACACCCCTGTGCACACTGTGAGGGCTATCAGCACACAAGGCACTACATTTACAAGGTGTAAGAGGCAGCCCTAGATAAAACAAAACAAAAAAAAAAAAAAAAAAAAAGGAATTGCAAATAAAAGCAAATTTTAAAATTACCTAGAAAACATCATAAAGTTTGCGGTATGTATGTCATTTTTGGCTGGATGGTAAACTTTCCTTTCAACAAAGGTTTTTGCTCTTACCTTTTCTTTGGAAAAACAAAATTCAAAATAATTTATTTTCTGCTCACCTGGCCCACTGCAGCACCGATACTACCAGTTCCATCCACAATTCCTGTGACTGTTGCCAGTGCCTCGCTGCTGCCTTTGACCAGATCCTGCCGACCCAGGTCGGCAGAAATTGCAGAACTGATCATGTTAGAAGGGCCTCCAATGAAAAACCCTGAAATGGCCAAGAACGCAGCCTTGATGCAAAACAAGTAGAGGGCTTCTCAACAGAGCATCTTAAAAACACAGATATTTCTATCACACAACTCTCGGTATCAGGATTTTACATACAGTGATCTTGGACTAATTGCGGGTAGAAGTTATCCCTTGCAGTTGAAGCACCCACTTCTATCTGAAATTATCCATCCTGTAGCACAGGCAGTGGCTGCAAACATGTGTCCATGCTCTACACAACTGATCACTGCTAGGTATTGCAGCATAAATCTATCTCCTTCATAACAAGATAGGGCAGAACTTTATAGTTCTCAGAACTTATTCTATACAGTCTACATTCTACACCTCCATCGGAAACTAGTTTTCCTAAAGCCACATCCCAAAAGTACCATAAATTGGACCTCCGCTTTTACTCCTGCAAAACCAGCAGAGACAGTGGCACATGCAAATGCATTTCCACCCCCTCATGCTGGTGCTACTGATTTTTTCGCAATCAACGTACATTTCCGCAGGGGCAAGGGTGGTATTTTATACGATACCTGTAATTGCCATGATCACAGCATTGATAGGTTTGCTGTTTGGAGAACCTGTGGGAGAAAGATCATAATGTTAACAAAACAAACTTCTTGAGAAAGCCATTTATTTATTTCAGATCAGAAAGCAGCATGCAAATACCTAGTTTCTGCCAGTGCATCTGCCCAGTTTCCTTTTGTACTAAGAACAGTAACTTCCACTTCATGGAAGCCTTGTACAAAAAGTTAAGTCTTCCTGCAAAAGCATTTAGAGACTGATGATCTACCAACTCCCTAACAGTATTTTACAGAACAAAAACATTTTTTCCAAACATTCATGCCCTGCCTCTCTGATAGATTTGCCTAGCTCTGGCTTCCCAACTTTTGTTATGCCTTTTTCTTGAGAAGGAAAAATCTCATGTTAAATGCAAACTTTAGAGAGACTGTGTATTTATTCTCCTTGAAAAAAAAAAAGAAAAAGTCCATCTGCCTAGTAAGAGAATCCTTTTCCTGTCTTTCTGAGGAAGTGAGAGATCCAAACTCCAATTCTCTCATCATAAAAGTATTTCTTTCAGCACTTGAATCATCTTTCCCAATTTTTCACCATCGTTTTTAAAATGGAGATGTTAGTTATTGGATTGCTACCTCCAAATTTTATCTAAACAATTCTGGGCAAGAGGATAAAAACACAATAACCAATCTCCTTATTCCTCTTTACAAAAAAAGAAAATAAACACACAGACACACTTCACTATCCAAATGTTCTGTCTGCATTTCCAGGAAAAACATCCTACTATACATAGGCAGTTGCTTCTCCCCTATAATTCTTCAGGACTTCTCAGAATTCATGTTTTTCCCAGTATCCCACTTTGAGTTATCACCTGAATTCCTTAATCCCAGCCACAACTTAGGTGAAGTTGCTTAGGTGAAGATAAAGCAAACTGTAGGCTGTAATGTATTCTTATCCTATTTTCACTCTGATGTGCATTAGGCTAAGAGCATAAAAATGGATAGAGATTTAATTATACAGTGCAGGAACTCTGTATTGCCCAAGTCTTCTGTATCTGGCCAGGCACTAGAGCATTTTGAATTAAGCACAAGACACCTGCAACTCTGGCTGTTCTGCTGTCAGCAGTGATTTTGTATTTGCTTCCAACTCACTGATGAAAGCAATGAGTTAGCACAAGGACTTTAAACTCTACTGAACACCACCAAACCTGACCCTTAATATTTAAGAATAATTCCCCACTAATTCCCTACCGACCTTACTTTGAGACCAGCTAAGGCAGCACGGGTCAGAAAGGCTTGTTCTACCACACATGTGTAGCTCTGGCACCGATTTCTACCGAGACCTCTGCTCTGCAGAGTGCTCTGCAGAAGGTGGTCTGCATTGCCACCCCATTTTTACTACCAACAGGGGAAGACAAAGTGCAGTGAAGTGACAGGTAAGGGAGTTAAAGCAGGTTAGGTGGTTCTGGTACCTCTGGAGAGCAGGGTACTACTGCACATGCAAACCCCTTGTGCCTACAATAGCTTCACAGTCACTGCTTCACAGAAACTAGATCTGTCTGCTCTTTTATTCAGTTTTCTTGCCAGGCTGCTTGCAAAAGACATCAGTCAACAAGAGCTCTATCTACTGCAAGAGAAGGGGAAACTCATACATTTCGCCACATACAGAAGCACAAGTGGCAAAGTCTAAAAGCTTCTGCTGCTTTGTAGTAGATAGAATCCTGCAGAGCTCTTTCCCCGAACTCTCTCTTCCCCACTACAGTTGGGATGGATCTGCTGCTTTTCCAGTTGCAGTTTTGATACAATGACAATGCCAGAAATTTCACGGGTCCTGGAGATGGACCAGTGCCATCACTCACCAACTTCACGGAAACCCAGCTACTCAGCTAATTCTCATTAGCCAGAGAACAGATTTCCTCCCCAATTCCTTGATTCCAAGCTCAGTAAAGTTCTAAGCAGTGTCACAGTTCAAACAAAATACACCAAAAGGTGCCAGAGTGATCCAGAAATAGTTTCAAGACCAGAGAGCCAAACGTAATCCAAACAGGCTGCATTCTGGTTCTCCCTAAATTATCAAGAGAGCTTCCCATCATTGTGCAGTAAAATACACTCACGGCTGTATCCAAAGAGAGAGCCTACAGCAAAGAGCAGGCTCATTGCAAGCACCGGCGCTCTCTTTTGCAGCACATCAGAAATCAAACCTTGGATGGTCCCACCTGCAAAAAATAAAACATCATCACACCCAGAAGGGTGACACATTGAACAAAACTGGGTCACTTCACTGAGTGTGGTGGCATCTTGCTTTCTCTATACTCTCTAATGTACATTTTCTCTACACTTCCGAAAATTAAGTCTCCTGCCCTTACTGGCAAAGAAACAGAGGCAAGAGCAACCTAGAAGGCCAAGACAGAACAAACTACTCATACTGTTTTCCCAGGCAATATTTTTCTTTTATTGCTATGCAACTGATCCATGATCCTGCCTTTCTTTTCATTCCCCTATAGGATCACCAGAGGGATCAAAACTCCCAGTTTGAGCAAGCTTAACACTGTGACTGATTTCTTTAATAGAAAGTGCCCAAAAAAGGAAGTTCTGCTTCCAAGGGAAAGCACATAGGGGTCTCATTCCTGCTGGCTCACCTGCTCAAGGTAGCTGTAGGGCTTGTAAGAAATGCACAAGCTGACAAAGATCAGCATGTGCATCACTGGCACCTCTGTAGAAACCACTGTGTTGGTGAGAACTGCAACATGAGTGAAAACCTAATACAGAAAAGGCCAGAGGGGCAGAAAAACTGACCCTGAACAGACTACAAGAAGGATATCAATTCTATGAAGACCAGCTGGACTGGGGAATAAAGTAAGAAACCAACACTGGGGAGTGGCAGCCCAGAGAGACGGTTTGTTCCTCACTACATTCTAGAGGAACAGGGGCAACAGTGCAGTTAGACTGGAGTTCACAACAGTAGTTGTGCCTGCTCTGGCAAGCAGAATGGACAGTACAGAACCACTAAATCCAAGTCGGGACTGCTCCCTCAAGGATACCTGTCAGAAAGGAAGTAGGAAGCACTGGGGCACGATTTTGTACATGACACTCTTCAGAAAAGTCCTAGCAACTAAAGAAAAAAAATGCCTGTCGGGAGTACCGTTCAAGAATAAGATAGGACCCTTTAAATCACACATAAACACTTTAGGGTGCTCACATGCTTGACATCTTAGAAAACATTCAAGCAGCCCCAGACATAACCAGCCCTTTTACATATTCAGTGAACAGTTAGCTAGATACCACGAGGCACGACTGCTCTGTGCTGCATTTGTCATCTTTCTTTTCAGAAACTGAAGAGGGCAGCTGCAGAAAGGTGTCATTCACTTGCTCACTCACCTATGATTCCTCCCACATCATACCAGATTGAGAGCTGATCAGCTTCAGCTTCTTTCCATCCAAAGTTGTTGCTGAGGTAGAAGGGCAGCCAAAAGAAGAAGGAGTAATTCACCAGCTTCAAGCAGGCATAGGCCAAAGAATACTGGAACAGAGAGTCAGACAGCAAGCAGTTAGCACTTGAGAACTGCAAGCTGCATTTCGGCTGCTTTCCACAGCGCTCTGGACCCAGATGAATCTTTCAGAGGAAAGTGCTTTTGCATTTCATACACTATGGCAACACTATGAAAGCTTAATGCTGATCAAAGGAAACCCAGGAGTAAGAAAACCATTGCCAGGAAAGTTATTTTCTTTTCACTGAACACACAGGGTTAAAATGCTGTCAGCATAACTTTGACAAGAACTAACATCTGGCTGCCTCTCCTTCCCCTCAGAAAAAAAAATTATTTCACCTAGTAAACAGAAGAGAGTCAACTGCATGACATGAAACAAGCTTGAGGTTTAGTCATCTGTGCATCAAGCTGAGAAAAGTTATGTGAAGCAGTTTCTCCGTGCTACCTTCTGCTGTTCAGAAGGCTCCTCTGGTTACAGCACCCGAAGAGAAATCTTTGTTCCTCCCGGCGAGGCAGCTATCTGGGGACACGAGATGAAAGGTTTGCCCAACCCCACGCACACGCCTGCCTGCCAGCAGCTGGGGCAGCCCCCTGCTCGTGCCTGCGGGGCTGCAGCTCCGCTTGGCTCGCAGGGGAGCACGGCCCTCGCAGCTCCCACACGCGCCGACGGCTCTGCCTGGGAGCGCGGGGCCGGCCGCGGCGCGCGCAGCTGGGGCAGGCACGCGATTCCAGCAGGGCCCTTGAGGAACACCAACCGGCAGGGGAGGGAGCCCGTGTTCGGGGAGGCAAATGAAGAGGGGGAAAAACAACACTCTTGGGACCACAGTTTTGGGGACTATACATATGCACTTGTCTTTGGAGTTTAAACGCAGACATTTTGAGATATTCAAAGTTCCAAAAGCATCTCTTATAAGTGTAGATTCTCCTAATAAATATACCAGTTTTAGCTGTACTCTTGATGCCTTTCCATTCTTAAAGGTCACAACGTAATCTTCACCACACACGCAAGGCAGTGTTATTCATTAGATTTCTGCTGGCTCTGGTAGGTAGAGCTGCGCTGTGCCAAGCTGTATTTATTGTAACACACTTAGAAACTGTCAGCCAGCTGTCAGACCAATTAAACACTGAATTTCCAGAGGCCCATGGGACATTTGTCTATACTAGAACTCTTTACCAGACCATTCATGAAGAAAAGGGGGGGAGAAACCACAGATGAATTTAAGTCAGCTAATATCTTTGTATCATTTTGACCAGGCTTTGGAGGTTCTCTCAGTATGTGGTTTCTCGCTCACTGATTTGGCATCAGATAATCTCACACATCCATGTCAGAGGTATTCACACAGCTGGGTAGCACAGAGAGCACGCCCTCAAAATCTCAAATAGCAAAACAGCAACATCAGTTGTTTGGTACCTCCTTATGTTTTGGCCAGTGAAGAAAAGTTACATACTAACTTAAGCAGCCTTCACCACTGCCAACATATTCCACCTATAGGGTCTTTGTGCCTCATCTCAGTCTTAGCACCACCAAAAATGAACCATATGAAGTGCCAAATTTGTGAAGATCAAGAGGATTCACTTCCTTTTGCCACCCCTGAACCCAGGCCTTCAGCAACACCACAGAGCAGTGGTTACCCAGCTCTCTGCATACTGTCTACCCATAACTTCCAGATTGTGTGATACTTTAATCACACCCAACTGCTTTCCTCATTAGGGATACTTGAGAGCACTGTCCATTCAACGGATAGTTTCACAAGGAAATTCATATTGTATTACGAGCCAGCTCCTTTTCTTGCACCAGCACTAGTATTCAGGGGACACATGGCCTACTGGTACAAGAAAATAATCTTTTTTTTTTTTGGCAGATTAATTTTTCAGTTGAACCAAATATTTCAGCTAGGCAATGCTGATGCAGAAGTACAAGTTCTGATCGAAAGGACAGGATGGGGATGCAACCAGGATTCAGCTCACCTTAAGCTAATGGTGAAACTGTATCACCAGGCCCCACTGCCTGTTGTTTATAGAAACACTTTACCAGATACTACATCATGTTGATTAAGGTCTTTTGGGGCTTTCTGCCCATAGGCAATTAAAAAACAACAACATCAACTATTACTACCACCACCACCAAATACTAGCACCACAGAGCTCCCTGTGATGCTCAGCCAGCAGTAAGAATCCCATTCCTCAGGGCAACGAGTGCTACATCACCAAGAGAGTATCTACAATCACCTGCTTTGCCCATAGTCTCCTTTCTAACTTCTAAAAATGTAGCCCCTCTATTGTCACAGCTACTCATGTACCAAATGAAGCAAGAGTCCCACAGGAAGAGTGGCATGCAGCTGCATTTTAGGGCAGTATCATGCATATACACAAGCGTAACAGTCCCAACCCCCAAAGTTTTAGCAACATAGAAGTCAGATGTCAACAGCAACACATGGTAAACGTCAACATTTGTCATCATTGACAACACAAAATCAGATCAGTGTTTAACAGCACAAAATCAAATCTCATTCAAGAATCTGTGCACTAGGAGTCCTCACCAGAACAACACCTGGAAGGCAGCAAGCCTGGAGGAAGCCAATGGCCTTTGGCTGACTATCAGTGTCAGTTGCTTGAATAGAGTAATTCCGGTCATCATCATCTGCATCGTCATCATCCATTAAAGGTTGGTTGGCATCTTCCTCAGCACTGCCTTCTTCATCTGTTCCAAGCTCAGGAAGGCCTAAATGATGCAAAGGATGTACAACAGGAACAACAGGCCACAACCAGTCAAACCTCTCCCCACTTTAAAGCTACACTCTCTTCTTTCAAGCAATTCTCCCTTCTAGCAATTCCCTTGCTCTCCCATGCCTCCATCCTCCTTTGGCTTAGAAACTCTTCTAGAGGGTGTTCTGAAGCATCACCAGTTTCTACCCTTTGTTTTCTAGGGCTCTTGACCATATTCTGTCTGATGCTGGCCTAAGCTTTCTGAGTGTCTGGCCATTAGTTGGAACACACAAATTAGTGCATTTTCCCCCTTGCAGAATGGCTGGACTCCGTGGGCCTAGCTCCCAGGCATTACCTCACCTGAGTGAGGAAGCTACATGCACCAGCACCTACCCTGGCAGCTGCTCCCTGCTAATGCCTCCCCTGCAGCAGGAGCCCTATGGAAGCACTGCTCTGGGATCTCCAAGATACTAAATGCTCTGCCATTCTTGCATTACGAACTGCGTGTATAAAAGTGATAACTTTTGTAGGCACCTGGGAAGCCTCTACAGCCCTGCCAAAGCTTCATGGTTCTGCAGTTTTCCCCATCACACTGTGCCTTTGCCCACCACCTTTCAGGATAGGACACTGGCCTCACACGAGCACTAATTGACTTAAAGATCTGTATATGCACAAAATACTTTCCTTTTGATGTGCAAAGTTAAGGCTTGCCATGACTTGCTCCTACAGTGGCCATTTACCAGTTTCCCACTGATTGTTAAAAAAACAGGATTTTTCCAAGAAAGAAAATGAGAAGCTAGGCATAATATAATGCAGGCCTTGCAGCCAGGCTGTTTTGTTTTGCTTTTAAAAATATACAGGCACATGATCCAAGACAGCACTTAGTGTGATCTTGATGAGGAAACCATTTGCTCCACTCAGTGCACAGAAGTGCAACACCATCTCAGAAGAGTTCTGAGGATAAGCGCTGTCAGAGCTGGCTGCACTTGTAGCACTAGAGACAAAGGCACACACCTGTTTTCCACAAAGAGACTCAAGTGGTAGAACTCTCTTACTCACCCACTTCCTTTGGAGAAGTCAGAAGCCCAAAGAAGACGATGACTCCTCCAGCAAACTGCACCGAGGCAGTCACCAGAAAAGCATACTGAAGATAAAAAAAAAAGAAAAAAAAATTCTAAATACTTTCAGTCACACCGGCATTCCTGACCAACAAGGGCTTCCCTGTACTCCAGCCCCATCACACAGTAAACATAGCAATAACAATCCCAACTACACCCATTTAACTTGGGAACAAGCAGTCTCTGCACCCCGTGAACAGACTTGCTTCTATTTAGGCTGAAAGACCACACTGAAAGAGAGCCTTTAGGGCATGGAGGTGAGAGCAGTGAGCAAGGAGCTCATCCGACACACAACTACAGATTCGGACAGGTTAGGAGGAACTACTCAAAGCAGAGTATTTCAGACCAGGTTGCTCTCAGTTTTGTCCAGTCAGGTCTTGAAACCTCCTCCAAAACAGATATTCTGTAGACTCCTGGGACTTGTTCCAATCCTTAACCTTAGAGTGAGAACAATCTTCCCACATATTCAGTTGGAACCATTGCCTCTTCTTCCACTACGTAACTTGGGGAAGAGCACGGCTCTGATTTCCCAGTAACCTCCTCATAGGCACTGGAAGGCTGCTGATTTGGTCACTCCCTACGGCTTCTCGTCTGGGATGAAGCAGCTCAGCCCTGTTTACCTCTCCTTACAGACCACATGCATCAACCTGTCCCAGTTCATTCATGTTCCTTCTGCTAACTGCCTCTCTGAAACATTACAGCAATGCAGTGCTGCACCACAGCTCTTCCCACTTGCCTCCCTGCCTGTCAAGATCTCACCACTGTTCAGCAGCACTGAATTCACTTATGTGAGAAGCAGTGATAGATGTGAATCCAAAGAACACATAAGCCACCCAAAGCAGAAGGTCCTACCTTCTGAATTTAAAGGGTTATGAAAAGAAAATCCTTCTATTCTGCCTATTGCTTCGTATCACAGGATTCAAGATACGGGACATTGATAACAAAAATATTCCTACTAGCTGCTCAGTGACCTAGTAAGCTGATCTCTGCATAACCCAGTCAGACATGCAGTCCTAGCTACAAGCTAGACACCATTACCCACCTCATAGCCATATTTGAGAACACAGGAAGCAAGGAATGCTCCCAGGATATTCCCCACAGATGCACAGGCACTCCAGAGCCCAAACACAAAACCTCTCCTGCAGAAGGGGGAGGAAATTTAGAAGAAAGAATGGAAGAAAAGGTGACATCAGGAGTAAGAAAGAGATATGATGTTAGAATGAACTTAAATTTATGTATAAAATTATAGCTCATCTGCAACACCCATCCTGTGACAGGTTCAACCTTTCAACACGTTAGTTTACCACCAAAGAAGCTAGATGGAAATGGGCAGGAACAGGTTTTACAGTAACATGAAAATTTAAATTCAGCCAATCCTCACTATGGGATTTTTCAAGTACAAACCACTATCTCTAACACACGCTACTATGTTCAAACCAAACTGTTATTTAATTCTGGTGGGGAAATAAGAAAGCAACAAGAAATTTACATTCCATCTCACATAATTTTAATTCTGACCTAACAAGAAAACACTTTTCAGCATTAAAATGACTACACAGTCAATAAGTTTGTATTTTGTACATATTAATAACTAGTTTAGCACTAGGAAGTCAGTCTTAAATTGCTGTGGTTCTCTTTAGTTAAGCACAGCAGAACTTACATACTGGGACTGGCAAAACAGGAAGTTTTGCCCTTTGGTTTGGGAGTTTCAGCTAAGTTTGCCGTGGTCAGCAGGCCAGGTAAGTGAATCATCAAAACTTCAACTTACCCAGCCTTTCCAAACCAATTGCCCATGACTGCAACCACACAGGGCCAGCCAGTGGATTGCAGCAAGCCATTGACAACCCAGAGACAGCAGTAGAACCACTTGTTGTAGAAATGCAGCCATTCTGTGAGTGTGCCAAAGAAAAACACCTAGAGAGAAGAAAAGGAAACATTAAAAAATGAGCCTACCTCTAAGGGGCTGGAGGGATGTTTAAAATAAACAATAATTTTTTTTTTTTTTTTATTAAAAGACGGTAGTATTTCACTGAGAAGACTTCACTAGGCAACAGGCAGACCTAGCATTGCTAAATAAGCAGCTCAGAGGCAATAGCACCCTCTGCTGAGCCACTGACAGCACTAAATCCAGAGCCCAAAGAGTTCCTAGAAAGGGATTTCCACTCTAAGAGACTTATTTCTGTAAAGCACACAGTGGGAGAGGGAAAAAAAGAAACAAAGATTTTTAGCAACAACGCTAAAGATACAGTAGCATCCCAACTTGCTACTGTACTAACTTATAAACTCACAAGGTCCTATAAAAACACAAAACCCTAAGCAGTTATTTCCCTCTGCAAAAATCTAACAAAAATACTACAGCTAGGTCCCAAATTACTAAGAGCTCTAATGCAAGCTAGTCCAAATAAACTCATTCCGTCGCACCCTGTGCTTGAGGCATGTCTGTGGTCATGTGCATGCAGAACGCAACAGGCCATAGCCTGGTTTGCAGTCACTGCGTAAAGCAAGAACATCTCTGCGTTTTGCTGCTGCTTTAATAACCAGAAAACCACAACGAGATAAAATTGTTTCACACTTATCTGTAGTGGCTTGAAACTGAAGACCTCTCTTGTTTTAAGACAATGTGGTTTTGTGACATACACGTCCTCCCACCAAGGAGGGCATGTAAGGGGATGCACACTTAGCAGGAATGCACTGTGTGTTTGCAAGGGAAACACTTCGCTCGCAACAAATGGGAGCCTGCAGAAGAGTCACACTACTAAACCACCTCAAAAAGTTCAAATGCACTATCCTTGTACAAAAGTCATTAATCAAGTGCCTAGACAGTGCCTCAAATTTATGAGGTTCCTTCCAAAGTACCGAGAAACAGTTACGTCAGGAAGAATTGAGTAATCTTGTGTAGACCTACATCTGATTGAATAAAACTTGTAATAAACTGTTCCCAGTTTTAGTAGTTTTCACTTACCAGGTTTTACTTAATGTGGCACTCCCACTATTTGAGACTATTGAGGTACAACTACAGATCCTATCTAAAAGGGCAACTTTTATTCGTAAGGAAAATCATACCCAGAAATCCCAAGATAGAGTTTTCTAAACCACACTAGTGTGTTCCAACTTACCACCAGAGCAGAGGAGCACATGCCAAAAGACAGAACCCAGCGTAAATTCAGGCGATCCCCAACTATACCACTGACGAAGAGGCCCTGAAAACAAAACTTCATGTCAGACAAAGCCCAAAGGTTGGCAAGAATTGCAAAGAATTGCAAGAATTGCAAGATTAAAACGATGCAGAAGTGTCAAGTTGACAGTTACATCTGATTGTGGCTTCATTCTCAGCAGCTCCCCTCCTGCCATTAAAGAAACCATTATTTTTCTAGATTGTTCAATAAACTTATTTTTAATATATTTTTTAACAGGAAGCACTTGAACAGATAGAACTACCCATTGACCAATTTATGACAGCAGTGTAAAAAAATTTGGAGTGACAGTATTTCTCTTGTAGTGGTAAACAAACATCTTGACATGGGACACAGGTCCTGTCAGAACTAACAGAACCAAAGGAAAAAAACTGCTGCTCTACTAAGCTTTTAAACTCCATTAGTGGTAGATAAGCCCAGTAACAGATACCACTCATTCCCTCCAAACGCAAGGGTGATCTTCCCAATCAGTTTCAAACAAAGCTTGGCAGTTTTGGGTCAGAGTTACTCACCACAGCATAGGAAAACAAAAAGATAGTGTCCAATGTTCCCAAGAAGAGTGTGGCTTCTTCTGCATTTGGAAATAAATGGTTGCAGTTCCAGAGCTACAGGGAGAAAATTGTATCAGGTACACAGGGAGAGTCAGAGCTTGCTCTACTCTTCTGCGATTCAAACCCTAACTCCAATGCAAAAGAGCATTTGGCCTCAGCAACCTCTGATTCTATGTACTATAGAAAAAAAGCCAGTTCCATCTTGCTTCACTTTTAAGGGACAAGCTAGTAAACCAGAAGTGAGAAACTCCAATTTCAATCGGATCAAGAAAAATGACTGGCAATATAAACCCTACTTCTAACAAGCATGCAGCTACCCACTGCATATGCAGAAACACTGATGAGCACCTCAATGAACAATACAATAAAGGCATATTCTGTTTTACATGCGATGTCTCTTGCACACTTACTTTGCTGTCTTCGCTAAGTGAGTAATTCCCTTACAGAATTTGTGGCAACAACCATAAGAAGTGACAGACCAAAAACAGAAGGAGCACTAACAAAAGGAACAATGTGAAGGAACAGACTGGTTGAAAACTGCTATTTACAAGGAGCTCAGGCCACTAATTTACTTTCTACTTTTTCCCTTGCCCTGAAGCTTTGTTTTATTTCAATATGATTAAATGAGTTAGAAGATTCAGTCATCCCCAAACTGAGATTAGTGACAACAGCTGAAAACACTGTATTTTGAGGAGGACTTGAAAAATAAACGAAGGTAAACAAGAACGAGCCTTCTCTCCTCCCCACCATCCCATCCATTAGACAAAAATCTCAACCAAACTAAAAAATGCAGCCCAAACCTGATCGTGGATGCATCCAGACAAATATCAACTCCAGCTTGACTCCTACCTCCATGAGAACACGCTGTACAGACAACACTAAGGAAAAGCCTACCACCACAGCTTCCTCCCAGGTTGCATGTGCCAAAGAAAATTAATAAAGCTGCTGCAAAATAGTTTTGGCCCCTGAGACCACTAATAGCTGCTCTCATGAGCTTCTTTCAACTTTAACCACAAATCACTAGAGGTCTACAAGTTAGCAGAAGACAGGTAAGCGAATCAAATGCAAATCAAATACATTGTCATTAGGCTTAAATTCTTTATAAAATTTCCACAAGACTCACAATTATTAAAAGGTTGAAGCAAGACTGAATACAGTCTATTGATGCAACAATTGCAAAACGTTTTGTTTAAAGATTTTAAACCACAACTGTGGTTAAAAAACAGAAATCAAAGCTCAAAGCCAACAGCATGTTAAGACACTCTTCTGTTCATTTTTCTTAGTCTTCTAAGTCTTCAATTTCTCAAAATGCACCATTCACACTCCTGCTAACTAAGGTGACAAATTCATACCATAAGGAAAGGACACTATCCATAAGGAAAGAAGTGCCAAGAAGGCACTTTCTTTCTGAATTTCAACATCCAGCAAACACTAAGTCACAGACTGTAACTACCTTTCAAAGTATAGTAGTTTTTTTGAATGTCAGGATCCCTGTACTTTGCATCCCAGGGATGCTTGGTATATGTTCCTAGATTATAAAAACTTGAAGGCATTGCAGGCCTTTTAAAATAAGTAAAAGCTTCACTGTTTTTACTTATTACACAAAGGCAACATTTATCCTTTAGCCAAATGTCTAAAGAATCAAAGACCTCTGATGCAGACAAGGCGTAAGCAGCTGGCCTGGAACTCCCTGTTTCCATGCAGCTCATGCTGAGACCAAGCTGTCAATGTAAGATTTCTTCCACTTCTCAAAAGCAAAGAATCAGGACCAGCTAGCCACTGCTGAAAGCAAATGTATCTCTAAAAGGACTATGGGAGTGAGCCAGGACATCCATCCTTGCATTTCCACTTGCTGGGAGGAAACACTACACAACTTTTTTCTCTGCAAGCAAATGCTGCTGAAAGTCTCATTGCTTTTGTTGATGCTGAGATTTAAAGACAATGGCCATGGGATGCTCAGCATTTTTGGAAACCAAACCAGGAGGCAGGGGCAAACATTCTTTGGTATCAGTTTTGGTTAAGCAAGAGGCACTTTCAGGATAGTTTTCTGCTCTCCTCCTTTGGCCAGCCTTTGAACACAGTGGCAATGCCCACACCACAGAGACAACCACAGCACAGATGTTGCAAGTTCTCCACAACAGCGTTAGCCAGTTGTGTTTGTCACCTCTGCCATCTTGAAGATGGGATCCCTCACTCTTCTTCCCCTTCTCCACTCTGCTGGCTACTACACAAGACTGCCGGGGTCCCACTTCCCACTGGGACACCATAGCTTCTTAGAAACTTCTCTCTGGGGACACCAGGAAAGATTTCACCAACAACTGATAATCCAGACAGCTGTTACTAAGAGACAAGAAGTTCTCACTCACACTGAGACAAGCATCCCTAGCAAAAACAAATAAAGGGACCTCTTCAGCACCATGACCTAAGTGTGACCTAGAGGCTGTGCAGCTTTTTTTTTTTTTTTTTTTTTTTTTGCACTTGCTGGTCCCAGGTATCCTTACCTCATACGGTTGGAGCTCAAGGGCCGTGTTGTTGAAATAGGAGGGAGTCCACTGGCTGGAAATGCTGACCTTGACATTGCTAAATGTCTTCCTGGAAGCATGGAGCAAGGAGTAACTGCCAGAAAAAAAACACAAGCAAAACAAGCACACAGCGGTCAAGTCTCCTCTGGAGGTCCAACAGGAAAGGGTAGAACTTAAAATTCAGATACATGCTAAGCAGTCAGTGAGCAGTGGAGGACTGTCAGTCACGGAGATAGTTGGAATAGCGGGAATCCCAAAATTATGGGCAGACACACTGTTTAGTTCACATGAGGAGGCGTAAAATAGGGTCTTCACTGGAGCAGACATCCTCTTTTCAAAGGAGGAGATGACTGTGCAGCAACAATTAGGTAGCTCAGGGAAGGAGAAAGAAAGAAGAATAGGAAAGAAAAAAGAACATGTAGCTCATCTGCGTTGACCACCGTTACCTAACCTGCCTCTGGAAGAGAACCTGCCTCAGTAGCAGTACTGCTGCAAAGGTCTAATGATAACATGGAGGCACAGCTTGTAGAGAGAGGCAGCATCTTTCTCCAGCTACTGTCAGTAGGCGTAAGAGACAAGCATGCAGCACCCAAACATGGGAGACCTGCTTCAGGCCTGCAGCAGAAGCCTCTGTTCTAGAGGTCTGCTGGCCCTCTGCAAACAGTCATTCCAGGAGATGAGAGGACCCCAAGAGCAACGGCAGAGCATGGCACAAGCCCGACTGTGCATTACACGAGTTGTGAGCTTGTGGTTTGCTTCCTTCCTCTTCTGCAAGCTCCTCCATGCCACCACCTCTTCTGCAGGGGAGCACTGCCTGATTGCTGCGGTCACTCTGTGCTCTGCTGCAAGCCCAGGTGGTCACAGGCTTCCTCAAGGGCACAGCACCCTTAGCTCCAGTTCCACATGATTCCCAGACCAGATACTACTAACTCATTTTGTTTTCAAAGCACAAAGGCTTCTCCTACCTTCACCCTCTGTATTTTGCCAGGCTCTCTAGTTCCCAAATTCAGCAAGACAAGCACCTCCCTGGGCAGATACGTTCGACCTACCTGAAGAAGGTCAGCAGGAACACAGCAATATGATGGTGAGTGCAGTGTGACACAAGGGCTCTGTTTGCAGGCTGCCTCCGCCAGCTCCAAGGCAAAGCCATGATCCCAGCAGCCCTCGCCCCCTCCTCTGCCCTTGGCCACCAAGGCTGGATGGCACTTAGGTCATTTTTTCTTCTCACTTAAATAAAAGAAGGTGGGAAGAGGAGAAAGAAGAAAAATATATATTTTCAATTAAACAATTACAAAATATGGTGATGTTCTGCAAACAGCAGGAATTCAGCAGGAGCAATTTCACACCTGTCCTTCTCAGTTTGGCTCATCTCATCAGCTGTGTATTCCCTGACACATTCTGTGCCCAGAAATGTCTTTTTATTTCTACTTTTTACTCCAAGCACTGCCTCATGCTTTTACTCCAACCAAATTCTTGGTCCTGCTTCCACCAGATTTCTCTTCGGGACCCACCACCGAATAAGCTCTGTTTTGCACCATTACCTGTCTGGCCACAGATAGGCAAATCTCAACTGTGGCCGAGGAATCATATCTGCAAAGAGGGGTGAGGAAATGACCCCTCCATGCCTCCTTTTTTTTTTGGGGGGGGGGGCAGAGATCTTTTCAGTCAGATTCCCAACGGCTGCCGAAAAGCCCATGTCTCATAAAGACTTCTTGAGACCTTCTCCTTCTCCCAACAACATTCAGAGATTTCCGCAGGCCAGTCTCCGCTGGAGGAACTGCTGTCTCAGAAGCATGCCTGAGCACTGTACAGATTCTAGTTACTACTGGACACATTAAACACCACAGAAACTCTTGCTACACGTGGCCTGCGAAACAGAGTAGGCAGGAAGATGCTCTGAGTAACAACTACCCAGTTATTCCATGCCCGGGACGCTGGCACGCAGATTTACCGACTTCTGCCTGGAAACTGGTTAGTCAGTTCATCCGACACCTCTGGTCCCATCTGACAAGGCAAACAGAGCAAGCCCGTTCCATGTCCATGCCTGGATGCGTTTGGGCTACCCGGGTCAGCCTCGTGCAGCAACGCTGCGGTTTGGCTAGAACTGCCACCCGAGCTCCCAGACCACTTCTCCCCATCGACGGGGTTTGCAGGGCCTGTTGTGCAACGCCGAGGGAAAAGTTCTTTCCTTGGGTAATCAGTTTACAGCCCGAAGCATAAGATTTACTACCCGCTGCATGTCAGCACATGCAAATACAAGTCTTGTTTGCTCAAGATACTCCACCTTTTTAAAGCTCAGTCTTGGTTTTGACCTTAAAATCACCCATGTGTTCGTAGCATTTACAATTAAAATACTTGTCCTTCACAGCTTTTCAGTCTCGACTAGTTTTCTAGAAGAAAGCCTGCTAGCACAATTGTATTTTTCACTTATTTGCAAAGCAATAACAACTATAAAATGTTTTGTGTTTGTTCTCTCTTTTTTCTTTCTTCATCCAGTCTCTTGCAAATCTCCTCCAGCCTGGAAAAACAGACAACTAGGAGTTCATCCTCCAAAACTGATCTTCTAGCTATACTGGAATCACCATGTTAAATTTGGAGTAGGAAGAGCAAAAAACTTGCAGGCAGGATAAACCACAGAGGCCAAGGCAGCGAAAGATAACTTTAAGAAAGGAAGAGGGCTGCTTTTAGGGTGTTTGACTACTTTGCCCATCCGTTTGCAACTATTTGCCTTCAGCTAATCAATATTTGGAAGAAGCTCTGTCCAGCTTTCAAGTCTTCTCCTTTATCCCTTCCCTTAAGGTCAAAACAAGACGACTTAAGTTCAAAGCAAACTTCCTTAATACCACCCTGCCATCCTCCAAAGCCAGCAGGAAAGACCAGAATTAACATTCCTGGAGCTTCCAAAGCACAAAACAAACAAGCAAAAACATATGTTAAAAAGCGAGGAGGGAATAAGAATAAAAAAGAGGAAAATAAAAGGGGTGGAGGGGGAATGCACAAGCACCAAGGTACGCAGCAGCACGGCCGCTCACAACCCCCAGCTCAGGCACCTCAGCAGCTCACAGCGCTGCCGCCCAAGGCCCGCGCTGGAGGCTGCGTGGGAATAACACGGGTGTCACCGTGTCGCGGCAGTAAGCACCAGCACCGCGCCCAAACCGTGGCGAGCCAGCACATACCCCGCGCACAGCGAGGACAGCGCACCCGCGCACCCCGCGCTGGTTTTCCCCTCTCCCTCCCCTCGCAGCACACGCGCAGCCCCGAGCGCGGGACCGTGGGGCGAGGGGACCGCGCAGCCCCCGTCCCCGGCAGCGGCCGTTACGCGGCCGTTCAACGGCCACCCCGCCGCACTCACCGGCACCAGCACCGCCGCCCCGCGCCGCAGGAAGTCACGCGGGCGCCGCTCTTCCGCCGCGGAGGCTGCCGCGGCGCGGCGGGACTTGTAGTCCCGGCTCGGGCCCGGGCGGGCGGCGCTGCCCGCGGCCCGACTACAAGTCCCGCCGGGCGCCGCGCGGGGCGGCGCTACCTGGCGCCGCAGGTGAGCGGCGGGGAGGGAGGGAAGGAGAGAGGGAAGCGCCGCGAGCCCCCGGCCGGGGCCGCCTCTCCCGCCGCCTCTTCCCGTGGGGCCGGCGCCCTCGCGGCTCTGCCCGGGAGCCGCGATGCCCTTCTCGCCGTCGGGCGCGGACGAGGCCTTCGACTACCTGTTCAAGATCATCCTGATCGGGGACTCCAACGTGGGCAAGACGTGCGTGGTGCACCGCTTCAAGACGGGCCAGTACAACGAGAAGCAGCAGAACACCATTGGCGTGGACTTCACCGTGCGCTCGCTGGACATCGACGGCAAGAAAGTGAAGGTTACGTTGGGGAACGGGCCCTGGGCTGCTCGAGGAGAGCCGTGATGGGCAGGAGGGGCTTCCCTCCTGGAGGGGCAGGATGGTCCCCGTTCCCACCGGTGTGTCACGCCAGAGCGCTGGCCGGGGCTGTGTCACCTCAAGGGAGCAGCGCGGTGTCCCCTGTCCTGCCTGGGCAAAGGGGATGCACGAAGCGTACCTGCTGCCCCTCTCAGGAGCCTCGCGGAGGGGAGCTGCCCTTCGGAGCGAGGGCTGCCCTGGGGGAGGCGGCTGCTGCCCCGGCTTGGGAGCACCCGTGATCTCACGGCTGCTCCAGACCAACCTGTCGGGAGAGCCTGTGGCTGGCTCCTCTGCAGAGCTCCCTGGGAGCTCCTTGGGCCTGGAACAGAGGAGGGGGCACCTCTGCCCTCTTTATGAGACGTGGGAGATGAGCCCAGGGAAGCAAATAAGGAGAACCCGAGGGCTTTCCGTTCAATGGCTCTGCTCTGGTGAGTGCTCGACCTGAGGGCAAGGATGAAAACTCGCAGGGTGGACACCAGAACTTAGCTAGAACTTACCTCTGTGTATGGAGGAAGGCTCAGGCGACCTGTCCTGCAGCCCCTCTTGTAGCCACTTCCTTCGCTCTGCCCGGCCCTGCAGCAGGGCTCCTCCACCCTTTCTCACGTTCTCTGAAAAGACTGTGACACTTTATACCTCTTCCTTAGCACAATCACTGGAATGGGGTTGCTTGGCCTCTTTGCCAGAAGTGGCTTTGCTCCCGTGGCTTGCTCTTTTGTCTGTGCAGATTGCACAGCAGCGTATACAGCTCTGCAAAGGCCTCCGGACCTGGCTAAGGCGAAGTCGCAGCGGAGTGAGGTGGGACAGCTCTAGCTGTGCTGTAGACAAGGACCAGGGGCTTCAGAAGTCAGTTCTTGGTGGCAAACACGTAGGAAGTAACGTTTTTTCACAGCTTCTATCCTTTCTCTTGCAGATCCAAGTGTGGGACACTGCCGGCCAAGAACGCTTCCGGACGATAACCCAGTCTTACTACAGGAGTGCTCATGGGGCCATTCTTGCTTATGACCTTACTAGGAGGTCCACGTTTGAGTCCATTCCTCACTGGATTCATGAAATTGAAAAGTATGGTGCTGCAAACCTGGTCATGATGTTAATTGGTAGGAATCTAACTTTCAGTATTCTGATGTTTGGCCTTTTCTAGCTATATATAGGGGTAAAATTTCCCTGATTGCCCACTAAAAAAATCTACAGACTTTACATTAAAGAATAGTTTTAGTTATAAGAGATCAATGCATGTAACAATTTGATATAAAATTAAAAAGAGGGTAAGTTGCAGATGGATGCCCTTGACAGGAGCAAGCCAAAAAGGTGACTTAGAGGTTTGTTTTTTGTTTTCTGTTGCAGACTTTAAAAACTTGCTTTTAAGCTGGGTTAACAGAACACATTGCTGCTTGTCTACCAAGTAGAGACAAACCCCCGATGTTAGATTTGCCTCCTGCACATCTGACCCCATATTCCTGATGTGCAGGAGGAGTGTAGCAGCTTGATAATTCGAGGTGAAGAGACACGTGCAGAGCAACACAATTCCTTCTTCTCATCTTCTCCTGCTGATACGCATGTGCTTTGCTCTGTAACAAGAGCCTGACCAGATAAGACAGCAGGTAGGAGATGGCCTTTGCAGAGCGCCGAGGTCTCTGCTTGCCTTCCTACTGCTCTATCCAACATGCACTCCTCAAATTTTGCCCTTTCAAGAAAGCAATGGGTAGAAAGTGCTGAGACTGGAGCTGGTAGGAAGTAGGGTGGGTTTTTTTCCCTTCAAGTTTCAGGTGGTTATTCCTCTTCCCTCCCCTAAGGAAGAGGTCAGAAATGAAAGAATTGACCCCGTAAAGTGGCAGAGCCTGTATCTCCTTTCCACTGCTCGTGCTTGTTCCACCGGGGCAGTGTGCCAAGGCAGCCCCAGACCCAGGGTTTTGTAGCGCGGCCAGAGGCCAAGTTCCCACTTGTGCCCCTTGCAAATCATCTGCCGCTGGAAGGGGTGTTTCTGGTGCAAGGCTGCATCCTTCCACCCTGCAGAAACAAACAGCAAATCCCAAACTGCAGTGTCCACTACGAATAAGTAGGTTTGAATAAGACTTTGGTAGGGTTTTTCTTTGCATTGTAAGAAAATAGACTTCTTTGTGTGAGTGTAGTGGGGGCTTTTTCCGCTTTGGTTGGGGTTTTTATTGAGAAAGAAATTCTGTAATGGATAAACTAAAGATGTTTTTATTTTATTTTATTGATCAGTGCTTTCTTCCAAAGCTGGTGCTGGTTTTTTTTTTTTTTTTTTTTTTTTACTTGCTTCCAGATGGAACTATTTATACATTTAGTTACGTGTAGACGTTTTAGGACATCTTTCTACTATGAAAGGCTAAGATATATGACTTTCCCATCTGGGGCTGAAGGAGGAAGGCTGTTGTTGTTGTTGTTTGTTTTTCAAGAAAGCAAATAGCCCTCAAGCAGGGATAGTGCTAGTGAGGGGAAGGGGAGGAGAATGTTTTTCCCTGGGAACTGAAGGGAGTTGTCTGGGGAAGAGCACTCTCACTTTTGCTTCAAATTAAAGACCTGATTTTAATGAAAGGCTGTCTCGAGGCTCAGCATGTAAGACTTGCCAAACGCTGTGTACCAGACCTGATAGTAGTTGTACAAATAGATAATGTGAAAAAATGAGCGCTAACAGTTGTGCAGGTTCTTCTCCTTTCTGCATTAGCCTAACAGCATTCCAGATCCTATGTACTGAGCCTCCAATGTGAAATGTGGCAAAGGAGCTTGACAACAGCAAAACACATGTGGCCCTCATTAAATGTTGAATGAGGCAGAGACTTTTAGGCAAGGCTCTCTCTGCTTATCCTATGCAATCACTACTGTTAATGCAAGTTAAATGCCTCCTAATGTTTAATAAGGAGTAGGGAGACATGGTTATTTCCAAAGACTCCCCTGTTAACTCTACCTATAGCAAATAATTAGGTGTCCATAGTGGAGTGCCTTTGTTTTGTTTTTAGAATCGTTTGATATTATCAGTTTCACTGTAGTTCTGAGGCATGATGTGTGGGCTTGGCTTTCTGGTTCACATCTTGGTTTTCCAATAGCATTCCAAACACAAACTGATTTTGTGAAATAACATTATATACATATATATATATATATATAAACACGGAAAGACTAAACTAATTCATGATTTATCTGCCTTCTTTCCAGGGAACAAATCAGATTCACCAGACAAGCGCCAGGTGCTGTTTGAGGATGCGTGCACCCTGGCAGAGAAGTACGGGCTCTTGGCCGTGTTGGAGACATCAGCAAAAGAAGCCCAAAACATTGAGGAAGTGTTTCTGCTAATGGCTAAGGAGCTAATGGCCCGAAATACGCTGCAGCTTCACGGAGAGAATCCTCCAAACAGCATCTACCTTGACTCCAGACCAGTGATTGCCAGTCCAAGTGCAGAGAAGACCCAGTGCCTCTGTTGAAGAGAGGTTTTGGGAACAAGAATTTGGAAATTGTCTTTTCTTCTCTTGAGGCTGTGCAATATGGTTTTGTTCAAGTTATGGAAGTTTGCTCTGTGCCTCAAACCATTTTCTCTATTATCTCTACCTTGCAGTTTGACCTGTAAGTATTTCTTGAGGTCATTGTGGCTGCTGTTAGCACCGGTTGCTTTAAACCTGGCAGCAGATTCTGTGACGTGGACTTCTGAGTCGGGTGGACTTGGGAAGCTGCCAGCAGTGCCTTAACCAAAGAGGACTGTCAACATAGTGGCCTTTCAGTTTTATCCTTGAGTGGTTTTCTGGCTGTGCCAGAAGATAAATTTGCACCAGAGCTCCACATTGATTTGAGCTTTGAGATACAGAGTTCATTTTTGTGCAAGCTCTTTAGTCTTTGCTTACCCTGAACAGGACTAACTTACTGCCGCCTAACCTCCTATTTTAGGGGAGGTCCTGATGTCAGACACAAGCACACAGTGCAAGGAATTTAATTCCAGCACTGGTAAGATGGTATGTGAATTTGTCATCTCTCTGTGTATTCCCTCACTAGAGGGCCTAGAGCTTTGCCCAGGATGTTAGAGCAGGCAGAATGATATGAGGCAACCAAAAGCCCTCTTGTTGGGGTGAGGAGAGTTGTCTGTCCTTTTGTTCCTTAATCATAAGGATCAGCTGCAGCACTGATCTTGCCATTCCTCTGCAGGCATACTGGGAATAATGAAGCTTCCACGTTCACAATAATGGCCTGAATTAATGGTGAGGTGAAAGGTTTTTTTATTTTTATTTTTTTCTTTTTGCTCCTAAGCCAACCTTGCCTTCTGCTGATAAGACTTTTGATTAAAATAGTGCCTTAAAAGCTGCTGTAGTTTTTGTGCAGGACCAATGGCAGCTTAGGAGGATGCCTCTAAATTTCTAAGGGGGTGTAGAGGAGACTCTAAAGCCTGTAAATTTTAGCTGTGGTGAGGAGGGTGTAGTAAGGTAGCCTCATCTTAGAGGAATAAGGGCAGAGTAAGGCAGAGCTTCCCCTAGAGAAATATTCAACCCAGCTGAGCATCTTGGTGCAAGTTAGGTTTTGTTTTGCTCCTCAAATGTAAGCTCTGCTGTAGGTGAACTCGCTACCCTTACGTACAGGAATTGTAGAAGGATTTTCTTTTTTTTTTTTTTTTTTTTTTCAGTAGATGGAAACAGGGAAGGAGAAAAATATTACATAGAGGAAGCTTTTTGACTACATTCCCCATGTACCAGAGTATATCAGTTATGCTCTTAAACTGTGAACAAGCAATCATACTCTTTAATGATAAAATACAGTTTGGTTACATGCAAAGAAGCCCTGGAAAGACTAGTTTGCTGCCCTTCTATCAGCTGGCAGTTTATCTGTTTCACACTCCTTAAAGGTGGAAAAATGTAGCAAAACTGTCTGGAAAATCCTGTTTGAGAAGCACAATAAAAAAAAAAAAAAAAACCCTGAGTGATGATTGATTTATAGTCTTGCACATGTTGTTTCTAAGATGTTATTGATATTTTCTCTGGCCAGGTTCTTTGCTATTAAATGTCAAGTGCAGATGTTAACTCAGCTACTTGTAAACCAAGGGAAAAAGCATCAGTGCTAGTTTCTAAGCCAATTGCTATACTTACTGTGGAGAAAGCTTTACCTTCTTCAGGTGTATTTCTGACCTGTGTGCTTTTTAAAAATCTTAATTTCATCTTCCTTTGTATTAGCCTAATAACTGAAAGCGATTTAAGCAACCATACACACATTTTTTCAAAGTAATTGAACAAGTAACAACCCGTCCTCCTGAACACTATTTTCTATCTCTCGTCACAAGGGAAATAATCAAATGTAGATTTAATATTCCTATCCCTTAAAAAAAAAAAACCTACCTCTGTTGTAATATAACACTTTTACACATTTGTTAATCTACACTTACACTGCAGACAAATCTTGTTCTATTTCAGAGATTAGTTGCAGAAAATCAGTATTTTCAAAATACGAATAGAAAAAGCATTGTATACATTCCCTATTATTTTATTTCATTAGCCACAAACTAATGAAAGGATCTTGCCAGCATATTAACCTTTCTGGGATCCAGTTGACCTACTACCTTAATTAGGGGGTCCTGCTCTGTATTATTTTTTGCTCACCACAGCTTGGAGGAGACTTCTGCAGGTCCATATCCTGGTAACTGTCCAGCACCGCCAGCTTCCCGGAGTTCCTGCCCTTCTCTCGCAGCACAGGGAGCTGCTGCCTGGTGAGCCCTTCCTCCACAGCGAGCTCTGGAGCACAGACAGCAGCCCTGCAATTGTACTTTGTTCAGCACCAGGCCCTTTGGCAGCTTTAAGAGGCTCTTTATCTTTACTTGCCTTTTTTATTTTATTATTATTATTTTTTTAAAGTTAGTTTTAAATACTTGCTTTGCCCTGTGCGCCTCTCCCTTGCAGAGCAGCCAGACACAAACTGAAAAGAGACAAACTGTTCTGCACCCTCATTGGGTTGTTTGTTTTTCCCAGCACCACATGCAAACCCTGTACCCTCCTCCTCAGTGGCAGTAGGAGGTTGGAGGAAGGGCCCCTTCTCACAGCGCCGTCCACAAATGCTATTTCAGTTGCAGGAGCTGCACTGACAGAGTGAAGACAAGCTGCACAGGGGTAGAACTGTTTATTAACTGCACCCAGTTAGAAGTACTTGAATCTCAACTATCTTTTTCCTTGCTGTTGTGCTTGCACTGCTAGCACACACAGCTGAGACTGAGGCTTGTAACAGGACAATGAGAAACTGGAGCTATTCCAGAGCAGAACAGTCTGCCACCTCCCAGGAATTATGACTGGTTTGAAAGTTAGAGGCAGTGCCTTCTGCAACACTGCTTTTAAGAGGAGTTTTAGTGCCATCTGAAAACTGACCTTAACTAAGCTATCTGTACAGGCTGGCTCTGTTCAGGGTACCACATCAAGCCTTGTCAAGTGGCTGTTGATTCTGGACTGGCTGCAAGTGATAAATGTACCTAAGTATAAGGAAGAGCCCCAGCAGCAAGTAGAAGGAAGCATCTTAACATATTTGCACCTCTTCTGTCCTTGGCTGCAGCAGTGTCTATGAACACTGCTACCTCTGTTTAATTCTGCTTACTTGAAATGAGGCACATCGCAACCCTGTAAAAAAGGACTCTAATCTTAATGCAGATTAAAACTGACTTTGAAGCTCCTTTATTGCAACATGATCCTATATTGCACCCCAAAACTAGAAAGAATCTGCAAGTATGAGGTTAATCTACTCAACAGGTTAAACTGAAGAATTAATTCCTCCCATCTCTGCAACTTTTGTTCCAGAAACAAGACACCTTTCATCCTCAAGGTATAGCTTAAAAACCTCAAAATTAACTTATTTTGAACGCCCTGTGAAAGGGAAGAGTTACTATATAATTCATTAAACGAGCTGGGCACCAGTAAAATTACAATACGTATTCCATTACAATCAGGAAATAGCTGCGGTGCCAGACACAGCCTACTACTACACCCAATTCACTTCAAAGTCTATAGTTTTAAGTCGTTTCACTGTTAGTGCACCAGCAATTTTATAAACAAGCTTACAGACAGCTAGAGTCAAACAGAAAGACTATAAAATGATATACAGCAGCACTTTTAAGACAGCTGTAGCTCTCTAACTGGGAGAACAAAAGCCACAGCACGCTTCAAAGCAAAAAGGTTGATGGCAACTCCTCATTCACCATGATACACCCAACTACATCAGGCTGCTTGTAGGTGGACAGAACAACCTCCACAGCAAATCAGTTACTCGAGCGTCCCCCCTTCTCCTCTCGTGCACACAGGGGCAGCTGAGCAGCAGCCAGCACTGTGTCACCAACCACGAAGGCGGCAGCGCTACTGAGCCATTACAGAGGAAATCCGAGCCGGCTGCCTTCCGGCCGGCAGGGCTATTACCTTTCTCCCTCTGACAAAAGCACGACTGTTGAATACATCTGCCCACAGCTGTCCACTGGGATGCTAGTAAGTTATGCTTATTACATGGGAAAGACTTATTAGGTGGGAAAGACTAGTTCCGCACTGTAGCATCCAGTTCTTCTTGTTCCCCAACTTGTTTTCATGGTATTTGTGCAAATTAAGCACAAATCCTTCAGTCCTGCTACTTGCTTCTCCAAAAACCCCAAACAGCTTGAAGCTGGTCTCCAACTGCTCAGTTAATTTGTTTGCAGTCATTTTCCTCAGCAGATCTGAATACATTTCCAATAATTTACCTCCATCTTTGGGTATTCCTCCGGAACGCTTCTTTCTGAACACGCGCAGGCTCGTGGTGCGGTGCGTGATGGTGCGGATTAGCAGGAAGTGAAGGAGCCTGTAGCAGCAACGCTGGTACGTGCCGTCCAAACAGCATTTCAACAGGAAACCAGCAGCCCACGACATCACCAGAATGTGTACTTGGGACAAAAGTAATTCCATACTTCCGAATGTGCTTCCATGAAAGCAAGCTACCTCTATTCCATCTTATTCGTCTGGATTATTAATTAGTCTCGGTCATCCGTTCAGAACTGTTATACTAGAGGGTCTTTGTTGGACAGAGGTTATAACCAAGTAAAAATTTTCCATTAATGTGACATAATTACGCACAAATTGGCAATAAGAGATAAAGCTTTTATATTTTGAAAATATAAAAAAAACACAAGCTGAAAAGTAGGAACTTTCTACTTTAAAGAATAAGCAGACTTGTTTCATTTTTATTTTTTTTTTTAATTTGGGAAAAGTGCTTCTTACAAAAGGCAGCTGCAAAACAATACATCATAGACCTCGGAACAATTGCTCATTCCATTTAAAAGTGAAAGGAGAGGCAGTCTAGGGGACAAGAGCATCAGGAGAACAGATCACGGGGCATCCACGAGTCAATAAAAAAACCAAAAAAACAGTACTACCGTAATGCAAGGTTAAAATTCCTGTGCTGGAGCTTTGGTGGCCCAGTAAGTTCTTCTCAATGCAATTACAGCCACAAACTGCCTGGCTGAGCTGGCAAGCAGCAGCTCACACGAGCTGAACAGCTTTACCAGGCAACCTGCCCGGCTCAGGCGCTGACAGGCCAGCGCCCCGCGACTGCCTGAGCGGTGCAGCGATTTCCTAGCAAAGCCCGTGGCTCCGGTGGCTACCGGCAGCTCGCGCAGTTCAGGGGCCTCTGGTGCTCCCCAGGGTGGCTACGCGCGCTGGCCCCGCTTTGGCTAACTGAGGTTCTGCTCCTGGACAACCCTAATAATACACAGGAAAGAGCTGGTTTATTAGGGAGCGCCGTCTTTCAAGTTATACCTGACGGTATAGATCATTGCCACTGAGTGGGCTGCGAGCACTAAACCAGTTTCCTGTCCAATTGGAGGCTAGGCTTCATGCACCAAGAGGGGATGAAAGGTGGTTTAGTTAATTTTAACTTATACAGAGTCTCCCCCTACCCTTGAGGTCCAACTCTACATTTATCTGTATATACACATAGAGAGTTCTCCTTTCACAAAGACATTTTCCTTTCATGCTAAACACAGTAAAAACCCGGAACATTCACACCTGGTTCTGGTTACACAGTAGTAATAGTAATGTGCAAGTAAACAAGAGACCAAAGTCACAAATGAAGACGTGTACATGAGGGGGCTGGAACGGAGCTGATGCCAGAAAAAGTATTTGCGTCTGGCCTGAAGTCAGAAATATCGATACGAAGTCCATAGCAGGAAAAAGGCCATCAGCCAATTTTCGTCCCCACTGCATGGCCACTGCTCATTTTTGTATCTGGGCTCTTCAAAATGAGTGTGGAAGTCCTGTAAACACTTTAACCCTTGAACTGGGTGAACTCTGCTGGGTACACAGATGAAGCAACAAACCTAAGCTAACTGTCTGACAGTTAAATTCATTTTTACAAAAACTAACATTTTAAAGATTTATTTCTTGTTATTTGTTTAAACAGAGAAAAAACAACACTCCTAGGGCGGGATGGGATGGGAAGAGACAGACCCTGGGTCAAAGTTATTACAACAGCACCTGGAATTGATAGGCCTGCCTAGGAGAAACACAGGCACTGCCACAACACCACAGGTAATAATAGCTACTGCCTGAAGCCAAGACGACAGTCCACACTCCACTGACAGGTGCTATAGATCCAAGTCATAATAATCTTCCAGCTCGTCATGAAACAAGTCCCACTCATCCTCGGAATCCGTTAGCTCATCGTCACCTCCCGCTGCCAACAGCATGAGCAACATCTCACCCAGCTCAAAGGTCACCACCTCGTCCTCGTCGTTCTCAAAGGGGTCGCTGCTCTCTCGCTCCTCGATGAACTCCCAGAAACGATTCCTCCGCTGAGCCTGCGGGGGGGGAACACAGGCATCGCCCCGCGTGACCAAGCAGAACAGGCAAGAGTCTCCCCAGAGGCCAGGACATGGAGCCCCCAAGGTGCTTTCTAGCAGCCAGGGCACCGTGCCGCTTGCTCAGGGAGGTGCTGACCTCTGCTGGAACCTATCTACCCAGACACGCTCCGGCTAAAGCTGCCCAGTGTCCCTGCTCAAATAGCTCCGTGCATTAGGGAAGCTTTGCAATTTTTTCTTGCCACCTCAGCCTTCAGCATTCCCTTACTTTAGGCCACCACCTCCTGCAAATCCAACATTATAGAGGTCTCTGGGATAGTTTTCCTACTTTCAATTCTCCCCTCTCAAGGCAGCTGATTTAACAACCCCTCTTGCTCTCTGTCTGTATACAAACGACAAAAAAAAAGAAAAAGCACTACTGACCCGGTATCTACTGGATGTTCCCACTTTCGGTCTTTGTGGCTCCTCTCGGCGGCCATCAGGATATGCATGTTTGTAAAAACAGTTCCCTCCAAATGGACAGCTCCCACGGCCTTCGTCAAAATACCTGCATGGCTTGTTGCTGGAAAGGAAAATATCGCAACCCTTACTCACAGCACACCCAGGCAGATTTCAGAACTGCATTTACCTATAGCCCAAGAGCATCCCGGCTACCATTGGAAGCTGAAGACATTTTGCCAGTCGGCCCCTTGGGCACAGAAACGCTGCATTACACCAATGTGCATCCCCAGAGGTGTGCGGGGGGACACATGCACAGGGACTCCGTGGGCCACAAGGCGCAAGCTCCACTACCTCAGGCTACAGCAGCACCACGTTGTGCTCACGCAGCACCAACAGGCTGAGGTCCATGTGCACAGGAGGAGCCTAGGGCCTGTGTGGCTGCATGCATCTGCAGGGGGCATGCGAGGACACGCTTCATACGTGGGGTGGAAAGGAGGTATGAGAGGGCTCCACATTAACACCCTTCTTCAGGCATGCCCTGGTCCCTGCTGGCTCAAGCTGACAACAGGCCGCAGTGCTCGTACCTCATTGCCTCCTTGTATTTCTGAATGAGTTTCTGCTTCTCTTCTTTCTCCTCCACCCAGTACTCACTTGGAATGACAAAGTTAGATGTGATTCGACATTCTGGGCAGGACCTGGGGAATGAACAGACTGTGCTGCAAAATTCCACATTACAGGAATGCTGCTGTTCCTAAATAACAAGACATGGTATATACCCATCTTTAAAGATGTACTGTACCGCACACTTGCTGTATGGACTTTTCAATCTAGATATTCTCTTACACCCTTAACTCTCTAACAACTCTACTTGGCAGCTGGTCAGCTCGTCTCAAAAAAGCTTGAAAAAACACTTCACACAGACTCCTTTTTCTTTAAAATTAAATAAATTTATTTTGGTTTGATTTCTGTATTTATTGGATTGTTTTTTTCCTTAAAGAACAGCCTTTAAATGGAGAAATGGTTTGTCAGCTAACTAATGAACTAGGGCAGCAAGGAGTTAAGCAGCATACATTCTGAACTGGTTAATCTGTTTCCAGGATCCTGGCTGGGTGTCCAGGATGTAACCAACTGTAACCATTGGACAACACACTACTAATTAAGTCAGTTATTTGCTACCATTAAGTGAGCTTTACAAACGTAATCCATATTAACCAAATCAGAGTGTAGATATTATCCCTAACAATTACTTCAAATTCAAACTATAATTAGTAAATGCAGTCTCTGTGCAGGGGGGAGCTTGTTGCAAGTTGTCATAAGTTACTAAGTTCTTCCATAGTAACAAAGCACAACTGAAATGGGAAAGTGCCTCACTTTATAATCTTGCTCTCAAATTGCTTAGCGCTCCTCCACTTGCGGATGCACTTGAGACAGTAAGTGTGGCTGCAGTTGGAGAGGATCCCAAAGCGGCGCTCACTAGGATTAGCTTTTTCATACACCACCTCCATGCATATCCCGCACACCATGTCTTTACTACGCTGGACAGCAAATGAAAGCTCCATGTCCTTCTCGTGAGCTTCAATGCAAGACTGAAAAGGAGACACAAAGAAAACGACTGCAGAGGCAGCTGGTCACCTTGTGAACGCTAAGCAAGTTTTTAGACTCAGTTTTAAACTTTGCTTTGCCATTTTCAACATTGAGAGAAATGATTAAGTTGCAGAGTCTTTATCCTAAAAATGAAATTAAAAAATGAAAATAAAAATAAAAAAAAGAACCAACACCCTAGAGCTCAGAGTGGGGAACAATCAACTTCAGAGTTCAAACTCCTCTCCTCAGACAAGCGCAAACATTGCTTTTAAACATGAGAAAGGCAACCTCAAAGACCATCCAATTTTATTAGGCAAAGAACAAAGCTTCAGTATCTTCATACAGACTTCTCTTCTGGCCCAGATATGGCCCTGGCAGGAAATGGTCCGGTTTACAACACGAATTTCATTCCCTGCCTGACCTGCACGTAACTTCAAATGAAAGCGAATCAGCAGCAAGTGATTGCAGGGAGCTAGGAAGCAATAGCTTAGAGCTGTTTAACCCCAGACAGATGTTTGCCTACCTTTATGTGCTGGGATCTCTGCGCAGCATCGACTGGATGCAAGACTTGCAACCCACACATATCGCACACATCCCCATGGATATAAACGCAGTTTTCTCCATAACGACATTCTCCTACTGCAGCGTAAGGGCACAGCTGCTTCTTCATCTCCACGTCTGCTTGCTGCTTTTCGTACTCTTCTTCAATCACCATTCCCTGCAAGAGCACTTCAGTGCAGGAAGGGGCAGCTGGGAACAAAATTAAAGGCGCTGAGCAATATATTCAAGTTTAGAACACACCAGTTTAGTGTAAAGAAATCCTTGAATAACCCTACTTAAGGTATCCAAAAAGAGTAATAAAAAGCAAGGCTCCTTTCAACTCAAGTTTCACGAGCCTTCAGCCCCAGTGAACAGTTATTTTTCTGCATTCAAGAAAACAAGAAGAACTTCTAAGTGGGATTTACTCATCCTTCAGTCCTGCCAAGGCTGTAACTACCAAGGTGATGTTTCAGTGGTGACTCTCAAACCCAGTTAAGGCTAAGTCCAGCACTGGAAATCCCACCAGTTTTCAGCAATTTGAGTATATCTTTAGCCAAATTCTGGATCAGTAACAACTAAACAAGGTTACAGATCTCCTTGCTTTGTAAATCATTTTGACAACAGCTAAAATTAACATGCTATTTTTCCCCAGAAATTGCATAACTGAAGCAATAAAGGTGTATCCAGCGTAACTAATGCGGGCTAGAAATGCCACACAAGCACTTTCTTATGCACAGCTTCATTAGCATGTTGTTCAGGCTGAAGTGACTTACACCTCTAGACTCCCATGCATATTCTGCATTAATGATACAAGAGCTTTGACCATTCCTCTTGCCAAACTAATTCGAGATACTTATAAAAACATATACCCATGTATCACTTACTAGAGAATGATCTAGCTAAGGCAACATCTTTAGAAAAACCCTTTATAAATACAGACTCAGATTCTCTTCATTGTTGGCATACTGACAAATGACATCAGCCCCCAGTTCAGAGCAGTGAAAAGGGCAATCAAGGGAACGAAAAACCTTTCCTCCCAAACTGGTATCTGGTCTGGCCTTACCCAAGGGCCAGCCTGAGTCAGGAAGGTAAACCTAGTTTTAAGAGGCGCTAACTTTGGGGTATTTCCATAGCATTTTATGTAAACCGTCAATTTTGCAAAAGCCCGAGGAAAAGAAATTCAGGAGTTTCTAGGATCCCTGTCTAAACCTAAATTCAACTAACACTGTTACACTGCTCTGTTTAGATAGCTTCTGCTTACCGCTTCTTGCAGCTCTTTCCCACATGCTTGTTTGTATTGTACTTGTTACATGCCATTATGTAATGATCTCAATCATTACATAAGTAGGGTGATAAGTTGCAAGACAGGAAAAAAATAACTTTGAAACTTAATATAACTTTAAAAATGGAAGGGAGCAAATAAGAGTAAATGCTAAGAACTGGACTTCATTCACATAACCAATAGCTGTTACAAGAGTGAAGAGTCATCCATAGTGTTTTTTTTCTTTTCTTTTCTTTTTTTCTTTTTTTTTTTTTTTAAATAAGCCTTGTGAACACTAGATTTAGAGAGGTATTATTTTAAGTATTATTGTTGCTATTTATTAAAAAGGCATACTTGGATCATTAAGAGTAAAGCAAGACAAGCTTTCCCACAAAATGCACCAGAGAGAAAAATCTATCCTCCCTGTCCTTCCAGGCAGTAGTTAAAGGAGGCAGCAGAAGTAGCCTGGAAATGGAGCACCTCTGCACTTCAACAAGCCAATGCTTGAGGAACTGTCACTATTTTCTTTGCTTGGCATTACAGTCATCTTCAGGATATCACATGTAGCCCCGAATCAGAAAATTATGTGCATTAGCAGAATGTCCTGTCTCATAAGAAGGGATGAGCATTGTAGCCTAAGTTATGCAAGGTTCAATTACCCATGCTGAACCTTCAGCATTAAAAATAAATAAATAAATAAAATAAAATGCAAAGGAACTTTTAACATGCAAGTTTAAGAGAAAAATGCCATGGGAATTAGCACTTAGCTCTGCTCAGTATAGGAGATATAGATTGAGAATGTTACCTATGTTGTGGCAGACCTGAATTTCCATTAAAAATATGCCTGATCCACTAAAAATCAAAGAAACAAAGAAGCCCCATAACACAGCACCTTGCTTCGGTAAGACAAAGCAGGTTAAAGCATAACATAGAGCTCTTATGCTTCGGGAACTCAAGAGAAAGCAGGAGCACTCCTGTAAGGTGCAAGATATGACAATATATTTAAAAGAACTGAAGCTGTTTAAACTAGCAAGTGCAGGCCCACCCGCCCTACCAGGCTGCTGAAGCACGTGATATAAGAAAGTGAGCAAACCGGGTTTGTTCACCCTATGGAAGGGAACTTGATGCTGTCTTTAACTGTCTAAGGGAAAAGTACAGAGATACAGAGGCAGACTCTTCTTGGATGGACACAGCAACAGTGCAAGAAGCACAATACAAGCCAGGGCAAGAAAAAAAAGCAACTAAATATTAGGAAAACAGCTTCTGTGAAAGAACTCAAGCAGCAGCAACAGTTGCCCAGCAGTTGTGGAATCTCTGTTCTTGGAGACATTCAAAACTCAGCTGTACAAGGCCCTGACAACCTGATCTGCCCAACTCTGCTTTAGGCAGAAAGTGAACTAGATGAAATGTAGATGTCTCTTCATTTTGAATGACTCCGCTTAGATTAGGATATGAAATATGTATATGTATTATCTGTCTCAAACACAGAAGCTGTATATTTTACAACAATAAGGTGAGACATTGAAAGGTGGGAGACAAGTTTTTATTATTTTGGATTTCATTCAAGTCACAGACCCCCAACAAATTCTTCTTTTATCTTCTCTCCAACACTAGCTAAGTGTTAACATTGCTGGACCATTCCCTTCCTCTCCATTCTTCCTCAAATCAAAGCAGAGCAGCACCTTCTAACACTGAGAAGGTAATGGCTGTTTTCAGATCTGAGAATTGGAGAATTGTTGCCTGACACTGCCTGACAACTTTATATTCTTCTGGACGGTAAGTGTCCATTTTGTGTGCATTGAAGCTATTATTTCAATATTATGGCCGTAAGTATTCATTGTAGAGAGACAGATATTGAAAACCATGCTACAATACACACATGCAGCTCTCCTTGCCACCTAAAGGTCATAAATCTCATTGCTGTCTGTCTGCAGAGGATGCAAGAGGCAGGTGTGCGATTTGAACAGTCTAGTCCTGCACAATGAACTTCAACTTCACTTTCAACAAACTGTCACAGTATAATAAAGTCTTATATGATTGTAAGTTTTTATCTTTCCAGTGCAATGACATGCAAATTGCAAACATTATTTTCTTTTCCCATTGTATATGCAAACTAAGCTTCAAAGAAGGAGATTCACCAAGCCTTTCAGACCTGTAAGAGGAGGAATCCAGATACGCGGAGATTGCGTGAAGTTTTAGAACATCAGGAGAACAAAACTAGTGGATGTGAAATGGTTCTTTCCATGCCTTGCAGAATGTAAGGATAGATCAATTCAAACTATTTATGAGTAGCTGTACTCAATAAAAACAACTAAATTGTTGACCCATGACAGGAATTCACTGTTATCCCATGACCAGCTTACCACGTCCACAGTATGGTTGCCCAGGGACAAACTCTACAGCATTCACCCAGTCTTCGGCGCCTACTCCTGCAGCTGCCAGATTGGCATTTTCAACCTCTGTCTCAGTAGTACTTCCTTCGGCTGTTTCTGGGAGTGACGCAAGGTCCGAGGATACTGAGGGATACGTCTTTGCAGCTGGATTCACAGTAGTCACTTCTTCCTGTTTCAGTGGCTTGGTATGTTCATATCTAACAAGTTAAAACAGATCAACTCTTGATGAGAGATACTTTTATACAGCAGTCTTATGGACTGGAAGTAAATTAAGATGTAAAACACCATTTTGCAGGGAGAATTGCCTTGAAACAGAAAGCCACTGATACCCTTATAAGGAAGTGCTTCTTCTACTTGTGTAACTTGACAAGACTGCTTAAGGAACGCATTCAGTGATTCAGGAAATGGAGCAACATGCACATTGTTTACTTAACTTGCATAGAATGTACTTATATTTAACTTTTACTGAAGTATGTCCAAAGCTAGTCCTACAGCTATTACCCACAAGCAGTACTACCCGTTGACAAAATTAATTGGTTCAGCTTTTAGAGGAGAAAACAAGAGTGAGACACTCCTGGACTGAACTATCTAGTGGGAAAGGCAAGGCCAGAATTTTCACGGAGATGCAGTGATAGCGACAGAATAGACAGACACAAATTGCACCATGGCAAATTCAAATTAGATATCGGGGGGTGGGGAGGAGGGGGAAGAAAGAGAAAAGAGTTATTGAGGGAGTAGTAAAGCACTGGAACAGGTGCCAGGGAAGCTGCAGAATTTCCATATCTCCATCCTTGGAGATGCCGAGAACTTGCCTGGACAATGCCCTGGGCAATGTAAGCTAAATGGGTCCTGCTTTCAGCTGGATTTGGACTAGATGACCTCCAGATACCTCCTCTGACCTAAACTATTTTCTGATATGTTGTATGGATCTCAGCATCTTCCCTCAGATTAAACGTTAGAAATTGCATCTAATGACACTTGCAACTTGCTGGAGAAAATGTTTAGAACCATGCAAGTCCCTAGCCACCATCAAGAAGATGCTGATTCTCTCAAAACTCTGTCTTCACTAACTGGGAGACCACAAAGGTGGACCTGTGATTTAGTTTCCCATGAAGTCTTAGATAATCACCAACTGATTTCAAAGTGGAAGGGAAATAATACACGGGGATTATATGAAACATTTGAGCATCTGCGATTCAGCTTCCTTGTTTCACACTGAAAATACAGAGATTATATACTAAAGAGATGCTCCCAAACCAATGTTGGGTTTTGAAATTAAGCTGCGAAGCACAAATTTTAAAAGTAGGCTTTCGAGAAAGCAGCACTGGCAGATGTGCAGAGGGCAATCCACCTTATACACGGTAACTGTATGCGGAACATGGAAGCAAAGCTATCCGATGCACTGTCTACAATCACAATGCACACATTTATTCATATATGACAGCTGCCAGATTGCTAATACTGCAGTAAAATGTTAATTAAGTGGACTGAGGATGACATGGAATATCCCTAAGCCTTTGTAAAGGGTGTGAACCTACTGGAGACTACACTGTGAAAGCACCAATTCCTTGGGTTCATGCTTTTCCTTATCATTTCATGGTGATGTTATGTTTTAAAAATACAGTTAATTTTGCCAATTTCTTTAGGCAACATTTTATGAGAAACAGTCATTTTCTTTTTGCCTCGTCTTTGTCTACTTATTTAGGTAGCAAAGCAAATGCTACAATATTCAGCAAGAGAAGGCAACTTGCAAAGAGAAGTCATTTTTTATATAAAAAAAAAATACTGTTGCAATACAGGAAGAAAATATTTCCAGATGTCTACTGTCTTTCTTTGACTTGTTACTCAGGGCAATTTCTAAGAAAAATTACTCTCCTAAAATAGCCAATGGCATTTCCTTACCTGCAACGATCTCCGTAAGCACAGCATCCTCGCTGATAATACCTGCACACCATGGGAAACTGACTAGTGGAGAGGTCATGGGAGTAGCGACAGTTGTTTCCTTCCTTGCAAACTCCATGCATGAAATATCTGCAAGAGAGAACACTACCATGACTTAAGGAAAAGAACTGAAGCTGTACACACAGTATTTGGATGACGAGTTATTTTATACTCAAGGCATGGCGAAATAAAAACAACATTTTTACAACAGTACATCGTAGAGACATGTCCCAGCATAAACACACAGATAAGAAAGTCTGAGAACAGAGGAAGCCTTAGTCATAGCTATTCTAATGGACAGCACATTTATAGATTTATGCATATAAAAAGCCAGTCAAAAACTGCAAATTTTATCCTGGGCTGTGATGCACAAAGGAAAGAAGAGTCTGAGTAAGCCAGCGAGGACATAATGAAGTTTCAGTCTTCCAACACCAATGAAAACATAACAGAAACCCACTACCAAATTCAAAGCTGAAAACAGCCATTCCTCAAAAAAGTTTCCAGAGGGCTTAAGTTTATTCTGAATTTATGAGCAATTCATACAATAGTAATCTCCTCTCAAAGAATGCAAATCATTCTGCCAAATTCTCACATCAGTTTTTGCTACAGGAGACAGAAATCATTGCAAGCACCAATTGCTAATGTGTCAATATTATGCTGTGTATTCACCTTTAAAAATCCAATGTCAATTCAAAGTTTTTGAGGACAGTTAACAAATACCACCAGTTTTGAAGCTGCACTGGTTTTTGATCAACATATTCATGCTGGATATTTGGGGGCTTTAGGCAGGTATCTGTAGCACCTCTTGCTTTCCGCTCCATCTGGGCAAAAGCATCCTACTTCATATATGCATTATTTCTTATCCCCATGTTAAACAGATTATACCCATCTAGTCCATCTAACTACTGAAAGGGCCACTTAGTCCCCCTTCTGTCACACATCCCCATTTTGTATTTGTACTGCTGCTTACAGAGCCAGCAGGACCAGGTCCTTCAACATAGCTGACTCTATGCTCCCAGGGATGGCAGGATCACCTTTCTGCAGCACTAAGGGCTAAGATTAGGTTGGCTTTTGGCAAAAAAGCACATTCCACTCAGCACTTCAAGACCTTAAAAGTATTGTAGTAGAGTTGTTCAACTGCATCAACTTCTGTTGAGCACTAACATAACCAAAGCTCCTCCATATCAACATCTTTTCATTTGCAATTAGGTAGGAAGTAGTACAGTATGTTAGCATGACTTGGCTGAAGTGTGACATGACTTGGTTTTACTGCAGTAATAATTATATCGTTATACTTAGAATAAGAAATCCAATAGTGTGTGGATTAAAATCAGATGCCCTTAATGAACTTCCTTCCCTTCTCATGCAAAATTCCTCTTACAGTGGCTGAAAGAGACTCCATTGGCTTCAGGATAACATGCAAGCAGAACAGCACTGTCACCTGTTGTCTCCAAATAGAGTGGTAATCACTATTTCCAAATTCTGCAAACCATAATACAAACTGAACATTATTAACCATATTTCACAAGGAAACCGTTAACACTACTGAGCCAATGGGATAAAGATATTCTGGAAAAAGGGAAAGAAAACAAACCCATGGGTCTTTGAAAACCCATGGGAAAACAAAAATGCATGGGCTTGTAAAAATGTTAACTGAGGAAGCCACCTCAGTCGCCGACTTCATGAGCTTATAGCAGATAAACAAACACGGAAGAAATTCTTATCCTAGCTGTCTCAACACCTTCAGTCAATAAATAAATTGAATACCTGCCCAACAAGTGGAGTAGCTCATAAGGGTTTTTTTTGTTGTTGTTGTTATTTTTCCCTCCTCTTCCATGGTAGGTAAAATTACTTAACTGCAGTCCCAAAATGAGGTGCAAACAAGAAACTAGAGGTTAAATACCTTGCAATGGTGATAATCTACTCTAAGAAGCACAGCACGGCAGGGAAGCTGAATATCAGCTGCATTGCAATTCTAGCTGCTGGTTTGCGTGACACTAATACTGCCTCAGGCAAACTACAGAGCAATTTAATGTCTGCAACACTTTAACAAAATAGATTTAAGCCAGCATTGCTATTACTATGTGTTACCAGTGAATAGACTTCTAAAGTAACATGCCATTGAACAGATCAGGTTTTAAAATGACGTGAGGACAAAGAGAAGAAAATCAAGTTTCTACTACAGGTGAAAAGAAGGACAAAGAAGAAGGTGTAAGCAGGTGAAGATGCTAGGATAAAGACAAGCGCTAATATTTACTCAGACATCAAAAAATAAGCACATTTTGCAGTGTTTGCCACAGTCTGTGAGGTTTCTGCTGAAAACCTGTAATATCCCCAGTCTTAACATAGTTTAAAATTCAAATATTCTACAGCTACACAAGTCTGATGGCTGAATAACCCAGGAAAAAATAGTGACAAAGACATCATTTGCCAGTGTGACTTTAACGACTGTTCCCTTCCCCCCTTGCTCGCTTCCAAGCTGCAGGGCTGCCCTGGCACCAGGGCAGGCGGTTTCACAGGCACCTGCTGATGCACATCAGGGAATGACTTCAGATGCAACCTGACATTGCGCTCGCTGCCCACATGGTTGTTTTGAATCTAGACCAGATCGCTGCTCAGCCACACCACTCCTTAAGCCAGGAGAGTGCTGGTGAAGCACAAGCGTGGAAACAAGCAGCTAAAGGGAAGACACCAGGCTAAAGTGAGGACTTGTGCTAAGAAATATTTGGTCAAAAAAAGTGATCTTGAACACAAAATACTCAGATTCAGGCTCTCCAACTGCTGGCCAGAGAGAGCTCCCAAAGAACTATAGAATCGTTAAGGTTGGAAGGGACTTTTAGAGAACATCTAGTCCAACCCCCCCTGCACATGCACTCCCAAGTCACTTTCCTTCTCTGTTAGCTTAAATCAGAAGCTCCTTTACAAATACGGATTCAGGATAACTCCGGAAGTTGTCGTAATTCATTATATCACCATGGTGGGCTATGATTTGGAGGGTGCACTGGGAAATCTGAAAGAGCCGTAAAGTGGAATAAATAAATTCACATTTGTCTAAGGATTACACTCACTTTATTTTTTTCTTAGAGAGGGAAGATGATTAATTTTAAAAACACTTAGAAAAGTTTACATTTTATATATAAAATGGCAGTTCTGGCTTAAATGCACCCCCCCACACACTTTAAAAAGCACATTAAAGCACAAAGTATGTATACTACATTATATTGATTTAGAAAGCTAAGAAAAGCTCTGGAAAGCACTTTTCCACACAGAGTGTTCAACTTAATTGTGACTTCACATGCCACCAATATCAATTGATCGCTATAGGACCCAGGGGAAAATGATTCTTGGCACCAAGATTAACATGAATTATTTGCCATGCTCAAAGACATGTAGAAGAAAATTTGAAATCTGCATTTGTCAAATACCTAGAGAATACATATAATTTCATCTGAAACAGTAAAACTGGATCAAGACAGGTATATAAGCATTTTTTCTCTAAAGCACCCGTGATGCTGCCATCCAGCAAGCATTTATTCTTGCCAGAACACAGACTGCCTTTTCACTAAGTTATACTGGCATAAACCTCTGAGGCTGCACACAGAACCAGATTAAACAACTGATCTGGGGCCGGCCAAGGGGAAAAAAAAAAAAGCTGTGGGGCTTGGGGTTTCTTTTTTTATTCCTTTTCAATCCTAGATGAGCTCCCCAGTTCACTGCATGACTGGGCAGTGCAGTAGTCCTGCACGAAACACTAACACTCACTGCCTGCGCTGGCACCGCACCTCTGAAAAACGGTTCAACTAACAATCCCTATTTTCAGCGGGGGATGAGGACTTTAAAAAAGTGTAATAGAAATCAAGGTTTGCACCTGTAAAAGCCTCAAGGTGTAGACAAGATCTGGCGGTCACATAATATGCATGTATTTTTTAGATTATACAGAAGATATCTGCCCAAAATTATAAAACTAATCAGATCTTCAGTACCTCTAGGCAGTGCAGGTGTTACAGAGGCTACAACCAAATCTCTGAAATACCTAATATTTTATAGTTCATTTACATTTCTATTGCCTCGCTTTCAGGGATGCTTTACAGCATAATAATCTACTAAAGATTTTTTATTTCCTCACTTCAAGCATTAAAGAGCATCACTGCCATTAACTGCCATACAGCTCGAACAAAAACATTTGCAACCAGTTTTATCAGAAAGGCAACACAGTTTTGAACACAGATAGTTACAGTTTAAATCTGCAATTCCTTCCCCCAGAAAGTTTCTTTCCTATACTTCATGAGTCTTAGTTGCTATAAACGTGATATACATATGCTACATTTCATTACCAAAGCTTTTAAGCCTGGTAATATAATAGGTTTGCATGTACAACATGCCTTAGGTACATTTAATTTTGGTCCAAGTTTTGTTTATTAAACTATTGCTTTGTCCTAATTAGAACATCGCATTTGGCAATATGCCCGAGGGCCCTACAAAAATGGGGACATATCCACAGCTGATGAATATAGCTGATCCTTATTCTGAGCTCCCCTGTTCATTAGCTTCTTTCGGTACAGTGCAGAGAGGCTGAGAATTCCCAGGAAAGAAGATAGCTGGGATCAGAGCAGCCGTGCTGACCTGGCCTGGCAGATAGGGCCTTCAGCCAACAGAGCGGCTGAAGAAATTCTACACCAGTCAACAACCCCAAAAAAGGAAAGAAAAGACAGACAAACAGTAGGTCTCTCTACCCCATCCCTTCAGCCCATTACCTCTGTCAGCAAGACACTAGTGCAATCTAACAGACAGCAGCTAAGAAAGGGTAATAAAAGGATTTTAAGGAGTTTGTGCTCCATACTTACACCGAGTGCATACTTTACTGATTCAGATTCTTCATATTAAGAACAGATAAACACTTGTTCTAGGTTCTCAGAAAGAAAAAGGAAGAAAATGATAATACAGACAACTCAAGATACAATTGGAAAACCCTACTAGGAAGGAATTGTTTCTTTTCAGTTATAAAAAACATGAATGAAATGAGCTATAAAAGCAAACTCAGTTTGTTAAATCTGTTAACTGTGAAATCTGGAAAACAAATATTAAGAGAAAGCCTTTGAGGAAGAAAAAAAAAAAAAACACGTTGGCTATACCACTGTTTTGTAAACCCATACCCCCACCTAAACAAGGAACGACAGAGAAGCTTAATACAGGTTGCTGTTCTTTTTCTTATTTCAAACATACCATGTAATGAAAGCATCAGAAGTATTTATGAACTTGAGTTTTATTGTCCTACAGTTTATTCCAGATTAAAATATTACATATTACCTACCACAAAAGCCTTAAAACTAAACCACAGTAGCAACGTTAGAAAATGATTTCTCATGCTCTGCTAAGCAACACAACGAATTCACAGCTTTCTATGCTCAAACTTTTACACCTTAGCTTTGGGACAAGAATAAGGACAAAGTATGAAAAATTGAAAGTCTAGGAGAAACTAAAGTCCCTCAATCTTATTTATTAATCCTCACCCTCAGATGGGAATCATCTATTCTAGTGGACATCACGTCAGCATAACAAAACTGATTAGGCAACCAATTTATCATTCCAGGTGTTCAAAGGAGCAGCAAGAACTTACTTTTCTAATTCTAGGACTTCCACTTCTAAGTATAAAAATATATTCTTTTTCAAGCCATAAAGTGTGAAGTATTTATGCTGAAGAGAGCACCTACCTCTGAGAAGCATTTCAGACAGTATCTGCTGCCACCCATATGACAACCCAAGTAAAAAAAGCCCCTGAACAGAACTGCGCAGTGTTGCTCAAAACAGAAGCTGCTCTAGTTACTTGGCTGAATAATTTTATTTTGAAAAGCTATTAAATCTCAGTTAAATCCTCAGGCACATTCACAAAGGTAAAACATGGTTTAATACAATTAACATCTCTATTACAGACTGTAATACATCATCTTCATAGGCTAACAAGGAATACATCCTACTGAGAACAAACTTAAAATAAAGAAGAAAAACAAAGCAATATTCTTATCACACACTCTGAACACAAGGGGTGGGGAAAAAAAAAAAAACTACAACTTCTACACTGTGAGAGTAACGAGCACTGGAATCAATTGTTCAGAGTGGCTGGAGTCTCCATCCTTGGAGATGCCTAAAAGCTACTGGAAAAGGTCTTTGGAAATGTGCTCCAGGTGACTCTGCTTATGGGGGGTGGACTAGGTGATCTCCAGGGGTCCCTTCCAACCTCAGCCAGGTCTGTGACAGTCCCAACAGGTCAGCAAGACCATCAATTTTATAAATATCTGAGGAAAGCTATCCAACCTACAACTTGAAAAAGCCCACTAAGAAAATCAACAGCATAAATAGAAATATTACTCAAAAAGAACAAAGATTCAGGAAGAGTAGAATAGGTCTAAAGCTGAGAACTTGTTTTTGGTTAAGCTCACATTCAAGCACGCTAACCATTACAAAGCACAGTTCTGAACTTCCTGCTACTCTTAAGCATTTGTAAAGATTTATTTGTTAGGCAGGCTCACTATATCCCACTGACATCAGTGAACACTAGTGCTTAAAAATTGTGGCAGTCATCGTTTGTTTTTGTGCCTGTTACCTGAGGAAAAAAAAATACCACCAATACATTTAACTCTTCAGAAACAGAGGTAACATATATTAAGACCACTAACCTATGCCCTTGCAGCTCATTTAAAGCTGAACTAGGCATAATTTGCAGCCATTTCCTCCTCCCTGACCTACTTTTAGCAGCCCCATATCAAATATTAACCCAGCTATTCAAAGGCTGAGCTCTGAGAGAAGCACTCACAAAGAGTTCAGAAACACAGTTTCTCACAGAGACACGTTTAACTGCACATTAGCCCAAATAAACGGTGCTCAGCAATTAACAAAAACGCGTTAGGTACCTGACAGGTATCAGGGCAGACCTAACTGCACAAGACCAACACCGCGGGGGCAAGCAGCCGTTCTTCACATCACGCTTTGACGCACAAGGAAGAAAATACGCAGAGAAGATACAGATACGGTAGCAAAGTCTGAAGCCTCCTCTTCCTCTTCTCTCGAAGTGTTCTTTCACGATATCAAATTACATTTAGCACACTTGTCCGGCAATACACACACCAAGTTAATGTAATTTGGACATTTCTTTAAAAAAGCTCCCCCAAACTCACGCCGGATTACCACATACACCGACCCCCGCACTTCCACGCTCACAAAAACACGCTCCACGTCAAAGCCGCCAGCAGAGCGGCCACACGAGCCCACGGGCGCCCCGCCAGGCCCCGCGGCGGCGCCAACGGCCGCGCGGCCACGGCCGTTAGGGCGGCGGGCGGGCGCGCGCGCCTACGTGCAGCGGGGGGGGGCGGCTCTCCGCCCCCCTTCTCCCCCCCCGCGGCCGCCGCACGCACCTGCAAGCGACCTGCTTGGTCCAGCCGCCTACCCCCGCAGGCGCCGCGGCGGCCGCCCCCACTGGCGCTGTCGCTGCTGTGGCTGCCGCTACGGCGGCGGCGGCGCCCGCCGTTGTTCCCAGCGCCACAGCCTCCGCCATTACTGTTTATCCCACACAGCGACAGCGCCGGAATTTCCGGCAGCGCATCCTTCCGCTCAGGCACGGCCGGGCGCGCGGCGGGGGCGGCGCGGCAGGACGCGCGAGGGGTGTCCCGCTCCGCGGAGCCCGGCGTGGGACCGCCCCGGCCGCGTCCCCGCCCCGCCGCGGCCCCGGGCCCGTCCTCCCCGCGCGGGGCGGGCCGCTCCGCTCCGCTCTGCTCCGCGGCGCCTGCGCACGGGGCCACGGCCCTGGCCCCGCCCACGCCCGCCCCCATTGGTCGCGCCGGGCCCTGCTTACCCCAGAGGCACCGCCCCTCTCTCGGTCACGTGGCCCGAGGCGGGGGAGGAGGCGCCATTTTGTAACGGGTAGTGGCTGAGTGTGTGTGTTTGGTTGCGTACGCGAGCTGATATGTATATACACATCTCATATGTGTATACACATCTGTCCTCAAAAAGCGCGGGCTTCAAATGTGCAAAACATTCTTCAATAGGGGGCAGTTCAGTTGATAATTATATCACAATACAAATACAATACAAATTACAATACAAAGCAAGGAAACCAAGCAAGACGCACGCCTGGGCTCCCCCCTTACAAGGCCCCTTTTCTTACAGCACGGCAGTGATGCGGGACGTGGCATCCTGCAGTTTTGCACCTTTGCCGCTCTGGAGGGAGTTGGGGTTTATTCCAAGGGGGGATGAGGGCAGCTCAGCTTTCGGAGGCACCTCTCAGAGCTGATGGAAAAAAATAATTCACTTATACATTATCTAATCTACATGAGCATGTGCATTTATGTAGACTTTAGTGTGTTCCTGGTGTGGGGTGGAGGATTGTTGTTTCCTTACCGTGTTCATGGGGGTGATCTTTGCCATGTTAATGAAGCTTAAACAGGGTGAGACTACCTCGGTGGTCTGCAGCTCATCTCTGCTTTCCCTCCTGCAGTCCTCCCTCCTGAGTGTGCACAGCGAGGGGCACGTTCTGCTTCCTAAGCTTGGGGCTGCAGCCTGGCCCGCTGCCGCTCCGGAGCAAGCAGGATTCTACAAGTCAAATCAACCCGTTCTCATGGCTCGGTGACCCTCAGCACCTTCTACACTGAGGCAAAAGGCAGAGCTACCCCTTGAAAACTGCACGTATAAACCCCTTATTTTCTTTTTTTTCGTTGTAATAAACCCCAAAGACCCTGGACAACCAGCATGAAACTGGAAGGTATATGCAAGCTTGTAGGGGTGCCAGCCAAAAGCAGGTACCGTGGCCCTGTTTCGTGTCATGGACTTCCTGGGTAGCTGAACTAGAAATCCAGCAAGCAGGGGGGCTGTTCTTCCCCTTCATTTGGGGAGGGAAAAAAAAAAAAGCCAAAGAAACCCAACTAAGACTTGATTTTGGACTAGCCATTAACTGCTCGGGTACGGCAGGCTGAATGTGGCTTGCACACTGTGCAACATGGGCTTGGGCTGAAGTGTCCAGTTACTCAGAGACAGCTGGAAGGCTGGTAACCGGCTTTACTGCTAAATCATCTGGGCGGGTAACATGCCAAAAAGCATGATAGCCCAAATTGGTTCCTGCAGTAGCAGGCTTTCTAAATAGATACAGCTGAAAGCAAAATGGCGTTGTTGCAGTTTATATATGTTTTTCAAAAATGTACCTACAGTTTCTTTTCCATCACTTAGCCTCCCATCCCTGCAATAAAAAGATACCAATCACAAAATCTTCACCCTCCTTTATCATATTTGCAGATCCAGCCTGTCATTCCTGCAGTGAAATTCCTATGTAGCAGAAGTCAGAAGTTTTTATAACTTAGCAAGCTTTTTTTTTTTTTTTTTATGTGTTTGTTGAAAAGACTGGAGAGATGTAGAAAGTAGCAAGACATTCACTTCTGCTCTGTTAAACAAAAGTTGCAGAGAGCTTCTTTTGAAATGGGCAAATGTAAGGTCTGAATGGTGCTTTAAAAGACAATGTTTTCTAGTTTCCTGATGACAGGATCACAGTAAAATCAGTCCTCTATCGTTGATTACTTCAGCATAGAAGTAATAAAAATCACTAGAAATCACTTTAGTTAGTTTTGTATTGAGCATGGAAGTTGCATATCTGTCCTTTATCCTATAAATCTATTCCTTGAAACAGAGCCACACCTTTAACTCTGAACTGTGATTATTTTTTTTATTGAAACATGCATATTAGTGTATTAGTTATCTAAGTAGCATGGCTTTTTTGTCTGTTTTCTTTTTATGAGGGGGCAAAGACTAATTTCACAGTCCCCATTCAAAGCTGGCCTAACCCTGCTAGAACAGGTGTCGTTGCACTAGGTGACTGCAGCGGTTTGTCCCAGTGGATTGGGCTGGTGTTCCCAGAATTTCTCCCTATCCGGGCATGTGCATCGTCAGGAGCAGCAGCACCGCAGCCGTCCCTAGACCCGCAGCATTCCCTACCCTGGGCGAAGAGCCGGGCTGAGCTCCCACCTGGGAAGAAGGAGCTTCCAGCTGTGTTGGGCCACGCTGCGGGGGAAGCATGCCTGGGATTCCTGTGCATTGGACGAGTGAATTCACTGATTAAACAACAACAATAAAGGAATTTGCCAAATTAAAAAAAACCTTTAAAAGAGCATGGGGCAACCTGGTCCCCCCAAAACAACAGCAGCAGCTTTCCTTGGCCCGTTGTGAAATCACCCGCAGCCACAGGAGGAGAGTGGCCCCGCAGCAGCGGTTCATCACAAACGGGCCCTCCCGGCACAGCCCCTTGCAGCCCGTCCCGCCTCCTCCCGGGGCTGCCCCCGCAAACCTGCCCGTGGCTGCGGTGACCTCCGCGTGCGACGCGGTGCCAGGAGGTAAGAGCCGCCGCCAGGCCAGGCCGGCGCTGGGGGAGGCCAAGAGCGCCTCGCTGTCACCGGGGGACACTAGCGGGACCCTTCGGAGGAGGGCAGGACACCCGTCTCTGCTAGAGCCGCGGGAACCTCTTGTGAGGAATCTGCAAACTCTTGTTGCAAGGCAGAAGGTCGGCCGCGTTCGCTGTGGTGCCCGCCAGGCTTCAGGAGCCTGCAGCTGGCTCGGGCTGGATGTTGGCAGAGCTTCTAGCGACCGTCAGCTAGTTCGTACAGGGTCTCGGGTGGTGACCAGCCAGCTTTCTGCCACGAGACAGCGCAGCTCGGGCACTTTTTGCTGTTTCACTTGGAGTTTGGGGAGCTGTTGAAATTCAGAGCACAGCTGAAGCAGCCCTGCTGATCCTCGGCGTGACCTTGTTGGCTTAATGGATTTATCCTAAAGCTGACTTTGCCCCAGAGAGTGAGGGGGGTGTATGCGCACTCACAGCAATAGCAGTAGCTTGCACGGACTTTCCAGGCTGCTGACTGCTGAGTTTAGCACTGCAGAAGCTGAGATTTTAAGTATGAAGTAGAGATTTTGCATCTTTGAATCTTGATCCAATTCCATAAGTGGGATTTTTGTCTTAAGAATTGAGAAAATGGGGAAAAAAATCTCATTGTTTAGGTCACATCTGCCTTGGTGGCTTGAAAGAGGTCGAGCAGAACTGGTCCCTCCTCCTCTGTGGCAAAGCCCAAGCTATCCTGCATGGTTGAAATCTTTACATTCTGGCAGGAAAATCATCGTGAGTATGAGATATTTCTGTGTTGCTGAGATCTGAGCCACATTCTGCTGGGTGAAACGTGAATACAGTACAGAATTCAAATTAATTTACAATCTAAAACAGGTCTGCAGTAGGTACACAGGACAGAAGAAAGACATCCTTTCCTGCTGACTGAGAGGTGAGGAATAGAAAGACTTGAAGAATATGCCCAGAGACCCAGAGAAAATCTTGTGAAACAGGCAGGTGTTGAAGGCAACTGCCCTGAGGCTCAGACCAGACCAGTCTCTTAACCTGCACAACTTTCTCTCCCTCCTTCTCAGTTTGGAGATGAATTTAGTTGAAGTGAATAGGAGTTGCCAAGAGACCAGAGGAGTCCTGGAGCTTTTGCTGGGGCTGAGCTGTGACTTTGCCTCCAGCACTCTGTGCTGAGAAAGAGGACGTTGCAACGTGAATGTGTATAGAACACCTTTGGCTCTGGGGAGAGCGGCCTCTTCCTCCCTGTAGTTACAACCTGGCTTTCTGATTGTCAACTTTGTTTTGCTGAAATGCTCGTTTCCTCCGGGACACCTGCAAAATCATCTTTTCAAAGCATTCCTCTGCCTGTGTCAGCCCTGTAGCTTTCTGCCTGAGGGTTTTTGTTTTGGAGGTGACGGTGGCTGAGCCTGCAATTTTTCATGAACAAGGAGCTTTGGAAAGGAAAAGGTCAATCATTCATGTATTACTCCTCATCCTTTCTTCAACTTCTTCATGATTTCAGCTCAATGCTTCAGCTCAGGGCCAGGTGGACGCTTCCCACCCCATTTCCACAGTTTAGTGTTTTGCTTCGCTGCCCTGGCTTACAACAGTGTGAGTTTCCAGACAAGTTTCTGGGCAAGTCCAGGATTGTTTTAACTCTTGAGGTCAGGGCAAGCGATGATACCTGTGGTCACATAATTGCTAAGTAACAGCTTTCCTTTTTTTTTTTTTTTTTTTTTTTTAGTGTGACTTTTGGAATCTACTGCAGAAGATGATTAGGAAGATGACCTATAGACTGGGAAGACACATGTCTGCTGTGGCAAGTAGGACCATCCACGTGAGAAGATTTCTGCATGGTGAGTAGTGTATTCTGAAACAGTCCCTGTGTGGAAAGTGTTTCCCTCACCCAAAAGTGTTTTGGGAGCAGAGCAGATGAGCTTTTTCAACTTTCAGGAGGGTACTTCAGGATAGGAGTGTCTGTTGTTTGATAATGACACACGTAGATAAGTGAAATTTTCGTACATGATGCTTTTACAATATCTTGAATTCCCAATCCTTATACTTTTTTTAAAACATGCATCATTCTTCATCATGCATCATAGATTGCAGGACTCAGTTCTTTCACTGACAGTAATATGAATTTAAACTTATGTTACGGGAACAAATGACAGAACAGAGCTCTAAAATCATCACCCAATGATGACCATGATGGTGATAATTAGTATTAATAGTAGTAGTGAATAGTTACCAAACATTTAACTAGTATAAAAGCACAGTTTAAGTCTGTCTGAAGTTATCTGTGGGCTCAGATTCCCCTTAAAGAACAGCTGAAAAGGGGGATAAATTTACTGTGATGGTGAAAATCTACCTTTTATCAAATAGCCAGTGGTTATTGTGAATGATTAACTTTGTTCTGTTTATCTTTAGGTGCTTATTTCAGAATTCAGCCCTCCGTACAGGAAGCACTGATGGAGGGGAGACCAATTGTAGCCTTGGAAAGCACCATCATTACCCACGGCATGGCCTATCCTCACAATCTGAGGTTGCTGTGTTCCTAGTTCAACAAAGAATGAGTCATGGAACCGATGAATCAGTATATGTATTTCTAGCCTACTCCAAGCCCTCCTAAGAGTTGAATGGAGATGTCGGGTTGCTAGACATGCAGAACGTAAATTCTGATAATACAAAACTGTTGTATGTTGTCTTCGAAAGAGAACAGGACCATGCAACAAACACCTGCTGATTTATTTCCTTATCCATCACCTTCCATTCCTGCCTCCCTTTAATATGTGGCAGAATGTAGAGTCATCACCTACTCTAAAATAGAGATAACTTATGGCCGCATGATATTTGTAGACGTTAGAAACACTCTTCAGTTTCTTGCATAGTACAGAAATGAAGAGAACGGCATAGTGAAATCTCACTAGTTCCTTCCAAAACGTCTACTGTGAAAGCTGCTGGTCCTTCTTGCTGCTGTCTATTCCCTGCCTAGGCAAACACAAACAAACAGATTTCTACCCTTATTTTTTTTGGTGTCCTGTAGATCTGTGTCCCAGTGAGAGATGATGCAAGAAACCATGTCTTTCCAGGCAGTGGGTGGCAGCCCCGCCTCTCCTTGCTTCAACAAAGCACAGGAAGGTTTCAGTATTGATTTTTTCCATTGTGTTTTTTACGTGGGCATTATTTGGCCCTAGAACAAAGCTCTACAAATTCAGATTTGGGGAGAGGTAGTTAGAGATTGCCTAGGGTACCTACAGATAGCTCTGAAAGGGAGAAGCTGTTCTTGAAAAGATAGAGTAGCAATGAGCAAGTATAAAACTTGCAGAACATTAAAAGACCTGGTCTGTAGCTGTAGCATATCCTCAGGTTGCAACTTTTCAGTGCTTTTTTTTTATCCTGTACCTGAATATCTGTAGTATGAGAGATCTGTCCTGATTATTTGATCAGGCTTGAGATATCCGGGGTTCCCATGAAGGTCTATGATTTCAGAAATAATGATTATTAGATACAAAAAAGTCTTATTTTTGAGAAGATCCCCTATATTCAGCAGTCTTTTGTACAGTCAGATTTCCCTCTAAGCTGGGAATTTTTTCAGATGGTACCTCAAAAATGAAGCACAGAGCTTAGCTTGCAGTCCTGAAAATGGGAGCACTGGGTGCTGCAAAATTAAGTGTAGAGATTTCTGCCTTTAGGAAGACAGAGAGGAGGCCTTGGCTTTGGTGGGGATTGTGAGGACTGTATAGAACTGGAACCTGTTCATTGATGGCCAACAAATACGCAGATCTTGGGTCCGAGTCTTTGCGTGGTTAGTTTTGTCATCATTCTCTTGTCTATCTCATTCCAGCATGGCCAGAGAGGTGGAAGAAATTGTCACAAGAAATGGGGCAGTGCCGGCCACTGTGGGCATTGTAAGGGGCAGAATCCACATTGGCCTCACGGATGAGGAACTTCAGTTCTTGGCAAGCAGTAAAAATGTAGTTAAAGTGTCCCGGAGAGATCTTCCTTACGTCCTCAGCCAGGTATGGTACACACACTTTCTATTTCAGTATCTTCTGTACAGCAGTCTTGTGCTTTCTAGCTTCAAGACAGAACTACCATGCAAAGTGCTGTCTTCCCCGTCAGCTCGAACATGTGCCTAACAGCAGAGTTAGGGAATAGCAGACATGAAATAACAACTCCTAAAATGTCGTTCTGTGCTGGCTGACCGCAGAACAAATAAAGGCTTGGCTAAGAACATTCCTTTTGGCGTGATAAGGCATCATCATGTTACATGTGAACTTAGGTGACATGCAGGACGTCGTAAATAACACACAGGGTGCTTAAGTCTCACTGGCTGCTCGTGAAAGCTGCTCTTTGGAAAGCCTTGGAGGAGGAAGGCTTTGCTGCCAGGACAAGAGCGCGTACGTAGTGTGGGCAATGAATCTTGAGGCCATTCGCTGAGGAATTTCCCATTTGCATTTTCCATAGCAATGGAGGGTTATGGAAAGTGTGTCTTCGTTCATGATAAGCAAGTGGTTTCATTTCACTTTCAAACTTTTATTATAGCTCAATTCTTTAGTTTGGACCTTTAGTTAGTAAGGAAATGCTTTCCTCAAAGCCCCCAAATCTGTTTTCGGCAAGTCTAGGGGCAACCCAACTATAGCACAACTTGTGTGTTAGTGTCACCTTTAAAATGAATTTTTTTTCCATTCCATTTGCAAAACAGCATGTTTTGGTTAATGCTCCTTGGAGGTTAGTTTTCCTTACATTCCATTAAGCTACAGCTGACAGATTTAAACATGTCAAGGAACCCATGTGTTTGTGCTATACTTACTGATAGGCTATAAGACACAACAGATGTGTTATACAGGTGCCTAAGTAAGCCAAAGAGCAGCTCTGTTGAGAAAAACAATAGGCACTGGGGAGTGGGAACATGGAAGTTAAAATACTGCATTCATTTAGGCTTGCCATGAACTGGAGGCAAGTTGCATCCAAGGCGCCTCCTCTCCGCTCCTCTCAGTTCTAGAATTCCACTCACTCTTATCACAGCCCAGTGCTAAAATGCATCACCATAAATATCTGAATATGGCTTTTTTAAATTTCAAATTAAGTTTTCTCTGCGTAATAGAATGCTTGTATCAAAATTCCACTGCTAAGCTGGTTGCAGCAGGCTGTTGGGATGCCCAACCATAGCTGCCTGCTTGCAGTGTTCCCTGGGTCACCACGGCTGCTGACTGTGACTGGTTGTCCCCAACAGGGCTTGTCTGGTGGCACTACAGTGTCTGGAACAATGATTGCAGCGCACAAAGCAGGAATCCCCCTGTTTGTGACTGGAGGCATTGGAGGGGTCCATCGTGGAGGACAGGACAGTAAGAAAAACAGTTCATGTGCTTTGCTCTATATTGCTACTGTTCTGTTCTGTTTTGTTTTGTTTTTTAATTCATTTTTTCCCCCATTCCCAGTTTGTCCTGCAGTAACTCTCTGCTCCGTAAAGAGTTATCATTCTTTTTGACCATACTGTGGTTGTTACATATATGTTACATATTTTGGCTAATACAATTCTCAGAAATTCTCCTTCGCCCAAGGCAAATCGTGAAAGAGGCCATTTAGAAGCAGTTCTGTAGAAGCACAAGGTGCACCCAGCTGATCTGTTTGCTCTACTCATATTTCTCTCCTGAGTGTTCTTTCCAGAAGCTTCAAACTATTCCTCTTGCAAATTGTTAGTTCTTAGCCATACACATCCCTAGCATAGCACAGGGGTACGGCAGTGATGCCCAATGTCTCTTTCAGGTGTGACATAAATTCCAGACCAGAATTTGATGAGGTCAGGAAACCCTTTTTTGGCACATTTTGCCAAATCAGGATCTAGTCATTTTAATTCTAGTCTCTTAAACTTTGTTCTTGGTTTGTAACACCTTCTTTTGTGCTGAATTTTTACATGCTGTTGGTGCATGTAATCAAACAGCTGAGAGAGCGTGCAAGGCTCCACCTCCACCCTGAGCCATATGATTTCTCTGTTTTCATTTTGTCTTAACAATCTCCACGGCCAAAGGCATGATCTAAACTTGTCATATCTGTTAGTGGCCCAAGACACAAGCAGACCTTGGCCTTCCTACAGATACGGCTTTTTAAGGGTGCAACACTCACCAACACAAGGCCACTTGCCCCCTAACAGCTCTGGATGTGAGTGCTGACTTGACGGAGCTAGGACGGACTCCGGTTGCTGTTGTATCTGCAGGAGTCAAGTCGATCCTGGATATTGGCAGGACCCTGGAATATCTGGTAGGTAACGTGGGCTGCTGAGCATTAAAGCAGATAGATAGTGTCATACTTTGGGAGCTGAACCCAGCAACACCAAAAATGCTCAGTGGTGCTGGGATGGGTATTTATCCTAAGCTCTTCAGAAATGACTATTGAGAGGATAGAAATCACATTCAGAGTTCACTAGACCTGAGTTCAGCTGAGTTGAAGCGCTCAGTGCTCCTTAACGCAAATCTCAATGCCCAAGAGACTGCTCCATCAGCTGCTGCTCAGGAGCCCAGGGCAGTGCTCGCCTTGCCCGCTCGCTGGCAGCTGGGAGGGCACTACACTGACCAGGTAAGAGCAGCGCTAAAATAAAAGCAGATCTCCAGCGGGTATCAACATGATTCTCAGTAGAGTCTGTTGTTAGAGGTTGGTACATTAATGAACCACCAGGGCCAGCTCCTCAGGTGACAGCCAAGAGCCAATGCTTTTCCTCAGTAAACAGAACTCATTTTTATTCCTTTCGGTTCATGACATGTCTTCAGATCAAAGATCAGGCTTATTACCTTGGGCTCACTGTTGTGCTAACAGCAGCTCCACACCTTTTTCTTAGCTCTGAGCACAGGCTCAGGAGTGTGTATTGTCTCCAATATATCACTAAGGCAAATTCTGCTTGGCTAGTTACTGTGTCTGGCTCTTTGCTTTGAAAAATGTTGCTGATATCTGAAAGAAGTCCAATTCATAGTTGTGCGGAAGGGAAATGTCACATGTTTTTGGTAGGTCCCCTCTTCCAGTTATCTACTTGTCTCATCTCCACTGCTGCAGGAGACGCAGGGAGTCTGCGTAGCTGCCTTTGGAGAGTCAAGGGAGTTTCCAGCCTTCTTCTCATGCCAAAGTGGCTTCCAGGCTCCATATCGCGTCCGTAATGAGGAGGAGGCAGCCGAACTCATCGGTGCGTTTCAGCAGTGAAAGGTCCACGTGGGCCCTGGGAACAGAAGGCCACAAAAGTCACCTCCGATGAGGCACTTTCTTTTTTTTAACTTGAAGAAGAGCCTGCCTAGAAAAAAACCAAGCCATCCCACCTATCCCTGCTCCTGTTAAGTGCCTTGAAAATGAGGGAGCAGAGAATTTGACTCTTCAGAGGAAATTTTTACAGATAACTGCAGCCACCTTGACGTACTTATACTCATGTTTTGTTCACACTGGTGAACTGGAGGGGGCAAGTACAAGAATGTGTTTACAAAAAATTCCTTTTATGCTACAGACAGACTCAAAAGAAACAGGCAGATAGCTGGAAAAGAACCTGTCCTTGGACCAGCTAAGAACAGGAGCTCAAACACCACAGCCTTGCTCACCTGTGTGTGCTCCTGTCTGTCCTTTCATGTCAGCCTTTGATCCAGCCCAGGAGAATCACTAACAGTACCTGTGTCCTGTTGCAGCCAGCGCTCTGGGGCTGGGCCTGAGCAGCGGGGTGCTCATAGCAGTGCCCTGTCCCCAGGAGCGAGCTGCCTCGGGCCGCGCCGTCGAAGAGGCCATCCAGCAAGCACTGCACGAGGCCAGGTGAGCAGCATCCTCTGCTCACGCCGTGCTCGTGGGGAAGCAAACAACTTCAGGGGACAACCACAAGGGCTGCAGTAGAGCTCAGGTTTCAATCTTGGGTGTGTTTGAGCCCATAATGTGTCTTTCAGTGTAGTTTTATCTAACCCGAAGCTTACTTAAAGGTTACATAAAGGTGTTATGATATGCAGGTGTGGAGGTAGATTATCTGCTAGCAGCAGTGCTTCTTGGATGCTGCTGAGCTCTCCTCATCAACAGGCATTTTCTCTGTATTTGCAGGTTAAAAGGGATCACAGGCAAAGAAGTGACTCCTTTCCTGTTACAGAAGATCAGTGACCTGACCGATGGAGAATCGCTGGCCTCCAGTATCCTTTCAGTGAGTGGGGAGATAGCAGCACATACTGCCCTGTGCTTCTTCACACCGCTCAGTAACACTCGCTGCAAAACGCTGTCACTTTACTGACACTCTGGAAAGGGGCAAACACTTCGGTATCTGCAAATCGAGGAGAGCTTAGCAACTGAATCCCTTTTGCTTTTTTCTCTTTCTTCAGTAGTACTCTTAGTGTCTCCCTCCATTTTTACATTAAAAATCGGAGGCTGGCACTGGCAGCGGGTGTCCAAACCCAAAGACATTCCCTCATTTCTGACCCGTGAGCTCACCTAGTCCATGAAGGAGTCTCAGGGTGTTGTTGCCAGTGACGGGGTGGGCATGTGGGAATGTGCTCGGCCATCCCAGCACTCACTCATCATGTGAGTCCTGTGTGAGTCTTCGTGCTTGTGCAGAGTAAGACAAGCACAAAGGGGAAGTGCTGCTGTGTGAGCATGATTACTCTTGCACGGGCATGAGAAAGGCAGATGTACTGGCTGTGGTGCTGCTGTAGGTTCTGGGAGAGGTCAGTTCACCTCCAGGCTTTCCTGCCAGCCTTCTGAGAGACCTTATAGCTGGCCAGTCAAGGCAGATTGGTAAAGGTTTTGGATACTTAAAGCTGCATCTAGTGGAACTTTTAAAAGCCTCTGGTTCTCTGCTCCCATTGAAATAGATAGAAATAGGTGCACAGAAGTTTGGCAAAAATAACAATAAGCATCTGTTTCTGAAAAATCTGCCCAAAATCCCCAGAAGTTTTTAGGTCTTAACTCCTATCTAAGCACTTCAGTTCCTTCTCTGTTCTAGGTGGCCTTTCCTTCCATTTCCTATTTGTAAACGTACAGATTATGGTAGAGATTCCTCTACTTCATGGAGATGCAGGGGAGGGAAGATGAGTACAATGAAAGCTTTAGGCTGTGCACATATTGTTGTAACTCAGTATATGTGTTGACAACGGATTATGGCACAGTGGGATCAGACCCACCAAATTTTCCAGCTGGCATTTCCTGCTTTGTCCCATTAAGGGAAATGTAGAAGCTACAGAGACTTCTGCCAGGCCAATCCTCTTGGTGGCATTTTTTCTTTTCCTCAAAGAAACCCCATGCAGACATCGCCCTGATCCAGAACAACGCCAGAGTGGGCAGCTGCATTGCAGTGGCCCTCAGCAAACTACAGAAAGCCACGAGGAAGAAGAGGCTGCCTCGGAGAGAGGACGTGATTCCACCTCAGCCAGTGAGTCCTCTGCTGCCCCTTAGATAACTTGTCTCTGCTGATAACATTGAGGGTGAATTTACATCTGTTCCCAAAAGTATAAAGTGACTCAGCTCTCAGCCAGAGACCAGCCTTTCTGCTTAATGTAGGCAGGTATTCTCTTTTTTGTTTTCTCCATTTTCCTTGGGTGTATGCCATCTCTGTCTCCATTCTCCTTAAAAAACCTTTAGTTCTTAAAACCCTGATGACCTTTTTGCCTCTTATTGTGCCCTTCCATACAACTTCAGTTAGATTGCTCTCAGTGCTGGGGAAGAGATGTGACTACAAAAGCAGACCTTGGCGGGGGGTATTTTGAGCTGGTAAGGTATAGATGTTTAATAAATGTCTCCTCTCATTGGTCTCCTGCTCATGACTTCCAAATTACAAGAGCTGCATATCCCAAACAGAATCCCTTATAACCATAATACACCACTCACTATCACAAATTCTGGATGTGCCACACGCATTACAGAAAATCGATTTTAGGTAGCCTTTAGAGAGCTGAGAAGCTTCTGAAACCCATTTGCAATAGCACTTGTCAACATAAAAGAGGTCAGTGACTCCAAAGGCAACAGCCCAGCATTTGGCTGAACAAGAGAAAAACAGACGTATGTCCCCAAGGAATCTGGCAGCCTCCTTCTGCGGAGCTGTAAACTGCTTTTTCTACATTTGTAGGACAAGAAGACAATGGTCCATAAATTGTCACTGGGTGAGGCTGAGTATCATCTGCCCTTGACCTCTGAATATGGTGGTTTCTTCTGAGAACTTGCATGAAATTACCTAGTTCTTCTAGCCTGTTGTTTGCATCTTCTTTGTATTTTTTAACAGCAGTATCAGCATCTCTTTTGAGGTGTGGTATGTCAAAAGCTGCCCAAAGAGAGATGGCCTCAGGGGCACTGACATAGCTGCATCGATGCAACTTCTTTCCTAACTCTAACACTGCTCAGTGAAATGGCCCTGTGCAGCAGCCCCACGCACACACAGCCATGTCCAGCCTGCTGTGCTCTGGCTGGCTGTGAGCAGGTGTAATTCAAAATGCAGCATTTAGAGGAGACTTCCATCCTGTCTATCTGGGATTGTGCAGGCCTGCATCTAGCAAAGCCAAATAAGAGCAGACTGTTACACTAGGTCATGGCTTTCAAGAGGGTGTTTAAAATGATTAGGAAAAGCAAAGAAGACTGAGAACTTCTCCATCCCTTTTTACCGTTTTCTTCCTTCTTAAAGGTGGTGATCGGAGGCATCAACGTTGACTTTATAGCCAAGGCGCAGAACTCTCTCATCCTGGTACTGTATGGCCAGCAGCTTTCTTAGCACCACTGCCATTTTCAGCTACTTTCATAGGAGAGCCCAGCCAAAGAAAAGGGTGCGGGAAGGGGAACCCACCCACAAACCTGGGAGATGTAGTGCTACCTACTTGGTATATTGTCTGGGTGGGCAGTGAGGTGGTACACACAGACCTACTCTGGTCCCATGCTCAAAGTCATTATTCCTGCCATTCAAGACTGAGCCAGAGCAGGGTATGTCTATAGCTCTACAGCCCATGCTAAGACGCCTCAGGCTTATTCTGTGATGCCACAGGCCCCAAAAAGCTGTTTTAGCAGAAGAACTGCCCGGATCTTCCTCAAAGCACATGTGCAAAGAGCTAGAAGCAATAGGTGAAGACCCTCATTGTGCTGTGACGTTGTGTAAGTCAAAGACAAACACTCTAGGGAGGAAATCCCTAGGTAAGAGCCAGCTCTGACTGTCCTAGCAATGCAAAGCAATGGGAACAGGGACCAGACATGATCCTCCAGAAAGAAGGCCTTCAGAGGAGCAGCCTTGACACAGCTGCAGCTGAACAGGAAAGCAGCTTCACAAATCATAAAGGATTTGGGACTCTGTCTTTCTCTCACATACATACACAAAACACTTTAAAATAGATCATTGTAAATGTCACCAGACCGTCTTCCTCTTGGTTCTCTGCCCCAAAATGACTAAGAAGCTGAGGTGGGACAGTCCTGGGACTTCTCCACTGTAAATGACAGCCTTTTGTATAGCCGGCGGTTAGTCAACAATTTTTGTTGAGCTGTAGGTAATACCACAACGGGGGTTGGTTGTTCAAAAATCATCTGGTATCTCCCATTACTCAAACTCCTGCCCTCAGATGGGGCAGTATGTGAAGACACCTCAGTCAGACAGGGCAAGACCTCTTGGGGAAGCTGTTGTAAAGGCAGGAAGCTATTCAACTTCCTGGAGACAGAGGCCAGAAGGTATTATATTGGTCTAGGGTGACGCATGTAGCATCATCAGCTCTGCAGACCTGGAGAAGAGAAAGTCAACTACTTGGGCTGTGATCTGCATAGTAACATCCCTGGCCCACATCGAGCTGTCTGAGTGAAAAGTTAATTTGCATCCCAGGGTGACCAGCTGCCCCTTGGCTTGCCAGCAGTGAGTGCAGACCCCTGGACCACCTCAGCATGGTCAGGGATCAAGGGCAGCAGCAGACCCCAGGGGGAGCAGCTGACAAGGGAAAAGGAGGTAAAGGAGTTTTTTTTTTTTTTTTTTTTTTTTCTCCCGTGTTGCGTTCAGAAGAGAGGCATTGGCTGCCTCTCTGTTTCGCAGTGGCCCTAGAGCACATTGTGGCATCCACCCAGATGCCCAGCTCCAGAAGGATATGGGAAGTGACAGCCAAAACATTCCTCCTGACAGCTGCTGTGCTTAGACACGGAGGAAAAGGCAATCTCAGCAATATTGCTCTACTTAGGCTTTTAAAGAGAGATTTTTCCAGAGAGCTCAGCACCCAGCAGGTCCCACCTTTGCGAGTGTCCTGTTTGTTGCAGAGCACCGGGCTTCACACCGTTCCCAACTCGTGCTGTGCCAGGGAGCAGGCGAGCGGCTGCCATCGCTGGTGGCTGTAACTCCCGCGTGGCTTCCAAGGTCATCCAGAAGCAGAGAGAGGGGCTTGGATTCCTGCTCAGTGGGGATGTTGGAGAAAGCATTATGTTTATCAACAACACTCTTAGGATAGGCAGAAGTAGCTGAGAGAGGAGTGAGCAGTGCTCTGAGTTACCAGCACAACTGGCAAGGTCTGCTGAGAGCCACACATTTCTTTTGCCTCACAGGCAGGCCGCTAGTTTCCCTCTGCCTTCTCTCAGGTACTATTTTAAAGACATATTTAGCATCATCTCCTTCAGAGCTCGTGGAGCTGTGTGACAGTAGAGGGCACTCACGGCTGGTCTGTGAGCTGCAGAGGCTGGTCCATCTGGGCACGGGCAGGCTCGGCTCAGACTGAACCCCTGGCTTTTGGGATGGGGAGAGGGAAGGGGGCTGAAAGAGCAGATCAACGGGCCACTCAAAGGAGGAATCTCATAAGCATTTTCAGCATTCCTGCTGACATCAGTTTTGAGAAATACAGTGTGGAACTGCGTAAAATAGACTTTGTGCTCAATACTGACAGAAGCTAGTAACCTTTTTTAATACAGAAATTGGAGGTGATGTTAAAATCAGTAGTTTGACTCACCTAAACAAGCATCCTTGCTTTTCTGCTTTGGAGTAGATTTCATTTTTCCTGGCTGCATCTGATACGGACTGTGAGTTTCAGAGTTAAAATCAGCATGCTCACTGCTTTGGAAATCTGCTCCAGTCCGAGGGAGACGGTAGCCACAGATGGAAGTAGCCTCATTCCTGACAGTGCCTGTGGCAATCCGCAGGGAGCGTGAGCAAATGCGATAGAGGGGCTTTGGCAGTGGGGTTAATTAATGAGGAGTGACAAGTAGTGGAAAGATGGACAGAGGCCAATAGAGTGCTTATGCACATACGGGTCTGCACAAGTTGCCTGCGCGGGTTGGGGCTTGGAGAACCACCAGCAAGGGGAGCAAAGGGGTCGAGAATTAGCACCAAATCTTAAAAATTACAGACCTGGGGAGAGTCAAGGGAAACATGAAAGCTTGGAGATCGGAGGAGAGTAATCAAAGAGCCTCTTTTCATGGGAGAGCAGCCTTTTACAGCCGCATGACCAGCTGAGGAAGGGACTATGTGTAAAGGAGAGCTGAACAGGGTCCATGATTTGAAGGCTCAGCGCAGGAGAAGAAGGGTCTTCAGGGAGCTTCGATCTGGGTCCTAGGCACACCCCGAAACAGTGAGAGGGTGGGAGAATAACATGAATAACATTTTGTACTGTGAGCTGGCAGTACATTTTATTGTCCAGAATGACTGGAAGTGTTTGCAAGGAGGAAGAGTGCGTATGAGCAAGGGTACCTGGTGCACCTGGGCAGACATGGGGCAGAACCAGTCTGGGCCAGGAGCTCCTGTGCATGGGCATGCACACGTTCTAGCACTTGCCAGCCAAACATTTAACACATTCTTGAAAGCTCTGGATTACCCAGAACAGTGAAGGACATAATGAACATGATTGGCAAATTGTCTTTATAAATGGAAAATATGTTTCAGGGTTTTTTGAAATAAGAGCCTTAAAATAGTTTGATAGCCAGTGATGGACCCAAAGAAGTTTGAAAACATGTCCAATCTCCTGTCAGGTAGGATTTGTTTGAGGGAACGCATTTACTGAGGTAATTCTTTTGACAGGAGACCTTGGGGACGCTGAGCTTGGGGATCCCCTAAGAAGCGGGATTTTATCATCAGAGCTGAAGCCTGTAGATGGGCTCGGAAAGTTTGCTCTCCTCCCAGGCCTCGAGCGAGATGGCATCTGCCCCTTCTAGTTGCAGGCCCGTGTTTGAGCAGTGGCAACTTCAGTTGCTAGAGACACGGCACCTATAGCGAGCAGCTCTCTCAGCTTCACCAGCTAATGACTTATTCCTGCAGGGCGGTGGGCAAACAAATGCTGGAAGAGTGCGGAGATCTTTTGGCGGCGTGGGAAGAAACCTGGCAGGTGCGCGAGTGCTTGGGCTCACCTGCGGATGAGTGGGAGCTGTGGTCTGTCCTTTGGTGTTCCTCGGACACCACGAGATCTGGGACACATCTGGGGCAATATCCCAAGGGGCAGAGTACCTGGAAAAGGGCCATTCCAGTCAATAAGAGGAGAGGGAGTTGGGCAGGGGATGGGAAAAGAAAGTTGCTGCCAACATCAGGTTAGCTAATGTACAGCTCAGTGGTCCTCGCATCAGTTAGATAAGCATCAGCGATCCCCAGGGCCTGACGAGTAGCCTGGTCCTCAGAGTGGAATTAAAGTCAGGTTACAGTCGCATTAAAAGTATGACTTGAGGAAGAATTCGAAAGGAGTGGATTTACTCAGAGATGATTGTCCATGCATCAGGGAAAGGAGGAAATGGAGCACAGGAGTTGCTGTGGGAGAGGAGAGGCTGCAGACCCTGGAGCAGGAAGGAATCACAGAGTGATGATCTGGTTCTCCACCACAAGCATCAGCAGCCCAGTTTGGGGATATTTGAATTACCAGGGGCAGTGGGAGCATATTACAAAAGGATTTTAGGCCTACCTTGGATTTTTGATCTTTCCTTAAAACTCCTAGCACGACTCTACTATCATTTCAGTTCACAAATGGTGAATCTTGAGAAGAAATTTTCCATCCATCCCTTGAGGTGAAGTTTCAGACTTGAAGGGAGAGGAGGAAAGGTTTCATTCAGATTTGGTGGTTCTAATACGACAGCACAGCGAACCCAGCAGGGTGGTGAAGGCCAGCAGCTAGAAAGGCCATATGCACAAGTGACGTGGGAGAGCCCACAGGCCTGTGAGAGGGAAAGAAGATGATGTCAGGGAAGTGCAGAAGGTTCCTCCTTCACTTCTCTTTCCTCCATTCCCAGATGCTCCAAAAAAAAAAATCCAGTGTGCAGGAAGCCACATTGCTTTATTCCACCCCTGCTCTAGCTGAGGTCTAATGCTGAGCAAGACAGACAGAGGACAGACAAGGACGGATAGATGCTAAGGTGTCCAGTACCTGCAGACAGTCATTCTGAGCAGGCTGGGCTTGTGTTCATGCCGCTCTGATGGATTTATGAACAACCTCTGTTTCCATTTGCTTTCAGACTGCTTAAGTCGCCTTGGGCTGACTCCTCTCTTCTTATCAGCTGTGGGAAAAGATGAACATTCAGAGTCCGTTCTGCACTACTGTCACCACATGGTATGTTTACGGCAGCGGCTCCTCAGAAGCGTGTGTGTGATCACATTATGTAGAGGGAAGGGTCTTCTCAACCTTGACAGCCATAAGAGCCACCTTCCATCAGGCCGAGAGGAGAAATAATTCAGTGCTGCTTTAATTCCTGACAATTGGAAAGCAGGGAGCCACCTCCCAAAACATGGGCTGTATGTTTGTGTGGAGAGGGGTCTGAACCATGTGGTCTGAGTTGAGTTACTGAATCACTGAATGACAGAGGTAGGAAGGGACCTCTGGAGATCACCTAGTCCAACCCAGGGTGTTGTGCTATTCAGCAGTGGGACCACATTTTCCCTAATATTGTTTTGGTTACTGATGTATTTGAAAAAAATCTTAATTTATTTATTTTTTCTGTCTTCAACATTCCTTGATGTTTAAAACTGTAGATGGGTCTTGGCCTTCCTTGCTCCATCCCAGCTTGAACTATTGTATTCCTTGTATTCCTCCCAGCTTATATGTCCCTGAATTCAGCATCAGGAAGTGATGTTTGAGGGAGAAGGAGAGGTAAGGCAGGAGGAACCATGAAAACACATAGGAAGGCCTGAGCACAGCCAGAAATACACAAAGCATGATGGTGAGGAGAAACACTGCCAAAACCGGAGTGAAACATAACAGAGAAAAAGCATGGAATAAGGAGCAAAAACTTGTTGGTGCCTTTAGGGCCCTGGCAAGTGAATATACACGGGTAAATAACCCATGGGGCTTGGATTTCTTCGTACCTGAGCAGGTCCGTAAAAGCACTAAGAAGAAGACCCCTCTTTTGATATAGAAAGACTTCAAGGCTGCAAGTGTCCGATCCTTCCTCCATGCAGACACGCTCCAGCCTGTGTCATCAAAGTGAACAACCTCCTAAGGGAACATGGAGCAGGACTAGCTGGACAGTTACCAGGCAGACCTTGCCTGTAAGAAAACACATTGCCAGAATCATCAGTGTTGAAGGAGATCTTTTCCTTAAAACTTACAGCTTCTCCAGGAACTGCTGGTGGGGTGTGTTTCTCCAGACACATGAGTAGTAGAAGAAATGCTCTGCAATCTTGAAAGCAGATCATTCAAAAAGATCCATGGAGAAAGGAACCTTATAGTTATGTCTACAGCACTGTTGTAAAAATAGCCCCAAGACCACTTTGAAAACCAGGCTTGCACCCCGTGCAGTCAGTGGGGTTATTAATATAATGGCCAGCTGAAACATGCCACCACATCAAGCCCAGCATGTCGAGAAACCATCGGATGTGTCGTATAAACTATGGGAAAGGACAGCTGGAGCAGGCAAAGCTTCAGCCACCCTTCAGACTACTCTTCTATTGCAGTGGAAACGTAACCTCTGGAACTGCATGGAGGAGACTTGTCCCTCTCATGTACCAAATGATTTCTTTAACCTTTGCTGTGGCAACTCTTGCATTGTGAGTGTTAAAAAATAGCCATCTGCCACTATTGTCTAGCCTGAGATTCCTCTGAAATGCTGCTTATCTAAAGGAAGGAGGGAAGTTGAGAGAACAACAAGCTGGGCCATTGCTATCTACTGGGTGGCTGCAGAGAAAGAACATTCAAGTTGAGCCAAATGTGGCACGGAAGAGAAATGCTCTGTTTATAACTTGTTTCTTGTTTTAGGACATGAGAGCTGTCCTTCAGCTGGAGGGGAAGAACACAGCCACTTACTGTGCTGTGATCACCAGTGCTGGAGAGCTCAGCGTTGGCTTGGGAGACATGGACATCCACGGGGAGATAACAGAGCAATACGTACGCGTGCCCTCTGATCTGCACATCTCTGCTCATGGCAAGGACAGCGGGTCCAGCCAGGGAAACTGTATGAGGAGGGAGCAGGGGTGCAAAGGGAACACGGGAAAACCCGAAGTTCACCCCAGACTTTGGCCACTGAGATAGCAGCGTGGTCACCACAGCTGGCTGTTGCCAACTAGCCAGATGGGGCTTCTCTCTGATTCTTCCCCATGAGGTATCACCACTGCTCTCATGCCATGCCTGTAGGCCAGATCCCTCTTTGGTAACTAGTCCCAAATTGCCTATCATTTTCGGCCAGCAATAAAGCCAGTTCACCTGCATGGAAAGTATTCCCCTCTCTAGGAAAAAACAAAATGTGGTCAGAATATGGATTAAAGCAATTTTTCCTGTTTCATCTCTTCCTCTCGCTCCCTGTTGTTTCTACATGCTGCACTGTATAAACAGACAGTGCTTCTCAGCATGCCCAAACCTTCCAAACGACAGGAGTAATGGAAGCAGTGATTAAGGACTGACTCAAGGAAACCCCTATAACTACACCCTCCTGCCTCATTCCACTCTTTTGTTGACAGAACAAAAGCCTCTGCTTCATGACTGACAGCGACATGGAAGTTAAGTGCAGTTTACTTACCAGTGGGATCCCCATGAGACTGAGAATTCCTAGGAAAAAAAGTAGTCATTGCTCCCACTTCCATCCCCACCCTGCCTCTCCCAAGCATTGACACAGAAAAGCACTACATGACAGTTTAATTCTCATGAGCTTTACAAAGCAACTGTGAAAGGGGGGCAGTGGAAACTCTGAGACCATCTTCTGATGAAAAGCACATTTCAAAAGGCCCTTTTTTCCCGACAGGATTAGCAGGGCTGAAGAAGGGGAGCTGCAGGAGCATCAGGGGCACCAGCCAGGGCTTTGGCCAGTGCTCATGGCAGCCTCAGAGGCCAGCAGCAACCCCTCTGCTTGCTTCATGGACAGCAACGGCCACAGAGGGCTGTGTGTAAGAGCTGCAGCCACTTGATTAAACATTAGAGGTGGACAGGACGTGATCAGACCAAGCAAGGCATAATGTGAAAAAGAAAGAGCCAGTCTGCATGCCTCGTTCAAGGTGTCACTTAAGTCCTTCATTTGGTCTCCAGACGAAAGGCCCCCATCTCATCAGTGTTGTTAGCACCAAGATCAGGAGGAAAATGTACTTTGAGATTTGGTCCTCTATTTCACTGCTTCTTAACTGACTGACTTTCTTGCTGACTTGCTTGCAATTGCCCCTCTTCACTTTGCCTGCCTGTTCATTCAGGGTGTTGCAAATCTCTCCTCAGGTCCTGAATACTCCCCACATATTGTGTGGGAAGCCCAGCCACATGAATTTTTATGGATTATTAATTTCTTATCCACCAAATTCTGTGGATTCCACTCAATGGGCCAGTCAACTGTTCTTTTTTGTATCAATGAGCCTAACTATGGAGGTATCCCTTTATCATTCCAGACCTTTGCCCTCCACCTCTGTGGAATTTGGCAGGACCAGGGAGTGAAACATCGTGATGAACAAGCTGCTAAACTGGCTCAGGATGCAGCAGGTGTACAGAAAATATCTAAATGACATACACAGTAAGCAAAGGTATAGCCAAACCAGACACAATACAGGGAATCCTACAGGGAGCCCCTGCCATTAAAGAGCAGCCTCCCCTTTCCCCACAGGTCCTCCAGCTGGAGCACTACATGGGTCTAGTGAGGGGCCAGGCCCCTGAATCTAGCTCTGGGTCGCAGCAGGGGATGAGATGAGGCAAAAGGAAGGATCCCTTTCCCTTCAGGAATCGTTCTTCTAGGTTCACACATATGTCTAAAGGCTGCAATGTGAGTGAAAATCACTCCTCCTGAGTCTGAAGAGCAGTCATTCGTGTCCCCTGCAATGACTCAGACTGTCTCTATGTGCTCTTGATTTTCCCTAGGTGTCCAAATTCAAGGAGAGCCTGCTCCGGGCCCCGCTGGTGTGCGTTGATGGGAACGTGCCTCTTGCCACTCTTCAGTATGTCTGTGAGCTGGCCAGGGAGCACGGGCTGGCAGGTGAGGAGGGCTCAGCCTGCCCTGTGGCTCCTGCAACCTGGGCTCTGAAACAAACGGCACCCACTGAGCACTGATACCCAGGTCTTGTCTGACGTGCTCTGCTCCTTTCTACACACTGCTGCTGTATTTAAAATGGATGAACCAATTCCACTATCTTTCTTTCTTTTTTTTTTTTTTTTTTTTTCATTCTGCAGGTAAATCACATTGCCAGTAGAGTAAAAGCTACAGCCCTTAAGCCCTGCCAGAAAGCGAGGAAGAGCTGTTCTGCCCTCTGCCTTTAAGCTCAAGGCAAGCACAGATGTGTGTGCTTCTGCCAGTGGGAACAGCAGCATGGTTTGCTTCCCAGAATAAGTGCTAGAGCATCTTTTGAGAGAACTCGTCTGCCACTTCCCATAAAATACATAATCCCTCCCCAGGGTGCTGACGACTCTCCACAAGGCTTCCTCAGCCTGCAGAGCCATACCTTTGTTTTCAGAAGCAAATTCTTCTGAAGAAGGGGAAGACAAAGTTCTTAAACCTGGCAGAGGCTCCATAACCAAATAGAAAGAGTAGCAAATCCAAAGCCTGGGCCTCTTGTTCCTGAGCCAGAAGTAACCGCATCATTTCTGAGCAAAAGAATGGAAAATTAGGAGACTTTGTACCCAGTGCAGGGGAAAGGCTGCTAATAGCTTATAAGTGTCACCCTAGTTGTACAGCTCACAGTAATCTTCTCACACAGCACCCTGTTCTGTAGTAGAGATTAACTGTTAATGAATTAACTAACCAATTGCAATGTTGTTTTAAAGTGTGCTATGAGCCAACGGATGAGAACAAGGCCTCCAAGCCATTCCTCTCAGACAGCTGGAAAGCGCTCACGTTCATCTCCCCCAACCTGCAGGAACTCAGAGCAATAAATCAGACCCTCGGGAACCCTCTGCCAGCAGGTATGGAATACTCAGACACTCTTTCAGACAACCTGGACCCTGGAGAGGTCCTTTCCTCTCCAGCTCCCCTTTCAAAATGACAACATTTGTTGACCATTAGTCAGGATAGTACTAAGTCAGAAATTGCCAAAGCAGCAGCACTGCTTCTCTGGGGAGGTGATTGTATTCCAGCTCCAAAATCATTTGCTTTAGCTTTAAAAACTGCTGAAGGGCTTGGAGGCTTTATAAAGCCCACACAGCAGCCTCCTGCAGGGCAGCAGTGAACTAGCCCACAAACTGCAGCTTGTTTGAAATCACTGGAACTGGTCAACGTAACACTTACGAGAGAAAATATGGATTTTGTGAGATGCATATTTTCTGAATTTAATGCATAGGGCCCATTTCAGTCATTTTTGAGGGGTTCTGATGTTGTTAAAATAAGCATGGCTTTCATTTCAAGCACATTGGGTTATAACACAGTGGGATTTGATAAGCATCCTCAGTCTTTTTCATCTGACTACCACCCTTGCATGGTTTGTCAGGACCAGACCATGCTGCTGATTTACCAAAGAGGCCTAAGAGAGCCGTCTCAGGCTGTTCAAAAACAGAGATCTCATTTTCATCACTTCATCAATCAAAAAAAAAAAAAAAGAAACAATCCTTGGTTTATATATCTGCTTTAGTGAAGCATGAGGTTATGGTGGCCATTGTTCTAACAATAACCAGCCTTTGGGAAAATAAAATATCCCCACCACACGGCGGAGATTCAGTAGCATTAAGACAATAATGTCATACTCCAAAACAATGACTAGGTCTCTGCAGACAAATGTGTAGTCCCATGAGAAATGGATTCCTCAGCGAAGGACAGAAACTTGGTGTGGAAGTCAAGGGTTGGAAGTCTTCATCCTTCTCATGATTTAATTAAACATATATATATGTATGTGTATATATATTTACGCATGTGTATATATATATATATAAAATAGATTTTCATTAGTGCTCATAAATCAGCTGCCAACCCAGTGGTACAAAAAGGTTAACCCGGAACCTTTAAAGCTATGTCATGGTTTTTCCTTCTCCCAATCTTGCTATCTATCTGAAGAGGTGCCATCCACGTTGGAAGATGTGGTCAAGACTGCCATGGCGTTGGCCAGGCCTTTGCTGACGCAGCTGCGCTGTGTGCTGGTGACACTTGGCACTCACGGAGTCCTCTTGTGTGGCAAGAGCCTGGGGGGGAGCGTCCTGCTCTGGCCCGGGGCTCATGATCAGGTAAGGGCACAGGAAAGAGGCTCTAAGGTCTCACTTGCTTCTGTCAGGGGTGAAATAGCCCCACTGCTGTTTCTGGCAGTGTGGTAACAATCCTGGAGAACACAGCACCAGTGTTAGCCTCTGTGGCAAATGCATGTTTGGAAGGGAGGAGTGCACAGATCTGCGGATTAGCAAAAACATTCAAACCGTCTGTCCTGGCACTTCTGGCTCATGACAGCAATGCTTATAGTCAACTAGTTTAAAATGGGCTTTCCATGAATATTCATGAGTGCAAATTTTATTTTCGGGAGCTTAAATGGCTGCACTAGTGTAAAGGGAAAACAGTTTTCCAAAGGATGCAAACAGGTCCTGTTCAAAGTGTACAAAAAGATTACTGACTTTTTCTCTTTTTTCTTTTTTAGCATCGGTGCAGGTCTGGATGACATCAGTCATATTCAAGCGTCCCTTCTCAGCCTGGACATTTCCCACTAACTTTCTTTCTACTCTTCCTTACGCAGAGTGCTGCTACCAGCCTGTGTGCTGCTCACTATCCCACCATCCCCATCAAAAGGGAGGAGATAGTTAATGTCTCAGGAGCTGGTGACAGGTACGTTGCTAACTGCTTCATCTTCTCTTGCTAAATGTGGAACCTTCATAACCTGAATTCCTTTAAATGCTACTGCAAAGACAAACTACATTCTCCTGCTTGAGAATCGCACACTAAAAACACAAGAACATGACTGGTTACTGTGAGTCCTTACAAAGCTTGCTAAAAATTTCTACAGAAGCATCTTGAAGCCAGTCTTGCCATTATTAGTTTTGCATTTTTTTAAGATCTAAGCCTTTTATGACAGTCTAGTTGTTCTGAATTACTTCAGGCCAAAGTGCTAAAAGCAAAGTAAACCATCTTGCATCAAAGCTGTCTTGCTAACTACTTTACTTCAGTACCTCTCCAGTGGAAGTGAGACTGGCACTCAGTATTTAAAATTACACTATAAAAGCACTTCATCGGGTTCAACATCAGCATCTGGCAATAGCTCCTGTGTTTCAAGAGAGTCTTCTATGTAATTCTCTGAACCAATCACACAGTGTTGTACGCAGGAGTGGGAAATGACAGATGATCAATTATGTGAAAGTGATATCTCTACACAGCAGTCCTTCCTGCCTTTTTTTTTTTTTCCTTCATATGCCGCAATAATTGATCCTAACCTTTGGTTGTCTTGGACAAGACCAAAAGGGTGCCTGTGACAGAACTTTCCTTGTTTCCTCTACTACTACCTACCAATAACTCAACATAACGACACTGTTCCTTTTCTCTCCTATGAGTGTGAAGAATGAAAAGTCACTTTAATAGAAATTTATGGAGGTCTTCAGTGTTTTAGCTGGGATCATTCAATAACTTCTTGCCAAACTAATTAATCTACTTAGCGCCAGGGTGTCCAGTTACTTCTTGTATCCCTAGTCGCCATCAGAATGAGCTGACTACAACTGGCACAACTCTCTAAGGAAGACAGGAGCGTTGTTCAGTGCCATCCCTGAAAGCACAACAGAGAAGACGGGGCTGGAAGGAACCTCGAGGGGTCAGCCTGTCCTCAGGAAAGCTTGTTGTGCCGACCACTCAAACAAACAGATGTGTCTTACCTCCTGCCAGCCCCTCCAGTGATGCTGCTTCCGCCTCTACACCATCTGTTTCATGCAGAACTACCCCTTACCATGGGATATTTTCTCCTAAAGGCTAATGTAATCTAAACATCTTTTTTTAGGGGTTCCTTTCCCTTTCAAAAAGCTTAATTTAAGGGCAGAGCAAAGGCTAAATGTGCCACTGACCAACTGGGAGAAACAGAAGGCATGCTTTAAGTTTGTGTTTCCTTCCAACACCCCCAGAAAGTTAGGGACCCGTTACTGCCCCTCATGCTGAAGTAAAATGGATTTCCTCTCCGGAAACCCCATTTACCACAGTCCGAAGCCCATCTGGGAGTTTTCACAGCCCTCTTGTTTGCTCAGCGACAATAACTCATGGCTGCTACACTGACCTGCAGAAATCTGCAGGGGCCAAAACAGACTCCATGGCTGAAAACGCTCAGACACTGCAGCCACATACGTGGTGCCAGCCGGGCATAAAAATGTATAATGTTGCCTAAACTCACCTCACACAGGAAGTTAATGACTATTCCCAAGGGACCACGCAGTAGAGAGTACAGCCCAGGGTTGTGACACGTTCACGGTTTGGTCCCTTGGTGAATCCTTGCACTTCAGAAGTGCTGGGAGGGGGTGCACGCAGCCGGAAACAGCGCTGCAGCCCCCTTGCTCGTTCTCTGGCGAGCTGGGGAACATGGTGGAGCCTTCCTACAGGACGGTGTCTTACCCCAGGGAGAGAGCGGGGGTCTGCAGCGCCAGCTCCCGCGGCCTGGCGGCTTGTGTCAGCCCTGAGCCTCTCCTACGGCCCCGTCGAGGCTGCCCGAGGAGCCGCTCCTGCTCCAGAGGCTGCCGGAGGAGCCGCTCCTGCTCCAGAGGCTGCCGGAGGAGCCGCTCCTGCTCCCGGGGGTGCCGGAGGAGCCGCTCCTGCTCCCGGGGGTGCCCGAGGAGCCGCTCCTGCTCCCGGGGGTGCCGGAGGAGCCGCTCCTGCTCCCGGGGGTGCCCAAGGAGCCGCTCCTGCTCCTGGGGGTGCCCGAGGAGCCGCTCCTGCTCCCGGGGGTGCCGGAGGAGCCGCTCCTGCTCCAGAGGCTGCCCGAGGAGCCGCTCCTGCTCCTGGGGGTGCCCAAGGAGCTGCTCCTGCTCCCGGGGGTGCCGGAGGAGCCGCTCCTGCTCCCGGGCCGACGCTCCTGGCACCTGGCTGCCGTGGCAACACAACAGCGCCGCCGCACCCGGCATCGCTAGGGAATGTCGCCCCAAATATTTACCCTGCGCTTCTGGAGCTGCTGAGAGATGGAGCGGCTTGTGGAAACCGCAGTCTTCTGTGTCATTGTTAAGGAGGAAAAGAGATGCTGAGGTAATCAAGCCGAATACAAAAGCCGCTGTTTTTCCCTCTCCTGTGATCAGAAGCCCCTGGGCTCCCTCAGCACCAGCATGTTCCCCACAAGGAGCAGGCCAGGCTGGGTCTTTCCTGTGGCTCCCATCAGCGCTGCCCCGCGCAGAGCAAGAGGGGCCCCGTGGCAGGAGCAGGCGCTGCCGGGTCACAGTGCCCCTTGCTGAGACCCTTTCCTGCGGGGGTGTGTGGCCCTGGCTCCCCACACCCGCGGGATGTTGGTGTGACCTCCTCCATGGTGCTCATGGTGGGCGGAGGATGAGGATGAGGGGGCAGCCCTGAAGGACACAGCACTTCTGAGAGCGACAGAGCCCCTCGGCACCCTGGCCCACGGCGGGGCAGCAAAGCTGGCCCGTCTTGCAGGGCTGAGTGGCCTGAGCAGCACCGGTGTTCAGGCCACTTTGTTTAGCTGTCCCTTGCCATCCCTCAGGACGTAGATCTCATCATTAATCCTCCGTGCTGTCACGTTTTCCTGTCCTTGCTTTTTCCTCTCAATGCCATTATCGTCTTCCTTCCTCTTTGCCCTCTCCTTTGTCCTTGCCTGGCTTCCCGTTATCACTCCTGCCAAGGTGTGTATGTAGCTGTGAGTAAACACTAGCTCCCAGCAGATCAGAAACACTGTGTGCACAACTGTCCCTCAAGAGAGCCTTCCACTGCAAGCCTCACAAAGTCCTCTCCTCCCGACAGACTCCTCAGTGCTTCATGAGGACCTGCGAGTGGGAGCTGCTCTTCCAAGCACACCGTTTTTACTGGGAAATCTCAAATGGAAAATGACAGCTCAAAAAACTCCATATCAAAAATTTCATTCTAGCTTTGGATTTCTTTCTCCAGAAAGTTTCTTGCACATATATATATAGTTTCTTGCACGTATATATGGAAGCTTCACCTGCCTTCCTACTCACTCGTTCCTAATGAGGGGAAAGGAGAAATACAGCTAGTAGCAGACAAGGAACAGATAAATGATGAAAATAATTATAGAGCCCAGGAAAACAGATTTCTCCCCTTTTCAGACACCCTTCTTTTCTTCTGCCTTACCTGGAAAACTAGGCAGAAATAAAATGTAGTAGAATGGAAAAGTACTTCAGCTTCTCACATGAGAAGCCACCAGTTTCTAAAATAGTAGCACTATTTGATGCCTCAAATTTAAATACAAAGAAAACACAACATTCTCATTAGATTGTCATCCCTCTTCTGCGACTCACTGAGGTGTTTTCTGCTTTTGCTAATTACTGGTTTGTGTTCAAATGAATTCACTTCATGATCATGTTCCTGAGGTCAAAGCTCTTCCCAAGTGATCAGTGTCTTTCCTTTCTCTCCACAGTTTAATGGCAGGAATCATTGCAGGGATGCTTGCTAACCATGACACAGATACCTGCGTCCGGATGGGTCTTCTTGCTGCAAACTTGTCTCTCCGTTCCTATGAGCCCATTTCCCCAGAAATCAGCACTCGCAGTGTCAGCTTGGATCAAGTCAAGGGCAGGAGCTGGCCAGAGGTGAAGATATGGGAGATGAACTAAATTTTTTGCACCATGGCTTTCTCATGCACTACCTTATCCTTCCTAACACAGCCAGGCAGCAGAATGTTTCGAGTTTCAAGCTCAGAAACTGACTGCTGCCCAGACGACTTGGACTTGCAGTGGTGCACATTATACCTCTTAGGAGGTACACTGACAAGGGACTGCCTTTGGTGACAACTTGTATTGCACTGTACACACTCACCTTTTGTCAGCTGTTGCTTCTCTCTTTTCTTTGGTGTGTTGAATCTGCTTGATTCTTCTGTATGCCACCTGTTGTGAATTTATCTCATCTCATGTCCTAATGGGAGCACTTAGCTGTTCTGATCTTGAGTAAAATTGCTCAGGCCCCAAGCCAGGGAACCCTTGTAAAGAAAAGCTGGATTCAGCTCTTTTAGACCTTCTGCTTCTCTTGATCACCATCTTGTGTCACTGTTGGACATTATCACAGCAGCTCCTCTGTTGCTACCTTCCAGATCTTTGGGACCATTTCCCGTTAGGCAGGCCCAGCAGCACGAGACTGTCTTGCTCCTCACTCTTGATTTCTCTCCAACATCTCCCATGAACATCTTCCTCGAGTCTTGCCTGTGACAAGATTAATCTGGCAGGCACATAATGCTGCAGACTATGTTACTGATTTTTCCCAGGCCATTTTCTGCTGGATTTTCCTGCTCTGAAGTTCATCATCCCTGAAGAAAGTGGGCAGGAATAATCAGAGAGTTACATAGGGCCCAGCTAGTGGCCTTTGGATTCCTAAATCCTCAGCTCAGAATGTCAATTCTGAAGCAAAAGACATCAAGCAGCCCGGCTAAGAGGAATGGAGCCAGCTCCCCTCTTAACTCCTCCATTTCCAACCCACTTGGCAACCCATTGGATATCTGACATAGGAAGTTTCCCACCCACGGGTGACTGAACAGCCGCACTGATAGACACCCATGGCCCAGCCACCCTCATGGAGCAATGTGTGCAGGGGCCACATTGCCTGGTCGCACCTTCCCTTCCCTCTAGTGTTCAGGAGCAAGGAGAATCCCAGCACCATCACTGAGGATCGGGACAATCATAGTGTTGCGAGGGAGGTGGGAAAGCACAGGCCTCATCTACAGACAGACCTGCAAGTTGTGTAAATCAGATGATGCTCCCAAGCTCACGATGAGTCCATGGCAAATCAAGGCACAGAACCAAGCTGCCTCTGCCTAGCTCTGCCCCAGCTTTGAGCTGCATGGCGATACCTCTGCCTTGAACCTTTCCAGCATCTTTATCAGCAAGAACATCTACATTCGGGTCAGTTTCATACAAATTAAGTCACATCCACAGGCTTTTAGCAATTAACTAATGCATCTAGCTTGGCCGTGGAAATCAGCTACTCAGTCCCCTGTTGTGTAGCTTGCCTCCCGGAGACAGCTCCTCTGGTTTTCTTCCTGCCCTGGAGAGATTAAACTTTAGGCAGCTTTGCCTCTGCTGTTTAAGTGTTACACAGGATCACTCATTGCTGAAGGGACAATAACACGTGGTGGCAGTGGGTGAGTACAGGGTATCTCTGTGGGTCTCGGAGGGTGCTTGCTGGCTTGCACCTCCAGAGCCAAGGCCAAAGGCTCAGGGCTGCTGAGCCGTTCCCAGATCTCATATGAGGCGGCAGTGACCATGCAAACAAATCCCTGCTCCACATCACAACAGCCACCATGTAATTGCAAACACCAAAATGATGGCTGTGGGAAAGGGTCAGGCTTCCAGCACAGGCCTGAGGCACCCGATCAACTAGCTGGTACTGATTGTGGCTTCCTAGTTCAGCGTTACAACAGCTGCACATGAAAACACGTATTTTTTTTTCTAGAACTGCTTTGCTGTTTGCACAAAGAATTATAGCAGTGGGTGTGTAGAAATGATTTGTGACTTATCTCAGCTCTGGCCTCCTAATGGCCCAACCTCCATCCTGCTCACATGCAGAAAAGTGGGATAGCAGCTCTGCAGAAGAGCCTGTGGTGGTGGAAGATTTTCTTCTTCAGCTTAAAAGCTGTGATGGGCACAAAGAAAGGAGGAAGCTTCTCTCAGATTGCATCTAAAGCCAATGTTGTAAACAGGATTAAAAAAGGAAAAAAAAGTCAGGAAAGACAGATTTCCCCAAGGACACTGGAAAGCAGTGGTATTTGGTTTCCATAATTGGGAATTTCATAGAATAAAAAGTATATTCCTGGAGATAAGAAAATTTGGTTTTGACCCGCAAATGACCATGTTGCTGGCACAGCAGCTCTGTAGGAGGCCGCTGCTGCCGTGCTGGTCCTGCAGGACCAGCCTTCGAGTGCCCGCGCAGTAGCACGCACTGCCCTTTGCCAGATTTTTCCCTTTGCTGGGAACGGGTAGCAGAGAGCTCCTGCTGGTGCTGGATGTAGCCCAGGCAATGGCCCCCTGACAAGGCCACCAAGGAGCGGGAGAAGGCCTTGAGCAGAGCCCAGGATGGATGAGCTGCTGCTGGCTTCCAACGAGCTTTGCCCACCTCGGACTGGCGGTGCCAGGCCAGGTCACAGAGAAGCTGTTGGCAGCAGGTTGTGACCATGTGCAAGGTGCCTGGTTGGCCACCAGCACCAACATCTTGTATTTGCAACCCCCAAACCATCCCCGTCAAATACGGGCCAGTGTTAGGGGGCAAGAGCACAGCAGCATGAGGAGAAGTCAACGTGCTCCCAACAAGAGCTGCATAGGCTGCGACTGCAGTCCCTGTTAGTGTTTGGCAAACAGTTTAGTGAATGCTGGAACTAATCTAACCTAATTGCCAGTAAATTTAGCTCTGGATGTTTTTCTCGAGCAGAGTTACAGTAAGCCAGGAGTATGCCCTCACCCTGTTGCATGCAGAGCATTCACACCAGTGAGGGCCCTTGACTGAGGAGCAAACCTCTAGTGTCTAGTAGGACACAAAAGCCACCTGAAGCAAGGCTGGGACATCTGCAACGTGACCCTCCAGTGTGGGCTCTCGGTGTTTTATCAGAAATGAGCTTCCACTGGAGCCCGTGGAGGAATTCACTGGGTTTCTTTCCTCCACCCAGACAACTTCCACAAAACCTGCAGCAGCTCATCACCTCTGAGCCTGCGACCTTCCTGTCAAACTTGGCTAAAACTGTCCAAGAATTGAAAAGGCACGAGGGATGAGATGGAGCTGACACAGCCATTTATCATCCTGGCGTTATCTCCTTAAGAAACAGGAACACGAGTATGACAGCTGCCTTTCCTGAGAGCGAAAGGACCCACTTGCATCTTACACACTCCTCTCCCGTCTCGCGTGCCAGCCCTTCACCGGCAGCCCCGCTTGCCTGCTCCGGGCTCACCTGCTTCTGCCTGTGAGAGCTGCTCAGCTAAACGCCCTCCGCCCGTGCGCGGGGAGCGCGTGCAGGCGCCGCGCACAGCCGGACACCCCGAGCCGCCTGTGAGGAGCCGCGCGGCGGTAGCGGTGGTAGCAGTGGGAGGGTGCCGGGCACTTTGGGAGAGCACTGGAGGGGATGGGACCTGCGGGAGCAATAGCAGCCCCGTTTGCGCACCAAGGGGAGGTGGGACATGTCGGGGCGGGAGGAAAGGGCTGAGTGCCCTGGGGCAGGGCCCTGCTCTATAAAACGCTGTCAGCACCCGCTGGTAGGGAAGCGGGGAGCCCCAGCCTCCGTCCTCCTGGTGAGCAGAACCCCAGGTGAAGCCACTAAGGGAGGATGCAGGTGCGGGCACTGGCCGCCGCAGCCCTCGCGCTGCTGCTGCTCTCCTCGGCCCCCGCTCTGGCGGAGGGAGCGTGGGGCCGCGTCCCGGAGAGGCAGCCGGGATCCCGGAGCCCCGGAGCAGACCCTCCGCCTGCAGGTGAAGGGGACAACGTGTCCGGGCAGGGCTCAGCGAGAGGCCTCCCCGCTGGCAGCGAGGGGAAGGGGGCCGCCCCGGCTGGGCTCCTGCTGGGCAGCGCGAGGCAGGACAGGCCTCCGAGGCACCAGCCCTCCAGGAACAGGGGCCTGGGCCTGAGCCACCACCTGAAGGGCTACGGGAAGTTCAACTCGGACACGGTGAGTGAGACCCCTCAGCCGGCCCTCCGTGCACGCGGCATCCGTTGCGTGGGGGGCCCTTCCTGGGCCCCTGACCTTCCCCCGGCCCGGGAGCAGCACACAGAGGGTTTGCAGGATAAGCTGGGGGACAGGGTCATTGCTCTGGCCTCAAGAGCTCCCAGCAGGGCCACAGAAAGGGCCTCTCTGCTCCGCTTGACAGCTCCACTGCTTTCCCTGGGGAGGCAGTGGGAGGATCTCTGCTGCTAAAGGCTGCCAGCAAGGAAACCCGGCTGAGGTCCTTGGCTGGTTTGCTCAGCACCTGGCTAGGAACAGGTCCCGAGTCTGAGCAGCACCACAGCTGCAGAGACAAGAAAAATGCCAGGACAACCCCAAAATGTAACTCCAAGTTGGAATACGGGGGAAAAAAGCGTATTCTCACATTCTAACTAATCTGAGTTAGTGTTTTTCAACGCAGCTGTTCCCAGCAAGTTTTACCACCCAGGCACTTGCAGTTGAACGACTAGACCTTAGCACCAGGCATCGGTGGAGCCCAGCGATGGACTTCCCCTCCAGGCAGAGGTGCCACGGCGCGCTCAGGCCTAGGCCGGCACTGTGCCCTCAGGCCTACACGGGCATGGCGCCCTCAGGCCTAGGCGGGCACGCTACGCTCAGGCCTACACGGGGATGGCGCCCTCAGGCCTAGGCGGGCACTGCGCGTGTGGCAGCGCGGAGGGAACGGCCCGCGCTGGGGTCGCCCGTCAGCCGCGCAGCCGCCCGGCTGCCCAGCTCTGCCACTGCAGGCTCCGGCCTTTGGTTCAAGAGCCGTCCCTCACGGCTTGGCCGGGCAGGGCTGGGGGCAGGCACAGCTCTTCGCTGCACCCAAAAGATCTGCTTTGCTGCCTCACCTCCCCCGTGAAGAACTGCTCTTATCTACCAGGTCATAACAGCTTTGAGATAGGTTACAAACAAACTTACAGAAACCAGTATGCCCCGCAGGAAGGTGCCTATGCGGTCCCCTGCTGCCTGCACTCACCTGGGAGCAACCAGAAAGCTTAGTGGCAAAGCCCGGACTAAAACGGCGCTGCTTTGCAAGGTGTTAGCCTGTGTCTTCAGTCTCTCCTGGCAGACTGTCCCTCCTGTTTGAAGGCAGCTGTCCAGGAGAGGGCTGGCACCTTCTTCTCCCTGTAGATGCAAGAGTTGCTTTCCAGGAAAAGGCCAGGGAAATCCATTTCAGTGGGAAACTGACAGCCCAAGCTCTTGCTGTACATGAGCAATGTAATGCAAACCTCACGCAGGCTTTACATTGTTTCACTGTTGAACACGAAAGTCCAACATCCAGCAGCAAATGCTCATCCTGCTGCATCCTATAACCTTCCACACCTTGGTTTCCTCACAGGCGCCTCTTCAGCCTGCCTGGGGGAGGCCTGGGGGATCTTCTGAGCTCCTCTAATTTCCCGACTTGTGGCTGCTGCCAGTTTGAAAGAGCTGGACACAGGAGCCCCGGGGCCGAGGCGCCGACCCTGCCCCGAGGCGCCTGGCCCCGCGGCCGCGCTCCTGCTGCGCCTGTGCCAGGGGGTCGCCCGCGGGCGCCGGCGCCACGGCCTCCTCTCCTCCCTCTGCAGCACTCCTGCCACGGGATCCAGTCGCGGCCCTGCCAGAAGGCCTCCGACTGCGACGGCTGCCTCGGCCTCTACACCTGCAAGGCGCCCAAGGGCACGTGCGACCTGAAAGCGGTTTCCCGGGAATGAGGTAAAGGGAATGTCCCTCTGCCGGCAGCGCCTCACAAAATGGGGTCTCCCCCAGGAAGCCTCGGGAGGGTCTTGTCCCCCCGTTCAGCTGCCAGGGGAGAGGCCAGGCCCTGCGCCAGGGCTCTGCGCCCCGCCAGGCCACAGACTTCTGCACAAGCCTGGGGAAACTTAGCTGCCAGCCCTGGACTTGAGCGGCCACATCTGCCCCACGAGCGCCTTGGCAGCCCTTGGCAGCTTGTTGGCTGAGAAAGCATGGGAGAGGAGGAGATGCGCCAGGAATGAAGTATATATAGCACACAGGGCATACCCGCTACACACGCTCTGCATGTGCTCTCTCCTCTGGAAAACGCTGCCGGCACAGCCTGGGGGAAGGTGCTGGGCTAAGGGGACCTGTGGTTGGCCCCAGCCCATCTGTTCTTACGTCTTTTCTTGGCAGGTGGATTCCTCCAAAGCACATAAAGCACTTAGAAGACAAGTGATGCTGCTCATCCTGGAGAAACACAGCTTGACATAACACTGGAGAGGCCATCCTACAACTGGAGATCAACTTTTTGTCTAAGTTTTGTTTTAAACCCTTAATTAGAAACTTGTAAGCATTTCTTCCACTGTGCTTTTCCTGCCACTGTTTTTTTAGCCTCTGGGATTTGTGAGCTGCCTAGGTTTGATTCCTGCTTTCCTTAGAGCTGTCAGTGGACACATTCAGGGGGCAGAGCGCCCTGTGCCGGCAGGGCACACTTGGAGCTGCCCCGTTACCTGCAGCCCCCAAACGCAGCAAAGGTGACTATTTTACAGTCCATTTGATTTTGAGCTGCTAGGATATTTCAGCATGTTCTCGTGGAAATTGGAGTTTGGCTAAGAAGCCTGTTAGGCTCAGGCACCCCAGGACACCCTCCCAACTCCTCACCGCAGCTCCAACGGAGGAAGAACCCCCCTGGGCAGCCGGGGGAGCCTGCCACGCTCCCGCCGGTGCCGCGGCCCTCACTGTGCCGCACGGTGCTCACAGCGACGTGGGCTGACGTCTGCTGCAGTCACTTTCCTGGTCTTCGAAGCCTTGGTTTAACCTTGCCAATTCCTCGGTTCCACAAACCACCTCTCGTTCTCGTGTCACCTCTCTCTGTACTGTCACACCTGGAACCAGACGCGGCAGCTCCTACATCTCAGTATCTTCCCCCCCCCTCCGGGCTGTAATAAGTGAGTGCAGTATTGTAATGACTGTAATAAAGCCTTTTTACACTTTGCCAAGAGTCCCACAGCAGAGACTGCAATAAATGCGTGCAGCATTGCAAGAGCTCGGTGTGTTGAGTCTGGGGAAGGGCAAACGTGACACCACACGTTTCCAGCAGCGGCGCTAACTGCGGGCCTTGCCCATGGGGCATGCTCCGTGGGACGCATGTGCAGGCCCAGCTGTGAGCGGGTTTGTCTGCTCCCATTTGGTCGCTGCTGCAACTGTCCCCACGTATCAGCTGGGAGGTTGCGGTGCTGCCGGTCGACTGGTCCCCACACACAGTGTGACAGCTGGGTAGGGGGGCTGCCACAGCCTCAGTCCTTGGGAACGCAGGGTCAAAAGAGGCCAGCAGCTACGGGATCCTCAGCTCCTGCCACACTGATGGAAATGAGATCCTTTGAACGTTGACATTGCTCCCAAGGGCCCTCTCACCCACAACAGCCCACTGAGCACAAAGGACCTCAGACCATTTGCCAAGGCCCAGCAGTGCTGCACTGCACAGCTGCCCCACATACTGCTGCTACTACTGCCCCTCGCCTGCACGCACCTCTCGCCTCCAGCACCTCCGGCACCTCTCAGGGCAGAGGGAGAGGTTTTCCATTCAGCAAACTTCCCCTTGGTCTCCTTTCCGAAGAGCAGCGGATGCTCCAGCCGCTCTTGGCTGGCTGCGCTCACAAGCAGCGGAAGGGAAACAGCTTCTGCCAGACCTCAACCCCCGGCATCCTCCACAGCCCTCCGGTGTGCCACTCCACCTCTCCTTCCCAAAGGAAGAGGAGGCCAGCGGGCAAACTGGAAAGGGGGCAACTGCAAGTCCCGACGCCTCCCTCCACAAAGCACAGAGCAAAGCAGCAGCCGCACTCCTCCTCCCTGCTTCCTATTGCTCTCCCAGGCGGCTTGGAGGGCCCTGTGTTGCAGGGGGCTCCTTCCTCTCCGGCTTCCACCAGCCACAGAGAGGGCTTCCCAACGGCAGGAAGTGCCAGAGAAGGAGGGCAAGCAGCAACGCCGCGAGCTGGGCAGGAGCCCCTCCAGGCCGCCCCTTCAGAGAGGTCCTCTCATCGAGCGTCCCTGGTTGACACCATCAACGTCACTGACGTCCCCATCAGGTTGAGCTGATGGTTTCTGTTCGAAGCAGCCTTCCCCAGCACCGTTATGTTTCCTCACACTGCTGGAGGGGCATCAGCAGCTGCCCCCACGTGCAGAGGGGCGAGCGCAGACACACAGCCCTCTCCCCCAAGGAGCACCCGCGGCGCCGCACACCTTTTACACCACTCACTTTTAATTACATTGCATAAGAAAAGGCCTCTCCTTGTGCCAGGACGCCCTGACACGGCCACCCTAGTGTCAGGCTGGCCCATCAAGGCCTCAGTAGGTTTAGTGGTTCCCCCTGCTCATAAGCTCCTCCTGGTCAGTCTGCATCCTTGCAGTCCTCAGTGTCCTCTGTTTGGCAAAGACCTGTTTCCACACATCTCCTCCTTCCTCCCCTTCTTGGTGTTTGAGCTCTGCTCAGTCCTCGTGGGAGTCCCATCCTGGCCCCTGTGACACCAGGTGGAGAGGAGGCAGGGCAAGAGTCACTGGTTAATATTTGTTCTAACCCCAACATAAATAGGAAAATACAACAAACCAAAGGATTGACTAGCTAAGAGATCCAGTCCGCTGGGACAGCTGCAACATGCCAGCGCCGAGCTCCAAAAGCGCTTGGTCCAGTGCACGGTACTGTAGGAATCCAGAGGCTCGTCCTGGCAGCTCCGCGGTCACCGCATGTTCCTGAGGCACCGGCCTCCTCCTGTGCCCAGGGCCAGCTCGCCCGAGGCTGCTGGCCCCTGGCAAGAGCGGGGTTGGGGCTGGCAGGCCACGGGGGAATGACTGGTAACAGTCCGATTTGTTGCTGTTGAACGGTAAAAACCCTTCTCTTCTATGGAACGAGCACATGCTTCAGTCTTATTTTTTGTGGAGGAATTTCATTTTGCTGCCTGAAGAGATGGAGAAAGAAAAACAGACTTAGCACAGGACTGGGCAAGACAAGTGCTGCTGTCCCCACTGCCGCTGCCTGAGCAAGTCCATGCAGAGAAGCGCCGCTGCTGCCAGTGCCGGGTCCTTACCCCGAGCAGGTCGCTGCCCTGCTCACCGCACGGAGCAGCTGCAGCCTGGCAGCCACCCAGGAACGGCGCCCGGAGCCCAGCAGCAGCAGCCTGGAAGGCCAGCGCGTTCCTGGCTCACTTGGCCAGACTTTGTGTGGGAAGAGGCAGGGTCCTCCGGCCCCGCACGCTCTGCTGCTCTTTCAGAGCAGCCAACATGAGAGGCAGCGATGGGACCTGAGCACAAGACCCAGCGCTCTGAGCTAGGCTGTCCAGGCCCATAGACCTCATCGAGGGCTTCTAACCTGTGACTGGAGCTGCCTTCCTGAGCCCTTGCAGTGGCAATTGAATTCAGCCTCTCAATACTCCTCGGCAATTCCTACCGCTAATCCCCCAGTGAGAGCTCAAGCCTGGGGAGACTTTGTCACTGCTCCCACGCGGAGGAGCATCCGCCACCCCTGAGCTCACTCCATCGCCTCCTCAGGGCCTCCGTCCTCCTTTGGGAGTCTCAGGAGGCGCTCACAGGCCAGTGCTGGCACCCCCCAACCTCCAGGCAGAGGAGCACGGATCAGCCGCGAGTGGAGCAGGGACAGCCCAGGCAGTGGTTCCCCTCACTGCTCCCCCGCTGCCAGGGCTCGGGCACTGCTCGCTGCACTCAGAGCTCTGCCACGCGCAGGCACGGCCACAGTCCTGACGCCCTCTGGTCAAGAACCCCTGCTGCTAAGTCTCTGGGCATGGTGACATGGAAAGAAGAGCCCAGACCTCAAGACGAGCCAGTGGCTTTGCTAGCCCCTTACCCAGTCCTTTCAGGAACCTATTGACTCCACTCTGCTCCCCACTGGGAAGTGTTTCCAGGTACTCCTGAGCCCGTACCTCAAACAGACCTGCAAGAAGAGACAGAAGTCAGCAACTTCTATTTTGCTTCCTTGTACATAAAAATAAGAAGCACACCAGAAAGCACATGGTCCTGCTTACCGACAAACTGTTGCCCAGGGTAACAAACAACTCGCCCAACCTTCTCTATCAGCAAAGCCCAAATGTGGGACAGGAGCTTTGTCTGTGTCCAGGGGGCTCCCAGATAGGCTGCTACCTCCCTCCCTCCCAGCACTGCAAGCCCGAGTGATCTGTTGTACTTCGCAGGGGAAGAGACGAATCCTCCGTTCGTTCTGCTGTGAACATGGCTAAGTCCAGAAAGTGACATCATCTGGGGAAGCGTCACGCGGGATCCAGGCTTTAGCACCCTGCATACACTCCTTTACCCCCCACCCACTCAAAAGTCCACTGCTCATCAGTGCTGTGAAGGGAACTGCTAAACCAGCGCTGAGCTGCAGACGGGATGAGACACTGGCTGCCAGCAGAGCCGGAGGGGCCACAGGACAACCGGAGTGACACAAGCAGCAGCCCTGGGAAGGACATCTGTATCTTTTAGCAGGCCAAACAGCCATAACTAAGGCCGGCCGCCCCTCCTGCGGACGTGCTCCCCCAGGGCCCATGCCCTGCAGGAAGGAAGGCAATGACAAATGAAGTGCCAGCAACAGGCCCTCCCGTGACAGGCACTGCATCCAGCGAGGACTGGAAGGGGCACAGCAGGATGCAGCTTATGTCACTTCTTGCAGTGGTGAAGTGTGGCTGTAACCCCAGCGAGGAACTACCTCATTTGGGAAGATAAGGAAACAGAGACAATAATATCCACGAGGACTTCTTGAAGCCCACATGGGGACACCGGAACGGACCGTCAACCCACACTAGAGCTTTCCTGCTGCCTCCTTCCTAGCATCCCTGCACAGCACAGCTTCCCACACACTGGGCATGGAGCTGGCAGCCAGCGTGAAGCCTCGGCTCTGGCAGGGGCGAGAGCGGCGCCGGCACGTGAGCCAGGCAGAGCCCCTCACCTCTGACCCCCTGCTTGCGCAGCTCCCGCTCCTGGATGAAGCCCCCGAACATCTGCGTCTCCATGAAAACCTCCAGGAAGCGCCGGAGGCTCTTGGAGGAGACGGACTTGCGGAAGGCCTCGCGCTGCAGCGTCCGCTCCTCCCGCTCGTTGAGCGTCAGGAAGAGGGAGTAGTGGCCCACGATCTCCACGAAGAAACGCACGAAGGCCTCGGACACAACCTCGTTCAGAGGGCTGGACTCTGAGGAGAGAAGGACGAGGCCGGGGTGAGGGCTCTGCTGCGAGGCCGGGTGAGGGGCAGCACCCGTGGCACCCCAGCCGCTCCGCGTACGTCCGCCCCGGCCATCTCAGAGCAGCCTCAGTGCAAAAAGCTCAACAGAGACACCACCCTAGAAACACTGGCAGAAAGGGGGCAGGCTGCTTTTAATTTGAAAGCTCCCTAGCCCTGTCCTGGCTCTTCTGCAACCAGGTGTTACCCACATACGTGTAAAAAGAGCGTGCTCAGCCCAGTCCTGCCCTGCTGCTTCACAGACCAATTCTGTGCTTGGACTGTCCACTAGAGGCACCCGCATCATTCCCATGGTTATTCTGCATCATTCACATGGTTACGAGCAGAAAGAGGTCTGTGTAATCCCCACCTGAAAGGATTCCAGATGCTCTCTAAAGCCATAAGGAAATGAAGGACAGAACCAAGAAGGGAATAAGGGCTGTGCAGTGTGATATTTAATAAAACTGCAAGCAAAATCCTGACCTATCTCTGATTTCTGCGGTATTAAACTCAGGCCAAATCTACTTTTTTTTTCTCTAGGAATGACAGGAGAAGAACAGGCAGGAAGAGACATGGTTTTACACTGAAAGATGCTGTGCTTTACCCTGCTTGCCATTTACAGAGCCCTCCTCCTTGTCGCTTGCCAGCTCGTTCCTCTGCTCCAGGATGTGCTCTAAGGCGGCCTGCAGCTTCCGAGGCAGGATGGAGTCCTCATCTTCCATCTGCAAAACAGAGCCACGTCCTCAGGGCCTGGGGCTGCCACATGGCAGGGACCTGCCCTTCCCCTCCACCAGCCCCTGACACAGCAGGGCAGCACTGAAAATGAACTGCAAGGCGAGGAGAGGGAGAACTCCTCATACACTTGGCGCCTTCCCAACACCTCCCAGCCAGGACTATCAAGAAAGGATGGGGGGAGCAGAAAAGGGAGTGTCTTGTCCCAAATACTGTCCTATTTTGGAAGGATTTCAGGTCTGACCTGAGGGGCGACCTGCCAAGGCTCACCCTCAGCTCCACGCTCCATCTGAGAGCACCAATAACTCCTCAAACAAAACTGGGGTGCACGGTGCTGGCGTGCAGCCAGGCAAGCACAGCTGCCTGCTTAGCTTTGCTCACACAGCGATCAGGTTACTGCAGATCCACGGGCACCTCTGTGTGAGCTCTTACCAACCCCGGCTGAGATGATGCGATTTAGCTTAAACCTCCAAGAGAGGTAGAAGTGAAGCATTTCACTCCCCCTCTGCCACTAAAAGGATGCAAACACAGCACTGCCTTCCTAAGTGCAACCCATACAGTGTAAGCGGCTAAAATGAGGAACCACAAACTCCAAAGGGCAGGAAGGGATTGGAAAGAATCATTCCTGCTCAGGGCAGGCTAGGAGGTAGGAAAGGGACTGGCGGACGCAGACTGGAAGAGTCGCAGCTCCCTGGGAGCTGCAGCTGCTGCCCAGGAGACGGCGCGGAGCTTCCCTTCTGCCCGGTCTCATGGCATGTCACTAAAGGGCCTGCAGCAGCCAGTGCCACGGCTTCCTCTTTAGACAAAAAAAAAGAAAAGAAAAAGGAAAAATAGTAATGCACAATGCTGTGGTCCTTAACATCTGCAGTTGCTTTGGGACTCCAATACTACATCTGTTAGGCAGTGGCCGCTACAACACTGCAGCCACAGATCCTGCCTCGGTCTGCGTGGGGAGCCAGCGCTTCCGTGAGGCAGGCAGTTTGTGCAGAGAGGGCCCGGGGCAAGGCACGTCCCAACAGGGTCACAGAAGATGCAGGACATGAAATGGCTCTGCTCACCTGTCTCAGAAACCGGTTATTTACAAGGTCAACCACAAGGACCTAACAGAGAAGAAAAGCAGCAAATTGTTATTCCCATCATTGCGTTTATCCCACACTCCAGCCGCTCCGGAGGAAGCGCTTCAGCCCCGCGCGGCTCCTCCTCGCCGCCGCAGCTGGAGGAGGCCTCCGGCGGGAGCCAAGAGCGGGGCCCTTCTTGTGGCTTTCTAACTACTTCCCCGCAAACCACAGAAGGGCTTGGACGAGAAGCGGCTCCTCCCAGCCCCGGCTGTAGGGAAGGGCAGCTCTCCCGGCCGCGCTCACCTCCTCCAGCGGGAGCTCCCTGAGGCGGGGCAGCGAGCCGGAGAGCAGGCCGATGAGGAAGGGGGTGGGCGAGCACACGATGTCGATCATGGAGGGCGGCAGCACGGGGATGTACGTGTGCTGCCACGTGAAGGGGTAGAGCAGGGCCACCGTGGCGTGGCAGCACTTGGAGAGGGTGCTGCAAGGCAAAACATGAGGCAGGTCAGGCGAGAGGTGAGGGGAACTTACTGGAAACGAGGGCTCCTTCACCCCCTCCTTGGATGATCTGTGCGGTCACTAGGCCCTTCCCCAAATTCCTGTCCCCTTTCTCCAGCTCCAGACAGAAGAGCTGTGACGGGAGGCCAGGTGAGGGAAGACAGTCCCACACAGGGCACGTGTGAGGAAGGCCCCATCTCACTGAATTTAGCGTCTGGCCTTGCGCCGCCCTGGCAGAGAACACCCCACAAACACGATCTTCCATGCAACTCCCGCTCATCTGAGACGTTTTTTTTCTTCTCCCAGCACGAGGGCTGTCATCTTCCCTGTTCAAACGCTACCAGGGTCTCTGCTCGGACAGCTCCCAGGAGGCTCTGGCAGGAGCCCTCCAAGCTCTCCGGAGCGGGGCAGGCAGCAGGCGCAGCGGGGACGCGCAGCGCTCGCGGCAGGGCTCCGCGAGCGCCGGTTCGTGCTGCGGGACGCTCGCCGCAGCGCGCGGGGCGTCAGGCGTTCTCCTTGACGAGCGCGCCGGCGCGGCGGGCGCGGAGGCGGCAGAGGGGCCCGCGCGGGGCCGAGGAAGCGCGCGCAGCGGGGAAGGGGGCTGGTCGGCGTGGGGACTGGCGCTCGCTCTGCAAAGCCGTGCCTGATCTGCCCCCCTCCCCTCGCCGCTGCGGCTAAGCCTGGCAGGAGTGGGGCACCATGCTGCAGCTAACGCAGGCTGAGCTGATCGGCCTGGGCTGCAGCGGGCTGGCTCTCAGCACGTCAGATCCCTTTAGCAGAACGTGGTTATGGTTGCGGGGACATCGGGGCGACCGTATGAAGAAATCAGGCAGTAAACATCAGAAAACACATGATGCTTTTTGGAGATAAGTAAATCCCTGGGCCTGAGGAGAGACCAGAATCTGCTTAATGTGAGTATTTTGTCTAGGACTCTTAGTAGGTATGGAAGAACCTTTGGAAGATACTTGCGGTTACTGTATAAAACAAACAGGCAGACCCTTCGTGGTCTGCATCACACACAAGCATCCTTAAGCCTTTAAATGGGAAAAGATGGTTCCACATCCTTTTTTAGGAAGGTCTTGGGCACCCCTCTCTCCCCTCCGTTCATTCCTGCCAGCAGCACCTCCCTCTCTGCTCCGCAGCTGCCCCGTCCTGTCAGCAAGCCCCAGTCTGATAGACCTACCGACTGCAGAGCAGGGCAGCAGAGACACCCCCCACAAAGAGGATAATGGAAAAAAGAAAGAAAAGGTAGACAGAAGAGGAACTACATAAAGAGAGAAAGTGTGAACCAAAAGGAGAAACAACACAAAACAATAATAAAACAGGGACCTAGTAAGGCGGTTTGGGTTGAGGACTGAGAGCCTCCCTTGGAGACTGGGCACTGTAAAGGCAGGCACAGAGAGGTAGCAGTGGAGCACCTCTTCTGCACGTGATGTGGTCAGGATTGCTCTGCAGAGGGTTTCAAGCAGTCGCAGTTTTTCCGGGAGCACAGCAGTCTTGGTATTTTTGGATGAATCTAATCTAATCTAAGATACCTTCTTCTCTTGCATAAGGCTTTTCAAAAGCAATGACAAATCATTAATTCACAGCCAGGTCACTGAACCACATGGAAGAATCTCATGTGCTAAATTCCTTATATGCCTTCTGCATAACCATGTGCTCTTCTGCCATCCTTGACAGGGGAGATGGTCTGGATTTCACTGCAGTTGTAACACAACGTGTTCCCATGTGTGTGGCAGGTATCTCCACAAGGTTACTGCCTAACCACTGAAGTGTGGCGCTCTGCTCAGGCTGGCTGCCTGTTTCTATGGGATGGGTGTGTGTCCCAAGACAAGCGGGGCCATAGCTGAAAGGCCTTTCCAGCATATCAGTAAATAAGAAGAAGAATCTCTTATGGAATCACCAAGTCACACACCTGGGCAGCCAGCAGTTTTCCTTCATGCTTAGTATTTGCTGGTGAAATGTTTGACAGCCCACAGCACTGCAATGATTCAATGCACTCTCAAAACACTCTGTATTTCGGTGCCGGTCACCCCTTCTGCTATGAGAGCTCTTATCCCAAACAGACAAGCAACACCTTTGTGTGGCTACAACCAACAGCCCTAACTGAAATCCCAAATCATACCGCAGTCACGGGCATCCGACAGCACCACAGGCACCACAACTATCCGTGCTGCTGTTAGAGCCACAGTGACCCAGTGCTCCAAATACCACGATGAATTGAGAGATCTGTCCTGTGGGAATGCAGGTGCTCTGGGGTGCGTCATGCAGACACTGATTTTTAAGGCTTTTGGGTTCAACAGCCAACCATTAAGGTACTCCAGGGCTTTAGAGCAGAGCACACTTTCAAGATCCTGGGCACACCTTCCCGGGTTCACTCGGACTCCCGCAGGGAATGTGGCTGAGCTGCACATCTCATACCAGTCAGTCAGGGCTTGCAAGATGTGAAGGAGCTGTCGCTAGCACGGAGACTAAAAGGTGCTGATGCACGTGAAGAACCTTCCCAGCTTCCCTCCTGGAAGGGTTCAGACAGCGACCCATATATGTATCTCTTGCTGAACAGTTCCTTGATGAAAATAATAATATGGTAGCAATTTATGACATTTATCTGCTCAAACGACAGGCCCTTCCACCACACAGGATCATAGGCAAAAACAACTGCAGCTGCTGCGTGTGGCTGCAGCCTTGTAGAGGTGGTCAACATCGAACCTGAACACAGTGGCTGCAACTGCAAGGAAAGTTGTCTTCGTGTATGGGAAATATGCTCCAAGACTAGTTTGACTTGCACAAAAGCAGACACTCTAAACAACTTGCAGCAACAACTTAGGAAGGATCGTGGCTGCTCTCTTTGGTGACTTTCTTCCCAAATGAAGACTGACTGCAGGTTTTCCAGCTTGCCACTCCAAAGGCAAGCATTTTCACTAAAAAGTCCAGCATGCAGAATCTTTCAGTGACTCTTTGCATTTAGGATTCTTAAGGATTTCTTAAAAAACAAACAAAAAGAGAACCGCATGCCACTCAGTCCATCAGCCTTTTGGAGTTTCATGTCGGTAAGCCCTTCATTCCTAGCACTACCCGGACTGCTGAAAATGTGCTGGTATTTGGCAACTTAACACGGTATGATTCTTTTATTGTTATTATTTCTTTAGTATAAACTCTGCATCACCAGGATTCATTTTACAAACACCTTTGGGTTCCCCACATGGTGTCACATCTGGATTTAGTAACTTTGCTTTGCAAAACTCTTGTTTTACGATGTTTTACGGGTGACGGAGCTTCCCACCCCTGCACTGCAACTTTGTCAAGTGCCACCACGTGTCTTGTCAGGACAGTGTCATTGCTTCTGGGGGCTGCTCGTGCCTACCACTGAAGAGGCGAGTTAGTGCATGTGAAGGAGCACTGAAAAAACGCCCCCACAATACTATAATCGATGCATCTCTTCCTTTGGTGTCTTCTTCTCCCTAATCGGAACACAAAAATGATGCAGGGATGCACAGGCCCGGGTCAGACTGTTTTCACAGAACACAGAAAGGGCTGCTGATGAATTATCTTTTACTGGTGATGACCACGTTTAAAGTGTCTACTCTAATGCTTTCAGATCTGCCTTTGATAACAACGACCACTTTGTGATGTTGACACAGCTGTGGTTCCTGGCAGGGACGGATGGGGTTTCTTGAGTTGGTCAGATCCAAAACAGGCTTTCACGGAGATCTAGAAAAATGAGGGCCTTAGTCTGAAGCCCCTGTCAGTTTTCTGATTTAAAAAGCCCTCTGAATTTAACAGATCTCCCTTGGGCCAGTCAAAGGCTTACCCTATAGGAATGAGTAAAAGACATGGATAGACTACACAGATCAACATACTTCCAACTAAGTCATTTTCCTGGAGTGAAAGGGAATGTATATCTGCTTCCATGGCAACAGAGGAAAAAAAATAATAAATCAAATTCTTTCCTTTTCCGTTGCCAACCTTTGGATTGACCGATCTTTAAAAGACAATGTACATTCTAAAGATGGAAAAGCTGAAGCATTTCACTTGCTGTACACTTGTTAGATGCATTTCTTGGCTCAGCTTGAAAACATTTCACAGTTCACACAGTGTTTGGCATGAGAGATTTCAGCTTTCTTTCCCAGGGACAGATTTTAGAGCAATTAGAAGTCATAACTAAAATGTATACATCATTTTCTCTCTGTCACTGACACACAACACACCCTTGCGCACATGTACAGATTCAGCTATTGATAATTCCCACACAGAAAGCTCCAAAGATTCATGGTAAATGTAACTTGCTGTGCACCTTTCATCATGTCACCTGCACTTTGCCTCTTACTCCATCCCTGCTGGATCATTTCTAGCATTCCAGACCTCTGAGTAATTCGAACAGCTGCTTCTATTGTTCCCTCCCCCTGCCTTAAGCTATTTGGCAAAAAATCTCTATCTGCTTTTCCCTGAACTTGGCATTTTTACCCTTAAAGTAAATACTATTTAATATTCATTGAGTTCAGTGTGTTCCTGTCCCAAAGGAAGTAGCATTTGGACGGGAGGTCCCATATCTGCAACATGATTAGTGTTCAAAGCACGGGATTTCCACCACAAGACTGAGATTCTTGAGCTCTCAATGACAAAAGGTGCATCAATCCAATGCAGTGCAACTCAGCCATTGGACTGGGCTAGAAATACAAAACCTGATTTCATTTTGATGGTTGTTTTCTTTTCTCCTGATTTCCAAGCCTCTACAGTCCTTCAAGGTCATTTCGAAGTTTTTCTCCACAACAAAAAGAGTTGGAGAAACTTCATCTTTTATTACAAGAAAAGAAAAACTAAGACTCTCCTGAAGTTGCTTGACACTAGGAGCAAGGTCTCAGAAATATCAAATATTAAAAGCCTTGTAGAGAGCTGGCAGGTTTATACTAAGTATTTGATTCTCAGCCTTGTGCCCCACAGACCCTGAATCTTTAAAACATGACTTTTTTTTTTCTTCCCACAGAAGCAAGCTGTTCATGCTATATGCTATCAAACTATGTTTCTATAGCTCTCTCCAATGCTGTTTTCCAGGCCTGGACAGCCAGATTCATTCCTCACATCCCTGAATTTTGACAGGAGACATGGGGGTGTAAGCAGGGAGGCCAAACCCACAGAAGTGCCTTCAATTAGAGCTGCTTTTAACACGTGGCGTGCTCAGAAAACACGGTGGTGTCCTGTCATGAGAAGATTGGACAAGGAAAGCCCTACCAAGTAAAGGTGCATTCTAAACATGCCTTAGAAAAGCGAAACAAAACAAGCCATGCACCCTACAACCTGTTCTTCTCATCCTGCCTCATTCAGAGAATATAGGGATGCCTGTGTCCTTAATGGTCTTTTGCAAGGAGGTTAAATCTGCCCTGTGGGGTAGAAGAACCCCCACTCCACCAAAGCAAAACTTACCATAAATTATCACACAAATCATATGCCCTATGCAGAAATACAGCATTTGGATGAAATCTCTCAGTTTCAGTCAAGTCTGAATTCTCACGTGCGGCTTAAGGATTGAGAGTAACACCCTTTTGCCCACATAATGTGTGAGTGACTGCAGCAAAGCAAACCTTTCCCTCCCTCAGCCAAGGCAGCTGCCAAGACCCGTGAGCAGCCCACGCTGCAGCTTCCCCCTCTCCAGCCTTCCCCCTGCTGCAAGGAGACAGGCCGAGCTCTTCCCGCAGAGAGCACTGGATCCCTGCAGGATTCATTTATTCCGTAGCTCCCTTGCAGAGGGGCCTCCCCATTTTTTGCCCCAGGCCCAGAGATGCAGCCTGCTGGCTGCAAGTTGTGAAAACAGACAGCTTGGGGGCACTGGGCGCTCCTGAAACCTGAGCAGCTCCGCAGTGTCATTACTCATCCAAGCTGTTTCTCCTTCCCCAGGCTTGGCGCACTCTCCCTCCCTGAATCTTCAAGTGCTTCAAGGGCTGGAGAGCTGCCAGCCACCAGCTGCACAGGATCTTAAAGAAACCTGGACCCATTTTCATAACTTAAGGGAGAGAAAAAAAAAAAGAAAATTTGAAAAGAGAAGAGGAAATCTTCAGCTTCATACTCCCTCACTGCAGCCCTTCCCTTACTCCCTTTACTTCTCGCTGCCCTATGACATAAAGTCTTTAGGAATTAGTATTAAAACATTAAAACAAAGGCAAGAAAATCTGGGAAACCAATCTTGGGACAACAGGGGCCTACACAGAAGGGAGAGCATCCTCTGCCCAAGGCTCCCTGAAAACTGAGCGTTGCTCCATGAGGAATGCTGCCTTCCCATGAACCAAGACAGCTTTTCCTTCCCCAGTGCTGGGGCTCTGCTCTGAAATGATCTGGAGGAAAGGGGATGTGTTTCTCCTTGGGGACGAGGAAAAACTCATTTTGCAAGCTGCAAAGCAGAGGCTGTAGCATGTGGCTTCCCGAGTTCCCCACTCCGCAGAAATATAGCCGTACTCGCATGGGGTAAGACGCTGGAAAGGTGCTGAGGAGACCCGAGGAGCAGGGCAGGGGAACCAGTCACCGCAGGCTCTCTACTTGCCAGCATTTTGTTTTAGGAAGCATGAGAAGTACCTGAGCTTGTCTGCCACAAAGATCACCCGCCTTTCCAGGAGCAGGGAGGCGAAGACCCTGCTCAGGTGCCGCACGCTGAGGGACGCGAACAGGGACTCAAAGTCAACGTGCTCCAGCCGGGAGTCGAGAGGCCGCCGCAGCTCGATTACCTGTTGGAGCAAAGACAAGACCCTGGCTCAGCGCCGGCTTCCGCCGATCCGGGGCCCTTCTCAGCACAGGCCTTCCCACAAAATCCTCCTCCCGGATTACCCGGAGTCCACTCCAGCAGGCACAGAAGGACACCACGCACAAGTTCCCCCTCCGGAGTGAGGGCGGGGAGCTCTGTATGAGGAGGAAAATCCATCTGTGTCCAGCGAGGAGCGCTTCCAGGTTCCCTGGCACGCCCGGAGAGGGGAACGGCGCTTTTGGACTTTTCCCTCTTATTTCCACAGTTAGGTTTTTTTTTTTTTTTTTTAATTATTTTTACTGCAAGAATCTGGATGGCTAATGCACCAACTATAAAGTTTTATATCAATTGTGGAAAAGAACAGCAGGAAGCTTTTTTTTGGTTCATATCTATTTACCCAATCTCTGTCACAATACCTTAGCATTTACACTTAGTACCTTGGGCAGATGACTATCATCTGACTTGTTCCTATAAACCCCTAACAATGGACATTTTATAAATGCCAGAAGGAAATGTAATCCAGTTCTGAGCCCTCCTTACCAACTCCAGCCCTGCAACTAGGCTGCCTCAGCGGCAGATTCCTCCACCTACGTCTTGCCTCTCTCTCAGCGCGCGCAGAACAGCGGGTCACCTTCCTCCCTGCACAAAACCTTGTGTGCTGGAAGGTTGTCCCTGCTTTGTCCTTCATATGCTAAAGAAACTATTTTTTTAAATGTTACTCCAAATAAATCATTTAAATCCATCCTTTTACATCCTCTTCACAATGCAGGTTCTCGTCTTGCTAACATCCTAGTGTGACTTTTGCTCATTCAGTGGTCCACTGCACCAATAGATCCTTCTCCAAAGTACTTTTGCTCACTCAGTTATTTCCATATTGTATTGGACTATTTGATTTCTCCTTCTCAGCATTTTCTCTTGTCCATATTGAATTGCAGATCAATTCTTCCATTTATCAAGGCTATTTTGAATTTTAATCCCTTACTCTCCAAAGTGCCTGCAATCCATCTCCACGCTGTCATCCACCTATTGTGTAAACGTGAAGTTTATGCCATCAAGCAGATAATTAATGAACCTTTAAGGATCCTAGAAACAAAACGCTGAAACATTCTCACAGCCTGACAGCAAACCATTGGGAACCTACTCCTGGAGCGCAGACTTTTAACGAGTTGTGCATGTGGTCTACAGTAATTTAATTTAGTCTGCACCGTTCAGTTTGACATCACATAATGCTATGCTGAAAGTCTTACTAAATTCTTCTAAAAAGCCTTCCCCCTTTCTCCTCTCCCTACCAGGCCAAGTTACCTTGAAGTAGAAGAACAGAGTAGTTTAACATGATTTATTCTTCACAGACCCAAGCAGATTTCTCACTACCTTACGATGCTCTAGATTCATACAAGCTCATTATATATTTTGTTCCTATGTATTTCCAGCAATCAAATTTAGGTCAAATCAAGTTACACCTCTCTGAATCTTCACTTTCTCTCTGCTTGCAGGCCAACACTAGGCCACCTTCTTCTATTCCTCTGGGACCTGTCATTCTCAGCACCGCTTGCGAAGTGCTCAGAAATCCCTGCAGCTGTTTCTGCACAACTGTTCCGTGGATCTCCTCAGGTCCTATTTGTCTAAATGCAATCAAGGCGTCCTGAGCCAGTTCTTTTTCTTTCTGTTCTGTACTCCCACACTATTAGTATTAATACTATTAAATATCTGACCATAAATCTTTTTCTTTCTGAAGACTGAAGTGCAAAAAAAAAAACCACTGAATGTCTTCAGTGTCTTCATATCGTACATTATAGGCCTTCTAACACTAAGAAGGGGGAAAGAATCAACCCAGTGTTACCATACAGTATTATCTTATGTCTGTCTCATCTTTCTAGCGTTTTCACAGAATCTTTCTGATTAGCCTGCTCTTCCCAGAGGAAATGAGATTCGTGCAATCATGCTCTCTCACTTGGGTTCCCTCCTCTTTAAAAGGCAACTTTAGAAGTGTTAATTTTTGAATCTACGTCTGGCCAATTTCAGTTTCCAGTTTTAACGGACAGGGTCCCCGGGACAAGTAAATTCTGGAAACTTTTTGAGTCTGAGGTCACTGGAAAAATTTCCATGCTGTCCCCTCAGGTCCCCTATTTTACTCCTTCGCTGCCCTCCACAGAGCCGCCAGACAACCTGTCCTTCCTGAACATCCCCACAACATCCCGTCACAGACCCAACTTCCATGCACTTCTAGCAGCACTTGCTGGCCCACATCCCTCTCCTTCGAAGATGTTTTTACCTCTGTCCCTGAGCCTGGCAGGAAGTTCTTGACTGTGATCGTGCGGCCCAAAGCTGGGAAAGGTGCCTCCATGACGCTCCTCATGAGGGGCTGCACCAAGGCTGGCGAAATGCCCCGTCTCTTCTCAACCTCATCCAAGATCTGAAACAAAACCGTGAAGCCACAAGCACGTGTCAAAGCAGAGGAGGGACGCGGCAGCAGGAGTAGAGTTAAACAGCACCTAAATGCTCTCCTTAGCCCAGCACTGATATGGAGATTTGATTCAAAAGGGAGAAGAGATGCATCTGTAAACCCTTTGTTTTCCTCCACAAGAGAAACCCAGCACCAGTGAGGTCTAGGGGAGAGTTACCCCTGCAAACTCCCCTTGGCCTCTGGAGCCAGGACCCCACCTTTTAATCTGTCAGTGCTTGTGTCCTGGTCGTCCTGCTGAAGGAACAAACCAACAGCTGACAAGATTTTCTTTTCAACAGTATTTTTCTAGGTGCTGGAATTAGCATGTGCTCGCCTTGCCAACACCATTACAACCCCCTCCCCTTCTCAAGCATCAGCTTCCCTGATCCCCATTCTCCTGGTGCCGGCTTCACTCTCAGGTCCCTTTCTGTGGCACAAATTCCCTTCCTCTCTCCCTCTCACCTTAGAGAACAGGTTGAAGCATCCAAGACGACTTACAATACAGTAAACTTCTGGGAGACGCTTCCCTTTCCCAGTGGGCTTTCAAGAGAAAGGCAAATACATACACACACACACACAAAAACACCAAAAATAAGTCAGTTACAACTACTGCAGAGACTAGACGACTGCTGTCTTAGCACCTGCAACTTGCTAGCTGCTCAGGAACTGGCCTGCTGCAGAAGGTAACACTTCAAGACTGGCTCAAAACATTGACATCTTAGAAAGAGTGGGGAAACAGAGGTCCATAAGCAGTATGATCCCAACCTTCCTCAGTCAGGCAGGGCAGACTGCTCTACAGAGACAGCTCTGAACCAACAGGACCAGCATGGGTTTGGACAACTAATTACTAGCTACCTAAACCTAAGGGATATAAATCCTACTCAGCCTAGCAGTGAAACAGCAGCCTGTGTTCATAACATTAAGTGGTAGCATGAGGAAAAGGCAGAAGAGCTGTGTTTGGGGCAGAGGGGAGTCTCAGAGAGCAACCTCTGCACTGAGCAGAAGAGAACGAAGCTGGTCTGCTCCCACCCTTTCCTTCCACCCTGGAACAGAAGAGCAGCAGCTTTCACTCCCCATCAGAGGTGCCAGTACCACTAGACCCAAAGAGAGGTGGTCTCCCTCCTGCTGATGAAAGAACCATGGATAATTACCAGCAGCCTCCTACAGTATCCAAACCGCCTGCTCCCATCTTCCCCAGTCAGGACAAAGGAGAACGTCTCACTGCAGAAAGAGAAACTAGAATGAGAAGAGACCTATCACTCACAGACAACGTCTCTGACTTCATCTTTCGTATTTCCGATGCAATCTTCTCAGGGCACTATCTGATTGTCTACCATAACAACGCTCGTATTTTATTAGCTGGATATAGAAATCCATTTTTTCATAGATCTGGATACAATATACAGCATTTACCTGGCAAATTGCTGGATGGGGGCCCAGTCCTTAGCATCAGGGAAGCAAAACTGGGGAATAGCCTTCAACTGGTCTTCCGCCTCACGCATGAATTTGAAGGAGCGTTCAAGCTAGCAGAGAACAGAGAGAAGGAATGTTTCCAATTAGTCATGTGGGGAGGGAATGACTTCAAATATTTTTCCTGTGACAAATGAAGAGGTGATGACAGAGACTAAGCTTCTGCCTGGAAGATATTAAAATTTCTGTGATTCTGACTCACCTAATCTTTAGATATCTTAGAGTAACCTTCTGCCCCCAAATCCACCAAGCCCTACTTCTGCCACACCTGGTCCTGAAATATTGTGCCTCTATTCTGGGACATGCATCCCATGGAAGAGAAGTGAAGTCTGAGGGGAACTCCTGGTATGTCACATTTAGAAATACATTGTCACATTTGCTCTGCATTTGTCGCATTTTTCACTGCCTGCTCTCAGCTAGGCTAATGGTGAAAGCAGTGCCCTCCCTTTAAGCACATATCTTCCTTAAGAATGGCACTCATTGCTATACAGTGTTGGTTCTTTTTAAAGAGAAAAGGGGGGGAAAGGGAATAATGACATAAAGGTCTTAGCCAAGGACAGCAAAAGATCTGAACAGCTGCACTTCCAGCAATGAGGAATATCGTGACCACCCTCAAGGCAGCCCTTATATTTTCAGGCTTATTGAACTATGCCACAGCAGGGGGATTACTAGTACAATATGCTCTGAACAGAAGCTGTGTCTCCTCAGCCAAAGCTCTGTAGCACATGATGGAGGAGCCAGGAGGCTCCTGCCAGGCACCTCACCTTCAATGGGAACTGCTGGGTAACCTCAGGGACATAGGCAGCCCCGGCCTGCCTCTTGTGAAGCGACACCACGACAAAGTACTCAAACAGCTGCCGCTCCTGGTACTCAATGAGGTCCCGTTCCAAGGTTTGGTACCGCGGGGTTTGCTTCAGGCGAGACTTCACATGCACCAGGCGCTGGCTGTGAGCTGCAGAGAAAATGTCAGGAGATTGTCACTGTGTCCGCCCCTTCCGGACCACCATCTCGCTGCGTTCACTGTGACGGCGCCTCAGCAAGGAGCGGGAACCACCTGGGAGCTGCACTACGAGGACTGACAAAGCAGCGCAGTGACAGGGAGGGGACGTTCTCTCGTGAGCACCGTCACCCTGGGGACAGGAGCTGCCCGAACACACGTGGAGGGGGATGGTGAGGATGTGCACCCACCTGGAGGAGCCTGTGCAACTGCGGCAGGAGGAGGGTTTAATGAATGGCTTTCACAGGTGAAGACAAGCCCAAGTGAGATGCAGATGTCACACACAGTGACACACAATGTCTGGACATTCGTGTTAGTCCTCGTTTGTGTCTCAGTCAAAGCAAGCACAGTTCTGCAGCTGATCCTCCTTGTTCGGAGGAGATTGTGGGTAGTGATCCCCAGTTTTACAAGCCCAGCACTTAAACACTAGGTCAGGCTAGGGCTGAATTGGGTGAGTAATGCTGGGGACTCCCAAGTTGTAATAACATGGCCTGGGCTGCAGGCCAACGACAGAAAACACGAGAAGAGGTGCAAATGAAAAAGGCTGCCTCCTGCCAGCTCTTCCTGTGCCTAAAGCTAATCTCTCAGGACCGTGTTTCTACAAATTCACCCAAGACAATGGGAAAACGAGCAAATCTGCCAAGCAAGCTCTAACTGCAACACATATGAGCTGTGGGACAATAAACATTCCAGCATGGAAAGTAATGAAAAGCTGCCTGCTGGGAAGAGACCAGATGAGATTCCCCACAACCATCCCCCCGCGTGCTTTACAGTTGCATCCCCAACTCAATCTCCACGAGTCTCCCCTGCCCCACTACAAAAGAAAAACGTTAACTACGAGCAGAGACGACAGCACGCTTCCCCCAGACGTGCTTTTGCTGAAGTGGGTGGCAGTGTGATGCCCCTGACAGAAACAAGCACCACTGGCAGAAACACCAAATAAATAAAAGTGGTCTGCTTGGAAGACGGGGCTTCCTGGGAAACAGTACATACTTTAGGACAGACTCTTGACTCTTGGTCTGTTTGATCTGTGCCACTCATGGACTATTTCAGACATTATAACTCAGAGCACTTTCAAGATGCCTTTTGAATTGCAGCGAAGAGTTAAACAGCCCCTAGGCAGTAAAAGCCCTGGAAGGATGGCTTAGTCTCCTTTCTCTCATCAGCTATTACACTATTTGCTTTAAGGCTGTAATTCTTGAGAAGCTTTCAGAAGCGATCCCTATTTTACCAGGGACTTCAAAAGAAGTGGTGTCAGAGCAATGCTGAGTGCTCCTGAAAGGCCCACTCAAGCTTTGCCTGTTTATATTCTGTGCAACCTGCCAAAGATACCGGGAATGTACTGCTGTCATCATGGCAGCACTCGCCTGTGAGCGTTTTCCCTTCCCCAGGGTCGGTTCACATGGCTCTGACATGCAGCCCCATGACTGCAGTCTGATGATTTACTGTGTCTCAGATGATGCACAGTGACTTGCAAAGCAGTGGGAACCGGCCGGTTAGTTTGCTCCGTTAAGTGAAACTTATGAAATGGAAAGTCTCCCCTTCTCCTCCCTGCAAACACTTGCTAAATCATCTCACTTTCCTATTGTTTAAAAAGACGAAAGTTTACAATGTGATAAGGGGAAGAATGCAGCACAGATGGAGCTGGAGCAACTGGTTACTGCGTACCAACGCTCCCAGCCAGACTTTTCTACACATGGAGGCTTTTATCACGGTCACTCAGATCCAAGTATGGATGTGGATATTGCTCAGAGGCCAGTGCTGTCAGACTTGGGGTGACTCTGCACCCCCTCCACAAGCAGTTCCTAGCTGCAAAAGAAAATGGTCCTCTCTCTGGATTTATGTACGTTCATGTTCAATCTCCAACAAAAAAACATCAGGTTGGGACTCATTCAGGGTCAGAACTGATGGCTTGAAGATCTCCTGAGCTCTCCTGTTTCATTTTGTACAGAGACCAAGTTTCCCAATGAGAGTGCAAGCAAAAACAGGCACACAGGAGCTCTTGCACGGGAAGTGGTGCTCACAAACACATGAGGGAACTCATATTGTGCTTTCTGTTTTGAAAGCATGAAAGAGGGTGAGGAGGAGCACTCCCAAGCACAACCCACTGGGTTGACATAGAGTGGGAACTGCTGCTTATCCCTGTCTTTTCAGCTTGGGAACAGATCAGCTGCCCAGACCAGGTGTGTATCTGGACTGGAATCAGGATACTCTGGAATCTGAAGGAGTTTCAGTTTTGCATTGTGACTCTGTTGGGATTTTTTAATTTGCTGTATAAATCCCTACAAGACTACTGCCACCAACATGTCACAAGGCTGATTACCAGTTCGAGAAGGCTTGAGATGAATAGTCTGGAGACCAATATACCACACACCTCCACTGAAGTGAAGCAAACACTGCAGCACTTCATCATAATTCAGCAAATGCAGAAGAACTTAATTAACAATAAATTATATAGTGGAATGCCAGTTTTCTAGCTCATCAGTCTGGTTTGTGAGTTTTCTCCCCTAGCGAATACGTAGTGAAGCTTTGGACATTCTCTTCTTTTGGGATGCTGCCTCTGATAAACTGTTCACACACTTGTGCCCTTGTACTCCCTCCACTTTCACAGAATCACAAAATGGTCAAGGTTGGAAGGATCCTCTAGAAATCAGGTAGTGCAACCCTCCTGCTCAAGCAGGAACACCTAGAGCACTTCCATGGTGTCCAAGGCACTTCCGTGTAAAAAGCTCAGACGGGAATCAGCACAGACGGGAATCAGCACAGACGGGAATCAGCACAGACACTAGATTTAGACTCCTATAGTCCTTTGCCTGTGGATTTCCCCCTGCAGTTTTGAAGTCTTCATTCTCTCTGCACTCTGCTTTTAACAAACTCTTTCTGCAAAGTCAGAGCAAAGAGAGATCCTGACCACCCCAGGAACTCAGAGGAGAGCTTGTATTTCCCTTACCTTTCAGCTTCTCTTCAGTATCACTGTCTGATTCACTGTTTTCATCTGTAACTAGGAAAAAAAAGACAGGGGAAGATGAAGTATAATAGTGCGTTTCTTATCACTGACAAGTTAAAGTCAAACCTAGCAGCTTTAGCAAGGCAAACAGCATAGATACTGAGATCTCATCCAAGGATGCAAGGATGCACATACCCACAAACACTTCACTCACCAAACCACTACGTTCTGTTCATTCAGGGGATTGGAAAAATGCAACACAATAATCTTAAACAGCAGGAGAATTGCATGAGGAGTAAAATGCAAAAGCAGCATTTTGCTCATGCCTGTATGAGCACAACTGAGACAAAATACTGATAGATATGTTTAGCTTAAATACAATTGTGTATTGCTTGCAGAACAAGGGGGAAAAAAGCCAGTTGACAGAGTGAATCAGACATAAGGTCTCTAGGGGCTGCTAGACCCTTTTTAACAGTGATCAGCAGCATTTGATACTGCAGAGATGGGTTGAAAATATTGCAGAAGCCAGTCTATGATGCTGCTCCTTTCCCTGAAAATTCATCCACATTCTTATATAGAGACATACACACACAACATACACACACAGACACACACAAAGCTTACATGTAACACAGGATAAATATGAACAAGTAATTGTAGGAAACAAACAGAGCTGGAAGTCACCATGCACTGGAAATTATGTTTTGGAAAAAAAAATATTGCATCGGAAAGACATAATTTTAAAGTTTACAGAGAAGAGACATTTAGAAATAATTGTTCTGAAGTAAGCTCTGAACTTTGATTCTGAATAGTTCTGATGAGCCAGGAGCAAACCCCTAAGCTTTAAGGCTTCTCAGTTGACAGGGGAGGGCTGAAAGTCTCACTCTTGAGACGGTGGAGATGGTCCTACAGTGAAGAGTCTAGAAACGCTGATTCCCAAAAGATGTTATTTGTTTATTGGGATGCTGAAGAAACCAGGCCCATTTCAAAAACTATCATCTGCCATTGGACAGTTCAGCAAACTGACACATTCTTGAAAAATATTTTGATCTCAACAGATCAGCCTCTTTGGACAGAACATTCCTCTGCAAAGCTTTCAGCCAGTTCCAGAAATAAACATCAAAAAGAGGAGGCATTTTTGGTGCGACCTATAAGGTTATCATGGAGAAGAGTGGAATGAAAACGAATCAAGAAAAGCAAAAAACTGCCCTTTCAGGAAAGGTGAACCTCTCAAGTGATGGAACAGTCTTTGGCTTTCCAAAAAAAGGGGGTAGAAGCCCCAACTCAGGCTAACTCTGCGCTGGAAGAAGTGATAGAAAAACATCACATAAATCATCAGCATAAACTCCTAGACAAGTCCTCAGAAAGTCTTAGATGAATGATGATTCAAAGTTCTTTTACCTTTCCCTGAATTGCTCTCTGTAGACTGCGATAGTCTCTTGACACGTTTCTTTCCCCTCCGTGCCTCATAAATAGCATTGATTTTCAATACAAGCTGCTCAGCAAACACACAAACAAACGAGAAAAGGTTAGTGTCTTCCCTGGACAAAGTCATACTTCTCTTGAAAATTTACCCTCCTCTCTGAGAGACTGAGATATGTCTATGTCAAGCCCATGCAGGGTTACTTGGGGGGAAGTTGCTGTTGGCACGTGAGGCACTGTCTGCTGGGAGGAGGACGCAGTGGTTACCACACAACCTAAGGGCTCCCCAAAGCGGCCTGGCACAGGCTCTTCTCCTTGTTTTGGCTCAAATGCGGAGCCATCCGGGCTCTAGTTTAGCCCCCGCCACAGCGCAGGGAAGACATGGGGGATAATGGGCTGGGGCGGCTCCCTCTGCAGCGAGGGGAGGCCGCAGGATCAGGGCTCGCTCCGCTGGGAAGAGGTGGCTGTGGGAGCGCCCACAGCAGCCCCAGCCCCCGCGACGGGTCACTGCAAGGAGGCGGCCCCACGCAGCAGGGGAGGGTGAGGGTCAACAAGCACAGCTCCTGGCCACCGCGGTGCGGGCTGGGTTTAAGGACACACTGTTCCACGTTAAGGACAGCCACGCAGTGCCCGGAAAGGTTGTGCCATCTCCATCCTCGCAGGTTTACTAGCCCCAAGGAGGTAAAGCCCTGAGCATCCTGGTCTGAGCTCAGAGCTGATCCTGCCTTGAGCACGAGTTTGGACCATAAACCTCCTAAGGCCCCTTCCTAGCCAAGTTATCCTGTGATCGTATGACCTTGTGATCCAAGGGATGAGGACGCAGGGTGGAGAGGACTAGTGATTTGGTTGTGCAAACCCTTTAATGCTGGGCCTTCCAGCAAACCAGGAGGAAGGCCATTTTGTTGTTGGGCACGGCTGTGCCCAGTAGCTCATTCAGTGCCTCCTGGGCCCTTAGCCCTCCATGAAGAGGACAGGAGCTGCAGGAGGAGCGTGTCAGGTGTCCTCGGCCCCCTCGCGCAGAGGTGGCTCCCTGTCAGGCTGCCAGGCAGGAGCAGCAGGACATGGCCACGGCATTCAGATTTACTCCAGAAAGTTTGAAGCCCCTTGTGCTCGCAAGCGCACACGCTGAGAGACCCAGGGGAGGCAGGCAGCGTTACAGAGCTGCCTGCTGACCCAGGACACATTGGATTGGAGGAATCTGAAAACAAACTTCCAAGTGGTAGGATTCTCCGGTGTAGAAGTATGGCCTCTATTTGCCAGCTCAGCTCAGCTCTCATGTTGGTCTTGCCTCTGCACCCAATAAATCTCACTTCCGAGCTTGTTCTGTGGGACTGTGTGCAGGCACTGCCCGGTAAATACACACTTGTAGCCTTACCTGCACAGCACTTGACATAAACCTAAGTGCTCAAACACATACTCAGACAGAGCTCGAACACATACACAGAAGTGTAAGTACACAAAGAAATAAAACCTTAGACCTGTGTGGCCATGGGCTCATCCCTGAAGAGCTAAGGTGAACAGTGACGGTGTTTGATACACAAATATGAACACAGATCTGGTCATCAGGAAACAAACAGAAAAAAAACACCACGGGCAGGCCTGGGTAGCCTCTGCAAAGACTGGGATGAGCATCCATGTTTTTATAACTGTGTTTTTGAAATGTTCAATAGATAGCTGGCTGCCAAACCTCTCTTGAACTGAATACACTTCCTGCTAGATCTGGAAGAAAATAAAATTGAAACGGAGTCATAGTGTATCCAAAAATGAAATGGGAGATGATGCTAGTAGGAAATGCCCGTGACTACAGACAACTCCTTTGGTCACTCAAATGTCACATTTTCCTTTGTTCACCAAAACTCACACCCCACCTTGAATGCATGAATCGGACAGACAGCTAGCAGGAATACCAACAGTACACACAGACCATTACTGACAAGATGGTGTTTTTTTGTTTTCTTTTTCTTTTCCTTTTTTTTTTTTCACAAAACATTCATTGCTTTTCCCCCACTATGATGAAATTCAAGTTTTATCCAAAAATTGAACTATTTTTTTTAATTCTTCCTGACAACCCCAATAGATAGAACTCAAATAGAAAAATAACTTTAAGGCTTGCAGAGATGTTTGTCCTTTTTCTCCTTCAGGGAGAAAGGAGGTTAAACAGGAGTCAAGCGAATGGGAAGGACAACAGCTATTCTGCAGGGACACCAGATTGGAAGCTGAAGAAAACTTTCTCTCATACATCCCTGCCTGGGAGAGGCCAAGCAAAAGAGAGAAATCCCTAGAGTTACCTTGGGAATCTTCCTTCTCCTCTTGCCATTCTGAGGGTCTCCCAGGGAGAAGAAGGTGTCATCTGGACTGCTGGGGGTTGAGGGAGGGCTGATTTTGGATGGTGACCCAGTCCCATCACGGTTTAGTTTCCGAATATCTGGCAGTTTGAAACTCCGCCGCTCTGAGCTTTGTCGGAAAAAAATGGGCTTGGAAAGCAACTGGAGACAAAAACAGAGGAGAAGGAACGCATGAACACAGAACTTGATGTACCTCTGCTTTGCCGCTAACACTGTCACGGACAGTAAGTCTAGTGAGGCAACCACAGCACTCAGCTGGCAAAATGGCACAGCTTCTTGGAATGCAAACAGATTTCTGCACATGTGAGAAACTCACCCAATTTCCAGAGCCACACCAGGACTATTTGACAAGCAATTTAACCATCACATACTCATTCCAGAAGAGAACACAATCTTAGGGGTTGGCCAAGAGGCCTGAAAAAACCCCCGAGACTTGTGCAATACAAAGGCTTGGACTGTAAACAGGACAAGACTAACCAATCTGTTAACCACAAGCATTTGGCATAAGGAGTTGCTGGTCAAGAGGCACAGAGAAGCAGTGAGACCACGAGAAGTGTGGTCAGCCTGACCCAATATTCTGTCTCTGTCAGTGGCCAGAATCAAATATTTCAAAGGAGGATACAAGAAAATATCATAATAGGCAATAATGGCGATCGGTTTCCTCCTACACCCATCAGTAAATTCAGAAGGAGCACCACAGTAGATACTGAAGTACCAACATAAAGTTCTCAAAGCCTCTGACCAAAACCAGCAACAGAGAAGTTAAAAGTTCAGCTGCAGATAAAGGAAGGTAAATGATCTCCCAGCACAACAACGATCCATAAGAACTTATTGATGGGTTTAGAAGAGTCTACAGGTTGAAGACTCTCGCACTAGTGATACAATCTGCTTCTGAACAGTCTGCCCAAACACATTTGTGTGAGCCCCTAGCCCAGGCAGGCTCTCCAGTGCAACTCCCATTGCACTTCCACCTATTTCCTCCCTGCTGTGGACCACAGCTTTTGGATGTCAAAGCACCCCAGGGGATCAGAGTTACTCCCATTCAGCTCCTTGTTACCTGTCCTGCTGAGAACCCTATCTAGGGTGCAAAACACACCTGTGCAACACTGATGCACCATTTTCGTAGCACGAGTGGAGAAAAAAAAAGAGTGCACAGACCCTTACAAAGTCCTCTGGGGGAAGTCATTTTTTCCAGCACTGGCAATCCATGATGCTCTGGTCCTAACTAGTAACAAGGAGAACGGATTGAGACCTGTGAGGCAATTTTTTACTTTAAAGTGTCAAACTATCTATCATCTTCTGATTAAACTGGTTGGAAAACAGTAACATGCTAGGAAATCCTGCATGTCAAGCTTCTGAAGATGTTGGGCAACAGCTCTAATAATAGTTGCAGCTTGGAGAGCATGGGAAAACCCTCTGGTCATGAAAGCCATGTCTAGATCCCTGCTATCTGCTGTGAACCCAACTGTTGCCAGGATGATTTCTGTTTGTCCCACTGCCCATGCTGTTTTGGACCTGGACTATCTAAATGGAGAGCAGAAACCAACCAAAACAGCTCGGGAAGCGGAGAGCGGGGCTGGCCCTCCGTAAGCCATGAGCTCTGGGCAAAAGGTGCAGACCAGCCTCTCCTTTTGCTCTCCCTGCCAAGGAGGAAAACAGTCCTGGGCTGTGAGCTGCACCGCTGGTCAGGAAACAAGAGAGTCCACATAGTCAGAGCTGGCTCCCTAACCGGGGGACTGACACTGCCTTAAGGGCCAGCAACCAGTGTCTTCAAGGAGAGAACGGGGCCACCCTAAAGGAGGGGGCTGCAGAGGTTCCTCGGAGTCTGTGTGAACAGACTTCAGGCTGCCCAGAGATGTGGAGGCAGGAGACTGCAGCCTTGGGCTGAGCAAGCACTGAGATAGACACACTGTGAGGGAGGGGAGAACTGTCCTGCACGGGAGGGCTTCCCGGGGTCTGCAATAAAGGGAGAAGACTCTATTTTGCAGTAAAGAGCCCCTATTTTTTCAGTATCTGGATGAAATTTAGTATCTTAGTATTGGCTCAGTACAGGCCCGAGACCAAAACCACAGCAGCCAGCTTTCATCCACAGCTCTGCCAATGCCCTCTGAGCAGCCTCCTTGAGAATGCTCTAGCCTTTCACTTAGGAGACGCACTGGGTTTTTTTCCTATGGAATCAGAGCTAAATCCCAAATGCAAACCATCCCATTAATATGAATACACTCATCTCCAGATTCCCAGTCTATAGCCCCTTAATCCACCTGTTCCAGCAAGAGCAGGATGAAATCTGAGCCCATCCTCACTCCAAATGTATTAAGAGTCTGAAGGCAGGCTTCTAAAGGAGAGGGGCTAACGGCTCCAGCTGGACACTCCTGTACTCTTTGCACACATGAATTGGCTGAAATCCAAATCTGCTCTTTTCTTGCTTTACATTTATTGCACAAATTGCTCAGGGTACAGGGACACAGAAGGATTTTGCTGGGAACATACATTCATTTAAAAAATGCTCCTTTTATCACATTAGTTTTGGGATGCAGCTGCCTAGAAGCCCAGTGTGACATGAAAGAATTCAGTCCCTTCTGATCCAGTCGCTCACTGGTTAGTGCATGCCTGATGCCCAGTACCAGGGGAAGGTAGCCCTGCTGTGAAACAGAACAAAAGCCAAGAAACCATTCCAATAAGGGAATGATGTTTTTATCTTGCTGAAGGACAATAAATCCCTCGTCACAACCCACTCTGCAGTGATTAAGATGTAAAGAAAAAAAAATCCCTTATGTTCTGACAGTCAGTGGCAAACTTCCCTTTTTCCACACAGGAGCAGGATTCCACCCAAAGGTTTCCTGGGCCAGGAGGTATGGCCAGATGAACTGAAGTACCTTAGTGGGGGTGCCAGGTACAGAGGAGGTGGGCGATGCTGGGAAGGTCAGGACACATTTCTTCCCCAAACAGCGGCTGTTGGTCTCAATGTCTTCGTAGGGGTTTTCCTTTGATGGTGGATCTGAAGCAAAAAGCCACATGCAAGGGATTACAAGTGCAGAAAATCCTTGAGGTTTGCCATAAAAATCTGTTTGGGGATCTGCTGGCCTTCTCCCACCTCCCACATCAGACAAAGACCTGTTCTCAAGCATTCCTGCTATTGCTTCATCCTCTCCATAGCCCTAGACGTCCAGCTGCTCACTGGACAGTGTCCAAACCCTGACACTGATGTATGCAGCCATAGGAACATATCACAGAAACTGCAGATGGAAAAGACCCAGCAAGTCCTCAAGTTCATTTCCCTGTCTTCAGAGGAGCTGCGAGGTTCTCATGCACATTGTCCCGTAATTATATTTCCTTCTTTCCAGCCTTTTGCTTTGAATTCTCTTTGAATGAAGCTGTGAGTTGAAGACTAGCAGAAAGCTCCTTTCTCCTCTTTCTAGACCCCACTCTAAAGGGGAACGTCTGGCCATCACTTATCTGGAGCTGCTGGGCTGAGCCTGCAGAAATGTTTAACCCGTTCCCTGTGCGCAGATGCCCGTCACCCAGCAGAGGTTTTCAGATGCACCTCCCACTCCTGCACGCTGCAGCTGCTGCATGCCCCACTGCAGACACCAAGGGAAGCATTCACCTCACCTCGCTTCGGCCATCCAAAGTGAAGGGGAGTTACTCTCTCCCAGAGGACAGAAAGAAACGGAGACACCTCTGAAGGAACATTCAGCCCATCCTTGGGATGGGATTCCCTCAAAAATATGAGTTTTGAATGACTATCCAGACACGTCCCCCTCTCTCTCCACTGACTCTGGAGACAGGCTACATGACTAGTCTGATTTGAAATGTCCAAAATTAGGTATAATGAACTCCTTACATCCCACTCTTAAGCAGGGTAGTAAAAAACAAACACAAAAGTCTTCAAAGAAATGTGCAGTCTGAAAGAGAAGGTTGTAGTATTCCCATCACAGCAGCCAAAAATCTGCAACAAAGTCTCAGCCCAAGCACTGTCATGGGCTGGCAATTTGTTATGAGCCTTCTCTTTTCACTGCTGTCCTTTCGTGCCATTCTGGTGGACGTCTGGAAGCCAAAGCAACCGCGTTTCTCTTGTTTTTGTGTAGCGCTTGTCTGTCAGCAAAGACTGGAGGCCATTAATACTGCTGGCCTCTGGGCAGGGGGTCCTATGGGGCCCGACGGTCTCTCTGCCCGTCGCGCTCCCGCCTGCCTGCCCTGCCGCGGCAGGAGTGTGCTGAAGGCATCGGACGAGGACACGGACACAGGCACAGACACGAGCCTTTCCCAGCACTGGCTGCAGTGCCCTCCATAGCTCAGTGGCAGCGAGGAGGAGTGGGAAGGCAGGGAGAGGAAGGCAAGTCACTGTGATGCTGATGAAGGAAGTCTCTGCAGATATCTTGGCAGTAAATGTGCTCCTGCCCCTGGAAGAAGCTGTCTGTTCTAGGAGCACATTTCAGTGCAGGAGACAGCTCAGCTGCCCCGTACTTGGCACACTGGAGCAAAGAGCTGGGGTTCTGCTGCCCACCCCATCTTCACACTGTTTGGCCGTGTGTCCGGGCAGACTCAGTCTAGAATAATGATCCTAGCTGTGCTCTTTCTCACAAGTAAGCCTGGACATCCGCCTGCCCAATGCAATTTTCAGCATTCCAGGCAAACAAGGGTGAATGGGTAAACGGAGGATGAGGAAGGGGATCTCTGTGACTTGCTGAGAAAGGGAGCCGTTCTCCTCCCATCAGCTGTACCTCCCTAAAGCCCACGTGTGCACAGGGGAGGTATGTGGGTGCTGGCATGCCCTCATGGACACACGTGATCTTCTGTGGACAGCACAGGCGCTCTACAGCTGAAGGACAGGCTGAACAGTGCCAGAAGTCCTCGTCCTCCTCCCTACGTGTGGTTTTCACGCATTGCCTATCTTCTGGGGACTCTCCCCACCTGTGGTCTTGTGCAAAACATAACTGTACGTTTGCTGGAGTCACCCTGCCCACCCCTTTCCCTCACAGTAACACCACAGGGACTGCGGGAGCCAATAAAGACCACGAACTCCTGGCAAAGCCTAAATCTACAGCACGGAAACAAAAACCTATGTGTGCCCCAGTAGCTAAAGCTGACAATTATCCACAACTTCACTTTCTCCTAGTCTTTGCACTAAGAAGCTGAAGGGGAGGGGACTTTTAGCCTGGAACTGGAGTTCCCTGCAAGGCTGGGACAGGCAGGCACGTGTGTGTTTCAGTGGACAGATTTGCCAATACAGTCACTCTGTAACAGTATCCCTGTTATTGCAGCTGAGAAGGTGACCCTTATACACTGGCTTCTGAGACGCAGGGGGGAAAAAGCGTGGGGAGAAAAGGGAAAAAAAAGAAAAAAAAAAGAAAAAAAAAAGAAAAAACAAGCAGCTGCTCAGGCCTTCCTTCTCCCTTTGTCCCCCAAAATGAAGAGCGGAAAAAGGCAAATATGAGGCCTCTACCTCCAAAGGCAGAGAGGCAGATAGCTTCCGAAGTGTCAGAAAGGACAGCCTGGCATCGCCCTGACTGCAAACAGTCCCAAACAACTGAGATTCCTCTGAGAGACCTTTCTAACCAGATCTGATGAGATTTTGCACAGAACAAAATAAAGCACTGACCGTTCCTGAGAAAGAGCAGCTGCCTCCCACACTGAACAACACAGGCCACCTTTCTGGAATAACAGCTGTAGGGTGAGAGCTCATGCAGCTTTTCTGTTCCTGTTCTCTTTCTATTTGGCTAAACTTCGCCAAGAGCCTTTCACACCAGCCTACAGCTACTAAAACTTAGTAAGCTTTTTTCGAAAGGATACTTCTACTCTGGGCTTCTATTCTTCCATAAAAGGCCATCTAACTCACTGTACTAAAAACACACTGTACAAATGGAGAGTATTAGGGAAAACAATCTCGGAAATGGCACTGATTTGCCCTCCAAGTTGGAGAGTGAGATAAAATTCAATTTTCAAGACTGTAGCATCTAGCTTTTTAATTCTGGCGGTACAATTCTATGGAGTTTACTTCAAGGCTATGTTTTCAGTCTGTAGCATTATCTCCACAGTAACAAGTTCATTGCAGGGGATGGAGCAGAACTCTGAGAAATACTCCTTAGGACAAAAGGTAGATACAGGACAAATGTCAGCAGAGAATAAAAACTGACTCCCATGTGCCTCGGCTTTGTCTTTGAACCTGAGAAGTTATGAAATATTTTGCTCATATTTCTTACTACTTGCCAATAATCCATGTAAAGCACGTCTTATTTTGCATTTGGATAACAAACGCACTTTCTTCAGTTCCTCTGGTCGGTCCCTGTTGACCACAAGTCTTCCGAGTTACTCAGTGTTTGCAGTGAAATCCCTCCCCCGTGCAAGGCTCCTACCCAGGATGTCCTCGTAGACGTTCTCCTCAGATAAAGTGCGTGTGAGGGCCAGCTTGGTCTGCGCGTACCAGTCCACCCTGCCGTTCTCCGAGGACGATTGCAGCAAGTCTTCAAACTCATACGACTTCCTGCACCGTGGGTGGGAGGGGAAAGGCAACACAGAGGACAGTGACATGGCTGAGCAGCTATTGGAAACAAACCATAACACTTTATAGCTCACTGCTCTGCTGCGCGCCTCACAGTCAAAAAAATGAATTGGTGAGAAGGGAACATTTCACATCCCATCCCATATAAAGCGTGAAAAATAACCATATGAGATCTGTTATTTTTACCAGCCACACAGATGAAGATGTTCCAGGGATTATGTAGCTTATTTGGGTTGCATGGCAATAGCTCACTGTGAGGATGTGTCAAGCGTCCTGTTAACACTGCATAGGGTCTCAGGTCATGAGAGATCCCATTTACAGCAGAAGTCCCACTCTCAGCAAGAGTAAGGTCCCTTTCAAACAGTACAGGAGAGAAATCCTCATATGATGGACGATAGGAAGGGGAAAAACAATTCTAAACAAGTCTATTCAATAATCAAACCCAGAAAGTTTCAATTTTAGGCTCCTCAGCCCAAAATGAGTGGGATTACAACTCTGGGGGTCAGGGAGAAATGACAATAAAATGCTCCAGAAAAATATAAAAACATCAGATGCAGTTAGAATACATCTGCTATCAACAGTGAAAACACCATGAGAGAGTTGGGAACTTACCAGCCCAAACCTGGCTCCAGATAAGCTATGTTTATTCTTCAAGGAATCAGATTTTACACACAGGCAGACATGCACAAACCCCGCTCAGCCTTGGGCTTGAAGGTTAAGCTAGGTAATACAGTCACAGCCCCCAGCAGTGTAACCTTAAAGCCCAATCTGTGGTCACTTACCTCCTCAGAGCTGTCCTGTGAACTTCTGCTCACCTCTCATCCGTTCTGGGCTGTAATTGAGCCCTGAGTTATGGCCAGCACGACTCTCAAGTCATGCTGAGACTGCTTGGCCAACTAGCAATTATGAGTGACCAGGGAACATCTATCTGTCTTGCTGAGATAGGGGAAGGTGGGACCCCACCATCAAGACCAGCAAACACGCACACAGCAGCCTGCATACCTGTGATCAGCGTTGTTCTTGTGCTTTCCATTCCAGAGCCTTCTGCTGACGGCTGAAGGGGGAGGAGAAGAAGGGAGAGGAGGGGGAGGAATGGACGGCAGAGGGGGTAGGTTTCTTTTATTCCGAGTTGTTGGCACCCAGTCCTCTTCCCCCTCGTGTTTGAAAGTCCGACGGGGCTTTGGCAACGGGTTTATGAAGGGTTTCTTCTCTGGGACTCCTGGCTCTGTGTACACATTCTCCACAGTGCAGTCTTTGTGCTTCGCCTGAGAAGTTCTTACCTCTTCTAAAGTCCCAAAAATTGGCTCACTGATTTCCGAGTCCAAGCCAAGGAGCCTTTTGTTGAGTTCAGCTCCGTACGTGCTCTCATGGCCCTCAGGGTTAGCGGGTACTTGTGCTGCCTTCTCCTGCAGGCACTGAGGGGAGTAGTAAGTACCCGGCAACTGAGGCTGCAGCTCTGCTGAGCCATCCTTCAAAGCCTGCTCCAGCTTTTTCACCTGGCTGAGCACTGAAAGATTCTCCTTCTGGACCTCCCATTTCCCACTCTTTACCTCTTTGCATTTCCCAACACTGGGCTCCACTTCTTCATCCTTCTCTGTTTCCCCCCTTCGTTCTGTTCCCTGCCCCATGCCTTTCAGAGCTCCTACTTTCTGCTCGTTCTCTTTGCCCATCCTTTTGCACTCTAGTTCCTGGTTCAGAAGTCTCTTGGTCTCCACTTTACGAGTCACAAACGCTGTCCCACTTGTCTTCTCAATTACACAGGGTACCCTGTGCTCCTCTTTAACTCCTTGCTCCTCTTCTCTGCGAGTGGCAGGAGCACAAGGTGTTTCCTTTTTCCCTTCCCATTCTGAGATTTTGTCTTTGATGCTGAAGGACTTATTCCTCAAGCCAATTTTTCCAGGTGACCGTATGTTCTGAGTGCCTCCTATCTGCCTCCTGATGATTTTACTGTTTTCTTTAACATTCAGGTCCACAGATGGGTCACTGATGATCATTTTGGGACTAAGCATGTTCTGCTGGAAGCAGTCTAGCCTTGGATCCAGCATCAAGTTCTCCAAGGCTCCCAGTGGGTTCTTCACCGCAGAAGAAACTGGTTCAGCTTCAGGTGTTAAATTCTGGCTGGCAGAAGCGCCCTCAGAACATCTCTCACTGGAAAACGCAAACGGGCTTTGTGGCTCCCTCCCAGCTGCTGTCTTGTTTTTATCTGCAAGCTTGATCCTGTGTATCAGAGACAGAGAAGAAGAAACTTTCATTATCACGGCTCACCCTTGCATTAGACCATCTGCTCAAAAAGTTCCATTCATAAAGCTGGTAACAGTTGAGATATCCAAACCAAACACTTCAAAGGAGTCTTATGTGGGAGAATACTCAGGGAATGGTCCATATAGCCAGAAAAAAACAAAAAAAACATATCCCCTTGTTTTGACTAAATTTGAAATGTGACCTCTCTCTAGTGCAGAAGTGGCAGGGGATAAGTACTAATTTTTGTAGATCAGACATACTGATACCAGTGACATGTTCACCAGCATTTTTGTGCACGTGTTTAGGAGTATAGCACAGTTCTGTACATATTCAGGGCATTAACCATGTCCATTGCAAATAAATGCAAAATGAACCATCTGCAAACAATAGCAATTTTTTTGCTGTTAGACAGTAGAAAGCACATGACGGAGCCAGCATTCCTCTAGAGCCTGCTCGGGGGCTTCCATCTGCACTCACCCAGGCATTCCCAAAGTGTAAATCCGGGTACAAAACCTAGACTTTTATTATTACATTTCAATGGCCCTACTGTCCAGTCTGCACACGAGCTCAGGCTCGTGTGCACCCAGACACACTTCCTCTCTATATGGCACATGGTGCAACACCTAGACACTAAATGCAACTTTCTCAGAGCAATGGATAAAACACATGGAGTTCAAGCTGCATCAAAAATCCCTAATATCTTTCTTCTGTGGTTTCTAAATGCTTCTATCAATATTATGATACTTTATCTATACAGTAAAGTTCCAGCTGGAAAGAATAGCAGTTACCCCAGCACAAAATGTTTTGGAATTAAAGTATTTCTCAGCACTTTGCAATGTTGTAGGGGCTTATAAGGGCTTGGAAAGGGACACGAGGACAACGCGAAGGAGTTGCAAACCCCTATAGTTAGTCCAATTTAACCACAAATCTAGCACTGAGATTTAACTCACTGAATTTCTCTATAACATGAATGCACCAAGCGTGCCTAGTCCTGAACTTAGCACTGCCCTAGGAGAATCCATCGGGATGCCATGTGCATGGGCAGGCACCATGCAACGCCAGCAGCCCTTACGGGCTCAGCTGCAGTGTGAACTGAGCCTGGGACAGGCTATGGAACAGGAAGAGGACCTGAGCCAGGCACTGTTCTTCCCTAGCCTCCCAGACATTTAACTCCTGCCCAGCTCAGGGACACCATGCGCTGGAGAAGGGCTGGCACTCTTGGGCAGCACCAACCCTTCCCAGGGAGCAGAGCAGCAGTGCAGAGCGCTGCTTGTTGGATGGCACAGCAGAGACCAAGGTTGAACACTGGCTCAAAACTGCTATGGGTTGACAGTCAGGCTTGCCTGAGGAGGCCACGGAGTCTCCTGTGCTGAAGATTTCAAGCTCAGGCTAGGCACACTTTGACAGAGAGGTCATCAGCAGAAACAGTCTCGCTTTGGGGTGGATCTCTTCCACTACTGCAAGTCTGGGGCACTCTCAGTCTGTCAGGATGCTAAAGCAGTGCAACAGCTCCAAGATGGCAGTAAGAGACACACTGAGGCATGTTCTAAGGTGTGAGGAGGGAGAGACAGTCCTTTGGTTTTGTTTCCACTATGGAAAATAAGCAAAACAAAAGTATCTCAGTACTGAAACAGAGTTTCTTACCTCTCACCAGACTGGCAGAGACTGCTTTCAGGCTTGCTGCTCACGTCGCCTGCCTGGCTGGCTGTCATCATGTCAGCACGCGGCAGGGCAGCTGCTCACCTGCACACACACAGGAACGGGTAAGAGGCCCTGCCCTACACTTAGCATCCTTCTACACACACACACATGCCCGTGTCCTCCGGAAAGCCAGGAGAATAACAGGGGGAAACATTACAGCTCACTGAGGGCAGCCTCAGTGCCCTCATCTGCAAAATGGGAGGAAGAGGTGATAGTATTAAAATTTAAAAGCCTGGGGAATAAAACATAGGGGAAGGCAACAATTGTCTTTAAGTCTATATCAACCACAGCATTGTGATCCAAATAGGAAACCTGTAGCCAAGCACATGAAAAGTATGTGGTGGCTCTCTGGTGGCTCATGTTAGGCTGCTGCTCACCTGCTTTCGGAGGACGATGCATGGGTGGGAGGGGAGTGTAAGATAAATCAGTCACAAAAACGAGTCACTATTTGCCTCATGATTCTAGTATCCTCCACCTTGTGATTTCTCAAAGTCACGGAGCAAGATTGTCTTGCTCTGTGCTGCTGCTGCTGCTCCTTTGAGTGCTGCTGCCACCCAATCGACGCAACAGACTCCCTCCTCTTCATCCTGCCCCACAAGCTAACCCTTGCTCCTTAAAATAATTAAGTAAAGGCTCTGCAGCGCCCTTTTCTTGCTTCTCCCACGGCCTGCTTGCTCTGCAGCATTTCAGTGGCAAGAAGGGGTTCAGCATTTCGCACACAGTGCCTGGAAAACCTGAAGCCCCTCAGGTCTATCTCCTTGGCCAGCATGCTGGGTGATACACTGCCATGCCTGACATTTGGCAACAAAGTTGAAAGCCTTGGGAAAGGGTGTCCTTTCTTATAGTTAAAATTCAAAACAAAGCAAAACAAAACCTCAACACACCAAAGAACAAAAAGACCTCTTATTTCCACTGTCAAAGTACTTGGAGGGGGTGAGGGGAGAGACAGAGAGAAAGAAGAAAGAAATAGAAAAAAAACTCAGCCTTGTTTGTTCCCAGTCCTCTCTCCCTGCCTCCCTTCATCCCACACTGGCAGCGTTCCTAAGACGGGGAGTGAGCTCCGGGTCAGCTCCGTGCGTACACACGCGGGGCCGCTCATCGCTAGCCACTTAGCGGGCCCGCTTTCCCCAGACAATAAACCCCCTTGGCTTCTCTTCCTCATTAGCAGCTGGAACAAACCCCCATTTCACACCGAGGCACAGAGCAGCCTTGCAAAATTGTCAGAAGAAGTTACCAGCCGGAGAAGCAAAATATACTCATCCATCCATTAACTGTTATGGATGGAGAATAATGAAAAGCTAATGATCATTCACGTCCCAGTCCAAAGAATGACTCACCCCGGCAACCAAAGCAGGTTTGTGCAAAGCTGTAAGAGCTGTTCTGCGCTTGGCTTCAGCGGCCCTCGCGCAAGCACAGTCTCCTGCTCATGGCTCATCTAGTGCTCGGCACAGCGGCATCCGAGCCGCTGCCTTCAGCGGCGGGAAAGGCACCGGCAGCAGAGGTCAGCACGTGCCCGGCCCCTCTCCTTCCGCTGCCATACTGAGGTTTTGCTCACATTGAGCTTTTCCCTCTTCACAAGGTCACATAATTCCCTGATCCGGAAACTCCGTCTCCGAACTTTTCCAGAAGACCACTAACAAAATCTGGCTCGGGAACTGACGCTTGTGTACAAGCAGATGTGCTGTGGTGCTCACCAGCAGTCACATACGACTGATGTAGCTTGTTTAGGAGCAGCAAGGAAGATAATAATGAGTAAGAGGTTGGGCTTGCTTCTTCATCTAGAGAGACGGGACAGACTCCATCACCCTGCTAAGCAGAAGCAGAGCAGAAGGTGGTTGATGAGCCCTGTGCAAGGAGTCGCACCGGGGCTCACTGCCCGGCTCCTCCGTCAGAGCAGCGTCCCTGGGAGCTGAGGGGCCCTCGCAGCCACAGGCCCCGCTCCGCAGGAGGGCTCTCACCCAGGGCACGGGGGCAGCGCCACACGGAGCCAAGCCTGGAGGGACATCTCTCCCGCAGCCACCACCACGTCAGAAACAGCGCGCAGGAGCAACCCACAGACACCCTCACGGTGTGGCGAGCGGGGATGGCAGTGATGGAAAGCTGCCTCCAGCAGGAAAGGAAAGGAAAGGTGGCTCTTCCGCGCTGAGGAGCAGCTCCACAAGGCACCCGAGCCAACACCACAGCTCCCTGCCAAGGCCGAGGGGGTTCCTGCTCCTCCCTCCTGCCTTCCTGCACCTCTGCCATGATCACGCTCTACTTCTACCTTGTGCTTGCTCGAGAAGAGAACAAGCCAGGCTGAGTTCACTTTGCAGATGACTCGAGAAGGATGTACTGACACCAACCCAGCACATCCTGACCTGCATCTCCTTTCTCTAGACAGCACAGGAGAATGAAGGTCCTGCCTCCCCACAGGAGGTTCGGCTCCCCGGTGCCACCTCTCAGAGCCCCCCGCCTGGCACGTACACCTCGAAGCACGGAAGCCATAAATGCAGCAGAGGGGAGAGGAGGGCCCATTTGGAGAGCTTTCTCGCTGCGATTTATTCAGGAACCCCTGCCATTGTTTGGAGGAACAAAGCGGTCATCTGATAGCAGTTCAAAATAAAACAGGGAAAGGAAGGAGAGGGGAGGAGGTGGGAGGAAAGAGGGAGGGGAGGGATCTCTCAAACCTGTTGGCTGCGCTCTGGGAAGGATGTGAAGCCTCCCAGCAGAAGCCTCTCCCGTATCTCCCACCCGCACCCGGCCCCGCGATTCCCAGGGCCATGTGATAGGGGCTTCCTGCTACGGAGCACAGTGAGACCTACCCCGACCTCTCTCTTCCAAACTGAGTTCCTGCCTGCTTTGTGTTTGCAGAGAGGCGTTTGTTTACTGATCTATCACTGGCATGCAGGAAGCAGCCTTGAAATGAACTGTAATCATCTGTCTCCAGCAATAGCTGTTTGGTTTTCTTCTAATTTAAGTTTTCCTTTTCCCCCTCCCTGCTCCTTCCCAGATGCCCTCTTCCCCAGTTGTGATCAAGAAGCTGTGCAGAGTATGCACATCTGCTCCGAGCGCTGGATGCTCTGCCATGTTCCCAAAGCAACCGCTGAATAAAAGAGAGGCTCTGAGAGCAGGCATGCTCCGACCCCAGCATGCCGGGACGCCATCCGGAGGGATCCAGAGGGATACCAGAGCTAAACTTCTGGGAGAAGATGACATCCAGTTTTGTCCACCACCTACACACACTTGGGGCAGCCATCAGACAACGTCGAAAGCCAGAGAAGCGCAAGCACCCTATAGCTCACATCATGGGAAACGTATGCAATCACCACATGAATCACATGGAGATCCTCGACTCGGATCCTCAACTCTGATGGTCAGGTGACCACCACAGTGAGCCTCAAAAAGAAAACGTTCCCAAAACGTACCCGCAAAGGGCCTGTGCTTTGGTGGTGGTATCACCATCTCCGTATACTAGAGGCCCTATCTCGAGATTCCCTGTGCTCACACAAGCGCAGGAGCCCAGTCCCCAGGCAGGACATTCTCCCCCGCCACGGCGCGCATCAACAAGGCTTCACGCCGCCCGAAGCGCCCACAGCTGGTCACACCACAGAAACTGTCCTCCGAGGAGAGCACACACAGGCTGGGTGTAAAAGCCCCCATGCACTCGCTTCTCCTTGGTGGCCACAGAAATACTCTGCTAAATAAAAATCTAATATTCTAGTCACTAAATCACAGCGGTAACACAAGACCTACCAGCAACATTTCCTAATTCCAGTGCTTTATACAATAAAGGATATTACACAGAGAAAAGCCATGAGACAACAATATATACTATACGTATATAAAGAACAGGAAGGATGCCAAAAAGACAAAACACTAACAGGAAAATCATGAGCCAACAGTTAAAGTCTTAACCGCTCCCTCCCCTGGCCCCTACTCTATTTTGAGCCCATTTCCCTTTGGGGACGCAGAAAGCCTGAAGACGCAGGGCCCTGCACGAACGCACGTGCTCGGAGCTGCTGCACAGGCCCTGGGCCACCCGCGGGCCCGCACAGGAGCTGGGCCTCGTTTCCGGAGATCCCCCATGGCGGCCCTCGGAGCCGAGGGGCCGGAGCGGAGCCTGGCGCGGCGCGGGAGGCGAGGAGGGCCACGGGGCCTCGACCAGGCCCCTTCGCCAGGCCCAGTGCTCGCAGTGCGGGACTCGCTGCCTCAGGGGCCCGCGCAGCCTCCGCAGCTCCTGCTCCCGCTCGCACGTGGCCTGGTGCCCCCATGGAGCGGCGCCGCCGCGCGACCCGCCTCCGGGACGGGGCCCACAGCTCCCGTGTCCAGCCTGCACGCCAGGCTCCCCCATCGCGGCTGCAGCAGCTCCGCGGGGCTCTCAGTTGCCCTCCCAATGCTTTCGGCGCATGCTGGAGCGTTTCCCAGCGGGTGAATGGACACAGGGGATTCTCGAAACCTGACCTCTGGACACGAATGGCTCAGTTCAAAGCTCTGTGCGACATGCCCCGAGTCCTCCCTAGCCGACAGGTTAGCAGCGGTGGTTTCTCCTCAGGACCACAGGACTTCAGCAAACTCCACTTGTGTCCCTAACTAACCAGCCTTTCAGATAGGGTGCCCCAAGCCTGATAGGACTGGCTGCTGCAGGACCCACAGGGCTTCGTGGTGGCATCCAGTGAAAAACCAATGCAGCTTAAACAGAAGAACTCTTTTTTTTTCCCATGAAGGCAGTCAACCATTGGAATTGCCCAGAGATGTGGTGGACCGGCAGCAGGAGCGCTCTGCGCGCCACCACCACCGAGGGACCCTAATCTTAGGTGGCCAGGCCCAAGAAATATAAATAAATAAATAAAGCCGGATAAGCTTATGTAAACATAGCCACAAAGGGACAGTGACGGAGAAGCAACGCGCTCCTGCAGTACATTTTAGAGCTGGATCCCACCCAGTCTCCTACACATCCTGCCCTCTGCCCTGTCTTTTCCGTTTGCATCTATGATACTTTACTCTCATGCTTACATGGGGATCAGGAGGGTATCGAAAAAAACTCATTTTTCAAAATGCCCAAATGGAATCAAAGCACCACAACCTTCCTCTATATGAACGGTGCTTAGAAATGCTGCACTTTCAGGAGGGTACAAGCTGGCAGCGTCAGCATTCAGGCCGTGCGCAGAAACCCTGCCTGTTGTGCGCTTGATAAGGTCCTAACCCCACGATGGAACTGGTTCCACCAACCCTCTCCCTCTCTGTCAGGGAGCCCACAGGGCAAACCTGCCCATCCACATGTTGCTAGCCCAATTTAATTGCTTGCTATGGTTAAAGGGACTGTCCTGCCTCTCCTGGGCCTCCGCTTCACCCTTGGCTGCTGGGCAGTGGGGTCTCATCCCTTTCGTTGCTAAACACGGCTGCTAATCAGACCTGACAGCTCAGTGCCATTCACTGGGCCTGCTCCTGCCTTATCTCCCTCCTGCTCCCACCTTATCTCCCTCCTGCTCCCTTGTATCAGCTCTGATGCTGGTCTGAGCCGTTGCTGAGCTAGTTCAGCTCACTGAAGAGGCAAAGAAATAAAAGGGGGGAAGAGTCCAAAGTTTTCTGCTTGGGTATTAATCTTACTCACTTGTCATGAAAAGCTGGCAAGCATCAAAGCACATGCAAGGGAAGGGAAGAAACTACAGTGCTGGAAGACAGACATGGAATGATTGGCTTTTTCCTTGCTTCCCTTCAAGCACATGTATTGCTTACCATGGAACTGCACAAACGGGGAGCCAAGGTATGCAGATTACAAAGACACCACTTCTTTAGAGAACAAGCAAGACTTGACTTGTCAGGCTGTTACAAGTGCAACTCCCACTGCCTTCACAAGCAGGTGGGGGGCTCTGGGCAGCCCCACTGCCTCAAATGCAGCACCCAGGAGCTGGAAACACGCAGCAGGTTGCAGCTGCCTGAGACGCTGCCCTGAGGGGTTGTCCAACATTGCAGAGAGCCCTGGGAAGGGGCAGCGTGAGGAGGCTCTCTCAGCCATTTCCCCTTCGCTACCTGCCAAGTTAAGCAAGGATCCCCACAGACGCCAGCTCCTCTCACTGCATTACCCTGACTCACCTTGGGAGCAGGTCCCTTCTGCTGCACTGAGACTGAACAAGCCTTGGATGAAAGTCTGTGGCTGCACAGTCAGGCCGGTGACCACAGCAGCATACATGCATAGGGAAAACTTAACATTGCGTGGACACTAAACATTAACACCTTAACAAAGCATTAAAACTGCTCACAGAGCCATAAATGTGGCACTTTTCAACTCCTGAGTGCTTCGTGTGTCTGTGTGTTTTAAAGGCAAACTGAGAGAAACACCAAAACTTCATGGTGTGGCACGATACTGGCGGGCCATTGGGTTATTAGACAGGCTGGATGCTTTGGCTCTGCTGAACAGACCTCTGCCACCTGAGTTAGTGGAACAACTGACAGCAGAAGTAGCAGCTCCAGGAGGAAGACAGGTCTTTTTCCAGGCGTTTTTCCTCGGGTTTTGCAGCAGAGGAACGAGGACCTTGACCCCAACTTGCAGAAATCTTCTCTGATCTGTTCCCACCTCAGTCCTCTCACCTCCTCAGGTAATGTCCTTGTCCATGCTATCCTCCTTGCCTACTCATCACCAGTCTTTGCTCCCTGGGTCTCCCCTTGCCCGGACAGCCCCAGTTTCTCTCTCTGAGGTCACTGTTCAAGTCCCAGTTTCCTCCTCACGCACTCCTAGTCCCATGTAGCTCATGCAGTACCGTGTGCCTCAGCCAGACCCTCTCTCCCCTCCCCATCCTCCTCTCTCTCCCCATCACCTGTTCCCTGCGGTCCTCTATTCCCAAATACTTCAAGCATCAGACCTGTCCTCTCATATCGCTGCTTCGACAGTCCTTGTTCATCCTTTGTCCTTCAGAATCCCTTTCTTCACCCCAAAACCTTGCTACAAGAGCTCCTGGCAGCAGTCTCTTCATTGCTTTACTCCTGTCTCAAGCTAAGGAACCCCCAGATTTCACTGGTTCTCAGCCTTGGAAAACCACTGCCAGCCAAGGTTCCTCAAAATCCGCTTCCCTCCAGCTTCCAGTTTTCCTGTGTGCCCCACGCCTAGTCTCACCAAAATAAAGCTACTCAACATCAGTTAACTTTTTGAGTCTTTTTTTTTTTGCCCACCTTGACCTGGGCACAATTTGAGGAGCTTAGATGTTTGTCCCAGGGTTCAGATCCCTGGTGATGGCTGAAACTATCTGCAATGGCCCTGCTCTCACAATGTGGCATTTATTTCTTCAGAAACCCACTTAGCCCCAGGGGCATGTTCTGTCCCTCAGGTTAGGGGACTAGCCTTAGCTATACCCCACAGGCGGCACGTATCTATTCCCACACAACCCCTGGTTGGGGCTTTATATAGCCCAGCGTTAGGGCTGTGATAACACAAGGCTCTGCTTGGAAGGTTGGAGCAACCTCAACCCACAGCAATGAGAAGAGGGAAGCCTGCAGGAACTGCGATACTGTTGGGTCACCCTGGGTCTCAACCACATATTTAGGCCAGAGCCGTCAAAAAACTGCTCTCACCTCCCATGTGTCACTTCGCTCCCCCACGGATCTGCTTCAGTTTGTGGGCTGGGCTCCACAGGGGCAGCATGAGCATCACTTGCCTGGCACAGGGTGCTGCAGAGAGCGGCACATTCACGGACGATGGAATCACTGGAGATTTTAGCTACTAAAAATAGAAACCTCTGCTGAACATGTTCAAGCTGGAATTTTATTCCCTCAGGGACTTGGAAAAAAATTAAGGTGGATATGACACAGCAGCGGCAAAGGATGCATTCTTGGTTCAAAGAGCATCCCTCTCCACCATATCACATTTTGGTTCCAAAGCACAGCATTACTCTGAGCAAATGAAAACCCTGCGGTACATTTTGAAGCAGAGGAAAGAGTCCTTTTCTTCCCCTTCGCCTCATTCTTTGAAACAGCTGAAACATTTTGGCTGAAGGTTTCCAAAAGTAATTCATCCAGCAGGGAACGCTCAGCATGGAAAACTGCACACTGAAAGAGAAAATTTGACCCCAGAACACAGAACTGAAAACGAGGTCTTGCAATACGAAACGGGCCCAGCTAAAGGTGGGGCAGGCTGCACCCCCTGTCACTCAGCTTGTCCCACGGTCGCCATTGTCTCCTTTTCCCTTTGTTCTCCCCTCTGGACACACAAACAGCAGCGAAGCTGAACGACTCCACAGCAAAGCTCAGCAACCCTGCAGCTCCCTGCAGCCAACCGCACCCTCTGCTGCAAACGCAGCGTTCCCGGGACTGGGGCAGGATCTTACGCAGCCGTGTCAAAAACGGCAACGACTCTTTTCTTCTCTCAGTGCTCGGGAGCGCTCGCTCCTGGCCCGGAGTATGATCGTATTTCTGCTTAAGAACTCCTACAGGTAGGTTAGCAAATAATAAGAAAAAAATAACATGGAAATGACAAGATAGATTCGGTATTTCCCAAAACCGACTGCTAAAATTAATTCTAACTACTTGTTCAGGGGAATGTCATGCTTCAACCTAAGCTTTCTCAAAAGAGAGTCAGAACAAAAAAAAAAAAAAAAAAGATTTCCAGACAGAGAAACTGAGATGCAGGGAAGCGAAGGCGGGAGTCGAGCTCTCCTCTGCCAGTTCTTGGCAATACCAAATCATCTCTGTTTCAAATCTTGTGCGTAAGCGCACACGTGCGCGGACCCAAACTGGTCAGACTGCTCAGCCTGCTTCAGGATGGGACAATATTTCCTCCTGCTCTCCAGCGCGATGCGGGAAGGGGAGGCCCCGTGACCTGAGGCGAGGCTGGAGGCGACGTTAGCGGCGAGGCCTGTGTCTCTGAGGGGAGCTCGCTGCTGACGTCGGCACGGCCAGGGTTTCACACCTGTGTGCCTCGGCATCAAAGGTGCCCACAAACAAGATGGTTTTAGCCCATGTGGAAAAGAAAACCCACAACAGAAACATGGACCAGATTTAAACTATCAGACATTTGCCAGCAGGACTGTATTAGCCACGTGGAGAGGCAGGATCATTAACAGATGCCGTGGAGCTGGCTTAAGTCCCCACAAAGATGCAATTGCATAGGCAAAAACACATTTCCACACCAAGGCAGCCAACTTTTGTAACTATTTTTACTCCTCTGATAGAAATTCTGTGTTACAGCTATGCCAGTCCTTCAATATCAGCAAATTGCTTCTAGTGTACAAAGAAGCAGAAAGTTATTATTATGATTATAAGAAATCCAGGTATTTGACAGTCGAGGAAACAACCTGCCGCTACAATACAGCGCGCAGCTTGGGAATCATATTTTCGATGGGCGGAGATAATCTTTGCTATTCTAGCATAAACGGGACCCCAAGAAGTCCCTTCGAGGAGCAACTCTGCAAAGTTTCCTGGCAGGGAGACAAATTGTCTCATGCAGAGAAAGGAAATGAAAGCACTAAAATGAAGAACCTCAACTTCTTCCAAGTTAGCATCAGGGAAGACAAGTGGAGCCTCAGCAAATCTCCCGCTCGGTGGCCTTCACCCTGCAGGATGTGGGCTCTTCCCCTCCCAGCGAGGATTCAGCACACTTGGCTTCCTGGAGTGTCCCTTGCCACAACCTTGGGGCACCGGCTGCAGAGCCGAGAGACCTTCCTGACCGCCTCCGAGTCCATGACCTGGCTGCTACAGCCGTTCTGCTAAGCATCAGAAAAGCACAAAGTCACAGACTGCTGTTTCAAGCCCTGGAGAGCCTGGTTCTCTTGCCCAAGATCCGCCGTCCTCCCGCCCACCCTCTCCCCAGTATCTCAGCCGATCCCAACGCAGAGCCTGCAGTGAGGAAGACGGCAGCATCTCCCACAGAAAGGAGCCGCGCAAAGCTCGTGAGCTGCCCGAAATTCACCCATCACCCACCCACGAGGAGGAAACCCACGGAGCTCCAAAAACCCCTCTGCAAAGAAAGGCTGCAGCCCTGGCTTGCCCTTATTTATTGTTCCAGGAGGAAAGCTGCTCCACGTGCGTGTGCAGGTGTCGCTTGGGACAACTGGGAAAACGGGCGTGCGGTGGGGCTGCCGGGAAAGAGCCAGCCCTGTGCCCACGCGCACCGCGCTTCTCCCCCTGCTCTCGCACCGAGGGGAATGCGGCCGAGGGCGCCGCGGAGGAAACCCGAGCGGCCGGGCCCTGCTGGGGAAGGGCAGCGCGGGGAGGCGGCGAGCCGGGCCCATGTGGGTGCGTGGCGCGCAGGAGCCTCCCGACGAAAGCCCAGGGCCCATGGGACGGTGTGCGGGAGCCCAGGGCCCATGGGACGGTGTGCGGGAGCCTTCCAACGAAAGTCCAGAGCCAACAGGACAGCATGCGGGAGCCCAGGGCCCATGAGATGGCGCGCAGGAGCATCCTGACGAAAGCCTAGGCCCAGCGCGTGGGAGAGAGCGGCCCTCCCACCCGCCCGGCTGCTCCCTGTCTGTGCGTTGGCAGCACAGCGGCCGGGCAGGCGCTGCCCGCTGCGCCAACACCGGCACCCTGGATGAGAAAGCAAAGGACAGAGAATGTATACATACATTTGTATTTATGTATTATATCTTTCGACGTGTGCGTCCACGTCCCCCTCCCAGCAGGTGCCTCCAGTCATCCAACGCGCAAGATGGTTCAGGGAAAGGCCCTTTGCTCTCTCCCAGCACAGGGCACTAACAAAGTTTCACGAAAATTAAGCACCCCCTCCCTTCCTGGTGACTGCCAGAGGGGGCTTTATCCAGGCATCCACCTTCGTGCACTCACGCAGCCACGCGCTGGCTCCGGCTGCCTCCCAGCACCGGCACAGCTGACAACAGTCCTGCTCCTCGGAACGGTTTTCCCAGGGGAACCGATTAATTCAGACACGGCCCCAATGTCTGGGCAGCTCCGCACCCGCACGGACCCGCTCGGACGCTCTGCCCTTGAGGGTGTCCATGTCCCGGGCCAGAACTGCACCCAAGGATCTGAATCCCTTTCCAAAAGCAGCCTCAGGTTCCTCCTTTCTCTAATCACTTATTTGGCATGAACCTCATGATAAGACTGCCTTGATGAATACTGAGGAGAGGTACAAATTCTCACTGTTTTAATAGAAAAAAAAAATTGCTTCCAAAATTCATTACACTTAAAGAGAAGATTTAATCTTTAAGAAGCTTTTCTTTTTAATAAAAGAAGCTTAAAGTTATTTCATGATTAAGGGTTTTGTTCTGTTTTGTTTTTAAGTGAGAAACCTTGAAAGCATTTGCTTGAGAAATCTTTGCCTTTTTTCGTTCTGTTTTCCTGAAGCATTTCTTTGGGTTTCCCATGGCAGAAAAGCTAGGAACTGGGGGTTTCTCAGAGGTCTGCACTGCTCACTACACTCCTCCAAGGGATGTGCCCAACACAACACGCATGCTTGAGGACATCCATTTCCACTGCTTGCTCTCATACACATATAATTTATATTTCAAGTGTTTGATGGCGCAGCAGAGGCAGAGAATCCATGCACAAATTCCTACATGGAGCCCTTATCTCCCGCCTGAAGCTGAGTGTAATCTTGCAGCAGCTTCCAACCCTGAGAAAGAGCATCCAAGTTTTGTATTCCAGGGTAACCACAAGGGCATACTCCACCCAGGATACTTGAATGCTCTCCTGGAGCGAGCCCCAGAGCTGTTTACTGTGCACAGGAAAAGCTCCTCGCTACAAAGCAGCAGCCAGCGCCGAACGCGTTTCACACGGGGCACGTTCTACACAACCCCAAACAAAACATCCAAGGCGGCTTCTTCTGGAGCCCAGCCCTCTGCGGAAGCTCCTCTCCCCTCGGCGGTTCAGTAAACATCGTCCTCTTTCATGTCCAGGCTCCAACGCCCCTCGTGCCCGGGGCTGCTCGAGGTGAAAGCCCCGCTCTGCCGAGGGTGCCGACGCAGGGGCTTCTGGTGGGACTCGCAATTCCCCCTGCCCCGTGTTCCCGCACGGCTGCAACGGTCCAGCTTGGGAGGGAGGCTCTCGCACAAGTATTTTTTTTCCCCTACAGACAACGATGATGTTAGCAGATTGTATAGATCGGACAACAGATGTATAACCCACTACATTAGATACTATCCAGGGGCCAGTTAGACCTGCCTCACCCGAACCACTTTCTTTACATGAAGGTAGAAGCCGCGTTATCTTGTTTCAATAATCCATGGCCAAACACGAGGGATCTTTTGATAAAACTACAGTTTCTTCACTGGCAGTATAACTGGCAGACATTACTGGCAAAGCAAACCTAAATTTGATCTTTCAGGGGAAATTCCCCTAACATTTTCTTCAACTAGAAGAGGCCCACAAAGAGCTTTTGTAACGCTGGACTTGATTTACTTCTTGGCTGGTAAAAAAGAAGCATGTAGCATTCGAGCAGGCATCCTTCCTCCCGTCTCTTTGACTCACACATTCACTTGGCATTTACTTAATAAAAGCTGCTCATCCACTTCTCTTTGCGGGTCCATTACGTTAATATTAAAAAGAAAAATAAGACAGAGGAGATATTTCATCACTAAATATAGGTTAGCAAGAAATAAATGCATTTCCAAGCTAAATATATCAGAGATGCACAGTATTTTGAAATACAGTTATTTCATAAAACTAAGAAATCAGTTTTCTTTGGATCTTCTCACAAAGCTACACACCGACTTTTGATGGCAGATAAGAATGATGATGAACACGAGATCACTCCTACCTCTGGCTATATGTTTCCTACGATTTTTTTGACAATATTGTACGTTGAAATAAAGAGGTCCGTACATTAAATATACTCCTAGGGCACTTGAGAGGAACAGAATATGCGGGAATCAAACTGGAACAAGAGGCAGAACCTCCGCTAGCTCTGGATGTCCACACGTGAGCCAATCTTTTGGCCTCTTTAATAGCCACGAGGAGTGATTCATGCCCTAGAAGTGCCCTCTCTCCTCGAGGTCAATGTCTCACAAACTCGGCCCATGATCTGCATTGTAAAAGTGCCTCTTTACTGACCAGAAAGTGGCCTAGCCGGGCAGGACAGATCCCACGCACGTACCTGAGACACAGCTGCAAGGCCACAGCAGTTTAATTTGTATAAATCACAAATGGATCCAAGTTTTGCTGGATGAATAAATTATTTATGGTTTCCGATCAACGGAAACTGTTTTGGCCAAGTGCAGACTAAATTCACAGTACAGAGAAGGGGAAAAAATAGAAAAAAAAAAGATGAGAGAGAGAAACATTTAAGAAAATGTTTGATGTAGCCTAAAGAAGGCACAAATGAGTTGGGTTCTTTTATTTTGTAGTGACATTTGCTATCAAAATTTAACTAGATTTATGGGAGGAGCAGCTATACTCTCCCTTTAAAGGATCTAAAACTTTTTTTGTTGTTGTTTAAGCTTCTCCTCCAATATTTTTTGGAAAGGAAAAAGGAGGGAGTGAAAAAGAAGGGGCTATCCAGCCCTTCTCCAGATAGCTTTGTATTATTCTTTTTGAAACTCGGGCCCAAATAGGAGAAGAAATATGCCAAATATACGAATACCCCAAATGTAAGAAATACGCCTATATCTCTTCCAAAATAGTAACAAAGACCCCCCAGCTCGTAGCCAGATCCTGGCTCGGCTGACGTTATCAGCGCTCCGGCAGTTCACAGCAGCCGAGGAAGCTGCCCGGTGCTCCTGGCGAGCCCTCGTGCACGCACCGCTCACGGAGCGTCACCGAGCTTTGCTCTTGGAAGGAATTTCTTAAGGGAAGTTGCATTACACAGTCTTCTGTTGAATTCTGTGTTCGAGTACTTCATCATAAAGCATATCGAAACCTCTCCTATAGCAGGATAATCTTTACAGGTTGAAAAAAACAACCAACCAAACATGTGCAACAGAGACTAACTACGTAGCTAACCTACTAGGTCCTTCTTCCCGCCCCCCTCCAAAAAAAATAATAGGTTGGTGATGATCCGTTTCTGGGCATTTTTTTTTTTAATTTCTTTCTTCTTAAAGTTAGATAGAAAGAAAACCAGTGTAATCAGAGATCAAGCTAGATTTTTCAATGAGCAAATCTTCACGGGGAACCTGAAGGAAAAAACACTTGAATGGGAGGCTGCCTTTAGCATCAATTAGCAGAGGGACTGTGATCACAGATGTGAACAGTTTCATTTAAAGAACAGAACAGCTAGAATTTTTATTTCTGCAGCGATTGCCGCTCAGAGGTGAAGTGCTCTACTGCTCTCAAACTCCCTCGTTTCTGATAAAATGCCTGGATACTTTCAGATCAGAAAAAAACTGCCTTCCCCATGCATGCAAATATTAAAAGATACTAAACAATCCATTACATATCAGAAAATGTTAGTTATAAAAAATAAAATCTTTGTGATTTCTGACAATGTCTTATGAAATTTATAGATTTTAGAGGCAATCCTATTGCATTTCCTTGAAATGCACCCAGAGGAGTGTTTCTCGGACTAACGGAGGGCTGCAGGAACGTGACAGAGGAGCCCTTGCCTTCTCCCTGCGCTTGTGCACACTGAGTCCTCCTGCAGGGGAAGGTGCTGGCGCGCGAACGCGAGGATCCCCGCGGGGCAGGCTGGGGCGCGCACCAGGCGGCCGCAGCGCTCGGCACCTCTCGCCAAGGCCAGCGCAGAAGAGCTCCGCGCTGGAGGCGACAACGGCAAAACCTCAACTTGGAGCCACTCGCGATCACCTTGCGGGGAAAGAGAGAGAAATCTCATGCAAAGACCAGTTACTGCCGTTACCGCTGATTTCCCCGTAGGAAATCTCTCAGTCCTCTCTCCGAGCTTGACAACCTGAAGAACGGAGCCAACTAGATCAGAGTTTCTTACATCATCTGGAAAAAGCTCAATACCTTACACATCCCTTCGCAGTAAGTTTGCAGAGTCTGACTACAAATTGCTGTATATATAGCCTAACATGTCAAGGCAGGAAAAAACAGATCCTCAATTACAGCCTGATCCCAAGTTCACCGAATCCATGGAAAAACTCCCATTGACTTCAGCAGACCGTGGAGGATGCCCCCAGACCTGTTTTTGGCCAGATGTTGATCTCTGAAGTGTAAAAGCAGAGCACTACATGTGCTGGAGAAGAGACTCTTCTCAGCTGCAGAGAGGCATTTCCCCTCACTAATACGTGCCACTCCGAGCTCCGGATAACCCAAGCCTCAGCTCCTGCCCAAAAGGAAACATAAAACCTGATTTTCTTAAGGAGGATTCACAGCGTTTTACAGCTGAAACACGCTGTGTTTTTGCACATGGGATACACGGCCATCTTCTGGGGAGGGCTTAAAAATTTTTGGAAAAAAAAAAAAAAAGCTCCAATAGGACAAAAAGTCTCTGGGAATTCTTTCCCTTGCAATCCAAGCACACTCCAGAACATTCCTCGTAAGGTGTTGCTGGGCTGGCGCTGGCGAGTGAAACTCACATTTACGAAGTGCCCTAACGCCGCCCCGTGAAATCTGCCCTTTCCCTCCGTGAAAATTGGCTCCATCCACCATGAGAACACGGTCCCCGCGGAGGGGAGAGCCCGGCCTCCTCGCTGCTCTCCCTGCAAGCAGATGTGCGCGCGCTCCCCAGCGCCCTCGGTCACGGCTGGCTTTTGGCAGAGAACCGCAGCAGCTGCACGTCTGCAGCGGGGAGAAGCTTTCAGCGAAAGATGCAGAGGGGGATTTTATCCTCCCCCCTCCTGCAAAGCAAGCTCAGCATTTGTTTCTCTCTAGATGACACCCTGATGGGTTGATTTAATCATTCACAGATGCCTGTCTAACCACAGTGCCAGCAAAACACCAGCGCTGTGACGGCATCTCACCTGACCTGCCTACAGTAATGGGACTTGTCAGCAAGAACTTGGCCAAGAAGTTGCACAGGATATTGAGAGGAGAGCAACATCCACGGGCATCGCTGACATGAAGGGATTCTCCCGTGCGGGAGAGCATTTGTAATTAGGAAAACACCTCAGCAAGTGTTTAATTTTAAAGCGTGCTCAAAGCCCCACTATCTTCAACACGATTTAAGCCAGCGTTGCACGAAGGCCAGTCCAGGTTTTCCTGAGCGGAAACGATGTGCTGAACTGGAAGCCCAGCGGCCCTGCTGGGCGGACTTACACGTGCACTGAGGATTACACGGCTGCTGAACCAGGGGCACAAAATATCTAAATGTAGAGGGATCACAAAAACACTTCAGGACCTTTATTCCCAAAGGGAAATATAAGTAAAACACAGCATACGTAGCCATTTTAAATGATTCTGGTTTTGAAGAGCAAGGAGGCCTTGCCCCCAGAACACAGTGTCTCCAGGGCACCCGCGCAGGACGTTTTCTGAACACCTAACTCCCCTGCTCAACCTGGTCAGAAGCCACCAGCTTTCAGGCATCTGCAGGACCAGGAGCCTCAAAGGCTGCCCAGGGCCCTATGCAAAACGCTTCAATCCACTTCCAGGTGAGGTGGCACCTTTCCCCAGCCCAGCCACTCCAGCATCATCAGCTCTCTGCACAGTCAGGGCCTGGGCCAGATTTTCACATGGGCTCAGGGCCAAGCTTTGGACAGCTTCACCAAGGCCATATTTTCCACGAGGCACAGCCTCCTACACAGGCATCTAACCAGGACGAGAGCTTTCCAAGCAAGACCAGCACCATGTACACTGAACTGCTCAGCAAACCCACTTGCTTAACACAGTGCCTTAAGGAAAACACGGCATTTACCAGGAGCCCATCTTCTTGCGCCTCCAAAGCGTTGTTGGCTCCCTGCTGTACTCATGGTGCTAGAAGGAACAGGACCTACTACACACACCTCCACGGGCACTGCAGACCCTGACGTACCGCGAGGACGCGCCTGGCCACCGCCAGCAGCCTCCGGAGCTGACCCAAGGCCCTGCAGAGCCCGCACGGCGACACGCACCCCTCAGCGCCGAAGTGCGACCCCGCTCGCAGTGTGCAAGCCGCACGCGGGGTACGGCGCCCCGAGCCCCTCGAGGGCTGCCCCGCTCGCCCAGCTGCCTTGTTCTTGGCTTCTCCTCTCCTGCTGAGGACTTTGAGAGGAGGCATGGCCCATACCCGTGCCCCGACGCGAGAGCCGGTGGAAGGTGCACGCGAAGCTGCTGCACGGAGAAGCCACCAGGACGGCCGTGCCCATCTGCCAGAGCCTTCTCTCGGAGCAGGCCGGTGCTTTTGCTTTGCTTCCCTCCGCTCCTGGGCCCCGCTCTGTCTCTCGCTCCTCCCATCTCCCGCTCGGCTCGTGAGGAGAGTTTCCACCCTGGCTCGGGGCCAGCGTGCGCACGGGCAAAGGCAGCGCGGAGGGAAAGCCATCGCCGGCTCCCTCGCATTGCACAGATGCGGCTGCTTCCCAGCCCGCGAGGCCGGCACCAAGCGCGCAGGGCCCGAGGCAACCGCCGCGGCCCCGGGCTCCGCACGCCACCGCTCTGTACACGTCGCCTTCGGCAAAGCACCGGGACGGGGAGAGGGGGCCGCAAACAGCAACTAAAGAGCAGGGTCTGCTTCAGGAGCGCGAGCGCTTAAAAAAAAAAAAAAAAAAAAAAAAAAAACACCTTTAATCGCCACCGCTTTTATTGTCACCTGCCCCGTTAAATTCCTGCGATTAACATTATGCAAGTTCTAGCCAACTTCCCTAATCTGGGGAGGTGAAGAACGAGCGAGGATTTCACCCAAACTTGCAGTGCTCATTCCAGGAGAACATAATTCTTTCAAGCTACGCTCGATTTCCCCTCGCCTTTACTGCGGAGTATTTCTACTCCTGAAAAAGACGGGAATGAAGTTATCAATACGCATTATCTAACCTAAACAGAGGAGGCCTGAAGTTTCAAATTTCTTGTAAGGACGATTTCTTACGGTGCCCCTCTTGGGGTCTCAGTCACACAGAGATGGTATCTTGGACCAGCAAAGACGTCAAGGTGACAAACGTAGCTCGGATCAGTACACACACACACACACACACACACACACAGGGGTTTTCCAGCAGACGATTACTCCTTCAGTCACGTGGGGACTGCTTATGGCAGCAGCCCCGCTGGCCCTGCCTTGATGGGACTCGCAGGGGAGCCACGCGGAGGCCGGGATGACGAGGGCTGCAGGAAGCACCTCGGGCAGCGCTGCCTGTCCCCGTGCCGCAGGGACGGCAGAAACTCCAGCGGGGCGTCAGCAACGCGCCACGTGCAGAGTCAGAGTGCAGAGCGCTGACACATACAGGGACTCGGCTCTGCAGCTTCCGCCTACTCAGATGCCCAGTTTCAGGATGGCCCGCGGCCTCTGCTGAAGCTGCCACTTCAAAAGTGCAGCCCAAAGGCAGGCTGTGCACCTTGGAGCTCAAATGCCACAAGCAGGACCGCTCTTGTCCTTTCTATTGCCCTTCCATTCCACTTCACAGATACAACCGAGACAACGTTGTCTCTTCTCTTTGTCTCGTCTGGGTAAAACAACGTCCATGGGTTGGTACGCCCAGACACAATATTGCTGCACTGCATCTGGACGAGTCCAGGCTCCGTCACTTACTGCCATTGTTTAAGTGCAAGGGAGAATTTCTTCCAAGCAACATCCTACTCCCTTCTTCCCTGCAGATATTCTTCTCAGTCCTTAAGGAGCTGCTATACAACTTAATTAAAAGTCTTATTTCAGCATTTCCTTTATAATGGAGGCCTCTTCCAGCCAGCTCTTGGGACCCTGCCAATAGACATATCAGCCACCAGTACTTAAATCCTTCTGCTAAAAAAAATGCTTCCCTGAAGAGCTTATACCCCAGCTCTGGATGCCTAAAAGAGCTGATCATCAAAATTAACTAGCTTCAAAAAGTGCTTAAGAAAGGTTCCTCCCTGCTCTCATGGGCTTAACCGTGGACTAAGAAGCGTTTTCTCCAGCATTCATTTTGAGAGGAAAAGGTTTAGTATAGTTCAGTTCAGGAAATAAATCCGATGTTCTAAAAAAGGAAGAGAGAATCAACTGTCCTGGATGATGCATCCACCGCGATCCCAAAGAATATGGCACTTCTTGGGCATTAGGAAATGACCAACATCTCCCGTGCTTAACAGTCTGGCTCTGAGGCATCAAGATCTGACTGGAGAACTTCCTAGGCCTGCAGCAAGCATTGCATTTGCCTCCATGTCTGCAGAGCACCCAATGAAACACAGGCGTAACTCAATCCATCCAAGTGAGTTATTGGGGAGCATATACAGAATAACTCCCCAGCAAAGCTTCTGCTGAAATTGCATCACCTCTGAAAAGGAGAGTCCAGCAGCTTAAGTGATCTTTATTTATCATCTTGTCAGAATGAAAATCAGCAAAGGATAAACACGCCAGGCATGGGAAAAAGCAGGCATACTGTAAGCACTTGATGAAGAATCTAAATGCCCTTCTTGTTTTTGGAGAACAGAAAGTATCATGTGGGTCTCTTTACAGACAGATTGTCCCCAAAGACTTCCCAAGGCCGTGAGATGTAGACACGACCAAAAGAAGCACGTTGGTGCACTCAGTATCCCCTTGTGGTCAACGAGGAGGATGGTGCTCGGGCAGCAGAGCTGGAGAAAGGGCTCAGTTCGGCTCTGTCTGCCAGGACAGAGAACACGCCGTGGGCCTGCCCGGCCTTCAGCACGAAACCTTCTAACCCACAGGCGAAGAGAGGTCCCAGTTGAGCTATAAATCCCCAGCCCGCCTTCTTACAGGCCCGGATTGCTCTAATGCCCTTTGTTTTCAGTACATTCTCCTTAGTTTCTCAAAGGGACACTCTATTATCCTGGGAAATCTTGTGGCTTTCCTCCATTTCTATACTTAGAGTTTTCATTTTTTTTCCCCAAGTCTACCCCAAGGTGGTAAATATCCATCTCACACACTGAAACAACACTGCCTGGACTACTAGAAACACACAAACAAACAACACACCAACCCACAGACACCACTGTGGTGACAACAATTCGGAATACGCCATGAGGTCAAGCAGACTCGTTCCTTCCCTTTGGCAGGACGCGGCAGGGACTCGCTCTCCAGCGGTTCAGAAATGGAGCCAGCAGAGCTTTGCTGGACTTCGCTGCCACAGCACAGAGAACAGCACTTCAGTGCCCAGCCACCCCAGCCGCTGCCCTCCCTGCTGTGGCACCGCGGGAAGCCCAGGGAAATCCCTCTGCTCCTGTCCCTCCTCAGCCTCCCAGCCAAGCAACCAAGAGATGACTCTGCTAAGAGCAGTGGCCTGCTCAAACGACAGGAGCAAACGTGCCAGGAGACACCTCTGCATCCAAGAAGCTGGCTGACCTGCCCAGCGATCCCATGGTGTCTCCTGTCCAGCACCGCGGCCAGGCTCCTCGGAGACTCCTCGAGCTAGGAGAAACTCTATGCGCGCCCACGGGCACTTTGTGCGGATTGTCCCCTCAAGACCACAGCTGTAAATCCTTTCCCGCCCCCTCCCCAGCTGCTCTTGGCTCAGGGACAAATCCATGGGACCCCAGGTGTCCCAGCGGGAAGGAAAACTGCTGTTTCTTTTCTAAGGACAGGTGAATACTCCTGCTGACCCAGGCAGGAGTCAAACCCAGATGCCGCTCTGCTCCGCTACAGTCCATGCCCAGATGTTTCCTGCTGCCGGAGGCAAAGCAGTCTGTCCAGGGAGGAAAGTGGGAAACACAGAGCTAAAAGACACCGAGGGGACCTGGGCTTTGCCGAGGCCAACACGGACCCCAGCGGGACCTGGATGTCCCCTGGGGCACGAGGCCGGGCTGGGAGCCCACTGCCCTCCTGGGGGGTGTAACACGCTGGCGCCTCCCCCGCGGTGCCCTCGAGTTCTGGCCCTCCCGCCAAACGCGATTTTAGCGAGAGAAAAAGTAAAAAGGACAAATTCTAGCAGAAAAGGAATTAAAGGAGGGGGGCGGTTTCCGAGCAGGGAGGTCCCGGCGGGCTCGGGGTCCCGGCGCAGCGCAGCTAACGGCAGAAACGCCCCGGCGGCTGCTCCCCCGGCACGGCGGCGCCCGGGACCGCGGCCCCCCTTCCCTTCGTCCCTCCGCGCCCCCGGCCCCGCTCCCTACCTTCCCCGGCGGCGGCGGCGAGCGCGGGGCGGCGCGGCCCGGCATGGCGGCGGTGCGCTGCGCGGCTGGGGCTCCCGGCCCGGCCCGCCGCTGCCCCCGCCGCGCCCCAGCGCGGCCGCCACGGCGGGAAGCGGCCGCCGAGCGGGCGAGGCAGCGACGGAGGGAGGGAGGGAGGCAGGGAGGGAGGGAAGGAGGCAGCGCGGGCCGCTCCGTCCCGCCCCGTCCCGTCCCTTCCCGCCCCGCCGCAGGGCCGGCCCCGCCGCCATGGCCGCCCCGCAGGGCCGGGCCCAGCCCCCGGCGGATGCCCCGAAGTGTCACCTGCCAAAAGCCCGCGTCCTCCTCGGCGCCCACGCGCCAGTGGCGAGGGCACGAGCCTCGGGCAAAGGCACAAACGCTCCCGCCACTCGCTCGGGGGATCCGGGGCCTCGAGCGCTTTGTCACAGTACCTGACCCCACGCTCCGAACCTGCCCACCCTCGGGCAGGGCCCACGCGCTGAGAAATTCACCGTTTCAAGGATGTCCCCTCCTCACGGGACTTGCCCTGTCTCCTCTGGGTATGTTATTCTCTCTGCATGTTATTCTATCTGTAAGGGACAAAAAGTCGGAAAGTTGAAGAGAGTTGAAGTGCACGAGACACCTTTTCTCGCTATGAATGCACGTATCACAGGGGCCCAGAAAGCTCGTGGCCATCCCGAGGAAAATGGGAAACTCTTGTGTAAACACCTAAAAACACCTCAAGGTTAGTAATTCACCACCTGACCCAGGAATAAGCCAGAAACCCAAAGCAATCACCATGAGCCTCCAGCAAGCCTGGCAGTATGTTCCTAGGACACCAATGCCCAACACCTTGCGTGCACCTGAAGGCTAGATACACCAAGGGCATAGTGCACAAGCTTACTTCTTTAGCAGAACAGTTTCACCCCTGGCTCCTGCAATCCCAGAACCTGCTTTCAATTAAATACTTTCCACAGCAATGCTCCCCCTGCTCAGGCTCCGAAGCCAAGGCTCCTCGTGCTTTCATTAAGATCCAACACAATGCGCAGGCAGAGCCAGCGCGAGAATTACTACAATAAGGAAGCTGTAAATAAATATCCGGAGAGAAACATAAACCATCTTCCCCTGCGGGCAGAAACGCCCTTTGACTGCAAAGAGGGCCAAAGCCTTTACGGAGAAGGAGAGCCCCGACGGCTCCGTTCTGAGCTGCACCGCCCTTGTGAGCTGCACTGGGAGCAGAGCGGGTGCGTCGGGCTCCTCTCGTCGCCCTCCGGCCGCGGGCAGGGACAAGCGCCTTTAACGGGCCGGGCCTCGGGGCGGAGCGCCGCGGCCTCCGCGCCCGGCCCGTGATGGCGGCGGGCGGCGCCGCGCGGCGGCTGCTGCTGCTGCTGGTGGCGCGGGCGCCGCGGGCCGGGGCCGGGGCCGGTGCCGGGGCGGGCGCGGGGCGGGCGGCGGTGCCGCGGGCCGCGCGCTGGGCCGCCGCCGCCCTGGCCGTGCCCCTGGCGCCCGCGCAGCGCCGCCCGGAGCGGCCGCTGCTCGTGGTGGCGGCGCGGGGGCGGCGGCGCGGGCTGCGCGCGGCCGCGCGGCTGGGGCTGCGCGCGGCCGCGCTGCTGCTGCGCTTCGCGCCGCCGCTGCTGCTCTACGCGCTGAGCCGCGTGTGGCCGCGCCTGGGCGCGCTCTGGCCGCGGCTGCTGCGCGCGGCCGCCGAGGCGGCGGGGCCCGCGTGCGTGAAGCTGGGCCAGTGGGCCAGCACGCGCAGGGACCTCTTCTCCGAGGCGCTGTGCGCCGAGCTCGCCAAGCTGCGCGCCGCCGTGCGCCCGCACCCGTGGTGCCACACCGAGCGGCTGCTCGCCGAGGCCTTCGGCGAGGGCTGGAGCGCCCTGCTCCACTTCCCCAGCCACGAGCCCGTGGGCTCGGGCTGCGTCGCGCAGGTGTACAGAGCCTACGCCGACCTCACTGCCCTTGCCGGCGTCCGTGCCGAGGGGCTCGCCCGGCGCTCGCCGCTCGCAGCCGCTTTTGAGGTGTGGCGGGTCGCCGGTTTTGGAGGCCTCTTCAGGTGGCTGGGGAAGAGGAGGCGTGAGGAGATGCTGGAGGAGAAGAGCGGGCAGGAGCTGAGTCTGAAAGGCCGGTACCCAGCGGAGCAGATGGACCAACTGCACCGGAGTGCAAACCTTCCTTGTGCCAGACATCTGACGCCTGTAGCTGTTAAAGTAAGTCCTGTGTCTCGCTGGTAGACGTGAAAGCGGAGCACGCTGGGCAGGGCTGGTCGTCTTTTAGTTCCCGTGAGGATGAGTAGAGCAGCAGGGGCCCAGAGCAGCAGAGGGAAGTGGTGCTTGTCCCCACTCAGCATCTCCTATCCACCCTTGGTTCCAGCCAGCACCAATCTTGATGTGCGGCGGCACCAGCTCTTGCCGATCTGGAGCTCTGTTAGACTTCATGCTGCCTGTAGCACATGCGCACCAGAGTAGTGTTTGCCAAGTGATAGGAAAAGGCCAAGTGACAGGAAAAGAATGAAGCCTCTCACCATAAAATGAAGCACCTCCTGTCTCCTTGTGTGCAGAACCTGGATCAGAGAAGCCTTTAGCCCAGCAAGCCTTGCACAAGGTATTCCAAATGCTAATCAATACTACGTGGCAGGGAGAGGGATGCAGAGCAAAAGCAATGGGAATGGGTGAGTTCACAGGCTATAGCATGGAGCTATTCTGCTTCTGTTTGTTCACAACTTAACCCATAGAAAAATGTAAATTCTTCCCAGAACTAACCAGTTAAGCCTTTTCAATTTCTGGCTTTGTAGGCCAACTTCTCACTATTTGGAATGTATTATTTTTGCTGATTGAAATGGCCTCTTGTCTTTACAGTATTTCGGCAATTGATCTGGTTGTACTTTCTTGCCCAGGTTCTGCACCCTGGGCTAGTCCACCAAGTCCAGATGGATCTGTTCCTCATGAAGATAGGGAGTCACATCCTTGGACTTCTCCCTGGGTTCAAGTGGCTCAGTTTGACTGAGATTGTGGAAGAGTTTGAGAAGCTTATGATTCAGCAGGTATGTGCAATACCACGATCTTTACCCACTGTAACACAACTGCTCCTTCTCCTAGCTACTGACTGGAGGGTTAAACGAAGACTGGTCTGTTCTTTAATCACATGTATTCTTCTAATCGGTCCCAAGAATATTACTGTAGGAAATATCATATGCTCACATAGTAAAAAGGCAAGGTTAAACAATGTTTGCTAAAACTTTAAGTTTTCTATGTGGTTAGCATAGAAGGCAGGATTGTAAAATGAAGGTGACTGATGATGAGAGATGAGCAAGTTGTGAATGATACAGAGCTGGTCAGAGTGGCCAGCACACCAGAGGGCTGTGCTGCCATTCAGAGGGACCTGGACAGGTTGGAGAGTTGGGCAGAAGGGAACCTCATGAGGTTCAACAAGGACAAGTGCAGGGTCCCGCACCTGGGGAGGAATAACCCCAGGCACCAGGACAGATTAGGGATTGACCTGCTGGAAAGCAGCTCCCCGGAGGGGGATCTGGGAGTCCTAGTTGACAACAAGTTAACCATGACCCAGCAATGTGCCCTCATGGCCAAGAAGGCCAGTGGGATCCTGGCCTGCATCAGGAGGAGCGTTGCCAGCAGGTCGAGGGAGGGGATCCTGCCCCTCTGCTCAGCTCTGGTGAGGCCGCAGCTGGAGTATTGGGTGCAGTTCTGGGCTCCCCGGTACAGGAGGGACGTGGAGCTTCTAGAAGGTCCAGCGTAGGGCCGTGAAGATGATTAAGGGACTGGAGCATCTATTGTATGAGGAAAGACTAAGCGAGCTGGGCCTGTTTAGCCTAGAGAAGATAAGATTGAGAGGGGATCTGATCAATGTGTACAAATACCTGAGGGGAGAATGTAAAGAGGATGGGGCCAAACTCTTCTCGCTGGTGGCCAGTGACAGAAGAAGGGCTAATGGGTACCAATTGAAACACAGGCAGTTCCATCTTCATATGTGGAAAAGCAACTTTACTGTGAGTGTGAGAGAGCCCTGGAACAGGCTGCCCAGAGAGGTTGTGGAGTTTCCTTCTGTGGAAATCTTCAAAACCTGCCTGGGTGTGACATGTGCCCTGTGCTCTAGGTGTTCCTGCTGGAGCAGGGAGGTTGGACTAGATCTCTAAAGGTCCTTTCCACCCTCAACCATTCTGTGATTCTGTAAGTTGTTGATGCTATTTGAGTGTGCCTTAATGTTCCTAGTTCCAGTTTAGCTGGCAGAAATTTTGCTGGAGATTCCGAAGACTCAGCATCAGGAGAGCACCTGACAGGCCTGTTGTCCTTTCTTTTCATTTTCCTTTGAAAGAACGAGAAATATTCCTGGGAAGTGAGTTAAGGTCAGCTTCTCTGAAATATTCCTGGGAAGTGAGTTAAGGTCAGCTTCTCTCCCATGTCCTTAAGCAGCAGCATGGGCAGGAGAGGATAAAGCAGAAGGTAAAGAAATGTCTCCTGGGCAGGAGAGAGGCCTGTGTGTCAGTGCACGGAATCACTGAGGAGAACAGGGCCAAGGCTCTGTACAGTGGATTATTTTGTATGGGTCACATTAAATTTATTCCTGCTACAGCTGCCTGCTTACAAAATGAGGCTAGAGCTGCAATTCTTCCTGCCTGTGTTTTGCTATTCAACAGCAAGCTTTCGCTCAGGTTCCATCTTATCCTATCAAAAATATTGCAGTCATTGTCTTTTATTTTTTGAGACACCATGCCAATGGTGAGTAACGTGTATTTCTAGGGTGCTGGCTTGTGGGTTTTCATTACCAGCCTCTTCTCTTTCATGAGGGATACTTTAAGTGTGTAAGAAGAAGCCCTTTGTATTTTGTTTTCATTATGATTCTCTGAGTTTCACTGGTGTGAGGTGTTGCACCTTGCAGCCATGACCTCATGCAGGATTTTCAATCTCCAGTTGCATCTAATTGTCAACCCTGCTTTTTCTTCTTGAGATTGACTTGCGCTATGAAGCCAGGAATCTGGAACGCTTCCGACAAAATTTCCTGGATGTTGATTTTGTGAAGTTCCCAACTCCTCTACACCCCCTGGTTACAGCAGATGTTCTAGTGGAAACATTTGAGGTGAGAACATTTGGTCTGAGAATGATTGGTAGTGAGAAGGCCCTTAGGAGAATACGCTAATGCTCCTTCTTTGAGACGGAGATATCAGAAGCGGGAAGATGCTGCCTTTCTCTTATTTACTTAAGGAGATTGATGTCCTTCCTGTAGGGTCTCTTCTACTCTTTGCTCATAAGCAGTACATCCCAAAAGAGTGGTGGGAGGTACAGCTTCAGAGGGAAGTAAACTTGGCCTGAAGCCAAAGCAAGCTGGCAAGGTGTCCAGCCCCCATGCGCTTCCCTGTGCTTTCTGCTCCAGCACCATGCTCTGGCTCTCCTCTCTGACGGTTCAAAGCAGCAGCTCGCAACGTGACCCTGCCTGTTGCTTGCCCTGATTCCCTCGTGGATGTTTAAGTCAGTCCAAAGTTGTTCTCTCAGCCTTAGTTTTCGTGTATGCGATCTCGGTGAGGGTATTTCTCTCCCAGGCTGTTTCAAACTCTTTCCAAAGAACAAATCCTTTTCTTCTCCCATGTTCCATATTGCAGGAGGTACAGGCACCACAGAGCACATCCTTTAGAGTATATTATTGCCTTCCCGCCACTCTTTGCAGATTTGACTCCAGTCTGTCTTTATTTCAGGAGAGTGAGCCTATCTCCCAGTACCTGCACACAGAGATTGCCCCACAGCTGAAGCAGAGACTTGCAAAGATGGGCATGGACATGCTGCTAAAGATGGTAGGTGCTGTCAGCTGGGGCACCTGCTCGTACGCAGTAGGGACCTCAGGTGCAGTTGGATCCGGGCGTTGCTTAGGAAAACCCGCAATCCATTTAAATGAGCATTTGAGTATTTATTGTGCAAGAGCAATACGGTGCATTGTAATTGGCAAGTATCAGGCTCTCTGCAGAGACTATGGACACAAGCCACAGGGAAAGCAGCTAGCCTAGTTTGTTCACTTTCTACCCCTCCTCCAAAGATATCATTTTCAAGGAGGTAAAGAACTTATACATAGATATATAACTGCAGTGGTTATATGTATGGGTATTTATGCACAATCAAAAAACACAAACCAAATTCTAGCAGTAGAAAGGAATTGGCAGTAGAACATTAAGGCAGTATATTTTTTTCTTGTTTGTTTGTTTTCTTAATTTTTAAGCTTCTTTCTTAATGACTTTGTGCAGTTCTAGTCCCTCCCTTCCATCTCAAAGACTCTAATAGAATTAGGAAAGGTTCAGAGGAAGACTGAGAGGATGACTTCTGGAGTGGAGTGACTTCCATACAGGAATGATTGAAATAAATTGGGATTGTTAAGTCTGGAAAGCAGAGAAGCGAGGGCAGCTTGTGGCAGATGCACACATTCATGGGTATACGACAGTGAAGGTGTTTTCTAAGACCAAAAGGAGGGCACAAACCACTCTATCAGAAGGCACTGTCTTTTCCAGACAGTACCCAAAGATCATCCCCTCACCTTTCCTTTCCTTTCCTTTCCTTTCCTTTCCTTTCCTTTCCTTTCCTTTCCTTTCCTTTCCTTTCCTTTCCTTTCCTTTCCTTTCCTTTCCTTTCCTTTCCTTTCCTTTCCTTTCCTTTCCTTTCCTTTCCTTTCCTTTCCTTTCCTTTCCGCTTTAATTCACATGGCTATTGGCAAATTTGTAAGAGAAGGAAATCCATTAAATGTTAAGATAAGGCTGATTGGAGCAGGAAGTCCTGCAGTCCGAGGTTGCCAGTATCCCATAGTTCTTGCGCTGCTGTTAATCCTTTCTGTTGCTGGGCAGTATTGGAGGCAGAGGACTGCTACATACATCTGTCTCCTCTTTCAGCTTACTCTCCTCACTAGTTTATTTTGTACTTATAATGTGGGTTGATGTGCTGGGGTAAACAACCCCTTAGTCATTCACTAAATCCCATACCAATGAATGGCAAAGGACTTGTTCTTTCTGCAATTCTCTTTGCCAAGGCCCATAGTGTCCGTGTAGTCCAGGGTTGATTGCTGAGGAGCAATCAGATTTGCTGAAACTGCTTGCTGCCTCACTGGTGCTCTACAAATGCACACGATTGCTTCATGCAGCTCTGCTGACTCCCCCCAGCTTGTCCCCATCAGCCCGTTTGCTGCTATATTGTATGGGGGGATGCATGGTAGCACTGAGGGGAATGGACCAGGAATGAGCCTGCACGATTTGCCCAGGAGTCTGGTGTGGGCAGGCGTGGCTGGAACGAGCTGCTCTGAGACTTGCCCTTTCTGCAGGTCTTCGTTGACAACTTTGTTCATGCCGACCTGCACCCCGGGAACATCCTGGTGCAAGGCCCGGCCCACAGCAGCGCTGGCGGCGGGGAGCAGCTGGCGCTTGTGGACCTGTGCGACACGCTGGTGCTGGAGGTGCGGCCACCCCGCGCACGCCTCTGCCTGGTGCTACTGGACGCGGGCATCGTGGCGGAGCTGCAGGCTGCCGACATGCGCAACTTCCGCGCCGTGTTCACTGCTGTGGTCCAGGGCCAGGTGAGGGCCTCTCCGAGTCTTGGGGAGCTGAGGCTGGTCAAGGGAGGTGCCTGGAGAGTCTGATGGTCAAAGTGTAGCTTCCCGTCTTTCCCCTTCCAGTCCTTCCTTGCTGTCAGCTAGCTTGAAAGCTACACCAGACACACGTAAGATCCTCAACTAAAGCAAAGTGGCTTGTGAGCGTGACAGAGCTTGAGGGGAAACAGTGGCTGCCACTCCTGGCTTGGAGCACTTTCGGTGCGAGTTAGGGCTGCTTGGGAGCCACTTGCATTTTGGAGAGTAGACAGATTTTGCTAGAGCAGAGAGGAGAACAGATGAAAATCTTGATCTTCAAACACATTCTCTGCTGCAGCTCACAGCCACCCTCCCTTCTGCTCATCTCAGCATTTGTGAAGAAAAGCCAGGAAGGCAGGAGTCTGTCCCATGTCAGACTTCCCTGTACAAAGGGAATTTCTTCCTTCTTGTTCCCTCTTTTAATGTGCTGTCTTATGAGCTAGAGAATCCGATGCTCAAGTCTTTAGCTCATTCTGAGAAAAAGTATCAGTGCTCTTATTGGCATATTGCTATTTCCCAGCTGCAAGTTGGAGGGCTCACCAGTACATAGGAGGAATACTTAATCTCTGTCTATTTGATCTGCTGAAATGTTCCCACAAGTCATGCTAATGTCCATGTGTTCAGGGTGTGCTGTGCTGCCAGACTGACTTCAGCTCCTGAGCAGCCACTTAATTGCAAGCCCTTCATGGCTTAGGCTGGCTATAATTCATGTTCTACAGGTGGAAAAACTTCTATGCCAAGTCTTACTGCCAAACTCGGTCCCTGGCCCTGTGTGTCACTGTCATACAGCTTTACTAAGAAGACACATAAAAGCCCCACTTGTAAGTGAAGCTTGCAGATGACTCCCCTTCTTCTTTTCCCATCCAAGCATATGCTGGCTCACAAAATCAGTTCACTCTTCACCCTTTGAAAATAGAGGGTTGGACCTATTCCTTAGATGAGGTTAATAGATGTCCTTTTTTACACCATTATTTGCTCAGGTGTTAATCCTATGTTTTGGTTTTTCCCCTTGAAATTTCTCCTCACTGCTGACCAATGACTTTTTGTTGCATTCTCTTCTACAAGAGGAAAAAAAAAAAGAGAGAGAGAGATATTAGCTAAGCCTTTTGGACCAGTTCTGCTCTTTCTGTACCTGCTTCTGTTAACCCCTTGGGTTTCCATTAATCCAAAAACTACTGCAAAAGGAGAGTGCAGCCCTGGGAGCTCCTTCCAGGAACGGCTCCCTGCAGGCCAGCTGGTACCTGCGATCTAAATCTGCTAATTCCCCCTTTCACCTTGTTCCGCAGGGGGAGCGAGTGGCAGAGCTGATCCTTCACCATGCCCGAGCCAACCAGTGCCGGGATGTGGAGCGATTCAAGGCGGAGATGGCGGAGCTCGTGGCCAGGGCGCGAGGGAGCTCCGTGGCCCTGGGAAAGGTAGGTGCCTGAGCGGCGGCCGCCCCTCGCTGGCCCCTGGAGCTTTGTGCTACAGTGGCCCTGGTGGAAGGGCCAGCTCTGATCCTCTCAGCACTGCCCAATACTTAGTTTTTAGTATCTCAAATGGAGGAAAAGTTATTCTTAAAATCTTCTCTTGTTTCCTCCCAATTATAAAAAGTGTTTTTTTTCTTCAATTATTATATTTTTGATCTACAATCTGCCAGTCCCCTGAGAGGCAGGTGTTGGTAAACCTGACATTAGAGCTTGCAGCCCGTGAGTTAAGGCCCGTGCGTGCCAGAGGATGCAGTGTGGTGGTCCTGAGCAAACAGGTATGGGGCCACGTGAGGTCGTATGTTCTCTGCCTTCGTGGGCTGCTGAGTAAGCAAGCAGGGCAATGGACAGATGCTGGTTCACAGCTGAGCTCCTTATCCTGAGGGGATCTTATCCCCTTATCCATGAGGGACCATCTTATCTTGGCTGTTAACAGCCCTGTAATCTTACCTCACGACCAAGAAAATATCCTAACACTCAATTTTAATTCTTATCCTTTCTTTCATACATGTGGCTTAGTCCTGCTGACCTCAGTGTTTCTTTTGATTTTGGTTTGGTTTTTGTTTGTTTTTCTATTTTTCCCCCACTCTCTAATTAGCAGAATTAACTTCTTTTGTATTCCAGCTTCAAGTGGCAAATCTCCTCTCCAATGTCTTTAAGTTACTGATGACCCATAAGGTGAGGAACAGGCAGTGTCTGCCTTCAACAGCTGGAATCTCATTTGGGGAGGGAGCTCTGTGGGGATGGTGACAGGTGACAAGGGTGTGACTGGCTTCTGAAACGAGCTGCTAGCAGAGGGAGTGCAAGAATGTATCCACTTGTTTTAGCAGTGCAGTTTCTCAGGGCCTAATGCATGTCCTACCAAGACCAATTTCCATTTTCCTGGGTTTTGACCTCAATACCACATTTAATTGTTGGTGTTACACACTCTTGCACTTGTTATTTCCTGTCTCTTTTATAGTCCCCTAGAAGCAGAAAGTGAAATCTTGTGTATGTATGCAGGCTTCTTGGCTGAACTTGTTTCTTTCTTAATATGTGGTTATGTAACAGCATTAGGCCCTTTTACTGGGTTGCTATAGACCTCAACAGTGAGGTCTTCCCAGAGAAGAGTTTCCATTTTATATTCACTAGTATTGATAGCTAGTGAATATTGATTGATATTATTGATAGGGGATAAGCTTCCAAGCTTGCAAACAAGCTTGCAAATCAACAGGGCTGTGAAGCCTCGACCAGAAGAGATGATGTCTGGTTAGGGCAGCTGTAGGACTGGCCAGCGTGCCAAGGGTCTCCTTAAACATTCCTTAGAGCGTTTGGTTGTCAAAATTAATTAGACTGGCATGCAGTAACATCAGGTGCAATTTAGGCTGCTGTGAAGCACGTCCTGCTGCCAGCTCCGTGACTCCGTAACGCCCTTGTATGCCCTGAAACAGCTTTAGTGCAGGGGTGGGAGCTGGGGACTCATTTGTTCACACGCAAGTCGGGGCAAGTCTTTGGTCCATGGTGTCCATTCAGTCTCTTGTGGTTCTAGGTGAAGCTCGAGAGCAACTTTGCTTCCATCATCTTTGCCATCATGGTCTTGGAAGGGCTTGGTCGTTCACTGGACCCTGAATTGGACATCCTGCAGGCTGCTAAACCACTACTCATCAAAACTGCAGCTTCTGGCCTTTAACAGACTCTTGTGGTTGCTGCTCTTTCACTGTGCAGGGTTACCTTTGCTCTCTGGGAGCTGATGGAGAAAGGCTGAAGGTGAGAACAGTCCCATGCTTCTCAATGCCACACAGTGGATATTCCACACTGCTGTTGCTTTCAGTCACATCCAAACAGCAAACATGGAGCAATCAGAGAATTGCACACAGGACGGTGGAGGTTGGAAGGGACCTTTTAAAGAACATCTAATTCAACCCCCTTGCTCAACCTACATCAGGTTTCCCAGGACCCTATCCACATGACTTTGGAGTATCTGCAAAGCATCCCTGGGCAACCTGTTCCAGGTTTGACCACCCTCTCAGCAAAAAACTTCTTCATTATTTTCAGACAGAACTTCCTGTATTTCAGTTTGTGCCTGTTACCTCTTGTGACCTCTGAAAAGCCTGTCCCAGTCCTTTTTATACCATCCTTTTAGATACTTAAATCCGTTGATAAGATCCCCCCTTTCCATCACCTTTTCCCCAGTCAGAGCAATCCTAGCTCTCTCAGCCTCTACTCCTATGAGAAAAGCCTATTTCAGAAGGCAAGGACGTTTTGCAGAGAGGGAAGAGTTCGGCCTCTCTTATGATTGCACAATTATAAGAGATAATATACTGTTTTTTTTTTAACTGATAGTATCAGATACTTTAGGTGCACAAGATCACTGCAGCCTGGTGAAGAAAGCAGGTTTGCTTGTCTACAAGTCTTTAAAAAGATATTCAGCTAGCAAGTCTGTTTTTGCAAAACAATCAGGTTACGTATTTTAAATAAATCTACTGACTGATCTGTGACTACTCTGCACGAAGTGGTATTTTGATACCACCCTAAACAAGTGATGAAGATATTCAGACTATGAAATGTAAGCAGGCTGAAGAAGCCAGTGTACCTTTTTTCTACTTTTATTGTAGAAGTGTCCTAACATCCCTCAAAGTCGTCTGTTCTAAGTCATTTTGGATGATAAAAACAGACCAGGCAATTTTATTTTTAGACTTCCATACTCTAGCACAATATTACAGGAGTTTGGATTACAAACAGATACAAAAAAAAAAGCCAAAAAATGTTTTAAGAGAAAAGCTACTTCCATAATAAAAACACATTTGAGAAGTATTTCTACTGTACTGGCCTTAGTTTTTTGTTGAAGCTTAAAGGGAAAAAAAGTATTTTCCTCATCTCCTTGGTCTTGTCTATCATTCCAGAAAATCTGAAGCCAGCTTACATCCTCATACTAACATATAAATGCTTGGTTTTTTTTTTCTTTTTTTTTTTTTTTTGGTCATTGTTCTTGAAATGCAAGAAGTCTGTGCATTTTCACTGAGGGATGGGAAATTTATGAATGTTGTCAAAACAAAACAGTTAAATCTCAAAAATGATCTATATCGTTTGTGCCTCTCGCAGTCATCTAATGGTATTCTTAAATTCAGTTTTATAACCTATGTTAGTGATAAGAAACAGTCTGTGAATGATGGAAAATATTTTAATACTGAATACATTTTTCATTAAGTTTCAGTGGCACACGTGCTCTGTAGTAATATGTTTTCAGGTGGTCAAGCAAAGAAGATAAACTACTTATGTGGATATAGCGTAGTGTGTTTTTAAGTATACCCAATGTCAGGCAATAGCACTTTTGTTTGTATGTTGTTTGGTTCTTGGCTACCTCTAGCTACCAGAGTCTGTGGTACAATTTGCTCACTTGCCTTTCAATTTATCTTCATATTTGTCTTAGTAGCATTCTCCTCACTTGTGCATGGTGCATATCAAGCCTATTTGCTCTGAACTCTGCTTGCAAAGCTAGGACCTTCATGATACTCTTCCCAGTTTAAAACTTCCAACTCTTCTAGATATCAAGCCTGAGAGTAGGGCAGTAAGTATAACATATAAGACCCTAAACCCACTCTTGAATGCAGGGGTTCTCCAGGCACATTTCAGAGAAGAACAGATAATTTCTTCCTCATACTGCCTAGAAGAGATAGCTTTGCACCAAAAAGAAAAAAGTCTTTTTGTGTTCTGGAGTTACACAAGTTGTTCTTCTGGGGAGGGGCCTGCACACTTGAGTGGGTGGGCGCTGAGAATGCGAGGCCCTCGCTTAACTAATTCACCTCTCTGTCCTTTGCAGCTTGAAATGGGCTTTAGCCTGATGTCCCTCGGCCAGGCTCTAGGCCTTATGCTGTTTCTCTGAAGGGCTTCTGTAACCCCAGATCCTCTCTTGCTCCCCTCACCACCGCTTCCAACACTGAGCCCAACACTCCAGGTGCCACCTCCTTGGAGTCCTATGGGGAAAGATAGTGCCTTCCAGCTGGGAGTTGCCTTCGGGGCAGGAAATAAATGCTATAGTTTTATTAAATACCAGCTTAGCTCTTGGTTGCAGAGTTGAACCTGTCAGTTTGGTCACTCAGTACATCTAAAACAAAGAGTGGTTTCACAGTGTTGAGGGGTCTACACCTTGAACGAGCGGGTTAGATCAGGACCTCCAGAAAGGAAGGCTTGCAGAGGACAGAGCAGTGAAAATGCCCCCTAGCTGCAAGAAAGGGAAGCTATGAGATCTCTCCAGGAGTTGCAGTTTTGCTCATCACAACTGTGCTCTTGCCTGAGCTCCAGCACACTGACTCACCCTTGTAAGATATAGGGCAGGTTTAAATGCCCAAGGCTCTGCTTACCCCCACTGCAGCTTCTTCACTCCAGTAGTGACATCCGGAGCCTCAGAAGATTCTGGTCTCTGAGGTACTGCTGGAGGTCGCAGCGTTTTTGGCCTTTCTCTTCCATCTGCTGGTGGGAACGCTCCCTGCTCTGGAAAACTCTCTTTTTGGCAGCCTGGTGCTGCTTCTGCTGCTGGTCCTGGTCCCGTGATTCGTGTTCCTGCATTTCCTGCCGTGACTGCATTCTGCTCCTGAGCAAAGCCTGCATAAAAATAATTAGAAAAGACACATTTACTATTGTATAGCCAGTTTTCATGCTTAATTTAATCTACAAATATTGCTGACAGAACTTAGAAATAGGATTAATAGTGAATTTGCCTAACCAGCTTGTTGTATACAGTTGGTAGATAGTTCCACACGTGGGCTTTGTCTGCGGAAATTCATCCTTGCATACAGAAAGACTTCTGCCATAGAGATGGGAAATTCTCCCTCTCAACTTTATGCATGTGTTTAAATAAAAAAAGAGCCCCTTGCTTTTGCATCTCCAAGGAATAATTATAATGGATAGAAAACATGAAAAATAAGTTTTCTAGATGGTACCACTGCTGGAAACACAGTTGTCTAGGAAAAGCTTTTAGAAAAGAGCCCTTACCAGCCTCCGTTTCTCTTGTTCAAAGCTCCTTTCATTACGCTCTGCCAAAGCTGCTTCTCTCTCCAGGCGCTGCGTCTTTAAGAACTGCAGCCTCTGATTTGCCTTTTTCTTCTCCTCCTCTACCAAGGAGGATGCCTTCCTGCTCCTCTCTGCCATGGCAGCTTGGAGCAGTGCTGTGTGCTGGCGAGCCCTGTCCTTGTGCTCTTGCTCTTTCTCCAGCCCTTGCAATGCTCTCTGAAGAAATTGCTGTCTGTTTCCAAATAAAATCATGCAAATTTCTCAGGAAGAGTGTAGGAGGCAGGAAGGCGCATAAGATGCAAATCAGGCATTCTGGCACTTTATGGTCAGCAAATATTCCAGGATGCTTTGTTAGGTTACGAGTGTTAAACCTGTGTCCTGAGCAGAGCTGGGGCTGGTGCCTGATGTTGCCAGCTCTTCACCTGACTGCACAGCCTGAGGTGACTGGGTGTTTTTGGCCCTGAAGACCAGGCATGAGGGGCATGGACTGTGGTAGCAGGACTGTCTTGATAATGGAGCCCTGGAGGCCATGGAAGAGATGGAAGGAGGTGGGTCATGGGGGCAAGGGTGGGCCAGGGCCATTCTTGGCCAGGGACTGTGTGACTGTGGCCAGGGAAACAGGATTTGGGATTAAAGGACTCTGAGGATGAGACTGAAGAAAATTTGCCCTTGGAACTAATGCAAGAGACTACAGGACCATGCACACCCATTCAAACATACCTTAGGCTGGTATGTTGCCTTTTTTGTTTGTTTAATATTTTACAGATTTTTTTTCCTTCCATTAGTGAATCACCAAGCTCAGCATGCAGAGACCAGCATAAAGCACGATGTGTGGCATTCAGAGACTGGGAGCACTAGGGAGTGGACATTATCACCCATCTGATGCTTGCTACAAGGACCCAGTTAGCTCCTAGATTTTGCCAAAATCTTCCTTCTGCTTCTCTGGATTCCTCTTTGCCCTTGCTCCCACATCATTCAGTACCTCTGCTTGTCCCTGCGCAGCTGCCGTCGGACACCATCTGCCTTTTGCTGTTGCTCCCTCTTAAGCTGCCTCTGCTCCTCTTGCTGCCTTTTGTGCTCAAGCTTCAGTTCGTTGAAGTCCACTGCTTTCCCTTTCTTTTCAGATGCACTGTTAGGGAGTGAGTTCTAAGAAAAAAACATCAACTAAACCCTTAATCTCATCTATATTTTTTAATGTAGATTCTAAGCCTACAAAACTAGGACAGCTTAAATTTTCTAATGTCATTCCTGAACTCTGGAAGCCATACTGCCCCATGACTTCTATAGTGTCCCTTGCCATCCATGAAAAGGCTGGGTCCAATGCTAAAACCATTACAAAAGATTAGGCTTAATTGGCAAAGAGGTGCCTGAAAAATACAAGTATTTTAAATGTTCTTCCCAGGTCCATAGCATTTCTAATCCATCTGTGCTTAAAATGATCTATTCTCAGTGTCAGCTGCTGGATTAGACGGAAAATACAGGTCCTGACCTCAAATTGTATTAAAGATTCCTTATCAGATACTGTGGCCAAATGCAAAATCACCCTGAAGTTCTGTACAGGTAAATTAGTTCTTCACTTCCTGTTGCCTAAGATTTCTACCCACAGTCAAGCAGGGCTTGTGCTTTCTTCAGAAATAGCTGCATTTTAGTGCTGGGCAGTGATCAAAATTTGCATTTTTAAATGCATTCTGCTGTGTATAGAAATGAAGGCGCGTTCACAAGGCTCCTCTTCAATAACAGCACAATATTATTTTATTTCTTCTGTACTTCTTACAAGGCTCTCTATGAAGGAAGTGGCAAAGAAACATCCTATACTTAATTACCAAAACTTCACCACACCTTTCAGCTTCCATTTTTAGAGCTATTTGGACAAGAACAAGCTTCCTCAAATTATTTTCCTCTCAAGAGCAGATCCTCCCTTCTACCCAGCATGTCCCTGCTGCTAGCCACTCTTTTGCAAAACAAACAGCTTCTTCCAGTGCTTTCTGCAGGATAGCTCTCATGCCACAAGCTGGGAGACACTTGGGGACCTTCAAATAATGCCCACTGTCCTGCCTCCCATTCTGACTGTCCCTGCCAGTCTCATGAAGCATTTAGTCTGATTTTTCAGTATGGCTTTGCAGAGACAGTAAGTATCTTTCATCTTCAGTGCATTGCTATTTCTTTGCCAAAACTGCCCCCCATTGGTAGTTTGTTGTGTTTAAAAACCTACTTTTAGATGGAAAGATCAAAGACATGTATCAAAGACAGGTGAGATATGTATGAATGGTGTTGTCTAGCAGAGAGAGAGGACTGCTGTCTTGAAGTCCCATCCTAGCCTTGTAGTCTCCCTATGAGATTCAGCTGGCCAGCTAGCCTTTCCCTTTCTTGCTTTCAGCATCTCTAAAGATGGAATCATTATTTCCTATCTTGAAGAGATATCTGAAATGGTTAGAAAGGAGCTAAAATGAAAAATTCTATCAAAGTGCTAAGTAATAATACTAGAAATGGCTTGTTCCGGGACAACACTGATTTCAAAGCAGAAACCTTATGTTTCTATTTATGCATATACATTATGCTATGTATGCACAATTTAAAAAATAGTTTTTTTTTTTTTTTTTTTTTTTTTAGAAAGAGATCATCTGAGAGCATATTATCACTGTTTTCTCATAACACATAACAAATCCCATTAACTGAAAACCAGCCGGGACCCAATACTTACTGTAATGGCCTTTTCTTTTACAAGATTTAAGAGATCTGCAGAGCTCTTAGCCTGCATATTGGAGGTACTGTGTGGCCTCTGCACACACAGAGCTGCTTTGATGGTCAGGCTGTCTGTCTTTAGTGATTGATCTATGTGGTCAAAGAAACTTTGGCGACTGAAAGGACCCAAAGTGCTAGTTCTCACAGAAGGGGTCTCCTGAGGATGCTGGATTGGAGTTTCTGCCACTTTGGACTCAGAGGGACCTTTGGGACAAATTGAGGACATACAAGGTTATATATAGGTTATGAAAAGAAAGCAAAAAGAAAAGATTGCAAGAAATGCATTCAAGCAAGACTCTTATAATTGAGTACTAGCAGTTTTCTCTGAGTGAGATATTTTTAATCACTACAGGAGAGACCCCAGTTTTCAAAAAATAAGCTTACAAGTAAGCAAGAGTTTTACCTGATAACACAGATCACTGACTGCTCTTGCAATTATTAATTCCAAGGGGTTATTTATCTAGTATTTTGCAGACAGGCACGAGCTTCTGACAGTACTCTGGGACCAAACTCATGAAGGTCTTGATAATGCACCGCCTGGGCTTTAAGTGCTCCTGGGAGATGGGATAAATAAGCTGGGGTGCAAGGCTGTGCTAATAGAGTTCTGTAGCTTTAGGGTGACTCGGAATGCAAGCACAGCTTGCTTGCCCCTTTTTGCTTCGAGCAGCGCACACTAGAGCAGCAGTCACTGCATGCAGCGACACGGGAAGGCTGGCTGAGAGGAGAAACACACGCTTCTGTTCCCCTTTCCCTTCTCCCTCTAATGCAGCTACACGGAACAGGACAAGAGCAGTAACATCTGGAGAAAGATTTGGGCTTTTAGAATCCTTATCGAGGCCTGTGTTTGTCACACAGATAGCTTAAATGAGAAGAGTACCAATTAGTGTATGTTCAATTAAAAGCTTTTAAAATCATAATCCAGTCCCTTTTAAATGATAAGGCAATAAAAGTATACTTGATAGCATTAAAAAGCAATAATTTTCAGCAGAGAATGAGCTGTTTCTGAATGGCATTTCACCAGAGTCCTAGTGAAATCTTTTGCCATTAGTAGTCATAGCTGATAATACAGATGAATTTTTAAAGGCAAGAAAGTTTTAGGATTAGTAATATTTATAGTGAGCATTAAGATAAAAACTCAAAGTTGCTAGTGTAGTAGCTGTAAGGGTGAAGAAAGAAAGAAAAAAAACTTCAATATGAGAATATTTCCATACTGAGAAGGTGAACTCCTCAAACCATACTACTATTAATACCTAAAATAAGTATTGCTATATTAGGCAATACATGACATTGGCATGACATTATGACGATTTCTTTTGAAGCATCAAGAACTACAGCAACAGAAAAGACCTTAAGCGTGATGGCCAACTGCACTGGTTTTGTGTGGCAAAACTTATAGTTGTGTAAAACAGCTACAATTTCAGCACCATGTTCACGTTTCAGAGCAGCCTCAGTATTGTCTGCCTGCTGTCCCCTGTCTGCTTCTTCCTTGTGCAGCGACTCCGTTAAGCAGCTCTCCATGCTGACAGCAGTATCGATCATAGCATGACCCATCTTCCTCTGCTGATGCTAGAAACAACAAGAAACACCATCAAAATCCCCACCTGATAAGAAAAGCAGCATGAACTTACAGCATAAGCTGCTGCGTTGCAACGGAGGCTTGAGAAAGAATTCTAAAAAAAAGGGGGGTGGGGAGTTTCTCACTAAAGGAACAAAAAACTTGGATATAATCCTTTCTGATCACTTCTTAAGTTGTCCACATCTTTAAATGACCTAAAAATTGGCAGCCTGAGAAGGTCCAAACTGGCACAGAAGAGAGCAAGCCAAAGGTGCTCTCACTGAAAAACATTTGCATTCCCAGCATGTGCCAGGGTGGAAATTCCAACCCTCTAAGGGCAATAACAGAAAAGCTTGGCAGCAGCTGGTGCACATTAACCTCTTCCTAACTGATCCAGTGCCCATTCACAAGCACCAAATTAACCACTGAGGATCACAGAAGCCTCACTTGTCTTTAATTCATCAAGATGGCACCTCTGTTATGGGTGGAGAAATAACTTAATAGTGTTGTGTCAGGAACTGCCTTGCCATCCCTACTGTAGCGCTCATTTGGTGTAAAGTCATCTTCTCTGACACTTTTTCCTGCCTTTGCCTCCTGCAGGCAGAGGCAGGATGTGAAGGGATGGGGCTGTGCTACACTGCTGATATTCTGCAACCGTGTAAGAGCTTCTAGGAGTCTGCTCCAGCCAGTGACAGAAAATGGCAGCCTCAGACACTGCCCCAGATCAAAGGATCAGGAGGACAATGAAGAGCCAGTCTCTCCATTCTCTAGTGGACATGGATAAGGGTCAAGCCCCAAGCTTCTGGTAATATTTCAGTATGATGAGCAGAAAAACTAAGGTAACAGTGCAGAAAGTGTACAAGTATCAGACCACATATTAACGCAAAAACTGTCATGAGAAACTTGTTACCTTACTAGGTTCTGTAACATCATTGTCCTCTTCCTTACAAGACAGAGAGTCTGGAGTATTTTCAGTCTTCAGTCTCTTTTCTTCTTTTTTTTCTTCTCTGGAATCAGTTTCTGAAATGGAGCTCTTCCCTTCAGCCAGCTGCTTTTCTATTTTCCTGCTCAGCTCTTCTTTAGTCAAGTTTGTTCCTGGGATGAGGGCATCCTCTTGTGCTTTGCTCTGTGTGGGCTGTGTGGGTGCTGTGTAGGTGCTGTGCGGGCAGCAGTGAGGGGGTGAGATGTCCCTTGAGCTGCACTTGGTGCACGGCTGAATCAAATACAGACCCATGGGCCAGTAGCCCAGGTATGAGCAATCTTGTTGACAGCAGCCCGAGGCTCTATAACCTGGTGGCACAATGTATGGATAATGTGGACTTGAAGCTATCACCATCTGCCTGGCTGCTAAGGGCATCTGCAGTTCTAGGATGATGCGTTCGCTTAAGGGCAGAGACACACGCAGAGCTTGGTCAGAAGTTACCTCCTTCGTCAGCCCATTCCAGAAATGCACAAGCACACCTCTCCTGTTGTGGCCTGTGGGGATCAAACAGCACAGAACGGCAAGGAACATCTGAGAAACACGTCAACCTCTGCCCTTCCTCCCTTAGAAACCAGGTGATAAAACAATAGCTTGTGCTGCAGACAATTTTGTAGCAACTTAAATGAGTTTTTCTTATAGGTTTCAGATGTGTCCTTCTCTTGAACTTCCTACTAAGAGACAACAGGTGGGCAGCAGTAGCAAAACTCTCACTGGTCACTGTGAGCCAGGATTTACCCTGCGCAAAGCTGGAAACCAGACTAACAGATGTCAAGTCAATACTCGAGAGGACCAGGAACATTTTTCTCTTTGCATCAAGAGAGCTTTTCACCTCCTTGCTTCCCCACCCCCCACACACACGCTTTTCAAAAAGCCTCCGTTCATCTGGGCGCTGAAAAAAGGCTGCTTAGTGACACCAAAAAAGAGAAGAGGAATTAAGACCAAGCAGCAGTGGTAAGTTCTCCACAGCTGAGGCTGTTCTTTTTTTGGTGTAGCAACTAGCAACTGTAGCAAGTCTAGTACTGACAGGAGAGCCAGTACCTCGTACCTGAAGGTGCCTCCTTGTCCTCCGTGACCATCAGCACGGTGCCCGGGCCGAAACGTTCAGCTTTAGCCTCCCATGGCGCCAGGACCCTGTCTCCTGGAGCCAGCGGCTGATGCCTGGCATCTTCGTAGTGCAGGATGTCATGCAGAGGTGTTTCCTGCAGGCGAAGCTGGGTCTTGCCTTTCAGCGTGCGCCTTTTGTCAAAGGCGATTAGAAAGCCTTCCCTGGAGCCCTGCAGGGTAAAACGTGCAATCTGCAACATGGACAGCTGGGCCCAATGAACAGCCAAACGTAGTGCTAAGAGGGAAGTGGCAGAAATCCCAGGGATCGGAACGTGATCTGAGAACGCAGTGTTCCTCCAGCAGCAGGCTTTCATTGTACTCTGTCCATATTGAAATTAAAAATAATAAAAAAGCTGGGGCTTAGGGCCTGACAGCCTTCTCTTCCTTTTTTTTTTTTTTTTTGGACCTGGACTTTGGTAGGGTTATCTGGCTCAGAGGAATACAATTGGCCTGCTAAGGAAAATCCCTAGGAGCTCATCAGGACAGGAGTAAAAGTAAACTGCTGCGTACAATGCAGTTAGTTAGAGGGCGATCAAAGGACTACAAAGCAGTAAAATATTCTAAATGCCATAAATTTGACTGCTTTACTTAAAGCCTCCAGCACGATGTATGGGGCAGAGATTCCATGACTCACATCTCACCCTCTCTGCATATCTAAGTGCACTTACACAAGTGATGCTGTTGGCCCCTACTCCAGTTAAAGTCACGGCTGTCTTCAGCTGCCTACGTCTGTTCCACCCTCCGCTGGCGTTTTCAGCCTCCTTAGCAATAGTGGCACCTAACCTTGGAACATGTTCACTCACGTGTTCACCTAACCTTGGAACTGGGAAATGAATTGGATTTTTAGGGAGAGCTGCAGGGACCAATTTCTGTCTGGCATCCCAGATCACCTCACAAACCCCAGAGATACAAAAGGAAGAAAAGAAAGCAAACGCTCAGTCCGGCAAGGAAAAAGTAGTCCCTAAAGGCAGATGTACTAGATTACCATTATTAGTGCTATTTAGTTTTACTGCTATACTAGGGGATAATAGAGAATACGGATACAAGGGACCTATTTTGTTTGACTTCTTGTTTCATTAGAACCACTAAAGTGGATTGATTTCCAAGCTGCTTCTACTTGCAGGACTGCTCATAGTAAACAGCCAAGCATCATCTGAAAATAGATGAAATAGGATGTGGAGAGAAAAATGTGGTTATGAAGTACATTGTACAATCTACACCAGGGTCAATGGAGCTGGGCATGGATGGGAAAGGACAGAGAAAAAGCCACAAGGGACCCAGGGAGACTCTTTTACAAGCTTAGTTCCCAGGCAACACCTACCGTCACCTCTTTCACAATGTGGCCCAAGTAGTAATAGCCATCAGTTTGTCTCCTGGCCAGCACACGGGCTCCCCTCATGAAACTGGAAGCCTTTGGGGATGAACAGATTGAACTCCCTTGTGCTGAGGGTACCAAAGGTGTTCCAAGGAAATCTGGGCTCCATATGCAATCAGAAAAGCTGTAGAAAACAGAAAGGCAAGAAGTAATGAAGGCCCTGGCAGCGAATTGCTGTATGTTGCTGCAATGAACCCAAACTAGATCTGGTTGGGAATCCCCCTCTCCCAATAACTGTCTTGGTTTCTTAGCCTTCTTCCTTCTTTGTATTATCCAAGTGATCCATCTCCAGGTTTGAACTTACTCTGTTGCTGGACACGCTGTCAGCAAAGAGCCACAGGAATCCTTATTAGCGGTGTGGCCACACGGGGCCTGTGAGATGGACGTGGAGCTTGTCTGGGGGAAGGAGGAGAGGAAAGCAGAAGATGAACATGATTTCTGTTCCTAAATACTTAAAGGGGAATGTTATTTATAAAAGTGAAATTTGCATTCCAGTATGTTACTTCTCCTTGTGTATTTCTTTTGTTGTTCTATGCAATTTATTTCACAAGTATCCTCTCCTGTTTTAAGGCATCAGGATTTGAAAGAAGAAATATTAAGAAAATAAAATCTAATGACTGTGTGATAAAAACCCTTGTGTTTCACCTTCCTTCTTTTAGATATTAATTTTTGGTCCATTTCAGATCTTGTCATCATTTTGCTCAGTCTCAAAGGAGGCACTAAGCATGTGATTTTTAAATCAGGGTAGTTTACTTTCTTACTGAGTATTATAGCACTCAGTTAAATGATTTATTATAGAGCTTTAGAGCTAAAAAATAGACCAATTTCTCAGGACCAGGCATAGCAGCAATAAAACGGAGGCCAGGGCAAGAGGGTGGATAAAAGGACCTGAGGAACATTTGAGAAGGATGACAGCTTGGGGGAGAATGTGCCAGGCACTACAAAAGAAAAATGAAACACAAGGGACTGGAAAAACTGAATGGACAACAAACCAATAAATGTTGTAATACAGCATTCAGCTTTTATGGAAAAGGATAAACTATACTGTATTAATTGGGTGGTAAGTATAAAAAACAGAAACAAACAAAAAAGCTTGAATTGTTTCTCATTATTTCCTGTAAACTGTTTCTTAAACTGCCTTAGGGCTGATACAAGATGGGGAAGAAGAAGGAACTTAAAATGTCTAAACTGCAAGGAGGCCCACAGGGCGGGCATTGAAAAGCCATGTTGTATCAGCACTGAGGAGTGTTAGATGCAGCAGTTCAGAGAGTTAAAGTCAACTGATTTGCATGAAGCTGTTATTTAATTATTTAAAAGGAGGTATTCAGCCATGCCTGCCAATGGATAAAGCAACAATAAAATCCATGAATCAGGGTAAACTGGATGTAGGCACAGACTAGCAAAGAAAATGGGAATCTGAACCAGGTGTTTGTGCTTTCTTTCCTTCAGGATCTTCGCCTTCTCCTTTTCAGTGTTACCTCTTTCCAAGGGCTGGTCTGTAAAGCTCAGTGAAATCGCTTTACAAGCCAAAACCCGCTCTGCAGAAGTAAACGGAGCTAAAACAAGATATACTCAATTTGACCCCAAATGCTGGTCACAATGCCTGTTGTAGAGGAGCTGCAGGAACTGCTCCCTGTCCTCCCAAGTAGGGATCTAAGAAATAAGCAGTGCACACTTAGAAGGGAAATGACAAATTACTCATTTGCAATTTGGGGTATAACCTGTCAATCTGTCACAGAGATGCTAAATCTATTTTAAAACCTTGTTCAAGGACAGCTTTGCTCCTAAGCAGCCAGGGAATAAATTACCTTTTTTTTTTTTTTTTCTTTTTTCCTTACTAGTGTCATACCTTTTCAGAAGCAGCACGAGGGAGTCTGATCCCTTGAAAGGATCCCCCAGACTGCCTGGCTATTTTTTCCATTGCTTTTCGCTTGCCTCTTTCATAATCATCTGAATCTCCCAAGAGGCACACAACATGCACCGGATGCAACTGGTTTTCTGCAAGGAGCCGACAGATGCCCTCAGACTCGTGCTCGGGGAGCACGTTCGTGAACAGATGCACTTCCTCGCAGGCTGGGTCTTCAAACGCCACGGCCACGCCGCTGGCAGCGGCCGTGCCATCCTCAAAGTGCAGGGATCTAATCCAGGCTGCTGCCTCTGCGACGCTGCAGAGGGAACATCTGACCAAGCGGTTGCACCATTTGAACACCTATGCAAAAACAAAATAAAAGAAAACAACAAACAAACAAAACAAGCAAACAAAGAGGAAACAAAAGGCCAGTTCAAACAGGCAGCTCTTCCCTAGCACGAAACAGGTGGGAGATTCTGCATCCTTCTGAGCTCATCCTCCACAGTAAGGAAGGAATTCCCCACGTCCTGTGACAAAATCTCCGTAATGAGGGAGGGCAGCTCTGAGGCCTGGTGGAAGCTCGTGCACCCACCTAGGTACACACTGTGAACTGCGCATCTTTCCCCCATCAAAGGCAGCTGCCTTGTCACTCCCCCTGCTGCTGGCATCCTCTATACTTCACACCTTTCCCCACTCTAGCTAAATGACAACTAGAGCAGCTGCTTTCAGCTGGGCAGAAGCTTTGAAAATTCCTGCTTTTACTGCACCCCTGAAGAAGGACTTGTGCACCTTAAAGCTTCTCTACCTGTTCTAAAGTTCTTGGCACTATTGCCAACCTTATTCTGCCTACACGCCCAATGCCCTTTCACGCTCCGTCTCCCTGCGGCGTTACCTTGCTGGAAAACGCCACGACGTTGAACGCGGCCTCGCTGGGCCCGGCGGCCAGCTGGAACAGAGCCCGCACGAGCTGCTCCCTCAGGCAGCGGCCCGCGTGGGCCGCGCCTCCCCGCACACCCACCACGAAGGTGGCGCTCGGGCCCCGGGCCTCGCCGACACCCGCCATAACCGAGGGGGCAGCGGGGGCGGCCGCGGGGCTCCCCCGGGGGCTCCCCGAGCGCAGGCGGCACCGGCCGTTACCGCGCGCGCGAACGGCCGTTACCTCAGAACCCCGCCGCTGCCTGTTGCTACGCAATCAGACGCCGTGGGCTGAGCCAACGGGTCGGCCTTGGAGGGGGGAAGGATTTTCTGGGGTTGTTTTAGCACCTTTCCTAGAGGAAGGACAATGCCGGAGGCGCCTGCTCCCCGCCTAACACCGCGAAATGGAGATATTCGCCACCGCGCTCCTGCCCGGGCGCTCTCTGCAGGCAGCGCCACTTCTTCGGGTCCCCGCCTCCCCCCCGCCGAGAACTTGGTTCCGCCCGCGCCGCTCCCAAGTGCGGGGAGCGGCGGGGGGGACGGGGCCGGGCGCGGCGGGGAGCCCGGGGAGCCCCGGGGCGCGGGGCCGGCGAGGGGGCTCCCCCGCGTGCGGGCGCCGGCGCCGCCGCGGGGCCGAGCGCTCCCGCGTGCTCCAACGCTTCCCATTCCCGTTCCCGTTCCCGCTTCCCGTCTCGCCTCCCCGCCGGCGGGCGCGGTTGGTAGGGCCGGGCGGCGGGGTGACATTGGGCGGGAGGGGAGGTGCCGTCGTGGCCGCCATGATGCTGGCGGCGCTGGGGCGCCGCGGGGCCGCGCGGCTCCTCCGGGCCGGGCGGAGCGCGGCGGGGCGGCGGCGGTGAGTGCGGGGCGGCTCCGCGTGCGGGGCGGCTCCGCGGGCGCTCGCGGTGCTGACGGGGCGCGCTGTGTTGCAGCGCGGGCGGCGGCGTGCACATCGAGCCGCGCTACCGGCAGTTCCCGCAGCTGACGCGGGCGCAGGTGATCCGCGGCGAGGCGCTCTCGGGCTTCATGTGGTTCTGGATCCTGTGGCACTTCTGGCACAGCCCCGACATGGTCCTGGTGAGCGCCGGCTGCCGCGACGGGGGAGGGCGCCGCGCGGTGCCGTCCTGACCGCGTCTCCCGCTCCAGGGCCACTTCCCGTACCCCGACCCCGCCGCCTGGACGGACGAGGAGCTCGGCATCCCCCCCGACGACGAGGAGTAGCGAGAGGCCCCGTACGCCGCGGCGGGCCCCCTGCTTCACCGCAGCGGCTGCGTTATTTTATGCTTTATTTTGCACCAGCAGCAGGAGCTGGAGGCAGGGGAGGCCGTTGCGGGGGTCTCCTCCTGCCCCCGGCCCCGGGAGAGGGGCTGGTGAGAAGATCAAGCGCCGTCTCGTGTCACCCGCAGGTTGTGCGGTGACGTCCCCGCAAGAGCGGCTTTGGGGCTCGCCCGCCCTATTCCAATAAATATTAACTGTAAACAACCCCTGGCCGGAGCTGTGTCTGTGTCGGGAATGCTGCGCGCGTCCTGCGGAACAGTTGCGGCCTCATGGGTGAGGTGTGTGAATCTGAGTTAGCCTCCGCCTTTGCTTTCTGAAGTCACGGGCTCCCCTCGAGAAGGTGACACATCTGCGTTCGGATAAAAGCTTCCTCTGCCTGTTTGGAGATGCGGGAATCCCGTCATCTTGCGGGCGAGGTGGCAGACCCAAGTGAGGAAAGCCTTACAGCTTGAGGTCTTAAGGTGGTTTCTTCATGGGTCTAACGAAGTTTGACTGAAGCCCTTGGTACCGCGGAGTTGGCTTGACCTGCTCATGCAGTAAATGGCCGCAAAGGGAACCCAGACTCGCACCAAGCCCGCCGTAGGGCGAAAGGGAGGTTGCCACGATAATATAAGCTTCCCCATTAAATTTTATTGAATAAGGTGTTTTGCAAAGGTAAAAGCAGCCAACCACATTGTTCAAGGAGGCAGCAGTCCTGAAGGTAGTTGCTCCCCAGTCAGCTCCCTGTCTCTTTGCCAGAACCTCATCCTAAGTGAACAAAACCTGAGGAAAGTTGTTCTTGCTCCCAGCAAACGCCCACCCTGGTCGCCCCTCTGGACCGTGAGGCAGGGGAGCCCTTGGGAGTCGCATGGTGATAAATAATCTTCAGATGTATCCATGCAGTCAATCTTTATTATAGCAGTATTCTCATATTCACATCAAGTACATAGAACTTTTTGCTTTTTTTATATAATACAGAGTTCTTTAAATAACTTTACACAGAAATAGTTTTCTTCAATCTGAATTCAGCTATCAAATTTTAATATGTTTTAAGTCTCCATGCTCTCTAACCAAACTGGACAATATTTCCCATTGTACAAATTTACATGAGAAAAACTCCAAAGTACAAATGAAGGGACGACGAAAGTAAAGGGGGCAGAACAAACAAGAAGTATAAGCTGTATTGGCAATTAAAGGGAAAACTCGAGAAGGAAAGAAGGGGGAATTGCCATGACCTATGTAACAGAAAACCGAAAATAAACATTGTTATGAATTAAAAAATAAATACGAGTTTCAGAACAATTACTCCGTTGTAGATTTTAACAAGCAGCTATGGAAACCCACTAACATAATTGTTTTTAAGTAGCTGGACCGGACCTTCTACTTTGCAGTCATAAGCCCCTCGCAAACCGCTGGTGGTTTAAAACAAAAAGCACAGCTGGAAGGAGTTCAGACTGGCGGGACATACATTTCATTGCACTAAGGACAAACAAACAAACAGAACGCTATAGAAATTTCCCTTTCCTCTCCATACTAGACACTTTGCCTTTCATGAACAAGCCTCCGCGTTATGAGGTAATGCCATCGCCTTGCCTACGTAGAAGTTTAAAGGATATAGATCTATGCGCTGTCTATACGCTTTAAACCAGCCAGTCCTCTCTCGCTCCCCGTGACGGCGGCGCGCGGCCCCTTCCAGCGCCTGTTAGCGAAGGATCTGCGTGGAGCCTTGGGGGGAGCCGGGGATCGCGCCCCTCCTGCGGCGCAAGGCGGCCGCAGACGGCAGCGGGGGCCAGTCTGTTCTGAGGGGGGCAGGGAGGCCGTCCCGCTGCGGCGCGCACGGCGCTTGGCTCAAGGAAGGGGCCTCGCGGCCCCGGCGCCCGGGGCGCTCCCGCCGCCCGGAGCACCGGCTCCGAGGGCACTTCCAGGGGAAGGGAGCGGCGGGAGCTTCCTCAGCGCCACCCGCCGAGGCTGGAAACGGGAGCAGCGGCGAAACTTGGGGAGTCAGAACAGGCAAGTTGGCCCCTGCCGCATTTCCGCCAGTTGAGGAGAGGGTGTGTGGAGAGAGGGGAGGAGGGAGGCAGGAAGGACACAAGGCTTATGAAGGAATGATGTGCATCTTTCTTTTCTGATTTTTTTTCTTTTTTTTTTCTTTTTTTTTTTCTCTAAAGGTTCACAGCTTTGAATAAAAAAGCACATTTATTGCACTTACATTTTATTTCAGACAGAGTTAATTTAAATTATGCCCTCACAACCCCCCAGCATCCCCCAGTAAGCCAACACCTAAGTTTGGTCCGTTTTGCCCCGAGAGCCAGCGCCTGTGCCCAGATGGTGGGCGGGCTCCGTTGCTTCTCCTAACTGCTCCGTTAACCTCCCAAACACACAAGCAGGATTTCTGTTCCATGAGGGTGAACACACAAATGCAACACAGAACGACATTCATCAAAACAAAAACCAACCATTTTTTTTCTCAAGCCCAAAGCAAAGGACAACGTAACCTTTTGTGTTTTACTCGCTCAAAGGTCACTGTCACACAGGGCTTCCTCTCATCAAGGCTCAGCTGCTGCAGGTGCGGTAAGGACTAGACAGAGCGACTGGCCAGGCCCCTGCTGGCTCCCAAGGAGGCTGGAAGAGCTGAACCCTCCGCTGCCGCGACGCTACAGAGCAGATGCCAAGGGATGTCCCAAGGTCCTACGTGCTCCCGTCAGCCCCCTTTCTCTTGGCAAAAATAGGGAAATGGTTTCTTTATGAGTTTAGTCAAAAAACACAACCGTCATCGTAGGTGAACTTTTAGTGCAGAATTTGGGCTCGGGAAAAGGATTCCAGATAGTTCCTGGAATGTTAGTAAAACACTTTAAAAAATTACACTAGGATTTACAACAGGAACAAAGACAAAAATCAATCTGATATTTTGTATGAACTGTGCATTTAGACATAACTTTGTAATTCAGATTGATGTCTGAAGTCTTGTCCCAAAGAAGAACAGGAAAAGATCCGAGAAAGCGCTAAGACCAAAAAACATTCTTTCATTCTTACGGACAAGCAGGTTAAATATGACACTAGCATTTAGGTACTGCCAGAAGCCTTTGTAACAGTTTGAAATTTGAACAAATCAAAGTCAAACACATTGGTCGTCCCTCACCTGTCAAGATACCTATTACCTCCCAAGGTTAATGTGCAGTAACAGAACAGGTGATCACTAAACTGGAGCCTCCTATGTTGAGAAACTACAAAAGGCCTGAAAAAGAACTAAGGAAGCCTGCAGCTAATCCACAGAACAAAACTAATTGCATCTTCTGGATCAGGAAATTAGTTCTATGTCCTGAATGGTGTGGATGTTGACTATGTATCATCAATTTCTCCTAAACTAGCTCTCGGTTTTCATCTGTCGTCTCACTCCCTAATGGTACAACTCCAGGCCTCTTCAAAACTTTCCATCACATTTCTTCAACAAGATCTTTGTGTTTGGGTGCGGGGGAAAGGCTTATTTACTTTGATGTTAAATGAACATCACTTAACTTCCAGTAGAGCAGATTTCACGTTGCAGGTTTACAGTAGCTGAATTATTAGGTATCCTTCAATTCCTGGTTTTGAAATGATCATAGGTATTTGGGGGAAATACTCCTTATCCTCCCTGATCCTTTACCTTTGTTTATTCTCTCCAAAATGGCCAATCTAAAGTAATAGCTATATACAAAACTACTGCATCAGAAGTAAACCAACGCCACTGCTCTACGTTATAAAGCACCTGGCTTACATTCTGTTGTACTTTTAAGTTGCGAAGGCACATAATCATTTGGCAAAATACAAAGACAGTTTGGGGGAAATCCCTATGTAAACCACTTACTTAATAGAGGGTCTTGGTATCTTTCTTTTCTAAACAAAATATGTGTGCTCGCTTTCACTTCAACTTATTCTTGCTATCCTCCATATTCTGCAGTTTTTAAACAGCTCTATCATTCCACAATTTCATTGTTATTTTCTGCTGTCAGGTGCTTGACTTCACTAGTTTCTACGTTAGCATCCTTGAAGCTTGAAGGCAAACAAAGTTTTAACGATTCGGCTTTACTCTGTTCTTTTCATGAGCTTACTTAATAAAAGATATTTATAATGTGTGCCAAAACAAACACAAAGTGCAAACGCATATTAACAAGGCAGCAGTAAAAGGAAAGTTTGCTTGATAAACTCCTATGTAAATGAGTAACAGAACTACAGGACACCCAGCACCTTCAAAGCGATGCCGTAATAGTCCATTTATGTGGCTGATTTTTAACTGGACTTGACTGTACCTAGAAACTTTGCCTGTTATGCTACTGGTGATTTTTTTTCTCAACAGAGAGAAGACACATTGTCTACAGTACTAGGGATAGTTTGTGCTACACGTGCTACACTCACAGTCAAGAAGGGAATGAAATCTATAGGCTCCAAGGATGTGAAATGTCTACATGCTTCCACCCTAAATTCAGCCCCTCTAGTTATCAAAACTTCAGCTTCGCCTTGATTGTAAGATGTTTGGGGATCTGGCTTCCCAAACGCTCCGGAAAATGCATTTACATCACCATACAAACACAGAAGCAAACCTATCTATGTATGACTCTCAGTGTTCTTTCTCCCCCTACTGCAGCATTTCTGGCAATGCCTCTCACGAGCACAGATTGCTCCAAGAGAGGCTGAGAGGCCAGGGTAAGATGGCAGTACTTGGCCTCAAAGAGTCTGCATCATTGTCGGCTGCTAAAGCATTCAAGTAGAGATGCTCAAGAGGAGATGCTTTAGGTAAGCATAAAAAGCAGAACTGGATTAATTTAATGACCTATATGACTTTAGTGAAAAATAAAGGATTAATAAACTAATTGTATCTGGGCTCATTCTGGACTTGATTCATGTGGAAATTACTTCGAAAATAATTGGGCCTCTATGTTCAGACTGTTTAAGCTCCACTATGATGTTCCAGTTCCAGGAAATACACCATGGGAAATGAGCAGGTACTGATGGGGACGTGGCAACAGGTAACTCTGCAGGTCTCCCCTAACTGTATGGAAAGAGAAAGGCAGGGGGAGGGCGAAGACAACAGGAAAGGTACGTGTGGGCGTGCGTAGGTAATAAAGACCTCAAGAAGAGGTGGGATTATACAGTGGCAGTTTTGAAAACATTTTATTAGATATTAGAGACTGCAGAGCTAAAAGCAACATGATTGTCTAGAAGTACGTCCCAACACGCACAAACAGACAAAAATATGTAGCAAGTTCCATATTATGGCGTGGACATATGGTTGGGACATCATAGAGCAGCTTAAGAAATCTGGTGTGATTAACATGAATGTAGCTGTCATTTCATTTCACTTCCTTCTTTCTATATGGGGCATTCAACGCTTGTCTACTTGTACCCCCAGTCACTAAGCATCTACAGGGCACTGTTAAGACCGATCCTGAAGGCATGCAAGACATCCAGGGTACTTCCTGAAGGAAAAGATAAAAAAAAAAAAAATCAATTATTTACAAACCAGATTTACTCTGAAGTTTTGCATGGGGAGTAAGTGGGACCTTTGAAAGACAAACACACATTACTACAGCTAGCTGAGGAAAACAAACGAAAGTGAAAGCCAGTAGAAATACATCCTGAAAGGATTTCTCTAAAACAGCAGCCAAACAACTTGCACATTTCTCAGGGAAAAAAGAAAAAAAAAAGAAAAAAAAGAACAACAGAGAAACAAAATAACAAAATGAACAAACCTCAGTAAAAACAAAACCCAAAGATCACACGTTACTCATAAAGTGCTTTGCATGGACAAGGAGAGCAGTTTTCCTTGTGCTTTTCCTATGGGCTCAAGAAGCATACTGTAGACTAATGGGTAATGAATCATCAAAAAAGTTCATTTTAAGCGAAGAAAGAATGAAATTCCTAACAGTTATATTAACAGTTATATTTTAGCAGAATAATTTTCTGCTGGTGTGACCTTGTGGAACAAAACTAAGGTTTTTAAACAAGCTCTGCAAAACAAATTGCTCTTGAACCGCATGTACAAGTCCTGGCAACAGTTTCTTAAAAAAAAAAAAAAAAATTCCAGTCTGCCCTACATTTACAACTGGGGCCAAAGCCCACACACGAGGTGCAACGACGAGGCGGGTGGAAGAGGAATGAAGAGTGACTTGGCTCTCCTGGAGGCTGTGTTTCTAAGTGTCCTCCCCTGCCTGCTGGCCACTTTGTCCCTGGGCACCTTCCACCTCAGGTCAGGCTCTCCTAGATCATTACTCTGCTCTGCCACGGGAGCAGCAGCGCGTGCTGCCCTGCACACCGCTGCTCGCGGCCGTCGCGCCTCCGCGCTGCAGAGCCGCTATTGCTACCATCTAAATTCTTGCCAATCTCTAGAAGAAACAAACGTACAAAGAGACGAACAAAAAACCCTTACAGCATCTGAAGACCCACAGCAGACAAGAAAAAAGTTGTGCTTTTTTTTTTTTTTTTTAAATGCATCCTGTACACAAAATCAATTCTATTCATGTACCAACATGAATCACTTAGATCTCATGGCGCCTACTAGGTCACTCACTATTGCTGTCATGCCCCTGTTTGTGGAATTAACATGAATACACAGTATTTCAGTTATAATTCTCACTTCGGATTAGTCCGGTCCCTACACATACGCACTGACGAGCGGATCGGACCGCGAGGGTGTTGGCGGCGCGGCCTGTCCCGCTGGCGCCTCCCTCCCCGGCCGCAGGCCGCAGGCCGCCCCGCGTCGAGGCGGGCAAGGGCAGCGCAGGCCGCAGCGGGGACGCCCCCCACGCACACTGAGCTCCTTCATTTATTCGCCACCGTTTTATCTGCCCCTCTCTGGCCACGCAGAGGCCTCCCTGCCGCTGCTCTGAGCTGGAATCTCTCCCGACTGTGGTCTGACTCGACTCTGTACAAATGAGTTACATTTAATACCACGTGCTAGAGAACTCTGCAAACAGATCACATCAAGAGATATTCTACTAGAGGTAAACCATGTTTTTTTTGTTTGTTTGTTTTTGACTGTTTTTTGTTTTTGTTTTTTTCCTCTTTTTCGTCCCTGACTGGCTAACTTGTTAGAAAGCTACTGACCATTTGGAAACCAGGACTGGAGGACAGGAAAACAAAGCACTTGATTGCAGACACCGCCACCTTCATCCCAGTTTGCAAAGTGTACAAAAGGGAAAGACGCACGTAAGGGAGGAAGAGCTCACGGGGAGGAAAGCGATGAGAGGAGAAGTAGTCAGCGTGGATCCAGCAAGTACCGTTTTGTTTTGTTTTAATCCAACAACTTGCCGTCAGGACAAGATGCTCCACATGTATGCACGCACTTATTGGAGGACGTCGAGTTAACAGGATAAAAATCCTTTAAAAAAAAGCTCTCAAAAGTACCAAAACATAATTTTCGGAATGTCTAATTCTAGGGGGGTTTGTATTTGTATTCAATTCAACCTGAGAACTTTTTTTCCCCAGTTATGAAAACATTACATATTGGTAAGGTACCTGGCATTAACCTGCACCCTCTTTTAAAATAAAACTTTTAAAGTAGGTACATAGACCATTCACAGTCTGTATCAGGAACTGTACAGACTTCAGATGCCACAGCAGCATCTCTGATAAATACATTGTATCAGATGATACAAAAGGAAAAAAAAAAAAAAAAAAAAAAGAGGACAATCTCACCACATTTTTTTTTTGTTAACTTCAGTTTGTTGCTGGACCAACAAGAGAAGGATTTACCTAATCCTTCTAAAAGATGCCATATATGCACACACCAAGAAAATACTGGAAAAGGAAAAAGGTTAAGGTTGGTGGTTGTTTTTTGTTTTTTTTTGTTGTTGTTGTTTTTTCGAAAAAGTGATAAAGTAGATCTGAAAAAGATGCAGCAGCATCCCCTTTTCCTTTGGATTAACCGTTTTGACTTTAGAATAGTATCTTCTCCAGCTCCATCACCCTGCAATTTTAATTTCTCTTGAACAAAACCCAAAACTACAGGCAGATTTGGGTGTCCGACCCTGCAATTCAACGAAAAGGGGATACTGCGTTGTCCGTCAATCAGTGAGCACACCAGGGGAAAAAAGAGCAGAACGAAGGATGATTCTTTTGATTAGCGCTCATCAGATATTCAGCCTCTGATGACACGTTGTTAGAGGGAGGCAGCCCACCGGCAGACCATCCAAAGCAAGTCTCCCAAGTTGCAGCAGCAGCAGCAGCAGCAGCTCCATCCCCTCATGCCCAAGCACCAAAGTCAAACCACGAGTGCCCTCTCCTCTCTCCGGGGAATGATGCCAAGGGCACAGGCAGCCACTGTGGGTCTCTGATTGCACGTGGTGTTTTGTGTCGAAGGAGAAACACTGGCAGCAGAGTATTCTGGTTCCTAAAAAGGTACTTTTTTTTGTTTTGTTTTGTTTTCCCGTTGTGTTGGACTGGCAGTTCCATTCTGCTCCACTTTTAAGCTTATGGATATCTTTTCTAAATTACTTTAGGTGTTGAGGAGCAGAATAGAGTTTTGATGTTAAGAAACTGTAGGAACACAAGACTTAAATAACAGAGTGGGTGCTGCCATGGTGCTGTGGCTACTTGAACGCTGCAAATTCTCCTGTAGAGGGAGGACAAGAGCTTGGTTTAAAAAGGTGATTTCAATTAATTAGTGGTCAGAGATTCTCTCCAGACTAGTTGAACATTAGGTTAAACATAAAAGATGTTAAAAAATGCAAACTGTTAAAAATAAAGCATAAAAGACTATGTAGTGAAAGAACATTAAATACAGAGCCAGTACATTTACCCATTCGTCCCAGGATAGAGGTCTGAAAGTTCAAGCAGTGTCTAATTCATCACGGATTTAAAAATAAAATGCGTCAGTTTAATTTCACTTTAACATCCCTACTGCACATACAACTCTGAAAAAGTGACAGTTGCAACAAAGGTGCCAGGCTGCAAACGAATCTCTAGCGCAGTGGAAAGGGGGTTTGTTACAAAGAACTATTCTATACACATGTTAACCTTCAAGGATTGCATGCAGAAAGGTACCTGAATATTAAACTAGTAGTAAGAATATTTGAACCTGGCTCACACACCAACATAGCACCTAACTGCGAGGAGGAAAAAGAAGGGGGAAAAAATTCTTAGACACAGAGCACGTGTCCTCATGGAGCAGAAAATAGAGATCACTAATGTGGAGCACAACCCTATGCTTACTTGGGAATTGGTGCATAAGCAGTAACTCTACGCAGTGCTTTCCCATGCTGTGGTCTCACTTGACACCATTTATATAGTTTTGTTAATCAAAAGGACACAAGAGTGATGGAAAAAGATATGTACCCATTACATCCCTTTAGTGCTGGAGCGTGTCCAAAGAAGGGCAATGAAGCTGGGAAAGGGGCTGGAGCACAGACCTTGTGAGGAGCAGCTGAGGGAGCTGGGGTTGTTTAGTCTGGAGAAGAGAGGCTCAGAGGAGACCTGATTGCCCTCTCCAACTACCTGAAAGGAGGCTATAGTGAGGTGAGGGTTGATCTCTTCTCCAAAATAATTACTAATAGGACAGCAGGAAATGGCCTCAAGTTGAGCCAGGGGAGGCTTAGGTTGGATATTAGGAAGAATTTCTCCATGAAAAGAGTGGTGAAGCATTGGAACAGGCTGCCCAGGGCAGTGGTGGGGTCACCATCCCTGGCAGTGCTCAAGAAACATGTGGGTGAGGCGCTTAGGGACCAGGTTTAGCAGGATGGTGTTGAAGGGCTTACGGTTGGCCTTGATGATCTTTAAGGTCTTTCCCAACCACAATGATTCTGTGATTCTATACAAGGGAGCAGGAGGAAAACCAACAAGCAGAGCTGAGAGGGTGCTGGGAGCAAGAGGAACCTGCAAGGGCGCGAACCTGAGGTCTGACCTGCGGGTGGGCAGCACAGGGGCCCTCGCAGAGCCCAAGTACAGCGCGTCCAGCAGCCCAGGGCCGTAGCTGTAAGCTACAGCAGCTCAAGGGAAAAAGCCAATGCTGATGATTTCCATTTCTAATGTGTTAGTCCTATCAAAAGATAACACTCTTGCTCTAAAATGCTCTATTTGGTAACTGCTCTTACTTCTGCCTGGCACGTTTCTTCTACTTCCTTACTCCCAATATTGTCAATAACACCTCAATTTTTCAGTATTTGCATTTTTTCTTCCTTTCTCTCTCTCTCTCTCCCAACTCTCTTTTTAAGGGGAGAAGGGCAAAAGATCATCAAGTATTGCCTTGGGGGGCTTCTTTTTCTTTTCTTTCCTTTTTTTTTTTTTTTTTTTAAAAAAGAACAACATTCATGCTTAACTTCACTTTCAAAACATGCTGTACTTAATTTATTTTTCAGTCTGCTTTCCTAAACTGCTGATTAAAGATCAATTTATAAACAAGAGACTGCTCCCTCATTACTCATCTTGTCCTTCAGCCCATTTCTGCTAATAGTTTGGCTTTTAATAGTTGAACAGGGATTTCAGAAGATAAAACACAAACCGTTAATTATGAAAGGGCAATGGAAAAACACAACCAGAAGTCAAGAAGTATTTCAAACAGTGCAGTAACTATAAAGAGGTGATTTTCAGACTTTGTCTTCCATCTTGGTAAAATTTTAGCAGAGATGTTTTTTGGGATAAAGTCATGCTAAGTCTCCTACTTCAAAATTCAGATACTGATCTGGTCTCAAAGCAAGTAGGTGACCAAATTAGGTCACATGTTCATCTAACGGGAATTAATGTTGACTCAACATGTGTAAAATGTGGTTACCAGCAACAGCTTTCCTTGGATGAGGAATGTAGACGGCTCTGACTGTCTACATTACAGGAACCCTCTATCCTGCTAGTTTTTAACAGAACTTTTTGAGGAGCAGCTAAAAGGTATTTTATGCCATTCATTCTATTTCAGAGATGTAAAATATCTGTAGCTGGTCCCTCATCCTCCATAAGAGTCCCCATCTACAGCAGAACTTGGGCAAGCACAAGTAGCCTGCTCCTGAGATGCAGGATGCAGGCAATCAAGTAACAATCTGAACCATAAATACACTGCTTCCTAGCAGGACAGGAAGGAAGATCTTGCCTGAGAGCAATGAATGGATTAAATGACGACTGCTTTAAGAATACATCTGACCTACACAAATAGGATCATCCCAGTTCTGTCCTGCAATTTTTTTGGATGCAGTTCTGCAGCAGCCAGTGCCAATCTTGGCTGCAGCAAGCCTCCCTCCTGGCCTGAGCTGGAGAGCACCCTCCTCCCCGCAGTGCCACACTGCCACTCATCGATCTGCCCCGAGTCAAGGGGGCTCGAGGAGCTCACCTAGCACATGCTGATCTGGGGGATTTTCTTAATGATATTTGAAGAACTGCTCTGGTGGGAAACCCGTGCAACCCTGTGCTGAACTGACTCGTTATGGAGTCAGAGAGTATTTGCCAGGGCAAGGCTGGGAACCAGGCTGTGCTTATTCTGTCAGTTCACCATGCTGTGAAGACACGTACTTAAACATTTGGGCAATGTGAAAAAGATATGAGACTGTTTTATTCACTGAGATGGACATTTGACATCCTTTTTGCTTTCTCCCTCCTACCTCACAGAACTCCTGAAACTTGCTTTGAATGACAACGAGAAATTCATTTCCACATGCCACAGAGCATTTGAAAATCTGCATTTCTTACAGAGTGCTTCTGAGTTAGTTGCTACAGTCTTTTCATGTTTGCCATGTGCAAAGCCAGTGGACACTATTTCAAATGCAATCACTCAAAAAATTTACTATAAAGACTACATTATCTCATGAGTCCAAATGATATACTGTAAGGGCATGTTCTGTGTGGAACGAGTTGCCCCTTATTCCTGGAAGGATTTAAAATGCGGTTTACCAGTGTCCCTTTAGAAAATTCATAAGTTATGTGGACTCCTGAGGTCATTAAGGGATATATACCCGACATCTTAACTGTACTCCTTATCATAGAGTAGATGTCATGCTTTTCCAGTAGGATCCTAGTGAGAAGAATGTTTCCCTTCTAGGTCCATGCCAGCTGTGCCCACTGCAGTAAGGAGCAACCCACTTGGCAAAGGGAGAGTATTTCTACACCAAATCGGCCACCTTGCCTAGATTACACTCACAGACACAGAAAAAGAAGAAGTATAGAAAAAAAAAAAACAGTTTTCCATCAGTTCTTGTAGCAATCTTCCAGCATGGCTACTTTCGACTGACTAAATAAAAATTTGGAACATACTCTGCTGTGGATAGTTGGTACCCTCAGGCCAGTAGTAGATATTTTGTTTCTGTAGTCAGATTACTCAGATGAAGTGATGTAAAGATAAAATGAATCTTGCACAGTATAAACCATCTCTCCCCAGAAGACTGGGTCCTTACCCATAGGAATCTGTTCCTGAACTATACAGCTGGACTGCAGTCCCTATTTAAGAATCCTGACCAAATCTACAAGTGTGTTTAGGCATCTTCTTTCTATACGTGTTCCAAACCTCTTTGAAACTGCAATTATAGGCTACATTAGTTAAATGCCCAAATGCCTTTTATGTCTGATAAGGGCAATGATCATCAAAAAATAGCCTCATTTTAGGATTCATGAACGTATTTTGTAAGAAGCAAAGATCATGCTCTCGTCAAAGATGCAAGAATGGCACTCAATGTCTTAAAAAAACCCCTCAAGTCACAAAAGAAAAATTTCAATGCTCTGAGAACAGATACTTGGCCCTGTTTCCTGCTGTATATCTCAGGATGGCAGCATTTTTTCCATAACCATAGTTCCTATAACACTGAAGAACAATCTTAACAACAGCAAGGATAACACTACTCCTAAGAATATCTTGCTTGAACTTATCTGGCAGACTCCAGAAAGAGCAAGACTGGGCAGGGCTCCTGCATTTTCCTGGAGTCCCAGCAAGCCTTTTCTGCATGCGATGCAGCATTTCCAGATTCTGCACAGGCTCAGCACTGGGCCCTCCTCTTAGGCTCCCTGAGACAGGTTCTGTAACCCGCACCGAACATCATTCCCCAAGGCTTAAGAGTCATTTCTCTCAGCTCTCTGAAGAAGAAAATTTAATGGATAAAAGGAAAAAAATCCACCTAAGTCCTGTTTTCATTTTAAGATAGGCCTGCCAGGATGAGGTAGAAGTATCAGAAAGATGAGAAATAAGATTTCTTAAGACAATAACAACTTTCTTTTTCAATAACTGTTTCCATAGAGCTGGATTTCAACAGCTAAATTTTCTAGCATAACATAATGAAATAAAGAAAGCTTACTTCCAAAATTGTTCCAACAGCAGAAGTTAAAATAGCCATTAAAACCAGGTTGGAAAAATGCGAAAATAACCTATCTCTAAATTAATTCCACCTCCTGCTTTAAAAGACTCAGTAGCCAGGAAGAGAGCAGAAAACTTTTTTTTTCTTTTAATTTCTCATCTAATATAAAAGCCTATTGCTAGCAAAAGTGCAAAGAACTCTATAAAAACCCTTAAGAATACTTTTGGCCCTTGAAGGCCTAGCAAAAACAGCAACAGCTTGTTTCTGGTGCAGAAAAAGTTGTGAAAATGAAAGGTTTAAAACACTGATTGCAAAAATGTGTAACAACACAATTGTTACTCTTTTCATATTTGGCACCAAAGATTGATATAACCTGAACCACTGTTCTAAATTACCAATTCTAGAAAAGAAGTCCAGAGCAAAACAGTCTTTCAAGCAAGCTGACAGACCTTGCTAAAGCTTTCCAGCTTCCTCAGTTAGGTACCTAGTCCAACCGACTCACTTCTAGTCAAACTAGCAGCTTGTATATGGAAGTGAAAAAAACAAGCCCTCACTGAACAGTATTAATAATATGGAAGTAACTAAAATGCCTCATTTTAATGGAGTTCACGTAGTAATATTGATTTCTGTGAAAACAGCTGTGTTTTCAAATGGTCTTTTTGCATTATGGGTGCTAGCAGTGTTTTCTTTTAAAGAATTTGGTTATGCTTCAGACTTTTTTTTTTGAGGTCCTTGCTAAATGATGGTTACGTGGATCATTATTAGTAACAATCTTGCAGTTCAGCAAAACAGAGATTCAGAATTCCTTCTATGTTGCATTTTAAGAAAACACTGAGACACCTAAACTACAGCACATCAGAACATTTAGGCCAAACTCAAAACAAATAAAAACCCAAACCATGACTCCTGTGCAGGAGGAGATGTTCTCTAAGCAGCACTATTTTAAACCTTAACTTTCAAGAAGTCACTAAGGTCTTTCTTTGCATTCTGTGTTGTACCTGCTAACTTCTGTTGACCACAAGACGTTTTGACTGAGCTTAGCCCTGCAGCTAAGTTTATTTCCCTACCTTGTTTCCCACATACGAGACAATTACTAACGGAAGAATCTAAAGCCTACGGCTCAAATATAATGTTCTCAACTGGAAAAAAAAATGAAGGCAGCTTGTGTAGATTAAACTTAAATACATTACTAAATAACTATCTCCACTCAGTAAACTTGGCAAAAAATGACACAAAAAGCAAAAATGAAAACCCGTGTCCTTAGGATGATTTCTGCATGTTTTGCAGTGACTTTTCCCATTTCTCCTAAATGACCTCATAGTTCTTCTTGTGCCAGCTGTTCCCAAGGCATCCCTCACCAGCACAAACTTTGTGCTTTAGGCATCTGATGCCCAACATTAGGAAGTGAATTTTCATTCCCTCAGCACACCCTAAAAAACGGCTGGTAGGAACCATAAACCTACATGTGTTGCACACTTGGGAACACACCAGCACACAGACACGCAGGCACATGCTTTCACATTTCTTTTCAGTGTACTGGAAACCCACCGTATCCCCCTGCTTGGATGGGTGTTTTTGGAGAAGCACAAGCATATAGACTAAAATCCTCCGTCTGGAAGCCAGCCCGGTTTAATGAGGGCTCAGATGCACTGCGGTGAATTTTTGGCAATGACCGGGCCAGAAGCTCAATGGAGGCAAGAATCTAAAACAGAGAGAAAATCAGCGATCCAAGCTGCTGCTCCAAAATTGTTAGCAGACTCATTAAAGCAATGGCAGAACATCAATTAATTACAGATAAATATTTATACACATACTTAAACAGAAACATTTAAAATAGATTAATCCTTTGCACTGTTTTTTTTTCCCCTCACAAGCCTGAAAAAGGCATTTTGGGAAGACACATTTTCCCCTTTAAAATGACATACTGATTCCCTCTGTGAGCTTCATGACTGTAGTTGCCTTTTTTTTACCTCTTCGCTTATGCACTAGTACTTAGATCACCACTGCAAATAAACGGTGGTTTATTTGCAGCAAGTGGTTTACTTAACACTTATCCACTATGAAGCCAGTAGGGGGAGCTCGGTATTTTTGACATTGATTCTGTATACTTAACAAAAGGTTGAAAAATAAGCCAGCTCTTAGAATCCATGCCTTTACTAGCAGGGATGATAAATCCAGTTTTGTGACAAAGTTATCACAAGTTCTAACTCTGAAATATTAGTGCATTACTATAATTATTCATTTCACTATTGCCCAGTAGAACTTCCTCCAACACATAAACACTTTTCCACCTATACAAGTAATTTTAATACCTGCTTTTCGGCTTGAAAGTGAACATTTCTAATTCAACAGCATTAACCAAACAGTTAGCTACCTAAACAGCACTCCTATGAAGTCCTGGTCAGAGCACTCAGCAGATAGACGAAAAAAGCTTGACCTGGCTAACGAGTTCATGATTGACCATTTTCCCATTTGGGTTGTAAAGTCAAATAGGAAGCAAAGACCATTCCTCACCTGTGGAAAAAGGGGTCTCTCATCTCTTTTCTTTTTTAAGCATTCTGCCATTAGTCTCTTCATAGCTTTTGGACAGTTGCTCCGTACTTTGCTGAGATCTGGAGATAGGTACCCTCGTCCCACCATAAATATTATCTGTGTTTTAGGGGAAGAGATGAAAGGGGGAGAAGATGAGTGCATTAAACAGTTAACAAGTAAGAAAAATGATGAATCTTACTGAATTTTTGCTAGGCTATTTTATTTCTAGCAGCAAGTTTTCTACTCCTAGAAAATAGTATCTGATACCGTAATTGCCAAGTTCCTAGGAGCAATGCTTGCTGACCTACTCGGTACAGTACAGAAAAAAGGTTACACTTCTTTTTAAATAAAAAAAAGAGAGAGAGAGAGAGGCTTAGGTGAATTTAGGTGAAGCCTGAATGCCTGTAAACAGTTGCCACTTATAGGAATAACCATCTGAGGCACAGTTCTTGGGTGACAAAAACAGTTTAAAAAAAGGCAACTCCATAGCAGGAACAAATACCTAAAAATAAAATACTAACCTGCTTCACATTATAGAAGTCGACAGCAAGTTCATACTTAATGGCATTTTAGGAAATATATGGACTCCAAATATATAAAATGCTTTTACCTTTTGAAAATAACCCCGTTATCATTCTTTTCCACCACAGAGGCTTATTTCCAGCCCATACTTCCCAAAACCCCAAACAAACTAAAATAAAGCAACAAGAAGAGAGAGACTGGCTCTCCTTTGTGGAAACCATTCCAAGTCAGGTATGGTATTTCATTAAAAAAGACAGTACTTTCTTTTTACAGCAATAACTTTAAAATCAAGGGTTTGCATTAGGCCTGGGGCTAAAACTTTCTTTCACATAGACCTGAAGTCGTTTAATAGAACACAAGAAAGCAAGAAAGCCTAAGTTGGTTTTGTCTTTTTTCGCATATGTGAAGAATATGAAAAAAATCGGCACACGCCATCACGTCAAGCCGAGGTCAAATGCAGAGCAGCCTCAGCTCAGCAGTCCCTCTGCCAGGAAATGGCCCTCTCAGGGGAGCTCCTCAGAGATGCACTCAGGCTGCAGCAGGGAATCGCTCCCTCTCCTGAGCAGCCACACAGACCCAGCAGGTGCCTGATGCCTTGTCGGTTAATGAAACGTACCCATTTCATATCTTGACACATAGGCAAAACAACATATATGAGTAGCTTGCTTCAGATGTTATTTATACCAATGTAATTCTGGTCTTTTCGGAACTTTTGGAATTATTTGCATCTGGGTTTGCATTAAGAGGGAGCATGAAACTCGCATATGGTTTATCTAGAAGCTCCCAAGCGCCACAGCGATGTTCCATAGTAAAGACTATTTTATCTTGTCCCTTACTACTTCTGCAGATAGATTTACCAGCATGCTAAGAGTTGGTTTTTACTTCAAAGCTACAGTATGTAACTTGGAACTATTCAAAATTCTTTAATATTTTTGATTCCAATACTTTTTATAAATACATAGGAGCTGTGAAGAGAAAGACACCACAAGAGCAGCCCTACTCATTCTATAGAAATCTCTGAAGGTCAGAGACATTATCATGTGCAACAAAAACGGCACTTTGCTCACTGAGAGTCTCAGCTGTGGGACAGCAGTTCATGTAAATGCACCAGCACACAGCAGGCAATGTTCATATGCTTTGCAGAAAACTGGGGATGATGAAACCCAATACATCAGGTCACGTTTGGTATGTAGGCCTCACTTGTGATTTAAAATCTGTTTCCAGTACTCAGTTCTGGGTACCCACATCTCTAGGGCTCATGATTCGAATCTCAAAAGGTTAAAACAACACAGTGACCAGATGCTGCTTTTAAAATGCTGTAGCCATCTGGCCAGGAATCCAGACATTTCCCTTCTTTCAAAATAAATAAGATACAGAGAAAAGGACTCGCTCCAAATTTGGTGAATTCGGATAGTGTTCTGACATACATGGAAGCAGCCTTATAAAATGACATTCTCAGATGAATGTTGCTATGGTTGCAATTCTCAAGTACTGACACCATAAAAAAAAAAAAAAAGGAAGAAAAAAAACCAGGAATGCGGATCCAAATACAACATAAATTTATCACTGCCTAGACATGGAATACTTTGCACTAAAGGCCTTGATACATACACCCTATTTCCAGACTAGAAAAATCAGACAAGCCTTCCTGAAGATGGCTCTCATATAGAAACATACAGGTACGGAGTATCACTAGACTTACGGAATATTTGTTCACAAGTAATTGTCTTACAGGATACACACACACTGGAAAGTCATACACTGTATCAAGCAGCATTTGAGAAGGGCTGGAATCCTGAATATCCGTTAGATGGTGCATGCATTTTTGGAGATTGAAATAAATATAAAATATTCACTGAAACGACTGCTGTTCCGTTTTGTCACTCCTGTTCCTCAACTATTACTCAGTGCAATTCAGGAGGACAAAAAAATGGGGGGAGTTGGGGAGGGTACTGTGAACATATGGAAAATCACTTCTCCTTTGCAGAACTGTTCTAAACCAGATTACTATTAAGAAATACGTTCTCTCCCTAATAAGCACCCTGGCAACCAGCTCAGAATCTGAAAACCTATACTTGAAGTAAAAAGAACAAAAAATACCTCAAGAAAAGTAGGTGTATTGGTGCTATGTGGCTGAGACAGAGCTCAAAAATTTAGAAGTGTCATTCCAAAAGCATCAAAATGTGCACAAGGCTAAATCATTCTCTGTTCGAGACCACAGTTGGCCTACAGTAATCGAACAAGAAATTAAAGTCCAACCATCCCCAAGCCCCTTACACCCTTTACCTGGTCCCTGTTGTTGATGTTTGAGTATGGTAACTGTCCAGTCATCAGTTCGTACAGAACGATCCCAAACGCATACACATCCGACTGAAAGCTGTAGGGGTTTTTATCTTGCATCCTAATAACCTCTGGTGCCTGTACCACAGAAGAAAAGAATTAGTTTTGTTTCACTGTGTCATGCTGCATCTCACATGCCAGTTACAAAATACAGACTTGTCCACAGTTGCAAGGACTGCTCTCGGCTTCAGATGTTACTGGGTCCTGGCACAGACTGCACTTTAACATCAATCTGAAAATCCACTGGTTCTCTTTAGCTTGGTGATCCCTTTATTACTGTATGATATAGAGGCTAAGAAACTATCCTGAAACTAGAATTATAACAACATTGAAAAATACGGAAAAAATAACTGAAAAAAAAAAAGATTCTTCAGGGAGAGAAAAAGAGAAAGCCGAGTTGTTACTTTTTATGAAGAGTTGATCTTCACTGTAACTATGCTTGAATACTTAAAATGTTAACAGCACGTTACTTTCGGCTGATTCCTGAAAATGACCTCTTTTTGGCTGATTTTGGATGATTCCCCTGCTCTTTTGTAAGGAAGCTTTTCATGACTTTTCTCATCTTCTCCTCAGCCCTCGATTAATCAGATTCTTTTTCCTTAGCCACAATTGTCCTTCAAGCTTTAACCCTCAAGGTAGGGAATAACATCATCTAAGTATTTTGCTGACTACTGGAAAACATGTGCTTAAAGAAGAACTGAAAAGCATCCATTCATTTCATCATTACTGCTTGGCCTTTCCAGCTTAAGATGTGTCCATGTGCTGGTTGCTGAACTGTTTAAAACAAAAAGCTACTTCCCCATTACTTACCATCCATAGAATGGATCCAGACAGTTGTTCAAACTGATGGGATCCACTCCATCGTGATTTCACTGTAGCTAGACCAAAGTCACCTATTTTAACTGTGAGGTCTTCATGAAGAAAAATATCTAAAGGGGAAACGCTAAGGAAAAACGAACACACTGTACCAGTCCTAAAGATCACCACAGGAGCTGTAAACAGCTATGAAATTGCAGTATTATACATAAGTTTCTAACATCCAGCACCATTAAAGAAAGTTATAATTGCTCATGTAATTCTAAGCAATCAAAATCCTGAATTACAGTCCTTTAGGATTATACAGGTAATGACTGGACTAGTACTCAGCAGACTATGGTCCAGGTGATTTTCTTGATAAAAAGTACTCCTTACTTTGCTAAATGATTTTACTCCTTCTCAGTCAAATTTCAACACAGCAAATATTCATACATGAACAGCTTTTCACATTAGTTCATTTCTGGCAGAAAAAAAAGAAAGAAGACTGATGTCACATTCCACAGTCACTTTAGTGGGAAAGGATACTATTACTCTTGAGGTCTCTGTGGATGATTGACTTGGCATGCAAATAACTGAAAAGGAACATCACAGATGAGGTGAGTTAAATGACGTTTCACTAATCAACAGCTCAAAGTTCACTGTATTACTGAAACACAAACTTCATACATTCAAAACGCAAACGTTTGTCAAGGTGGGAAAACTTACTACCCATGACAGTTCCTCCAACAGTTAAGAATAACAACAATAACAACAAAGAATTGTGTTTCCATCTCAAACCTGATGCTACTGAACAACAAGTATTATGCAGTGATTTGTTTTTGAGCAATATTCAGCATCAAAATCAAAGAATTTCAGTAGTTTTTGACATGCCATTCAGGGTTGAAGGCTCTGCACCCCAGACTGTGGTGACTGTCGGACACCTTGAAGAATATTCATGGCTTTCTACGAGTTGTTTGAAAACTGTGGGACACAAAGTGCTTCTCAGTTTGCAGTGTGCACCCCATAAACACGCTGACTGCATTTCCACAAGGGGCTGGAAAAAGAGATCCCCCTCTTGGGGACTGGATAAAGAGCCTGCAGGGAGCAGAGGCTTAGCCTAGATTAGGCAACAGGGAGCCTTCTGTGGCTCCCTGTTTACGCCATGAGAGTGGCACAGTCCTGCCAGAAGAGCCCCAGTGCAGGCTGCTACTTTGATTCCTGCTTATAGAAGAGATTCTGCGTCTCCATTGCCTGCAGAAGGAGCCCAGGGAGACCAGCGGGCTAGCAGGAGCCTCAGGCTAGTTGCTGCTAACACCTTCCCAGCCCCTGACAAAAAAATAACATAGTATTTGGGTTATTTTGTTTTTAAAAAGGCACTATGATTTCAATCATCTTACTAGTTTTCTTGCTGGAGGGTAATTTCTCTGATCTTACATTAATGGTCTGATTTTGACATAGAATATCAGTTTACTTCTGCAAATTCTTACTTCATTTATGGGAGTAATGATTAACCCAACAAGCATCTTAGAATGAAATAAATATTTTCTCCAAATGTTGAAATCTATTATTTTATTCAATAGAGAGATACAATACTTAAATGAGAAGAGCTAACTACAAATCGATTCTTTTCACTAACAGGGCTGTTATGTTACAGCCCTGCATCCTTCAGATTCTCTAGGTGGTTTTTCTAAAAAACCATATTTTAGCTCCTACTATACGACTATCTGCCTTGAGATGAATATACCCTAAATTCTTAAATAGGAAAATTATTACAGGAAAAATACAGGCTATAAAGAGGTAATGAAGCTAATGCAAACGCTGGATTCACTATTGTTTTACATAATTAATCACTTTTCAATTTAATAGATATTTAATATTCAACAGATGTTTATTTGTATTTAAAAATAATAATAATAAACTTTATTCACAAAGTAATTAGTAATTATTTACTACCTTAAAGTTAATGACTTCGTTTTTTGGAAAGGATTCTTAAATGAGCTATTGATAACAACAACCATTCCCATTAAAGATAAAAACGATTCCTTACTACCATTTTGTCCACCCTGGAAGCAGACACACTATTTCACAGCTTACAATAAACCTTCAGAATCTAAAGCTTAAGTAAGCATCGCCCCACCATTCACTTGCAAGCAAACAGCATGATACTTACTCCATGCCTTGTGCAGTCTGTCGTGCAATATCGATTAGCTTGATCATTTCAAATTTGGTCTCAATGATGTGTAGATGGTGATATAAGCTGGACCCCTCACACCATTGTGTAACAATAGCCAACTGGGGCTTTGTTGAGTAACCCATGAAAAGCAGGATATTCACATGTCGTGTTTTCCTGTTGGGGGGAAAAAAAATGTGGAAGAAATCACTGAAAAAAAAATTGGTGGAGTTATCACAGTCTAAATGAATCTATTCTAAACGGAAGTTCTTCGGTAGAACTCAGCTTTCCCTAAAATAACATGGCAACTAATCATTGCTGAGTTATCTCATCTGCTGAGTTATTCCAGCCTTTGGCCTTCCTTACAGTGATACCATGGAACAGCTACTGTGGAGCAAGCACTGCCTCCTCTTGCATCTGCAAATGACCCAGCACATGACTGATCAGAAGACACTGCTACCACTGGCTCCACCTGGGGACAGTAAAGGTTGAAGATAGGCCCGCTCCTGTGCAACTCCCTTCCAGCTAAGAGATGCTGCCACTCACACAGAGGACATCTAAAACCAAATTTTAGTCTTGGAGGCTTTCAGAAAGGACAAGGCTTTTTTTCAGAAAACAACAGTAAATTTTCTCAACGAGGTTTCAGGTTTTCTTAACACTTTGTTTGATACGAACGTATGTGGAGCCACCATAAAAGTGAGGATGGAAATGAAAACTGAGGATATGAAAACTGGATATCCTTGTATCCCAGTAGGGTACAGTATTCTATATGAACTTGATTCCAAGCAGCACTGGAAGAAGCAGTAAAGCTTGAATTAAACTTCTCTGACAGAAGAAGTAACTCCAGGTATAAAAAGTTCAAAAAGAACAATCTAGAAAGGGTTATCTCAGTAGGTATCTCAGTGGTTTCAAAGCCTGAAAGAATCTACTGATACCCTGTGAACATGAAAGATCCTCCTGACTACCCAAGAATGGTCAATGACAGCCTTTGTATCATCAAGTGGGATTGGAGAAGAACCATAATTCTCTAAACACATCAAATAGAGATTACTAAGAGGACACACTTCTGAGTGCTGAGTATTTCCTAACTTTCTCAGTGTCTGAGGGAAAAGGCATTTCTTCTTTCAAAACAGTTTTGGTACTAGTACTTGTACTTTTTTCAGGTTCAAGGATTTGTCAAGTAATTGCAGAGCGAATAAAAATCAGCAGTTTCTCACAAATTCAACCTCAAAGCACAAAAGAACACTGCCCAAGTATAAAGGAAAAGGCGCACTTCTAAATAAATCTGGCTTGCCTGGGCTGAAGGATAGGACAGGTGACTACCCTAAGTGCAGAAATGACCAACAGCAGAGATAGGCTGGACTGCACTACGAGGTTTCCAGAAGAAATCTGGACCAGGAATGAAATGCAAGAATTCTGACATGACGCTTCATTTTCCAGTAACCTCTCCTGAACAAATATGCCAAAACTACGCACAGGTATCTGTGGTAGCAGTCTCTCCTTTTGCAGCTACAGGCTTAGAGTTTTTACAACATATCTATAGGGAAAAGGCTGACCATCCCTTTTGCATCACACATCTTACTGCAGATGCTCTTTCAGAAGCGGCACCAGGCTCAAAACATGAGCTTCCCAGAGACAACTGGTTTCTTTCTATTTTGTTTCTTAAAGCAGAGTTAGTGTCAAGACAGTAATTGGGCGTCGTTCTCTTCAATAAATATTCTATCGCATTGTGTGGATGGATCTTTTAAGAACTGAACCCAAGACAAATACTTCTCTGAGAAAATACGAGCAGGAAATACAAACAAAAGATCGAGAAGTTACTTCATGAGAAATACATTTAAAAAGCAAAATAAACCAAGAAGAGTCACTTCCTGAAAAGAAATAATCAAACAGTGGAAGCTATGAGTGGTGGTGCTGCTGGAAAACAACAGTTAATCATGCTTGCCTTCAATGCCAAAGCGTACACGAGAAGAAGGAAGGGCCTTACAGTACATGCTTAGGCTTGACTGTGCCGTGACTACTCTAATACCAAAAAATGGCCTGGAGCAGATGTACATACACTCACAAAATGACTGTATAGACAACCATACACAGGGGAAGGAAGAATTAGCAGTGAATACAAAGAAATACTTTAGAATTGCAAGTCATATTTTCTGTTCAAGGTATCACAGAGGAGAAGACAAATGTGTTCTAACAAATATAAAATGTAATGTTACTGAAGCATAAATCTACACAAATAATCTTAAGTCATTAAAAATATTCTTACCTGAGCACTCCTACTTCATTTTTGAAAGCCTGTAACTGTTGAGGTGTAGGTGCTGTAACATTCAACATTTTCACTGCCACATCACCTTAAAAGAGCAAATTTAAAAAAGTGGCGTTGGTACGGAATCTTCATTTGTGAAAATGTTAAACAGAGCAAATACTGAGATACCCTATTTTCTAGCAGTGGTGAAATCAACCACTACAATACAAAAAAGAGCCCTCCCTCCCCACCTCGCTGCACCCTTGGGATTCTAATTCAGTGAGACCGATACCTCAGCTTCACTAGTAACAATGTTTCATCTTTACCCGGAACATTACATCATTTACCAGTCCATACAGAGTTTAGAATTTAACGCGCTGCATTTAATTCAGAAAGCATTCTGATAATGTCACTTTCTCGAGCCCAACTCTTTGCCAAGATGGCCACATACACATACCATGCCACTTTCCTTTGTAGACCGTTCCAAATGATCCAGACCCTATCCTTTGTCCAACTGTGATCTGGCCATCTGGTATCTCCCAATCATCACTCGAATCCCGCCGACCAAGGGTTTTCTTGGCACAAATCAAAAAACAAAGCATACATTTTAATGCCAGCCATTATAAACCCTTTGCTAAAGATCAGTATTTTATCACTATTGGTATTATAGATCATGAAAATCTTGAAAAAAAATTCTTTCAAATGTTGCATTTGACCTGCAGGATAAGTATTTAAGTGCTTGAATTACAACTCCATCTCTATTCTTTTCAAACTAGGCGTGTAAGACCTCAGTGTATAGCCATACTAAACAATTTCCTGACATAAAATATTTTTCACGGACTTTTGGCAATGTCAAAACTAGTAAAAATTAAGAAACTCTTAACAAAAAAGGAGTTTCATCATTGAGTAAGAATTAAATAACAACTGAGGTCAAATGTGAACTTTAAAATAGGGCAATTTTTATGTACAGCTACATTTGAGAATCACTAGAGTATTTGCTGATCGCGAAATACACTGGGAAAAGTTCAAACTGTTCTTTGAAGGATAACTTGCATTGGCAAGAAGCAGAGCAAGACTTTGGGGTGTAACACAGTACAAGGGAGCAGACGATGATATTTATGTGCTTACCATTCTATTTCTGTCTTCTGAGGATGAGGATGACTTCCTCTCCCGCTGGGGTCCTGGTGATTTCTGTAACGCTTTCACATTGGTGAGTGACCCAGGCAAAGAGGCAGGAGGGGTTGCAGACAAACCTGCAGTCGAACCTAAATTTCAGAAACAGCACAACTTTATCTGTGATTATAAGAAGCCAGCTTATAAGAATGTACTAATACTAAGTGCAAGAATCGTGTTTAAGATGCATCTCCAAACATCAATGTAAATGTTAAGGGGGAACAAATACATACTTTAGGAATGTTGTGCTAACACTAAATTACCACTGAAGTCTCACTCAGGTAACAGGAAGAGGCAAAGTCTATAGCAAACATCCCTATATACCAGATAGTCCTCAGTCTCTTGTTTGTGAACTATCAGAACTTTAAATGAAAAGTATGTATTTTTTAATTCCACCGGTTTCTTTGACAAGAAAAATAGTAGTAGCATTTCAGTTAACAGCAGCTGCTTCTCATGACTTCTAGTAGCTAACCTTCTGGGAGCTCAATAAACAGCTGAAATAGTCTATTTTAATTCCAAAGAAGAGTAAATGCAAAATATACAAACGTTTTCTAACTGAGTCTCCAAGTGCCACCTCAAAAATAATTTGGCTGTTTTAAAGTTCTGTTAGCAGAGAGCTCTTACAAATAAAGGATTGTAGAAAAGATTTTTTTTTAAAGAACAAATGCTTGGGTTAGCTATTTGAAGCATATTCTGTTAAATACAAAGAACACAGTACACTTGTAGCATGCATGTTACATAAGCAAAGCTATGTAAGAAAATGTCACTAGTAGGGGCTGTGCTTCCTAGCTCCAGTGCCTCTTTCCAAGTAGAAAACATTAACTTTGCACTACTTTCTAAAGTGCACTATAATTAGTAATAACAAGGTTATGCTGACACTCCCAACGCAAAGGATATATAATAGGGTCAACCGTTAATTAAATTTATGCTGCTCTGCTAAACAACGTATGTCACTATATGAGGCCTCCAGCACTCTAGTGCCTTCTCTTCTTACCCCAATGCTCTGGAAAGTGATGGCAGAGACTACTCCCTCCTCACACTCCTTCAGAAGCTCCCTTCTTACCTGAAGGGTCTCCTGGGGCCAACGTGAATTCAAATTCTTCCTTAACTTTCATAACTTGAGTCCAGTCACTCCAGAGGTACTAATTTATCAGACTATGCTAATCATCACCTCTCCTTATTTAGCTAAAAACCATACAACTGGAAGAGCCCAATGGCAACAGAGCCACACATGCAGCACCCATAACACTTGAGCCACAGGTCAACACAGCAATAAAAATCCATGTTGGGCAAAATAACAGAATTCACATGTACTTGGGAGCCAGTGGGTTAAAGAATGGCTTCCACACATATATCTAAGTGTATGAAGCTTCAAGAACTTTTTCCCAAGATTACTCTGTTGCAGTTTTGTTCTCTAATATCAAAGCTCTACTAGAACACAGTTTCGTAACAGGTAAATGAGGATCCTACTAGATTTTTAAATACAAATAAATACTAGCACAATATTCACCCTTCAGTGAAAAAAGTTACAGCATATGGTAGAAAATTATAGTTATCTGTTCATAGTATGATCAGGAGGCTTGTCTTCCAGGATAACGCTGGACTTAAATTATTATCTGGGGCTTTGAAGCTGTGTTTAACCTACTCCATTCCACAGTTTTTGTGTTGGGAACACCTATCTTCTTAAAAAAAAATATCTGGAACAATTTTGAAAGTTCTGAAAGTGAACTGCTCTTGACACATTCTGAAACAAAGTCTTTGAAACAGCCAAGACGGTAGCATTTGAAAACCACACACTACATGCACTGAATGACCCACTCCTGCATGTGTGTAGATACGAAAAATTCATATTCCATGTTATTACATGAAAGTCATTTTTCTTCCAGTATATTAAATTGTAAGATTTCTGGGATTTTGTGAAATACAACAGATCCATTGACAGCTTTAGGTCTGAATTATTTCCAAGCCAATAACATGTGAAACACAGAAATCATATTTTGCGCAGTTCAGGACACAAATATTTCACTGGAACTTTACTGATTAAGAAGTACACAAGAGGCTGATCTGATCTAAACCATGCAGTGTCCCAGTGCAGTAATAATAAAGCTCTCAAAAAAGTATTTATTAGAATCTGCCATTACTTGGAAAGCTTGAGACCTAACAAGATATCAATGGAGATGTCTGTAACTCACATTTTATTTCCTAGATTACTTTTCTAAACAAAGACTATTGCATGTAGAAGACTGCGCTCAGTGTTAAAGCACTGAACTGACTTAAAATGAACAGTCAAGGAAATTCTAAGTTAAGGATCCCACTTTGTCTTTAAAACCATTCCAATGAAACCCAAGAACCTTTGTTTAGAAAAATTATGTTAAGGTCCATATAAAAACCTCAACTATGGAATTCCTTGCTTCAGAAGATTTAAGTCAGACTTTATTTATAGTCATTTTCAAGTGTGTAAAGGTGAAAGTGAGTATGTGTGAAAAGCACATTCAAAGCATTCCAGCCAGGCCAAGCAAAAAAAAAGAAAAAAGAAAAAAAAACAGAGGTGTTTTGATAAACTCACACACTTACATACACACGGTGTGAGGGTGAGGCACAAACAGCATCTGTGGTTTTACTTATTTTGTTTTGGGTGAAAACAAGAAAGAAGAGCCCAACTACCTCTGAACACTGGGCCAGGCTCAAAATCAAACACTATTTCACTGGGGACAGAATGAAGGAGGGGACTGGGAGTCCGGGATTGGTATTTCCGAAGACAGCGCATCAGCTGGTTCAAAGGGGCTGTTAGAGAGAAAGAGACGGGCAGGCAGAGACAGAAAGACAGACACATAGAAGAAATGAAAGAAGTCATGGGAAATAACTAGGATGCTTTGACTCCTATTCATAGATTGCTTCTGTACTTTGAAGGCAGGGAAAAAAAGGTCAATTATTGAAAACACTACCTCAAGAATGGGCACAGCGAATTGTTCTCAGATGCCAAGCAGACAGTTTATGATCAAAGGTTAAAACCAACATGCTAGCACAACATTTAAATGCTGGACAAAATGGGCAAAACTGCAGAGAGCCAAACCTACCAAGACATACAACATAGTTACAGCTGGCACCTTTAAGCTCGTGTGCTTGCAAGAGTAAAGGACATTGGTTTGAAAAGTGTTCTGTTGCTGGCACTAGGGGGGAAAAAAAAAAAAAAAAAAAAAAAAAAAACAGCTCCCCCCACACAAACCAGTAGGTTGGTTCTACCATACCGGCCAGCAGGCTCCAATGGGAGAAGGGAAAATTGTGATAGCTCGTGCTACAAAACCTTGGAGATCAGGATGTAGTGCATCACGGTAATGCAGACTGCGCTTATGGCTGAAGCGCATCAAAATTAATGGGAGATAACTGTGTTAATAATTTGGAGCTACAGAAGCTGTCACATGCCTGCCCTTTTTATTGGATACTGCTGTATCATTTCAAAGATATAAACAGTGTATGGGAAGCCCTCACAAAACCTGTGCCCCATGGGAGAACTTTGTAAAATAGGCCTGTGCGTAACAGGTGAAGAACAATAAATCTACCTTCTGGCACTGGTTCTGCCTTTGGAGTGAATTAAGGCTGCGTACAACACCGTTACTGAAAGGGACACAACGAGACCCGATCTTAACTGAAGGTCCTAGCCACCTGGTTCCGAGGCCAGCACAGGCATGCAGTGCAGCAAAGCAGCATCTCCAGCGGGGGCAGAGGGGGAGCAGATGTGGAGCATCTCATGCTGCTCTAGGACGCAGCAGCTCATAAGGAAGGCCCATCTACTGGGTCAACGGGCTTCAACACAAAGCCCCTGTTGTTTCCATGGGTGCAAGGGTAGCAACAGGCATAAAAATCTTTAAGAGGCAGGAGTTACAGCATATCTGTCAGTCATGTGAGCGAGAGGCTGTGTGTGAGGAAAAAAAAATACTAAAATGTAAGTTAATTTTAAAGGTAAAGCTAGATGCCACTTTGAAACTTTTTCTCCTTCTGTCTCCCCCACTCCCGGAATGACTGGCAAATGACTCGAACCTTTCTCAGACAGATACTAGGATTATGGACACGCAAACATAAATTCATTTTTTGTTCTAGTCATATTCCCCCTTGTGTCTGTGTTTTGCAGAAGGAACGAGACAAAGGGAAGGGATAAAGCAATTGTGGAATTAAATACAGTGCAGGAGCTAATTTAAACACTACTTACCTCCTTCTCCTCGCAAGCCCTGGTCTCTAATCAAGTCCTATAAATAAGGAAATAAGGAAAAAAAAAAAAAGTTGTTTCCAAATCCCGTATTCTCATTTACATTATAGAATAAAGAAGGAAACTGGGGAAATTAGGAATCCATGACTATCTATACTGTCCAGCAAATAAAAGTTGTTTCCGATCTTGACTTACTAACAATAGCAACTCAAACAACTGTCTATAGAAACTATCAAGCTTTTCAAAATTATTTAATTTAAGACAGCATCTCTCAGCTGCAAAATGAAAGGCACACAACAGATGCTGACAAGAAAATAATGATTTAATTATGCAGTTGGCCAAAATACAAGGAGAAATATTGAACTAAGCTTTCTAGTTACACTGTTGGTCACACAAAATAGCTGAACTTGCATATTGGAAGCTGGGGCATCTATTCCCTCTACTGAGGTAAAAAAATCGGATTAGTTGTGCTTTTTTTTTCAGGGTAACAAAGTACGTGATTTACATACCCAGATGTACTTGGTTCTTTTCAGAGATGACTAACTGCCCTTCACTTGCTGTCTACTGTTAACTGAATCTTTTACAAACTATTCACAGTGCAAGTAAACGACACTAAAAATAGTTTTCTGAACAGAAAACAATTCCACCAAATTCCATGTGTAGGCCCATTTTCGTCATTAAGGTTTTTGTTTGTTTGTTGTTTATTTTTAACATCCGAGTACCTAGGCTATGGTTACACAATTATTATTTTCCTTCATATGCTTGCTGTGTTGCAGAAATCCCTGGTGCTGCCTCTTAGCTGCACTCAGTGCTATGCGCCACATGCAAATGACTGTGCAGCCACGCTCTTAATAGTCAACTAACCTATCACCCTTCGCCCAAAGCAAAAATGATTTTGTGCTTTGTAATGTCCAAGGAAACTTCAAGACTGCTCCTGTAACAAGTGAGTAATTTCTAAAAAGTGGACTTGAGGGTAAAAAAAACAAATACTATATATGAGCTAAATGGCAAAGAGAATGCTGTAATCAACATTTCAAAAGGTGCTTGCTGGCATTATACCTAATATCAACTGCTATGAAGTATTACAATGGAACCTAATACCTAATACCAGCTGCTATGAAGTATTTACTGGAACAGGCTGCCCAGAGAGGTTGTGGAGTCTCCTTCTCTGGAGATCTTCAAAACCTGCTTGGATGCCACCCTGTGCCACGTGCTCTAGGTGTCCCTGCGTGTGCAGGGGGGTTGGACTATGACCTCTAGGGGTCCCTTCCAACCTTAAGAATTCTATGATGGGATCCCACAATTCAACATCCAGAAATTTCAAAAATGGGACAAACACATTAGCTGTAGCAGTTTCTGGACACTTCATAAATCATAAAAAATCTGGTTCCTTAAATCTGAAGCAACTCTCAGTAAATCTGAATTCACCTTACAGTAATATACACATCTATTTCAATGCAGGGAAACTTCTCTTTAAGTCCAAATATTAAACAAAAAAACCCAACCTTTCATATAATTAAATATATGAAGGCATAGAAAGGGGCAGTAAGAATGGCTACTGCCTTTTAGATTCTTAATACAGAGGTACAGCTAGCAGTCCAAGTCTTGGGACTAATCATAAAAAACGAGTGATGGATTACGATAGCATGGCTCTGAAACAGAAAGGACAGCACTGGTAAAACACAGTTCCTGGTATTGGAGAAAGGGTTATTTTCGTTCTCACAGCTCTCACCAGCAAAAGCTGTCTTATCCTGTATCTACGATGAGCTTGAGACCACACAGAATTAGCTTAAAAACTCACTATTTTTGTGTGCATATTAAAAATTAATGCACTGCTATGGGTAAGGACAAACAAAATCCACCATTTCTGACCTAAACTTTACATCGATACTTACATCAATATTGACTGGCTCGATTGTATTGATGTGAACATTGGGGGCTGAAGAGGATCTGTCGCGTTGCCCAAACTGATTCCGATGGTCTTCATCTGCTGGTCGGAAGGGCTGTGGGATTGGAATGGATTTTGAAGGAGAAGGACTAGGGAGAATTGGTGGTCTGAGAAACAAAGTCAAGGAAAAAGAGGATTTAGGTCTACAAATGGCTTCAAATACTTCATAGTGGGTGTGGTAAATCCTTTTCAACTACAATAATACATAAAAGCTGGTCTAAAGGCCTGCATAAAAACAGTTTATAACAGATGATCTCTATTTCCCCTAGGAAAAACTGCACCACCCTCTGCTGCATAAACTACCCAATTACATGGCTGTAAGCGTTCTGAGTTTCCAAAACAAAACAAAAGCCTAACAAATCCACATCATATCTAGCTAGTAATATTAAATCCTGATGTAAAAAAATAACATGGTCCAACATGCACAGCAGGCATTGAGATGCTCTGCAGTTTATTAATATCATACACTCTTTTTAATGGCACCCATACAGAACTAAGACTGCTTAACATCTTACATCAACATTATAGTCGAAAGACGTAACAAAATAAACTTTAAGGATAGGAATACTGTGCAATAAAGACAGATTAAAACAGAATATCGGTCAATCAACAAAATTAATATTATGGCCTGTGTAATATGAATTATTGATATCAAAGTAAACATAAATATATTACCTTTTAACCTCAACCTTCAGAAAATAACTTCAAATACTGGAACATTTTCAACATTATTTACAATGTTACAGTTAATCAATGCAAGAGAGTTGACTTGAAAGGTAGTGTTCAGACAACACAGATGAGTTTTTTGAAGAAATGCAATTGCTGCAGGTCACAGACCTAGCTACAGTATTTAATTTATAGGACCGTGAAGCACGCTTAGAAGGTAGAACACCTAAAACACTTGCTTTTTCATTTGTAAGAAGGCAGAATGTCACTTATTTGGTTATCCTGCTCTTTCAGTAAAGTGCAGTGAATCAACATTCATCTCTTACTCAAGTCAAGGTCAATCGCTGTTAAGTCTAATGATTCAATTTAACAGATATAAGGCAAAAGTTCAATGAGAAACGTGTGTCGCCTTGTTGAAAGGAATCTTTATACTTAAAATACCCTCGAGAGCTGACATGGAGGCTTTCAGGACATAGAGAACACACAGCTCCTAAGGGCGCAGCGAGTCCTCTAGCCCTTAACCTGCTCCACGGGTTCCCACAAAGGCAATGCCAATGGGGAGAAGCCACGCGCACTGCCCATACAACAGCCCAGAGCTGCAAGAGGGTTTGGGCAGCGGCTGCTGTAAGCAAATGATCCCTGGCCTCTCCAAAGACGTTTAAGGGCTACTGACACTCTCAACAAGATCTTTGACACTTTTCTCAGTAACGGATCTGCTTTAAAGGAGACTACAACCCTACCTTCATAACAGATTTTAAACTGTTTGGCACAGATCCTCAACACAACTAGAATCAGCCTCTGGAGATGGGACACTGAACAGACAGGAATGTGAGACTCGGCTGATGCTTTAAGAGACTGCACTTTCACACAAAAGCAAGTGTATCAAAAGCTGCATAGAGTTTTCAGAGGCATAAAAATCACCTTGGACAGAGAAGGACTATCGTTGTTGGAATAACTGGCTCCTGCTTAAACTTCCTGGGACTTTTTGTCAGCAATGAAGTCTAAGGAAGTGTGCAACAACAGCCACCAGGCCACCGTGCTGGGTGACTGTGAGCATGCATTTAAGCTCAGCCATGCAACTAGGGCAGAAGCAACTAGACTTTCTGAAACCACGAGTAAGCCAAGGGAGGAAAAATAAATAAATCCAGTCGCAGAAATACTGTTTCAATTGCATTTGCCTTTAAGAGTCGTAAATGGTCAGCTGCTGAGCAAAATCACTTGAATTTTCCCTCACAGGTCATCAAGCGCAGCATGTTGCTATCGGAAGGCATGTTAGGCCATGCCATATTTTAAAATAATTCAAATGGTTTTTACTACTCATTAGATTTTAACTCAGAGAAGCTCACTATCTTCAACAAAAGGACTTCAAGTTGACAAAATATGACCTTTTGGGGACTTTTAAACCATTATTGTGAGGGTTTCTGGGTTTTGGATGCCTAATGATCCGGAGAAGAAAACCTCACGAGCAGTTAGCCACAAGCTCCCCCTACACAAGCAGAAGTTTGTCGGGTTATTTTTGCCAAACGGGATCTTCACTGAAAGTGCCTGGGGAGCAGAGGGGAGCAGTGTGCCAGGCAAGCCGACCCGCACAGGGCACCCGCTCAGGAGGCGCCCGCTGAGGAGAGGGCTGCAGGCCGCAGCACCAAACCCACCTCACGAACACAGCAACCTCCCCGCCAGCGGAAACCCTCTCGTTGCCGTACTTCAAATACTCCAAGAAAGTGGGAAAAGGGGCACCGGAACAAGAAGGAGCAGCCATCACAGTTTGGGAGAGGTGACGTTGTCTGTTCTAGGGCACAGTTACAAACGTGGCGCTCCGGGCTACGCTGCACGTACAGGCAGGCACTAAGAAGGCAATAGCGAGCACCAGCAAACACACTGCCAAAAATTCTAGAGGCTGCTGCAAAGAAGCATCTACTGTGGCATCCATGTAGAGCGCTGCAGCTCAGAGAAGTAGAGCAGTTTAAGCAACAGGATTGGAAGGGGTCGCTCCTGTGGCCTTTGAGAGCAGTTAACAGCCAAGCTCCTTGCTAAAAGAAAACTTCTATAGAAAAAAGGCAACATTCAGATCACTTTGAACACCTTCTTCAAGCTTTCCAGGTGGATATTCCCTAAATTCTCAGCTTTCCAAGCAAACAAGCTGATGGAGCTATCACATCTAAGGTTTTTATGTGTTAGAACCGTACTGCTTTGGAGCAGGCCAGCACATAGTTACTGTAAAACATGTTGCCCCCTCCCCTCTTACCAAAACCAAGGAGAAAGGGGTTGTTTCAGAAGGCAGAAAAGTAATTCAGGAAAGTGGAAATATTGTGCTACAAAACCAGATCCACGGCTCTACTGAACAGGGAAGTGATGTTATGATACCATAACTCCTTAAATAGCACACACACTACAACTTACAATGATACAAGCTAGCTCACCAATATAAATTATTCTCAGTTGCCTTAAACTCACCAACATAATTTGCCATGTATTTAAGACCTGGTCTAATCAGGAAAGATTTTTCTTAAAGACTTGGAGCCCAGAAATTTTATTCCAAGATTTTTTTTTCTGCAGTTATATAAACACCTAAAGTGAAAATGTCCATCCACACAGCTTAAGTTATAGCACATGATATTTTTCTTTTAAACGAGTATTGCTACTGGACTGAGATTTTTTTTTCCTCCCCCCACATATAACACGAAGCCCTGTTGAACAAGTGTGTCTAAGTGTGATGGGTAGCCACAAGGCTCCAGTGCGGCGCACATTGTTTATCAGGTAGTCTTGTAGTTATCAGCAATTCTTGCAAACAAAAACTTGTATCAACCTACCAGAGCCTCGTTCTCAGGTTTGAGAAGCTAAAGCTTCTAAAGCTTGACGTGCACCAGGAGCATGGTGATACTCTTATGTGTGAACATTTTTTGAAACCGTTGAGCTGCCTGGGTACAGAGCTAAGGGTTATTTCAGCTGCAGTAGCAACCAGGCAAACCCCACATTTGTGATGTCAAGCATTCTATCTTTATAATGGCACCCCAATGTAGCACTAAGTATAGTTGTGTAAGATTTTCTTGTTTTGGCTTTTCAGAGCTTTTTTTCCAGACCTCCATCTGAGCCAGAATCACCAGTGAACATGTGTAAGAGTGAAAGGAAAGAAGAGGTGTTCAATAGCAGGGTGCAGGTTACCAAGCTCCCCAAAAGGTAGCACAGACCATCCCCCTTTCTTCCTCAAGTCCAAAATCAAGCACGTCAGGAAACACTGCTGCTCTTCACATCCCCAGCCGGCTCAGTGGCCTCAAGTAAAGTGGAGGGCTTCAGTTCCTACCAAGCCCAGACTGCCTCTGTGCTACCTAAAATCTGCCCCTGTGCCCTGCTACAGACCCTTCCATAGGCTACTTGCCCTGCCATAACATCTGCCTCTGAGTTTGCTGAGTTTTGCCCAACATCATCTCAGAGAATTGATGGAAGCAGGAAAAGACAACTTTGGAATATTCTGAAAAGCTAAACTCTCTCCTTGGCATACATCTATAAGATCCAGGAAAATGCATTCAGAGAAGTTCAGTGCTCAGTTGTTGAGCAAAGATACACAAGAACCTTTATGATAGGGCAATGAATAAAATGAATACAATGTATTATATACGGTTTATGTATTTCAATTTTATTCCAAATGGCTACTATGAGGGAGACCTGCGATTTAATAACTCTTTCCAGTTAAGTGCAAATTATAAAGAAAACTACTACCTTACCACAAAAGAAGAGTACAAGTTGTAAGAACTAAAAAATGGACAAAAGAACTAACGTGGAGGCTAAACACATGTGTGTAGGGGGTTCAGAAAAGGGCAGGTGGGACCACATGTGCTCCCTTATCTCAGGGTTGAAAGGTTGGAGGGACTGTCTGCTCCTTACACTCGGAAGGATGAAAGGCTACAAGGCTGGGCTGGTTTAGGATGTTACATGTGAGCAAAGTGCAGAGTTCTCCAGCATGCATGTCAGCTTTTGCATCATGTCCCATGCTCTTTTTCTGCATGTCCCTTTCTTTCCAATTGCTCCATATGATCCCTTGACAATTTCTCAGCACGTCACATAAGACTTTGCTCTTGAGTTTGTCTCGCAGCACGAACTCTTCCCTTCATTCTTTGGGTATTTTGCCTGCTGCTGGAATACTTTCACAAGGCTAATGATGAAGGATGTTTGCCTTCTCTTTCCTCAGGCTTATCAACCAATTAGTAACATTCCTTCTGCAGTCTGTGCAATGCTAAGAGAACAGAGAAACCAAAGGATCAATTATTAAACTATCATAATTATCACTGTTGGTATACAGTGGCTAAGTTAATTCTTCATGTTTTCAGTCTCATTTCCCAAAGCTACTTTTTTCCCTACATGCTCCTCCAGTCAAAATAACCTGAATTACTAGACTTCTTTTGTTTCCAGTTGGCCTTTCCCCATACCTTTCACAGTATCCTTTAACAGAACTGTGTCTAAAAGTAAATGGTCTTATAGAGATCATTAATTTTATTTACTAAAAAAAAGTTCAGAGAAATCAGTATTTCCACAATTGTGTCTTGGAGAGGATGAGAAATATTTAAAAAGGCAAAAGAGTAACTGGAAGTTGGGCTAGTATGACAGTGTCTGCACTGCCCCTGTCATGGAAATACTACCAACAGATGTCCAAGGAAAACTGCACGATTTTGTAAACATGCATACTGGTTATGAACACCAGGGGGTAATCATAAAATATGTTCCAAAATTTAAGGAATTTTGAAGGCACAATATATACCTTAGTTTTGTTTAATAATGAAACTATGGTAAGGTGAAGAAAGCAAAAAATAGAAAGCTAAAAAAAAATATTTTGCAGCTCGTGCAACCACAAGCCTTTACAGTTACAACCCTCTGAAAAAGTTTCTTAACCTCAACTGTTAAGATTATTTTTAACTTCACATGTATGTATGAAAACAGTTAACATTTAAAATCTTAGCACCTTAATAAATTCAGATCTCATTTCTTCCTTAGTGTTTTTACTTCACATAAACAAAAGTGCCTGATGTACTGCATGCAGTTGAACACAGTCTGTTCAGCTGCATGCACAGTGTGTTCAAACTGCTAAGAACCCACAAAAGTGTGAGGGTAAAGGCAGCTGAAAAGTAGGGAAATTTAGCACATAACAGCATTAGGATTGAGGCTACATAATCCCTTCTGGTTTTCTTAAGCATTTAACACACTTGGTATGAATCAGCTCCTGTATAGATTAATAGTTTGGGCTCAGTAGTAATTTCAAAATTTCGCATTTTGAGAGCGCCAGTCTGCTCAGCTTAAGACAATCATAGCTAGCACAGCAACAGGCTTGTTACTAAAGCAGACAGTGGACACCTGCAGGATGTAAAAGCATATCCACTACCTGGAGAAAGCACTTCCAGATTTGCCTGAAATAGTGCAGAAAAAGTACAAATAATATTATCATCTCCCTTTTTACTTACCAAATGAGGTTCCCTCTGCAGCACTCTCAATCTACTTCCTGGGAGGTATCAAATTTGATCTTTCATGAAAAAAACACAAAAAGCTTTTGTGGCTGCCCAGGGAATTTTTCTTCCACTCAGAGTCCAAAGGCGCCTGTGTAGTTCCCAACAGTGCTTTGGCTTTTGTTTTGTGCACAACATTCACTATTTCAAGATTGATTTTTGGCCCCAAATCACTACATCTCCACCTAACATGCACACGTCCTAGCAGCACATTCTGAAGGCTTCTGCCTTTGATGTTTTTAGCAAGTTGTATCAGATTTCTTGATTTTGATGCACATTCCCGAGTTACCCTTTGCCGGATTCTTGCTCAACTATCTAGTGTTAGATAACCAGCAACCTATTAGCTACCAGGAGCATAATCTAAACATAATCAATTAGTTGTTAACAGAGCAAAGGTCCAGAATCTTTGTTGGAAATGCATGGAAATAAATGGAAGGCTGTGATGGATTTTAGAAGTCAGATTTTAGAAACACTGGATCTGCAAACAGATGCTCTTCATAAATGCCAACATTTACAGGAGAAAGACAGCTGGTCAGGAGGATCCCAAAGCAGTGTGCATGTGGAAAAGCTACTAAAGCAGTATTAAGAACCTAGAACTGGCATATGTTCACATCAACCTTACAGTGTGGTGGCTTATCCAGGAACAGAGGTATGTCCCCTCAAAACAAATAAATCATAGTTTGATAAGACATAGAATAATTTGTGATGATACAGTTTTGGTTTACTTTTAAGTATAAAAATCTTTCCAGTTTAGACCAGGTCTCAGCTACAATAGAAAAGAAGGGAGTTTAACAGATAAGGCCCCAGTTCTACAGACACTTATGCACATGCTTAACTGTTAAGAGCTCACTGCTAATCTAAATCATTCATATGAATGAAAACATCCACTTCTTTAAAGTTAAGCATAGGTGGAAGTATTTGCATGACAAGCCTGATTACAAAGATGTAGAGAGGGTTGCAAAGAAGTGTTTAGAGTGTTTCTAAGCATATAGTACTGAAGTGTTATATGTTATTAAACAGCAGGAATGAGGTCATACCCAACAGAATCTGAGGGGGGCAATGAAGAGTGTGATCCAGGTGCTGGCGTGGGCTCTCCTAAGGAGGTCTCCTCCTGTGGTATGGGGTGATGTTCAAAGAACTTGGAAACAAATAGCAAACTGCAAGGCAAAAACAAACAAAAACAACCTAACTTGTGTAAAACTCAAAAGCTTCACAACTCCATCAAATATTTAAAAAAAAGCTACAGATCAAATTCTAGTTTTAGAACAACAACTATCCTAGCACTTTAACCTGCAAGTTGTTAAAGGTATTGTTTAATTCACAGTGGATCAAAATGTCACATTTTAAACACACCTTTGTGGAAAGTAATTCTTGAATCTTTTACTCAAAAGTGTAAAAATCTGGTTCCTCAACAATCCATCATATTCTACAAGTTGTGTATCACAGGAACTTGAACGAATGCCTCCACTGACGCAACACCAAAACAAACTGGGAGATGGATAAAGCCATACAACTCTAAGAACAGTCTAGAGGCACCAAAGCAAACACAGTTACAAATTTCTCCTTATGCTGTTGTTATGTTAATTCTTGGAGGAAGAAAAGGAACATTAAAAGATCCAAGATGGGGGGCAGGAGGGGGAGGTCAGTCTCTTTTCCAGAATAGCTACCCACAGGACAAGAGGAAATGGCCTCAAGTTGCACCAGGGGAGGTTCGGGTTAGATATTAGGAAAAAAATTCTCCATGGAAAGAGCGGTGAAGCATCGGAACAGGCTGCCTGGGGCAGGGGGTCACCATCCCTGGCAGTGTTCAAGGAACATGTTGATGAGGCGCTTAGGGACATGGTTTAACAGGGAGGGTATCGAAGGTCTTTTCCAACCATAATAATTCTATGATTCTATAAGAAAGTCTGTTTAAAAGACCTAATAACCTCTGCTCAAACCGACTGGATACACCAGAGTGAGTTCACTACAGATCATTAACCTGCACAGACGCACAGATGAATCAATACTTAACTTCCAGAACTCATGAACATTTCAGGCATGCTCTTTTAGATTTCTTACCTAGACTTTTAAAAGTCACAAATGGATTTATTTTCAACCACTGCAAAACCCACTGCAACTTAACCTTATTAAACTAGTGTCTCTTAACAGTTTTTTTTTCTCAGGTCAGAGAGAATAAATACACATCTAAACATTTAAACAAGGACTTTGCCATTATTTAATAAAAAAACATTTTTGATCAAGAATGACATCTGGGAACAATGAGAAGCTTGGCTGATACAGTTAAGCATCCAGCCACTCCATTCATCCTTCAAAGAAAGTATTTCATAGTCCAGAGAAAACAAGAACTGCTTGTCTGAGCCGTTAGAGACAATATGAATTAAGTAGTCTCACAAGAGACTGCTACTCAACTATAGGTTGAGCTCCTATATTTTTTCAGGCATTTCCCCCGACTTCCTGAATTGCAGTTGTCAGGGATACCTTATGTTAAATATATAAGCTTAATAGAAGTCTCAATTTAAAAACGAATTATGATTACTTACTCAAGTTGGTCATAATTAACACACATCAGTGGCACTTCTGTACTACAGCGCTGGTGAAATTTATAGCCACAGGTCTGGCACCGGAATCCCTGGAAAAGCAGCTTTCGACAAAAGTCGCAGAATGCTAACGTGAAGAACGTCTTTCGAACCTACGTTGTTAAAAATAATCACATTAAAGTGGTTCTTTAACCTAAGAGCTGCTACTTGATTTTTACCTCCTCCAAATATACTTTTAAGGCTTTTTGAACCTGAAATTCTGGTTTTAAATACTAATCAGATTTACAAAAAAAAAAAAAAAATCAAAAAAACCCACACACCACACTTGTCTTATTTCAAATAGTCTAAGCAATAAAATATACTTTCAACAATTTATTGGAATTAATACTTCATTACCAGCAAGAAAAATAGCCACAATTTTGAGCAAAATAGCATGCTATTATCATGCTAGAGACAAACAAAATATTTAGAATTTAATCAATACAATTTATAAAAACAAAAACTGCTGAAAAATTTGTCTAATTTTCCTAACTTTTCCAGTAGTGAAATAACATTTTTATCCAGAAAAGGACTGAATATATACAAATGACTTATATATTGTTTGCATATACAGTTACATGAGTAGTTTTAATTCTGATTGATGAGACCAAGCATTACAATCATGAGAAAGGTCAACATCTGTATCTTTGGGGAGAAAAAAAAAAAAATCTTGTTTACATGTAATACTTGCCAGAAAAAAAAATAATCGCAGTAGAATTACTACATGCAATAATTAAAATCCTAAAAGAATGACATACAAAAAATATTTCCAAGTTTACTAGACTTTCATCTAACTAGACATAGCCAAATTAGCTTGTTCAAGTAAAACAGCTTAAATAGCTTGAAAGCAGATTTATTTATTTTTTAATAAAAGTTTTCTTCTCAGTGTGACAAATGTTATTTTCGGGATTTCGTATGGAGCTGGAATGGTTTGGATAAATTCCATTTAGCAGCTTCCATCTATGTGGTGCCTTATCAGGTCAAAACATATTTGTGCACCAGCATCACTGATGATGTCAGCACCGCTCTGGGAATAGTTAGTTCATTAGTTAATTGCTGCTGCAGAGGCAGCAGGGAGGCACAGAATACATTTTATAGATACAGCAATACAGAAATAGCAGTTTATTATTACAGCTCTGCAATGCAGTGCTGATTTAAAACCTCTACATCTTTAGATTCTAGAGGGTATATTCCATCCAAGTGTGAAAGTTAGAGAAATCAAGTTCCCTTTGACACTATTTATTTCAATTACAATATCTAATTCACCTTAAGCTACTGCAACCAGAACTTCTTTTGTAACCCCTCCACATGGTCCAGGTACAAACTGTTGTTCAATTCGAAACTGAAAGCGCAAAGTTAATTTCACTCTACTTAACATTTCAGGAAAACCAGTACATACAAAATTGTGTGTTGTGAGTGGCACGTTCTCCAGCACTTCCACATGCAACTCCTCTCCTGTGAGCCAGGATATATCCGTGTCCCAGCCAATTGGCTTCTTCTCTCTAAAGTGCAAATGAACCTTTCGTTAGTGCATGAGCTCTTGCAGTGCTCTCATGGAAGAGGTGAGAAGCTGAGATAAGGTAGCAAAGTGTCTGTGAAGGTTTGCTACCTAGTCTTTCACATCTGGAAGCTTTCATGACACAACACTGAATTTCGCACACACCTAGGAAGGCACATCTCCCTAGGCAAGGGTCAGAAAAGAAGTGCACTTTTTTCAAATCTGTTCTAGTGAGAGCTGACACTTTGCCCCAGAGGTGATGGACACCTTTCTAATCAAAAAGTGCTTGTGAAACTATCTGTTCCTTAAAGAATTTCAAAGGACTCGCTAGTTTTGCAGTCATATAACCTATAAGCTTTTTAAAGTTGGAAACTCAATCTAAAGTTTTTTTTCTTCACAAGAAATCTAGATTCAGTTATGAGTGCAGCACTACAACCAGGTCAAACAAAAGGAAAATTTAAAATACAAGAAACCTGTTTAATATTTGTTTGGTTATTACAAGTTTTGATAATATGTATTTTTTATATATATTCATATATTTATATATCTTTAAGCGTTTTATACACACATATTACCCTATATTATAGGTGTTCTTGAAGTGACGAAAATTAAACCTTTTTCTAGGAGTCTGCCATGTATTCTAGGCACATCTTTGGGGCATAGCACATCTTACTGCACGCTACCATGTTATGCTTAACTTTGAAAATGACTTCCACAGCGTTAGATAGAATTGGCCATGCTGGCTAACTCCAAGAAAAAGCCACAAGAGCAGAAAGGTCGTGCACAAACCATACCCATCCTGTATTCTGTAAACAGCACAACATTCTGGAATGAGGCCTCTCATCATCAGAGCCTTCTTCAGGCTGTCTCGGACTGTCACCCCACATCTCGCCGGGACCTAGAGGTCAAAAGTAAAACAGAGGAGTTAGAAAAAGTTCCTACTCATCCCCCAAAAGGATGCAAACGTTTTTGAGCCTTAAGTGCTAAAACCACCACAACTTTCAATTTCATGATACTTTACAGAATCCTAGGCAAGAGTTTCTTGAATTTTTTTTCCTCCCTCAAACTGTGGCAAACATCGTTGGTGAATGGCCAGAAGTGATCTAGCTCGGCTGCATCTACATCTCTATGGACATTTTGAACAGAAACGTGACTCAGCTCCAGAAGTGACCTTCTACTCTTCTCAGCTTGAATAAAGCAGGGATACAGCACACAGACAACTATCTATAACCATGAAAAGTACAGGTCAAGCTGTAAAGTTAAGTGGGGCAATATGTCAAGGGGAATTAAAATGAAATGGCTAATCGCTTGGACTGCCCTCAAAAAATCATTTTGATAGAAATAGAAAATAAAATGTAAACATTTTATAACAAGAGATAGGCATGAAACTATATAATAAAATAAACCGAGTTAGGCAGACTTTCATCTCTAACTTCAACCTATATTTGCAGCTTCACAGGTATTTTTCTATTTTGAAAAAACAACAAAAATAAGCAAACAAAAAACACCCTTTGGTCCTGTTTTGCTTTCTGAAGATGTTAAACATCTGATAGGACTGAGAAGAAATGCACACTGAAGAAATGCATCTGTTCTAGCTGTAGAATAGGCAAATTGTCTCTAGATATACCTATCATTTAATATAACAGTGTTAATTAACCCATAAAGACAGAACAATATATAATCCGATAATCAAAGGTAGCTATCACTATTTCTAGAACGAATCCCCACAAATACATTCTACTTGAGCTGGCATACACATTCCTTATGCTCACACATAGCATTTCACACCAGCCACAACAAGCTTGAGTCGAACAAAAAACAAAACAAAAACAAAACCCCACTCTAGCATTTATCTAACTAAAAAGTCTGCACAAACACCTGAGACAATTATAGCTTCCTAGACACCTAATCCAGAGCCTTCTATAGTCAAAAGAAGTCTCTTAATCAGCTTCAGCTGGCTTTAGATCATAGTCCCATTTCTGTCCTTTGCATTTAAATTTCCATGTGTATTGAGGGACCAATGTCCTAATTTGGGACAGCTATGGAAAGCAGCAGCTTATTTTAAGTAGCTTTGTGAGCTCCACTTGAAGTTACACTATACATTGCATTTCTTGTACTCACATACACTCTCTCAGACACATTAAAGGAATCTTCACAAGCCACCTCACATTAGCACATAAGCATATTTTACAGGATATTTTCTGTTTTTCACCTATTCAGTATGGAAACATCTAAAGAGAGATGTTCTACCAATTCCCTGGGAAAAGGGAACAACCATTCTGCAAACACAGTATGTTATAGTGCTGATATTTAATGTTAACTGTGTTCTGTGCACTCTGCTACTTTTATGAATCTTAGTAACTCCTTCCCACACTCAAAGTTCAGATTGTGGCTTTTGATCACTTGCAGAATTAGGTCATTCCTCCAGCATGAAACCACTTTACCTGTTTCTTAGCCCAGCTGTTACAGAGAGGCCAGTAACAGTTATTACTACCAATATTTTGCCAACAAATTCCCACTGCAGCCTTCAGTTTTCCTGCCTAAATTACAACCGAACTAACTGCTTGTACTGAAAGTAGCTTTTCATGGTGTATTTTACCCTGCATTAAGCATACATATATTTGCAAATACAAAGTGTTTTTTTTTTTTTTTTTTTAAAAAAAAAGATTTGACTAAAATCTGTAAGAATTATTTCAGTCGTGCGCTCCAGCCTCCTCCTGCACACGACAGGTCTGATCACGGAGCCCTTCTGCAGAAGCCGCACGCGTTCTCCAGCCCAAGGCTAGGGAGAATTCTGCCTGCAAGTGCCTCGAGGTGCAATCCAGACGCCAGCCTCACTTCTCCCTCTCCAGCAACCTCCATTACTTCACCACTGATACCCATGGTGAAAGAAGAAATTGAAACGCTGTGAGGGCCACAAGCAGAGGAGGGGGAAAAAAGCAGGAATGAAGAGAGCTGACCAACTCGTTGGGCAGGGAGGAGAGAGGGCAGAGAAGAGGCAGGAAATTTTGGAATTACCAAGGAAAAGCACGTAATCCTTTTACAGTTCCCTCTGTCATTTTGTACCGAATAGGATCGAGGGAGGCTTGACCTAGGAATCTATCTACAAGTTCCCAAAACCTGGGTTCAGGTCACCTCTAGCTGAGCAGGTGCAATCCAGCTACCAAGAGGGTGCATTAAATTAAGTTCCCTTCCCCACTCCACTCCCGGCTCCTCAGGACTCCTTCCCCACATGCCTTTAATTAACATCTGAATCATATTTATGCAATTTGCAATTTGAAACGCAGACCGAACATTTGTTCTCTTCACTACCATTTGCAACAAGATGCCACTAAAAACTAACAACAACAAAAAAAACACAGTTAGGAAACTGTTTTGATTCCTCTTAAAGCCATGAGGATCCTGAATCAGCGTAACATGCTAAACGTGCTTCCACAGATCATAAGCAAGAAAGCAGAAGGCTTAATTAAAAAGAGCTCAGCACTCGGCTAAATCCCCCCAGTATTGATTAATCGTTTTCCCACACGGGTACACTGCGCCCTGGCACCATCTGCGCCGCAGCCCGCCCGCCGCGGGGCACGCCGGAGCGTGCGAGGCCTCGGAACTCCCCTGCACAGCGCTCCGCGCTCACGCGTTGCTGCTGGGGGCAAGAAGAGGATGGGGCACAGCAGCACAACGTTTAAGAAAACAAACACCGAAAGAAACTTTCCTGGCAGGAAGTAATTTTGAGAGTATTTCAATCTGGAGCAAAACCAAGATCTTTTTCAGTGAAGGGGGGTTTCCATAAGCTGCCATTTGGCACCGGCTATGTCTCCCCTATGGAGCGAGGCGCCAGCCACCGAGCTACTTTCCGCATTAGCTGCTAGGGATTTTTTTGCAAGTTGCTTATACAGCTGCTATTTGTAGGGCAGAAACAGTTTAGATATTTAAAAAATTCTGAATTATTCATCAAATAATCTTCTGAAACAAACAGCACAGAAGACTGAGGGCTACACAAAACTAGTAGTACATAAGTTCCCAGTACAGACTCAGATGTGTTAAGTGCATTTCTAAATAACATACCCGAGAAAGTACTCATGTATCATGAACTGAGCAAGTAGTAGTTTGAGAAGATATTAAAACATCCGCCTAACTTTGCAGATGTGAAGTTCCAAGGAAATGAATGAAAATTATTCCAGTGTCTCTAAACATTCTCAAACCACAGCCTTAGTATCTAAACAGATTAAACACAACTAGGTCACTTTATTTCCTCATTTCTTTTACTCATGTAAACTATTTCTATGGACACCAAGTATTCATAACAATATTGCTGATTTATATTTAGGATTGCAGCCACAGGCATTTAAGGAATGCATAATAAAACATGTGTGCCTGTAAATCAGGTCATTCCCGATTCAGTAAGAAAACAGGGCTGCATCCCTACATAAATCTCTCAACACTTTTCTAAAATCAGAGCAGAAATCTTGCCATAATATGAATAAATTAAAAGTTATACCCATGCAGTCTCCCATATTTTATAGCAACCTGCAGAGACTGCCAAACGCTTGCAGTTAGCACCGTGAAGGTATCCTCCAAAAGCCGGCACGCTGGACAGCTCAGGATATCCAGCAGCACAATTCTCAAAAACGCTCTAGCAACTCGGTTCTTTCCTGCTCCAGCACAGTAGCTCAGCTCACTTTTGTCAAGTTTTATGCAGTTAACTGCCTTAGAGCTTCAGCGGAATTACCAGCCTTTACTGTCAGGGCGAGTACAATAGTTGGAATAGTCTAATAGGTTTTGAGATATCACTTCAAAGTGCTGCTTTGCTTTTGTTAACGCATTCAATACCTTCAAAGACTGCACACACTCACTGCACCTACAGAACTGAAGGTACCAGCCATGCGCTCCTAACAGTCAACTGTGCTGGGAGAGAAATAAGCCAAGCTGTTTATCTTTTCAACACTAGAGTTTGCCTTCTAGTTTGTTAGGATTTCTGGTAAAAATCCACATTTAGTTTCTCACCTTGAGAGTGAAGGATAGGTGTTTAACCACACCTGTCAGCCACTTTGCCAAATACTAACAGATAAAACAGCCCCCTCTTTAGCAAAGGGGCCATAGGATGACACTGAACATAATATCTTCTGTAAAATGAAAAACACGGATTTCAGTAGCACACAAGGCATGTTGCTTTACCAATTTCCAGAGAAAGCAGGTTTAAAGAGACATTTGTAACAGAGCATTAGTAAGACAAATTGAAAACAACACCAAGGCATGGAAAGCTGTTTGCCAAGGAAGCTGAACAGACCTTCCACACTTTATTCTTCCATCAAACGCATCCTGTCCAATTTGCAAGAACATCAGTTACCGGCACCCGCAACTCCAACATGATTAAGGAGTACCCATTTGTGGAATAATTTATGTTAACTGTATAAAAAAGCATAAATAGTTTGTTCAAAGTACATACCATCCTTAAACTGCGTGGGATCAAACCTGTGTTTAGTCAACAGCAGTCCACACTGCCATTTTTCAAGCTTTCAAGGAATAGTTCTCAAAGCATGATCAGAAAAAAACAAAACAGTCATTACTTGCAAAATTATAGCAGACAGTTCAATCACGGTCTTAAAATTTGGTAAGGGTGAATACTAGCACAAGGAGGAGTAAAGGCTGACAGTGATTCACTGCTCAAACTTTAAAAAGTGGTTTTAGGCTTCAGACTTGAAAGACACTCATCTTCAGACATATCCACGGTCACTATACAGGAATAAAAACCCAAGACTTGGACACATCTGCTCTTCTAAATGACAAAATAGAGTTGGCTGGCTGCTCTCAAAACCAGACTTTGAATGTATCAGAAATCTAAGTTATAAAATGGTTGCAATAAATCTCTTTACTAGGTCAGAACCAGCATCCACTCGGCACAACTTCCTGCCTGGGACAGACAAGCTTGAAATGTTATAAAAATACCCTGGAATTCACACCCTTCCTCCAAATTCTTAACTGGTCATAAAAAGGTAACCAGAGTATTCTTACGTCCAGGGAGGATACAGATTTGCTACAACTATCAAGGCTTTGGTCTGTTAGCCTACCTCAATGACACAAAGGAAACGAATTTAAGTATAATTACAAAGAGCAAAACAAAACATTTATTTTGGTTATTAGCACAATATGTGGATATTGCACATCATTCCGTTTCATCAGGTATCTCCTACTACATTATGAGAGACACCAAAGAGCATCTCCTCTATCTTTATTTATTTATTTTTACATAGACAGGCTTTCCATCCCTCAACGTAAGAAATGACACTGCCAGAACCCCCTTCTCACTCAGCCGTCACTGCCCTTGCTAAGTTTTCTTTACTTGAGGATTACTCCTCCAAAGCAATGACCAATCTTACATGAAGCAATTCAAATAAATAATCTATTTCATAATGGTCAATTTTCAATATTTTTAGACTTTGCAATTTAATACTGTGTGCCAATAAAATTAAAATGGATTAAATTATTCTCCTTTCAACAGGTATTAGTTTGAATTTATCTGGGATTAGTCTGCTATAGTACTGCTCTTCACCGTGCTCCGTTAAATATATCCAAAGTTGAATTTCAGACTTCCTTAGATATGAAGGAGATAAATGCGGCAACTGTGAAGCCCATTTCCAGTGTAGTATCCACTAGCAGAGGCTACAAACTCCACGTTCAGCACATGTTTGATATGACTTGGGAATTTTAAAATTGTTTTTGATTAGGGAGGACATAATCATGTTAAGCCAGGTGTGTAATTAAAAGCAAAGAAACTAGTTTATGCAGCTGCCTGAAAATCCTCCCTTGGAATTTTCCCTCTACTTGGCAGGTGGAACTGGTAGGACTTGAATGCCTATAGAAATCCAGTGCTTACCCCGGCACAAGCTTGGGGCACAAACTCACAGCCCAAACTGCAGAGAGAGAGAAAGAGATGCAAATCTCAAGTCAAAAGAAACATAGCAAGTAATAGATTTAAAAGCCGAACATTTGAAGGACCCAAGCTGTGCACACGACGAGCCAATTTATGCTAAAATTCAGGTAGGGTAAAAATAGCCCATTCCTCCAGTCTGCAGAGGAGAGGACCACATGATTGCTTGTCTAATTACTAGGCAGATGTGCTAATTAACAAAGGTGTGACATGAGTGAAAAAGACTGAAATAAGAGGAGTTGTCTTCAGGCACAGCATTCACAATCCCATTTAGTTTTTCTAATTCCTAACATTACTATTTTTCCCTTAAAACACAACCCTCAGTCTCACATTTGCATTGAGAACTTTTGTACACATGAATACCTGCAACACTGTCATATATCAGTGTCATATATAGTATGGAAAGAACTTTACTAGTCCAAATTTACACTGAGTTTCTATACAAATCTTGAATCTCTGGTAAACAGTTTTTTATTGATTCTGTAAGTTGAACATACAAGATAGGGAAAGATTTTGAACTAAAGTAACGCATTTTTGGGGCTGCCAATGAAAGTTTCTAGACCTTATAATTGGCAAGAATACACAATGATTTAATCCCATCCAGAATACACCGACAACTGAAGTACTCGGAGGCCTCTATGCTTTCCTAAAACAAAAACAGCATCTGCTGCTCCTCTCTCCGCCCCCCGACAACTAGAAACAGAAAAGAAGTTCAGACCAACCAAATCCATTCCCTATCGATGCTCACAACAAGAGTGGGCCCTGGGACTGCCAGAAAGGACAGCTCCTGAACTCACCGAGCAGAGCAGCAGCCTCCTTAGTGCCCTATGACAGCAGCACCAAAAAGCTCAGAGGAAGGGCAGCAAGCATTTCCCCCTGGCAGCTCGAAGTGTGAGGGGCAGAGAGCACAGGCTACATTCGGATTAAGAGAAGAAACCATTACCAACCTCTTAACTGCCCATCATTTCTCACACCTGAATACCTATTTTCCTAAGTTTCCATGAGCCAGTGTATCGGCACATATGACTGTTCATTTGCTTTCAGGCTGTTTCTTCCCACACTAGAAGTACTTGTCTGGAAGACATTTCTTGGTAATCAAAATCATCAGGGCTCCTAATATAAGCATGTTACATAATCTTTTTCACAAAGCCTGAAAAGTTGAGTTAGAACTTCCTTCCCTCCTCCTTTCCTTCATTCCTACCAGACTTCACTACATTGCCAGAGGCCTCCTAACACTGGTCTTAATTGCATTTATGCCTAGCTTTTGCCATCTGTTGCACCAGGGCTTTGTATGAAGTGGCTCTCATCAGACTCTCACATCCTCTGACAGAGAGCTAGCATGCAGCAGGTTCAAGACTCAACACAGAATATGCTTCTTCACACTACATATAATTATGCCTGGGGAATTTCTTACAAGACACAGACTTCTCATATCAATAACATGGGGCTTCACAGAAACGAGACCGAAGGTTGCTAACTCAGAAACCCAAACTTGAGTTTGAACTCAAATTCCTGAGTGACAAGTGGCCCAAATTTGTAAGAACATCCAAGGAAGATATCATATATGCTTGGCCTTCTCTAGGCCCCTACTTGCAGGTACTGCAGAAACGGGGCTGCTTGAGACACCTTTGGTCTGACCCACTACAGCCCCTCCAAGTACTTAAAAATTCCCCAGCTTTATTTCCTTTGTGTGGAGATGAGCCATGTACCTGAGCCTGCAACAAGCTTCAATCTAAAAACACCTCCCCGTGACAAGACCCATGAAGACACAGCGCTGGCCTGAGGCAGTCATCAGGCGGAGGGGACCAAGAGCAACCCGTAGGCTGAGAGGAGCAAGGTCCATTCTTTGCTGCCGACCAAGGCTGGCCAAGGCAGCTAGGTCCCGACTCAACTCTGAATTTTCGGCCTCAGCGGCCTGCATCCAGCACACTTCCTCCTCTAGGCAGTGACGTGAGCGCAGACTTACCCTCACGTGCCTCAGGTCTAACACTGCAGACATGCCAGCAGCTTAGCACGGGAACCGGACACAGCTCAGGAGCTACAGACACATCTGCCCCTACTCCCCCAGCTACCACGATAGCTCCTCTATGGCCCTTCACAGAAGGGCACTTTGGTCACTCTTCTGGGGTCCCAGAAATTACCAACAACCGTGTGACAGAGACACACTCCCCACTCATCCGCAGGACATTTACTCCACCCAACTCGTAGAAGACTTTCCTGCAAGGGACTAAACACATCTATGAGGGGCTACAAGAAACCAGAAGAAGCCCGAACAGGCCTATAGTAACTGAGCAAGCTATTAGGTGCAGTTCTGGAGCAAATCTAGTGGCATGGATGTTGTCAGTTTCAAAAATGAAGGAAAGGAAATGCTAAAGTCCTTGCAAGGGGGAAAGGAGATTTTTCCTGATCTCAGATTTACCAGTTTAAAATTGGCACTCCAAAAGATACATTACCCAGGTAGCTCAGCGCCCGCTACCAAAATTAAAAAGAAAAAACAAACACCCAAAACACACAGCTAAATGCAAGCCCAGATAATGCTTAAAATCTTTTCATAATCAGTAGCCAATCTTCAAAGCAAACACCATATTTCTTTAATCTTTACACTCATTGAAAGCTGTTTATGATTGCTGCCTGGAATTCCTCTTCATCAATTTATTTTAAACCTTATCGCTCTGTCTTCTGCCTCTTACATGAAACTAAAATTATCCTATTGGCATCTTTAACAATTTCTTCCCAAATCTCTGGATCAGTTGTTTGTCCTCATCCTCCTTGATTGCTAACCATCCTTGACAACCAGCTGCGTCTCTCCTCCACTTCGTTTGTATGAGTGGCTTCTCTTGTTTTTTTTCTCTTTACCTGCACATATAATCATACAATGTGAAAAAGCTTCTAATCCACAATACAATTATCTCACAGCACTCCATGTTCTTCTGGCTCTTTGCATTCTCTCAGGAACCTCATCTACAAATGTAACCTCTATTTTTATACTGAAACCCTACAGCCCACTTACCACTTAGGATTACCTCCTTTCACCACCACCAGGTCTCAGCATCTTTCCAACATCTCCTCTCAGATGCGCAGCAGGCAGCTTAAGGGCAGAGTTCTCAATTCCCTCGCCCACACAAAAGCTCTCCTGTAAGAAAGCTGCTAATTACAATACACCTCCTATCCATTTAGGTCCCTAACCTAAAAAAAATTTGGACTCATTTTTCCCTGACTTTTTCCATCTACAGCGTGGATAAGCCTAACTTGTCCTACAGAATACGTAACAGTACAGCTTTCCCAGTCCATCCTCACAAGTCCCAGACAGACTCTTACCACCTTACACCTCAATTACTTAAACAATTTCCACCTGGCCTAGAACAACAAAACAAGCAAGCAAACCCACAACAGTTTTACCTGGGCATATCTATGCAGAATACTAGTCTGAAGGACATTTAACTTACTAATTGAACCTTGCCCATGAGGGGAAGGGAAATACGTGCTTCCTTCATTCAGTTATTTGTCCCACCGCACTACTGCGGTGAGACATTTCTTTCCAGAGAACAGCAAACAATCTGTTGACTCTTCTAGGAGGTTGTTCAGAGCGGGAAACTTCTCTTCAACCCCTCCCAAGCCAACTACATGAGAAAACTTCATCTTCTGATGCTTTTATGTTCATCGATTCCCTTCCTTTAATTTACCTACTCACTTTTGCTTTCAAAAGAGTTGTCTGAACCCCGCTTGTCACAGGCTGTACCGAGATGCTGACTTCAACTGCTAACCAGTGAGCAGCAGCAAGCTCCATCACTTACTGGCTAGGCCATCAGTGAAGCTCCCGCATGCCCCTTCCTATGCTAAGAAGGCATTTCTGCTGAAAACTCTTCTTTATCACGACACCTGTAAAGAAACTTGGCATAAGCCATACCACCCATGCACTAAAATTACTTATGCTGATCATCACAGTATTATTTCCATTGTAGTCCTTCGGTTCCTCTCATCATACTTGTACCCTGAGCCAACTCTAAGAAGGATCCATTTGCCTGATCCAATGCACAAACAGCACTACCCATAAAACAAACAAAAAAAAAACAAAAGACTCATCCATGTGCCAGGGGAGCTGGTAAACAAAGGTCCTCCCTCTAATATTTCCTGCCTTTCTAGCAACTGAACAGCAGAAGACTGTTGTAGTAAGTGGAAAAACTTCAAAGATTGATAAACAGGTTGGTTCTCCACTACCAACCCAACCTGAGGCAGCTTGGACTGACTTGGAAGGCAGTTTAAGAACCACCACTGCATCCCAGGATAATAAGCAAAGACTCACTAGCACTCAACTGGGTTGCTTCCCAAACTCTAGAAGCGAGTCTGTAGTTCAGCAGTTACTCGGTCAGAAACAGAGACTGAAAAATATGATTGTGATATTAACAAAGACTTCTTTTATAGGAAAATATTAATTGAAAATATTTAAGTGAGCAAAGTTAAAGCATGTTACAAAATTGCAATTTTAAGAGTACCTCTCCTCTTCCAGATACTCACTTTGTTGTAGGCACATCTTATCCTTACTTTAACTGCCAAATAGCATGTATTATAGCAGGTACTGCATGTTTTCATACAGAATCTCCTTCCTACTTCAGATCACTGCACCTTCAACTATAGTACGCCCTGAAAACCTTAAATTACCATCCTGGCTACAAAATGAAATTGTTTAGTTGATGAGAACAAGTGAAACACAATGGTTCTGGTTTTGAAGCCTGAGGTCCTAATTAAAGTTCACTGTCATGAAAGGAGATTAAGAAGTGCACTACATTTCTCTACCAATCAGAGAATAAAGAAAGTGTACCACAGCAAGTAACCTCTATATGGCTGCACTCTATCATCTGACAACTTACAAATTAAAACCGCACCGTAAACCATAATTCTGTCTGAATTATATTTCCTTATGGAATTTGAGTGTTCAGAGTATAGATGCAATAAATATTAAAAATAACTACATTAAGACTTCTAAATTTCTCAACAGCAAGAACCCCATTTCAAGCATCAGAGAAGTGAATTTCAGTTCCCCAATCATACAAAGTTAAGCACCAATTCCCAACTCTAAAACAAAGATCATTTTCTAGGACTAGAGAAAAAAACTTCAAATTAATGATGGAACTAGAACCAAGCAGTAAAATTCCATTAAAAATAAATAAAATTAAATTAAAAATAAAAGAAAGATGGCTCTCTGACAAAAAGCTGAATCATTTATTTGTAGGAGCTGCTGAACAAGATCTAACTATATTTCAAATAGTCTTGCTTAGAATAACGATTTCAACCAGAAATGAGTCTCTCCTAGGATAACTGAGGCTGATCTCTGCCAGCACATGAAGTAGGAACAACCTCCTGCACTGCAGACACTCAGCAGGAGCCGTCCAGCCTTTAGTTTATTAGTCTATTCCACCTCCCAAGAGAGAGGGTTGATGGAGACTGCTCCCAACAGAGAATGATGGGTAGGATTTTTCAGGTCTAGCCTCCTTCTGTTGGCCCTACCTTTAAGCATTTCCCAAAATCTGAGCTTTCTGCCCACAGCCCCTTACATGGATGTCATGTCTGTATGTACCTGCAAGCATCTCTCCATTCCAATCTCACCAGACTACAGACTAAAAGGATTTATACCTTCCCTCTGCCACCAGCCTGTCTCCTACCACTCTCTCGGCACCACCTTCCATACTCCACCACAGCTCAAGACCACAGATCTTCTGAAGCCCTATAATCATCCGTCCCACATTGAGCAAGCTGGAAACAAGCTTTAGTGCTATACGAGGAAGGCAAATTGTGTTTAGACTCCAGTAGAACGCAGGAGATGGTGCCAGAGCCTCTCCCTACCTGTAAGGCCTAACTTAAACCATATTTGTGTCCCATAGTCAGCAAGAGTATCCAGCCTCAGATCTGGAAACCTCCCGTTGCCCTCCCATGAGTCATCCAGCGTTACAGCTAAATTCTGGTCCTTGAACAAGTGACAGGATGTCATCGAGCTGGAAAGGTGCTGCTTAGCAAGACACGGCAAAAGAGAATGGTATTCTTGAACTTAATCACTTAATCGCTCTGGTTAAATCTGCAAGCTGCTAATGAGCATGACCAATACCACAGAATCACAACCTTCACCCAAAGAACTGAGCTTAGGGATAAGAGCCAGAAATATTGATCAGGGAAAGCAGACTCTCAGATATGTTTTAAAGTCTACTAAGATAATCTGATACAGGTCCTCAAGAACTTAGAGATACATTGGTTTAAAAGAACCCATTTTAATTTGATTAGAATGTACTAGCAACACACAGCAAACTGTAGCTCAGATCAGACAGTGTTTTTGTACTGGTCCAAAACTGCCTTTTGCATCACCTGACCCACACTGAAATTCAGTTGCCTCTTATTCCTAATCTGCAATGAAATTTACATATTCAGAAAATGATCAAACTTACTTTTGCAAGTAGAACACCTAAAAGAATTTTCAAGTTTCACGTAATTTATCTCATGGTTACAAACTATTCTTCATACTAAAACAATTCCTTTAAACGCAAAAGAGCTCAGACTTGATAAAAGCCTTTCTACACCTCTGGGGAGAGAAAAAAAAAAGATGAAGTAGTAGAAAGAAGAAAAGGTGAATAAGAGGGAGAGGAGGAATATTACCTATGAGGAGAAAGGAGTTAGAGTAGAAACACACTACATGGTTTAAGGGGAAGTGATAACACATAGGAGAAGCTGGAAAGGAAGTGAAGAGAACAAGGCAGGAAGCGATAGACCATGACCCAGGGCAGGAAAGAAGCAACAAATCTAGCAATGACAGGAAGAAACAAATGGTACGACCTTGTCTACAGCAGTACAAAGGTACCCCAGCCTAGCTGAATGCAAACCATTTTTTTAGTGATCTGCAGACAATGCTTCTTGCTCCCACTAAGAACAACTCTATCCCTCCTCTGGCCAGTTTCCTCTGCCTAGGGCCTGACACCATCAGGGACCCAAGCAGAAGCTCTTGCCACAGTGAATGGGGAGGAAAGAGCCCAAGCGGCTTTTGCAAAGCGCCTCTCCTCAGCTGCAGGAAGCTGGTACTTGCAGCAGAGCATCCACTGTTGCTAGCAATTTTGAGAATATGCAAAACAATTATCTCTCCAAGCTTGTCTGGCTAAGCTGCTGAATAACCTTGCTTAAAACAAACAAAAACAACAACAACAAAAACCAAATAAACAAAAATGGAGCTTTGTTTTTCCTACTCCATCCTGCACATTATTAAATGGTAGATTACAATTTAAGAGGCGATTTTAGAAAACCATCTATCCAGTTGTTTCTATTTCTACAAAACTATGAAAAATGTTTGAAGGTTTTTTTATTATACCAAAAATATGAACAATATCACTGTTGCTCATACTACAGGATGTTTGCCACAGAAAACATACAGCAACTCGAAACAACCGAGTTTGGCAGAGCCCAAAAAGCAATTTGGTTTCTACACATGTATGGACAGGTATGATTTCAGCTCCTAAATTAACTTTTGCATAGAGACAGATATATATACAGGAACACTGAGGTAATACACATGCAAAAGACAATTGACTCACCACAGTCCTTTGCTTGTTGGGGAGGAAGACTCTAACGATAGGCTTCTGCGGAGACTTTGGGTTATTCCGTGACATATCAGCGGGGTTTTGATAAACTGAAAGGGATGAAGGTGCTACGGAGAGGCTAGAGGAGGAAGATGATGCAACCGTGTCTGTCGAAGCTGAACTGGAGACAGAGAAATCAGTTCCGTTCCCCATGGACTCCAGTAACTGCTGTTCCCTCTGTTGTAGGGCATCTAGTTTGCTGGTATACTCTTCATAGGCCTAGGAAGAGAGAAAAGCTATTTTAATAATGTAAAAGCTTTGGGTTTTTTTTTTGATCTAAATTCAGAATGAACACACACAAAAAAATCAGAAGCTAATTCAAGTCTTCCATGAACATAAACAAAACCAGATTTGGTCAATTTTTTTCAAGAGAAGAGAAAAAGTAGTGACTTGGAATTGTGTTAAACGTTCTCAGTTGACAACTATTTTTTCACTTAATAGGGATTAAAAAAAAATAAATCACAAATCAGTTTGAAAACATTTGCACTAAAGTCTAATTCAATACTTTTTAGAAAACAACAGCAATCCTTACCATATGCTTTTTTACCTATACTGCTGAATTATTATGCTACAGCTAAATTTATCATTCTCTTGGAATCACAGCTAAATACACCCAATACAACAATTAAGAGGAAGCAGAAACTCGTACTCGATCAGCTACTCACCTGTAGCTGATACTCCAACTCACCGTTCACAATCCCTCACTTCTATCACTCTACCAGCACTCCAGATGCTACATAAAAACTTTACTTCAGTTAAAACAAAACCAGACGTTTGTTGTGTTAAAGCCATACAAAAATGATTAAAAAGATCATGTGAAAAAATTTAATATTCGAGATAAACTTGATTTTCTACCAACTAAAGGTTATGCAAATCCCAGTTCCAGACCTCCTTCATAAATAAACTCTGGTAACTTGACATTCCCTTATTAAGTTTTTAATACGCATAGTCGAGAAAAAGTTCAACAGTAGTGCCAAGCTCTGGAATACAAACGGGCAATCAGTATGTCATTTTGGCTTAAAGTTTCCTTCCAACAATACACGTCTATCTGCATCATCGAGAACACTTAATTCTGTTACCTGCATGCAGATAGGTTAACAGTGTGTATATGGGTAGGGAGTATCTTCAAAGTATCTTCTTAGTTAAGGAGCCTGTTTTTCAGGCTACATCAGCATTTTTGGCTCCCTCAAAAGATTCTGAGATCTGACATGCTGCATGCCTTTTGAATAAAAAAAAGAAAATAAAAATAGCAAGGAAAGGGACGTTTATTTACTTGCCAAGTAACTGAGGATTGTCCCTTTCATTTTTCCAAAGGTTAGCAATTCTCCCAGGATGGACATATGCTCTAAATTTGTGTCAAGAGCATAATTTGAGCGCCGATGTCAGTCCTCACAGCAGGGAACGAGGCAGAAATAACGTTGCAGAGGGTAGGTGGTAGTGATAAATATCATTGAATTTCAGACCGAAAATTTGGGTGTTCTTTTTTAATAAAATGACATAACTTGCAGAAAACTAAGAATTTATTAGCATTTTTTTAAAGAACTGAAAAAGCCTCATGCTTCGTGAATTGGCCCTCAAACTTGCTGCACTAAAACCAAAATATTTTCACTCTAGTATAATTCTTCTGTCAGAAGTAAAGTGAATAATTTATATATCAGTTATAAATAATGGCATAATTTGGCTGTACAGTAACAAAAGTGCCTCCTACTTCCAGGAACAACTTTCATGTAAATTCCAGTAAGAGATCCCTGTGTCAAGAACTACTTTCAGTAAACAAGTGTTAAGAATTATAAGCTGTGATCATTTCGCCAATGCTTTTCTAAATACTTACTTCCTATTCTCATGAACATTGCAAAATATTATTTGAGTATGAGCAACATTACATTGCTTCAGGATACTTGTGGGCTTAGTTCCTTCATGAAATTACACACATCTTTCAAAATACTCAGTCCTACAATGTTTACGCTGGCAGCTTAACCTGTCACTAACACAAACTCAAAGCCAAATGACTTCTCTTAAGAGCACAAACAGTAAGCATAGAAATCTGGGAGCTGTTGCTAACCGGGGATATTTTCCCACTAAATTCAGCATATAACCCTCAATTTTTAATGAGGATCAGAGCTCTTAAATGTTATGCAGTTATTCAATTAGATGATAGAGGATGCAGTAATAAAACATTATGAAACTAGAAACGTGACTAGACTTTAAATATGTTTTTTCTTTAAAAACATCAAATGATTCTTTTTATATAGAAGGAGCAATAGTTTATGCAGCAGAAATTGAATAGTTGTGATAAAGTCGTATTTCAGAAAGATCAAGTACTTCAGTGAGACATCAGTTTCAGTTGATAACTAACATACATAGCCCTTCATCCTTAACACTGTAACTGCCAAAACATAGAACTATGTCATGGAATTTAAATTTTAAATTATTACAACAGCAAAACTGTACTGTAGTAAAGTATTTTTAGCTAAAGGAGAGATTCTGCCACAGGGCTGGCCTGTCCACAAACAAGGGAGACCTGCAACAATATGACCATATTAGCAGCTAGATATCAGTGGCCTTGAAAACCTTCAGGTCAGACAAGGTCCCGACTAAAAACTTCTTTTATTAGTTTTTAAAAACAAAATAACATTAAATAATTTTCTATCCACAACATGACAAAGATTAAACTGAATATTCTCTCAATGCAATGCATGAAATTAATGGTGTTTCCGCGTAGATGCAGTACTAGTCCAATTTCCTACTTAATAGAGGGCTCACTTCTAAGCTTGATGAGGTTGATCACGGCCTCGTGGAAGAAAGTTTAGCAAATCTGAACGGATGGAGATGCTGCTGGCTCTGGGCAGCCAGTTGCAGGGCTAAACCACTTCCAAGAGAGCCCAATGCAGCGCAGGAAGCCGTTTGCTGCCTCCCTGCGCGGGGACATCCCTGCCTCCCACCCTGCTTGTCGCCCACCAGTCCCTGTGGGCGCTTCCCTCTGGAGCTGCCGGCATTCCCACGTGCGCTCCCAGCCAGGGGCATTCCCGGCCCCGCGGCAGCACTCTGCGTGAGTGAAGCTTCATGAGGTTTCCATTGGGCCCCTCCTCCAGCTTGCTCATTCGTTCCTAAAAATAGGCTGCCTTTAATAACATCAGCCTCACCAAGGCTGTTTGCTCACTTTGTCACAACAGGGCTCTCATTTGCAAGCAGTTGGCATGTTAACACAACATGTACATATGCCCTAATATAGCTGCTACCCACTCACAAGCAGAAGAGTTGAAAAAGTTACTTCTTCAATGTTGCAACCTATTGATAAAATAAAAATTGATCTCAAATCAGCAACAATTGCACTAGGTGACACCAAAGTGCCAACAGAGCTTTGCTGAGATGATGCTATTTTCAAGAATAGCTGCATTTCTGTATTATAATTCATATTAAATTTGAGATTTGTTTTCTTGTGCCATAATTAAGCTATACATTATATTAATAACATTTAGAAAACTAGAAGCAAGTGAAGCAGCTTAAAAAAGAAACAAAAAACTTCTGAAACAAAATCAAATAGCAAAAATAGCACCTCTCACTCTTTCTCCCTGCCCCCAGTAACCTCTGGTGAGAAACCCTGCCTGAACTCAAGCAGATCAAATAGATTTGCCCAGATCTCCCCTTTCCCTTCATTCATTCATTTTTTTTGGATACTGCTCATACATTGCAAAGCTCTTAAAAACCTAAAGTAAAGTTCCCTGGTCTTTGAAGTTGAGACTATATTTCCATTTAACAGACGTCTGACCCTTTGGTCTGTTGATCAAATGCAAATCCCACTAAGTTAAACGGGTTAAGCTGAAGATAGTCAGTACAGTAAATCAGGATTTATTCCTTTAGCAAGGCTCCTAAATCTTTAGCTAGTCCAACTTCAGACATTCCAGTTTTGGTCCAATGCACTTACTCAGCACCTCTTAGGAGCCTGGTTAAAAATAACAATACTAATCTGCATCTTTAGCTTATCACAACAGCTAGCAAGTCTCCCATTGCCTGTATTTAGATTTAGTATTTCCTGGGAGTCCGTAGGAACAGCCTGAGACAACCTGAGACTCCACCCTGAAGATCCACTTCAGACTTCACTTGCTGTACACACACACTAGAGCAGCTAAGAGGTGATCTTCTTTAATTAACCTGTCATACTGCACAGTGTCTTCAGCCAAACAGCAATAGGCAATTAAATACTCTCCTCAAGTCTCCCAAATACGGCAACAGCAAGGCCTCTCAATAAGACATGTTTAAGAGTCCCGGAAAACAGAAAGCTTGAAAATTATAGTAGTTAGACATAAACCCATTTCTATCCTGACTGATTTTATTTTAGATTGATTCCAACAGGAAGACCAGGAAAGATAATAATTCCTTCAAGACTCCTAAAAAGCAAACTCAGTTGTGAATCTCATTTTAATATACCACTGTCATTCTACCTTGTATACAGGCATACATTTGTATACTATTTTATTTTGCTAAGTCTCTGAACAAACTCTTTTTTCCTGTTAACTGCAGCAACTAAGCTACTGGTGGCACAAGAAACCAGGCAAAGACCTACTTATATTCTGATGGAGTAACACTGCTACCCAAGTTCTCGTAGGAGGAGGGTTCAGCGACAATCCTGTATACACCTACTACACAGGAGTGACACAACACATTTTGGAAAATTAAAGAGATAAGGCTTCTTACTTGAACCTTCCAGTAAGAGGCTAGAAGGGTTAACAAATCTGATGATGTTATGTAAGCATGACCTCTCCTTTATAAGTTTGAGCTGACTGCTTTTGACCCGTCTGGATCCGTAAAATCCTTTTTCAGCTTGGAACAGCATTTGTTCCCAAAGCTAAAATCAGATATACAAACGTATTGTCCTTTCCTTAATTCAAGTTAATTTTTTCATCAATACCTAGCTGGTAGAGACATAAAGGTTTAATTCTGATGGCCTCTACAGAACAATATTCAACTGCACTTTTACAACTGTTTTCACTTCTTAAATTCCACGTTTTCCCAGTCTCATAATCCTATACTTTCTTGCAATAAAGTTTTCCAATATTTAGAATGCTTAGACAAATCTTTAAGAAAAGGGGTTTTCCACAATGAATCACAAACTGTGTATTTCTGGAAACAGCACTTCAGGGACAGCTGTAACGCATGAAGGAATTAATGTGGGAAGACAAAAGAGTCATCCATGTTTTCAGTTGCAGTGATACACAATGCTGCCAAAAATAAACAAATAAACAAAAACAAGAGAAAAAAAGAAAGAAAAAGCAAGAAAAAAGAAAAAAGTATTGCAGCCTCTCTTCTAAAAGAAGAGGGAATACAAACAAACAAGAACTATTAATGATGTTTCTGCATCTGTTGAGTCAACGAGTCATTTCAAGTATCTGACACTGATTTCCAGGGACATGTTAGATCTAAGGTGCAGGCTCTTGCACAGAGCATGGAAGTTTAACTGCAACACAGAAACCATATTTATAGCAGACATACTACGTTAGCTATATTTTCTAGTCTGAATAAACAGAGAAGTTTCTATTGCAATTAGATTAGAGAATCTTGATAGATCTCCAAGGCCATTACTAATTACAACCATTAAGAAACACAGTTAATAGCATTTATTTTCTTTCTTCTACTTATTTAATTTCTAGCCCTACTATTTCCTACACACACTCACAAGTTTCTCTGCAGCTTAGTTTTCCTTCATCAGCTCTTGCGTTCCTGTCCCGAGAGAAGCAAGTTACACCCAATCGCAAAGGTTCACACTATTTTTCCCTCTCTGGACAGCAGCAAAGCTGCCAGTGCAGGCTTTGAAGTCCCCACTGCAGGTGCCACCTACAGCCACCTCTAACACTGTCACTGTGAAGTGACAGACGAGGGCAGGGAGACACCCTTGCACCTGGGCGCCCCATCCCCATACAGTAATGCCACATACAGTACATACACCATAGTGAAACTCAGCTACCTGTGCTATTTCAAGAAACCCATTCCTCTTTCACAGTCAGTTGCTGTATCCTGAAGTGCTGGCTGCAACCCCAGCTGTCCGTATTAAAGTTCTTTTGATGTAAAGCCTCTTCGGCCTGCTCTTAGAGTTAAAAAGAAAAATCTTTCACTTTTGTTTTCACCATCTCAGATGAGCACAGAAACAAAAGTTGACTAGCTTCTGTTTTCTAGGTGCAAACTCATCTTTTATTTTTAAAATCATATATCGTATATTCACTACAAAACAAATTCCCCAAGTGCTCTGAATGCTCCATTTCCATAATTAATTTTCTTGCTCGATCCTTCAGCTTTCCTATGGGTATTGAGTGGGTTTTTTGGATGTATTTTTGTTTTTACCCCTTTTTCTTTTACATGAAATGCTGTTTTACTAGCAGCTTCAACCACAACTTTACTACACCTGCCTATGGAGGCATTTCCATCATAGGCCAGGAATCAGAATACTGGATGCTATATACATTCTGCGAACCTAAGCGTAAGACACACAAGAAACAAGAGATACAAAGCCAGACAGAGAGTACAAGAGAACTGAACAAATCCTATTATAGGTAAAAGTCTACATGCTAAGAAGATGGACAGCTGCCAAACTTTTTGCAGGCATCAGAAAGCCATGGTTTTGCAGAAAGTACTACAAAAGTAAAGCAGATGTTTACAACAGTGAAAGGCAAAAGCAAGAGTGTTCATTTGCAGGTATTTAGCAATTAGCCATGTGTAATTCCATCTTTTGCTAACAGCAGCAGACAACAGCTCCATGCACAATCTAGAAAAGTCTTTGTAGGTATCTCACTTTTTAGGAAAGATAGAAAAAGACACCAGTGCAGTGAAAAGAAACCCAGGGAATGGTGACGTGGCCAAAATCATTAGTTTTGAACTAGCAAAACTGACCCTGCAGCAGAGGCTCATAAAAACAGTTCAGCACTGCTCTTGTCCTCCCGCCACCACCAGAAATGAGACTTGAACAGAACCACAAAAATAAAGAGGAGGTTGGACAGAGTTTGAAGTTACCTTGCCTTCCGGTTCAGGCACACAGCCAGGATGCTACACAGACCATGAAGTGTCAAGACCTAGATAGATGTAACCTACATGAGAGGCCCTGGGGACAGCACAGAAGTCCTCGATGATGCTCAGGCACAGAGCTCAAGCAGGGCGTACAACGCGTCACCCTTGGCTCTCTCCAAGGGCAGCTGGCTGCTTCCATCAGGGGTACAAGCAAAGGATATCTGCTGAACTGCTCGAGTCACCCAGATGCACTCTGCATAACTTCACGTTCTTCCGATTCATATCAAAACAACTATCTTAGTTTCACATGTTTTTTTTTCTAGAAGCAAACATGCTCCTCTCCCATACCTTCCACCATTACTTTTTTACATACTGCTTTAACCTTCCAACTCTGTAGCCAGGGTTGCTCTGGCTCTTCTTCTGTCAAGCAAGAAGAAGAAAGATGACCCACTAGCTCTAGCGCTGACAGGTGAGATTCATCTACATTGCTACAGGCTAAGCTCCAAAAAGAGAAAGCTACTGATGCTCTTGGTCAAGCCAAAAAGCAACCAGCGAGGTGGGGAGGGCACAGAGTGGACATGGGGTTAAAAATAAAAATAATAAAATTAAAAAAAGAGAGATAAAAAATAGGAGTGAAGGGAAGACGGTAATCTTGCTTCTTACTGTACCAGTTCTTTTGCAATAGGATTTCTCTTTTTCTTTCCCTATAGCCCTCTCCAGGAAATTACACACTTAAATGACTGTTTTACAACATCGAATCCTATTCACTCCGATCAGTCCATCTCAGTGTGGTCAAATTCAGGCTAATGACCACCCAAAGGGGAAGAACCTTTTCCCTCACCCCTTTTTCTAGGCTCTTAGCTCCCAGCTGCAAACTCTTCCCCTTCCCTGGTCTTAGCCCAAGCTCTGTGGCTCACTGACATTCATCATGACCAAGTTCAATATACTAGCCAGCGGGTAAACCAGCAAAAGAGCATTTTTCTTACAGATTAATGGATCCAAGTGGCTTAGCCACCACCGGTGCTACATGCGCCATAGCAAAGGAAGTAAAGAAACCATGGAGCAAAGAGGTAAGAAAAAATCAAAACTTTTCCTTTCAGTGAAGGAGAGCTCTTTCTTATAGGCCTTACTGTCTCATGGAATGATTAAATAAAGAGAAAAAAGCAGAAAAAGAGAATCCCAGTCACTCCTCCTTCCTGCCACCTAACCTGCACCAGTTGCCATGAGCGCTGCTCCAGGATCCAGTGAAGTCCCTGCTGTGGGTGGCAGGGGACCGCCCTGCTGGCTCCTGCAGGGGAAGCCACCGAGCTGCAGCCTCAGCTACACACTGAACCGCCAAACTCGTGGCTCTGAGTTCAGCATTCTTGTAGTCACTGACCACTTCAAACCTCAGCTCTTTATACTATTGTAATCATTTCCTAGTGCACATTTTCCATTGTAAACAAGCTAGAGTAACCTAAAGGCATCCCACATAGGGATCTGTTTTAATTTAGACACAAACAAGTGACAAATGGCAGTAATGAACTAACCATTTCTGAAACCATTTTACAGCTGAAATCCAAGCTTAGAAAAAAATAAACTCATTATTATTGTAATATGATACACAATCTAATAAAACCAACATACTTTTGGTGATATTAAGTAGAGAGGTATGAAGCATATCAGCTCACAGGTAAACAAAGGCGTGTCTGCATGCCACTGAGTGGTTTAAGCAGTGATTAGCACTCACTCAATACTTCCCTTCCACACTACCAGAAGTAAAGCAACTATGAAGGGCCTCTTTTCCTTAACAGTTAAGGATATCATGTCCACATTTGCACAATCAAGCTAGTGCCCTGATCTGACATATTAAGATAAAAGCTAGAAGTACCTCAAATAATAAAATCTATTTTTAACTGCCTAGTGCCTTTAGGCAGCAATTACTACTAAAAAGACTGCAAAGGAATCCGATTGACCTGCAGTTATTTCAATACTTGAAGGAACCAAGAAAAGGTCAGGGTTTGGATCAAGTTGATATCAATTTAATTCCTAATAGTTGTAACTTACGGTCCTTTAATATGCTCATAATGGCCCTGTGTCAATGCAATTTCACGAACCCAGAATGATGGAAGAATTAAGAGGATTTGATTTATAATTAGTTTACAACTAATTTAGCTTTAAATATCACTCCCCTTTTTTATTACTTTGTATTTTTACAAGTTTTTATCAGAAAGGTCCCTTGCAAGGGAGTTGGACTAGATGATCCCCAGAGGTCCCTTCCAAGCTTAAGGATTCTATGATTCTTCCTAAAACAATTGCTAGATTCTATGTGAATATTTTTCAATGGTAGGGGGAAGTAGTGAACTGCTATAAGAGAAAATTTAGCCTTAGAGATGTTTTCATATTCACATATATAAAAAAATTACATTCATGTATAGAAATACAGCATGCATTTTTCTATTTCGCAAGTTCTTTTATACACAACCTCTGTATTATACACCACCTTTTGCCCCTGCAACATAATTCGCTGCTCTCTTCCATCCTTTAAGTGCTTCACATTTCCACCGCACACACCGAAGTACTAGAATGTGCCACTGACCCTCTCCAGCTGATGTGTACCTTGGAGTCCTGCACAGTCGCTTTTGGTCTCCAGGGAAAAATGTTATGCTTCTAACACAAGGAACATATACTCTGACTATATGCATTGTCAGTTTTAACATCATGTTGTTTTATGTAATGCTGACATAAGCATTACATAAAACAGCAATCCAATCACATTCATTTGAAAGCACACTTACCTCTAAGTATATTGATGGTGGGTTATGCTCTCCTCCAAACTTGTCTAGCAGGGCTTCTATATGTTCTTGCGTTAATTTAATCATCTGCTTGATATTCCACACCTAAATCAAAAAAAATATATATTTTTGTAATCACAAGAAGCCCATCCTAAAACAAAATGAATTTCATTTTGTAGATCTTTAATATCTGAATTGCATAATAAAAATATTTTAATATCAGTAAAAGCGTGCAAAGCTTCCACTGTCAGTAACACACAGGTTTCTTCACAGCTAAACAGAAAAGTTCAATTTAGCTTTGAAATTCAGTAGCCACTGAATAAACACGTTTTTAATAAACATTAAAAACATGCTTTTAAAAAATGTATCAAGTCTTCTTCTGGAAAGACTTTGCAATCTGCTTTTTATAATTACTTCAAAGTTTAATGAAGGAGTTCTATCCAGCCATGAATAATCTGTGGCAAACTAGTCAACAACATCCACATCATCCAGATCTCTTCTATTGATATGGTAATAGGATGCAACAATCTTCAGCATTTTCTACACCTTGGGTTCTATATTCCTTTCCCTTACGAGTTTCCTTACAGACCTTGCACATGATCTGAAAGTGGCATTAACTTTGACTGCACGGAGAAGACTTACAGCATTGTATTAGGAAACAAGTGAGCTATTCTTCACAATATCTTGAAAGAGTCAATTTGAGTAATTTGACACTATTGTAGGTGAACAGTATTATGAGTTCTAATTTGCAACTAAAAAGACACCCATTCACAAATTCAAATCATTTAAAGTAATAACACAGCACTGATTTAAGAAACTATGTTAGTCCAACCAAAGTTAGAAGTTTAAAAGGGAGGTAAATAGGAAGACAGAAGGAGGCAGGAAAATCTCTTCTTAACAGGTATTATTCACAGAATTTGTGAGGAAAAGCTGATTGTCAGAGTTAAGTGTAGGATGGGAAAAATAGAGTGTGCTTCTTCCAAACTGTTTTTCAGAATGTTACTTCTTACGTCTTTCAGCTTACTTTTAACTATTTTTTAACTATTTCATGCATTATTATACAAACCCATTCTTGGAGCTCTGTTAAAGTTCGAGTTGGCACAACTTCACTCTTAAAAGAGAGGTGACAAATAACTTTATATTCTAAAGTAGGTATCAGTGACAGGACCTAATCCAATCTGGAAAACGGTTTTAGCTTGCAAACTACAGAACCATCTCACTTGTAGAAAGTAAGTTTCATTAGAATTTATTGCAATCTTTATCACTAGATCATTCTAGCAAGTTTACCCATCAGAGAGATTTTCAAGGAAAGGTCCACATGAGCGTATCTCACTAGCAGGGGTGAGAAGATGCTTTGCTGACAGTCTCCTCTATTTCCAATTAATTTTCTTTTTCTCCCCAAGAAAAGTGAATACATTCTTTATTACTGTGCTATTTCCTATTTTCTGCCCGTAACCACAATTTTGCTTGTTATAAACAGACATACAACCAAACAAAAACAATATGCAAAACAGAAACATGCTATTCCAAAGATGTTAGAAAGAGAATAAAAGAGCAGTCTGCAAAATTCATATCATGACAAGAGAAAACTGAATGACTAATGAAGGAAGAAAAACAACTTTCGAATCCTACTGCCTTTACTGCTTGACTACACTAAAAGTGCCCCTGATGAAAGTGAAGCTGAAGTCTAGTGGAAGACAGCCCTGGTTCAAACAGCTGGAAAGGGTGCCCTGAATTACCTGCTACACATCCTGACACTAGACCAAGGGCTTTCCCATAAGCAAGTCTTGCAGGGAAATTTCACCCAGGTTTCTATCATTTTAGAAAGGATATTCACACAGTTAAGCAGTACACTTAAAGACAAAGAAACTCTAAGTCAACCACAGCAACAGGAAATTGGTATTTGTTACCAAGAGAAATAGAAAAAAACAGACTTTAAAAAGATTGTCTCATTTTCCGTAAATATTCTGTGTGTGTATAAATACGTACACATAAACACACACATATATAAATGTATTCCAGATGAGCATAAAAGCACTAACACCAGAGATGGCAAAATTGTTAAGAACAGAATCTATTCAACAAACAGTCCTGGAGTAAAGAGTCTTCTCCCAGAAACCACAATAAAAAACAAACAAATAAAACAAAAAAGTTCAAGCTAAACGCGTGTCCATTAATATCATCGCTTGAGCACTCCTAGTGGTCCCTTTATCCACACATTATTCTCACTTTCTCTAGAAAGAAAAGAAAATCACAGAAGCCTCCTGGTCTTTAAGAAAGGTAGGAACCCTTTTACCCCATTATTTTGTAGGTGCCGTCGTAAGTACGCTGCTCTTAGAGTGGAGGCGTACTGTATGAAACCTGGTAATCACCACTGCCAAGTATCTTGCAGAAAGACCAAACCCAGTGACAGACAGCTGCTGGCGACATTAATGTGCGCCGGAATGGAACTGCAACTTACCTAGTAACCTCCACACTCAAATCCAGTCACTTTCTATGGAAAACAGCGTGTCTTGAGACCATAATCCTTTATTCCCTTTCCATGAAAAAAGTAATCAGTCTTTTCCATCTGGGAAGATCTTAGCAATTTTCAAAAAAGCTTCCCTAAAGAAGTTATTCTCTCTTATCTCATGGCATTAGGTTAAAGCTATTCTCTGTAACTAGCAGCTAAATTTGACTCTCGATGCTTCTGGAGCAAGGAAGCTGACATAGGCTTACACAAACACACATGATTACAAGACTTGAGATATTCCAGCTACACTGGAATATATCCGGTTATATCTGCACATTGTGGATAATTGTGCATTAATTTTGCAAATAAGCACTCCCTTGCAATGCAATGAAGACAATGATCTGGTTTAAGGCAGAGGCAAGTGAAATACAGCAGGCACCTCTATCAATTCCATTTGGTGGAGACAATGGCTCTGCAACTTGCAAGACTCCAAACTCCAAAGCAACATTTACAGCGTTCACTGTTTGTCAAGAACATGCTGTCCTGCCCGAGGCAGGACAAAACAAACTCCGTACTTTTTTCACTGGTTTTAGACCCCAAATCATGCAGCAACTTCCAACTTTAAGGTCTACAACTCACATTTGATGGAATTCACTTCAGAGTTTGACTCTGCTCTAAAAAAGTCACCAGTTTTCATTATCAAATAGCTCGAGAATGGAGAATACTTTAATAGAACCAGCCAGGTAAAGTAATTTAACAACGTGATGGGGTAACTGGTTTATAAGGAGGGGGAAAAAAAAAAAAGCAATATCTATCCAATACTCTTCTAATCAGTCCCTTCAGGCTTTTCTTTTTTTCCCCCTTAGATTTGGTCTGCTGTGTTAGCATCCACTTTGTCAGAAAACACTTTAGCAAGCTAACATGTAGGAGCTCTTCCTTGGTTGAACTAACATTTTATCTAACTGGAAAATGACATACGTGCTGGAGTGAAAGGGAAGAAAGGCAACATGAATGGGGCTAATAGCACCTCACTCCAGGGTCTGTGAGTCAAGATGCAGGGCTTGCATCTTCCCAGTTTTGCTGCAAAAAAGAGCTGTCACCTCTTTCTTTCATTTTGATGCCTTCCCAAATACTTTCTCTCCTCCACCTGGACTGGTCCTAGTCCCCTACCTGTCTTTTTCCAATGGCACTTCCACTTTCTACAGTCATGCACAACAACCCACGTAATTCAGCTGTGACGAACCGTGATGAAAAACATATGATGTCCATTGAGCCCATAGGGTGGGAAGGATGCTCCTCTCCCTCCTTCCCGTCCTTCAGGCTCTAACTTTTCCTCCATCGCTGTAACACCCTTCCATTCCCCTTCCTTCTGTGTTTATCCTAGCACTTTTTCCTAGTTTCTGCTGACTCCCCATGCTTATAGTATTTTCAACAGCATAGTTAAAATATTGTATAAAGGAAACATTGTGAAAAATACTAACAACTGAAAAACTTCACTGGGTTGAAAGCCAGCTTGCAAGAGGTATCACGTAAGAGTTTACAAAAGTGACGTAAATGTCAACACGGAGACTGCCTTCTTTAGTTTATCTCACCCATCTTTTTATTAATGTTGTCAAATCACTTTATCACAACTCCCTTGAAATGTCCGAGACACAAAAAATGAGACTACATTCCTACTGTTGGCTAGCTACGCAATTCAGAATGAGTCAGTTGAGTTTTCCACTCAAAGGAAAGCAAACAAGTTAGAGAACAGCATATACAGAAGTTACTGCAAGCAAGGGAAAGGGAGAGGAAGGATCTCTTTCCACAGAAGTTTAAAAGGAGCAAACACATCCATTCAGACTGATGATAAAGAACAACCTTGATGAATATAACAACATGATCCCAAGAAGAGATACAACCTACACTGCACCATCTTGTCTGATGATTGACAACAACTAAGTCAGCTAATGCAGTGATATGACCAGCATTTGACAGCAAATATAAAAATATGAAAAAGGCTTCAACATGAAAATTTCCTCACACTAGCTTTCCTTCTATTTACCAGCTAGCATTTTTAGAAGACAGGTCAATTCTTATCCACTTGTAACTAAAAATGCAGGTTAACTGTCCCAAAAGTGACACTGTTCCCTCTAAGCAAAAAAGCACACAACAACAAAAGTCACACACACAAGAACAACCCCTTCCTCCAAAAACCTAAGAAACATGGGATCAAGTTAATGCTCAAACATTAGAGCAGGACCTTGTTGGAGGTAACATCAGAAGTCTTACTGGAAAAAAAATAAGGGAAAGATTAACTCTGGGATTCTGCTTAGGACTTACATATTCAATACAGATTTGCTTCCTTCCTTCCAAAGGATTTTTCCACTGCAAATCTTGGTATTTACTACAAAAACTAAATTTTGGTTTAATATTTTAAGTATCTCAGATTTATTTGCAAGCGATCACTTTTTCTGCTATCTAAAAGCAAATCAGACTGCTCATCACTGAGCTCTACTCTTAAAATAGAATAAATAGCCTTTCAGTCCGACAGCCTTTACCCCTAGGTTGCCTTCTTTCCAGCAAAAGGATTTCACACTTGAAGTGTTCCTTGTTTCTTACAATTACGGGGAAAAAAGAAAAAAAAAAAAAAAGGAGTTTCAAATAGAGTGATAAATTGCCAAGGACGAAGCATGGTAAAGCTAACCCTTGAAACACAACTAAGTAGATTTCTCTGTAAGAAGTTGTCACCAAGCACCTATGACTGTGGTTCCTTGGTAGCTGACAAGGACCTAGAAGGTGGCTGCAGTCACCAACACACGGCATTGGCCACTTTATCCCAGTTCCCTCCCTTATGCAGGCTCCAGAACTCAAGTCTTTGGCTGGAGCTTTTCAGCCAAGTGCTCAAGGAGCAGAAAACTATTCTCTTTGCCAAGGTTATTTTTCTGACAACCTAGTGTGCTGAAACTGCCTGGCGAACGAGCCAGGGACCACCCAAGCCAGTGCAAGAACAGTCACCTTTCCCTTCTACAGCCCACACTAAACGGATTCAGTTCACTTCCCACTTTTTCCATCACCTTGCCATCTTTGTTGCTTGCTGGTAAGCAGAATTTGCCTTCAAGCACCATAAAAAGAAAAGTAACAAGCATTTACTACCACAGTGGAAGAGTGTAAAATATAGGAGGTGCCTGTATCCTTCATTTAAATCATTAGCCATCAGTTGAAAGGCTTTCTTTGATCTACTAAATCTATTATTTCGTGTTCCTTAGGGCTTTGGTGTTGCAACAGACCTATTTATTCACTTTGGTATTAATCAGTAGTCATAAGGCTCACGTGTAGATCAAGCACTGCTACAAGTCACTGTAATTACATGCATTCATCTAGGACCTTCTCCCCAGACTGCCAAAGGTAGAATACACTTTTAAGAAAGAGGAGGCAAAAGTTATAGAAGTTCCTCAAGTTAGAAAATTTGTAACTAAAATGTTTGCTCCATTGCAGTTACCTCTGTGGAGCACCATATACTGAACTCCAAAGACTTGTGTGTTTGCCAGGCTGTTTCTCCCCACACCTGAAACTGAAGCCACATCCTATTTCAGAGGGAAAGCAACCAGCCCAACAGCTAATTACAATAATTGCATGTAAGCAGCAAGCACTAGTCAGGCAGAGATCTTACACAGATTGGGTCATGTTAATTAGAGTGACAAAACAAACTCAGTCCATCTCAAACTCGAGAGGCTACTTGGCTCTCCCCTTCCCAGGGCACCCGAAGTATTAAGAAAACACAACCAGCACCTATTTAAAAGCCAACGCTACCAACCCCTGAAATAGTTATATCCTTTGCAATATCCCATTGCTGAATTATTATTACAGCATACACGTGTTTTCTACCAAGAAGTAAGCAGAACATCAAATAGTCAATTGCAACTACTAATAGCACACAGGCTAAATTATTTTTGTTTCTATTGTCTGAGATCCAACAGGGAAATTAAGGTATCCTATTTTTATCATAAATAGACCTCAAAAGCTGAAATGAAGGCACTCATATGCTTTGCAAATAAGAAAACAGGTATGAGAAAAGTAATTTGTCCACAATCACCAAAAACAGTCCTAAATAGACCCTGCCATAGGAATCACATTTTCCTAACTGGCATTCCACTCAGCAGACTCACCTGCCTGCTCACCCTAACTGCAACACAAAAAATGAAATACAAGGCAGTTTCTTACCACTCCTTTTAGACGCTGTTAGGAAGAAAGGAAAACAAGATGCAACCACCCCATCTTCCTCCTTTTTTTAAGGAAAGGATTTTGAATATCATCCACTAATTTTTGCTTCAACCTTTCAGGCACTCAGAGGGATGAAAAGAACAGCTCATTTAAGAAAACTGAAAAACAAACAAAGTCCTGAAAAAAGCACTTTCACTTAACACCATTACCAAACTGTTAAACTGTTTAGCACAGAAAAGCTATGGCAAGACTTTTAACCAGTAACTATGCAGTGTAGAAAATGGGAAAGGTCATACCTATTCTTAGCTATCAATTCAAAAAAAAAAAGAATCACAGGAGTATTTATTCTTTTGTATGGTGCCAACAAATTGTACTCCAAGAAACTTATGAGACTGTTGAAAGAAATCCTTTCTGAAAACTACCTCAGATGATGCTAAAGACTCACATTTAATTCTACACCGCTTGCAATTAGAGAGAACACCTGACCTAAGATTTAATGAATTAATTTACAAAACCAGCTCAAAAACTGAGCCACTAACACAAAACCAGTGAGCACTTTTAGCATCTACTCTCAATATTTTAAAGTCAAGAGAAATAGTTTATTTCATGTTGATTTTATAACGCTTTTCAAGGATCACTAGTGAATAACTTGTACTAAAGAGATAAGGATATTATGCATGCTACTCAAACTTCAGAAATGCCTACTCTCGAACTAATCCCTTTATCTGAGATAAAGCTAAAAAAGTTACCAATTCTGTGCTCTAAAGGGTCAGAAAATGTTGACTAAACACAATGCAACTTCACCCAAGAAGTATGTACTACTTATCTGCATATTAAATGACAGTTGTACTAGTGACTGTGCTGCTTAAGGGGCCTCCCTGTAGCACAGGTGGAGGAATTACAGCTGGTATCCCTGTTTGCATTATAATAATCCTAGCAACTTAATTATGCAGCATAGTTTTAAACAATAAGTACATCTTGCTCACTAAAACACTTGCTCAGCTCCTGAATGCAAGGCTTTGAAGGAAGTTGGTACCTTTCATGTAGAACTACAATCTTTTTACAATACATTTTCACAAAGTCTATTTGGAGGAAGCATTAAAAACATTATACTTACTCAGAAACTTGCAACAGTAAATGTGTCATCATCATCATCCTCCAGCAGGCCCCCATGATATCTTAAATGCAATACTGACATTTTGGAGAAGCCAGATGATACTGTTCACTGTACCTACACTGCACAAGCAGCTGCATTTTGACAAAAGCACTGGTTCTCATTTTTGATCTTTCATGTTAACGCTGGACTGGAGTTACAAGGTGGGACGATAAAGCGCAGCACTGTTCCTGGAGAATTATTCCTCACTTGAGGGCGCTTTCGGACAACCACTTTTGGGTGGTTGAAAATGAGATGCTAGGGTGCACATCCATACAGTATGATCAGAAAAAGATTAAGGAAAGGCACTGTTGCAACTCCTGTCACAAATGCAATTGTTAAAAAGGTGGAGTAACATATCAAACACTTGCTGCAAGGAGTTTAAATGGGGAAAAAAAAAATAAAGAGAAAAGGCATGTAACTGTAGCAAGGAGTCTTGTATTTTGAGAGCTGGTCACAGTAGAAGAAATCAGTTACACAAAACACATATTTTATCACTCTAAAAACAATCTAGGGACAGGAAGAAAGGCTTTGAGCTCCAGAGGATTCCATTACACGCCCCAAAAACTCAACAGCAACGGGGATCGGAAAAATGAAGAAACATGTACAGTGTAGACTGACTCCTCTGTCATTCCTGCACTAGCTATGAGAAAGCAGTTGCATTCACAGAGGTACGGACAGAGCAAAGTTACGAAAATCACCTCATAGTTCCAAAGCAAAATGCTGTACTCGGAGCTCTCACATGGCCAAAGCTTTGGGGAAAGCATACATTTGGCAAAAGCACTCGTATCCTGGCACGCCGCCAAAGCCATGGCATATAATCATATTTCTGTAAAACATACACTCAGAAGTAGCCCACACAAACTAAGACAGACTGCTCCAGCCTAGTGAAAGAAGCTCAAGACCACAAAGATCTAACGTGTCGTGAACTAAACCTAACAAGTCCAACCAAGGAAACTTCAGTTATACAAGACTTTCATTTCACCCAAAAAGTGAAGGCCAGTGCACTTTCCTGGACAGAGATATTTAAAATCAGTCAAAGGAAAAAAAGAACATAATTGCACTAGCACTGCTTTCCCTAACCACATACTACTGCCAGATACCTTGCAACGGCTCTGGAGGACATTTAGTTCATTAATCTTACAGAAAAATAGCCCAGGAAAAAAAAAAATCACACATTAACAGTTTTCTTCAGCTTAGTGAGCTGAATTAACCTGGGGAGGGATCTAAGCACCAGAACGGACAGATGCAGTAGGTAGGGCAAAGTGGCCAAAAGCAGGTATGGAAAGCAGGGAGACTTTCCCTCTTGGTGGCAAGCACAGCTTGATTATTCAATGTAGCTTCAGGGACAGAGAGTAGCATTAATGGCTACTGTTACAACAGAGCATTTCTACCATATTGTACATTACATTTCCCTTCCTAAGTGAATTGTTCAAACTGAAAATATACCACAGAAAACTTGCACTTGGCTGGAAAGTGCCTACAAAGAACTCAAACTTTAAGCAGCTCCTGCTAAGGATGGACTGGAACAGCATTTTCAATTTTGTGATGGTAATTTGAACCCTGTCTTGTTTCCTCTGGGAATGTAGATAAAATTACAAAATGATTGAGTTTTCTACTAATTGAAATTCTCTCCAAAACTTTTCATGTAGCCAAGTTGTCTATAGATACACATTAATAAAGCTTAGACAAAGTTTTTACAAAATAACAAGTGGAATATTGGAGTTTGCTTTTTCACTTTACTTCTAAAAAAATAGCTGTCATCAAAAAAAAAAAAAAAAAAAAAAAAAACCTGTTTGCATCTATGGTGCTATTAATTGCACACAGCAAAACAACTGTCTTCCCTGGCTAAAATAAGCATGAAGAAAGATATCAGAATAGCTTTAAAAATAAGATGTCTTTGAGTTTACAGACCTCATAGTACAAATGGAAATAATGCCAGTGGCTTAGGTATCAATACAAATTCACAGAAAACACAGTATTTAGCGTTTATATCCAACCAATTTGAGGATAATAATACAGATAAAAACCAAGTGTCTGAGACATGAAAAAACTGCAAAAAGCACTACAAGCTGCTCATGTAAACTTTGTGTAATCAAGCAGCCTAATAGGGAACACTGCTGTTAATCCTATTGCCTTTTGGGATAAACTGCGTAAGAAGAAGGAATCTTTTTAATCTCCCCCATAGAACTCCAGTATTTCAAGGTTGAGTTCTAAAGGCCCAATCCACCTTGCCAAGCATCACAAAAAGCCTGAAGAAAAAAAAGAAAAAAAAAAAAAGAAAGAGAGAGAGGTTTTCAAATTGACCATCTTTTCTATGTCTGCCATGGCTCCTGGCAAACCTTTACCTGGGGAGATGACAGAATCTATTAATGCGGATGTTGTGAAAGAGTTCCGAAAAACCTGTTCTCATGCTTTACTACCTCTAGCTATTAATAGATAAATAAATACATAAATAAGTCTTAATAGTGACCTGAAACTATCTTTTCTGTTTCTGTTTAAACTCACTATTCCTAGCAATGACCACAACCAGTTATTTGCATTCTTCACATCAGATTTGCAATTGCTTTTCTAAAAAACAACCTCAATTCTGTCAGCTTTCCTGAAGGCTCTGATTTTCAAGACTTCTGGTCGTCCTTGTTGCTTGACTCTCCCCAACCAGTTCATGCATTTCTGGAAGTAGTGGCACGAAGTCTTTATACACTTAAAGTGTAAAAAGGCCTTTCCTATGCTGACCAGGATAAAAAAAAAAAATCAGTTATCTTTTGAGATATACTTTTGCAGAATATTAGCTAGCTATAAAACATCTTGCAGCTAAGGCTTATGTTTTCCACACAACTAAGTAGCACGTCATATTCTAAATCTCAATTTCTGATCACAAAATGCAAGGAAAGATAACTGAGATTCAACAGAAAATTTATTCCCAGTAACACAAAAGCAATGAAGCAAAAATGCTTAATCTCTTCTACTTTTCAAGTGAGTAGTACCTGTAACTGCGAACTATTCAGAGAGAAAATAACTTTCCCTATAAACTCGTATAATAAGTTCATAATAAGTCCTATGATAAGTTCTCTAAATATTATTAAAGCAAAAAAAAAAAAAGGTGAAAAACACGCCCCCACAAAAAAACCCCAAAAAACAACATCAAAAAAAAAAAGACTTATTTTATGAGGCTCCACCAGTTACCTGGTGTAGCACTTTCCTTCTGAGGCTTTTTCATTCAGCAGAGTTGGAAATAATGCATTTTATAATACTACTGTTTCTGAAAAATATAACTAATATTAATGTTGGATAAATTCCAGCTTCGATATCTAGAAAATAATCAACTGTCCAACAGATCAAGACCTCACTTCATAACTTACAAAGTCATTCTTATCTTCCAAAGAACGCTTCAGGGCACACAGCGAGTACAGAAAATCCTATTTAAATTATTTAATATTTGTGTAAATAATCTCTAGCAACAAGAACAGCCCAGCTGTCACACAGCCCTTACTATATCAACAACCCCATAATACTGTGAAAACCTTCCATCCAAACAATTTCTTGTTCTGAGAATTCATCCTATGGTAAAAGTCAATCTAAATGCCTCTGGGGGCCACGTTTCCTGGGCCTTCTAATACCAGAAAAGTGAGTGAAAAAGAAAAAAATCACACATCTCACTTGCCTCTACTCTCCTCAAATCCTTGCACCTCCAAGCACCACCTCTTTCCTAAATGCACCATTTTTTGAGTGCAAGTACAACTAAGTATTATTCTTATAGTCTTGTTGTTACTAAAAAAAGAAAAAGAAAAAAGAAAAAATGCTTGAGCAATTACTACGCTCTTAAGCCATGCCGTTTCTTCACTATTAAGAGGGTTTTTCTGCACCAGAAGTTAGGCTGATGAGGCAACTTCTGAAGCATTAGATTTAATATCTGTTTAAAAATTGGTCAAGAGTTTAATGATGGGGTATATTTTTTTCTTTCTGAAAACCCCAAACTTGCATTTACAAGTGATATTGATGTAGTTATAACCAATAGGGAATAAATAAATAAAGTTCATTCCGAACTTGGTAAGAAGCACCTTCATTACCAGGGGAATTGCGTTAAACCTTCAAGGTCTGTCATAGATTCTTGCCATTCATCAGGAAATGTAGCCCCTATTTCCAAAAGGGAAACTTCCAGTTACGCACTTTAACCTTTTCAGGTAATGCCTCAAAGTAAGGGAGCATACACTCCTTGTTGGGCTTCCACAGCATGGGTTATTTTTACAGCTTGGATTTACATTGCCTCAAAGGAACAAAACAAAACACTACAACGTGCACTTCTATTAGAGCCATGAGTCAGTTACGAGCACTTTGGTATTTTTATCACTTTTGTCACTTTGAATTTGCATTACGCTTTAAGTTAACTTGTTTTTATACTATGATCAGAGTTTCCATTTTAAATGTATCAGCAATTTTTTAACATGAACAATTATTAAAACTACAGGTTTAGATGAGGCATTAGGTAAACTTATACAGTAAACAAAAGTTAATGACTTATGGCTTGAGGAAGAACAAAGTAACCTAAGAATAAAACCACATTAGAAAATTAAAAGTCTAACCCCAGCTCTGCTTAAGACACATGTGTTTCAGTATTTTCAATGTATAAAAAGTTTGCTTTTTAGTAATAGAAGAATACCCCCACTCACTTCTTAGCAGTAAATATATGCATTTGTGCTTATGAAGTACCAATTTCTGTGGTTGGCTGCTGTTCCAGATACCAGAAAGCTTCTCTCCCCTATAGAGATGTGAGCTATTCAGCAAAAAGAGAGAGCTACACTATGTAATTTACTATTTGCAACTAAGTTTAGTGGCTGACATAAAAAGAAACATTTTTGAAACTCAAGTGAGTTACAGCAGAGCTTCACAAATGACCTCTTTAGCATTAAATCTGATTAAAATAATTCTCATCTCCTGCCACTCCTTTTCTCTCCTTTCTCCCTTACTGCAGTTTATTTTTCCCTGTCAGCTGCACTGATATTACTGTTTCTAAGGCCACAGTATAAACCAGTTGTTGAAATGATCCCATAGAGAATTTTTTTCCCCATAGGAAGAATAACAGCGCAACTCAGTTACATGTACCATAGCAACAGCACAATCATGGTGATTAAAAATTAATTAAATAATAATAATAATAAATAAATAAAACAGAAGCTTTTTAACCTCATTTTGCTGCCAAAAGAAAGTGTTGTTTAACTCCACTCTTTAGGTACTCACGTTTCTCAACTAGTTGAGAGTTTCTCCTTACTCAGGAAAGTTAAGACCAGGTTTACATTACTCAAAGCATTTAATCACTGTGAAGTCTACATGTAGAACAGACTTATGTCACTGAGCTTTGTCTTCCCTCAGCAAGGCACGGGAGATAAAAGGGAGGATTCAACCTAACCTCTCACTGCCATCACTTGGTACAGGCTCTTTCCAAGTCTCTCTTTCCCAGCCACCTACTCAGCATCACTTAGGTGTACATCAAACTTCCCAACTCAGTAATCCCACAGAAATAGAGAGATGGTTCTCTCTGGCGAGGTACAGCTGATTTGGGCTGACCCCTCTGCAAGCCACTGTTCAAAAGGAGCTCTATGCTGGCAGGCTCTCCCTGCCAGGTGCAAGGAAAGAGCGAGGCCTTTGCTCCGGGCAGCGGGAGCTGCCGCCTCGGGGACTCAGCACCTCCCAGACACATGCACGATTTTGCTCACAAGTGAAAGGCTCCACGATGACTGTAGAAACGTGCTCAGGAAAGCTGAGACGAGCCGAATTAATCCCCCACAACCTAAGCACTGAACGAGGAGCCCGCTTCTGGCACCTGGATTTACCTCTGACAGACCTGATGATCAATACTGGGCAAGTCAAAGCATACAACGCTCACAACTGCAAAACACCTTGCATGGTTGTATATTGTATTCCTCCTTCGACAAATGTTTCAGAAACGCTAGCAACTTAACCCTAGCAAAACAGGTAGTGCTGCTCTTCACAGGACTGGGAAGTTAAGTAATATGCCCCAAAACACAGGAAGTATCTAACAGAGACCCAAACCAGAGGCCTGGAGCCCTCAGAGCCTGCACTGCGCCCCGTTACCCGTTACGTTTCATCAGCCTCTCTGGGTAGAGAGGGCTAGCAGGGTCCAGAGGCCCGGGAGCACGGGAAGCACACTGAAACACCTCCCAAAGCCATCAAGGAAAGCCGATTACCGAACGGCCGCACAGCAGCAGTTCAGCCAACCCAAATCCCTCAGGTAACTTCGAGTGTGACAGGGAGGCAGAACTGCACTCCTTTTCGGGTCATTTTTTTTTTCTGGGGGGGGAGAGGGGAGCGCGGAGGAGAGTGTTTTAAACGAGACCCTAACCGCCCCCCCCCCCCGTCACCCTCTTCCCTCCCCGCCCCCCGCGTCGATACCGGGCTGGGGGCGGCAGGGTCGGCCCGGGCCCGGCCGCCCCGCGGGGCCTCCGCGCCACCCCGGTTCGCAGCGAGCGGCGCCTCCCCGGCGCGGGGGCGCCCCCCGCGGGGCCTCACCTCCTCCGGGATGGCCGCGTCGCCGCTGCCGCCGCCCGCCGCGTAGCAGGGCCCGAGCGCGGGCGGCGGCGGCTCGGGCTCCATGTCCCCGTTGAAGAGCGAGGCCCCCTCGGCGCTGGCGCTGCCGCCGCCGCCGCTCAGCGCCGCCATCTTGGGTCGAGGCGCCGCGGCGGGCGCGGGGGAGGCGGGCGCGGCGTCCCCGCCGCCGGGACGCCCCCAGCCGCGACCCGTAGCGCGAGGCGGGGCGGCGCGGGGGGAGGGGGCGCCGGCGCAGCTCCCGGCCAGCTCCCGGCGGCCCGCGCCACCCGCACGTCACGCCCGGCCCGTGACGTCACCCGCGCCCGCCGCCCCACTGCGCATGAGCCGCCGCGATGTCACCGGGAAACACCCTGACGTCACGGCGCGACCACCCGGTCGCCCTGGGAACCCGGACGTGGGCTCGGGACACGCCCCTCGCGACGACCCCGCCCCCGCCCGGCCGCAGCCACCCCTCCCCCCTGCTCCGCGCGCCCGCCGCCCAACGGCCCCCAACGGCCGCTCAACGGCGCCCAACAGGCACGCACAAAATAGCATTGAGGTGCTAGCAAGATTAAAACTGGACACAGACGCATTTTTCCATGCTGTGTGCATGTGCAGGAACAGAAACATGATGGAAGGAGTTAATAGGCAAGCACGGAAAGGTCTTAGCAGGCACCGCGTGTATTTAAGGTTGTTGGAACCGGTCTGACATCATTTGACAAACAGAATTACTGTGGTTTTGAGATATGTCGTTATTAGCATGTACAAGACAGTTATTAGGGAGGTGCTTCCCACTGGGAGAAAATCATAATTTTGTCAGAACTTCAGTTATAAATAAAATAATTGATTGATAGAATTACGATTTTTTTTTCCTTTGACATCATTTAGGCCTTGACCTGCCAAATACTTACATTTTATTTACATAGAATTCTTTAAGCAAGGGAAGGGTCTAATAGTGAGCACCACACATACACACAAATTGGGCGTTCGCTGAATATCTGATTTCTTATTGTACATACCTGGAAATGGAATAATGGAAAATACCAAATCAGTAGGAATATTTTGGATAGGTTACAAAAAAAAAAAAGCTAGTACGTCGGAACAACAGCATTTCAGAGAGAGCAAAGGGTGTTCTCTCACCACCAGATGTATTTTATGGTACTCAATTAAAATACTAAATTGAAACTTGCAAGTGCAAACATCCTTATCTCTGTTTTCTTTTAGTCGTGAGTACTTTCCTAACCGTATAGCCTCTTAATGTAGTGATCCTTGAGATAGATAGGAGGTTTTTATTTCACCTTTCACACTGGGGCTACCAGAGTGTAAAAGTGCTGAGAAATGAGTTCAGTCCTGGGAGTGGTATAACTGGTAAATAAGCGTAGAATTTGTTTACTGCATGGAAACAGCCAAAGCTCCATGGAGCCTGGAAAACTACATCCCATTGTATGAAAAAGGAGGAACTTTGTACATGAATTTAATTGTTCCTTCCTATAGGGTGCTACACATTGCTAAACAGCTCCTGAACACAAACAAACATAATCTAGTTAACATATAAATGGATCTTAAGTGGTTTTCAGACAGACTACACCTTCCTCAGACATGAACCTAAAATTTCATTTAGTGAATTGCACCAAAAAAAGCTGTACCAAATACAGAAACTAAGCAGCTTGCCAAATGCAGAGATTTCTCCCTGATAGCCACATTACGAACATACATTAGAGAGGTGGAACTGTTTTTGCTTGGTTGTATTTTTGTTGTTGTTGTTGTTTTGTTTTTTAAAGTAAAGAGCAGAGTATTATTTAAAATGAGAGTTACATAGGAAGGAGCAGAAATCTGCTAGTTATGCTGTGCTTTCTTTTTGTCCAGGGAAATCCACACATAGTCATAAATAGAATTTCATACTCCTATACTTGGTACTTCTTTGATCTCTCTGCTTAAGCTATCATGACAGAAGATAAACTATGATTAGCTGTAATTATTTCTTGGTGATATGAAATCCTGTCTACTGAGAATTGATACTATCAACTTCTTTTACAGAGACTTTTTTTTCAGTATCAACACAGGTCAAAGTCAAACAAAACCTAGATGTGAAAGATTGTTCTCTGTTATCAAATCCTCAGGCCACTCAGGGCACTGGCTAGTTTATTCCTACAATGCAGTACAGCCAGTTTATCTGGTATTGCAGCAAGTAATTCATACTTGTAAATATAATACCTGCCACCTCCCATCAAACCTATAGTTATGCTTTGGTTTTTAATCATCTTTATTTTTTTAAATAATATAAGAAAAAAAAAGGTTGGTTACTAAAAGATATGGACACTTCAACTATGTTGCCCATCAAAACATTTTATTGCTCTAATAATCACTTACCCCTCAAAAGAAAAAATGTTGCAGTGAATTAGTCAGTAAAAATAAGCTGTGGACCTGATGGCACCTCTCCCACTGTGAACATTTGAACACTTGTCTATCCTTCTCCAAGGGGATAAAATCATCTTAGTGAGATGATCCAAAAAGAGAATTTCTGGAAGAGCTATGGTATTAATAATAATAAGGGTTTCATTTGTGATTTCCTTCTGATATAAAACAATATTTCAATCTCTCTCTCCTTCTCTCTACCAAAAAAAAAAAAAAAAAGACAAAAAAGCTACACTTCACAATTGCCTGCTATAGCAAAGCCTTTCATTTGCTAAACAAAAAAGTTACACCATTTGCATATCGGCATAACAGATTAGGTTCCTTAAGTGTATGCAGGTTGATATTTTTAAATGCTTTGAAAATTTTACTCTTAAAAAATCATCAGAGTCTAAATGCCCTTATAATTTGTTCAAATTGCCAGCTACTCATCCTGTTCGCACACTGGAAAACGGTATTTGTCCCACGCATTGCAGCATTTGAGCTTGACCCATGTATCTTTGAAAAGACGGGATTAAGTTAGGCACCGTGAGAAAATAACCACAGATCTTTTCAAAAGCTTGTTGAAACATACGTATCATTTTTCAGTGCACAGTATGAAGTGGAAGTGCGCAACTTTGTGTACCTACCTAAGGATATAGTACTATTTATGGATAAGAGTTAATCCTCAGTCTCAATAGGGGAAATACCAATATTGGTATAACAGAGATACCAAGGACATCAGTTGTGTTCCCTGTGACCATGGCCAGAAAATTTGAAGCTGGACAAAAAGTAGGCTGACGGCCAGAGTACAGACTTGCTTTCTGATTACTAGCTGGAGTGATGTGTACCCAGATAAAAATACTTGGCTGTCCAGGAAGAGAGTGGTGAAAATGCTCCTTGACAATGAACCCAGAAGTTTTTTTTACTTCTCTTTAGCATCTATGGAGGCATATTGTCCCACTCATATTTTAACATATGCTGTACATCTTCTGGCATTTCCAGGGATTCTCTGTTTGATTGCTCCAATGACAGGCAATAGAGAAAGCAAGTCTGTTTTTTATGCTCATTCCTGTACAGATCACATACGCTTTTTTTTTTTTCCTTTGATATAATAGCAGTTTTTCATGTTCTCAGAAAAATTTAGTTCAGGAGATTTGCCATTCTGTAACACTGCTGAACCTCAAACATTCATAACTTCAGTGAGAAATTAAGTAATATTCAGGTGGTGATATAAATCGTAGAATCACAGAATGCTTAAGGTTGGAAGGGACCTCTAGAGGTCATCTAGTCCAACCCCCCTGCACACGCAGGGTCACCTAGAGCACGTGGCACAGGACTGTGTCCAGGCGGGTTTTGAAGATCTCCAGAGAAGGAGACTCCACAACCTCTCTGGGCAGCCTGTTCCAGTGCTCTGTCACCCTCACTGTCAAGAAATTTTTCCTTAAGTTCCTGTGGAACCTTTGATGCTTCAGTTTCTGGCCGTTTCCTCTAGTTCTGTCAGTGGCCACCAGTGAAAAGAGACCAGCACCATCCTCCTCACTCCCTCCCTTGAGGTACTTATGTACACTGATCAGATCCCCTCTCAGCCTTCTCTTCTCCAGGCTGAACAGGCCCAGCTCCCTCAGCCTCTCCTCACAGGGCAGATGTTCCAGGCCCCTGATCATCCTTGTGGCCCTGCGCTGGACTCTCTCCAGCAGCTCCACATCCCCCTTGTACTGTGGAGCCCAGAACTGGACACAATACTCCAGATGCGGCCTCAGCAGGGCTGAGTAGAGGGGCAGGATCACCTCCCTCGACCTGCTGGAGACGCTCTTCTTAATGCACCCCAGGATCCCATTGGCCTTCTTGGCCACGGGGGCACACTGCTGCCTCATGGTCAACTTATCATCCACCATGACACCCAGGTCTTTCTCTGCAGAGCTGCTCTCCAGAAGGTCGGTCCCCAGCCTGTACTGGTGTCTAGGGTTTCATCCTCCCCAGGTGCAGGACCTTGCACTTGTCTTTGTTGAATTTCGTAAGATTTCTCACTGCCCAGGTATCCAGTCTGTCCAGGTCCCTCTGGATGGCAGCGCAGCCCTCTGGGGTATCAGCTACTCCTCCCAGTTTGGTATCATCAGCAAACTTGCTGAGGGAGCACTCCGTGCCTTCATCCAGGTCATTGATGAATAAATTGAACAGGACTGGACCAAGGACTGACCTCTGGGGGCACCACTAGCTACAGGCCTCCAACTAGACTCTGCACTGCTGATCACCACCCTCTGAGCTCTGCCATCCAGGCAGTTCCTAATCCACCTCACTGTGCACTCATCTATCCCACACTTCCGGAGCTTGCCCAGGAGGATGTTGTGAGGGACGGTGTCAAAAGCCTTGGTGAAGTCGAGATAGACGACATCCACTGCTCTCCCCTCATCTATCCAGCTATTCATTCCATCATGAATCTGGCTTATCTCTCTATATTAATTAAGTTCATGAAGATTTCTTTTTTTTTTTTTTTTTTTTTTTGCCCTTGAATTCAACACATGAGCAGAAGAGTTGAGGATGGGTGGAGATTAGGATGGAGAAAAAAGCAGATAGGGAAGAAAAGGAAATGTGAATCCACAAGGTTCTTAATCCACTTTCCATTTTTCCATTTAAAGCAGTGTCTATGTAGCAAACTCTTTTATATTTAAATAATAACATATTTTGGATTTTCTTATAATGATTTTGGAAATATTTACATAGCTTTCACTTGACAAAAGCCTAATTTATTTTAGAATCATTGTTTATAATATTGTTGCTCTTCTGTTTCTCCAAACTACAGCCCAGGCCTTCAGAAGGTAACGAGCAGCGTTGCCACCTGTGGAGCCAATTGCAAGAGGCTCCAGGAATCTGGAAAGGTGACGGGACTGAGACAAAGGCTTGTCTTTGCATATAGTTCCCTCCTGTACCTTATGTGTTATGCAGTATCACAGGAGCAAACACTAACCTCTTCCTTTCTTAATAGAGACTTCAGGGTCTAGAAATCTGTGTCATGAACCTCAGTGTTCTGCATCCCTCTCTGCTGGTTTCCTGCCTTCACTTGCATACTAGTGTCAGAAACCGAGAAGACTACACATTTTGTTGAATGGTAGTGTAAATTACTCCCAAATGCTGATATGTAAGGGCCCCTGAACAGAAAGCATGAGTCCTGAAATCACTATTAAGAGAGGAGAAGTAGCAGCTGGGAAAAAACGAGAGGGAGAGATTGCAGAGAAGATCCGATGGGGAGAAAATGTGGTTGCAACACGCACTGGAGGAGAAGATGCAACTCTCCTAGGAAACAAGAGGTAGGCAAAAATAGGGAATCAAAGGGATAGGGAGAACTGATTTTCCTGCCTAATATGCTTTATTGAAGCAGAGACCAAACCTCATGTCTGAGAGAATTAGTCAAGACCCTCCTGTTGCCTTAGAATCTCTAATCATTGCTTTAAGGCATTCAGTTCATTCAGATGTCTAATTTCTAAGCCCCTTATACTGGACAGTGAAAAGCTGACCAGCTTTAAGGACAGAACAGTTTTAGATTCCTAGCATTATTATTCCAGCGTGAACAATCACATTTCATAAATCAAAATCATCCCATTTAGGCACAAAACAGACCTAACATGATAAAACAGGGTCCAAGACAGGGCAGTAAAGGATTCCTGTTCTCAAACTCAAATGAAATATTTTGCTGCTTTAGAAAATTGCTGTTCAATCCTATTCCCACCATCAGATTTTCCTTCACAATACCCAGGCTAGCTGAGCCTCCCCTTTCCCCAAAAGCTGCTGTAATTTGATTCTCCAGCACTTTACAGACAGGTTGGTAACTCTCTCTGTCTCTGATCTAATAACAGTTTAGTTACTCAGTGTACCTGCTCACTCCGTTTATTCTTTCAGCTTCTAGCCTCTTAACAGAGCAAAACCAGTCCATTAGGGTTGGTACTGGCCCGGAGTAAGGAAACTGTAAGAGTCAGGAAAGGCTAAATCAATAAAGTAAATCAAATGCAGAAACCATGGATTTGACACGAGGTGGTGCGAATGTGTTGACCAATCAATGGGATTTTCTGTAAGACTCCTATCAAAGATATTGGGAATGTGGTTTTCTGGACAATCTCTCCTATCTCAGCTGGAAAGGAGGATGTTTTGCAGGCACTATATGGTTGTTAAAGCAACAGATTAAATACTGCCCTAACTGTTTTTGTGGGAGGGGACTGGGCATTACCCTTCCACTTCATCTCCTCTTGTGGATGGCGCATTGACCCTCTTCTCATCGTGTTTCATCCTCAAAATCATCTGGTGTAGCAGATCGTTATATAAAAAGGTACCAAATCAAAGAGAGTCTTGCTTCTTTCAAAGATTAAACAAAATGTTATGTTAGCATACTATAAACTATGTTGTCTGGAAGTTATCTGCATTCTCTCTCTCTCTCTATTATTTTTACACTTCCTTGCTAAACATTTCCCTAAATCTGTCCTTGCCTTTCCAGCTTCTGTGCTACAGATTTCAAGATGAGCACACATCCCATCAGAGCCTTACAGGGAAACACTCACTTTCCTTAGCAGGCCTCAAATTTAAGAGGGCTAATATAATGCTAAGCAAGCTGGGGGAAGATCTGTGTCACATGAGCAAGTTCTTTCTTATGCTTGGAAACCCATCTGTGATTCCCACAGGGAAAAATAAAAAAAAATAATAAAAAAGGGAAGAAACCCAGGAGAGGAGGATGTGCTTTGTGCCTGAGCATCCCACCGTGTGGTAAAATTTCCTCAGACCGCGACAAGCCCGTCACTAGGAAGGTACAACCAGCCCAGCTTATGGGCAGACATAATTCCGGGGCAATACCCCACTCTGCTGGAATTTTGACAGTTGTTCTTCAGGGGTACATGGAGTAGGAAGTGTGGTCTTTTTAAATGAATGCTTATATTATAATACATGCATGTACGTCTTATTTGTGTGTTTAAGCATCAGTGTCTCATGCTGGCAGAGCCAGGATCACAGTATCCATCCTTGTCTTCCAGGCCTCGCAGCCGTGCTCCTTCCCAAGGGGCAGCCGGCCCGCCTGGCCCCTGCGGCAGGGCAGCTCTGAGCCCCATCACTGTATCCGCAGCCTCCCCTGAGCAGGCAGGTGGCCAAAGGCAACTCTCTGATGCAGTGTTCAGTGACCTTCAAAGTCTTTTGATGCTATGGACTGCTTGAAGCTTGCACTTATGCTAAAGGCCCTTGGACGTGACTATCCTTTTCTAATATGATATGACTCTCTCTCTAGAAGACACATTTGTTTTGGTAAATGAACACAACTGCTATTATTCCCCACTGGGAGAGGTCTGTGGGGCTCCAGTGTAGATCTCAGTTTTATCTTGTTTTTGAGTGGTTAGCGTGCTTAGTCAATGTCCAGCTCTCTATCCTCAGAGGGCATTAATATTGATTAATAAACTTGATTACACTATGAGAAAAAAAAATGAGCTTGAAACTGCGCAGAGATAGTTCACACCACTGACTGTATTGGTGTCAGAACAACAGGGCACTCTTGGAAAATATCACCATAAATAGGCAGAATGACTAGGTGGAAAAGCAGAAAAGGCCAAAGAGGCCAGAAGAGGCCAAAGAACTGTACTTTCTAGCTGTCAGTGGTAATGAGTGATCAGTGATAACTTCCTAGCTGTCAGTTGTGAGGTTCCCCAGCCTAATTATTACCTTGTGTTTTAAGCTGTTCATTTCAAAAGGATTTGTGAAGTTTAGAACTTGAGAACAGCACTCCTATACAACAAACTTGCGCCAAAGCAGAGACAAGACAGAGCGCCAAGAAATAACCACTGCCCTCTGCCTCGCAGTGCCTAGGCAGCAATAACGTCCCGCCGCGGCGCGGCAGGCGCTGCCTGCCCGAGTGACACTCACGCCGCCCCCGTCGCTGCCGGCTCTCCGAGCTGAACGTGCCGCTCTCAGCCAGCAGCTGAGCGCTGCATGTGCACAAAGCTCCCGTGCCCACAGACTGCACGTAACGCTAAGGAATAGCTGCTCAAACAGGAGCCAGGCCTGGTTTCTTTCATTAGGAAGCCAACGCAGACTCTGACATCTCAGAGAGGAAGAACATGATTATAAAGTATATAATAATCTTGTCTGTAAACTCGCTAGCTGCATCCTGAATTCCTACTCTCATGCTTTCCGGATGATCTCTGTCACTGCTTCCTGATCCCTTGGGAATATTCTGGTGCTACCAAGGCTGTCACACACGGCCCTGGTAGCCTGCAGTTTGAACCTTGGCTACGATGGCTGCCAGCAGTAAGTAAGAAAGCACCCCCAGAGCTCAGTACAGCCCCTGTCAGCATCATCAGCCCTCATCACAAGTGGATGAAGCTCTTCAAGCCATCTGCGATCCTCTAGTCAGTGGACTGCAATACCTGCTTCCAGCATAGCCTAACATGATCCCAGCAAGAGACATATTTTTGTTAATACCTAAGCATGCACTCCACACCCACTGTTCCTACCTGCACTCTTAAATTTGACCTAGCGCACCACTGTCAACAGCTCTGCTGGAGATGTTCTGCCCTGGCTGAGCTCACCATGGAGCCGCTCTGCTGAGAAGGGGCCACACACAGCTGTGTTGTGGACAAGCGCAGACAACGCATGTGGGAGAGGGGCCTGAGGGACACTGAGTATCACCAGGGAAGCTCCTACTGCGTAGCAGGAGACACAAGTCGTCTATGGAGATGTTGTCTCATTGTTCCGGTCCCAAAGACACTGCTTCTCAGTAAGAGGATTCAGTCTCTTTCCTCAGACCACGCATTCAAAGATAAATCAAGATAGACCAGTGGTGAGGTTCCTGAAGATCTGAACATGGCTTTGCTGAGTTTCTTGATTTGTATCACGTCGATCACTTGGATTTTAAAGCTGTATCAGTATTACATATTTGCATTTCAATCTTTAAGAAAAGGAGGATATGCAGCCATGCTTCTCACCACTTTAAACACCCTATAGCCATGCTCCGTTCTTACCGAGCCTTCTCAGGCTAATTCTTTTGGGGACTCTTTTCTACGCATATATCTATATGACTATTACACTTGAGGGAAAGGACAAGGAGATGTGAAGGAGAGAAAAGGATTAAAAGGTCTTCATGCCGCCCCAACTGTGTAGGCTCTGAAAGAGCCATTCTAAGGATCGGTCCCTACATATCATTTAATTCTTACCTCCAGAATTTATGACCAGGCTATTGTTTTCATTTCTACTTCCTCCTACATAATGCTCTCCCCTCGCCCCTCTTTTTTTTTTTTTTTTTTTATTAGAATCCTTGAGTTTTCCATTGCTGTTTGGGCATTTAGTGGAAGTTGTTTAAAGAAATGAAACTGCCTCTAAAAGAAGTTAAGCAGGACAAGTTTCTGCTCTCAAACATGCCTCAGTATCAAGATCACACACAGAGAGTCTCCTTGAAGATTTTTGTCTCCAGTACCCACTTCCAAGAGATCGTGTAAGTGCCACAGTAGAACAGTCACACAGAGCAATGGAGTTGAAAGAAATTTTAAAGAAATTAATGACATCCCTATAGCACCTGTTTTCTTTGGATATTATTCTTGCTGTTTTGAAAGCAAGAAAAAATACAAAATAGCCTTTCCCTCACCAAAGCACAGCCTTTCAAATCCACAGCTTTCAAATGAAGCTTTTCCAAGACATGTAGACATTGTTGATCATTATTTTTTAAGATGTTAAAATGGCCTTCAAACTCAGCCATAGAGGACTGCATATATAAAATCTCAAAAACATCTACAGTTAGAAAGATTTACTGATCCATTTCCTTTTTAGTTTCCACTCGAATCCAGGTACACCTAGCATTTGAGGTCTCTAACATCTGAAACAGAACAGGGAATAAAATAACTTACCGCAGGTTATTTCAAACGTTAATAATGTCATCAACTGTTTTATGAATGCAGCTTTCTGAAATAAAGCTCTGAAATACAGAGCAGCACAAGTCCTGCTACAGCCAAACTAAGCTGCTCTTTACACCAGGTTCTCCTGGGGTAAATCCACATCCTAAAAGCAGTTTACCTTCATGCCACTACTCATAAGTGATCATCACTCCACTTTTACTCTTGAGGAAGCACAAGCAAGATAAAGTATTTGTCTAAAATCATAGAGCAAGTCAATAATAGGTGCATTCTGCAGACCTCTGTAAACTTGGTGCCTTGCTCTAATAAACAAAATAGAATAAAACTTTTTCCACGTTGAGAAACTTGTTTTTTTTCAGGTTAATACTTTCCTGAGTATTTATATTTTATTTATATTTATATTTTAACACACTGGAGTATTTACCAGAAATACTCCTAATTATTTCTTCCCCCCAAATATGAATTCAGCCCAGTATCTATTAGTTTGTTAAACAACAGAGCATAGCATAATGCACTGTTACAGAGAGGGAAAGAAGTTAAGTGCCCATTTTCCCCTCTGCCTCAATTATGGAGTGGAGAAAAGCTGTATTTCCAGCAAGCAATGAGTTTTTCTAACACTAAAATGAACTCAAAACTGGCTGCATCTTCATTAGCTGAGGGTGAAAGGAAGCGAAGGGGAAGAAGTTATTCTGAGCAGGTATAATTCTAGAGGCGGAGTACTAATGCGAAAAAGATCATGGACAGTTAGATGAGGCAATATTGATCACACTGGTATTACATTAATAAAAGTTATAATTTTTCTTTAAAGTTACTTTGCCTCATCTCCTTTGCTTTTGTAAATACTGCAGAGAAAAGATGAAAGCCCCAAATTTGTTATCCTTGTCTGTTTTACACTTGCTTACTTCTCAAGAACTTCCACCAATTTCTCTTCTCTTCTTCTGTATTTTTTGGATATACTGCTGTAAGTGTCTCCCCAAAGTACATTCCCAGGGTGATGCTTTGATTCCAGGGCAGGTTTACTCTTTCAGGATATAGACAAAGAGGATCAATATAGATGAAGGCGAACAGGCCTCATCATTTTGATGACAGGAACATGTCAAAATCCGTATATAGCCAGGTGTCTCAGAACAAATAAAGTACAGAACCCTAAGTCTGAGTTGTCTAACATTTCACTTCTGAGCCCATATCTGTGCCTAGCACAGTAGGACACGTTTCAAGAAACAGAATACCTGTGGAGTTCACTGCCTTCAGTAAGCTCTGCGGCTGCTGTCCTTCTGCAGGAGGCTAAACGTGGACTCAGAAACATAACCGTGGCCAGTGCTATGTTCTATATATTGCTACACATACAAACAGGTCTATCCACACGACAAAGTTTAAGCTCATATGTATTTACTGAAACAGACCTTAAGCCACTTCTTGATCCACGCACACTTTCTCACTCTTGCTTGTTTGTAATGGTAAGGCTTGAAGTGTTTCCCAGGAACAAGAAAGATGCTTTTGATTTTTCCTCTTTAAATTGCAGTGAAATACTTTTATTGATCTTTGGTTTAATTTTAGAGGACAGCAAGTTGTGCTGGACAACTACAGACACCAGCCTGTCTACAGTAACTGCTGCAGTGATTCTACTGTAGCATTTCTGAATCAGTTTTAGCTCCACCGAACCAACTTATCTGACAACTCTATCTGCTCACAGCCATAGTGAGAAACAAAACGCCAGGCAGGAGCATCCCTCCTCCTCAGGCAATAGCCTCTGCTAGTCGGAGCCTGGGCCATGCCGCTCCCTCCTTGCTCCTCTTCCCAGCAGGAACACCTGTGGCCCAGGACCCCACATGCTCTGTACACTTCCCAGCACATCACGCTCACAACATTAAAACACCACAAGGACATTCCTGTGGGGTTGAGACAAAGTAGGAAGTTTCTAAAAGCATTTAAAATTAGAATGAAAAATTTACCATTACAGGACAGAGCAGCTGTGTATTTCACCAGCTCCTACGGCATTCAGGTGATTGTGGCAAGAACTTGGGCACTCCTCACAACACCAACACTGGAGATCCTCTAAATCCATCTCTCACAGAGCTTAGAAAATCTGGTATCAATAATCATTCAGCAAAGGGTATTGAGCAGGGATTACATAGCTCACCAGAAACACCATTACCAAGCACCTCCCGAGTTAATGGACATGGTGAAATAAAGCTGTTGAGCTGCTATGAATTAGTGTATATCTACTGATTTCAATGATCATACAGAACCCTTCAAATAACTCACGTAACAAGCTTGGTGTAGAAATAGCAGCAGCAGTTTGGTATCGGTACCTATTTCAGGATTCCTCTGTATGTGGTACCAAGCCTACCCCAAGCTAACTGTGCAAACACTCTGCTCCAGCCACTCTGCCTTCACGCCCACGAGCCTCTTCCCCTTAGGTAACAGAGGTGCAGTTTCAGAGCACATACGAGTGAGGTGCAGGCCTGGCCAGGCACCACGGCAGTCACATCCTGCGCTTCCTGTTCCCCAACAGGGACTCACGCTACATTACATGATACATTTACGTCATCACTGATCCTAAGGACACTGGAAGAGCCTAGCTCTAAAACCAAATACTGAATACCAGTGATACACAGGTCCTCACCTTAGGAAATACTTCATACACATCCTCCAGGCAATTAAATTGTATTTAAAAATCTTTTTACCATTGTACACTTAATTATTGTATTTTAATTAGCAGGAGTTACCTGGAAAACAGTTTGAGCCTGTATTCCAGCTTCCTCTGTTCCAATACCTAATTATTCAGGGCACAATACAACTTCTCTGGGCAAGAAATGAGTCATAAAGTGTTGTCCAGTGCAAAAGCAGAACACCTGCTTCTAACAGTAACACTAAGGCTAGCTGGAGTGAAATTCAGTACAAAGAGGCAAGAAGGCAACAACAGCACGAGAAAACCTTTTTTATATCACCATACACAAAGCAGTATTGATACTAATGTAAGGAAGTAGAACAGAGACTAAAAAAGAAACCTAATTTTGGCAAAAAAAAAAAAAAAAAAAAAAAGAGGATCAAGAAAAAAATAGATGGGGCAATGTATGCAACAAAAAATACATGATCGCTTTTATTTTTTGCTATTGTTGTTGCAACTTGAGAGGGCTCTCATGACAAACCAACATGCTGCAATGTACAGAGTATTTAGAAACTCACAAAGCAATAAAACCACATAGATCCAAGTGCACTCCCAAGGTAGAATCCATCATTTTACAGTGTTTCTCCACCTCCCACACACAGCTCACATGCAAAGCCCTCTCCAGCTGGGAACAGACAGCCTGAGTTACAGCTCTTCCCAGCATCTGCAGAGCAGTTCATTATTTTGTTGAAGTGACGTTATTTCTTCTTGAGAGCTCTCTTTCCTTCTCCCTTTTTTGGTTTTTCCTTCCCACGGAGCTTTTTCAACCGTTTCATCTCCTCTTTAAAGTCTTCATGCTCATCTCTAGATAAATAAGAAAGATTGGTAGGAAAACATTATTTCTTGACTTACCTACACGTGAAAGGTTCTTTGAACTGTATAACAATGAAAAAAAAAATCATCCTTTGCCTAACAGTAAAGCCCATATTGAACCTCACAGTATCCAGTGTTGCTGCTAACAATAATTGTGGACAGAATAATTTGCTCAGTACTTTCAGAATTAACAAGGTTGCTCTTTTCAGCAAATGTCAGGTATGCACATATATACGCATATTTTTTGCATTGTATTTATCGATCCATTGTGTTTAAATGAGCAGGAAAAATACAAGAAAAAAAAAAAAAACAGCAAGAGACAAGACAGAGAATTTCCCCCTTCTCATCTCTCTCAGCAGTCTGGCAATAGCGCATTGTGTTTCTGTGCTCAGTACCAAGTTCAAGTCATTGCCCCTTGTGGAGAGGGGCCCGCTGAGCTGTAACTGCAGCGCATGACTCTGCTCTCAGGTGACCACAGGAACGAAGCATGGAGACAGCCTCACCTACTTGTAGAATCTTAACGGAATAAGTCTAAGATGGAGAGGAGGATGAAGGGGCTGGAGGAGGCTCGATGATTTTCAAATAAATTCTATTTATAATCTGACCCTACACTTTTCAGCCCAAAGTTATTTTTAGAAAGTCATGTAACGGCATCCTAAGATGGCCTAAGATTGCTGCACTGCTATTTTTAAAACAGAGCTTTTGTAAAGAAGAAACAAAAAGCTCATAAGTTATCATCAGACTTTTTTTTTTAGCCTTCATTACATATTCCTGAACAGCAAAGCTGATCCACTACAAGCTCTCCGTACACAGAGCAGCTAGAAGAGGAATCTGAGGAGATTAAGAAGGGAAGAAGAAGAAAGAATATTATCAAGTAGGTGAGACTTTTTTGTGCCAATAGGCAGCTGTTCTAGGAAGTATTTGCATGCCCACCTAAACCAAGAACATCCCAGATGAACAGTCATCTGAAGCGTTATGAGACCTGCAAAAGAAACTGATCTGTTTTGACTTTACAGAGTTACCAGCCTTGCTTTTCAGGGATTTCTTCAGTGCCTGATAATTTCTGTATCACCCAAACCTACACCTCATTTGCTTTTAGTTTATTTGAAAGGCTTAAATAACCTCCAGCCTAACACACAGACTTTCTTTCTCTTCTGCATTTCAGTATTAATTGTCCAGTGATTCATGCATAAAGGGTCAGATCATCTTAATGCAATTTCTTTGTTAAGGTAATGTTACCTTTCCATCACACATTGATTTAATATTCTCAAAACTACAGACCCCTTTCTTGATGAAAAACTCTTTCCTCTTCCCTATAATGCTGGAATAAGTACTGCTTCTCAGGTAACTGACTGCCCACAATTACCACTGCAGTTTTTCTTACATAAAGGTCTATTCGTTCAAACAAATCCAAAGAAAAGTGACTTAGCGGTTGCTTATTTTGGTCATCTTGTCCTCAATGCAACAGTCAGTTGTATAGTTCCATTTCGTATTATGGATTGAACCTTTCCCATAAAGGTCTATTCGTTCAAACAAATCCAAAGAAAAGTGACTTAGCGGTTGCTTATTTTGGTCATCTTGTCCTCAATGCAACAGTCAGTTGTATAGTTCCATTTCGTATTATGGATTGAACCTTTCCCATAAAGGTCTATTCGTTCAAACAAATCCAAAGAAAAGTGACTTAGCGGTTGCTTATTTTGGTCATCTTGTCCTCTATGCAACAGTCAGTTGTATAGTTCCATTTCGTATTATGGATTGAACCTTTTCCAGTGTTTCCTCTTCTCTTTACGGAAGCAAAAACCCCCAAAACTGTAAGTTATCTCACATCCCTCCCCTCTCCCCACTCCAGTCCTGCTCCATCCCGCGAACCCAGTCATCACCTGTAAAGGCCAAAGTAGCGGAGTTTCTTCATGAGGGCATAGTAGGTGTTGTGAGGAGGATACCAGTTGTAGACCTCCTTCCGCTTGGCCAAAGGCTGCTCACTGAATAACTTCACTACTTTCATAGATTTACTGTCAGTTGGTCTGGCCACTTCTCCAAATATCTGAGCACTCAAACGGGCCATTCGTAGCGCGTAGCTGGAGACACCGGACATTTCCCAAGACAGATCTTCTGTGCACACACATAGACCTTCCTACAAATGGAAAAAAAACCACCACAACTTTTTAAGACAAATGAGTATTCCAAATTTTCCCAGGCTTAAGGCAATCAAAACAATTCATGGTACAAGGATCACGTGTTTGAAGTCCTACAGTCCTTGCATGAAATTGATCTAATTCTTAATACATAATCCTGCATATAAAGAATATATTTACACTAACCTACGTACAATTAGAGGCTTAACTAGAACAGTACAGGAAGCCATATGAACTAAAAAAATCTACACCAAATGGCATCTTATTATTGCTAGCTCATTAGTGGCTCCCACATAGCTTGCTCAAAACTGGCTTTGCACTCCAGTCACATAAATGACTGCAATATGAACTTTGCCAAAAAATAGGGCCTGCTGTCAAAGTCCTCTGGCTTCTTTACATGATCTTCACGGGCATGAGATAGACACCACTCAGCTATGCTGGGCAGGCGACCTGCAGATTTTGCTCATGAAAATTTCTTATCCTATTTTAAATATTTTATAAATGGAGGAGGCTTTCTTTCAGAGCTTTATTCATCTAGGGAAAAAAAAAAGGCTTGTTAACTGTATAAAGAAACAAAATAAAAGCAACAGTCTGTATCTCTGATGTTGGTTTTCAGCTCCCTGCCAAAAACTAGATGTGCCCAGTTCTGCTCCCTTAGCTAGCTCCACTGGGGAAGCCAGTGTAAGGAGAGAAGTAAAATCCTTTTCCACGAAAGATCCCTGCACAGGAGGGTCAGTAGTCTCCATCTTATGGATGCAATGGGCAAGGATAAGATCCACATAACCCTTTAAGTATTTTAGGCATTATGTTGCCTGTACTATGCCTGTTCAAATAAGTCACAAATCTTCCAACACAGTAAGTGAGGTTCTTTCACGTGCACCACTTATTTAAATATTAAAATTCTTGTTTTTGTAAGTATTGCACAGCTCATTCCAGAAACCCACAGCTGAATAAAGATGAGCATGAAATATTAAAGAGTATGGAGCAGGGATAAATATAATCAACAGGACACAGCTCAGTCAATTTTAGTAAGATAACAGGAACCCTGTAGTTTAGTAACATGAATCTGCAGTATTCATAACCTCACTTGTGTACTTCTATCCACTGGAGCCCTTTATGTACAACTGTCTACGCTAATTTACTTGTTAGCTGTTAGTAAAGCATTAGAAAAACAGAAAGAAAATCAAGTCTGAGAAAAATACAATTGTTCTGGGTGAAAGACAGTAACAGAGCAACAAAGGGAGGGCAAGGGATCACAAGATCTCAAGTTGCAGCAACAGGCCTAGTGTGAGGGGACAGAAGCTCTTAAATGATTCCAGAGAAGCTTCAGCTAGAGCACTCACTGTAAGGGAAGGATAAATCAACCTTGCTAAGTAAATTGCAAAACTGACAGTCCGAACCCCTCCACTGAGAGAAAAAGCAGTAAGTTTCCTCCATAACTTTTCAGCACAACATTGCAGCCAACCCTAACACAAAGTGTGCCTCTGTTACAGCCTTACAACAAGGGCGCCTTTAGCTCCTAGATGATGTAAACCAGCGCTCTCAGGGACCAGCTCTCCACCCTGAAGTGCCTAAGGGAACCCCATAAATAGCCCAATCCAAGGCTGGAGACCTCAGCTAACCCTTATCCACCTAAGGATATTTGAGAAATTAGAAGGGTGAAGACTGGAAGCTCCCAAGTGGCAGAGCTACGGAAAGCTTGTTTTACAACACCTAAGGCTCTGCAGAGGCTACCAGACAGGTTTCACACCGGGCACTTACAGCAGGGATATTATCAGAAGGCTATATCAGTAATCAGCGCACCTAAAAGCAAAAACCCCCCTCAGTGCGTCTTCCTCAGCCACCATCTAGTCCTTACTACTACTCAAAATCTGGTTCTCAACTCTTAGGCTGTATTTCTTTGTTCACTTCCGTTCAGACACAATGGCTTCTCTCAGCCCGTGTCTCTCTCAGCCCGCAGAACAACCCTCCTTCCCATCTGCACAGTTACTGGTGATTCTCCCGCAGCCAAACGGGCATAAGCAGCCTGGCCTAGGCCCGGGGAAGAGCGAGGGAGGGCGCCGAGGCACTGCCCTCCGCCAGGCCCCGGCTCCTCCAGCTCCGCCGCGGCACGGGGCGCCCCCAGCTCGGGGGACGCGGCGAGCGGCGCTCACGGACACTGCGCACGAGCTCGAGATCCCCCCGCACACACCGGCCCCGGGGAACCTCGTCCCGCGCCGCTCCGCGGCCCGACGCAACGGCAACGGCAACGGCAACGGCTACGGCTACGGCTACGGCAACGGCTACGGCGCCCGCTGCAGCGCATGCGCCCGCCTGAGGCGTCGCGGCGGTGACGCGGCGGCCGCGGAGGGGCGGGGCGGTGGCGGCCGTTGGCGGGGATTGCGCGGCGCCGCCAGGGGGTCTTTTCCACCCCGTCCCACTAGTCGGTTATAAGTGCGGTGCTTGGTGGCTCTCCCCGTTCCCGATAGTGTTTTTTTTTTTTTTTTTCCTGTCTCTTTTTCTGCCTCAGGTGGTCTGGCAGGCAGTAATAAGCGCGGGACTTGGTGGTGACCCCAGTTCCTGCAAACTTTCCGCGATGCCTTTTCTGCTCCTGCTGGTCCATCAGTCAGTTATAGGTGCAGTGCTTGGTGGTGATCCCCACTCCTGCTGAATTTCTGTGGGGTGGCCTTCTGCTCACGGCCTGTGCCTCTCCAGGCCAGCCCCACTGTTCACATGCCCACCTTGCACTCTCCATTTCGATCCTGTCATGCTGAATGACAATTTTTCAGTGGCTTAGAGCCCCTACTTCCCACCTGTCTGTGTGACCTGTTGCTTCTTCACTGTACTTACATTCCTTTTTTTGATACTCTGCAGCGTTTTGTCTAGGTGGTCCCAAACAGTATCAGTCTCTTGCCATCATCTCACAGCTACTTAGTCTGCCTACCTCCCTTGTAACCACTTGTGACAGTCTGTCAGCTAGTTCTAAGCCCACTTAATATGTCCTTTTCTGATGCTACATTATGCTAATTTTTAATCAGTGTCAGGAGGTACTAAATCAGACTCTGTGCAAACATCTGAGTAAATTACAATTATGTGATTACATTTATAAACCAAACGAGTAATGTCATCAAAGAATGAAATTGAGTTTGTCTGACGAGATCTATTTTCCAAAAAATAAGCTTACTGGCTAGCTTTATACATGTTGTTATTCCTCAGCCCTTCCTTGATTTAATTTCCTGTCACCTGGCTGTTGATCCCCCTGATGACCTAGAGACGCCAGATCATCTCATTTGCCCTTTTTGAACATTGGCATAATCTTCTATTATTTCCTTCATTTTCCAAGATTTATTAAAAATTAACAGCTTACCCAAGATCTCCTTAGCCAGCTCTCCAAGGACTGTTGCACGGAAGTTCCGTTGGCATCCTAATTGAAAAGTCTTTATTCTAGATGTTGCGTACCATCTTTGTTAGTTACTAAGGAACTGGAAAGCACTTCCTCATTACTAGATAATAAAGCGCCTCAATATCAAACAGAGAATGCTAACATTTCTGCCACTTCTGTACCCTTTTTTCTATGCAGTAGTAGGATCTTTCCTGCTCTTAATATACTTACCTCCCTCCCTTACAGTCCATGGTTGGTAGTCTTCATTTCTTATAACATTTTTCCCATATTTTTGCCTTTCCGTATTTTTAACTTTGGATCGTTTCTATTCACCTTACCGCTGAGCCATAATTGTCGCATCTTTAGCCAAAATGGTCCTTTTTTAAATTATGAAATCATAGCTTTTAGGCTATGTAGGGAACTCATAAGAATTCACAAATATTTCTCTCTCTATTTTTGTGTCGTTCTTTTCTCATCTAGGAGAGGGGAGAGACTTTCTGAAGCATCTCTGTGTATATGTGTTGGGACTGTCCTTTTTGGCTCTTAATTATTGTAATCAGGTTGTGATTGCTAGTTGCTAAGCAATCAGCATTTTCCTGTCCCATGATTAAATTGTTTGACATTATGAATTACAAAATACCTTTCCTGTATAGCCTGGAATAACTTCTGTCCCAGAAAATAAGTTTTGGAAACTACAAGGAGACCTGGCTGCTGGCTATATGGGTTTTTTCTCTTACAGCTCTTTTTGTGCATTAGAGGAATGACTAGTCTGACTAATGACCGGTAGCCACCTCTGCTCCATCCCGCCCCTCCTGAATTGGATTAATCAGGATAAGTTACTGTCTCTTCATCTCTAAAACAATGATGTGTTTTAATGTGGAACATTACCGTCTCACATTTTTAAATTGCCTTTTTTTTTTTCTTAAAAGGATTATGGCAGAATATTTTAATTTTCCAATTTGGTGAATTGCCCTGACTGTTTCAGTAATGTTAATTAGATCTCATTTCTCCTCTGCAGTGAAAATGTTCGGTTCTTGCATGTTACTGAGACTCAGAGATTTGGCATGCAAACCATTGAAAAATGTCCCTTTGGGTATGCATTGGCCTAGAAATGGACCCGAGAGCATGGTCTTCATGCCATTTCTGTTTCATGCAGCATTAGCACCTTGGTTTCTGTTTGTCTAAAATTGCTCTGCTCTGTTTCAAGTAAGAGGCATTGAACGGATTAGGTTAATGTAAGAATTATGGCTGTTCATAAATGCAGCAGTAGTCAAAGTGGCTCTGAATCACTGGGAAGCAGTCGCCATGCAAAGATTTTATTTTCAGAGATCACATGTTGTTGCCTCTGGCCTGCAAGCAAGAAAATAAACAAACAAGAACCAAAACCTGAAACATAACTGTCCATGTAGCAACTCCAACATGGCTTTTTTTTTTGCTTGGAAGTAGGCACACATATCTCATAGTTATAACTGTAGCAGGAGAGAGGAGGCCATGGCTGCTATGTTCCACTTGTTCATCCCTGGCTACCTTCGCACTAATGCAGAAAGATGGGATGGTTATTGAGATAGGATGTACAAAAAGTTAGACCTCCAGTTCCTGGAGCTAGAGGTATGTAGAGCGCTGTGCACAGTCACCTGTCTAATCAGGCCTTTGGCATGTTACTTATGGGGAACCTGGAAATGTATTTGTGGAGTCTTTGGGACAAATAAAATGAACGGCCTTGCTCTGAGCTTTTCACAGTCTAAGTTAGATTTCACACGATCAGGGGTGATAATAACTGGGAATGGAAAGAGGCAGCAGAGACTGACAATAGGCAAAGGATCTGTGATAAGCTGAATTTTATATATGTTCTTTAGAGCCTCCTGAGCTTTTTGTTCTAAATAGAGTGAAGAGTTTGGACATGTCAGCAATTATTTAGAATATCAGTGGCAGACAATTGAGGAAAAGAAGTGAAACCTTGGAAAAGAGTTAAAAGAGAGGGGAATGGCATGGAATTGAGAAACAAAGTAGGCATGTGGACTGCTGTGATGGGAAGAGATTGAGGGAGCAAAGACACATGCAAGGAGCACCTGCAGAGCAGCAAGCAGAGGAACACAATCCCTAACATTTTCTTACAATAAATGTTGATATTAGGGAACAAGATAGTCTTCATCTGAGTCAAGAAGGATCTTTTGTGCATGTGATAAAACTGCTTTGGCTGTCTTCTCCTATGTGTTTAGAATATATTTCTTACTCATTTTTAGATGATCATGATTAATCTATGAACTTCAATTGCGTTTTGTTACCCAGCAATTCATGCTGAGCCATGCATATGTCTAGCGGTGCAAATCCCTCTGGAGACAATGTGTTGTATTAAGAGGTTGACAGACTTTGGGTGGGCATTTGAAGGATATTCTGACTTTAAAATAACTCATCAAACCAGTGCCTCGGAGTGAAATCCACAAAGATGCAGCTATTAAATACTGCCACTCCAGCTATCTAACGCTGGAAACTCTTGGGAGAGAGATGCAGCATAAAAAAAAATAGAAATTATTTTCAAAGCCAGTTTGTGTCTTGAGCTCATTGCTTTCCCAGACAGTGGGGCACCTGAGGCCACTTTCTTGCCTCCTGGGCAAAGAGAGCAAGTGCTCTTCGTCTCTCTCCCTCTCCCCCGGTGCCCTCTCACTGATGCTTGCGATGGTATTGACAGTTCTCCAGAGGAGCTGCAGCATGACCATTTTTAATGGAAGATGAGCTGTTCTGCATAGCAGGGGGTGTATAAGGCTGAACAGGCAAGCGACGGGGGGGATGCAGTAAATCTGCACTCATCTACATGTTTGTCACTTACGCTGACTGATTTGTACTTCAACAGTAGGCCAGAATAAACTATCAGTAATAGATCTGAAATATTTAAGGCTGAAGAGAAGGAGTATTTCTGTGTGGTTAGATCAAGGGACTAGGAACAAGGATTGTTAAAGCTATTTGTAGCTCTGTTGCTCTTTCACTGGATGACCTTAAGTAAGTTAATTAACCTATATGCCATTTTACCGCTCTGTAAACTGGGGATAATAATGTCTCCTTCAGAAAGGGGTTGTGAGGAATAATTTGACTAGTAGAAAATGCTTCAGCTTCCCCTAGTGAAAAACATTCTACATGGAATATTAGTGCTACCTTATGAACAATATACATCGTATGCAGTGAAACTTTTAAGGACAACAGTAACAAAGGCACATCATGATGGCTGAAAAAAAGAATGCAGAGGGAAGGGGGATAAAAAGAAAAAAAAAATAAAATGATGGAATCAACTGAAAAGAGAAGAAATAATGGAGACATCTGGCTCACTGCTGATAAAAACTCTTGTGGTTTCTCTCCAATCCTCCTTTGCAGAACCCATCTGAAAGGACATCCATCAAGGTTTTCAAACTAAGGAAAAACAGCTGTCCATCTCTAGCTCTGTTTAACCAAGTGTAAGAAAAAGGAGTGAATAAAAAGTGTTCTAGGAATAAAATTATCAGAAAGGTAATAATCAAAGGAAAATACAGGGAGGTTAGGCAGTTTGTCTGAGTATCTCTTTATGGATTCTAAGGTGGTCTACTCTTAGCAAGCTGCTGTCTTGAATTTACATCTCTTGGCCTTAGCCTGTGGGCCCCCATGTTGGCATCTCTGGTGCGTCCTAGTGCCTACGTCTTCTCACCGTTCTCCTGTTTTAGAAACAATTCTCAATTCCCTTGAGAACTTTTGCTTTGAGTTGAGGGTTTTCTGCTCCAGTCCTGGAGGGGCCTTTACTATGCAGGGCCATGCGATGGGTGTAAGGCACAGACCACAATCTTACACAGCGCTCTAGACCACCACTGCTCTTTGCTTCAGAATTTGACTGTCTAGAGAGACATAATCAACCTCACGTGCATTTCTCAGCCTCGGTTTCTTCAGCCTTTAGAAGTATTCTTTGGTGTGGATTCAAATTTGCCGTTTAAATTTTATGCCTGTTAGTACTGAAATCCTTTTTCTGCTTTTGTCTTCCCTCGGAAATGTTATTGCTTAGTCCCTTTTCCTGCAAACAAGCAAGAGAATTATCTTTTCCCAGGTCAATCTCTTTAAGGTACCTACTGTGCAGAGCATGGTCATTAAGGCTTAGCATTCTTCTTTTTCTCCTGTTTGGTGGGTACATGCAAGAGGCCTATGCTAGAGCAAGAGAAGTAAATGTAGGTCTTCCATAGGCAGCAGTTCTCACACAAGTTGCGAAATGACTACTTTGTGCATGACCGATGCTCCAAATAATTGCCAAATGTAGATTACACTCTTCATTTCCTTGCTCTATAGTCTGCACAGGCTTCCAGAGGCACTGATATCTTCCCTTGCCAGTTGCTTGTCCTAAGTGGTTGAGGCTCCATCCCGCTTTGTCAATGGTCTGGTTACATTCAGCGCTAACACTGTATTCGAAGCATGGCTAAGTTTGCTGCTGTCTCTTAGAGAGTCCTCCTGCCTGGCTGGCTTACTGGAAGTGCAGAAGATGTGTCCTTCTTTCCTCAGTTAAACCGATGAGCTGATCTTTGAAATCCTGCTGCATCCTGCCTGGCTGCCATGGCCCCAGTCTGCCCCACTAATGGGTCGGTTCTGCTATGAAGAGCTTGGGAAATCTAAACTGTTGCTGTAAAGCATGCAAAGGTGCCCAGCTTCTGAAAGGTGCTCTAGAACAGAGACATCAAGCTGTAGGTTTCTTCAAATGCTTCATTTTCTGTGTCAGCCTTAGTGGTATGATATATTGGATTGTAATTTTCAATGAAAAATAACAATGGCATGAGAGACTAACTGCTGTTGTGATCTCAGCTCAGTGCTGACAGAAGAAAAAGAATCATTAAGGAGCTTCTCTCAACTTGTAGAAAGGCAGCACTAGTAGCGATTCTGCTTAAATTTATAGATTTTCTTTCTTCCTCTTTCCTTCATTCATTGTTAAAACTAACCAACCAATAATGATTGCATGGAAACTAGGTCTCCTTGCTTAGGAATTCATCTTTTCCTGCTGCTTATTTCCCACCTGGAGCTATAATCTTCTCATTGCAATCTAATCACTTCCTCAACAACCAGTTGTGATATGCCAGTGTTCAAATATTAGGTTGAAAATAAATTGCAGAAACAGATGAATTCTGAAGAACCAAGGCCTTTATTTTCATACAAAATATTTGTAATAAGGAGCTAAATGCAAAGCTGCTGGGAATAGCAGCCAACATGTCTAAATGTCATCCGCTTTTACTCATATGTGCGCTCACACACGTGCTCACACACACACATGAGTATTTACACCTTTTTTTGATTTTAAGTGAATTTACTCATCTAGGACTTCACAGGCAAATGAACTTCATGAAGATCTAAGTCTTGTTTCAGAGCCATGTTCCAAAGTGGAAGAATGTTTTTAGAAAATATGATTTTTCTAGGCAGGTACTATTTTTGGCTTTGCTTATTGTTTTCTTTCCAATCCCTCATGTGATGATTTTTCCTAATTTTCTGTGAATTCTGTTTTTAACTAATCCTTCTTATTCTTTTTTTGACTAACCAAAGAAACAAATTGAATTGGCAACTGGGAGCTGGCATACCACATTGGAAATGTGATGCATTCACTACCAGAAAAGCACGTTAGACTATATCTCTGTTTCTGAGTGGATTAGTTAACAAAACACTGTTGGTATAACCCAAGTCCAGAAGTCTCCATGGGAATGAACAAAGTGTTCTGAAATCTGTCAGTAACTTAATGGAGGTTGTGCAATGTGACCTGACACCTCTACCAAAATAACTGAACTACAGATGCACCTTTGTGTAACTAAATATTGATGTACTACAGCAAAGTATGAATTATTCAGGCCTTAATATATTGCCAATCTATGTAATAGATGTAGCTTTAAGAATAAAAGTACTTCTTACAAAATATACTCATTACTGGCAGCCAAGATGTCTGAGATTTGCTTCTGAGTCAGTATGCTTTGGCCCTAATATCTCATCTCTCCCATCCTGCATTTTTCTTGCTAGTTCTATAAAAAACTAGCAGGATTTATGAATTTTAATGAAAAAAAAGTATCTCCTGTTTTCTACTGAGCCCAATGATGGTGATGATGGAGAACCATCTTTTTCTATATCTGGCTTTGAGCAGCTGCAAAACCTTCCTGCTATTCAACTCTTTCATTCAAAGCAATGTCACCTTCATCACTGCAGTAGGCATTATTTATTTATTTATATATCTATTTTCCTGCAGCAGGATTTAGGATAGGAGACTGAGCAATGTAGCCATAAGGTAAAGTTGGGCAAACAGAGGTGCTTACACAGTGTGGTTTGCTGTAAACAGTCTTTCTAGCAAGGTATATGGGGAAAACAGATCCATGGGAAGGAGTTCATGCAGAAACCTTGTTCAGTTCAGGGGAGAAAAAGCTGTAGAATAGGAAGCTGTTGAGTTGTAAGCTACCATGTTGGCAAGACAATAAGCAGGAAGCATAAAATCTTTGTGCTATGGCCACTGAGAACAGCTCCCCTAGAATGAATCTCTCCCTGTGAAACGAAGGGCCTAAGATGTATTTTCTATTAGAGGGAGATGAATGCAGAAGAGCCATGGGAGCTAAAGATGGCTTGTGTCCTTTGACTGGGTTGTCTTGTAGCCCAGCAGAATTCCTTTCAACAGAGCCTTAGACATGTGCAATTTAGGCCTTTTCAATCTTTTCTTGTTGCTCCTCTGACTCTGGAAGAGCTTGAATATTTACTTACACAGGCCTCAGCAAGAGAGGGAGGGACAAGTCTGACTTTTCAGCGCCTCTTCAGTACTCATCTGTGAGCATGTGGCACATTTAGCTCCTATCACCTGGTTGAAAAAGGTAAAACTTATGGTGACACCCTTAAAAGTAGAGTGATAGGTTCCAAATTACTATGCAGTTTGCCACAGTTTCCATGAATATTCAGTCTGAGTATGGCTGGTACTACAGTAATATCTTCAGTTGACTAAATTTAACCAGCAGACTTTGTTTTCAGCAGCTTTTAACTTTGGGCTGACAATTCCTAAGTATGGTTCCTGCTTTGAGATGAAATTTGGGGGAAAATTTAATTATTATTTACATAAGAAAAGTTCATTCTTGTTTTGCCTGTGTTTAAAAATATTCTTAGATATGTTGTGAAGAGAAGCAGGAATTATCAAACACAGTTAGCTGGGTGCACAATGTAGCCTTAGGTGGTCCCCAGTGTTGTGCTTTTGGCAGGTGACAGATAAATAATAAGGAGTATAAGTTTTCACAGGAAGCTGCAATTTTAGTGGAAAGCCTCTAGTGAATTTTGGGGGATATACTGAGGTGCCTGTGTGAGATAATTTAGTTTTGGCCATTCCCTCAGGTTTTTTGAAGAAGATGATGTAGGGCCTGTTCACCTGCATGTGTTTCAGCTTTTTGCCTAGCAATTCATTTCCTTCCAAAGCAATTCTGTTCTCTTGGTGCTACACTCCATTGAGCTCCTGGCCCCCTGATTAATTCTTAGTTCATCTAGGCTTCTCCTTCTTCGCAGCTTTAAATCAGTAAATCAAGACATTAAGAAAATCACAAAATAAAAATTGCTTGTGAATTGCCATTCGTGTGTTGGGTTTATGAAGTAAGATCCATGATCATATCCTTTTTCTTACGCAAACCCTGTTTCCGTTCATGGTAGATGAAAGATAAAACAGTGCAGTCCTGAGATGGTGTACATTTAGTGCAGAATTTGGAAGCTGTTTACTAAGCCTAGCAGTGAAGTACGGGCAGAAGGAAAAAACATGCTCACACGATCAAGGCAGCTGAATGCCTTCTCAGAACATTTTCCCCTTCTTTGCCACAGCTGCTGTTGTGAAGCTGTGCAGATACAAAAAGCAGGATTTTACCAGCTGGTGCCAGTGTGGTCCCTATTTTCTGTGTGTCCAGTTTCAATCACTCAAGGTCTAATTTGTAGAAATACTGAAAACTGCATCCAGTCCAAGGCACCTGATGACTGCCCTCGGAGGAAGGAAAGCTCCCAATGCTCAAAACGTTCCAGTTATAAGCGTCATAAATTGAGTAAATATACTGGCATGTTTAAAATACTGTTTTTTTTTTTATCTTTGTTCCTCAGCAGGGAGCTGTGAAGATAAGTTCATTGATGTTTGTTAAAAAAAAAAAAAAGCCCCTCAAAAACCACAGTGAGAACACCACCATAGAAAAGCCCATGAGGAAATTAATCACTCTGTATTCAACATGAGATCTGGATGCTCTGCAGTTTAGTACATGCACCACACATTGGATGATAGGGGCAGAAGAGAATTTGAACAGCGGTCATTAAAGGAGCAACATTCATCCTTTGCCTTGGAAAAGACAGGAGGCCCATGGGAAAAAAAAAAAAGAAAAGATGGAAATAAAGATTGTATCTTAGCGTATACGCGCAAGGGAGGGATGCATTAATGTTGCACGGGTGGTCTTAAATCTATAATTCACCAACTTGCTTAGCTTTGCGATTGTGATCCAGGTAGGTTTTGTAGGGATACAGCAAAGGAAGGCCCCTGTAGGGGTTGGCGAGGGGACAGGGAGACGTGGAGCGCATGTGTGCAGCTAGACCCTTGGTGTGCACAGCTGGAGGTTAAGGTGTGCATGGTTGTGTGGCATATCTGTGTGTGTGTGTGCATGGCTAGTGTGTGCAGCTGCCTGGTGCTTCTTCTGAAAGTGCCCTTCTCTTGCAAAAGCAGAAGGAGCATTAGCAAGTCCCTAAGATGCCCCGTTTTTGTATGAGGGACTTTCACATGGATTTCTTTGGTCCGGATCTTCCTTTATGGATCCTCTGCTTCGTTCTGAATCACTTGAGCAATCCAAAATCAGTCCGAACTTCTTGGCCGAGCCCCTGGGGTGGTTTGTGGGAGGTGTCCGGAGATGCTTCTACGGGTAGGCAGCCTCTTTTCACCAGCCCGTTAGCTGTGTGCCTGCCGCGGTGAGGATTCATCCATGCCGGTGTCCAAGGTGCATGTGAAAGATAAAAAAGTATTAGTAGCTATAATTTGTTATATCTGTGTTTGGTTTGATCACTGTCTTGTGTTTGAAATCCTGTAATTAGAGCAGCGCGCTGCCTCCAGGGTCACTGCTGCGCCGAGTAATGCAACACCAGTAGGAGCTCTCTTGGCTTCGGGAAGAGCTACATTACAGAGAACGAAGGCTGGAACCCGGGTAAATTAAACAGCACCTCTTGGGAAATGAAGAGCACAAAGAGAGGAGGGAAATACCAAGGATCGTCTCTCCCTGACGAAGAGACAGAATCAGCGGCAGAGATGCCTGGAAATGGGAAGAGCCTGGTGCTGTGCGATCCCCTCCCCCACTAGGTGGCACTGAGCTCTCTTTCTTTACAAGAAAAAAAAATATGGTGGAGGTCATTTTAATGTGGAAAAAAAATGAAGAAAAACAAATTGTGGCTGGTCCTCCAGGAAGTCTGCTTGGCTCCTCCTTGCCGCCCTGCACCCCCCAGCATGTGCCTCAGCACCAGCCCTCGGTGCCCACGTTCGGCATCGGGCCAGGGGGGCTCGAGGATGCCAAGGCAGCTCAAAGGGTCCGTCGAGGAAATGGAGATGAGCCCGGTGCTCTCTGGAAGGTAACGTGTGAGGTGAGGTCTAGCAGGCAAAGCTGCTGCCTTGGCGCAACGCACGTCTCCGTGACGGAGGCGCTGGGCTCTGCTCGGCTGCCCGGTGCCTTTGGCACGCTGCGCCCAGGTGGCTCTGGCTTCCCCTCTGAAATCATAAATTCCCTCCCAGAAATTGTAGCACACAGAGAGGAGAGCCTCAGCTTGCATTTTAGTCTTCTACTCCATGTGCGTGTTCGGCTCCCAGTCCTTTTAAGAGCAGTGAATTAGCTCCCTTCCCCAAGACCCCCTCGCTTCGCTGTAGGCAAACGTTTCAGCACAGCATGCTGAAGTGCATGCTTTATTCATTCACTTATTTTTATATATATTTATTTTAATGTCTTTCTGCCAGAGAGCCACAGTGACTGCTTTTCTTCCCCCCTGTGGTGACACGGGGGTGGGGTGGGAGGAAACGAATTTAATAATGATCTGTTTGCGCTGGGAAGGGGCTGCCTATGCTAATCCCGGGAAGAGACAGAGGCGAGGATCCTAACGCCTGCTGCGAGCAATGGGCTGCCCCTCCTGGAAGGAGCCGGGTGCTGGCGATGATGAGGGAGAAAACGCTTAATTCTGCCAGTTGAAGCGGCGCTCCTCTGAAACCTGACGCGTCCTCCTGCATTTATGCATTTAAGGTGACTTGCGGGAGGATATGGCTTGCTATCTGCCTGAGCTACAAATGCAAGCAGGAAAATAGAAATGCATAGAGACTGCCACAGAGATGCCTTTTCTGAGAAAAAGGTAAAACCTGGATGTGCCTGGCTTCAGCCCCCGCTCAGGAATGACAGCAGGGAACAAGTGTCACTTCCCACAGTGCCAAAGTCCCCCTGCCATCCTAGGAGCGTGACAGAAAAAACCCTGGCACCTGGATCTCACCGGGTCCAACAATATCTTGTTTTTTTGTTGTTGTTGTTGTTTTTTTTGGCTATATTAGATGGCCATTCTACTATGGAATTAGAAAAGAGATGTAGACACTATAGTCTTACAGCATATCACTGTCCCCTGGCACATCTTTGTCCAACAACACCAGAAAAACAGATCTGGTAGCTGGATCCTCCATTTTGCCTTTCCCCTCAATTTTCCCATTCTTAAGTCTAAATGGTGGATAAGGTGGCAGATCCTCATGCACATGACCTCCTCACAGCCTCACAAAGGAGCAAGACAAACATTAAACCCTGCTTGGTTCCTGCTTTTTGTTGACTGGACAATCCCCTCAGTGCCAAAAATATGACTGGTGAAGTTTGCCTTGCTCCCTGTTCTCATCCTCTGACTTCAGGCTTGAAGATAAAAACTGGCAAAGGAAATGAGATGCGCTCATATCTCTGGACGGGAGCAACATAAAAGACCTATTCACGATCTTTTCTTTGTAGAGTCCAGCAGCTTGTTGACCACAAACCTTTAAATTTGGCCATGAACAGGTAAACCCCAGACAGATAACCAATGTGCCTGTGCCAAGCCCGCTACAAAATTGAATTCTTTTTCTACCTGTGCTTAACTGTTTTCTAAAAAATGTAGATTCTTAAAAATTTACCTTTTATATGAACAACAAAAGGAGTTTACTGTGAAAAAAAAAACTTTATCTAGTTGTTTCAATAAAACAACTTAATCTGGAGCTTTTTAGATTCTGTTAAGTTTTCATAACATTGACATTTTGCAAGATGTCAATGATCACCATATCCAGGATTTCATTGATCAAATTTCTTTTCAGCTGCTTAATCACGTTGGGGCAGGGGATAGACTGTCTAGTACATATAAAGACATATATGTCTTAACGGGAGAAATGCTCCTTCCTAGCTGAAAATCCCAAATTACTTGGGAGCTGAATTGGCCAGGTAAAATATAAGGAGATGTGTCACCCCGTTTGATGGTACAGTTCGGTTTGGCTTGGGGCCAAAAACTGATAGGATCCAGCAGTGTGATTTTTTTTCTGATGCACCTGTACCACTCCACAAGCAAATCTAGGTAATATTTTTGATACATGAAGAGCTCCTCTCTCTGCCATCTGTCCTCTCCACTGTAGCCAATACAATTATGTGGCTGGGGTTAAAGCTGCTGGAGTCCCTGTACTATGAATCTTTGGGCCAAGAAACATCTCCAACCCAGGACTTTCAGCATAGGCAGTAGGTATTTTCTGTGTAGAAGACACATTGGGACTCTGGGGCCAAAAGTTGGTAGGATCCACTGTGGATGGAGATTTTTGCAACACTCCTTCCTGGAGATATTTTAGGCTGTTTTTTTTTTTGGTGCAGCAGTTGTGCCTGTGTTGTTTCCTATTCATGCTGTGGTCTGTGGTGCGTGAGCGCCAAATACTACATGGGGCTAGTTAGATCCCTCTGCCTTCTCCCTGGTACTGTGGTACCAGCATGTGCTGAGATCCTGAGTTTTCTGATGCAAGGAAAATGATTATGCTGATTTCCCTGTTAAACAACTGCATTCGGAGACCAGGAGTCTTTTATTTTCTGGATCCTTCAGCATCCATGTTTTTTCTTTTCTTTCTTTTCTTTCTTTCTTTCTTTCTTTTTTTTTTTTTCTTTTTCCAAGCTCATGCATTGTGTTATGTGGCTGGGTGGGATTTTTTTGATGCAGTAAGAAGCAGCTATAGTTGTTCTGGATTTAGGTGACAGAATGTGAGAGACTGTGACAAGAAAAAAAATCATCAGGATCCAGTTAGATCCAGGTTTTACCATTTTCCCCTTTTAAGAAAGTAAGACTTCGACATTTCCTGTCTGTGAAGTGGTGCAGTTTATCTTTAAGGAGGCTAGAGAAATAAGAAATGAGTCTCACGTTGCATGGGTGACATCACTGGCTTTTGGCTCAGTGCTCTGTATTCTCTGTCTGTAGGCTTTAGCCAAGGCTGCAGGGCTCAGTGTTTGAACAAGGAAAGATTCCCAGGTGTACAGAAGATTGGATACGCTCTTATATGGGTTAAAAAATGGTGAAATGAGATTTTTAAAGCTTGCGGACCCCAGCTCGCCTTCTGTTGCTCTTGATCGCCACAAGATGGGTGAGTTATTCCAATTAGAGAGAAAGGGAGTGGAAATTTAAGGAGAGAAAAAAATGTCTGAATATAAATCTGCTGATGCTGGGGATAGGATTCACATGAAGCTGCTGAGCTAAAAATCTCAGCTGCGATGTGGAGATCAGGCCATATGGCAGAGAATGACCGAAAGCTGTTGACAACCGTTAGGGGCTGCTTTCCTCTCCCCCTGTAAGGTGTGTAGCTCTTTTTTTGTGTGTGTGTGCTGTTAGTTTGTTTTGGTTCGATTTCCTCCGACCTCCCCTCCCCATTCCTTAGCATCCTTTCAATCAGCCATAGCTCTGCCTGCCTGCCTTCATCTTGCAGATGGCTAACGTGCCTGCGTGTTAGGAAAGCTGTGCACAACACACTGAAGCGTCCGTGAAGAAGGAAGCCCTTCAGATAGCGGCGGAAGGGGGCGGAAAAGCCATGCCGGGGCTCAGGACTGCTTCCAGTGCTGCCTAGCGGGAGGCGCGCGGTCCGCGGCGGCTCCGGCGTCAGCTCCGGCTCCTTCCAGTGCCCGCTGGGACCAGGGAGGCTGCTGCGCTGCTGGAGGTGGGAGAGCCCAACCGCTGCCCCGTGAGCGATTCGGGGCTCGCGAGCCCGGGCTGCTCGAGGGAGGGGAGCGCTACGTTACGTTGCCTTGATGACAGCGCAGACAACGTCGCGAACCGAGTGAATGGCAAGGCTGGCAGGGAGAAGCCGAGGTGTTTTGGACAGCAAGATGTCAGTGACTGTGAGCAAAGTCTGCTGAGGGGGGACCCGCGCCCGCCTGAATTTCCCATTGCAGCCGGGGAGGTTGTGTGTTAGCCACGATCTCAAACGGCAGCGGCAACAACAACAGATTGCTCCCCCTCGTGCTCCCTCCCCTTCGACCCTGCTGTAAGCCCAAGCAAACGACTGTCCAGATGATGCTCGCGGTGAGCGGCTGACAAAGAACAGGCAATCCCAGACTCTTGCCACCGGGATAGTTGGCTTGAAGATTTCTCAACGTCCAACTTTTCTGTCCTGTGATGCTGCTGTGAACCTGCTCTCCAAAAGCTATCGCGTCTGTTGTTCCCGAGCTGGCCAGATGGGAAGAGATTAATGGACTGATCAAACAGCCGTAGCCTTCGCGTCTCTGGCGGGGGGTCTCACTTCAGTGCGCGGAGCCGCGTGGGCAGTGGAGCAGGACACCCCTGAGGAGGAGCTTCCCCGAGCCCGTCCCGACCCCACGCAGGGCCGCGTTTCTCCTCGCCAGGTCTCGGCCCCAAAGAAGGAGGCAGATGAGACGCCAGGACTGCCTCCAGGACAGAACTTTGTAGCGCTCGCGTGTCCCTCGGCAGCGTGGATGTGAGCCGCAGGAGTCGTGGATGTTTGAGGCCGCGGGAGTTGTGGATGTTTGAGGCAAACTCCATCAAGTGACACCAAGCAGCTGCCCCGGAGGTTTTCGCGTGGTCTCACGTCGAAGGGCTTTGTCCGTGGTGAGGATGTCCATGGTGTTTCTGTGAAGCTGAGGTATGGCTGCCGGAAGGTTACTGCTCTATGCTGGCCTCTCTTTAGCTTTGTGTGCCCTGGGCATGCTGGCCGTAGCAATCTGCTCTGACCACTGGTATGAAACTGATGCCAGGAAGCACAGGGAGAGGTGCAAGAGCATCACCGGTAAGAGAAACGATCCTGGCTTCATTTATAACTCCAACAACAACCTGCCTCTCAGGGCCAGCAGGTCTAGGTTGGACCGCTGGGAAGGGAAACTCCTCTTGGCAAGAAACAGGAGGCAGATCTTTGCCATGAGTCCGGTCGATGAGTGCAACAGACAGTACAATTCCACCAACATGGGGCTCTGGAGAAAGTGCCACCGACACGGATTCGACCAAGAGCTGGAGGAGCTGATTGCCAAAGGTAAGGGCTGCTTTTACCGAAGGGACACGCCAGGCCCGGCGGAGGCGCCGGGGCTGAGCAGAGCCGTGCGCGCCCGCAGACGGGGGCTGGTGTTGTAGCCAAGTCCCTCTCCTTGCGTTGGGGGACCGGGCTGGGCTGTGTGCTGCTTCCCAAACTGGTGCCAACGCAGTCTCCCATGGGATCTCTGCTGCTGCCACTTGGGGCTTGGGGTTTGGGTGAGAGGAGAAGCACCCCAGAATGTCTCTTTCATGTCTCTGTTTCTCCAAGCTTATTATAGTCTGTCCATCACCATGGTTTCAGGATGTTTTCCGCACTGATGTGAAGAGTCTTAATAAAGCAAACGATCAAATTTGTTCTAATGAAAAAGAAAAATTAGATTTTTTTTTAGCTTGACCCTGCTGATTCAGCCAATATATTGTCTCACTGGAGGTTACCTATGTCTGTATTTCATCGTTCCCTTAGCAAATGCCCCAGCAGTCCTGAATTACACCATTTGCAGTGTTCACATGCAGGCTGCTTCTTTCCTCAAATGGAGAGTAAACAAAGGGAAATGCTAAAAAGCAGGAGGGAACCCAGCTTGCTGTGTATGCAGAGACACATTTTAGAATATTTTTGATGTCTACAAAACATTACATGAATTTATCAGGAGTGTTAAAAAGGAATCATTTTCTCTCAGGGTGGAGATGCATCTCTGCCTGAAGCATCATTGTGCTATTCTTTCTCTTGCCTTTTGGTCCTTCTTTTCTTCCTCAAGATGACAATTAAAGAAGATGGTCAGTTTGCCTCAAATATTTTTTTAACCTAAAGTACAGGAAGAATATGCACAAAACCTCACGTAAAAAAATATATCGCAAGATGACAAGGGTTTCAGTAAAAGATGACAGCATCTTTGCTGCCCACATCATGGTTACTCCATACAACAAAATAACATTTTCCTCCCATGGTTCTTCTATTGCATTTAGATGATTCCCTAGCATTTTTTTTTCTGCCACAGTGAAATCACTGCTTCTAACACTGGGTTATCTTTAAAAATACTTGTTTTCTAAATGTATTCTCTGCCCCAAAGTCCCCTGATAACCTGCGTTAGTTCCTGCTTCAGAAATTGCATGCAGAATCACTGCTAAAGTCTAATTATTCTCAAGGGAGATGCTTTCACATGGGATTGCCGATGTATAGTTGAGTCTGAATGTTTTAGAAGTGAGCAGCAGAGGTTAGAGGTGCTGGATAGACCTAAGCTGCAATAACATGAAAGTGGTGCCGTGGGAGCCCCTTTCCCTTGGATCACTAGTTTGGATCTGGCCTGTGTTCCGAGTAACTATTAGTGTCCAGCTGCTGTTTCGCGACCTATGTGAAATGAACCAGTGGCTTCGGTGGCACGTGTAGCGGACAAGCGAACGTGCCCAGAGGCTGCCAGCGTGCGGGCGCCTCGCTGGGGTCCCGGAGCCCCGGGAGGGCTCTCGTGCAGTGGCCTCAGCGCCCTGGGAGCGCTCTGGAGTGCCCAGGTGAGGCTGGACCGCGCAGGGGAGGCCAGGCCGCGCAGCCACGTGCGCCTTGTGTGCTTTGGGCATAAACAAAGAAGCTCAACCTTGGCAGCGGACAAACATCTGAGCAGAGCTCACCTCTGGGACACGGAGTTGTAATTATCAGAGAGGCTTTTCTTCCTGCAGCGGGCGTGAGGGGCTCCGGCTGCCCGCCTGCTCCCGGCTTCAGGAGCGTCCGCTTCTCCTACTGGGAGCGGGTGAAATCGCCTGGCTCTGGGAGACGTGTGAGCACGATGCTTGGAGCGTTAGCGACAGTGAAAACGTGGGACCTCAAACCCAGGCAGCTAAGTGCAGGAGATGGTCTGCAAAAGACCCTGTTTTAATCTGAGCGTGTGCGTGCCAGTGTGCGCATGTGTGCACGTATGGTGGGCCGAGTCTGGATACACACGAGGGGACATGGAGCAGGTAGCGAGGGTCGCGTTGCTGAGCTCAGGTACGGGGTGCCTTCCTGCAGACATATTTCTGGACATATGTGTGTGCAGATGGCCACACAGCCACTTCTCAGTGTTGCTGCCCCAGAGGCAGAGGTGCAACTTGTGCACGTACAGGAGGTACGTGCAAATACCAATGTGCACAACTGCTTGCCACTGGTTTACAAAAACACATGTTAAATTCTTACCTGACTGTTTGCTTCTTTAGAGGTTTTTGGTGCACATTGGACAAACTTTTAAACTACACCTTGCAGGAAATGTTAAAGGAGAAAGATTCTTAATGGTAAATGCCACATTACAGTTCATTTGGTTGTTTGTTTTGGAGTGAGAATCTAGCTATACTGTAACTCTCAGCCATGATGAAGAGTCGCACATTAATATTAATCCCGTTGAGCTGTGTTTTTTTGCACCTCCAGATTAAAGCATAGAAAAGCAAATATAATGGCAATATAGTAATATAGAGCTTTGATTTGTTCAGAAGTGAAATTGGAGATAGCAGTACCGTAGGATTACCCATCCATTTTATAGAAACAGTTAGATAAAAAAGACTGAATTTTTTTCCAAAAAGAATGAATGAGTTTTTGCAAAAAAGTATTGTAAAATAATCATCAATTAAAATTCCTTGTGTGCTGGAGCTGTTGAATTAGGAATTTGATATGTGTGCATAAGAGCTAGCTTTACGTGGGTAATCAACCAGTTTCCACCTGAGGAGCAGATATTAACCTGCTTCTTTATGATGCACAGTTGACCAGGGAAAGTAGATTTGCCTTTGCTGTCAGCTGTAGAAAACAGCTGTGAGTTCAAACTGAAGCCTTTAAGTCCATTTTAACAGGACCACATCCCTCTTCTGGGTTTTATCCAACTGGAGACATGGCGGGGGGATAGTAATGGCAAGGGAAGGCATCTGGACAAAGCACGTCCTGGGCAAATGAGAAGAACTATGAATGTACCGTACCTGCGGTAATTAGATACCCCAAGGGGGTAAATATTCCTGCCCAGATGAAATTTCTTCCTGCTTAAAATAAGAGCTCCAGGGCAAGTATCATTAAAAAGACCTATCTTGAGGATGTCTTTGGAACATGGGCCTTTATCCTCGAACTCCTGCCAGCTGTTAATTTAATTTGAGACACCTCTTCCGGAACTGGATAAAGTGATACAGGTTCTGGCCCTAGATATTGCATATAATACTATATGTAACTGAATGTAATACTGCTAAGCTTTTTTCTTTTTTTCTTTTTTTTTTTCTTAAGCTAGATAGGATCTAAGTGATCCCTTTATTTTTGGACAGATCTACATTTTTCCCTAGGCAAAAACTTTCAATCCTGGGAACGGTAGATTTGTCTATGAAAAAATAACAAAACATAGTCATTAAGAGCCCAACTGCCTTTGCAAATATCCTGCAGTTATTGTGATTATGAACTGTGCTGAAATTAATGCAAGCCGCAGGCCATGCACTGTTGCAGGATCAGGCCTTATGATACTTTGCAATATTATGATAACAGTGATTTTAAAAGACAGTTATATTTCCAAAGATTCTGGGTCATTTCCTTAATTTTGTGTCTGTATTTCTTATTTTACTTTCTGGCCAGTACATCAAAACCTATGTTTGATTTTGCTAGAAAAGTTGGACATCTCTTACTTCAGCTTTCTTATTGATAGATATTACAAATACTAATGCATATAAAACTGCTTCTCTTCTTTAAAATTCTTGTATACGTTTTCTTAAATTCCAATAGAATCAAGGTGAAAATTTGAAAATTATACCATTAGATAAATAGAAAATGAATTAACACAGGCTTCACAATTAGGCATATTCAGGAAGAAGCAGGCAGACATACAACACCAGAGGCCTGAAGAATATTCTACAACTGCATTAAAATCAGGCAGTTAATTTGTTTGCTTTGTTATGATAAATGAAAGAAAATCAGAAAGAGGAATTACGGACAATTACTGGAGTCAATCATGCAACCCAGGACCCAGTCTTGCTAGCTTTTCCTCACCTGGATAATTCGTATTCCTGTGAATGGGCTAACTGGGTGGAAGTGAAAAAGGACCAAGGAGAAGGAGCTTAAAAGGTGGTTTGCTGGTCCTACCTTGGTGTTTGATCAAGTCTGTTAACATTGCTGGACCGGAGATGTTCACCAGAAATTGACTCTCGATCCCCAAAGCCCTGAACTGTCAGGAAACACTCGCTGTGCTCCTGATCAGCACAGGACCACGCTCCTTCCTGATCAGAGGTGGCTGTATGGTCTCCTTGATGAAGTAAATAGCTCTGCTGCTTAGTGCCCTTTGAATATACCCATCCCTACACGCTGCTAGAACTACTGTTTGTTGCTTTGTGCGACATTTCTAGCAAAAGCAGGTCTTCCCTCACCCTACCAAAAGAAAGAGGTACCACCACTAAGCACGTAGGGACTCAAAATACAGACCAGTACCAGTTTGCAGTGGTGAAAAGGAAGAGTTTATTTTCTGTTTCTGCAATCATCAGCTCCCCACTCCTTGTATGGGACTCACAGTGCCCCAAGAAGAGAAGTGCAACCCACCGAGTCAGCATCCATGTTGCTCAGACGATCTCCAGCACTAGCAGGAAGAGAAGCAGGAAAGGAGAAAAAAAAAATGAAAAAGGAAGGGATTGCATCATTTAATTATAAAGATACTATGAAGAATTTAATATGTAGAAGTTGCACAATAACCAGAGACCATTCCATTTAGACAATTGCTACTCAGAGGACCTTTCATCTCGATTTTGGAAGACTGCCAATGAAACCTGTCTGGGCTGGGTTCTACTGCCTGCCACTGGAATCCAGTTATTTAAAAAAAAAATTGCAAGGACCTTACTATTTCAGTCGCCCTCTTACCTCCTTTCTTCTCCCAAGATCCATGGAAGTAATAGAAAATCCTATTTTCTAAACATCATACTGTGAGTATATTTAGCCCATGCCACAAATGAAAAGAAAAGGAAATCTAATTCCCATACATCCTACCTCTGCGCCAAGTAATATGCAAGATTTCTGGGATGAAAGCACTCTCTGTTTAGATTTGTCAGATGCATGGCGCAATTGAGCAAAAAAGGCTTAACAAAACTACTCCAGCCGTCACTGGGGATTATTTATACGCAATTGGAAAAGTCTGGAGAGAGGCTACTTGCAGCTAGTTGTAGGAGCAAAAAGATTTATTTCCCTAAAAATGCTTGGAACACCTTACAATTATGTAGAACTGGCTTTTTAAATGCAATGGTTTTGCCATGTAAATAAAGACAGCCATTTTTTCATGCATTTTCCATAATTTTAGAGAATCCAAGTGCTTGTTTGTGTGTTTGAGATCCCCACCATTATGCAATGCACTCATAAAAAGGGCTTTACTGAAGGCTTGATTCTGATCATAGTGAAGTCAATGGTAAATGTTTTATTGAACATGGTGATGCAGCAGGTTCAGGCCTTTAGTTTTTCCTCTGAGGTTAAAATAGTCCCCGTAGAGAAGGACCAGCACAAGGCCTGTGCTCCACTCTGTCACAGCTAAGTTCTACTGGAAGGATTAAGTGCAATGTAAACAGTAGATAGACTTTAAATCAAGCCTTCTGCTAACAAGGTGTTTAGCCCTGCCCACCCTCAGTGACATTATTGTCCTCACTCCATCAGTGTAGATCAGAAGTCAAATAACTGCATGTTTCCGAGATACAGCGAAGACATTCTTTTCTTCAGAGATTTTCTGGTTCCCAAATCACTTAATTGAGGAAATCACTGGTGTCTCATGGATGTGAGTTCAAGGGGGATTTGGCCCATCCTTTTTTAAATAAGCAATTGTAATATTTTAATTGCATCAAACTTTAATGGCAATTCATTAAAAAGTATCTTTAAGAACCTGACACGTTCCTCTGACACATCTGAGATAATTAGTTCTATAATATATATATTCTAAAAATACTAAGAAGATGTATGTAATTTAACAGAGCTGCAACTGTTTTTAATCATGCTGTTTTAAAGGGCAAATTTCAATCAAGCTGTTGGCTTTCAAGCAAAATTGCCATGAAGACAAATGGAAATTTTGCTTGAGTAAAAATGATGGGATCGTGCCCTTCTCAACAGTAACTGGTATTTGCAGAGCTGCCTGCAAGACTGCATGCTTAATTCCTGGTCATTTAGTTGAGCATCCAAATCCTTTTAGAAATCGAAATATTGTTTTCTTTTCTGCTTCCTTTCTTTAAAATCTTTGTTAAATATATGGAAGAATTAATTTGAGCTCAGTTGTGTTCCATTTTCTGTAAAAATAAAGATATGTAAAGGAAGATTATTTATTTAAATAATTATGATCTGAACAGTTTTGTCATCTCCAGCAATGAAAATCCAAATTAATATTGCTTTTTCTCATTGAAAAAAAAATCTCTGTGCACTCAGAGTAAGTGGTGAACAGTTCCAGAATGGAAGGATTCATTAACTGTTGCATTGCCAGAAAATGTAGAGTAAAACTCCGTGTTTTGTAGATTCTGAAAAAATAATGATAATCATTTCTAATGTAAATTATCTAATGGCTCATTGCTAATTCAGTGTAGTTGGAACTTTTGAGTACATATTTGTCTCTCTAAGAGGAAAAGAAAGAAAATAGATGGTATTTTTCAGTTCTTAAGGCATAAATAAATAAATAATGTGTATTCCAATATCCAAATACCCTGAACAGGCCATTCAGAATAGAATCCACTTCAAAGAAAATAAAATTAACCAGTATATTTTCTTTGTACAAGAGAAATCAAACCATAAAATGGAAATTTGCCCATTTTATTTCTCATAAAGCCTAATTCCTCTGCAAATAAATATTCAGATCTGCCCAGCTGGGCCTGCTGAAATCATAATCCTTTGTAGACAGCTACCAAAATAGAAAAAAAAAAAAAGTTAGGGCAGGACTTGCAAAGCCAGAATTCAGTCCAAGTTCTGCCCTAGTCCTTCTGTATGACCTTAAATAAGTGACTTAGTCTCTTGTACCTTAGCTCAGTATCAGTATAGTAGGGATTTTGTTTATTATTATTAACACCAGTTATTGTTGTATCATAGGATTTACGAGCCTTAACCATGGGTCACTAATCCATGGATCACCTTGCTAGAACAAGTACAAATGCAGAACAAAAATGTCCCTGTCCTTTTGACATATTGTTGAACTAAATATTGGAGTGTAATGCAGCCTAATGAGAGAATACAAGGAGATGACACGAAGATTATTTTCAGCATGACTGACAGTAGTTTTAGGATACCAGCAGTCTGACCACGCTTCATAAGCACCATCAAACGGGAGATTCCTAGAAGATTTGGGGAAAAGCATAATGAATAAGAGGTGCCGATGTTTACAGGATGGTCTTCCAAAGACTGAGGGATGACATAGGCAAAATCATTGCCTGTGTCTGTCTGCTTAAAAACTGAATAAGTAGGTGGATGAGGATTGGCTTCTGTGGTTGAGTGGAGGAAGAAGTTGACATTTCTTTAATGAAGACAAGTAGATTATGCTAATGAGATAGAGACTGGGGCGGCAGTCTAAGGCTGCAAGGAGAAATGGCATGGTTAAAGTGACAGGTTAGGAAAATGATCTGTCTATCATCATCCATTCGGGATGCAAGGAGGGCAAGATCATATTTGTCAAGGTCAGAGAAGAGAATATTGTAATAAGAAAGACATGAGATGATGAGAGTCTGGGTGGAGAAAAGTCTGCTAACTTTAGACAGCATCTGGAGCTAAGGAGCTAAGGGCATAGTGAGAAACAAGGTTTTGACCAGAAAAATAAAGGTAGTTGCCTGTGATGATCAAGAGAGGAATTACTGAGGGAGACTTACTGTAAAGAATGAGGGACCAGAATACTGGAAACTCTATTTTAGCAAAGATAAACTCAATTTGATATCTGTATGTCTAAGAAATAATACCAGAAAGACAGCTCAAGTATAGGTACAGATATCAGGAGACAAATTTCTTTTAGAGAAATGAACCTGCGAGCTGCTTCACGGAGGTAGTAGTTGAATCGCTGTTTGCTGTTTACTGAGTAGTAAAGTATAGAATGAGAAAAGCCTCATGATCCTCACCAAAGGATGGCAAAGTGGGGAGAAGAAAAGTATCCTTTGGAGGACATGCAGAAGCAGCAGATTCAAAGGTAGAGAGATGGCAGTAATGTCGTGGCAACTGAGAAAAGCTACTGAAGGTAGCTGGCTTGCCACAGCAGGTGAGATGAGAATATTCAGGGTATATTGAGATTCATTTAGTATGTAGATAGAGACTTTGTCAGGAGCAATTTCAGTGGAAGGAGCTGCGCTAGCTTGGGAAGCTTATATAATAACTGGTGGGGGGCTCCAGACTACGTTTGTACCTGGTGCGTACAGAGAGATTTGTGATGAAACGGCATTGAGAAAAAGGAATGCTATTTAAAGAGGAAAATTAGTGCTTTAAGATAGAAGGATGGTTTAAGATGTGAATATTTTAAGATGAGAAGTGCAAGGATGTTTGTGTTATGAGAGCAACGACACAGTTGGGAGCGAGAGGTTGAGGAGAGGAGAGGACATCAGGGCTGGAGATGGGGTAAGATTGGCTCAGCGGCAAATGAAAGAAGTGAAGGGAGAGCACTGCCTAGGAGAGTTTTTTGTCTGTGGCAGAGAAGAACAGGAAAGGAGTTGTAGGAGGGGAAGAGGAAACAGAAGGCAAAGCTATTGGAAGAGGAGGTTGTAGTTAGTCAAATTTCTCATGGAAGAATGGGCTGGAATCCAGTGTAACAGCTGAAGTGGGGGCTGAGGAGGTGGGAGGGCCTGAGGACCGAGCCAAACGTGACAGAGAGGTGACTGCGTGAGCCTGCAAATTATCTGCACTGAGCTGGGGTAGCACAACTAGGGAAAGAGCAGAACCGAATCAGCGACTTGGCGCGGAAAGCTAGCGAGGGGCAGCAAGGCTCCACGTGGAGGTGCTGCACGGAGGGAGAGGTGGCCAGGGGTGGCTGGTGCTGGCCCTGCGGACTGCAAGCAGCAGGAAGCCCTGGGGTGGCTGAGGGACTCCAGGGGACCGTGGTGGCTGCTGCGTGTGCTGAGAGTCCCCGTGCTGGCCCCTTAGAGAGGATTTAACAGAAGGGCACAAAAACATGAGCTGAAGGCTGAGCTAGGTGACTACCATGGACTGTCATCTTTCCCTGCCTTCACACACTGAATCCACACTGGACAACTTCATGGAGGTGCCAGCGTGCTTCCTTCCAGCAAAAGTGCTTTGAACGATTGCACTACGATCTCACATTGAACCCATGGAACCACTGGTGCAAATAAACAAAAATTAACCACAAATTCAGGCTATTAAAGCAATGTGGTCGCTCAAATAAATGTCAGGCAAATCAGAGCGTCCTGGGCCAGGAGTAACCCCTTACTCTGGGGTTACTGGCACATGCAAAGTGCTGCCGTTCTGGGCTCGCAGTGTGATTTGGCCTCAGCAAGTGTCCTGCTATCTTTTGTACCCATCTCTGTTTGATGCCAGGGAAGGTGTAACCCCAACAGGAACATGCTGCGGTAGCTGAATGTGCTCTGGGGGGCTGCAGGAACAGCAGGTTTATGAATCATCTGGGTGATGCATAAAAGTGACAGCTGAATCGGAGCCCGGAGTGTCTCCCCAGTATTCCCAGCTGCTTTCCCTGGCAGCCATCCTCAGCCATCCTGCACTAGGTATGGATAGAAAAGTCAGCTTTCCTGTATTATTCTGTGTGGTGGTTCTCATTGTGGTAGATATTCTAGATACTTCTAGATATTTAATCACAGAGGACTTCCAGAGAGTGAAATTTTCCCTGCTGTACAGGGGGGAAATGAGATGTGAAGAGCCAGTGATTGGCCATGAGTCATCATGAGTCACAGATGAATCAAGAGATAAGTATTCAAGCGACCATTAGCAGATCCCCAACTTGAAGGTAGGGATCTGAAAAATCTGATCTCCCAAAATCTGAATTAGTAGCCTAACTACTTTAGTTTCCTCCCTCCCATAATTACAGTCAGTACTTATAGTAGTTATTTTTTTAGCAATGACATAAACTTTGACTTTGAAAGTTTTGCTTTTCCCACTTTGCCAGAATGGGACACAGAGGACATTTGCTCAACAATGGAAACACATCCACCGGGCCGAAAGTTCGCACTGGAAAGAAATTTCACATTGTTAGTCCCTGACTATGTGAGCTGGTATTTTGTTTTAAATTTCGTCCTTTTTCTATGCATGAGCCCCCAGTATTTCCCAGTTTTTCTTCTATGTTATTCCATAACATTTAAAGAAGTGAAAGGGAGATATGTTTTACTGATCAGAGACGCAAAAGTAACCAGCTAACAAGAACAGGAGAAACAGAAAAAAATTCAAATAGCTTAATGGCCTTAAATTGGAGAGCTGGATAATTTCCATCTCAGAGTACTCAGAGATGTGGTATGTGACATTGCAAGTCCAGTAAAAAAGATTTTCAATAAATCTATCTAATTAGGGTGCTGCATTAGGAATGAAAAGTAGCAAATCTATATTTAAAGGGGAAAAAGTTGTCTTGCTGCAGAGAACCTTTTAGTTTGATCATAATAATGCTGAACAGAGTTTTAAAAAGTTTTAAAGGAAAGAATAATTAAATGCACGGGGAAAAATGAGATATACATGCAATATGTGTTTTTCTACAGGGAGTGTGCCAAATTACCTAGATATATTTTGCTAGGAAGGTAATTGGTTTCCTATGCAAGGGAAGTGCAGTGGACCTAAATTATTGGGATTTTGGTTAAGGATTTTAAGCTCTACCCCTGAGGAAATTAGAATGTTAAGGCAATTAGTATGCAATTTACTGTGTATTTGAGCAACTGGCCAAAGGAAGGCAACAAATGTTGAAAGAGAAGGTATCAAGATGAAGGAGGGTCAACAACAGAGTTCACAAAGTACGGGACCAGACGTTTTAATGGGGCTGATACTGGGGCATGGTCTGTAAGAAGAGGTGATAGCTCTTATTTTGGCTGTGTGTGAACAGAAGGATTGAACTAATGACATTTCCTGCTGCCACAAAGTACAGCATCACCAAAAGAAAGGAGGACTGGAATGTGACATCAGAAGAACTGAGGACTGAAGAATAGAAAAGGGGTAAAATGTAATGCAATATAGCAGAGCTTGCAGTTAGGGACTAACAAACTATGTGAAATTTATTTGCAATGTGGAACTTTAGTGCTGTTGGATATGCCTGTATTGTTGAACAGATACCCTTTGTGTTGCATCCTGCGGTTCTGCTCCCTGGGCACCCAGACCATGGGAAGTTTTGAGTTCAAATAGCTTCCTTCCTGCCCAGGTATGGCAGCACATTTCTCTTCAAGGTGGGAATAGTGTATTCCTGTGTGTCACCCCAATGTGCAGCTGAGATCTGATCACAGAATACACCTCACTGCGTGTCCAATAGGGTGCCCCTGTCCTGAAATGTAGATACTGAGTGAAAGAGCCGCCATGGTGATCTGGCCATGAAAGGGCCAAGTGTGACTGAAGAACAGAACTGGCCAGATATTTCAAGTAGGGAGACGGAAATCCCAAAATTGTGGCACAAGGTGTTAATGAAACTGCCTCCATTTATAATCTCTGCTACGCTGAGAAAGATGAATTCAAGCCAAAGCAGAAAGAGAGTGAGGTTACTAGCGTGAGAATGAGAATAAAAATCTATTTTATAAATATGACTATTATCCAGAAAAAAATCAGGGCAAGCACAGGAGATGGAGAAGGTGTGTTTAAACTAAAAACACCACAAGCATGAAGAATACTCTGTGAGGACCATGGATAAATGTAGTCTGGAAGCTGGGCTGAAATGAGATTCTGGAAGGAGAAATCAAGGCACAGTACCTCTAAGATGAAGATGGGCTTATTTAGGAGAAGAGATTATATGATATAGTTGCCAAAAAAAAAAAGGCAAGAACATTTTCCTGCAACAAAATGAATATAGAGAGTTCTGTAAGTGCTGTGTCCCCACGAGGGTACTGTTGCAGCTATTTTTACTATTAATTCCTCCTTATCCCCAAATAAGAACATATTAAGCTCTGTCCCAGTCAGGATCTGATGGAAGGAGTGTTCACCACTAGAATATGGTCCGGTAGGAGAGAGGGAACCTGATACAAATCCAGCTCCTCCATCCCATCTGCTTTGCCTCGTTCATGTAGATCTGAACGGCACCTCGTTTCTCTGCAGGGACACCCCACATGTCCATGAAGGGCTGGGGATCAGGACTGTATGCACTTGATGCATATCTATCCTATCTGTACACATAATGCAGTTAACAGAGTCTTTGTTTCCTGGCTTCCTGCTCTTTTCATTTCTTAGTGCCTTAGCTGAACAGTAGTCCCGTTAAATTCTCCACCATCTGAATTCATAAGCCACGAAAATGAACAGTCTTTCACTTCTTTATTAAATAGTTTATATAAAATAAAATAGAAGCTATGGTATTTTCTTACTATATTTAAACATGCAGGATTGCTGGCAGCAACAGAATTATGCTCTTATTTGCACATATTTAAATTACCATGAGATGTGTATTTCAGTTCACAAAATGTTCAGCCATTTGGCTGGTGATGCTGCGTTGGTTTCATTATAGTAGAGAGGATTTTGTTGCAGGATACATGTGTTTATGAGATCTAAAAAAGATGACTTCTGGTTTTGTCCACTTGTGGAGCACGGCAACCGACCAAAATTCTCACAACAGTCTTGGGGAAAGGTCTTACAGGGGACACAAAGGCTCCACAGCAATAAAGCTAGGAGACCATCATCTGGAAAAGCCTATCAGGATGCAGTTCAGAAAAGGTGGAAGTCTGGCTCCATCTGTTAGTACTGGGAGAAGACAAGCTGGGATGCTGTGTGTGTCTGGAGTAATGGTGCGGGAGAGGGGAGTCCTTGCTTGAAATACTGAGTACCAAAGCTGGCCTCTGTGTTACCGAAAGAAACTATTTCCTAGCTTTGCAGCTGAGCAGCTGAAGAATGAGGATCGTATCTAAAGCTGATCAGATATGGAACTTTTGGTTTTTGTCTTTGCTGAGGAATGAAAATGATCTTAAGAAGAGCATCCCCAGTTCTGTACCTGGAGAACCGGAGAGGGTGGTGGCAAAGCCTGAAGGAGGGAGACCAGCGCTTGTTGGTGTTGCCTCTGCAGGTGTGTTGCATCCAGCTGTGGGAGCAGCTGGATGAGATGTCCTCTGCCAGTGAGCTGAGCTGTGTGAACGGGGGACAGCTCCTTTTTAGAAGCCTTGCATTCATGACAGAGGGTTACTGTACTTAGCCAGTGTGTACTGAGAAGCATTTGGAAAAAAGGAGGGAGAAACATGGTTCTTCTTCATGGTTCATATTTGTGGACTGTATGTCCTTTTTTTTTTTTTTTTTGTGAAAAAAAATCTTTGGTATCCAAGAGGAAAGAGAAATCCTTCATACCTGGGCACCTTGAGGACCCTCCAGCTCTCAAATGTAGCTCATTGATTCTGGTGGGATTTGAGGTAGTCACAAGCTCCCACGGGTGGCATGGATTCTGCAGGGATGGAGGCATGGAGGCATTACAGCACTGCATGGCATTAAGTGCTCCATAAGGTCAGTGTTTTCCAGTGAAGGAACTGGCCACAGAATGGGTGTTTGCAGTGTCTCAGCCTCAGGACTTGGAAACATCTGTTTGAGGAGGGCAATTTTTTTCAAATCTGGGAGAGATGTTTTTATCTCAGAGGTTTCATGGAGAAAAAGTGGAGCCACTTTTTTAAATGTCTTGAAGTGAAAGAGGGAGAGACTACTTGCATGTCAGAGTGGAGGAGAGATGAGCATCCACACAAGGTTTGGCTTCATGCTGAGAGGCAGGGATGGCTTCTTTCTTCCTCCTCAAACTTTCTCTCTTGTCTTCCAGCCAGAATTGTCCTTACTGCTCTCCCTCTCACAGTCTGTGCTCCACCAAAACCCAGTGGCACATCTTTCCTGCTCTCGTTCATCATTTGCTGTGACACAGCAGCTAATTGCCATTGACTTCAAATGAAGAAGCAACAACAGGGAGGGAGAAACCCATTAGTAGCAAAGTCTTATTTTCTTGTGCGTATCTGTAGGAACAGAAATACACAGAGAGAGATGAGAAGGAAGCATGTAAATAACCTTAGATAAGCAGAATTTATCTTAGCAGGGAGTTGCCCATGGTACTGAGATATTGGCAAGTCTTTGGGCCCAAGCTCAGCTTCCCTGAATGTCAGTTATGCTTTGAACCAAGGGGTTGTGATGTCCCAGCTGCACTGCAGAGTGGCATTGGGCAGACTTACTATGCTTAAATTGGATTATAGTTTTTGGCACTTACAGCATTAAGATGATTTGAAGGATATGTCTTCTATAAGGTTTCTCATTCCTTTGAATTTTGTTCATTTCATTTGAGAAGTTTCTGGATTTGCATTTTGAGTGTATAAGAAGGCCTGACTGCTGTGGTGAGATGGTTCATTATGTCTGTTACACTGAAAACCTGGTTGTCATCTTTGGCACCTGATTTCAGCACTCGTGTCCCTTCATTATGGGCTGAGACTGTTCGTGTGGCTCCTGAGAATGTTTCTCATCTTTAGGGTCCACATTTTCTAATTAGATCCAGCTGTCTAGCTCTCAGAGGGTGTAAACTGGCCAATTTATATCCATTCTGGTGGATGGTTCTAACTCTTAAGGGTCAGATATGAACACTTCTCCGTTCATTTCAGCATTCTGTTTCCAATTTCACTTTCTTGACTTTGAATTAGTGAAAAAACATGGTTTTGGTTTATATTAAAACTGCAGTTTAAGTTGCTTACTCCCCTGAGAGCAGGAGCATACCACCCTGCATTACATCAGAAGAGTTCTGGTCAACTTGAAGTTTTGGTAGTGAACTGGGGGAAGTTCATGGAGCCTGTTGTGTATGTCCTTGACCCTGTTGATGGACAGTATCATAAACAACGCTATCAGGGTCCACACAGTACTGCCTGTGTGGTGCAATTTCACAGCTGTTGCCTTTATCACAGAAACTACCCCTTAAGGCAGGTCAGTGCTCCTGAGTTGAAGCTTTCATGTGAGAAAGTTTTGCTATCCATCATTGTTATGACAATGACCTTCAAGGTAGACATCACAGTTTAGACATCTGCTGTAGACATATTTGAACCAGAGCGTAGAGGGAACATGTAAGAAATTGGATGTGGATGGAATAAATAGGTTAAGAGTCCTCTCTGCAGTCATTAGTTGTCTATCACCATCAGGCTGTTTCCTTTCAAAGGCTAGTACTAATTATTTTACCTTTGTTTCTAAGGGCCTGGGACCTGCAAAGTGACTCCTCTAGCATTTCAGTATATTGATATAAAGAATATGGAGATAATTTTCACATGAAACAAAAGACCCAGATGATACCTATCACAGATGCCAACCTCATTTCAAAGGATTTGGGAAGGCCATGATGTTTGTTTGATGCTCTTCTGTTCATACATTGTCTTTGTAGCTTTTTCATCTACTAATTGATGCATAGCTGTCTACACTGGTCTTTCAGCCATGTTCTAGTTTTATGATAGTTACTGTATTTTGTTTACTCATGCTTAACACAATTTCCATTAAAGGTTTAGAAAGGTAAAACATGGGTACATTTGTAGCTTTCACAGCTTTAGAGGTAACGTTATTGAAGTGAGCCAAGGGAAAACAGAGATGTGGTGTCTCACTGAAGACTCAGGCAGCCTGAAAGAAAAATGTATTGGCAAGGTCATCACTGAAATCTGCCGTTCATCTCACTGGAGCATCACAGTTAAAGCCAGACGTGACAATTCAGATTCAGTGATGAAGGGGGGTCACTGTGGGAATGAAACCACTGGGACTGAAAGCTTGGAGCTGTGGAGAAAAGAAAATGGAACAAAAAATTAGATGAGACTAACAAAGACAGAAGGGGAATAAAAGAGGAGGAAGAACATCATCAGTGAGCAAGGGCTGGAAGGGATGCAGATTTTTTCTTGAGATATGAAGGCAAAGATTTGGTCTTGAGTAAGTAATGAGATTATAGTGGGTACCTAAAGACAATGTTTCCTCTTTGGTTCTTAGCAAATTGTTGCACTGACAGCATGTTCATGGAACATGAGGGGAAGACCTCAGCTGTAGCCTTGCCTTTGAACCACATTTGTCCTGAGATTTTCTGTCAATTATGTTTTTGGGTGCTGCAAACATCCTTACTTTAGTATGGGCAGGGGAACAGTAGATATTTTTGCAAAGCTGTGAGCAACCTTGGGAATCTTTAAAGGGTCATTTGACCTGCTATTTATGTTCATGTGGAGCCTCCTTCAGAGCGAGTCTTCCAGCAGAGCATTTCTGATCAAGATTTCCTCCAGAAACCGAAGCAAGAACCAGAGTCCTTTGGAAAGCCCTTCATATAAATATCTTGTTTAGTTAGTCTAATAAAGGTATTACTAACAGCCCTGCTTTGAGGATTTATTGGGGGATTTCACTAAGACAGTGTTAGCAGTGGAATTATAGTCATTCTCTGGTAAGACCTTGTCAATGCGAGAGAAAATAACGTTGATCCAATCAGAGATATTTTACAGGATCAATGTAATATTCTTCTGCATAATCACAACTGAAGGATTATGGACCTGTACTGGGAGTGACAGAGGATCACTTGACAGATCACAGCCTCATCTGTTCTCATTGTTTTAACTGTTAAAGGATAGGCATTTCTTTGAAGTTTGCATATATCTTAAATAAACCAGAGCTTCTTCAGGCAACAGGCATTATTTACAGTCTATTGCTTTTAAACAATATTTTGAGCTACATGCATTTTTCAAAACGGAACTACAGTCTCATACTGAAGCGTCTTGGTATGACCTTGAGACAAGTCCCCCTGAAATCCAGGAAGAATATGTACAAGAAAAGGGAGAGGAAGCCCTGAGGGGGGCAGGGAGGAGGAGAAAATAAATCAATACACAGCATGAGCCGTATAGCCCAAACATCATAAGGGACCCTGAAAATGTTTGCGTAATTGAGCTTTTGGATAAACCAACAATTCCTCCAAGGAGATATGAGTGTTGCAGATCATTGTCAATTCAGGAGGCTCAAGAGTGTGCTATAGTCTGTTGGGAAAAATGTATAATAAAACAAGACTTTCTATTGGTTACATTAGTATCTTTGCATTTGTCAAGATTCCGGTAATGCCCCTGCTGCCTTAATGGCAGTTTTGTTGCACGTTGTGGAGATCAGGCCCTAATTCTTTTACTTTGCTGTGCTTATCCAGATACTCCCTCCTATTTCAGTGAGACTCGTTCTACTGAGGAAGAGGAGCAGTATGCTAGATAGCTTTACCACGTCTGACTGACTGTGTCCTTTGGATTTGCACATATATCTCAGTGAACAATAAAAAGGGAAAATTGTGGCCAAGCCAGGGAGCAATGGCTCAGCCCAGCTGATAATATCAAAGGCTGTTCAAACTCCAATCTTGTGGTTTCAGATGGCTCCAACTCCAAGGCTGCAGAAGTTATCCGGAGAAGAAAAAACAGCTGTTACATTTAAAATTAGGTGGCACGCAGCTCTGGTGAAAATACAGCAGGGATCAATCTGGTTCCCTTGGAGATGGGGAAGAGGAGACTTTATGATCTTAAAGGGCTTTTCCAACCATAGCGATTCTGATTCTAAGATAACTAGCCAGGTCCCTCCTGCCATCAGAGGTAGGATATAGCTTTCATCAAGCACACAGCTTTGCAGACCGTGGCTCGCGCTGGGCATCTCTATGGAGAAGTGAGAGGATGCAAGAGTCTGTGGGCATTAAACTCCTTCAGAAGAGCTCAGGTCAGAGGGCAAGTGTCCCCCAGCCCATGCTTACCATGGTCTTGCACCAAGAAGAAAGGGAAGAGGTTGCTGGGCCAGCATTGCCTGCATTCTCAGGACTACGAGCGGGTGACAGCCTCTGCGCAGCAATTAACCCAGCAAAGTCTCCCCTATGTCCTAGAAGCCTTGAGTTTGTCAGTGTAGATCTCCAGCCATCATTATAGGCCTTTTTATTTCAGCAAGAGCTGTGGGAACTTGCTGGACCCAGTTTGGGCTGCTTGGTGCCTCCTGCATGTGCAGCGACCCCCATAATGCTGCATCAGAGGTGGCCTTGCTGCTTGCGTGAGAGGCACCCCTGTGTTGGTGGGAGCAGTTTCAGGCAAGACAGGACAGACAGGCTTCCAAAATCCTTAATTCAGAGTAATCACGGTGCCTTTTCTTTTTCTTTTTTTTCTTTTTTTTTTTTTTTTTTTGCTACCTGGAATAATCAGTGATCAGATTGCTTCTTCAAAATGCAGCATTGAGAAGTAATCTGTTAGAGTAATCATTTACTGTATCAGCTCTAGCCACTAAAGCCCTTGGATGTATTTATATCCTCATAATTCATCGCTGCCTGTCAGTTGTTCTGTTGGTGAGCCTGTAGAAAATCCATATTAAAGGAACATTGAGGGTCTGACTTAGACCCAGAAAAGCATGGAAAATCAGAATAAATCCATGTTGATAGTCTGATCTTTGTTGCATAGTTCAGGGTGGACTGTTATCCTGATTTTCTCTCTTAACTCTCAGTCTCCTGGCTCTGGTGAGCATCCTTGGATGGTTGATGCTTCTGGACTGTGCATATTTCCATCTTAGTGGATACACAGGCATACAATGTATATGCCAGTATAATTTGCATTTTAAAGTAGCCTTAAATAAGCTCGCATGTCGGCAGCTGGGCATTCAGAGGATTATGTCCCTGGGAGATAGCCCAGGGCAAAGTGCTAAAGATCACATATAGTTTTTACTCTTTTCTTTCTCAAGCAAAAATGCTTTTAAGTCAGGAGAAAAAAAGTCAGCCTTACTGAAGTTGGAAGCAAATATTCCTTTGACTTCAATGGGACAAGGATTTTGCCAAGCATTAGTTTTGCTTTTGAAAGGACTCAGTGAAAAAGAGGAGGAAGGCCTTCTGGACTCTGCCTCCCAAGGGCTTCCGAATCACTCCTTCTTGCACAGGTTCATGGCCCTGTGAAATATTTCCCTGAGTTGAGCAGAAGGCTCGCCTAGAGAAAATGACCTACGTACAAGGCAAGTGACATGTAACGTTCCCTGTTAACTTTATATTTGTTTGTATAAAAAAAGCATGTCAACAGTTCACTCTTGTCCAGTTCCACTTGCCTATTTGGCTGGGATATGCATTCTTTTCCTGAAGAGGAAGGAAATGCTCTTCATTTTTATTCTTCACTATGCTCCTGACAAGTGACTTGATTTTGTAGCTCAACTGATAAATTTTCAGGTCTGCCTTTTGAGGTTGTTATTCTCAACCACTTCCCCCAAAAGTCCAAGGAAAAATAGTTGGAGGCTTTATATCAATTTCTATAGCCACCATTACAAATGAAAATGTTGTCTTTCCTTAAACTGTCTCATATGCCTCTAATATCTCTATTTCTGTAGAACGTTTTTCTCCTGTGAAAGCTGCAAATGATCATGTTCACTTGCAGACAGTGTCACAAATAAATAACACAGATCTTCCTTGATGCACTCCGTGTCGACCAAATCATTTCTGTCATCTTATGCTTGTTACTTTTTCTTCCCAGAAGGATTTGTAATCATTACGAGTCGCCTTGTATTTTAACTTGTACCTAAGCAAGCGAAGGCAAGTGCAAGGCTTTGGTAACAGCACAGTTCCCTGCAGCGGGCCCTACCACTGTCACTGCACAGGTAGGGTTGGGCCTTCCTGTTGACAGCTTTTTGGGGGAATTGATTCTCCATGCCGCGACGTTGGCTAGGGAAGCATACCATGATGGTCATGTCACGGAGATTTTTATGCCATCCCATCACAGCTATGTCTCTGCAAGACACCCATGTCTCTGCAAGAAAATGCACATCAGAGCTTATCCGGAAGAGAGGTATCATTATGATTCTCATGTATGCGTTATTAATTACCCCACTGAGACACCGATAGTGTTGTTCGTGCTATGATCTCTACAGCTTCCCTTCCCTCCTTCTTAAAGCCCCACTGGAATGTTATGATTTACTTTAAGCTGCTCCTGGTGCCCAGGTTTGAGAACTCCCATTCCAGGCAGCCAAAGTTGGCCACGTCCGCGCGCGCGGCCCTGCTGTTCTGTGGGCTTGTTCGGCAAAATGGCCGATGCGGGAACGCGGAGTGTAAATCAGGGAGAAGAGCGCTTAATTGAAGCTTTATCAACTGCCTGCAGAGGCTGACCTCCGAGCAGGAGGATGAGCCGCCGTTTGCAGGGGAGGGAGCCAGCAGCTTTCACTGATGACTAAGCCCGTGTGCTCGGGAAGGATTTACTTACAAAAGTCGCCTGCTTTACCCATGGGTGGCAGAGCACTGCATAGCTAGGGGTGGCTGGAATCATTCCCTTTAACTCATTTAAATCACACTTTGACAGCTCTATAGTTGCGTATGCAGGATTTAAATTAAAGCCAGGCCACTGGGTGCGTGGTTCGGCGCTGGGCTGGCGGCACGGTGGGGATGTCAGCGCGTAGGGCGACGCTGCGGCGCATCCCGGCCCACGTGACGTTTGTTCTCTGGGGCTCGGCGTGGAAACAGCAGATCGGGATCGTTTCTGTTTTGCGCCATCACCTCTCTGTCCTGTAGGTCTGTAACTGCATAGATGGAGACAGACAAATAAAAAATATTTCTAGGTATTTGCCTTTTTATAGCACTGAGCTATGCAAGTGTACTAAAGCAAATGAAGTCCTGAAGATTGAAGGCAAAAGGGGAAGTTCCAAATACCTACTGGAACTTACTGACAACATTTTACCTCATGCCTGCAAAAAAGCTGTGGTGCCAGATAAGAAAAAGAAGAGTATATTGTTTAAAACCACAAACACTTAGCTATGAAGGAAAATGAATATTGTGAGTGTGCATGTTCTCGGGTATGGTTAGAAGAAAGGTCAACACACTGAAACACAGAAAAAATGGAAACAAGGAACTGTAAAAAATAACTAGAAGACAAGCTCAAGATGGGAAAACTAGAGCTAATATGGGAAAGGTTTTGTAAGTCTATTAAGAAAAAGAAATTTGAAGTATATTATTACTGCATACTCTATAATAGGAAAGTATATTAATGATAGAAATACTAACAATAGTATTTGTCATTTGCCAAATGGAATGATAGAAAAATTAATAACATGGAAATCAAAGATAAGCTTAATAATTATTTTTATTCTGGATTTGGAAAAAAAAAGCTAGATCAGTTATTCTTACCATATGCTGACAACAAAGCAGAGTTAATAAAGTCAGTTATTTTAATTTAGTGAATCTGAATAATTTGTTACCCAGTGTTTTCAAAGAGCTGGCTAAGGAAATTTCCAGAGCTGATTCATATTAATGGTGATTTTCAAATGTTCTTAGGATTCTGAGGAAATACAAAAGAACTGAGAGAAAACTGATATTATTCAAACGCTTCAAAAGTATAAATATATCAACCCTAGAAAAATAATAACTACTGATATATGATTTGATTAATAAAGAATTAAAAGCAGGTATGCTAACTAATGCTAATCAACATGGATTTATAACAATAGACCTTGTTGAACTAATTTTTGTTGATAAAGGTCCTATTGTCAATCAAATATTCTCTGTCTTCTCTTAGGTACTTGATACCACATGCCATTTTGATTAATAAGCTTCAGAAATCAACATGACATGCATTAAATGGATTAATGGATTGGTTTCTAGCAGGCATTTATACAGGGTTTATTGTATGTGAGAGGTTAGGGTTAGACAAGCTGAATTCAAACCATATATAGGGCTAACCATTTCAGGGGGGAAAGCATTAACCCATGGAAAAACTTGTTCTCTGCTGGGGTGAATTCTCTACTGAAAGCTCTTTGAAAGAATAGATTGTATCTTTCCAGAATAGACAAATTCAGACACTTCTTTGGTGTTTGCTGCACATCTGAGTGAATAACCATAGATCTCCTTCTGAGTTTCTAGTTTATGATTTAACATTATGCAGAAGTTGTAGGTGAGTGCCTGATGCCAGGAGTTTAGACTTAGTGTCCAAGGGTTCTTCTGACTTGTCCAAACATACATCAAAACTTGTATTTTAGGTGCGTCGACATGTAAAGCCATTAACACGTCTACTTTAAAGCACATATTTTTTCCGCAGTTTTGATAACTGGTGGCACAACAGTGCAATAATTTGGGTGCACTCTTACCAGTGGGTCATATTCTGCTGCTATACTGGTATCAAACCAAGAGTGTTTTATTAACTTTAGCAGCATCATGCTGATTTTACTGCAGAGGAGCTCATGCCGAGTTTACCCTGGCAAGCCAGCACTCTCATTTCTCCCACAAGAGGAGACGTGGTGGGAGATGACAGAAGCAAGGAAGAATTTGTAAGAAAGACAGTGAGGAACAACAGGCATTTGAATACATAGTAGAAAATCAGCAAGTAGCATGACAAAAACTAGAAGCAATGGAAATGTGAAAACTTCATTTTAAACCATATTTTTGTGTACGTAAAAAGAAAAGGTTTGGATTTTTTTTTCCTATGCAAAAGAAGAGATATATTAGGAAAAAAAAAGTCAGAAGGGAGAAAGAGCATGTAAATAAAGAATGGGGAGATAAAAAAAGAGAAGAAAAACATGTTTGTAGGCTTTGTGACCTTCTGTTACACTTACTGAATTATTTATTCCGATATTTGCTGGTATCTTCCTGCCGGCCATTTAGTGTCACGATATAAATAAGAGCAGAACACCGTTGCCGCTGCTACTGGAGGGATTTTGATGTTGAGCTGCAGTGATGCACCTCCCCCCAGCACCCTGCCATTAGGCGATTATGAATTATATGCCGAGTGCCTCTAATAACTAAAGGAAAAGGGCTGCTCAGCACATTTGGAATGTAAATCCCATTTTTTCTCTTTTGTAGGTCATGAAATGCAGCCCTCTTCTAAACCCCTGTGCTCAGATCACGAGCTCCCGCTGTACACAAATTCCTCAGCCCATCCTCTGCAAGGGTGACATTTCACCCAGCGTTGAACCCCTCAGCATCCTGCAGGCTGGAGATAAGATTGCGGTTGTTATTTTTAACACCGGCGTGCTACATCACGTCCCTTAAAAATTCTTATGTAGACGTTATACCATGTGGGAAAGCAGACTATTGATAAGACGGGGATCAATACAGTATTTCAATTAAAAAGCAAGAACTTTGTTTATGCTTTTCACTAGCATGCAGACAGTCACAGAATGTGATTTCCGGGGAATCAGCACTTACTAGCCAAAACTTCAAAAATCCTTACACTTCTCAAGCGACCTGTAAAATTGTTTGCAGGGGAAGGTCTGTCAGGCCCCATCTCTGCCTACTGAGGTGTTGCATCTTCTCCCTTTAGTCCTTCTTGGCAGAGACAGGTCCCAGGCTGCGGCAGGAGGAGCTGTCAGCCTCTGGAGATGGTAGTGTTGGGCCTGTGCTTTGTGAGGAGTGACAGGAGAGAAGAATCAACTTCATTTTCAAACACGGATTATCTCAATTCTTTGCTTTATGATTGGGGGCATTCAGTTATAATGCAAATGGGCATTGTATGTATTGTATGTATTGCATGTATCTTGCAGCTGGGTATTTGTTGACTTTATGGTGCATGCAGTTCAGACTTCACACTTCATTTTGGAAGAGAGAGCAGGAAGGGAAGTAGTGCAAAAAAGGAAACATAAGTTAAAATGACTTAGGTTTTTTGCTGGAGATGTGCTTTTGGGAGAGGCAAGATTTTCCCCTGTGAAGAACTACACTTTTCTACACCACCTAAATCTCTCTTAAACCCTTAAAATACAGTTCTGAGGCTTACATGGTGCTGAGGTCTTCATGCTGGCCAGTTTCACCTTATCACGTTTACTCAAAATATTTGCAAGCCAGCAGAGAGTCACACTGCTGACATCCCAGGATAAGCTCAAAGATATTTCCTTGCTTTCAAATTAAGTTTTCTCTGCCAGTCACCCTGCTACCTCCCTTATCACCACTGGAGAAATGGCTGTCCTAAGGGACTCAAAATGGGCTATGGAGTCCCTCACCCGTAGGTTTTAATTTGACCTTGCTCACATTGCTAGTGACCAAATGTTATTACCGTAAGTGGCTTATGTGAAATGTATTGGTCTCAGACAATTATTAGCAGACAGTTGTCTGCATCACCAAACCACCATCCCAAATGGTGCTTTTTTGGGAAGTCTCAAGCAGCGCCAGGGTCAGTGCCGGTGGACTGAAACCTCAGCAAAAGTGCAGAGAACGGGCTTGAAGCTTGTGCTTATGTACGTTCAAAGGAAAGAAAATAACACAAGCTGTAAAATAGCTGCAAAAGCTATTTCAGCCCTGCATACATTAGAGCAGTCTCTGGGGCTGCTCTAAGTTGCACATGGGATGGCTGTGCTCCTCAGGGAGCCTCCAACCTCAGAAGACACCGAAGTGACCTGACGCCTTTCCAGCAGCCCCTGTCTCTACCTTTGCTGGTGTGGGGTGCAGATCAGGAGCCTTGACTGTGCACAGCACATCAGCCTTGACCTGTAGTCAAGCCTGTAGGCTCAGCATCGGTCCCTGCAGGCTACCACACTGCAGGCAAATAGAGCTGTTCTCTGGCAGCCCTTTCCAAGCCATAGAGCACCGTCACTCATGGTATTACTATAAAGAGGAACTTGGCCTGGTCGGGGAACAGGTGGGGAGAGAAGTAGGCCCAGAGCCATGGCCCGTGGGGAGGGAGGGTAGCCGGGTTCTTGTGCTTGAAGCTACAGGCAGCAGATTTACAGTCTAGGAAAGACTGGCAAAAATTGATCTGGAAAGCCAAAATATCACTTTTTTTTTTTTTTTTGAGAACCAAAGCACTGAAAGTAGAAATTCAGTTTGGATCAGCTGGAAGCTTCTGTCTTGGTAACCAAGATATTTCATTTTGATTTTGCTGTATTTATTCATTTATCCTGCTAAGAACATATTGTGCAGTGCCTGCTGCTAAATCCCCTGAGCGCTCCCTCCTCCAGCACTCCCTCCTCCCCAAGCCCAGGCAGTTGCACAGTGCCTGACACGTCTCTGTGCACGGCTATAGGGAAAGAGCAGTGGAAAGTGCCAAAACCTTAATCTTCTTGGAGGCTGACCCTTCGTCATTGCTTAAGCACCTCATTATAGTTTTCCTTTGCTCTGTGCCCGTGCTCTGGCAACTTCTGCAATTTTGTGTGTTAAAAGGTTGGATCCTGAAGTCAGGTAGCCCCATGCGAGCAGCTCTGTGCAGTGGCCTGTGAGCTCTTCATCTGAGGGACTGAGGGGTGCTGGTCACCTTGGGTGGCTCCACATGCTAGAAAACACCAGGCAGGCACAGGGCTCTGCTGCTCTTGCTGAGCGAGTTTTCAGAGTGCAGCTGTCTTCATTCCACCTGAACTTGGGTTCTGCAGTGACATATTTGTCCATGACAAATGGACAGGCTGCCCAGAGAGGTTGTGGAGTCTCCTTCTCTGGAGATCTTCAAAACCCGCTTGGATGCAGTCCTGTGCCACGTGCTCTAGGTGACCCTGCGTGTGCAGGGGGGTTGGACTAGATGACCTCTAGAGGTCCCTTCCAGCCTTAAGCATTCTGTGATTCTACGATTCTATGACCACCAGCACAAAGGTAGCTGCAGAGGGGGGTGGTACAGTGGCAGGGAGGCTTGCTGAAAGGGTCTGAAAGGGATTTTCCAAGCACATAACAGGAGCTGAAACAGAGTCTCTGAGCTGAACTCAGTGGCAGTAGGGCACAGATACACCCGGGGAGCATGTAGGAGCTGGAGCTTAAGCCAATGGTGCCTTTAGTGAGAGAAGGGTTTCAGCAAGCTGGAGGGATACAGGGAGCTGGTGAAGATGCTGCCTGTTTACAGTAAGCTCTGCTAATACAAGAAATAAGCGGCTTCCACCTTCCAGAAACACAACCTGAATAAAGCAGGTGAACCTCAAAGTGTTAATATTCACATCATGTTGATAATGTGCAGCAGATGTCTGGGAGCAGGCATCCAACTCTGGAAGAAGTAGCATGGTAAGGAAGGTTGCTGTCTCTAAGTATAAGATCTGAACAGAAAAAGAATTGCTGAGGCATTCTGGTTTCCTTATCTTACCAAGCAACTCAGGATATCTTGTCTGCAATCCCATAAAAATCTTGAATCAGAGCTAGAGATGTGTCCAGATAACTTGACTCCTAGTCTTAGGCTTTAGCTACAAAAACAACCGTCCTTCCTCGGTATTCTGAGTAATGATCCACTCAGACAAGAAATACAGAATCTTGTCTCCAGTGTTATAAATCTCAATAAAGGCTCATGTCAATGTAATGAGACATATAGAAAAGCAAACTATGACGTCTCTATTGACATAGGTGAATTACTGGCATTGCAGACCAGGTCAAAATATCTTTTCTTAACATGTAGATTTACCAGATTGGGGGAGAATCAAATATTCTTTTGATTTTTTTTTGTCAAATATTGTGCATATAGAATGAGAAAGGATGGAGGGAAACAAAGGGGTGAAAAAGTAATTGACTATTTTCCCCATTGTGGGAATAATGACAGTTTTTAACATTAAATTAAGCTTTCATGTTTTTAAGGATTTTTTTTTTAAGAAAAGATCAGCCCCACTAAAAATAATAAAAATATTAAAAGTCAGAACCTTTAATTACGATTTGATAGAAGCAATGTTTATCAATCTTGAATGAAATTTTCTGCCTTGACATTTTCAGAATAACTTTAAATTTTTTATTTGATTTTACCAAATTTCATTTTTCCTGATATTTGCATTTAGCCAGCTGTTATTATTGGATCATTCCTTACTAAAACAGTATCTTTACTTTTGCTGGCTTGGTCTTCCAAACTTTATTTTACATTAATTTTCCTTGTGGTTGAGAATTTATATTTTGGCTGTGAAAAAAAGGTAAAAATAATTTGAAAATTGAGTGCGTTACATTTTCATAATACTTTGCTATGAGCCTGTAAATATTTCATCCCACTTTGGTTCATCTAAAACATTCTCCAGCTCATTGACTCCTGCAGTGGGTCATGTAAACATCTTGACCTCTCTCTACTCCACTTAAAAACCCTATAAATAAATTTTAATGGTTTCTCTCCTCTACTGCTGTACCTTGTGTCACAGCTAACAATGTCACTGAAGAAAACTTGCAATTATCTCTTCTTTCTTTTCTTTTGCTTTCTTTTTCCTTTTGGCTGTAACTCATAAATTGCAAAGACAAGAAAATGCAAAAGGAAGGTCTTCATTCAAGTAAAGATAGGAGGCAGCTGCAGACAGAAAAGTGACTTTGGAAAAAATGACATCGCCAGGTTCCATATTTATTCTCTTCAGCAGTATCCAGATCAAATTTACTTAGTCTTCAAGGTGATGTTGCTAACCAGCCAGCCCTTAAACTCAACTTGGAATCTGAAAGTCAAGCTGTGTCCTTTCTGGCTCATGCATAATCATCCTTAATAAAGTTTCTACAGACGGGATTTAGCTGACAAGTTGATGTTTGCTATACACAGGACAAAAAAGATTAATCCAAGGCATTCATCCATAGCTAGGCTGACTCTTCATCATTAATTGGTTAAACACTTGCTATCTATAAAGCAAGCCAGAGCAGCATGATCCCGAGACAGCTGCAGAACAGTTCTCCTAAGATGGAGTCATTTTTAAGTCATGCTTTCCCCTACCACTACTGCACAGCGAACACCGTTCCAAGCTCCTTGGCGTGTGCATTTGTGTATCTAATGTACGTGAGTGACAGACTGACACAGTCTGTGACAGAAACTGTGCGATCTGTGCGGCAAGCTGCCATCTTCTGTCTCTTTGGGGTGAGGTAAGGACACAGCTTTGAGATCTCACCTCTCTTTTAATGAGTGTTAAGTCTTGCCTTAAATGTTATTTGAATCCACTTGTCATGTACTTAGCACACTTAGCAGTTGGGGAGGAGGAGGGAGCAGGGCTGGCGAAGCGTAACTGGATTGCTCTCTGCTTGGGGGATGCCGTGGTCCTTCCCCTTATCACACTCAACTTCTTTGCTTTCCTGGTGAAGGGATGAAGGCAACTGCAAGAAACCACAGGAGTTGTGTGGTGGGACTTAAAAGAGTAGTGATCCACACAATGTAGGGTAGGAAGTCCATCACACTTAGGGGAATCATTGCTTTGCAACTACAGCCCTAGAGTAGGACAATGGTGGCTGGTCTCTGCTCCCTCATCTGCTGTTAGACATCCCTTGGAGGCAGCTTCTCCTCCCTGAGAGTCCATTTACCCACCTGGGATTGGAGATGGAGATGCCTCCCTTGTAGGTCACTTGGAAATCTTCTAATAAAGAGTGCTTTATTAAAGCAAAGGGCATTTGCAATCTCTGTACTCTTTGTGTTGCTTGGTTTCTGATGGGAGGAATATGAGACCTTGCTGGATTCTCCTGCAGGGGTGCAGCTGAGGTTTACCCCGCTAGCAATGGCTTTTGGCTCTTGCCTTCAAATCCCATTGTCCGTCTGGGGCTCCTGTGTCTTTTTGGAAGCTGCCATGGCTTCCTTTGAATCACATCAGTGAATGACACCCGGTCTGTGCTGCTCATGGCAGCGTGCACCGTCTGCAGCCTGCGACGTGACAGTCTGGGATGGGGAAGCCTTTCTTCTCTGTCTCCTTACTCCTCTTCTTCCTGCTCCTTTCATTTTGCCTTTCTCTGCTCACTTCCTCTCTGCCCTTTCTCCTAGTCCTGTTTTTATTATCACTCTCACCCCTTCAAGTTAGCCAGCTATTTAACCCAGCCTTCATCCTCTGCCCATTTTGCATTGACCCTGTCACTATGCAAGCAGCACAGCGTGACTCGCAAGGGTCCCTATATTTGAAGTGCTAGAGATCTGGTGGTAAGCATCATATGGATGCTGTGATGAAAAACAAGTTTGTAAGAGATCAGCAAAGGATCATACCAATGAAAGGAGGGAAAACACACAACTCCCTCCAGTGCTTTGTCCTTGCATGTACGGGGTTACTGCAAGAAGGGCCACAAACCCAGAGTGGCACGTGACATTTAAACCAGATGAGAAGTGGAAGGCTTTTACAACTGTATGTCTTGGGTCAGGATGCAAATACCCTGCAGGTGCAAGTCTTTTAGTCCTGGAAAAGGAGCTGAGGAAAACATCCACCAGCAGACAGATAGTCGAGTGGAAGTAGAGGTCAAAAAGGCTGCTAGGGAACAGGTGGGTAAAACTGCAGCCCTTTCCAGTGGGGCCCTGCAGCCTCCAGCACCTCCACCTCAAGGAAAGAAAACCGTGTCAGTTCTGGCCTTGCACAACAATAACATTCAGGTAAACCAGTTTCTCAGGGAGCTTTGAGCCCCCGAGGGCAGCTGGCAAGTGCCAGCTATGAGCCCTTATTGCAAAGTGAGGTGGGGAAACTTTTAAAGCAGCTTGGAGGATCCTCTTCTCCATCCTCTGATTTGCACTCCATGGAGCTGGTGTGACTTCAAGTCCCCCATTTCAGCATGGTTTCCTCACTGCCTAATGGATTTCCTGACAGTCTCTCAGCAGGGCTTTGTACCAGGTGTCTCCCTACGAAGTCCCCTGTGGTGACTTCATTCCCCATGGAAACGCAGCTGTATTTGCTTTGAGGCTATACGGGCTCTACACAACAGCAGGTGCTGTTCCATCGTGGTCTCAGGACTTTGCAACTCTGGGATTTGCTATCCTGTGGCATTTTCCGTGCACACAGTAACTAAACAAGGATTTGGCAAAATGATTTTTTTCTTCGGGGACAAAATAGTGTGGAGACTTTGAAAAATAAGACAAAGTTTTATTTCCTGATTATTATAGTGTATTCTGATGCAGCTTCTATTGAGATTTTTTTGAGCCTGTGAGCTCTGTATCTGTCTACTTATGGAAAAAACATGATAAAAAAATTATTTGAAACTCATACCACTCAGAAGGGAAAAGGGCTGAAGGTGATCTTTAAGACTCAGGTTAGGACATTACATGTTAATTTGTAAAGCAGCATGCCTGCAAGAAGAGTGACAGCGTGGTTTTGAGATGTGATACGGTGCTCCGATATATACAGCTCAAGGTGGTAATAAATTAATTTTATATAGTTCTGAGGTATTCACACCTAAAACCATCATGTTCAGTTTTGTACACTTCACTATGAGCATCTCAACAAATTGAAAGCTGTTCAAAGAGCAACAAAACATATCAGGATGGCTTCAGAATTAATTTATGTGGAAAGATTTTAAGTACTAAATATGGCTAAGATGATTAAGGTAGAGATGTGCTAACAGACTACAAATATTTGGAGGGTGTTAATGCTAATAGAAGATGAACTTATGTGATTCAAAAGAGTAGATCATGAGAAATGACACACAAGGAAGTCACAAATTATCCTGAACACTACAAAGAATTCCTGCTGTTGATATACTTAGTACAAATTTTCTCTTTGAGTTATGCTGTCAGTAAAGTATCTGTAGAGCTGGGTAACAGGTCCTTAAGACCTCTGTAATACTGGGCAAAACTTTAGAGACTATACTGAAAGAGGTGGACTAGAGATTATCTATTCAGGTGTCAGGGAGAATTTACATCTACCACATTTTTTTCTGCACTATGAATTTCTTTTTGACAAGTTCTGCCAGATGAAAATAAGCCAAAGTAAAATGTTGACTGTCAGGAGATTATAAAGAAAGTGTAATGCCAATAATTTATATTAAGGAAAGTCACAGAAGCAAAGGTAGCCTTCCTCATTGGTATCATCAAAGAAGCCCTCTTATGCCAAAACACTTGTAGAAGCTTGTTATCCTTTTCACATTTGTGAACTCTTGGCCTGATAGAACAAGATGGTCACAAATATTTAAAATACCATCTTGAGGAAAGCATCGTTTGTTTAACCTGCTCTCTTATAGCCCAGCACATCTAATTTGCATATTAATTTAATGCTACATGGTTATAACTTCCATACTCTGTTCCCAGTGACTATACACACTTCAGAAATCTTGCTTACACAGAACAGTCTTGCAAATATTTTATTTAAATATCTAGTCTAAACACATTACAATCCAACAGGCTAACACATCATCAGCCAGTATTGCCTTATTACACAGCTAACAAGAAGAGATGTTTTCTTCTTCCTTAAAGGTGCAACTTTTTCTGTTGCACCACTTAGCTACCCCCATGACTGCCTATACCTCACAGAGGCTCTTTTCCATTCTACCTGCAGCATTACCTATAACAGACACCCTCCTATGCTCAATGGTGAGAGTAGTGTGCTCAGACCTGCGGGTCATGCAGCGCTGCAGAGCCTGTGGTGCTCCTCCTCAGTACCCAAAGGCTTCATGCAGACACTGTCGCTCACATGTCTTGGCTCCAAGTGGTTGCATGCATTTGTGTTTCTAGGCAGAGAAGGACTGAAACATCTAGTTTGGCTTTGCACGCTGACATCTTAATAAAATTCCTTTTGTTTTTTATTTTTCCCTCCTCTAAATGAATTCAGATTGCTCTTATCCTGTTAGCCTGAAGCAGTACAGAGGCCCATTTACACCAGAATGCAGCCCTTGGAGCCAGGACTGACCTTAGCTACCTTCCCCAAGGCTTGCTAAGTATTTTTGGAGAGCCTTTTCAGTGAGGGTGAAAGGTTTCTGGAGAGCTGTGAAAGAAGGTGAGAACAAAATGCCAAGGAGATAAGCGTAAAGTTTCTTCTGCTGAACTTACTTTTCTTAGAGGTTTTGATGGACTGAAACAAGGGAGAGACAAACACACCTCTACTCTGAGGTTTGTCGCATCTTCTGAGTTTTTGGGCACTTCTATCTTGCTTTTGCTTAACTTAATTTATTTTAGTTGCTGTTTACTAGCAAGGGAAAAAGATACATAAGGCCCTAGATGTTAATTGCTTCTGTCAAGTGAACCTTGTAAATAATCCTGAGAAAATTTATGGCTGGATTTGTTTGCCTTTATTAGTTTGAGGGTTTTCTTCAGGGAGAAATAAAACCCCACAACACATTTCCCTACAGTTTGGCTGCCAAAGGGCTCAATCCTGACCCTTTGAGCTTGCCACTGCACCAAGCTGCAGTAAGAAGCCTGGGCTGAGCCTCACCATAGCAGGATCATGGCCACCTCCACCTCCCATGGCAGGGAGCTGAAAGGACATCACCCAGCACTGCTCCTCAGCACCTTTCCAGAGCAGTATCCCAAATATTAAACCCACTCCTACAAAGTGCTGCTTGGCAGGGGGCTGCCTTGAGTGAGCCATGTGATGAGGTTGAATTGATTTGCTAGTAGATGTTCGCTGTAGGAACAATCTTACCTGTGTGGGATGATGAGCAGGAGTGTACTCAGCTGCAGCTGAAGTATGAGTTTTGCATGGCTCTAGCAATCTCAGTGGCCAGTCAGGAAGGCCCAGGAAGCAGCTTGAAATCCTGGTTAAACATAACCCAGGAGTCTCCAGCAAAGTCACCCCCAAGCTAGCAGGGCAGAATAAGGCAGGCCTTGAACAGTGAGGGATCTTGTATAGCTTTCAGTAACACTGTACTCCAGGTTTTTCTACTCTGTAGTAGTACTTCACCACGTCCACACCCACCGTGTACATCTAGGCTGTGGGCAGCTGAGTCCAATCAGATTGATACAGCCAGTAAATAAGTCACTGATGGCCAGCTGTGGTGAGGATATGGAGTTGCGTTTGTTAAGGTTGGGAAGCAAGGCTTTGAGTAGGATTTGTCAAAAGAGAGAACAATTTAGGGAATTAAACTTTGGGGACTATCTAATCCTCTTCTAATTTTGAGGAGACTAGTCAAACAGTAAGCCTATATCTTGGTTTACAGACTGATCTCTACCCTTATCAAAACATTCTATCTAACACAATGCTTGTTGCTGCCAATTGGAAACTGCCAGCGTGACTAGCACCTGCAGCAGCTCCTCCTCCCTCTTTAGTATATGTCTCTGCTCTTTTTGAAGGGGAAAAAAAAACCCCTGCTTTTCATGTAAAGCTCAAAAATTGACTATTTATATCAAGAGATTTTTTCTACATTAGCAAAATGACTCAAATCAAGCCAAAACACATATGATCTCACATCTCATCCCATCCAAGCAAAGCCTTCAAAGCAGAGAAAATCAACTAAGAGCAAAGCCATGTGTCTTAGTGTCTCTGTGAGACTTTTGCATTTTGAGAAGATGCATGAGGTTTTCATTTCCACCACCAAAAAGCCAAATGTATCCTAATGTCGCCAAGCTTGCATTCAACAAAGAAGCCTTTGATCTATCAAAGGACCATGATCTGACTGTGGTACCTCTATGTTATGAAGTTATTCTGTCTGTGTTGTTGTCTGATAATGACGCATGATTACTGCAAAATTCTCTAGTGAAGCCGCTGCATGAACAGTGAGGAGAAGTGTTTTGTGTACTGCTAGTCTACACTTATTTATGATAAGCAAGCAAGGAATTCATTAACACTATTAACAATGGTCCTAATTGGGGAAAATGGTTTGGAGAAAGCAAATTTCATTGACTTTTGCAGGTTATGTTATCATGTTATATTGTGCTATGTTCTTTTAATGTCTCTTTTTCTGGACTGGAGCCTTTAGTGTGAGGCTGGTGATGGGGCAGTGTGGGAGAAAAGAGGGTAAAAGTTTCCAAACAAATTTAGCAGTCTGTGCTACTTTGTCATCTTTGCCTTCCTTCAGCTTTGTGGTGTTCTTCATGCATTCTTCTTATCCGTATTTAGGCCTTTAACCAGTAAATACTTCTGCTTACTATTTAATACTTTTACATAGTCTTTTTTACTAGCATGTCACACTACTTATTGGAATGGTTCTTTAAAAATTTACTGGCTGGTCAAAGGAGCTCTACCTTGCTGAAATATAATTTTTCCGTTTATTACTTGTTCAGCAGTGCTGTATGTGTCAGCTTGCAGTTCCTAAAGTAATGGTTTTCTACCAGTGCTCTAGTGACTAATTCTAAGGGTCTGTGAAAGGTAATGATAAAAGCAAGGCTATTGTCTTTAGGCTTAAATTCATTATCTGGGCAGCCCGTACCTCTATTTGAGAAGCTTTATAGGTCCATGAGCTTAAATAGGTTGAAAACCACAACTCTGCCATTTTTCTTGCCTTCTGATGCTCTTACATTATCCAGGGAGTAACAGATAGCAAGAGCGGTAAGTCGGTCGCATGTTTCTGGAGCCAACTACCACCAGGAAGCTACTAATGGTAGATGCTTAATTGAATTGGCATTGTATGTATTATTAATGAAAATATTAAATGAACACTATGATAATACATATCATTGTGTGAGGGATTTTGGGGATCACTGGTATTTCATGCTAAATGTTCTAGAGAGAAATATTATAAGTGATGCAGGTACTAGCAAGGCCATTATTTTTTATGCAGGATGTATTAACGTTTTAATTATTAAGGTTTTAAAGTTTTTTTTTGTCTGTGTGCATTACCTGACAATGTTCACTCTGAATGTGCAGAAATTGTGAACGCAGCTCCAAATTTTTGAGATCTGAAAAAAATCACAAAGCCAACAATAAATATATATACACTTACATATGATTATTAACCCCTGGCAATATATTTAGGATATATTTTCAGCATTTGCTCCATGAGTATGATTGCTTAATTTCTGGAGCTGAGCCTGTCAAAATAAAGTCTAAATACTGTGAGCAGTAGTGGTAAAACCTAAAAAAAAAAAAAAAAAGAGTGGCAGAAAATCTAAAAACTGCTCTGCAGTTGTAGCTTGCTGCTCTTTAAGGATTATACTTCTGTCCCAAATATATTTTTACCTGGGATATACTGTTGGGATTGGCAGGAGCATCATTTACACTGCAGGAGCTGCCTTTAGAAAATAATGTAGCAAAGCCTATTCTGAAGAGTTAGGGAACAACCTGCTTTTGTATTTCATGAATGTAAATCTTGCCTATATCCAAAAGATCAGCCTGAGGCCTGTGTGTCTCCTAGAGCTTTATTTTGGAGGTTAAAATTTATTTCAAATGACATATAGTCCCTGGGATGGCAGCTTGCATGGAGGGTGAGAGGGGACATTATTAAGAAATTGCAGTAAAGTGAAGAGCTGTAAAATTTGTCTAGACAGAAGAAGGGAGAGACAAAAATAGAACCTTGAAACATGGGCAGGAAGGAACAAAAGATGGTGCTTGGGAAAATGCAAATGACTGCTTATACATTCAAAGCTAAAACATCAGGAAAGTGTTACCTAATAGTAAAGGAAAACTTTGAGGACAGACACCTGGAGTAAGAGAGGCTGAAAAATGGGAAATTGTACAACAATAGTCCCCCTTTCCAGGGAGTTCAAGATAAGTCCATTTTCTATTGTCTTTCAGTAACATGAAATTTCAGTAACATCTTCATGTACTCTTAAAGTTATTTCAATTGAAATTTCTGATTTTCTAATTGTTGAATTGAAAGTTTCAAAAAATGCCTCCATATTAGTATAAAGACAGTCATGGAAATGGGCACAAATGAAAAACGTGGAGAACTTTTGGGATCTGAAGAAAGTTGGTAGGTGTGTTGTGGTGCTGGTGTGTCTACCTGGTGCTTCTGGAAGGGGATGATCCCTGGTTTGTGATACATCACTACTCACATTTGTTGGTGAAGATGGTAAGAGGTGTTTTCAAGTCTACGCCAGAGTCCTTACAGTAGCCTTATTTTTTTTGTTTCAGGCCAGGGCTCTGTAATGTTCTCATTGCTGGTCAATAGAGTCCTCTCTAGGAATAATTCCTTTTAGTGAAAAATATTGAATGGTTGTAATCCAACTGGACAGATATTAAACTGATAGAATTTTGAAATGGAGCGTAGGTGTAGAAACAGGCACAGCATCAGAGCACCCCAAAACTATTGATGGCGATTGTCTGATTGCATAAAAGTATTCCAGTCTTGGAGCTATGTGATCAGAATAATAGTGGAGGGAAGGCAACATTGAAAATCAAGATGCTGAGAAAACTGGCTTAGGAGTAAAAATTTTTCAATATCTGGTGGCTGATAGACAATGAGATACGAACTGCCAGATCTACTTAATATCCCAAACCCAGCTTAAATCAGTAATTAGGAAATGTCAGACCTTAAAGTTCTCCATGGCTCTAGTTATTGAGGCAAGTTATTTACAGAAATGCATAGAAAGTAATTAATAATGAACTAAATATAAAAATTTTAGTTCAATATGGAACAGAATTGACTGTACTGATAAGCTGTGGAATTTGATTTTTGAGATAAATGGTAAACCCCAACTGCCTGAAGCTTTTAATTTGTGAAACTGTGTGAAACTCTGCTGCAGAAGATAGCTTTATATGTTTTTCCAAAACTCCAGAAGTGGAGTGTAGCAGCAGTCTGACAGGAGAAGAGGAGCACATGGCCGATTTTGCGCAACCCCCAACACTTGATGCAGAGTTTGTTGTGTGATCTTTGGGGTACCAGAAAGGCAGCAGCTTCTGAATAAATGCATATTTCCCAAATCTTGGAGTACTGTTGAGAAAACAAAAGTAAGAAACAGCGTCTATTTGTGAATATGAGAAAAATTATGTTTAAATTTGTGTGGTTTTATTTATTTATTTTAAATATTGCTGCAGCATAAGGATACGTGGAGAGACAGATTACAGCTTATATCTTGCCTGCTTCACTGAGTATAGGGAAGAAAAAAAGCAAGTTTCAAAGTGTGACTTAAGTTGTAAATACCAAATCTTGAATTTGAAGATAGATGATGTATTTTCTCTTCGCTGGTGGGGTGACTCCTGTGGCTAAATGTGAGCTGCAAACACACTCTTAAGAATGGATGCTGTATTTATTAGCCATTTAAACTGAGTGAGTTACATAAGGTGAAGGTTCATTACATAAGTTACACCATGAATTGCAAATGGCTTGCTTAGTTGTGGAAGTCATAGTTAAAAATATTTGTAGGCTAAGTGTTAGTGGAAACATTAATGATCATTTTGAATAATGAATAAATTTAAGGTTTTAGCCATCTGTTAGCAGACAACTAACAAAAGAAGAAAGGAAGAACTTGTCAAAGTTCTGTAAATTACTCGCTCTGCTCCTGATTACTGATTTAAACAGGGTGTGGGCTATTGAGTAAATCAGCAGTTCATATCTCATTGTCTAAATCCTGAGACATCTAGTCTTATAAATATTTTTTGTATCTGTATAATAACAATAAAAATAAATAGATGAATAAGGCTTGATGAAAACACACATGCATGCATACTCATGCATACAAATGAGTGCTAAAACTTGTTTATTTTCTTACCTGATTTCCTTGAGTATTTAGACAATAGTGCTATGCAGATAATTCTCCATAAAAATGCTGCTCTTTCTTTTTTTCCATACTGGGGGCGGTGGTCATTTCGGCAAACAGTACTTTCGCTGAGAAATGACTGGATAAAATTGTGTCTTTTTTTTTTTTTCTTCTTAGTAACTTCTAGTTTTTCCAATAGAATAGCTCATTCTTGTTCTGGACCAGAATTAGTTCTATTATATAGATGAGCGCTGTTTCTAATTAATTTCTGCTAATATGATTATGTTCAATAAAAATCTCACCTTCACTACAATGATGCGTAAAAATGACTTAAATATAAACCATCCTTTGAGTCCTTTCTGGTGGGGGGGGACATTGTATAAGATGTATTTAGTGGAAGTAAGGTGCTACAATGCCAAGGGTCCCTTTCCTGTTTTGCTGCAATGTGGTTGACTCAAATAGTAAAGCTGTAGTTCTGTGATCCTGAGGCTGGTTCTGCTCCATAGCTCTGGGGCTGGCTGTGCGCTTCCTTCCTCCACGCCAGCCTGCAGGAACTCATTCGAGGGACTGAGAGTCACTGTGGCAATAGCCTGTAGTCTGCCTCAGCTGCTTAGTAAGCTTTGAGTTACACTTTTATAGATGCTTAGGTCTTCCTTCTTTTCTTCCGGCTGAAACTTTTGGGATGATTGACAAATGCAGGAATGCAATGGGCCAAAGTATGATTTCTACAAGAAAAATAACTCTTGTGGGCCTGGGATGGCCCATAGTAAGTTGGTTCTGTGTCAACAGAGCAGCATAAAGTTGTCCTAATGTGAAATGGTCTCTACTTCTGTGTCTCTGATCACCAGTTTGATGTAGTTCTCAAATAGTTAAGTATCTTGCAGTTAAACTCTGGTAATTAATGAATGTTTGTCATTCTGGGGATGTTCCAAGGGAAGATATCTAATGTGCTTTATGGAGTAACAGGGCAAGATAGAGAAAATTAATTGTTTCTGTAATTGTTGGGTAGCTTCTCAGGAATGCGAGTTGCGTATTCCTGTGCACTGTGCACAGAGCATGGTACAATTGCTCATATTTTCATCTGAAGTGACTGAGGAACAGTTGCCCAAGCTGGCGGAGGGGTGTCCTCTCCAGGACCTGACTCCCTGTGAAAAACCTGTCGTGTTGGCACATCCGTGAGCCATTTCTGCTTTGAAAGGTGGAAATGGTCTTTGTGTTACTCAGAATTCAGAGCCAATGAAGCAATAGAAATATGGAGCAATGGAAATACTGAAAAGTGTGTATGTCAAAAATGTGTTGGGGGGGGGGGGAGGGGGAACAAGAAATAGAAGAGATTGGCCTTAGGGATGGGTGAGTGAATCCTCCTCATTCTTATAAACATTTGCTGCCAATCAGGGACCCTAAATCAGATCCACACAGAACTTGGACCCTGACTGTTACCTTGGATGAGATGGGCATGGAGATGGTGCAGAGCCAGTTCATCAGTGTGGCTCAAAGACCATCTGCACTACCCAGCTACCAAACGTAATTTTCCAAAATTCAGTCTGCACTGCAGTATTTTTAGAGTATTAGAGGGTAAGAAACATTAAATCGGTCAAATGTAGTGATTTTACTTCTAGGTGCTCTCTAATCACACCCGTGAATTCAGTTCCAAAATAAAATGATTTGTAAGTCTTCTTTTTTGGAACTGATACGGTTCCCACCCATCTTAACTAATTTATCTTACCCATTGTAAGAGAATTCAATTTCCCTTAATGTTGGCATTCCCTTCTGTCCTCTCTTGTAGTATTTTGCCTAGCTTTCATCTGAATGGAAACAAATCTTTAAAAAAAAATCAATACATTAAGCTAATGCAAATACATGAAACAGAATCACCGTTCCAGATCTATAACAGAGTGAAGGGAGAAGAAATTCATTACTAGGCAAAGTAATGTTAGGAGCATTTTTCACCTTTCAGGAGAAAATACTAATTAAAATATTATTTTGTGCTTTTCTCTACAAGGCAGTCTAACTGTAATGGCTGAACTGGACTAATGGTCTTCTGTGGTGGGAAAGGGTGGAAATGCGGGAATGAATGCTAGAGATGTCTCCTATGTTTACAAATGTTAAATGTAGGTGAAGAGTTTTTCTAGTAATGTAGCAGAGTCACTGTGAGAACTGGATCACTGGAGTACTGGGTCCAGTTCTGAGCTCCCCAGTACAGGAGAGGGTCCAGTGTAGAGTGATAAACATGATAAAGGGCCTGGAGCATTTGTCATATGAGGAAAGACTAAGAGAGCTGGGCCTGTTTAGCCTGGAGAAGAGAAGACCAAGGGATGATCTGATCAATATGTATAAATACCTGAGGGGAGAAAGTAGGGAGGATGAGGCTAAACTCTTCTCGGTGGAAGCCAATGATAGAACACGGGGTTATGCATACAAGTTAAAACACAGGCAATTCCATCTCCATGTGAGGAAGAACTTCTTACTGTGAGGGTGACAGAGCCATGGATCAGGCTTCCCAGAGAGGTTGTGGAGTCTCCTTCTCTGGAGATCTTCCAAACCCGCCTGGATGCCACCCTGTGCCACGTGCTCTAGGTGACCCTGCTGGAGCAAGGGAGGGTTGGGCTAGGTGATCTCTAGACGTCCCTTCCAACCTCAACCATTCTGTGATTCTGTGAACTGGGCCTGTTTAGCCTGGAGGAGGGAAGACTGAGAGGGAATCTGATCAACATGTACAAATACCTGAGGGGACAATCTAAAGAGGATGGGGCCAAGCTCTTCTCAGTAATGGCCAGTGACAGGACAAGGAGTAACGGGTATAAATTAAAAAACAGGACATTCCATCTCCATATGAGGAAGAACTTTTTGACTGTGAGGGTGACAGAGCCCTGGAACAGGCTGCCCAGAGAGGTTGTGGAGTCTCCTTCTTTGGAGATCTTCAAAACTTGCCTGGATGAGACGTGTGCTCCAGGTGTCCCTGCCTGAGCAGAGGGGTTGGACTAGATGATCTAAAAGTCCCTTCCAAGCTCAACCATTCTGTGGTTGTGAGTTAGAATTTGGTCCTTTACTGTTGCAGACAACTGCTTTGTGTAATTCCAGCTATAATAGTCTCAAGCTACATATGAAAAATAGGTAGGATTTTTGCCTTTTCTTCTCGTTTCCTACTGACAATTACTATTAGACCTGGATTCCTTTTAGATTTGGTCTTGTTCTTAATCTTCCTTGAATTCTTTTTCTGTAGATAATTCTCTTGTCCCATTGATGATTCTTCTTTTGCAGCTCTTGCCATCAGAATGAGCCTTTTCTGACTTTTTCTGCCTCATTTCAAAGTTCAGCAGAGAACATATTCATTCTTACATTTCTTTTTCATGTCCCTTAACTCTTTTCCCCATCTGGTGTTGCTTATTTTGACAGGGTATTTGGGGACTGAACATGAAAGGCATCTGTGGCCAAGGGAAGTCATGTTTTGTTACAGCTAGAGAAGATGGTTCTTTTTAATATGAGCAGGTGGAAGAATGGATGTACTTTAGGTATTAGTGTCTCAGTCCCTTCAGTCATAATTCTGATGCTAATTAAGATGCTAATATCAACAAATCCAAGGATCCTGTTTCCTCTGGCTGTAGTTGATGCATTTGTTTATATGCCATATTTAAATGGCATTGTAGTGACTTTCACTACTTTTGAAATCCAAGCAGATCACTTGCTTCAATTCACTTTCTACAGTGGGGGCTGCAGTGTAAACACCAATGTAGATGAGCCCTGAAATGGAGTCACTGCACCTATTCTAATCTGCGCAGGTCAGACAAAATACCCAGGTGTGTGCGCCGTAAGCACCAGGATAGTTCCTGGACTACGTACCCAGACAATAACTTCAGTCTAAGTTATTGACTGAATCATTTTGAGTGTCCCCAGAATTTTTGCATGTGTGTAGCTGGCGCAGTTCATGTTCTGTCAAGCGTGACTTTCCCCCTCGATGGTCAGTGTTGTCTTAACTATCTTGCTGCTTTTCTCCAACCACAGTATACTTTCATGGATCAGAAAAACAGAGAGGCTTATAAACCAAGGGAAATATAAACATCACACTACATCAAGAACTGGTACTTGGTGAGGAAGAGGACATGAAAAGAAGGAATATTAAAACCTGAAAACCTATAGCACTGCTTTTAAATATATGAAAGAAATGGGCAATCACCTTGAAATGGGATTGGACTTCTTACCAAAGTACCATAGGGAAAGAAACCGGGACAAGCCATGTCCACTCCCTGAAATGCCACTCAGCCATGGGCAGCTGTGTGATAGCTTTGTAATGTAGTGCTTTAGCTGTCTGTGGCCTGTGAGTTCTCTATTCGAAGCTTTAATTCTCACAGAATGAGATTTTGTTTTGTCTTCGTGGTTGATGGTTACCTAAGAAATACAAAAGGTTCTTCTTGGGGAAGAGGTTTAGTCGCGCCAGAGATACATATTGGAAATAAGAGCAACGTAGAGGGACAGCAAACTGCTAATGGTGCTGCCTTTTTTTTCTCCCTGCTCTCTTTAAAATAACACCCTTTGATCTCCAGATGAAGCAGCTAGCACAACAGTTCATGTTGATTCATATCACTCAATCATCAAACAATCCACTCTGCTTCTGTAAAGAACATTAGTTCAGCAGCCCTGACAGAGTGTCGATAGAAGTTAATTTTAACGGTAATTCAGAGCTTGCCTTTTTTTTTCCTCTCTTAAAAGGCTTTTATGCATATTTCGTATTGCTAATTCATTTCACAATAATCTCCTGTAAGTTAATGCCAAATAATGCAGTCCACACTAAACTTATTTTTCTGGAATAGGGAGATGCTATTTCCCTGTCCCTTATACTCATGACTTTAACAACCCATGACATCTGCTGGCTTATGTAGCTCAAAGAGGCTAAATGCAGAGCTAAGGAGCTGAAGGCAAAACCAGTGAAGGAGATGGCTGCATGTATGTTTTCATTCTTTCTTTCTTTTTCTTTTTTTTCTTTCTTTAACCTTGCAACCTTACGGCAAGCTACATTTTTCTCCGGTCAGGTAATTCATGTCCCAGGAGTTGTCTTATCTGACAAGACAGAGCATGGAGCCTCTGGCAGGAGCATACTTGCACTTCCCAGTTGCTTTCCCTCTGACTGAAGCAGCCTAGCAGAACCCTAACCCTAATACAAGACACTCTCGGATCCATCCATCCTGCTGTCTTTTATGTAGCGTGGCAGAGCAGTTCAGTGCCTGTGTCAACAGCTTGTAGGTCTTGCTCAGGACTATCTGACATCTCTGATGCAGCACAGCTGTCTTGCAGGAATCCCTCCATGCCTGCTGGTTGACAAGGCATGTTGCTTGTTCGCAGGGTACTCGAGTGAATATCCCTGTCCTTTCTAACAGTGCTTTGGGGATCCAGTAGTCATCAGCATTGTCCAGATAGAAGTAATGGACTATCCATCTGGGATAGTTTCTGGAAAAAAAAATCTCTTGCTAAATCTCCTGTTAAGTATCTGTCATGACAGATATTTGCTCCTCTCACAGAAGTGAGATGTCATCCTTCAGATGTGATGCACATGACAGCACTCTTAATTCACTTCCTGGGATGAGGAGTGGTTAAGAGAAAAGCATGCACAGCTTGGCACCTGGGGCAGCACCTGGCTCTCTCGTTCTGCAGTGCCAGTGGTGAGGAGCTACTGAGCTGTCTAGTGTTGAAATGCTTCAAGTGCTGCACTGCTTCCTGGGCTCATGTGAAATCACCTTGCAGTAAAGCCCTTTCCTGATTTTGCTGGACTTTCTCATGACAAGGGATTGGGACTACAAGTGATCAAAAACCTTGGAGTCAATTTACTAATTGGACAAAGCCCATTACTGAAAAGGCATGGGACTTCAGTTTCAAGATCAAATAACACGAGGGCACAGTGGCTCTCAAAGAAGGCTGCAGAGGCCGTCTGCAGCTTACAAGACCGTATACAACTTTCCCAGGGGACTCCAAGAATCTACTCTCAGTTCCTCTTAGGGTATGAGAAGCAGGATCCCCTAAACAACCAAGATGTTTTCAAACTGTGTTTCCTGCACTCATAACATGAAAAATAAAATTACAGGCTTGTCCTCAAGGGAAAACTCTCTTGTGGTTGGAAAGGTGTAGATATGGTTGAGTATAATGAGACTGCTTCTCTTGGTTATCTCTTTCCTCAGACCTTGAATATAAGTAATAGTAATGTATGCCACTGTTTTCCTTCGCTTTTTTCAACCCTGCCCCAGGTAAACATTTAGTTTATTAGGTGTAGTACTGGAAGCATGTAGAGGTACTTGAAACCTTTCTAAAATGGGAAAGCATTTGGGCTTGGGATGTTTTTTACTTTATGATTTTTACAGCACCTGGCCTAATGGGGACCTGTTCCAAGACTGAGACTCTTAGGCATTACCACATCACTGCTGAAATACAGTAGAAATATCAGTAAGTCTGGAGAAAATCTAAGTGGAAAATGAAGGCATTTTATTTCCTGCTCCTTTGTTTTGGTAATAACCTAAACGTTCTTAAATGCTAAGGTTTGTATAACGTGGGATTCTACTGGGAATATTTTTCTTTAAAAGTAATTTATTGGCATGTAATTTATTTTTTTGGCATGTAATTTCATAGCCACGTCCTTCTTCCATAGCTGAAAGGCTATGAATATTATTATATCTGTCCCTGCTTCGGACCAATTGGCTATTTGTAGGAAAGAAATTTTTTGGAGGCTGGGAAGTAATACCTAGAAATTTCTGGTTTGCAGGTGCTGGGGGCTTCTCCCTTTCTGGTTCCTTTTTGCTCTCACGGATTTTGGAAAAATCCTTATTAAATCTTTGGGATTCTATGTTGCTGAGGTAAATGTTCTTTAGTGTAATGCATTTTGAAGCACTGACATGCAGTCTTGGTCCTATGCATGCTTCTGGGAAAGACTTTTCTGTTGTGTTTTTGAGATCACATTCAAACATGTTCAAGTTGCTCCATTTTTGGCATCTCAAGATTGGAGTAGTTTACCAAAACTGTGTCCTTGTACCTAGAATGGTTATGCCTGTACTTAGCAGTTATTGGCTGCAGATACCATCCAAAAAGCTGTTTAAGGTGTAATACCCACCATACTTTCAAGTGAATTAGAGCTGTAAGAGAATGTTGTCAATAACAATCTACTGCAGAAGTGGCACTATTTTGTTTTTAATTCTTCTTTCCTCTTCTTTCAGAGCTGTGTGCTTCTAGGCCCCTTTTCTTGCTATCTCGTACACACTGGCTCATCTGCAAGTGCTGTAATCCCCATCCTGTTAACCCTGTAAACTCGGGTTCTCTTTCCTCTAGGCACTGTGCTACTCATAAGTTTCTGGAGGAGGCCATGATAGTGTTGCTTCTTTATTTACTTAATTCCAGCAAGAAAGTCTATTAAATGAAAATTCAGGGCAATAACTTTTTTTCAATATGTTTTGCATTTGCCTTCACTCACCGAGTTTCCAGTGTGATGTGGGACCATCTTTATTTTGGTTCTCCTTCTGAACTCTTCCCATCCTGGGAGTATTACTGCATTCCAGCCATGCACCTGCCACCTTAATCTCTTGTACCCTTTGAGTTGTGCTGGGTTTGCAAGTTCTTTGCTGTAAGTAATTTGAATATAGTTTGCTCACTGACCCTGTACTGCAATCTCCTCCTAGTGCTGCATTTGACTTTTACTCCAGTAGCTGGAAGCTCTTATAAGATCAGCTTGCAGCCTTCTTTCCTTACTATGACTTTTTGTCACAATTGTTGTAATTAAACCTGATATTGCAAAACCCCAGGAGATATGAACAAAGATAATGGCATATTTTTATATGTTTGGATGTTTTCCAAATAATATGTTTCCCATTAAGTTGACGTGTTCTCTTTGTACCCTTATCAGAATGGCTGACGGCCCACTTGGGGGTATGTTAAGAATCATCCTGGATCTTCTTCACCTCATACTATAGTGTGTGAGTTGAAGCTTCATGCCTTTAAAGCCTCTGAGATGCTGAACGCATCCCCTGAACAAAAAGGGAAGAAAACTTGTTGGTGTGTGGGGGGAGTTGGTTAGCATCTGCCCAGTCCTTTTCCTAAGCCATGCTGTGATTTTAGTATAGGAATTCCATATTGTAGTAAGCTGCTGGTCCCAACTTTGACATGGGAAACCAAAAGAGTATTCACTGTCCATTGTTTTTACTGCTTTACCTTTAAATAGGATATTTGGAGGGGAAAATAGGTATGCTGTCTCTTAAATAATTTGCAGCTACTTTAATGATGGAGTAAGGTTTGTGTTTAGACATACTGCAAATGATTGAGCTGTCTACAAGCTAGTGAGCAAAAATGGGAAATGAAGACCTGATTTTTGAGAACATGTAGCTTAATACAGGGCAGCTATACTGTCATTTTTAAATGTTTTGATACCTTACGAAAAAATATTGTGCATGTGGCATGGTACCGCTTCTGTAGTAATTAGAATAGTAAGAATAGAATTAATACAAAGCAACAGTTCATAATAAAACCACTTGATTTCAGAATTAAGTGCACAGATAAATAGGAGCCAGAAGCACATAGGATGCTGAATGAAAATTAAATAACTTCTAAAACCAAACATTACAGCTAAAGAATCATTCTGACATTGTAAACAGAATTAGCAATTAGACGGGAGTGGGGTGTACAAAGTGGGAACAGCAGAAGTCCTCCAGGGCATAGGTTCTGTTCAATATATTATGGAGCATTCTGATTAGGAGCACCTCTGTCCTGTCTGGTGCTATGAGGTGCTACTGACACAAGCATTTATTAGAACTTAGACTAAGAACAAAGATTAAAAAAAAACATGTTGACAATGTCTGATTCAAAGACCACTTCCTTAGTCCTTTTTCTTCATATGCAAAGCTATGATATAAACTGAGTGAAATCCCAGTGTGGACTTCAAGCAATCTTTTGTAGCTGGAAAACAGTGTTAAGAAGTGCTTTCCTTCTGCTCCCTTCCTTTCTGTATGTTGACATTTTCTGGAATATGGTTGACCTCTCTGTCGGAGTGAGAATCATAAAGCAAGTCCTTGAATCAGCAAGGACTGAACAACATTTAGGTCTATAAAGCTCCACTGAGAGCCTACTGAGCTTTTAAATGTAAGGGCTGTGGGACAAGATGAATAGTGACACATTTTCAGATGCATTTTGGAAAACACTTTATGCTGTCATGAATACAGTTCTGTTTGCTAATGGTTAACTGTGTGTTTTAAAGCATCTCTTTCTAGAAGGATTCCTAATTTTATGCACATCAGAATCTGTCTTGCCCTGGCCAGCCAGAAAGTGTCTTACATGGCAATAAGTGGGAGATTTTCATACTGCGACCCTCTAATGTGATATCATGCTTCAAGAAGTGGTAGATTACTGGCATCAAATGACAAGAGTGTTTACACTTTGTGTTTACACTTTGTTTTGCCGTTCTGTAATATAACCTGGCCTGGCTACCACTACTTTTGTTTTCTATATTAAATGGCATATCTTATGTCATAGAATAATGTCACAAACCTTGATGAAGCCTTATCTTGGCTAAAACACTTGGAAGTTAGTTGCCTCTGGAATGTGGCTGCAGTGATATCCATACAAGGGCAATTACCTTTCATTGGCTTTATCCATTCTGAAGCACTTGTATTGCTCATTTGATGCAGAGCATCTGTAGCAGTGTTGAGAAACTAGTCCTGAATTGCCAACCTAAACACACTTGTGAGTGCAGCCAGAACTTTCTGCTAGCAGCAAATGCTATGATAATTCACTTTTGGTGAATTACTAACAGGCGCACATTATCTAAGCCTTCTTGACACAGGGCATATGATGGCATTGCAAAGCTTGTTGGGTAGATAAGGGCACAAACTAGTCATTTGAAGAAATACTTTTTTTGATCACATCCTCCACCTTTCCATTTCAAATTCTTCAAAAATCATTTTGACCTGCAAAAAGAAACCACTTATGATTTCAGACAGTTGAAGAGAGATTAACAATATCAGTGTCTCTCGGGTCTTAAAATGACCAAGCTGTGCTTTGCCTTGTCTTGGATTTCATAGTGTATTTGCCAGATCTTTTTTCACCATCTTTACCTTCTGCTCCCTTCATCTCTAGTTGTACCATTCATTCACCAGTTAATACTTTATGCAAGAACAATTTGGAGAATGGCTTTATAGGGAAACAGCACAGTCATAACATGAAACTCCTTACCTTGGATTCCTTTTACAGACCTCCTTTATAATTTCATAATCTCTACTCACCAGGAAACAATTCCAGGGTTTATTTCAAGGTGACTTTAGTGTGTCCATCAGGCTGTGTTACATGAGTAGAGATTTAGTTCCTAGAGCCCATGGGACAAGAGATACTATCAGCCTGATGGAGAGACCATGCCCTTCTTGGGAATGATCTTATCTTCCAGTTTACTATGCATGTACATTTCACTGTAGGATTCTTTTTTTTCTTTCTTTTTTTTTTTTTTTTTTTTTGAGAATACTCTGCACTAAATGATGTCTGGAAGATGCCTCTCAACAACACTGCCCTAACACTTACTAGAATAACTAGAATTGGGACAGAACAAAGAATGGTAGTGAATTTTAGGGAATCCAGAAGGTAAGGACACTTACTATGAAAGAAGTCTTTGAATCAAAGAGAATATATTCAGTCTTTGGTTTGCAGTTTTAAAGACTTGGTAGACTCCTGAAGGGGGACAGGAACAGTCAGTCTGACTTATCAACAAAGAAGGTTACAGGCTCAGTGTGTAGTAGGTTGAAAGAGCAGATTATGGGCACAGTGCCAGGTTTCCTCCATACTCTATTCTTATGAATGGGGAAAAACACCTTGCTGAAAAGCTGATGCTGGATTGTTTCTACACCTCTTTCTTTGGTGTGCTAGTTGCCACCTATAGTTATTTTGGAAATGCCATTCCCTAATCCTCTAGTTTCCATAGCTATCTTTTGCTTAAAATGTGCAAAAGGGGATCCATACTAGCAGCGTTGTACTTTCTGAATGTTTTGTACAAACTAAGCCACCTTTTTCATGGCTATAATCATGAGTTTAGAAACTGTATCATAGTCTTGGCATATAAGCAAAATATATTTTTTTATGTGTCAGTTCTCAGGATGTTGGAAAAACAGGAAAGTTCTTCTAAAGACGAGTGTTTAGTCTGATTCCTGTGAGTACTTAACATGAAACCTGGAAAAACTTCATTCTCCTCTCTTTTACCCACTGCAACTTATGCTCAAGTGAAACCTGTGGAATTTCCCTCAAGAGCAGCTAGGGGACAAAATCATGCAAAAACATTGTCATACAGGCATATCGCATAATCAACAAATGTTTTTTGGGTAAGTGATCTTCTTGAGAGAGACTGCTTTAGGATACTGAGATTAAGTGTGATCTTCTGGGAGATGAGCTGAGACATTAATGCACATTGTAGTTCCCTAATGTGGACTGCAGAGCATATGAATGTTTTCTTGTAATGTTGTGATTTCAGCTATTTGAATGCTAGGTTGAAGTGCTGCAAGAACAGTTGCTGAGAATGTTCACCAGTTTGGTAATTTTGGAGCCAGCAGCTTATGTCCTCATCACTTTAGCAAAGAAGGAGGAGGACTTTGCATAGAAAGGCACATTTGCTTTGTGGACCAGCATATAAAAAGGCATCCTTAGATTTCACTGCGTGGGACTGCAAATTTCAATTGAACTTAGCAGTAGGGGAGGAGGAGTGAGGGATGGTCTGGGGGCCTGCTTCCTAAACATCCCTTTGAAATACTTTTCATAGCTTACTCGATTATATCAAGTTTCATAGCAGTATCTTGCAATAATTCTATTGGAGTTAGACGTACTTCGCTATAAAATCAATACTAACATGAGGGCAATCAGTCCTGACATACCAGTGTGGGAAGATCTGAACTGAGTTCAACAGGTAAAGGAATTGTGTGTAGGTACTAAGAAATAGGGAGAAAACTTAACCTGTAATCAGCTTTCTGACTGAAGCTGATAGTAATCATTGCTGTTGATAGAACTGCTATATGGAATCATATAGGTTCATAAAACAGTGATGGTAGCTTTCCATTGGGTGCTCCTAGAGAAACCTTTCCATGGCATTTTCCTTGGCTATGCAGCAGTGCTGAGATAATGCTTTGCTCTGTGAGCTCTTGGACTGCCAGTGAGGTCTTACTGGCACTTGCTGTCTCACTGACTTTTTATTGATCATTTAATTTCTGTCTCCAAACAAATAGGAGCAAATATTTTTCAGCCCTTTTAACCTCCTTAGTTTCTCATTTGTGCTCCGCTTGCTTCTCCCCTGTGGCCAGCCCAGTGCAAAGAGGTGGACAAAAAGATTAATAGAAGCAAGGAGATGCCTTCCTCTTCTCAAGTGCCCTGTGGCTTGGAGGCAGTTATTAATAGCTGAAATAAAAAAAAAAAAAGTGTTTCATAACCATCATCTTGCTCCAGCTTCCTTGCCAGCCCCCTTTTCTTGGTCCCTGGAGAGAAAGCGTGAGCTCATCATTTTCCAATGCAAATTCAGCTTTTGGTCTCATACTTGGATTCTCTTCTTACCATGGGTGGAATACTTATCCTTCTGCCAGCTGAATGCTTTAAGCAAGCTGCTGTTTGCTAGGATATGCACAGAGCATGTGGAGAGCAGGCCTGGCAAGAGCTGTTCAGGCACTTTCTCTTCCTCTACTCTGAAAATTTAACTGTCTGCTCGATGCATGCATAAGCCCCTGTACCTCTATCTTAACTCAGGTGGTAGTTGTAAAGGAAATTTAGACATTTCAGTGGACACAGAAGTGGAAATTAAAATGTAGGTGTTCTAGTCTGACGGAAGACAACTCTTTCAGAAGTCCTTGTGTAGAGTCTGATCAGCGAACAGCCCATATATGAAAAAGCTGGGAGGGGGTGTAGATCCATAAGCTTCGTGGATTGCCTCTATTACATGTGCCCTTTGGAATCTTTTTTTTTTTTTTTTTTTTCAGTCTTCTTGCATTTCTGGTGACCTAATGGATCACTACTGAAAAAGTGAGCTGACAGCTTTCGTGTCAGATGACATGGGAAGGATGGGAATGGCATATTATTATCTAGCAGCTTGTTTCTGTCTGGACATACGTATATATGACTTCCGCTGCTATTTGATTACACTGGATTTTTTTAAAGACTTTCTTGCAGGCTGACCGTTGTTTAGCAAATTTTCTTAAGATGGGATACCAAGAGTCTTTATTTGGAAATGAAATGAGCTTGACTGTAAAGGAAAAGTTGGAGAAAAGAGCAGAAAGGTATTACTCATCACTCCAAAGAAATCCTTGCTCACTTTCCTAATTAAAATCTGAGACATACATTTTGGTAATGTACTTGTTGGATACGTGCCATTTCAGGGATGGAATATTTATCTTACAAACATCTTATCTTTTCAGTGGCTGACAACTTACAGTGAATACAAGGGAGCTTTTCATTTAGGTAAAATGAAGGATCAGGTAATCTTAAGAGTATTCTGGAATTTGTGTTGGTCACTGTTTTCTGGTGGTCAGCAACACACCCACATGCAAAAAGCAAATGTTGGTAACACACTTTAGAGATCTAGCTATTGAAACATGCCTTAGTCACTGACTTGCTGGCATGCTTTTTGCATTTTACCCAGCTAGGAATTTATAAATGTATTTACAACCATACTATGTTAATACAGTTGACTGAATTGCCTTTTTAAGTAGAAAATTAGTTCTGAAGCAGATAATTTGGCAGGGAGCAGAACTACTTGTGAAACTTGATCTAACATGGCAGACAATTTCAGCTGGAAAAAAATATAGTTGAGAAAAGCGTCAGTGTTTCAGGACTCTCAAAATAAGCTTTTCTCATCTTTAACTGAAGATTTTCAAATTTTTGAAGTGTCAAAACCAGTTGCAGATATGTCTTGTTTTGTGCAAAACTTCTTGATCGATCTGGAGTCACTTTTTTCCTATTTTTGTTGAATCCTGCCCTACCCCTTCCCTCTCCCCACACCATTTTAAAAATTAACATTAAAAAAAACAACAACCACTCTCTACGTGTATTTATGAGCATGGCTAGCATGGGCATGTTAGGAAGCCAGGGGCCTCAGCACTTCCACCGCATCAGGAGTGAAGGAGTTGCAGCTCCACAGAAGCTGACTGAAGGTCTGTGTCTCTTGCTGTGGTACTGCTCATGGCATTGTGGTTGCTCCATACATTTTTCCAGCCTTGGAGATCAAGCTTCTAGGTGGATGGATGAAGAGTCTCTTCAGGCTGCTTTTCTAGACTTACGGTCACTTAGGGCTGAATTTCCTTTGGCAGCCCTAAGATGATTAACTGTAGAGACATAGCACTTAGCATGGGTTATATCTACATTTGCAAATAGTGTCGGACATGGGAGGTAGATTATAAAAATAAAAACAAAAATATATAAACAATTGGTGCTGAGGATCTGATCTGAATGTCAGATTCCTTCGGCACACTTTTGGCAGCATTACTTCAGACTAGCTGTGCTCTGGTCCTGTGAAATGAATTCCCATTAGCAGTTGGAGAACACAGAATCACAGAATGGTTGAGGTTGGAAGGGACCTCTAGAGATCATCTAGTCCAACCTCCCTGCTCAAGCAGGAAAACATCTAATTTCATTTTATTTATGAAGAATATGGACTGCTGCATGGTCTTACAGTACATGCTATGAACCAAAGCATGGTAAGTAAATGTGACATGATCACAGCAGCATTTTCAGAGGTGTACTCATGATGCAAGCTAAGCACTAGCATAGATATGCTTGTTCTCAACTGTATTTGATTCTTGGATCTGCAATTGGGGAAGGAGTTGTGTCACATCACTGAGATTGCAGGATCTTGTAAATGGTGTGAGAAAGCTGCTGCCTCCATTCTCTCGTAGAAATAGCAGCTAAGGGCTGCTACTTCTAGGAGATGCAGTAGCCAAATTTCCTTGCAGCCCTCAGCAAGCAGCAGCAGCAAGTACCAGAAGTTGTTCCACTTAATCTAGGACAAATAACAACAGAACCTGCTGTCAGAGCCAGCCAACTCAGGATGGTGCTGGAGCCAGCCAGGAACAAATATGATCTCCTGTTTGAAGTCTGGCCCATGCTGTGGCTGAAAAGCTATCTTGAGCTCCAGTAATTAGAACATTAGCTTCTATTTATGCATATGAGTTAATGAATATTCACCAGACATGTTGATTAAGGTGCTGTTATTTGCATATTATTTCTAGATTTTTTTTAGACCTTTACCCTTAGGTATTTTAGTATTCAGGGTTTTCATGTGGCATCAAGGGAAAACCTGATTAGATATTAGGAAAATATGCTCATAATCAAGGTGGTCAAATGTTGGGGCAGATTGTTCAGAGATGTGCATCTCTTTGTGAAGGCCTTGCCCGGTCAAGTTTTAAATGCCCTAAGCAATCTGAGCTGTCTTTAAATTTGGTCTTAACTTTGAAGCTGTCTGCTTTAAACAGGGGATTGGACCAGATGGCCTCTAGAGGGACCTTCCAACCAAAGTAATTCTACAATTCATGCAAAAGAATGCTCATACATTTCTGGCACTAAAATATTTATAGCTGGACAAAAATGTAACATACTTTCTCAGTTCATTTTACTCCAGAGGTAATGAAATAATCCTATTAAGTGTGTTGCAATACCTTCTAGTGAAGTCTTTGCCTTTATTACGAAAATATTGTCACTCATCATGAGTTCATTAACTAATCAACATATTGGATTGCAATTCTGTTGTAGTAGCTGGTCAAGATAGAGCCTAATTTCTCCTAGCTTTCTCCAGGGCTTAGTTTGACCAGTTAATGCATGCTGAAAATGTAACAACCTTGTCTATGCTAAGGATGCTTACACATGAGTTCTGGTGATTCATACAAAATGACTTAAGAGACTGGGGGCAGGACATACAGCTGAGGATAATCACTTCTTAAATTGTGCCAACCTAAATGGCCAGGACTGGTTTGAAGGCAGTATAAAATGTTAGCACAATTTAGCAATAAACTTTCTGCAGTGGAGAGGAGACTTTTAGAACTGAGCCCTAACAGGTGCATATACCACATGTAATTGGTTTGTGTAACCTGAGCCTGGCCTTAAATAGGATTACAGCCCCTGAAAACCTGACCGAAATGTTATGCTGAGAAAGACTTTAAATGATCTCTGTCCATATTCTACAAATGGTTTCATTGTCCTCAGAAAACCGGAGGCTAAATGATCACGCTGTGTCTTCTTTCTATTTAGTGTGGTTGTAGTCAGCCAGTGAGGGAGCAGTAACCAAACCATGGGTTTAAGGCAGTGTCTCATAGAGAAAGCAGTTTCTCAAAATGAATAGCAAATACATGAAGTTAATGCAGTTTGCAAGCCAGAGGCTAAGATTTTTTTTTCTTTTACTGGGAAATGTTTTTGTAGTAATTCTCAAAAACAGATTTGTAAAAATTAGAGCCAGCACAAATACAAAGGGTGAATTTTGTGGAATAAATTGTTTGCTATGAACAGTTCATCCGGAGGTATCTACAACACAGAGGAAGGAAAAGCTGCCTGGAGGTGGCCAAGTCTCAGAACATCTTTGTCAGTCTTTTAGAGGAAGCTCACAATATCAAATGCCTTGGCAGGTAACATAATAAAACAAATGATAGCTTTGCGCTTGGCTCCTTGTGAGAAATCATTGTAAGTACCACCGGAGAATGAGTATCAGATGGTTTCAGACCTTTGCGCATTAGAGAAACCAAGGCTTTCCTGTCATATCTGTGCTGGTCTGTTATGAAGTTTTGAATGACTGCCATAGTCCATCCAGAATAAATGAACTACTGTCTCTCCAAAGCTGTCTGAGTCCTGGTAGCTCTGACCTGAAGATTGCAGCAAAGAGTTTTAGTGGACGAGAAACTCTTGGGTACCTATGAGCCATGAAAGTTTACTCTCGGGAGCAAACGCAGGAGGAGGGATACCAGCTGTTTGATCTTCCTTTGCATTTGTTCACAGCCCTCTTCAGCTTGTGGTGGGAGAACAGTTTGGTCACCTGCATCACTAGCTAGTTTGAGGTCTCACTACTAAATCTCCCTCCTAGTTTTAGTTATACAGAGGGAGCAAAGTTTCACTGGCAACTGAGCTAAGATCCTTTGAAAAGGGAATAGAATGGAATTTCTCGAGATTTTTGGGTGATATTCCTGCTATAGCACAGTTCAAGAGTCTTTTTTGCCTTGTAATGAAGATGAGAGGGAAATACCATACAAGGTGATAGTTTGGAGCGGAACTTTAGCTACAGGAGGGGATCTGAGCAAGTAGCTGGATCTGTAAGAGGAATGGCATGGTCAATGCAGAGATTTAACTGCTCTGGATGATGCTAACTCTACTTTCCCTGTCTTCGTTTTACTTGGCATCTGAATTTTGCTGGAACAGGGATGCCAAACTCTGAGTTAAAGCTGCCTAATCCTTCCCAGTTTGAGAGCAGCTGTGCTGATGCTAGTGGAGCACCACGGAGTTTTGCTGTGAGCGTTTCTTGTTCCATCCTCCTGCTGATCTCTTTTCTGGCACTTCATCTGAGGACATCAGCCAGTTTTAGAACTTTGAGCAAAATTTTCCTTTTTGGGCAAGGAACACAGAATATACGGCACCTGTCAGTGGAGTAGCTCTGTGGTTACTTCATGTTTCTTGTGGGCAGCCATATGATACATTTGCTACTGCTGTGCATGCAAAAATACCTGCTCACTGATTTGCTCTACCAATACCGTTCCAAGTCAGTTGAGCTAAGTGCAGAGTTCACTAAGTTGCAGTTGGATTTGGTGTTTTCGAGATAGGATTGAAACCTGGAGGCACCTCCATAAGCTAGAGGACTGTCTAGGAGACCAGCAGTTCTGATCTCTGTCTGACTATCTCTGTTTTCCCTGGAGACTTCGGAACTGAATGCTTGAGGGGCTTGAAACTGGTTTTCTCAAAGCCATGTTTCCCTGCAGTGCAAATAAGGAAGTGTTACGAAGTTTGAGAACGCACTATAGACTCATCCTTTTGCTGATTTTTACTGGGAGACCCAGGCCAATGAAAGCCTTTTCTGTAAGTTTCAAAAGCTAATTCTCCCCTCTAGCCAAATATACGCTAATGAAATTGCATTAATTCACCAGAGTTGGTCTTCTCCATGTGTGAGAGCAGGTTTAGATCAGAAATGCGCACTTAAGTTCCAAGCAATAATTAACTTTATGTCAATTTGACCCACTGCCAATCTGAGGATCCCAGTAACAGGCTGCCTGCTTCAACCAAAAGCAATTGTGTAGATGAAGGCGATTGCATGTTCCTTTTGGCGGTCATTGGTTTTCTAGAGTCTGAAGTAACTTAAGTGCTGGAAATTAATAGAAGTCAGCTCTAAAATATCCTGAACTGCATTCCCTGGAGTGTATTACTTTGTGTTCACAGGAGAGTTTAATAGTCTAAAGCCAAAAGGGTCTATTAGATCAGGCAGGCCGACTTCTGGCATGTCATAGACAGTTACACTTAACCCATTTATCCCTTTAAGCCCAGTAGCTTGGATTAGACTGTACTATTGAGTCCTGTAACACTAAGATTCGTTAGAATTACCCATTTCAGCAGTGAGCCTGTGCTTGGTGCTTCAGAGGAGAATAAAAAACTTGGAGCGCTGTTTTCTGTCTAACCTGGGGGACTGTGTTGGACAAGGATCTGAAAAAAAAATCTCAGGTACAGGTGGATCTTCTGTACTGCTTCAGCACTCTGATCAGCCCTGTTTAGTGTGCCCTGTGGCCACCCTTGATACTTTAGAAAAAAGTAGTGGGAGAAACAGAAGGTGTCTACACTGAAAAATGCTTTCCCTATTGACACTTACAAGCTTTTGGCTGGAGTCATGATGCTAATTTGCTACTAGTCAGCATTTTGTGCAGAGGTGGAAACACTGTGTGGGGAAAAAATACTGTGGCTGGAAGGGAGATCATCGTGGATTTTACTATTCAAATATACTTGTACTTCAGCTACTGTTGAGGTAGTGCTGCTGCACTTGTACTCTTAGGTCTGGACAGACTTTAAACATCACTCTAATCCTCACTCAAAATCACCCCCTCTAATTCCTCAATCCTAACCCCTCACTCTAATCCCATAATCAGAATCCCTTGCTCTAATCCCTTGCTCTATAATTTGGATTGAGATACTGTGTTTTGAGGCTCTACCACATCTGCTTGTTTTACCAGCGTGTTACACTACACTACACTAAGCTATGGTACCTGGCTAGAACAGCAACCCCGTGCAGTGAGGCACACCACATGCTAAGTGTGCCTACAGCAAGTCGTGCTTTGGAGATAGATGTGTCCTATCACCTGACGTGCTGTTACAATCATGGATGACAGAGCTCAGTGCTCAACCCAGTAGCAGGTACTTTTCGGGAAACAACAGGCCATTTTTTTTGGAAACAACACCTAACCTAACCCCATTGCTACTTCTTCCAGTTTGGAGTGATGTTTGAAGGTGCAATACTGTAGATGGAAATCAGAATCAAGTTATAATCTGCACTTCTGTATACCTCCAGAAGCCATACAGTTTCAGTTGTCTCTTCCATTCCTTTAGTGGTTAAAAAAAGAGTCCAATAAAGGCACAGGTAACACTACAATGCTGCTATCTGGCAGCCAGATGTGAAGCTCAAGCATTCTGTAGTTTGCTTTTTTACAAACCAAGCCAAAAGAGCCGCTCTCCATAATCTATCAGCAATCCTGGTCAACAGGGGAGGTCCCAGATAAGGGAGAATTACAGACCTGTCAGCCTGACCTCAGTACTGGGCAAAGTTATGAAGCAGATCATCTTGAGGGTGATCACACAGCATGTGCATGACAACCAGGGGATCAGGCCCAACCAAAATGGGTTCATGAAAGGCAGGTCACCAACCTGATCTTCTATGACCAGGTGACCCACCTAGTGGCTGAGCGGAAGGCTGTGGATATGGTCTACGTAGGCTTCAGTAAGGCCTTTGACACAGTCTCCCACTGCCTTCTCCTGGAGAAGCTGGCAGCTCATGGCTTAGACAGGTGGACTCTTCTCTGGATGAGAAATTGGCTGGATGGCTGGACCCAGAGAGTGGTGGTGAATGGAGCTAAATCCAGCTGACAACCAGTTATAAGCAGTGATCCCCAGGGGCCAATGTTGTGGCCGGTCCTCTTTAATATCTTTGTCGATGACCTGGATGAGGGGATTGAGTGTGACCTCAGCAAGTTTGCAGATGATACCAAGCTAGGGGAAGAGTAGATCTACTTGAGGGTAGGAAGGCTCTGCAGAGGGATCTGGACAGGCTGGATTGAGGGGCTGAGACCAACTGCATGAGGTTCAACAAGGCCAAGTGCTGAGTCCTGCACTTGGGGCACAACAGCCCCCTGCAGCACTATAGGCTTGGGATAGTGGCTGGAGAGCTGTGCGGCAGGATAGGACTTGTGGGTGTTCAACAGCCAACTGAACATGAGCCAGCAGTGTGCCCAAGTGGCCAAGAAGGCCAACAGCATCCTGGCTGTTATCAGGAACAGTGCCCCAGCAGGACCAGGGAAGATCTTCCCTCTGTACTCGGCACTGGCGAGGCTGCACCTCGAATACTGTGTTCAGTTTTGGGCCCCTCACTATTAGAAAGATGTGGAAGTGCTGGAACATGTCCAAAGAAGGGCAACAAAGCTGGTGGTGAAGGGGCTGGAGCGCAGACCTTTTGAGGAGCAGTTGAGGGAGCTGGGATTATTTAGTCTGGAGAAGAGAGGCTCAGAGGAGACCTTATTGCTCTCTACAACTACCTGAAAGGAGGTTGTAGTGAAGCAGTGGTCGATCTCTTCTCCAGAATATCTACAGATAGGACAAGAGGAAATGGCCTCAAGTTGCGCCAGGTGAGGTTCAGGTTAGATATCAGGAAAAAAACTATTCAGGGAAAGAATGGTGAAGCATTGGAACAGATTGCCCAGGGAAATGGTGGAGTCACCGTCCCTGGCAGTGTTCAAGAAACATGTAGATGAGGCGATGAGGGGTATGGTTTAGCAGGCATGGTGTTATACGGTTGGACTCGATTATATGAAGTAGTGAAGAGTCCTCTGTGTTGCTAATAGGATTTATAGTAGGAATGGAAAGTTCTATAGACTTGGTTAGAAATTAGCCTCTTTACATGTCAGAGGAGGAGCTTTCTCTTGATTATTTTGTTCAAGAAATCCTATCCTGTAGGATATATATATATATGTGTGTGTAGGATTCTGTAGATTCTTATGTAGAATTTGAATACTCTGATAGGAATTTATATATATATATATATATATAGGTTATATCTCTTTCTTCCTTCTTTCTGTGCTATCTTATTTTGAATCTTGGCTCTCTGTTCCTGTCTCCTCTTCTAGATAAATCCTTTTTCTAGGCAGGTGTCCGATAATTTAAAGATTATTTTCTGACAAATAAGCATTTTCCATCTTCCTGCCAATGGTTCTGAATCATGAAAGCAGCTGAACAAAAGGAGGTAGGAAAACCAATATGAAGACATTAAGTTCATTACTGTGAAGGTTGCAATTTTGGGGGAGTGTGTGTGTGTGCGGGATTTAAAGCGCTCTTCATGTTGGGTTTCTTTTTTAAATACTATTCTTGGTTTGAAATTTTAATTCTGGGCGTACATTTGGTGCCCAGATGGTGCAGACTCACACAGAAGCCCATCACGCTGTCAGGGCAGGCGGATACATATGTAAATATTTTGCCTTTTTCCCCTATAATATTTGGCTTTGTCTAATCTAATTGCTGTCAAAGGCAGAATGTGAGGAACGCTCAAGAGAAGCAAACAATGAGGACCTTCAACGTGTGCACTGCCCTAAGTTTGGAAGACGCTAGCGGACTGGGATGTAACTAATAATTTAGTTGCTTTTTCCCCCTACACATTGCAAATTGATGGTGTATGCTCTAAATTCATGCTCAGTACTGTTTTACAAGCTGAGGCAGAAACCTGTATTTCTAGAGGTGTCAAAACATTTAATCCCTTGTAGCTTTAGAAGTAGGGCTCTTGACATTGTCTTTTCACTTTAGGATGACAGTGAGTGTTCTCTACCTGCCTCTTGGTATATCACTTTCTCATTCTTATTTATATATTTCATTGTTTCATTTAATTTATTCTATTGAGTGCCTCTCTTAATGTATTTTAATACATAAAAGCATTTCCAGCATAGTTGCCTTTCTGACCAGTAGTAGCTAGTACCAAACACTGTGGCCAACCACATTAAGGATGCCTGCTTATTTATTAAAGATCCAATCCGAAGTACCGTAACATTAATGCAGGACTGACTTTCATAATCTCTGAATGGGATCCTAACTGCTTAGTGAGTGTCTAACACAGCCAGTGTTAGTGAGGATGCTGGCAATGGGATCTAGGAAATCTTACTGTCTTTCCAGCAGTGAAAGACAGGTTGCACTCATAGGTTTCTGACCAGGTGCAAAACTTTGCCAGGATGGGATTTGTGGAAACCTCTGGCTATGCCAAACCCATTTGTTTAAAGACGTTAACTACAGAAATGGCAGCAGATCAGGGTTTAGTGGTAGAATTATTGCAGAGGAAGGAAAGTGGCTATGAAAGGAAAATGTAATGAACTGACCAGAAAACAGAGTATCAGCACATGATGCTTTTCTTTCATAGACTGCAGATGAAATCTTGTTTAAGAGGGAGAAAGGTTCCCAATTCCAGGCATTTGTGTTATAGACAGAGGTTCTTTGTTCAGGAGTGCCAAAACAGCCTGCTGTGAAAGTGTGTGGGTACCTTAGAGACACGTCGTAACCTGTCATGTATGCTGCTGTTAGTGCTGCTTCTCTGTGGCATGAAAGGGGGTCTGGAAAATCATTCTTTATAAATATAAATGATGTCTACTGTGCTGTGCTTTTATTACTGAAGGAAAGATCAAACATGTGTGCTTTGTGTATCTCCTGGAGTGCGGGCACTGAGATGCATTACTACAGGGTAAAATAGGATATGAATTTACAGTTTCTGCTAGATATATGCTAGTATCCATGCTGTTAGCTCACAGTCTAGGGAAAAAATTAAAGAAGGGGTAACTTATCTCATGTATATCTTGTGATAGCAGACACTTGGGCAGACACTGTGGAGACTTTAATGTGTCACAAGTTTGTATGAATTTACTGTACACGTAACTTGTGTCTGTGGGGCTGGTGTCTGCCATGGGCTGCAGACAGCATTGGCTGTCACAGTGGGTTGACAGTAGGGAGTGTTTTGCTCTCGGCCTTTGCTTTTGGTTGTTAAGTCCATCTGGTCTACAGCTGAGAAAACATGCTGCCTCCGTTTAACAGCACTTTCTCTCCTGTGCTTTTTGCCCTTCCCAGGAGCAATTGAGCGGTGCACGTACATCAAGTATCACTACTCCTCAGCAACCATTCCCAAGAACCTCACCTACAACATCACCAAGACAATCCGCCAGGATGAGTGGCATGCCTTGCGTAAGTGTTGCTGGGTTTTTTCTCCTTTCTTCTCATGTGTGGACTAATAGATGAGAACAGAGATTTTGGAAGGAGGCCCACTTAGAGCCCTTTTCTTGTACCATTAGTCTCTGTAGTAGTTTGACTGAATTGCTCTTAGGACCTAAGTTTTTGTGCTTTTGCACTGTTGAATAGAAAGTCTGTTGAAGCATGAGAAGGTGGTGGTGGGGAAGAAGCATTCATATGCAGAGATCAGTATTGAGTTAAATACAAAAATGAATAATAAAATCAATACCCTATTTTTTAATTCAATAGAATTCTGTGTATTTGAGTATATTTTTGAGTGCTTCATGCTGCTGCTGAGATTCCTGCTTCCAGCAGAATTCATTGGTGGCTTTTGCTGTAGAATATGTTGTCCTGCTGCCTGCAGCTCCTGAGTGAGAGTGGCATGAATTTCCTTTAAAGATCTAGCAAGAGATGTTGGTCCCTCTAAGGCACAAGGAAGTAACTTAGCCCTTAGTGATAACTCTAGCTGGTGGTCACCAACTAGTAGCACTTGCTGAAGCAACAAGATCTGACAGGGATGGAACTGCCTTGATATGTAGCTGGCCTTGAAGCTTTTCTTCCCTCTTATGGTCTTGGAGCTAGAGAAAGTTTTCACTAGTGAAGTGGAAGAGAGAGGATTTGAAAGGAAAGATGCCACTGCAAGTTCTGTTTGTTATTACACAGTCATGGAGACTGTCAGATGTCCTGAAGTCTCTGTCTCCATGTAAGCAATTAACAGCTCTTTGAAGTTGGCAGGAGTTGAGAGATGCTGATTCTGATGCAACTTCTTGAAAGGCAGTAGTGAGAAATAACTGCCCAAACTCTTCATGAGAAACAAGTAAGATCTTTGGTGTTTCCAAGGCTTTCAGCCCATGTTCCACTCCTGCTTTATGGCACTGTTGCTTTGAAATGTCCTTTTAAGCTCAGGAGGAGGAGATGTGATTATATAATTGACCTCTTGAGTTGCTAAAATCAGATCTGGTTTGAGACTTGGTCAGCGTGGTTGTAAGCCTGCCTGGTCAAACCTGGAATATTGAGTTTGCAGAAAGCTCATCTTATTTTAGGATTCATAGGACAGTAGAAGGTCTTTGGTTTATGCTCTTGGCTGTGTATATGAGCTTTGGATTTGCTGTCCCCACTGCCATGAGCAATGACAACTTTCCTGTACCTACCCTCTGCAAATCTCACTAGTTAATGTAGGAATTATTGTCTTAAATTCATCTTTATCTCAGCAATTACGCAGGTAAAGAGTGACCCTTCAGCTAAAGAGCCAGGCATATTGGCAATTACATTTCATCCCTCAGCGTGCACATTCCTCCATATAGCACCAAATTTGTGGGAGAGAGTGGCCAATGGAGCCTTCAGTAGTGCATTTGGTCGTCTCCAAAGTGGCAGTCTAGACACTGAGCTCACATTTACAATCTGATTTGGACGGAGGTATTTTCAAGGTGAGGTTGTTAATTTCCTCCCTGGGGAAGGTACACTGGACGTGTGGGTGTGCATGCAGATTTCTGACCCAGATTTTCTCACTATCATCTCATGAGTCAGAGAATTGTAGGTATATGTAGATAGAACTGAAGCGTGAATCTGGCTATCCCTGTAACGACAGGGAATGAGACAGCAAATACTTTGCTGAAGGTTTTTTTATTATTGTCTTCTGTCTAGAGCAGGTAGATGTTATGACTGTTTGATACATATAGGATTGGCCACTGGATGGTCTGGAGGCTGCCGCATTTGAGAACAAACTGAAGCTGTGTGGCTATTTCTGGTGTAGAGTTAAAGGTGGTTGTGGCTTGCTGTTTTCCTCTAAAACCTCTCAGTTCTGAAAGACAAGGGTAATAGCAATATTTTCAAATAGTGTTTTGGTTTTGGAAGAGGATGTTCTCACTTTAGAAAGCCTTTGGAATGGAGCACCAGCAGGGTACCACTGTGGGTTACCACTCTAAGTCTCATCAGAAAGTAATTTTAGTCCCTGTCCTATGGATGTATTTCTGTACCACCAGACTAGTTTCATTTAATGCTAGTGCTGAGGCATAATAGTGTTTATGAGTCAACAAGGTCAATATTTTCCTCTAAACAATTTCCTGTCCAGCATTTCCCTTTCAGTGAGTGTTTTTGCAGATGACAAAGGTGCTGGGCCCAGGCCTCCTGTCTTGCCCTGGGTAACCTCCTCGATCTGTAGTGTGAGAAGGAAAAGCCCTGGCAAGATGGAATCTTGGCATATTTCACAAGGGCGGGCTAGGTCCAGCTGGAGTATCTGGTCACGCTACTGAAGAATGCTGCTTCCAGGCTCGAGGCTAGCCATGCTCGGAAACACTTACGCTTCAGCCGAAGTCACTGTTGCCCTTCGACATCTCTTTATTTTCGTGGCGGTTATTTTGCTTGCTTAGTGCAGGAGAGCGAGCCGTTTGGGATAGGGAAGGTATGTTGCTGACTGATAGGCAGGACTGATGCTCCAGCACCTTCTTCTGACCTGCAGGAGTGAGTGAGGGGCAATTAATTTGAGGCTGAGGGACCCCCTGGCACCAGTCAGCTCAGGAAGGAGAGACTCCTCCAGTTGTGCTGTCAGCTGTGCTTGCACAACTCAGAGGAGTGGCTGGACTCAGAGAAATGGCTTGATCATTTTTGATTTTTGTCTCTTTTCATTCTATTTGACATTTTCAAGACGGACCCTTTACTCCGAATTGATTGCTTATGGCAGTGAAAGGCAGAGAAATAGGACTTCACTTGCTGCAATCACTTCCTCTCAACTATCTCTGGTTAAATAGGGATGGAGAGAAGGATGATTGTAGTGGTGCCAGCTCTGTCCTGTCAGGAGATAAATGTTCATCTAATTAGACAAAACGAACATCTACATGAAATGGGGAGGAAAAGGAAAGGAGATGGGAAAGAATGCTTTGTCCAACAACTTCTAGCATGAGGAACTGTCTCTTCATGGAAGAGGCCAGTATAGTGATATGATTGAGTTGCTGTGAGTCTATTTACCCTGGCACACTTTGGACCCAGCCTTGTGTGTGGCAACCATGTCCAGAGTTTTGGCTTCTGAAAAAAATGTTAAAAGCATTAGTGATGTTGCCAGAAACAGGGGTATAGTTTTTTTGTTTAATAAATCCTAAATAGGCTTTTTTCACCAGTGCCATGTGTTTAGTGCTATTCCGACAGTTTCACTGCCAATGTGCTAAAGACTTTTGTTCACAAAAGATGAATAAAGTAGTGGGTTGAGGTGTGTAATATGGGACAGGCATTGGGAGGAGCAAGAGGCATTTTTGGATGGCAGAGTAAGCATCTCAGTTAAATGCTTCTGCTTTAAGAAAAATTTCCGTAGAAAGGAAACTATGGTATTTTTTTCTCTTAACTCCACCTTCAGGAAACCATTGTCTGCTATATTGTGGTAAAGTATGTGAAAGGCTGTGCTTGCTTTGTAAGGCCATGGGCAAGGGGACTCTCTTCAGTCTAGCCTCTTCCAGGTTCCAGCAGTGCTGTTCCTCGGGGCTGCTTTGAAGAGCTGAACACTCAAAGCCTCCAGAGTATCTAGGCTGCAGGTTCGCTCCTTGCAGCAAAACCTGCCACCTGTTGGGTTTATGCAGTTCCAAACAGCTAGAAGTGTAGGAAGGCTGTCCCATTCTTCTACCAACAGGCTATTAGACACCCTAGGCGCTGCCTGCTGGGGCTTTTGAGACACTTCATTGTCTTGCTGGGAGGAAAACTAGGCATAGAAAATTATTTTATGAAGTCAGAAGTGCAGAAACGTGGAGGTCTGTGATGCTGTGAAACGATGAAAGGAGGGACTGTGGTACTATTTTTTAAAGTGATTTTATATATTTTTTTTTCTTTGCGTCTACCTTCTGTTTAGATGATATGTATCTTCATTCATTTTTACTGTTGAACATATTTGTATTTGCTGTTGGACTTCCGTGCGTCCATTCCTTTAAAATGATTTTTGACAAGAACACTTTTGCAGGTGCTACAGGACTCTGCTTAGACAAGACTCGGCCTGTTGCAGGCCAAGAGCTGCCCTGAGCCTCCAGCTGGGCTGAGGCCTGTTGGTGCCCATCCTCAGTCTTCCTCACTGTGGCTTTAATGAATGAAAGGGGACTGGTTCTCTGGGGTCTTCCCCGGTCGAGATAGGTGAAAAAAGTATTGCAGCATTAAAGCACTGGTAACAAGAAAGATGCTGGTATGTGTTGGAAAGAGGGACTTATTTTCTTGCTTGTGGAGAGCAAATCAAACCATTGCCTTTTCCCTTGCTCCTCCTGCTTTTTCCTCCTAACCGAAACAGGACTCATGCTGCATAATGCCCAGAGCCTCTCTATGCCAAAACTCTCTGACTTTTGAACTTTTACATGGAAGTCTCCAGATCCGAAGAGAGATGAAAAATTCTTCCTCTCCAAAAGCTTTTATTTTGGTGACTCACAAAGCCCATCATGCAACCTAGATATCTGTCTTGAGCCTGCTGTTTTCGTTTCCTCTCTCTATATTGCAAACCTGAATTTATACTTTGGATTAAACTTGGGCACAAAAGAGAAGGAATCTTCTGTTTGCATCCATTCTCTTCCAGCTCGCCATTGCCATCTAGGCCTCTGTCCTCCTCGGTGACGGGTGAGGACCTGCTTTGTGCCTGGGAACACGGAGCATGCGTTGGAGCTGGGCACAAAGTGACTGGAATTGCTATGGAAACTGATCTCCTCTTCCTGTGCAGTGTAGATGGAAATTATGTCAGCAGCCCGCTTTAAAGAGAACTGATTTGCAAATAAGGAGCTGATGCTTCCTGATAGGTGTGTAGAATTTTCTGGGTTTCAGAAACACTTCTTGTCTGGCACTGTATTATTATTATTTTTTTTTGTCTGTCTGCTGCCCCCCTGCTTGTCCTGTGGGATCACAGGTTGTTGGCACTGAATGTAGAGCTTTGATACGAGGAGCTGTATTGACAAGAGCAGAGGAACCAAGGCACTTTTGTGTGTTGATTGGAATAATAACATTGTCTCGCCTGTTGGAAACTACAGTAATCCTGGGTTTGTGGTGTTCTGTAAGCCATTTGCATGAAAAATGAATTGCAAAGTCAAGTAACAGCCAGGCATACTCTGAGAGGAAATGGAGGATTTCTACAAGAATTTAGAGAGAATGTTTAGAATGATTTAGAATGTTTTAATTTATACAGCCTCTTTTATGCTGAAATCTTGATGGATTTTATCATTCTTAACGGTCTAAACCTTGTAGTGCTCTAGGAGATTGAGTCATTTATTGTTACTAGGCTGCTTATTCATTTAGGCCTACAAAGCACTCAACTACCTGCTTATAACCGCTAAAGCTACTGGGGGAATTGGTAGAATCTTTTTGTAGTTCAGCTGTGGTGCTGATAGAAATGTCAGCAGCTACTCTTTCAGAAGAGGCAGAGTAGTAATGCCTTCCTTCCCATTTTACAGGCCTCCCAAGTCATCTCAGTACATGGAACAAGATGCTGAGATTTGCACAGAAGCCCAGATCATAGATTGACAATGCATTAGTAACACCAGTAGGCTCCTGGGCTTGACCCTGTCTGCTTTTATAAGTAACAATAAATATTTCATTGTTATATCTGTAGTAAGTGCTGACCCAAGAGAATTTTTGCCTTTTTTTTTTTCTAGGTACTACTCAAAGCGGCATTTGAAATAATCAACATCCCACTTTCCTTGCTCCTTCCTTCCACTGGCTCTCCCAGTATTCCCTGGGGTCTCCTTCCATTCCTGTCTTCCTCCAGAAGAAAAGCTGTTTCATTTTTAATTGGTTCCTTGACCCCCAGATGGAGGCGCACCCTGAAGTGTGACACTGTCCTGCTGATCAGTGCCATTTGGCTGACAATATGATGTCATCCCCTAATGCATTGGTTATTAAAGCAGGCAGAGCAACCATCCTGGGGGATAGTCAGGCAGCAGGTGCTCACATGCCTGGAGGTCTAATGTTGTTAGATCTCTGTAATATTAATCGTTCCCATAGCTAATGACCAGGTGGCAGTGACAGATCTTCTCATTTCCCTCTCTCTCTGCATTTCTGCTGTAGGATTTTCTTCATATCTTGCTTATTTCAAGCTAAGATTTAAAAACAATTTCTGGCATCAAACTCTAAGACATATTTTTGAAATCAGTAAGGGATTTTATTGCCTTCTGCTAAGCTTCCTCTTAAGATCTGCTAACATGGCGGTGACCTTAGCACCTGCACTAGTAAATAGCTTTCCCTGTTGCATGCTACATTTTCTTAAAAGAATGGGTGAGAAGAGATCAGGATCCCCCTAGTCCTAAATTGTGGCAGGGCTGTTTGAGCAGGAAGTACAGACAGGGTTTGGGAAGGGAGGAGACAGAATAGGGAAGATGATGAAACCAGATCTGGTCTGGCGAGCTGGTGAGCTGGACAGCCACTGCAATAAGACGCCCGAGGAGTAAGGATTGGGTATGGTAGACAGGAACAGGTTAAATGGGAAGGAGCATGCGTGGCCAAGCTCTCTGCTATGGTGTGCTGGTTAGTATGGAAGAAATTCCCTACAACCCAGCATACAAGTCTGGAGTCTAACTGTACATCCACTGCCAATGTATACCTAGAACTGAAGGTCTTATCCTGCTCCTTCAGCCAGCAGGACTGGTCCAGATGGATGATGGTACCCTTGTTACTGCTGCTGGTTCCCCAACCAGGTTATACGATGGGGTTCAGAGCTGAGACAGAAGAGTCTTACTGTGCTGATGAAGCACTTTTTCTTTCTGTTTTTTATTGCTGGATGTGTGGTTGCTGGCCTTGTTGCACAATATGCAAATCCTGATCTGAAGAGAATACTAACTTTGTGGGTTTTCTACGACATTTGTCATTATTGTGTTGAAATGATGCACATATACTAAGTCACAATACTCTTCTAAGGTGGAAGATTCATAATTTCCCTTTTAGGTCTGAGACTATTCTTATATTAAGTGAGATTTTTGGGATGTTCGGTTTGGGTGTCCAACTAGGATTTGGCTTCTACAGTACTTAGCATTAAATAGCCTTTTGCATGTTCAAAGCATGTCTCCCATCGACTTTCACAGTTGCTGTCTAAGTGCTCTATTCTCTGCAAATCATATTTCAGATGGCCACCCAACTCAAACTGGGCTCAGAAAATGAGGAAAACATGGGTAGGGACTGTCTCTGGTGAGTTTTCTTAGAACTGGCCAATTGTCACCAAAGACTTCGTGTTAAGTGTAGAGGAGAGTGCTCGTGTGAGAGGGAGAAGGACTGACTGTCAATCTGAGCTGCTACAGCTTTTAGCTAGAGGGCTGTGCAGGATCTCACCTTTCGCACCAGCACTCTCTAAGGGACCCATATTCTCACATTTTCTAATCTTGGCATACATGACACAACAGCCTTCAGAGAAACAGAAGTAAACAAAAAATATCAAACCACTTATATTTGAATACAGGATTGGCTTCATCTTGGCTTGTCCTTTTTTTTTCCCTCTCATTGTTATGTAGGAAAAAAAGGCATGTTTTTAATAATCATCTTTGAAAAGAGGCTAAGGGCATGTAGGGATCTGTCTGAGTGCAGGAGAGTTGAGAGCAAGTCCTCCTCAACAACACCAGCCTTACCTGAGATTTTTTTTTTTTTCAGAAGAGTATTGGACTTCCCTCTTGCGGTGTGGAGATGTTGACAAGTAAAACATACCACCACTAATCACTTCCAGTCATTCAACGAGTCAAAATATAGCTTTATTAATATGCATACAGCGCTGTCTCCCTTTTCCTTCTCGCTCTTGAGGGAGGCAGGGGGAGAGATGGGTGTTTTTCTATGTCTCTTGGCTAATCAAGAATGATGCCTTGTGCATTCTTAGGGTGAGAACACAGGAAAGAACAAACAGGATGATCTAATGGGTCTTTTCCACTCTGACTTTCATAATTTTTGATTTATATACCAATTTAATGCCTGATTTATGATGATTTATCTCCCTTGTTTGTTTATATCCCAGTCTGATGCCCCACCCCATGCTGTTAGCAAGATGAAAGCCATCCACTTAAATATTTCAAGGTGATTACATGCCACATACCACACACAGGCTTAGTAATGAGAAGTAAGTACTTCCTTGCTTCAGTGCAAGAAAGCCTTAAGTGGAACATTTTAGAAATGAGATTATTGCGATTTGTTCACAAAGCCATGCACCATCCACAAGGGAACATCACAGCAGCCAGCATGAGCTAGATGTCAACAAACTTTGAATCAAACAGCCTGGCTTTGGCCCCGACAAAAGCTTCAGGCTGAAACATGTAGGTGATTTTTATATGTTGATAGCTACTAGGCAGCTGGTGCCATTTTAATTAATGTTTTGTAGTGATGCTTATTGTGCGCTGAATTACAGAATAAACACGAGCTTCATGTGCACTATGGCATCTTCCTACTCAGTACTTTGAAAAGGCCTAAAATGTGTGAATATTAATATGTGAAAAGTGTGATGCAGCTCTACATGCTTGAATTCTTCTTAAAATGTTAACTGAGCCCTGATAATTTTCTCCATGTAACCCACTCTTACCTAGGAACCGCGCTGGAACCGCGCTGGCAGGGCTGAATGTAGTTCTGGCCCAGGAAGGCTGGATGCAACTGTGCAGGAATTGTCTTATGGCCCATCCCAAGACTTCTTAATTGGCCGGGTGAATCACAGTTTAGCTGTTCAAATTATTCCCTGCCCACCTCCAGGAACTGATTGTGCCGTTGGCGAGGGACTAGGAAATCGGGAGTATAAATCAGCTGTAGCTGTCTCCCTTGGGACTTCAGAGTTCAGTCTTTCAAATCTCATCTGGCTGCTCTGGATACAGGTTATTTTTAATGGAGCTTGAGCCTGCGTGTCCCTCTGCATCACTAGAATTATGACAGCTAATTTGAGTTTCTTCATTACTGGTGTGTGGAATTGCTGGATTTTCTCAGAAATACATAATTTTTATCATCTCTGCTTCCGTTCTTTGTCTCTGTCTAGGTTGCCCTTCGTGTCCCTGTTTATCTTCTTAGTTCCCCAAACTTGATTCTCACCTAGGTATTCTGAGAGAAGGAAATCAATGGAAGAATATCACTTACTGACATAAGAGGGACTTCTCTGCTATACATAACTAAGGCTCTAAATAATTCAAGAGGGTCCCCATCTCCTCTTTCCTCCCATAAGTCTGGGTTTATTAAAATTTTATGGAAGTGTGCGGAAAATCTCGCTGTCAAGAACTGAATGTCCAAAAGGAGACAGAGAAGTCCTAAAACTTTATTCGAATAAAGGGAGAGTCCACCGGGCATATCCCTGTGGGGTCTCTCCAATTGCTGGGGGACGCAGCCCCCCTTTTATCCTAATTTCCCGACCGAGGGACGCCCTCTCCTTTTCCCCATTGGCCAAGGTACTCAGGAGTTACAGCCTTCCCGCCCGCCTACACCGAACTGCGGCCTCCCGCCATCTGTTCTCACCTGAGCTCACCAACTCCTTTGTCCCCCTTGCTGAAGAATGTGGGGGAATTGCCCTATTTCCCTCCTTTGTAAAGGCCCCATCTCCTTGCAGATGGCTCTTTTTGTCCCACTCGGCTCATGGCTCCACTCAGTCTCCCCTCCCTTTGTCCTGCTCTTCAGCCAAACTGTGGAGAAACCCCCTTATTGATGAATACAGAAACTTGAGCATTCTGCTCAGAAGGGAACGGGGAGGTGGCTGAATTACTTTTATTTATTTATTTATTTATTTATTTTATCTCTAGTACAAACTTTAGCAATGTGTTAGCTCATTATTGGCTCTTCTTCACTCATCATAAGCTCATACTAAATTTTCCTTGTGGAATCCATTCTGTATTAAGTTACATCTTGCTCAAATATGCAATTATGATACCATTCCTTAACTCTCATGCCCAATTGTGTTGCTATAAGGGAAAAAAGTATTAACTGCCAGTGTAACGTTGAATCTCTTTTGCAATATTGGGAGAAAGTCAGTAGTGGCATGAATCCATATACACAAAGATACTAATCAGAAGAGAGTAATAGGATGGGGACTAAGACTTTGGATCTGCTTTATATTTGTACCAGAATAATAATTCTACTGAAACAAGAATAGACATTCTGAGATAAGAGTAACGTGAAATCATCATCTGGGTCTAAAATACTCCCTGGAATTTTCAGAAAAAAAAATTAAGTTGCTCTTTGAGATTTTAGGCATTTTTATATTTAGGCAGTACACTAGTAAAAATGAACAGATGTCAGATCTGCATGTGTTTCCTGTGTTAATGCTGCTGCTGCTAACTGGCATGGAGCATGTTCCATCCCAGCATCCTAAAACACTTTGGCAATGTGCTTCACTCAGTATCCTTCTGACAAAAAGAGGATGCAGAAAGAGGAATACGGCCCAAGTACAGCCATTTTATATGCAGAAAAAAGAGATACAGAGAAGTTAATTGACCTGCCGAATGTCATGTGGAGAATGAGTGGGAGCACCAGAAACAAAACTTGGGTCTTTGTTTTCCCACCGCTGTAAGTGCTAGACAATGCTGCCTCCTGTAGCGCTGGAGATCATGCAGCGTATCTCCTGGAGAGAAGAAGAAGAAGAAAAGAAGAAAGGCAACCTATTGCAAATCCTATATAATTTTTTTATCCTAAAGTTATTCAGGAAGTAAAAAAAAAGTGCAAGTAAAGGCTTGCTGGCCAAAGCCCATAATCCATTACCTACATTCGTGGTGATTTTTCTCTTAGAAATAATGGTCCCAAAACTTTAAAGGCTCATAGAGAATTAAGGCATACAAAAAGGGGTTTCTTCCACAACTTCTGAAATCAATATCTTATAAGATGTTTGTGGGTGGGCCTCTAGAATCAATAACTTCCAAAATTATTTTTCTTAGGCTATGTATAGGTGCTGATGGATTTTCTGCCATGTATGAATTAATTAGACTATAAACCAGTGTCCCCACTGATTGTCATGACAACAGATTCTCAGAGCAAGAATAACATACTTGTACTCAGTTACCTGCAAGTAATCTGCACTGTCATTTTATTTGAAAAGTAATCAAATGAGTGCATTTTGAGAAGTAATCCTTACCAGGCCTATTACATAGCCATAAAATTGGGAAAAGAAAAGCACACAATGGAAGACTAGCCAAATAATTTCCAAATAGTCCTCTTGATACCGCCTAGGGAGGACAAAGGCAGCAGACAATCTCTCCTCCATGGCAAATCCACCCTGGCCAGCAGAGCTGCCATAGCCAGCTCTGCATGCACGCCAGGCCACCAGGGATGAGGAATTGATTAAGTGACATCCCTAGGCCTGCACCTTCACTGCTAGCTGTGAACTGTCTGCTGCTGGTCTATGTTAGAGCTACCCTTGATTTGCTCCAGCGTGAGTCTAGGTTGAACTGGCCTTTGGGCCTTATCAAGGATATCTGTACACCTCACTGAACTCAACATACCTGCACACTGATTATTTGTGATATATTTTATTGTCATTTAGGTCTCTGCATGAAAGCAGAATTTTTATTCCATTAACAGCCCTGATTTGCTATGCTTAACCCTCCACTGCAGTGCAGGCTCTCTATCCTGACCTCTTAGTTTGAAATGGAAAACTCTGACATCACTTCCAGGAAGGATCAGATGGATTTTCATGAGGAAGGAGATGAGGATTTTTTTTTAAGAAGGAAAAATTCTGAGTTCTCTATAACATGGAACAGGTGCTGAGAAATGCAAAAGCTACTTTATGTGTGGTAAGGTTTCAGCATAGTCCTCCCAAGGTTTTCTAGGAGGCATCAGTGGCTCTGTAGAGAGCTGCATCGACATCTCTGTTAGGTGAAGCTCTTCCACAGAGCAAGAATATTGCAGGCACTCTGAAAATCTGTGGGACATCTGTGCAGATATGTTAGATTACCTCATCTCTCTCTCTACTGCTCCTACCAGTAGAGATTCATAGGATTCTGTGATTAATAGTTCTGGCCTTGGCTTCCCCATCTCACTATAGCTATCTTACTGGATTTATGAGGAATTTCTTGTAGTCTTTTTCTCACAGAACAGGAGGGCTGGTCTGTTGCTGTATCAAAACAATGATAAAATGATGTTCATTGGTCTCTGTAGAACAGAGGTTTGGAAGATAGCATATCAAGAAAAATCACATGTGGAGTAGGATAAATATTCAGGAAAGGATATAGTGGATGCCCTGCTAAGGTCCAGGATCCACAGTAAGAGCTGGAAGGCCACAAATCTGGTGGTGCAACCCCCAGAAAAGAAATGCATCAACTGAAGGAGATCCACGGGGGTTGGGGCAACGGAACAACGGGAACTAATCTGCAGGTGGCAATTGCCTGTGCTTGAGTGCAAAGTGGCAGAAGGAGCTTCAGTCAAAGAGGACATAGGTGGGCTGCTCTGGCCCAAGTTATGTGTAGAGGGTTCTGGCACAGCAGTCTTGCCTTGGTGGGCCGGGGAGGAACAGGTTTGGGGCAGAGTGCCAGCTGTGTTGTGACAGCTGCCTTCTTCATTTTCTGATGTTGATAGGAAAAGATGTCTGGTGGGTGGTTGTCTGGTGACGTGTCTGGCAGCTGGAGGAATATCACTGCTCTCAGAGTCTTTCAGTGCTGTATTGTAAGCAAGAGCAGGAAAAAACAACATGCATACCTGGGAAGAATCAGAGAGGGAGAACAGAGAATCGTGGAAAAAGCTGCTGGGGAAAATAAAAATGTGATGCCTAGATTTTTTTTTTTTTTTGGTATAGAGACACCCCCTTCTCCTCTATTTATTGTGTACCAGTAAAGATTCATTAGATTCTTGTGGATCTTGACCAAACTCCTGATGCCGCTGGCACCACTGAAACAATAGCTAGAAGCTGTTGCCTCTGTCACTTTCTTCTTGTAGTGAAGCTGGATAGCAAATGATGCTGGCATGAGTTTGCCAGTACTCACTCATTGCCTTTCTTCAATGTACTTTTCAGTCTGTGTGTGCCAAGCTCTTGGCACAACCCTGATAAGCGACAGAAAAGGTTGAGCAAACAAAGCGAGCCTTTCCACTAATCAATGTAGATCAATCTCTTCATTTTGACAAACTGCAAAACAGAAACAGCAATTAAAAGTATGTTTGACGACAATGGTTAGTGGACAGTTCCCAAAACCAGGGTTCATGTAGGGGACTTCTCGATAAAGATGTATTTGTACCAGCCTTATCAGAGCGGTGATGCTAGCACGGGCACTAGGATCACACAAGCCGGTAGTTGTGCCTCAAGGCATGTGCCTATGGATCCTGGCTATTTCACTGCAGTTAGGTGTGTTGCTTTGTGGTCCACTGCACTGCCATAAAGCTTAGGGTTTTTGTCTGCCTTACGTTGCAGCATCAGGGGCAAAACTTTAGGGGGCATAAGCAGAAGGCAACTATACTTACACGCTGGTCAGCCTCCGGCATGCTGGGTTGTACCAGCGCACAAGGTGACTGTGCATCAGCTGCATGGACTTTTACAGAAGTCTGGAAATGTGGTGAATAGTCCATCTGTGTGCCGTTGAATCATGAAGTCAACTGTGCGGGCCATAGCCATATGAGTGCACTGTCCTCCAGCAAACCTTGCCTTGGAGACACAGCTTCAAGGCAGCAAGAACTAGGCTGTGTGTGAGATTGGCAGGGCTGTTCCGACTGCACACAAGTGCTGTGTGCTGAAAGACTTCCTCACTTTGGATCTGAATATCAAAGCCGAATGATTTTAAATGATGTTCCAGTGTCCGGTACTGCCAAGGAAGTAGTTATCTTGGTAGGTTCACTGACTGCTTATCACCTCAAGCTAAGAAGAGAGGCTCTTGTAGATGCTGGTCTATAAAGCTGCTGTATAAACCTATCTTTACATGAATGCCTGGGAAATATAGCCGGTGCCACATGACAGCAAGCAGCCTAAGTGGAATATTGCTGCTAGGAAATATCAATAACTGATGCTTGATTCTCTTTCCTTTCATGAAGTGAAGAAAGGAGTGAGAAACTGCTCTTCAGTTGCCTTGAATTCAATGTGTTGTTTTCATTTTTTAGCTCATCGATAACAGTAAATGGGACTCAGCTAGATGTGACGATTCTGGTGGGCCTCTGGTGTGAATGAGCAGACACGAGGAGCAGAATATTGGCTCCTGCAATAAGATGAGTTTTTTCCTTAGTTGAAAAAAAAAAGGTGAAATAATGTATTGCTTGTGAAGGCAAGAGACGTGACAGCACTGACTATAACCAGGTGTTCTGCAGGCAAGCACTGGGCAGTTTTCCCAGTTACAGCTCTGCCAGTGTGCTTAATCACCATGTACAAACTGTTGTTCTAGTGATAGTTGCTCCCTTGTTGGTACGGTGCAATCCCTTGTCTTTAGACAGCTTTGCCACTGGGTCTCCAGCCTTTCCCTGCAACACTGCCCTGCTTTTCCTGAAATGTAGCACAACCCTGGCTGCTAGTGGGTATCCAAGGGCTGCCGGGCATGTCAGGACTGTGTCGGTCTGGTGTTATGTGCAACTGGAGGATGTCAGACCGAGCAAACTAGTGTCCATTTGTAAAATACAAGTTCAGTTCATGGCCCCAATATTTAGGTCATTGACTCTAGTCAACCGTTAGTTTGGGGCATGTGTCATGCATTTAAGTACTTCAAACCCTATAGTTCTGCGGGAGACATTTTGTTTGCCCATGTTGGAAAGTACTAACGGGACCCCACAGGAATAGCCCTAAAGGGAGAGGTTGCTTGATGGAGGAGAGGAAGAAAAGGGCTGTGAAAAGGGAGGTCTGAGAGTATATGGAGCAACATCACATGGAAACCACAGGAGGTGGCAAAATCTCCGTGTTGCACCAAGCACACAAAATTGCAGCATCTTGGGGCAAACTAACAAGCCCTGAGCCGACGGGCCCGCTGTCCTGCTCTACAGTGCCGCAGCCAAGCTGAAGTGACTGCTTCTCCTCCCTCTTCAGGGAAATGGCAAGCTGGGCTGGGGAAAGGTGCCAGCAAGCAAAGAGAATAGAGAAAATTTGATGCTGAATGCATTCATCACCCTCTATTCTAGGGTCAGTTGCTGTTGTTTTATATGTATTTAATGGAATGTTATTTTTAGGCTTCCAAATCCATACATGGAAATTATTTTCAAGTGCTGCAGCTTTCATCCTGTATTAAAAAAAGGCTCATCTTGATAGTACATTTATTGCATTATTTTTGTGATTTCTTTTGTCCTTTCTTCCTCCTTCTTCAAAAGTATTATTCTGTTTCGCTCCCCTCTTTTGGCTGATGTTACTGGAGAGACAACAAAAAAAGAACTATTTAATGTATTAACTTGTTGCTTTACTGCTCTGTTGTGGAATCATGGGAGAAATGCTGGTGGCTTAAGAAGAGGTTTAGCAGGCAGCCCACCCACTTTCTTGTGATTTCCCTTCAAAGAAGGGCCTGACAAAGAAGAGTTGTTCTGTTGCGGATTCACTGCCTTCAAAGCAAGTGCCCTACAGATACGACTCTGTGATTAATCCTCAGAACTGGCACATAAAGCTTACGCCGTGCCAGTGTTACTAATGTTAATGGGAGCCAGACAGCTTACTCCCAGTACACTGCTTTAAAGAGCAATAATTTACCCAGAAGAGTCCTGAGGTGAAAGTGTACTTGTCTACTAATCCTTTTGTAAATCCCCTTGGCTATGGTGGTGGTATTGCTTTCCATCCCCTTATAAGCTGTGACATTTTGGTGAGCCCTAGGCCTTGAAATGAGATGCAGGATGGTAATTTTTCCATGTTCTTGAACACTTCTGTGCTAGGAGCAGGTGCATGTCCTGGAATTCCAGGATGCATTTATGAAGGAGAGGCAAAAAGTTCATATGCATGTTTTGCACTCTCTCTTGCACAGGCAAAATTTGGAGAAAAATATATGACCTTTAGGCAGCCATCTGAAAATACACTGAGGCAGCTGCCCTCTTAGCTTTGGCAGAAAGCAAAGCTCTAATTTGGAACATAGTTTTGACCTCAGTGAGAGATATTTTTATTTATAAAACCATGCGCTTTTTCTGAAGGGAAACAAATTGAGGTACCTGATTTTCCTGGATGCCTGATATGAAATGTACTTCAGAGGACTTGGTGGTCAGTAGGAGGGGACTCAGCATTCTCAGCAGTCTGGGTAAGCATGTCAGCACCTGGCTCTTTGTATCTGTGGCTTTACTTTCTCACGTAGGAACTTGCCTGGCAAAGGTGTCCTTCTGGCAGGTTTTTGCTGCATTTGTTATTTGTCTGTTATAGTTAAATTCTGTGAAGAGACTGCTTTTTCAGTAGATGGGAGTACTTTGGACAAATAGTAACCAAGTTGTTCAGAAAAAGGTGTGCTCAAAATTTTGCTGCAGAATTGGATTCCTTTTGTTGTGTGATAGTGCTCCAAGGTCAGGAGAACTATGATAGAAGTTACCATCATGTTGGTTTCTAAAAGCACTTAGATAACTTAGGGCCCCAAATGACCTGAAAGTCATTGAGGCTAATCTTGAAAATTGCATGCTTAGTTTCCAAAGTGGATGAACCAGCATAAAAACTGATGGGTGCAAAGTCGCCTGGTGATGCTGCTGTGAATTAGTTTTGGGAGAGCTGTGACAAATGGCAGCCAAAGTCTCAGGACCTCCTGAATGCTAAGTTTGTCTTTTGAGATTTATAGTCACAATCTCTGCTACATCTGTAGCTAGTATCATAAAACATGGGATTGCTTCAGAAATGGTCCTTCTTGATATAATGACCTTGCAGCACTAGCTTGCTTGAGTAGCAATGTGGGGAGAGGGTCATTCTCCAGTGAGAGTTTTCTTCCCCTCCCAACTTCCAATAAATGTTATGAATTGTCTTCATCTTTCCTGATATTCTTCTTTCTTCTCAAGTACATCAACTTTTTATTCTTTCCCATTTTAAAATAGCCAGCAATCCATACTTACATCCCCGTTGTTTCTGCTTATAACCATAGGCTAATACTCCCAGCTGATTTTGCCTTATGTTTTTTAATAGCTGTGGGGCTGGTGGCAGGTATCCCAGTGAGAGAATTTTCAGTTATTTAAAGAGTGGGATCTCTCAGATGCATGCGTTCACTTCCTTGCTTCTAGCTGTGGTGATGGCCAAAGAGAAAAGATTGAGGTTTCTTTGATTTTTGAGAGGTGACTCGTGGCAAGCTGACTTCTCAGTAGGATGAATGTTAGCAGCAGGAGAGTGCTGGGTTAATTCCCAGGATCAGGGCCTTTTCAGGCTGGAGCAAGGCAGACAACATTCAGCTTCAAGCAGATCATCCCCTCGTTTGCTTGCTGTGGGATCTCAGGGGGATGTGGGAGGCAGAGGGCACAGGAACAACGTCCACAGGCAGCAGCTCGTGCTGGGGCACCGCGACTGATGCCATGAGCAGCCAGCCTGGTTTTGGCTCTGAGAGCAGAAGGGCTAGCAAACAGAGACTGCTAATGTTTCAGACTGGGCTGTGGGGCATAATTCTAGGCCTTTTCCCCATTTTCAGCCGTGAAACGTAACCTTTTCCAGGCGAGACACAGACCTCTTAGTGAGGGTCAGTAAGACAAAACTCTCAGCTCCGAATGGAGCAGAGTTACACCATAGGCAAAGTCTTGTTTATTTGGCCAATGTAGACTTCATAGCCTTGTTGAGTTCACATGCATATTTTCCAGGGCCAAGTTGGATGTTTGATTGTATTGTCATTGAGTCACCAATTATTGTATAAAAATATAGTTCTTGAAAATCTTTTATGTGGAGGAGAGCATTAGTGAAATCTGGTATACCCAGAATTTTTAGGAAAAAATGACTTTATTTTCAAAACTCCCAATAGACCAAACATAGGAAAAACAAGCTGTCTTTCAAGTGAAGATCGAAGACTGGAATTACACACAATAGTGTATATATGGAATTAATTGATTTTTAGAGTCCATGTGTATAGAGGAAACCATAGTCATACATTGTCCCTCTCCCTCTCTCCACTGTAGCTCAAGCCAATACTGAGAGTTTGTTTTTTTCCACTATTGGCTTCTAACCCATAGCAATTAGAGAAACAAACAGTTTCCTTCATAAAATGCAGATAACTCCCTAACAGGTTTTAGAAGTTACCAAGGAAAAGTCACAACAGCTAGACACTAAAATCCTTCTTTAGACAGTCGTTGTAGATCCATCCTATAAATAGTCAATGCGGCTATTAAATTCTCATACAGCGTTTCTTTAGCCGTGTTCCTGCGCTTGCTTTAGCTTCATTCTAATATCTCTAATGCTCAGATATCTAGGGATATATATATGTATATGAATATATGTATGTGTTTTTATTGAACATGACTGAACATGAACTCAGTCAGGAAATTGCTACCGCAAAGGCAGTAATAGGACAGTTCTTGTGAACTTGATATTTTATGTGAACGAAGTATCCCTGTGCGCCTGGTCTTTGCTCCTTCTCTTTCCTGCAATGTCCTGGTGCTGCGTCAGCCCCACGATGTCGCGGCTGCCCCTGGCCTGGCTGTGCTGCGGGCAGCGGCATCCCTGCCCTCGCATGGACCCCCGTGGGCTTCCCACTCAAGCTCCTGAGCTAACTTAAACTACTTTGTTTTTCACCAGTTTAATTACAAGACAAATCTGTGAGCAGGATATTGTCCTACCTGCAGAATACAGCGTCATTGTGCTGCCCCTATCCCCCTGTCTTTAATTTTCTGGTCTTGCAGGCACCGCTTAGGGTGCATTTGTTCTTGCCCAGGCTGACTCAAGTCCTTCCCACCCTCTTTTGGCAGCTCTCAGGCTTTGAGTGCACGTCACTGGCTTTTGAGCTGCTGAAAGTCCAACACTGCAGTGTCATGATACCCTGCAAAGCGGACGGTAAAGCAAAGCGTGACTGGAATTTGAATATATTGCAAATTATTTCTTGGGCAGGAAAATTTGTCTGAGTTCATGAACCTCTAATGCAAAGGAGCAATAACCATAGGGAGAGTTTTTGAAGCATACTTCCTTCCAAGTCTAACAGTATAGTTATCTGCATGATAAAATTAATCTTTTTAGTCTTTTGGTGTCATTTCCTTAGCCTTGTACTAGTTTTACTACAGGGGTAGATTGACTACCTTCTACTTGCTGAAGAAAATAAAAACTAGATAGTTATAATTCTAGTTGAATCATTTACAGAATAAAATTCAGACACAGCTGTCATACAGTTCCAGTATCTAAGGAATATCAGCATTATGAACTGAATGTTATTAGCATATTTATTAACAGCAGTACACAGACAATTCATTCTTCATGTTCTTACACCTCTGTTTTGATGTTGTTAATATTGAAAAGATCATGTATTTTTCAGATTATATTAAAAACATCGATGACCAGGATTGAGTTAGCATGTTGTTACTGTGTGTGGTGTATCCCCTTGCACTCCCTTAGGGACAAATTCAAGACATTACTTCTTTAATACCCCTTAAATCTGTGGCAAGGTGGATGTTCTCAGCTAGTATTGATTATTGCTGTTGATTCTTGCAAATTTCAAAATTGCTATATTAAACAGTGGATGTAAAATGTAAATCTTAGCTTGTAAATGCTGATATCGACAACTAATTTTTCACCTTCATATTTTCAATAACACAAACATACTCCCTAGTGCAAAACAAATGGCATGTGCTGCGCTTTATAAATCTGTGTCATGAGCAAATTGTTTTCATAATCACTGTGGATTTTGTTCACTGCTAGAATTAAGACATAATGGCACAAGCTACGCAAATACCCCTGGTTCCAGCTGTGGCTTCTCACCAACAAATGAGACTATTTCAGGCAGCAGCAGAACCATACTGATGAGTAAACATGCTGATTCAGTGAGTCTTTGGGAAGCCCTCGGCAGCAGAGAGATGATAGATTTTTGCTCAAAAAAGGCTGTGTTTCCCACGGATTCTCTGGGGGAGGAGGCAGCTGTTCTTCTCAGGACCTGCCTCCCACTCTTTCCAAAAAGTGTCAATGTGTTTAGTTAGTGGTGTTGTTCAAGGTGTAGTGTGAGTCACTGATTGGTCAAGAATATCTTAGTGACATGGTTCAATAAATGCTACATAGGGATCTTGGCATGGAAGCCTTCTCAGTGTGAACACAACATTCAAGGAAGGTTCTGCTTCCCGAGTTATTGTTCTCAACTGTGGAGCACCAGAGCAAGCCATGTCATGCCTAATCAAAAGGAGGGAAGTTTCTGAAGGGAGGCTGATCTAATTTCCATGGTAATTATTTCCCATCTCTACCATCTTAAATGGCCTGTTTATACCAGAAGAGGAATAAGGGTGATGCTCCGTGCTTGGTTTGAGAGACCCTCCAGTAATAAAGACTGTGTCTTTTTCAGAAATTTCACTCACACAGGATGGTGAAGAGGGAGGATGTGTCAGAAAGTTGGCAGGATTTTGAGGATCGTTCTTGTTGCTCCACTGAGCTCATGTGCGAATTTTAATTTTCTGGGATGAAAGTTTATTTTTGGTTTTTAAAACATGCTAGGTCTCATTTTCTAACCGCTTGTTCCATTTGTGGTCATATTAGATGGGATTCAGCCTTGAAAAAAGCAGGTACAATGGAAGCAAGTGGGTCCATTTTGTGTAACAGCACATCTGCCACAGGGAACTAGAGTCATGCTGTGGATAGAAGGAAGGAGATTGGGCAGCCTACGTACGTATTTGAGATTGCTAGCCACAGTCCTCCAGGGGACAGTCAGAAGTTTTCTTGGCTGGTACATTATCCTGGAGGAGAAGAGGAATTGATATTTACTAGACTTTGCACTGGGGAGATCTTTAGCTGATTGCTGTTAACTTAATTATTGGCTTCTTTGTTAACTCTTTGCTAACTGAAGACAGAATTTCTTTTTTACCTTAAAATCCATGAAGAATTAATGAGTGCAGGAAGCAATAGCTCTTAGCCAGGGAGTACCCAAAGGAATAATTTGTAATAACAGTCTTCTTCAGGACACTTGGTTTAAACAGAGTTCTTGCAGGCAATATCAAAGTTATTTTATTTTGAAGTAGTGAAGTAACTAGAGACAAATTTAGGAGTATAGCTCCTTATCCACTGAGATCTATTCAAGTCCAGAAATAGAAGGCTTGGGGTGTTCTTCAGAACAGTCTAGCTGAAGCCATTTCGTTTTAGGCCCTATCTCAGCAGTCCTGGGCACAGAATGGTGTTGCCCATCACCGAGTGGCAGAAGCCTTATAACATATGAATAAACTCTTCTTCACTCTTCAGTGATCTGCGTAGGTTGCGTTTGTCAACCTATCCCTGTGCCACAAAATGCCGGAGAATTCCCCACTCTGCTCTTCAGGACTCCATTTCCATCCTACGAGGAGGATGGATTGTAGTTGCAGCCTACCTGTAGGATAGCATATGATTTCTCATAGTGTGAAAAAAGGACTGCCCTGACAACCAAGGATATTCAGACTGCTTTTAGGAGTGGAGATGCCACCTCCAGAGGAGGAGTTTGGCTTCCACTAAACTTGCCTGAACTCATCCTTGAGACTGATGCTGTTTCTTCTTTTGTATCACTGTGCTGTCGCATCTTTTAAGCCCTCAAAACAAACAAACTTTAAAAGGTTGAGGGGCCTACCGGCAGGACACTGGGTAGCATGACCCAAGTTTCACAATTTTAGTCCTTTGTGCTCTGCTCATCGCAATACTGCTGCTGATATTCTGTTGTTTGAGCAACAACTCAGAATGCTCTAACTCTTCTCTCCATGTTATGTGATGTAATGACCTGACTTGAAATGTAGCTACTGAATCAATCCCTTTGAGTATCACAAGGTTCAGCTTCCATTCCTAGGAGGGATTTGTCTTTGCAGTTATCCTTGCTTAGACTCTCAGCCTTACATACGTGTACCACACATGCATACATGTGGGACTGAGAGCAAACTCACCACATCACCCATGTGCGTGTTATTATACAATTACTAATGCTAGCTACTGTCTGCACTGAAAAAACTAGGAGGTCAATGCGACTGAATAACCTATGAACTTGATCAGATTTGAGATTGTCAACACATTTACACTGACACCTTTGCACATTTTCACAAGGGACCTCTAATGTGTGTCTTAATGTTGGCATACCAATGTCGTTAGTGAAATTGCAACATTACCGAGCTGCTGTTTCTGTCTGACTACAGACTAATGGCCTCTGTGGAGAGAGCTGAGAGGTCTGTTCTCTTTCCGTAAGCCCCCCAACCATTTCACACAGCTCCTGATACAGCTGGCACCTTGCAGCAGCCTTGAAAGAGAGGCCAGGAGCTGAATTAATCATGAGACCGTGCTAGTCTCAGCCTGTTGGGTAATCTCTCTCCTGGCCCCAGCTGAGATGCTTTCCTTCTCATTTTAAGTGTGCTTGGAAGCTATCACTTCCTGAGCTGTTTCCCCAGTGTGCATAAACTGGGGGCCTCAATATGGCTAAGGTTCACCTGCACTAAACTTCACAAGCAACAGGTGCTTGACAGTGTTCCTCAGCATCATCTTGTTCTTTTTGCCAGTGTTAATACTGCTGGGAATAACTTATCCTCATTCTGCTGGCCCACAGAAGGAAGTGACTGTGCTGCCTTCTAATATAAGCAGCATGAGGGAGTAGGGGATGGGATAACTTTCCTTAAAGGAGGAACTGCTGAAGCTGGTTCTGAAGAGGTGCTTGAGCCTGTCGCTGAAGTGCAGAGGACAGGCTTGAGCTGCACTGCACTTAACTTATTTTGGGGTATTTTTCCAACAAAAGCAGATTCCAGAGGGAAGACTGAGTTTTGGTTACGCAATTGGTGTTTCAGAGCAGGACAGGAAATACAACTGGTTGTAAAAAATGTGCTATCTGAGTACAACTTCAAATAGGGGCTGGATAGGGGTAGATGAAGGCTGGCTTTTGAAAATGAGAATTTTTCAGATACTCTGCTTTGTAATCCTCTTAAAATTTGGTTTGATCAGGGCAAACAGGTTTGAGGTATGTCACATATATTGGATTTGGCCAATGTGCAGGATATGCTTATATGCAGAATCTTGAAACATCTGTGCTTGATGAGGCTTTTGAAATAATGGGGAGTTAGGTAAAAGTGCCATGATATGAAGGCATTACCCATCTTTTCATTTCTCTGTAACTAGAAAGCATGTCATCTGTTTGAAAGTTTTTGGCATGTGTTCAGATTAGCACCACTTAAAAGACATACTCAAAAAATCAGTAAAAAATGTTCAATTCAAGTCTATTCAGCGTGATCGGTTTCTTGGCATCTTACAATAAGATGTGAGATCCTTCTGGCATTTTGCCAGCTGCAAAGAGCTGCTGTTCTGCAATCCCTGCATCACTCCCTACACATTTGCTGGAGCTAGGATTGTCCTACAGGAGATAGAAAACTTGGTGCATTTTCAGTACTCTGCAGATGAGTACTGAAATCAAGTACTTTGCATCTTTGTGACTGGCATAATCCCTCTACAGATGGTGTCTCCAATATTGACTCATGCTTTTTGATAAAGGATACCTATTTTTGGCATGCCATTACTTCCCTTATAATATTTTATTATTGCCATTTTTTTTTGTAATCAGATAGGCTTTTTTCTTTAAACACAGAGATGAATTCCTTCCCACTGTGACTTTAATACTTCCCACTGTGATTTCACAGCCAAACCTAATTTACTGTTGTTGAATGCCAGTAGTTACAAAAGATACACAGAGAAAGAGTGACTAAGTGTGGCAAGACTAGATTAGCAGGGCAGTATTTTCACGTTGAACTAGATGTCCTTCTGAGGACCAGTGGAAGTGGATACCTTAATGCTTGCCTCTGTGGTCCACTGCAGCCTTGCAGTAAAACTGTTCAGAGGATATTAGCTTGGAAAATCTTGCTGAGAAACTTGCCTCCTAAAGTCTACAGTATTTCTATTGCTTTTTTAAGGAGCAGGCTCCAGGAAGAACAGCAGAATAGCTTCTTGTTTTATATTTACACCTGCTTTGTAGAGCAGAAAAAATAACTCGGCGAGAAACTGCAGGCAGGTTTGGAATTGATTGTGAAGGGCCCAAGACTGGTACGTCGCACATCTTCCAAGGGTGTTTTGAGGCTCAAGGTCATCAGTGAGGCCATTCATTAATGGAGAGCTTTTACAACGCAGTGCCTCTTTAGAGACTTGACATGTGAGTACACTTTGCTGCGGTGAGATGTCCACAGTGCAGTTAAACAGAGCAAACGCTCTTAGCACTTGAGCACAGAAACCTGACATGACTGCATCTGAACAAACTACAGCACATCCTTGGCTGGGATGTGTGTGTGGGCAAGTGTTTGCTTCAGTGACTATTTTTGACCTATTTTGTGAATAAATAGGATTTATGCCTCTAGAGCTTTCAATCTGGCATCTTTCTGTAGCACTATATTAACAGGGAGAGGAAAACAATTATTAATAAAGATGCTTGAAGAGAAAAAATCTTCTGCCACAGCTTTTGAAATGCCATATTTAAGTTGATTCTGTGTGAAATGCACCTCTAAGATTACCTTTATCCTGTAAACAAAATCACAATTCATAAAAATTTGGTATTAGGTTTTTATTCCTTGGATTCCATACAGGTAGTTAGCAATGAAATATAGGATGAAAGAAACCTTAAAGGGAAGCTGTAAACAGAAAAGTCTCTGTAGAAGAGCATCAGTGTTCCCTTCCTGTTCTGTTTTTTTCCTATTGAGTTTACCTAGGATATCATCTAATTGCGAAGTCTTTAAAAAAGTCTTTGTTCTGAAATACAAGGCAAGTTTTTTTTCTGATTTATGCAGAAAAAAGATAGAGATACCAGTTAGAGGTTACTGATAGTTTCTTTCATGTGCAAGGTAGAGTAGAGTTCAGTTTATTCATTTTTGTGTGTTCGCACAGTAGAACAAGCCTTGTTTGCATTAATAAGTCAAGGGGGTATTATCACATCATGTACGAGAGGAAAACATGAACTGGAGACCCTTGTTTAAATGAAGCAAGTAATGAATGCTCCAAGTATGATTAATAAGAGTGATCGGAGAACTCTTCTTTCATTAAAAATCCTGACAAGAAAATAATGTTCGTGCTTCCAGAGGACAATGTTGGCACTTCCCAGCAATTTTCTTAATACTCAGGCAAAAAGTTTTTCGGTCTTCATCCCTTATAAATACAAGCTGCTAAAATCTCCCAAATTGCAGACATGCTGAAAAGTCTTTAGCTTTTATTTCTCCAACAAAAACTGTTTTTTTCCTAAGGAAAGTGAATGCTTTCCACATCGCTTTTTGTCAGAAATCTAATTATCTATTTAAAAAGATGTTTCAACAGAAATTTTTTGACAATCTCTGATGAGTAATGTTGAGTTAAAAGGCTCCCATTTTAAAACATAATCATTTTCTGACAGTACTTCCCGGCAAGCTGTAATAGCAAGTATAAACAATCACACACTCTGCAGAACTAACAGTGGCTGCACATATATTTTTGAGGATAAAAAAAAATCAGCCTTTTTCTGGGTCTGGGTTTTAAGGTGGTCAGGTTGATGCAGTGTCAGCCTGAATCCAGGGTTGCATGCCCGTTGCATGACGGGGTATGGTGCAGGATCCCCTAGGCAAGACTGGTGCCGTTATTTCAGGTGGTACAGCACAGTGAAAAGACCAGTGGGTACCTGAGTTTGTCTGGAGGTGACAGAAGTGCCTCCATGTGCCAACGTGCCTGCTCCAGTGAGCCCACCAGCCCCTAAGCCCCTGTGTCTTGCTGCATTAGACATCTCTGCATGAGGCCACCCATGTTTAATGAGGAACTTTAGCTTGAGTTTCTTCACGTATGGGATAGATGTGTGCTTAAATCATCTCCATTTCAGCTGCATCTAGATTACCAGGTGTCAGGCCTGTCACAGCACTTAGATCCCTCTTCTAGGTTACTTCCTTCCCTTTTCCCACGGGATATAGCAATCCATTCCTCCCACTAAGCTTCCCCACACACAGGCTAATAGAATGCTATTAATGTCACTTTTCCCTAGAGAATTAGGAGGAATGATGATTTGGGAATCAGGGACTCCTGCTTTCTCATCCTAGCACTGACACTGCTCTTCAGTGACTCTTACCAGCTCAGTTACTGTCTGTGACTGAGTGTTTTTAACCTTAACATTGAAATGATAACACTTCCCTACCTGACAGGCTGAAGGCGAGGAGTGTTTGCGAGGATTAGTTACCTAAGGGCAATAGTGGGCCAAGCATTATTAATAATGCAAAGCCAGAAATGCTCTGAAACAAAGTTCCTAGTTTTTTCTTTGAAGGGGAGATTTTCCAGAACAGTGTGAAGATCCTTCTTTCTGGTGAGGTGGATTAACTAGCATCTTATGGCATTAAAGCAGCACATGAAACAGTGGGAGAGTGGCGGCCCTTGACGTTTCCTATACCTTGGGTCACTCTGTAGTGTTCAGCACATTAGTGAATGAGAGTACATGACTTCTGCCCATGAGTTGCACCTGCCAAAAGCTTCCAAAGTTGTTTTCTTAATTTAGTCTGTCCAGGTTTTGCTCAGATAATTACTTACATCCTTCTTTTTTAATACAGTTTCTCCTGGCAGTGAACATGTAAGAGAGGAAAACACTTGTCTTTCTGTGTCTGTATAGGGTGAGCAGAGATAAGAGCAGGGAAGGACAGCAAAGGACAGAAGAATCTACTGAGTATGGGCAGTGAGATAGAGAGGGAAGGAAAGAGCAAAAAAGAGACAAAAAGACAGAGATTCAGTGGCATAAGCTAAAAATAATCAGCAAAGGAGTGAAAAATGGTTGTGAAGGATGGGAATGTCAAAGTACAGGGGAAGGCAAGGGAGAGTGAAAGTCGGAGAATAAAAGGAAGAAACGAGAAAGAAAATGAGTTTATTATCTCTCTTTTATCTGACAGTATTGAAAGTGGTGTAAAATTTGCCTGATGGAGAAGCAGCAATTACCCTGTTCCATGCCAGCCTCTGCTTAAAATGTGCTAAAGAAGTGAATCTGATTTCTGATCCAAGAAGGACTGCTCTCTGCTCTATCATCATTTGTGCCTGAAAACAGTTTCTGTGGCTTCTTTGCTGGTTCTCCACTGTCCAAACTGTGCTCCTAGCATTTCCGTCATCTTGACACTATTGGAGAGGACAGTTTAGGCACCAGTTTAGATGCCTAAACTAAGATTTCAGTGAAATGCTTACTGCAGAACCTAAATACACTGCACTTTCCAGAATTGCATGAAGTTCCCATTGAAGTTAAGGCTCTGCTTATGAAGTTAGTATGATGTGATAGGTCCCATCCTGCATTGAAGGGGGACCTATATGATCTCAAGCTTGCCCGGACCTGGAAAAAAGCTGCAATTCTTCGACATACTGTGTCAGAGTCACAGGGTTACTGTCACCCAGTTATAAACCTGTGAGAGCTGTACATTGCATAACATATAGGTGCAGTATGCAAAGTGCGACAGTGGACAGCATCCTGTGTCAAAGACTCCAGCACTAAACTAAGAGCAGACTCAGGCTTTGCTGCTTTCGTGTTTCCCTGTGGACCTTACTGTTTTACTGAAAAGCTCCCCCAAAAGAAGAGGGAAAATTGGAGCTGCAAGTATAGAGGTGGAAGCAAGGGCTTGGTTGTAGGTCATCCTATATGAATGTGATCTGAGTATAACTACTCTTGATAGAGTGGTGGTTTCAGGATATAATCGTGTTAGGTCTTGTAGGGAGAGATAATGTCTTTAGAAGAACCTCAGAGAAGTGTTTGTCTCATCTCTTCCATTTATATCAGTTGCTCTACTAAAAAACATGGCAATGTGATAGCTACTGAATGGGAAAATAAGGAAAGAGGCCTTGCTTTTTTTTTTCCCCTTACACACAACACAATCTCTAAAGAACAAGAATAAAACTAATAGAAAATTGCTAGTGTGTTCTTTGGTCTAATTTCTTATCTACATTCAACTAACATGCAGTGATGGTAAAAATGGAACATTCCTGACTGAAGTTCTGACTATGGTTTTGACAGCATAGAGCAGAGTGCAGCTGGGGGGTGGAAAGCTCTGAACATGGGTTTTGTGGCACAGGTGGAGTCTTGGGTCCTTGGAATGTAAAGGGTGCTCTAAAGCACCTGTATAACCTTGACCGTAGAATAGCCAATATGGAGTTGAGTCAGATTTGTAGCAGTAAAACAGATTTTGCTTTGGCTTTTTTTGTTGATATTACACATTCTCTCATATTTGTGAATGTTCATGTAAACAAAGTATCATTTCTAAGTGCTTTCACCTTTTGCCATTATGCCATGGTATGTATGTGGGGCAGGCTCACATTATACACGTGTCTTTTAAAGTCTTTTCCATTGCGCATGGTTTCCGATAGGTGTTAAATTAACCTGGCTTTAGTGCATTACGGAAGCACCTGCGCAATGTTGGATAATGCCTTCTTTGCTGTGGGAATTGTTTTGTTGTTGTTGTTGTTTGTTTTTATTTTTTATTATTTTTTTTTCAATTAGCAGATGCTTCCTCTGGTAGGTTTGAAGCTGGAAAAGATGACACAAGGTAGGTCCTACATAAGCAGAGAAAATTACTCTTTCAACATTTCTTGGCAGCAGGTGTGGGTTAGATACACACGGATGTCCCTTCACAGATGCAGAGGTGATATTAAACTGAAGAATAATGTGATATCAATTAAACATGCATGTCAACTGGCTTCTGTTCAGTAATTTTTGAGTGTATTCCAGAGTCATAAAAAGAATGTTTGACACTAAATAAAAATTTTAAAAAAACAGCCTACAGAATAGTATTTCCTCTCCTAGCAAAAATATGTTTTACTTTTCCTTCAGAATTACTTGCATAGACCCAAATAGTCAACATTGTGTCTCAAAGACTAAGTGCCTTTAGTCATAATGAAATTACATGGTGAAAGTCAGATAACTTCTGCAGCCATGCAGAGCTCAGGGCAAGAGCTTTGTGCCACTGGGATGGGAAATCTCCTGCTTTCTTCAATGGGACAAACTCTTCCCTAAAGCTTTCAGAAGGTTCTGAGATAAGAGTTTGTAAGGTACTTTTAGACGTAGGAGAACTATTTTAAGTCCTTTTTGCAGTTTTAATGGCTCCCTCTGAGTCCTCTGTGGTTAAACTTGTAACCAAGACACCTGGTGTTACAAGCTGAAAAAAATATGAATAACATGGTCCTAGCAGCACTTTAGAAAGCTCTTTGAATTATTTCAAAAGACTTCTCTGTAACATATGTAGCTTATAGAGAATATATGCTAGTATAAAGTTTTGGAAGTAGGCCATGAAGCCTAATTAATATGGAATAGAGATATTGTGCAGTTCCTGGTTTTTCGCTTAGCAAGGCCTGCAATGCACACATTCTATCTGGAGCAGTCTGTCTGTGGTCCTCTCCTTCCTGCTTCTACACCATCTCCTTCATGGTGCCAGTACAAAATCTTTGGGGGTCTATGCAGCAATCTGATCTCCCTTACAACAGCCCAAGGGGAAGAAAAAGGATTATTCTTCAACAGAGTCAAGTTTATCACTGGTACTGCAGTCTGGGTGATATGCAATAGGGGCAATAGTGTAACAGCAGGAGAATGTGGTTTTGGGGTGTCAGGGCAGGTTGTGTAGGCCTGTGAATTTGTGTTTAACGCTGCCACTTTTACTTTTCCCTTGTTACTGAAGTATGTGATCCTGGTGAGCAAGGGAGAATGTATGAAGACCCTTACACAAATGCTACAGTTCTAAGTTAAATGAATTTTTGAGCCCAAATTATGGAATCACTTTCAACCCAGTAAACCATCACACTTGCTTTCATTCCTACTAGGCCAGAAGGATGCAAAAAGATTCAGTTTAGCCTTCTGCGAACCCTCTGCCAGACAGACAATACGTTCATTTCACCTCTCCTTAAGGCTATGTCTGTAGCACACTTTCTTTCGTGCCTATTAAATGTGTAGGGACATATTTACTCGAGGTGTTTTCCAGGTCATATCTTTCGACCTTCACAAGGGGCAAAGCCACGATGCCTACTTGGGGGAAGGCACTGCAGTCAATCCGACACCATGTCCCATCCCATTTGTAATGAACAAGAAGCTGGTTAAGGTTGCAGAAGGTCACTGTCCTATAGGTCATACGCGTGTATAGGTCCTTGGCAGCTAATGTGTGCCTTGTGCATCTCCACGATGTATAGTCTGTGTGTGTGTACCACATATAAGACACACTGCTGACAAATCCGTACATATTCCATACTGTCTATTTTCTCTGGAGAGTCATCTGAACTCTTTGAAAGACATTGAAATAAGTCTGACTTAACTTAATCTTTCTACGATGTTCCCACATCTCTGTCCGGCTTTGAAATAATTGTGTGTGTGTGCACATATATAATGTATTTGCATGCATACATATTTGTTAATATAGCATACATATATGTTAATATAAATTATGGGGAAATGCATGTAATAAAAGATCAGGTTCTGTGCTGTATGTCAAGAGGAAGGTTTAATTTATTGTTTCACTCTATAAATTTTAGGCTATTGCTAAGTGTTTATAGAGAGCCCTGGGCCTGGTTTGGGTACCTTTTAAGACTTCTGTACATTCTGGCAATATTTTCTTTATTCTCACTCTTCCTTTGGTGATTTTTATAGTTTTCAAAAAGAAAGAGAATGACTCTAATGGACGTCATTACAACTTTCCCTTCTCCCACCTCTGGCTGCAGGCCAGATAAGACTCGGAGGCTGTATGGATTTCTTTGCTAACCTCCTGATGGCTGCTTGTGCCCGTGAGGTACATGGGTGTTATATATCTATCCCAAAACACAACTGAGGAAAACCTTGTGCCTGAAGCTTATTCTGTGTGAGATCTGGTGTACGTTTTTTTAATCTGGTAAGTTCAAGATCATGTGGAGCCCCTCAGGTAATATGTAGGAGGGTATGTGTGTACTGTTGTCTGCATCTTGACCTTTCTGTCAGTCCCATTCCCCTAATGATTTTCAAATTCTCGCTCTCTGTATATCCGTCATATGTGTAAAAGGGACAAAAACAACTGAAGATCCTTTAAAATGGTAGTACAGGATTTTCCTTTTCAACCATATAGTGGAGGAACCATTATTTCATATTTCAGCCATTATTTCATATTTCATATTTATTCCATCTTTTCAAGCTTTTTTTGAGGCTGAGTTATGAGCTCCTAGAGAGGGTCCAGCATAGAGTGACAAAGATGATTAAAGGACCGGAGCATTTGTCGTATGAGGAAAGGCTAAGTGAGCTGGGCCTGTTTAGCCTGGAGAAGAGAAGGGAGAGGAGATTTGATCAACATGTTCAAGTACCTGAGGGGTGATTGTAGGGAGGATGGGGGCTAAACTCTTCTCTGTGGTGGCCAGTGACAGGACAAGGGGTAACGGGTGCAAATTGAAACATAGGAAATTTAATCTCCATGTGAGGAAGAACTTTCCTGTGAGGGTGACAGAGCACTAGATGAGGCTGCCCAGAGAGGTTGTGGAGTCTCCCTCTCTGGAGATCTTCCAAACCCACCTGGACACCACCCTGTGCCATGTGCTCTGGGTGTCCCTGCTGGAGCAGGGGGGTTGGACTAGATGATCTCTAGAGGTCCCTTCCAACTTTAACCGTTCTGTTACTCTGTGCATAAATACACTTTCACCAGCACACAGAATTTTATGACAGATGTTGAAACAATATATACATGAATATATTAAGGAAAACAAAGTTAGGAGTGGAGAATATGTATATGAGAAGGTTAAAACATGAACAGTGGCTCTTTTGTAGAGTCAGGTGAGCTTGCTTCACAGCCCTGCTTGTGCTGAGCATGGACAAAAAAAAATGTAGCATCGGCCTAGAAATGTAGTATCTGCATATATGTATGCATATGCAAAAAAAGGATGAAACTGGAGGAAAAGCATGTGATCTTTGTCCTTTTGTGGAGAATTAGTAGCCTGGTCCTGGGTAACTGAACCAAATTACTGTGCTTTCCAAACTTTGCAGTCTACCTTCACTGATCATGTAACTTCAGCTAATGTCACCTTCAATCCTTCATATGGAAGTCTGTCCATCCAGCCAAAGGATGCAGTGCAAGGACTGATGCTGGATAGGTAGATTGACAGTTCAGCCAGTAAGACCTGTGAGGCTATCACTTTGAGTAGAGCTGCACGCGCCATTAGCTAGTTATGAGACTCAGAATTCAAGTTTTTGTATTAAGGTCAAATGAAGTCTCTTGGGCCATGTTAATATAGGGGCTAGCATCATCCAGTCGCTTAAAGCAACAGAGCATGACCAAAGCATATGTGCAAGCCCGGTTCCTCTACACCCATTTATCTAACCTTGCTCTTAAGGGGAATTCTAGTAAATCTTTGGGATCACCACTGAATCCTAAAAATATCTGTTACTGAATTAAGTTTAATCAGAGGTACAAGACTGCTTCCTTATGCTTTTGCATAGTTGCGTTACCAGATACTTGAGGGGTATTTGTGTGACATCTTTTGTTTCCTGTTTGTGTTGTTTTATTATTAACTGTCTGCTGGATCTTTAGAAATGTGGATAAGGAAGATGCTGATCTGAAAGACTTTGTGCCTGTCTCTGTGTATGGGTGCATTTCTAGGACTCTGGAGTTTGCACCTGGGTTGTAGTCAGCAGTGAGTGCAGGGTTGCTTTGAATGCAGTGCCACACTGCAGCACAAAATTGTTTACTGTAAATTTTTTACTGTAGATGGGCAGAGGCGAGCGGTGAGCTGAGCCTTACTTATCGTTTGGGATAAATACAGCCTTCTCCATGCAGCCTGATTTTTTTCCCCACTGTTGCCTGAATTATTATCATTGGCATTGGCCCTTTGGGATCAATGTGTGATGTGGAAGGCCACAAGGTTTGGGTGGTAAAAGGTGGCCTGTGCCTGGTGAGCTGTGCTAGCTGTGGAGATGGGATCTTTCTGAAGGGAGCTGTCTACCCAGCCTGATGCTACTGCCTGTGGCAAAGGTTAGCGTTGTCTCGCTGCTCACCCACACCAGCTTTCTGTAGACAGTAGTTTGTGCAGCCGCTCAGGCCCCAGCACAAATGCACTGCAGAGAGCTCCATTTTGACATCTGTTTGTTAATTAAATTTCAGAAAGGATTTTTACCTGGTGTGAGTCATGCAAAAATGCCACGAGATGGCACTGCGCTAGCTTACTGCAAGTGGCAGCAAAGATGCTGTCCCGAAGGAAAGATCTGTGCACTTCAATCCTCTGTGGTGCAGGTGCAAGGCCTTCCTACCCCTCAGGCCCCACGGTACTTGCAGGTCTCTTTACATGTTTCAAGTGAAAGACCACCTTCGTGTTTCCCCTGGGAGCTAGCAATAAATCTGCTCTTCATCATGTTGTTCTCCTGGGGCGCACACCAGGCAGAAGGGAGAGTTTGTGAAGAGGAACTGGTAAGTGGCAAAGAGTGCTCAGGATATCAGCTTGTGGCTACCATACCATGCTGGCAGTAGAGTTGGTTCTCCTCCTCTTTGTGGTGCCCAACCTCATCAATGTCTCTTCCAGCTTCTTGGATGCTTCTGGTTTTAAGTGATTACAGTCCCTTAGCAGTAATCAGCACAAGGTGTCCCAGGGCTGTCCAGAGCTACACGCTCTCATTTGATGGGCTCCAACGCTTGTCCGATTCACAGCCCAAGCTCCCTTACCCCGTGGAGCAAACCAGGGGCCCATTGCTGAACACAGCATTGGAGCACCACCAGCATGACAGCAGAGCAGGGTGATGACCAAGCAGCGCGTGTCTGCTGCGCCATGTGCGTGCCCTGCCACACCATCTGTTAGCATCGCCAAGGGCTAATCTGTTAGGTTTCCAGGCCTTCTAATGAGATGACTGTATTAGTTCTGGAAAATATAAGTCACTTGATTTTTAATAGAGGTCAACTGATTTTTTTTTCTTTTTTCTTTTCAGTTCTGAAGTAATTTTTAAAGCTGAGAACTGTCCTTCAGCTTCCCAGGGAGCAAAAAATCGAGTTTGGACTCCCTACCACTTTGAGAGGTTAACAGGATTTTCTCCATTTCATAGATACAGAGGTTGAGCTACAAAAGTTCCATGATTTGCTCAAGGGCATCCAGATAATCTCAATCCTTTAACACTACCCATTTAAAAAAATGACCTGCACATACTCTACAGATATGTTTATCAGTAAATGCATTGATGCAAGGAGTAGGACTGCCACATTCATGCTCTCAGTTCAACAGATGATTCCCATTCTCTATTCTATCTTTTTCCCATTTTTCCTCTCTTCCTCTTGTGTTGTATTCCATCCTTCTATCTCTTTATAGTTCTTCTGTTTTTCCATACCTGCCCTATGTCTTTTTTGTCTTTCATTTTCTCCCCCTCTCTCACTCAGCATTTACTTCTTTCCCTTCCTGCAGATGGTTGTTCCTGTGCCACGAGCAATGGGAGAGACTCCCAGGCTGGCTCATTTTGCAAGCAGCTGCTTTCACTCATTCTCCAAACCCCTTTTTCCCATTTTGGGAATAGCAGCATGGACAGAAGTCTAATGGAAGGTAGCTGCTAGGTCTCAAGATGCATCGTTCACAGAGCAGAAGGATGCCAGGGGGAAGAGGTTGCAGAAAAACAGAAGATACAGAAGTCGCTTTTTACTGCTGATTTATTGTTCGTAGAGGAAGAGAAGGAAAAGTATCAATTTCCCTGTTCTTCACTTAGTCCCTTTTTGGTCACCATGGATATTTTTCTTTTTGTATGCTGACTGATTCTGCATACGTCAGTTGATGTGTTGCTAATAGCTGCCATGACCAGTGTCTCCCCTCCAGCCTGTGCTTTTGTTTTCTGTATTTTGATTTTAACTGGCTGCACCCCATTTCGCTTCAGTGTTCTGCAGTGTTTCTCTCATTCTGAGAGCTGAGCCTAGTAGAAGAGAAGCGAGCAGAGTTTCCCTGGCCCAGAAGTTGCGTGTGGGCCCTCGCAAGCATGTGGCTTTCAGACCTGCTGAGAGCCCTCTAAACCCCTGGCTCTCCCTTCCCAACTTCTCTTTGGGTTTAGAGGAAGGCAGATGAAGGCAGGAGCCTAGAATGAAACTAGGAGTCAGGGACTACGGAGTTTGTAAAGTAGTGCGTTGTGTGGCCTTGTAGTCTTTCTCTTGGATTTTTCAACCACGGCCTTGGCACCTCAGTTTGGCCTCTGCAGCCCTCAGGAAAAAACAAAAAAAAAAAGTAAATGAGCCCTTTTAATAGCTCTTTTTGGTGAAAAGAGCAAGCACAGCCTTCCAAAGACTGGTAGCTTTAGATAGGCAGAAAATGACCTCCCAAAGAATGAAGAAAAAAAAATGTGTGATGAACATCCCACATGTTTCCCTTTGCTTGATTCTATCTTAAACTTAATTTCATCAGCAGTGAGAATGTTTTTCTCTTGGGTCAATTTATAGAGTACTAATACTTAGCACTTAGGTTGCCAAGGCAGTTTGCAAACAGTAATTAAAAAGTCCCAATGAAGAGGAGAAGCATAAACTGTATTTTGTAACTAAAGAAACTGAGTCACATATGTTTTAGCCATTATGCACAAGATCATACAACAAATCAATTATAGAACTAGTAGAAATTAAAAGCTAATGTGACTGCAGGACTCATGCCAGCTCCTCTGTGACCAAAACAAGATGCATTTTTGGTCCCTAGCTGCCAGCTCTGGAATATGGCACTTGACATTCTCTTTCTCTGTCTCTCTCATCATGCTAAAAACTCAGAGGAGCTTCTGGAAATGTTAGCTCTCGCCTCTGTCTTCTCTTGTCTTTTTGCTTCTCCCTATGAGTTCTGTCAGCCCATATCTCCGTTTCTCAGGGAGGGATCGTTACGCAGCCGTATTTAGACAAGCCCAGTCATAGCAGCCAATAGCTGTTTCCTTCTAGTCTCCTTGTAGTCGAGCTGCAGTGTGCTGGATTTATTCTGTTTCAATACCCTGCCCATTTATCTCTGCATCCTGCATTGTGTAGGTGCCTCTTGCTTGGCACCTTTTCACTGTTTGTTAATTTCTGAGTGTGATGGTCAGAGTTTATGTGATGACCCGTGCCATGGTGCACTGGTCAGGAGCTGCACGTCTTTCAAAGCCAGCAGTGTTACAAAATCTGTGTTGCACCAGACTGGCATCCTGCCCACGGGTGGAATAGGCAGCTGGCCGGGATGGGGCTGCACTGCTGGGTTTCCTGCAGAGGGGATGGGGAGGTCTTGATGATGCTCCTGCCTCTGCAGTCATGGCATTGGGCATGGCATTGGTGACAGCACCAGGCTGGTGACCCCTCCGGGCCATGTGCTCCAGCACATCCTGAAGCAAAGCAGCTGCTTTGCTCTGTGAAGCTGCCTGCCAAGCTGAGTCCTGGCCAGACTGTGTGAATTCAGATACCCACCTCCTAACCTCCTTTCACCTCTCCTGGCTGCTGCCAGCTCCTTTTTTGCCATCTCCTGAACATCTCCTGCTTTCTCCCAGCCCTCTTCACCCCTCTAGAGGACACTGGCCCTGCTGTCCACTCCTGAACCTGCTCTGTCACTGATAAAAACTTCAATTTTACCTACAAAGCTGAGAAGTCTTGAGCTAGCTCTGGTCTTCTGTATCTCCAGCCATCCACTCTTCCCATCCTGTGTTGTGTATGTGCAGCTCATATGCACCAAGGCCTGCACAGATGAGGAGCACAGAGCGAGCTGTGGGAGCAGTCTCTGCCCCGAACCCTTCTGTTTTGGTCTCCTGACAGCGCAGGATCAGCAGCCGGCTGTGTTTGCTAGAGTGCCGTCCTCGTGACCTGGCTTCCTCTCCTGACTTCTGAGCCACATGTAAGGTCCTTGGGGAAAGCAAGGTCATTAGCTGACTACTGTTTGGAAAGGATGGAGTTTGTTTAAGCTACCCCTTGCAAGTGCCTAGGGTTTTAGTAATGGGTATGCAAAATAGATCAAAAGCAAAAACCTCCTTCAAAAAGCCGTTAAGGTCTAGGAGAGTGTTTCCTGCATTGTAGACAAAATGCAGACATTCGGAAGTATAATTTGATAATTAGAATTAAGAATCTGAAAAGGTTTGAACTGCTTAAGCATAGGTACTGGCCCAAATCCTATTCTTTATCCTATGCTTTTTATGTCTTTATGCTTCTTGCTGCCACCTGATCAAGTTCTGCAGCCGAAGGTCACCTCAGTATCTGCTGTCTTGGGCAGCAACAGCCTTTTGGCTTCTCTGTGTCTGATCTTTCCTGATGCTGTAAAGGACAAGGCGGAACTTCAGTAGGTGTCACTGGGTCACACCTCTGCATCCCTGCTTTCAGACTTTGGTGCTAACTCCTAGGGACCACTGGCAACTAGTGTAATAATGTAAATTGTAACAACATTCAAGCTACCAAGCTTATTAGAGACACTCATAGTCCTAAGCAGTTGCAGAAATATCAGGAATGTGAGTTGTGATCTTTCCTAAGGACATCTGTGCATGTGCAAAATTCTGCTCTTGGGAGGACTAAGCATGTGATCCAGTAGGCTGGAAAACTCCTTGGAAGGGCTCAGGGCATATCAGCTGTTATATGCAACTGTACAGAAAAGGATGCAGAATTGTTGGAAAGGGTTTACTTTCCTTCAAATGATATATAAATGCCAATATTAAGAGGTCTGCTTACAACCTCTTTTCCCATATCTCAACCCAAACTTCACAGAACCACAGAAACAGACAAATTAAAAACCCTTCCACTAGTTGTTCTTTTGCTCATTCTAGACTTGTGATAAATATAACAATTCACATTTTCTCAAGTCATTATAATACCTTCCAGAAAAAAATCCAGATTTCCCAGAGGAGGGAGAGGAGAGGGAGAGGGAGAAGAGGGGAGAGGGAGAGGAGAGAGGAGAGGAGAGGAGAGGAGAGGAGAGGAGAGGAGAGGAGAGGAGAGGAGAGGAGAGGAGAGGAGAGGAGAGGAGAGGAAAGAAGGAAACTTCTCATAGTTCATAGAGATTAAAAAAAAAAAACACTCAAACCCAAGTTTGTTATTCCTTTACAGGTCACCTTCAAGGTTCCTGAGCTATGATGAAAGGTATTTCTTTGCACTTGATAAGAATAATGTGTTTGTATTTGTTGCATGGGCAGAATAAAATTTATGAAGTTCTTAGCTATTTATTTCCTGGGGCTTGTGTTGACTTGGATCATAGGAGATCTATGGCCTGGCTAACACCTTGTTCTCTGGTTTCACAGCCTTTTAGGAAAGTCACTAGTCTTCCTATCTGTGAAGAAAATCATGAAAATGTGCCCAGCAGCGTGCACCTGAGTCTGCAGACAGCCTGAAACCCTAGCTGAGGATGGGGCAGTTGCATGCAGTGATCAGTTACTCTAATTTCAGGAGTAACATAGTGAATTATCAGTGCTGCTGTTTCCAAGATTTGTTGCTGCTGTTATTTCTCCTCCTATGGCGGGGAGTAGAAATGTTGTTTATATTGGCTGGGGTGTTAGGAGCACCTATCACCCTAGGGAGGAAGGTTCCCATGCAGAGGCTGGTCTTGCTTATTCCTTCATATGGGTGCCATCCTCAAAACTCTCCCAAGGGATGCCCAGCAGAGCGGGTATGAAAGTGATCTGAACAGCTGCACAATCTCTGGCTGATGTTTCATTTTGTTGCCTCATTAGATTAGTACTTTGTTCCAAGGAGATGAATCGTGTATTTTATGAGTGATGCTTTAGAAAATTGCTTTTTTTTTTCTCCAAGTTTCTATCCATGTTTTACTTGTTGAATTAATATTTCATTGTCGGTTGCAACATTAACTGTTTCTTAAGTCAGAAATTCTCTGCTGTGCGGATTTCTCAGTCTTAAAACAGTCTGTTATTATTTAACTTGATTTTTGTTGGTATGTAAGCATAGAGGCAGTGGTACTTTAAAAATGAAATAGTAATTCAGTTTAAGAATTGAATCTTCCAGTGTAAACTAGTAATTTCTGGAAGCGACTTTGTACTTGTAAATGCTTTGGAATTGGCACAAGAAAAACCCGTTAGTGAAGGTGTATGTTTTATGAAAGATCCATTACTCCAGTATCTTTCCCTGGGTGAAGAGGAAGGATTTGCAGATAATAATAGGTCTTAAAAATATATGCCTTGTCGATCTGTTTTGGACAATTATATTAGGTTTTCAGATACTGGCAATTTGTTCAACATTTTACTGTTCTTCATTCTTAAAAGCTGCCTGTTATACAAATAAATGTCAAAATCTATAGTTTCTACTTACCGGCTTTTATAAAGCATTCATCATGGTGATAGTCAGGTGTTGTGCATGGATTACCAAACAAGGACGCTATCCTGGAGGAGACAGCATGGCTTGTTATGCTGGGCATGAAAGGACATGGCATAACTGGGATAGGGAATGGACACAGATAATGCAAAAATGTAAATGTAAAGTGCAACTAATTAATACTGAGCAGCTCGGGACTCTGGCTACCCCACAGGCGGGGGAATGTCCGCGCTTGCCGTGCATCCTGGTGCCGTGACCCGGTACCGTGGAGGTGAGCCTAGCACCGCCAGAGCCTCTTTGCCCCTCGACATCAGGATGTTTCTCCTCTGCGAGGAGGAAGGAACAGCAGCGCCTGCAACAGGGAGCAAAAAGCTCTTATTGCTGCGGTGTAACTGCCTGGCTGGCCCCAGAGGGACGATTTTCCTCCTTGTGTGCACAGACCGGGAGACTGCCTGGGATCCTCGGAGTGGAGAGTGGAGGCAGATGCGCGGCACAGAGTCGGGTTGCAGTTTCAGTGGTTTCTTGTTAAAGAAAAAGCTTGAAGTCTTTAATAGCTCTTGTTTCCTATGAGCAGGAATGGAGCTTCTCCTGTAATTGTACCAGCAGGAAAAGATTTCCTGGGGAACAGAGAAAAGTGGTTATGCTGGCAGTAATGCACGCCCAGGCAGGGGGCTGCAATGCACAGTCCCCTCACACAACAACTTCCTCATGTTCCTGGACACCCTTTTACGCTTGGGCAGTATCAGTACTGTGAATTTAGACCCATGGTCTACGCTTTAAGCCAGGCCTAAGAAGAACTTATATTCTTAAATAGTATTACTAAACATTTTTATAACTTGTCAGTGTTGTTCTGCTATGAAGAAATTGGAATTTTATTTATTTATATCTGTTTATTTGCTTTAACAAGTGAGCTCAAGCACAGTTTCCGATAAGATCCTAGTTGCATCACCAGCCAGGAGGAGGTTTGCAGCCCAAGTCAGGCCTGGATGGGGCGGCAGCTCTGACTTTGGGAGCTTTATGTCAGGTGCTCCCCTCTACTGGCTGCTTCCTGCAAAGGCTTTGCAGATGGGCTCCTGCTTTTGGATCACTGAAACTGCTTCTTCTGATTACACCATAGCGGAAGCACCCTGCAGTATTCTGGGCATTTATCTGACTGAAAGTTTTGAGGACAGGAAAAAAAAAATAAAAAATCTGTCAAGAGATGCCTTGGTGTGTAAAATAAACGTTTTTGTTAACTTCATTTTTAGATGGCAATTCCTGCAAGCATTGTTTTATTGAATGATTTTTCAAAAAATGTCAAAATTTAATCTCCAAATGAAAATTTCATTTTAAAACTTTCTCTTAATATCTGGTCTTGGAAGATTTTCAAATGCAGATATTACAGTTACCAGTAAAATTAAAATTGTTAAGCTTCATCCAGTTCTAGCAAGAATACTGATTTCTGTGTATGTTTGCAACTTTGCAACATGGGTAATGTCACGTGCTCTGCCTTCAGGGGGCTGAATTCAGTGGTAGAAGTTCCTTCCAGTTTAGTATTCCCGAGATGCAAGTAATGATGACGCAGATACTATCTGGATGAATGGTTATGTTCTTAAATGTTAGGCTGTCCTTTTGAGTTCACATCATCTTGTTTTATTTTCACTGTAGAACAGCAATGCAGCATGCAGTGGAGGTGCTAGCAATGAAAGAGTTAACAAAAAATAACAAATAAAAAACACAGAAGCCCAGCCCCAGCGTGGTTGAAAGGTCTTGTGAAACAAGGTCTTGTTTGACGTGGTTTCTGACCTTCGGCTTTTGCGTTCTCTCCTCTCCCCTCCTCCTCCTCTGTCCAGTTCTTCATGAAGATGTTGGGACTGGATCAATAGGCTGAGGGCAGGAGGCTGCCTAGGTCCCTTGATTCTGGATGGGATTGCCTGCGATGATGGAGTGAACCCTGGTTCTGTATTAAAGGCTGCTGCTAATCCTTCTTCCCTATTAAGGCTCTGACACCAAGGAACAAACTTATTTCCTTGTGTTTTGACAGAAGATGAACAATTGCATTTGCAGAAGCAATTTGGGAGAGCAAGGAAGCTGTCAGCACAACTGGAGGTGCCTCTCTGTGTGTGTTCCCGGGGGAAGCGGTGCCTGTGGAAGGCATCATCTGCTCTGTGGTCTGGGGCAAAGGACAGTGCCCGGAGGTCACTAGCTAGATTCCTCTTTCTAGGTAGTCAGGGGTGATGCGGCAGGTTTACCTGGTGGCTGACAGCAAGTTTATCTTCAGGGAAAATGCCCAAGGCAGACACTGATCCCTGGCTGCCCTGTGCCATGTGTGGTCACTTGCATCTCTGCCAAAGGGCCTTCAAAACGCCTCCGTTTCGACGAGGTGGCGGGCTGCAATCACTGTGCACTCGTGGAAATGGCCCTGCAAGGTGCCAGGAGGCAGCCTGCTTTTCTCTCTAAACGAACCACTTAGCATTTGGTTACCCAAGAAAGGGCTCCACAAGGCTCAGTGAGAAATGAGACATGAAAACCAGAGCTCAGATGTAGCGCCGGTTGCAAGCGTGGTTGTGCAGCTCCTGGAGCTGCTGAGTGAGTAGCACGCGCGATGCCTCCCTTGTCCTCAGCTTGGTCTCCTATTTGCCTTACAGTGGTGCATGACTTTGGCTGTTCAGTTTGAAGCCTGAGATGTTCCTTCCTCATTTTGGCTGCAGGTGATGTTGTGGCTGTTTCGTACTCAGAAAGGGTACAAGAAAGGCACGAGGGGCTTCAGGGAGCTCAGGCAGGGGAACTGAGTGCATGGCTAAGCTCAAATTCTTACTGTTTGCAAATGACTTTAGGATTCCAGGCTGAAAGCTGTTATTTAGGTATGAAATACGTTCTGTTGCAAAGCAACAATAACAAAAAATTAATTGTATGCTGTTTGGGCAATCAGTTTCTCTTAGGAATACAAATAAGGATCACAGTTTTTCACATTATTTGAAAGAGGTAGTTCATAGCAGCATGAAAGAAAACTATCTTAGGAAATTCAAGCACCGTCATCTACAGAGAAAATATTTCAGTTCTTAGCCTTTTATCTTTCCTTTTCAGTTCTGAGTTTCTTCCCCCTGTGCCCTGCAGACCGTATCCCAGTGATACTGTAGTCTGCAGCCATGCTTGCCTGGAGAAATGCCCCCCTTCCCAATACCCAAGCTTTTGTTTTCTCACATCAGTGGGTCTATATTAAGGAGTGGGTGGTAGAGGGAAGGATATTATTTGACAGCTAGTATTGTAAATGCTGTCTCATACGGTTTGTATATGGGAACAGTAATAGCTACTGCTGCTGTGGTTTCGTTGCTGCAGGGAAAATGTAATAAATAGGAATTTCAGAGGAAGATCTGATGATGAAGGGTCCAGAAATCTCATTTGTTTCTTTTCTGCTGCCACTGTTAAATCTCTTTTCTCATCTTAATGGAATAAAATACAGTTTTACACAGATCCTGGCATGCTACAGGTGCACTATAGGAAGGGTGTACTCGTTTGCCTTAAAACTCATCCTTATGGTCCTCTGTGGAAAATAATATGTTTCATAATGACTTGCATTTCAAGATCTCAAAGCACACTTAAGCGACTAACTACTCACCCTTATGCTGTCATATGGCAAGTTTACACTGCTGTTCTCCTTCAATAGGTGAAGAAGGTGAGCTGCTCCATGACCACATGTAAGTCAGTAGCAAAATGAAGAAGAATGTACACTTTTTCTGACCTTGCTTGCTCCATCCACTAGACTGTACTTTCTCCCTGAAACACCAACAGTCTCTGCATGTGTCGTGCTTGTTCCTTTGCTCAGAGCTTCATGTTCTCCCTCTTTGCCTCTTTCTTTTTCAAGGCACCTAAGCATGTCAAAGACATATATTAAGGAACGAGCCTGTAAGGGAATAAGATACAGCTTCTTTGCTTATTAAAATAAAAGAATGCATTTAGTGTGTGTACTCTGGGAGTAGAAGAAGGAAAAAAAGATAGTGCTCTCACTGCTCTGCTTATGTACCCTGTGTTTCCTGGACACCCTTGGAGGAAGCTGCTTCCTGGACATGTTCCCATGTGATACAGTTATCATATGGGATAAAAGGACACAAATCCACTGTTTTATTATAATATTTTCCATTTATGCATTATTCGATTAGCCAGAAAGTTGTGCCAGGCAGCTTGGAGCTGTGCTAGGTGCCCTCTTGAATTGATGACCTTTTGTCAAACTTGTCCATCACCACAGACCATATATTTTTAAGTACATGTGGAAAGGACCAGTGAGGCTTCTTGGCTGGTTAAGAGCCCTGTGTGTGTCATGAGCAGCGTCATTTTCTCCAGGGTTACCTGGCCTCTTTACCAGTGCCAAGACACTTCTATGTAAGTTTTTAGTGAAGCATTTCTGCAGAGAGAAGAGGAAGCAAAAGGCTCTTCCTTGAGCCTTAACACAGCTCGGACTCAGGCAGATGGTGAGGAGGTATTTTCCTCTTACTCCTGGGATGAATTGTGAAATTTGCATGTTTAAGGACCGTTCACATTCAAATTGGACTCTGGGGAGTTGTCTGCCAGAATTTAACCTTCCTCTCCTCAGTGCCAAATGTACCTATGTGCTCTGCCTGATCTTTCTATAGACTTTTAATATAACCTGTGTCATATGCCTACATGTCTCTGTATCAATCTCATAACCACAATATCTTTTTCACTCCACTCCCTAGTTTCTTGAATCCGATCAGTCATTCTGCCAAATCTCATAAATATTTCTACATGAGCCAATGTGTGTGTTTTAATAAGCAAATCCCTCTGCAGTTCTGGTCTCTTTCTAAGCGATTTTTTCCTATAAACCACCTGCATTTGCTGGCTGAGGGTATCCTGCTGCCTCTGTGGCTAGATCCTCTATTCCTAGCAGCATGGGATGTTAGTAAAGTAAATTAGTGGTCAGTATAATCTAATTTCTATTTAAGCCAGTCAAGACAAATTCTGTTTCTTTGACCAGAGTGAAACAGATTACCAAGGGACTTTTCCAAGTTTTTTTTGTCAGAAGTCCCAAACTCTGTATGATGGGCTCTGTGCCCAAGGAGGCCCGTCCTCGGCTTCTGCTCAGGTTTATCTTGCAGTGGCTCTGGCTGGTTTGTCCCCAGTGCGCAGCCTGAACCATGGCTCATCCACTGGGCTGCAGCATTCGAACCTGGGAAAACCCTATGGCTGAGACAGCTGTGATCTGACTAGTCTCATCCTCTCGCTGATGTGCAGCCCCTTCTGTTGGTTTTGGTTTATTTTACTGTAATTTTAGGGCTTGACTGCCTCTGCTGACAAGTCTGAAGGATTGCAGCTGCTGTTTTTCGCATTGTGACTGACTATTTTCAAATCTCCGATCTGCTCCTGGATCCTCATTTGCTTCTTCCCATGTTTACACTGGGAGAAGTCTAACTCAGTGCAGGAGTGCTGAGTGCATCTCTGCAAGGCTCTTCCGCGGCACCTGTGCCAAATATCTGCTCAGCCCTAGCCTGTGACTTATCTCAGTGAATGGCTGTGGATGCAGCAGGGTTAACAAGGAGTGGGCTTGCCCTGTGCATACACAGGACATGGAGGCCCAGATGGTGTGCTTAATTGCTCTGGCCAGTCCTGGCACCATCCTGCTCTAGAGGGAATTAAATGAGGAATGGCGTGTCAGGGGCTGTTCCTCCCCAACATCCCCAGAGCACTTCAGTTGTACCCGCCGCTCGACGCATTAGCCCCATCTCAAACATCCCCAGGACAAAGTGGCTTTGGTGCAGCCGCTACCCTTGAGGTTCCCAGCTGGGCTTTGACATGTCCCATGTGGCATCTGGATGGCACTGGGAGAGCCCCATTACAAGTGGCTCCAGGGCACAGTTTGTTTGCAAAAGCAGTTAAATTCTGCTCAGGTGCATGGCTATGCTGCTTCCAGCAGATAGAGCCCCTAATGCCTGAACACGCTCTCCTGGTGGTTTTCTTGGCTAGGTACCTGGAGCTGGGCAGAGCTTATAGGGCTGATCCATATTTGCAGCCAAAAGGGAAGACCCAAACCATATCCACGAATGTGCAGCCTGTGCTTTCACGTGTGTTCCCCTGAACATCAGAGGAATGCACATGACCCTGTGGCAAGATGTGGACCTACAGTGGGTTGTGCAGCTCAGCCTGTGCACTGGTCCTATCCCCACTTGGATTTGCTCTTGCCTTGCAGCACCAGGCCTGGCAACCAGCTGTCAGGAGGAAACCTGCAATTTCTTGTTCTTGTAGCAGAGTGGTGGCTGGCACACATACTCATAGATGTACTTGCTGCATTCCCTCTACCCATAACTAGATGGAGTTTTAAGTGGCAGAAATGCTAGAGAAAGAACATTTTTAGTAGGGGCTGCTGGAGCTAGAAATACACTTGAGATTATTGAGGTAGTTGAAATTTTAAAGCCCTATGTTCAGACAGGCCTAGGAAGGCAGTCTCCATTCGGGGCTAAAATTTGTCAAACAGTTTCTGCCCTGAAATAAAGGCTTTTTTTTTTTTTTCTTTTCATATTCCATCCTGTCAAATGACAGCTGAGCTAATTTAGTTATTTTTGAGGAAAATAGTAGGGTGGGGAGGGTGCAAAGTCTTTTAGGTGGTGGTGGTGGTGATTTTCTTAAAGTGTTTTTCAGCAGGAGCAGCAGATATTTGAAAGCTGTGATTTAGGGTGGAAATGCTCCTCACTGAAGAATGTATGGCCTTTTTTTTTTTTTTTCCCGGGGAAAATAGGGTTTGATTTGGCCATATATTAGCACTGAAAACCACGTACCGAGGTTGTACTGTGGAATGTTTTTTGCTAGGTTTAAGTGTGCATCTCAGGAATGAGGTGTTCGGGAGCGAATAACTCCACTCTGCAGTCAACTGGGTAGGCCTCCAAAGGGCTTTAAAACAGCATGGACTGCTTTCATATGGCTTGAAAACCTTCAGGTAAGGAAAGTGTATCCCAAAGTGCCTGCTGTTCTACCAGTCAAAATGCCTCTGTAGCCTGGGGGAATACGCTCAGCTCTAAAAGTCAGGAGGGCACAAATCCTATTTCCAGATCCGCGCTTCATAATTTTCTGTACTTCACAGCTCCTATTTAGTGAGTCTGGCTTGTGCTGAACTGGCTATTTGAATTTGAGGGCTGTAGTTCATTATAGAAACAGCCTCCACTGAGAAACAGTCTATGGCTGTGATCCAAAGGTAACTGTTTTTTATTTGACCAGCTTAAGAGTTTTAGCAAATCACACGCTGAACATGTAGAGCAGAGACACATTAACGCAACCACTGAGAATGGTCGTGCTCAGGAAAGGTGCCTTTTCTGCAGTTACATGCAGGCTGAAGTCCCTTGTGTCCTCAGAAGAGCCACCAAATAGCAGGGACCCACCTTTCAAAACTAAAATGTGGACACAAGTGGCAGCATCCGGGTGTTGTTTAGCAAAGGAGGTTGAGATTGGAGTGGTCTGTGTTTTGAGTAGATTCTCTTCTCCTTGATATTTCTTTTTAAAAAGGCAAGCAGATTTTAAGAAAAACACCATAAGAAACTAAATAGCAAAGCAGACATTTTGCATTTGAATCTGAAGGGCTGAACTGTTGTTCTGTGCCATATATGTGCTCGGAGGCTCCCTGTTGAGCCTGTTGAGCAGCAGGGAAGCAGGATGCAGCGTGTTGCTCCAGGCAAATGTCGTTGATGGCTTCTCCCTCGGCTCCCTGGGCAGCTGGATCTGCTCTCACCCCGATCAGGACAGGCAGGAGGGCTGGGAGAGGTGCATAGGAGCAGGTGGCCTCCGTCCCCATCAGCTGGAGGCCCGGGGGCACTTTGCAGCTAGCCCTGGAAGGCGATAATCATGAGCAGGATAATGGCTTGTTTCGGGTTAATAGATCCTGACAGCCTAATTTCCCCTGGTGAAAATAAAAGGGAATAAATCTTACAAATAGTGTAAAATCAATAGCCAGCTGTGAAGGTGCCGACAAGAAAACCCTATCCACGGTGCATTTTTTTTTCCCCTGAATTGCGCATTTCACACTGCAAATGGATGGGTTCCCTGTATCCCTGCTAGGGCTTGGTAATCTCCTTTCTGTCATGCCTGTGTCTTCACTGCTTGCATTTTCCTTGCTGGCCTTTGAGAAGAAAAACATATTGGGCTGGTGGGAGAGGAATGCTGCTTTGCTCAGGGAAAATTCCCAGTGCTCCTCATTCCTGAGAGGTTCAAGGTTTGTACTGTCCTCTTCTCGGACAACTGCATGACTGGTCTTGCTGTGAGTCTGTATTTGTAAACAGCTAGATAATGGGGTCTTGTCCCTCCTAAATAACCCAGCCATTAAAAGGAATAAAAGTTTGGTTTTTTGTTTCCTGCATCCAGGCATTCTTGGATAGAGGCAAATGAACTTATTTCCACAGTCACTGCTAAGTCCCTTCTTATTTCTTACTGCTGCTGGGTAGCAGTCTGCCTTGCCTCTGCAACCAGGTCCTGTCCTGGGCCTCAGATGCCTGCCTCTGCCACGGGTGTCCTATGTGGTGCTGACAACATTGCTTGGCCCCGGTATTTCTTGTCAGATGGCCCGTTTCCTTCATTTTTCCTTTTCTATGCTTTCACCACTTAATTCTTGCACCATGTGCACTTTGCGGGCCAGGCTTGCTCTCTGGTATGTGTGCAGACACGGCGTCCATTCGATGCCCATCCCTTCTGGCCTTGCATGCCGTGCCGAAGCACTCTGAGGGAAGTCTGAAAGCGCTTCTCCCCCGCTACATCTGCCATTTTACAGTGCTGATGACCTGATGCAGCACCTTTCCCTCTCTGGTTACCAGCCAGAGGCTCGAGGGGGAGGCACTTTGCATAATGAACAACTCAAAGCCTTGACCTGCATTTCCAAGAAGCGGAGACATGGCTCTTCCTAGTTTATCACACAAGTAGGGGCTAAAATTACTTTCAGACAGGCTCGTCATCCTTCGCTGTAGTCTCTTTCTTTCCTCAAAAGGAAAAGAGAGTCTCCTTCCCATCTCTCCCGTGGGGAATTCTGCTGATTTCAAGTGATACCAAATGCAGAACAACACTAATAAATTTATGCACAGACGCCTAATTTAAATAGCAAAGGCAGATAGTTGAGGGTTCCTTGTAACACCCTCCTTTTTTGTGTGTGGAAAAAAAAATCAAAAAAGGAGATGCACTAGAGCTCCACCTCTTCACTGTGCAGGATAAACAAAAATAAGCATGCTGCAGGCACTCCGTGTTTACAGAGAGGAGGCCTGACATGAGGCCAAGCAGAGAATCCCCTGCTGACTCCTATTCACAGTGTGTGTTTTCCTCTGCAGGAGTAACTAATGAAATAAACATAATATTTAATAATAATGATAATAGCTGGCACACATAGGGTGTTGGGTTTTTTTTGGGCGGGGGATCGAAGATTATAGAGCTCCCTTCTTACTTGTGTATTTATATTTGAAGAAATGGAGGCCGGAGACAGCACGATATTTTCCAGAAGTCATCTGTTAGATTAGTGCCAGCCCTGGGAATTGGGATCGTCACTGATGAGCTTCAGCAATAATAAGTAGCTGTTACAGTGACATTTTTGGGGAGGAAGGAGCGGGTATCAGGTAGGTCTGGTCCCTTGCAGCAAGGAGCGGGCCTCCTAGCTAGAACTGGTGCCTTTGGGCTGGGCAAGCAGTGGGAAAAGGTCACCCTTGTGCCATGCAATTTGTGTCTCAGTGGAAGAGGCAGAAGGAAAATAGATATCCACAAAATGACATGGATCCCTCAGCTTCTCAAATCTCAGGCTGTGAGTGAGACCTGCACCATTGGTGAACACTATGTTCAGTGTCTGAACACTGTGCATGGCACACACTGGCCTTGTCCATGTCTAGTGCATGGGATCCAAAAGCAGAGGAGAGGCCTTGACTGTGCTGCTGAAGTGTGGGATGCAGGTGCTGGGAAGGGACAGCTTGAGGCGGAAACGGAGAGCGAGTCTCGCGCTCGCTATGTGAAACTTGGCAGATGTGTTAAGTCGTTTGTCATAAGTCATTCGGCAGGTCAGCAGCAGAGCCAGGAACAGAATCCAAGTCTCCTGGACTCCCAGGCCAGCACCATATCTCACAAACCATATTGCCACTCTTAAATTACTTCAGAACTTCTATGCAACGTGCTGTGGGATCTTGCACTCTGCTACCCCACCAGCTCTTTGACATGGCCAAGCAGGTGCTCTTTCATTATTGCGGCGTATTTGGAAATCTGTGACAGGTCAATCCGAAACTCTTTGTGTGAGAGTTAAAAATGAGTTTCCTGAGTTGTGAGGGTCTTTTGCTACTGTAGGCAAAGGCAGAACTGTGGTGCTAGAGATAAAATGAGTTACACTGAAGGTGTAGATTTCAAGGTGTCTTTCATATCAAAAAAAAAAAAGTTAAATGTAAATCAGGCAGTCTTATATATTTATTTGTCTATGATTTAGGAACTGCAGTATAAATACACAGTGCTTTACGGTCACCTGAAAAAAAATATCTAGGAAGCTTCTCCCCGTGTTCTGACTCATACATTATGCTCCATAACAATGAAGAGTCGTGCAGACCTCTCCAGGGTGGAAATTGGGCCTGGGAGGCTTTGTAAAACTAGGGCCTGAGCCAAACTCTTCTGAAGTCAATCTTTGTCAAGAATGGCGAAGCACTGGAACAGGCTGCCCAGGGAAGCGGCGGAGTCACCATCCCTGGCAGTGCTCAAGAAATGTGTAGATAAGGCACTTGGGGACATGGTTTAGTGGGGATGGTGGTGATGGGTTTATTTATGGTCGGACTTGGTGATCTTGAAGGTCTTGTCCAACCATAATGATTCTATGACTCTACTGGGGTTTCATTCACACCCCAAGTGTGTTTTTTTCCCCTCCTCCCTCCCGGTTATGTTCTAGCTGTAGCTCTGGGTGAAATCTCAGCCCGACTCTCTGGATTATTTCCCCAGGCCACCTGGTAGTCGTGCTCCCTGTCTCACCTCCTCGGGGAGGACTGCCTTCATACGAGGGATCTCCTCCGACGTGATGCTGCTTTCCATGCACTGCCTTTTCTCTTTAAACTTCCCATGAATGTTCTCGGGGAAACCAGCCCGCAGCCAAGTGCAGGGTGCGACGTTCATAATTGTGGTGGTAATTTAAAGAGGCTTGAAGTTTTGCTGTATCAATAGAGTGCAATAACCTAGAGCATGAACTGTGGTACCTCCAAAACTGCAGGGAGCGCAATCTGGAGCGTGTTGATTTTTCTGCAAGCAGCACGCATTGCGCTCGGCGACTTTTCCATTCGAGCCGTGGGATTTGGGGCGATGGCTGGTATTGACTGCTCTGCTGCAAGCGGCAGAGGTTGAGTGCACCCCGTGGGCAAGCTGCTGAGCTGCAGCTCCCCCGCCGTGCTAAAGTCACCCCCGACGCCGCCAGCAGCGGGACAAAGCCTGGCACTTTCAGGGCTGCCTCGCTGCTTCCTGTTCTTCACAAAAATAATAGGGATTCACAGATTTCAGGTTGGGATAACTATATGCTACTTCTAAATCTCCTCAGGACCTCAGGGATGAAATGAATTTTGTATGTGTAGGACACTGCTATTATTGTTTCTAATAGGAAAAGAAGCTCAGGGCTGCAAGCAAAATAAGCAGAAATAAATGCTAAAACACCAAGAGAAGCTAAAACAGTGCTCCTGGCATGGGACATATCATCGGATTTTGCTTTCTTGAAGATTATCTTTTACATTTTAAATGAATATTTTTCTCGTTCTGGTATTTATTGATTATTTATTATTTAAGCATACTTAATATATCCTGAAATTAAACTGACTTCTAGCCTCACCAAGGGCTGGCACCAAATTACATGGACAAAAAGCCTGAAGAAGAGGCAGTGTCAGTACAAAAAGCAGCATTCCCCATTGCAGCAGACACAGGTCAGGCTGGTGGTCTCTGTGCTGACAGCAGCTGTCCTGGGGACTGACTTTGCTCAAGACTCACATGTCTTTCCTCCTGCCCTCTGCTAGTGTTAGTCTGAGTGCTCACACTGGCAACACATGGAGATCCACCACAGCCATCTTGTGGTTTGGAGACAGATGGGTGTCCATGCTGAAGCAGTTCCGAGAAGGTTCAATGGTGACACCTAACTTGAAACCTGTGGGGCTATTGCCCCTTCAATAAGTCATTTGGTGTCCTGTGATTTTACTCAGTGGAGCATGAAATCCTGTCAGATTTAATGTGTGCACTGGCCAACTCCTTTTTAGGACTCACGATATTGCAATCGCTTTATGTTGTGGAGCAACTCAGCGAGCTGTAGAAGCACAATGCATAGTAGTGCCTGGTCTTCACCTTTCTTTTCCAGCTATACTTTCCAACCTTTGTCCTTGATTTAAGCGTTTAGGTTAAGAATCAGGATTTGCAGATGCCTGTTTGGTGTGGCTGCTTTGCCCTAAGCACTGCCTTCAGAAAGCAAAGCTGAACGAAAAAGGAACGGGATTTGATCCCATATAGTGATGCTGTGAGAACGGGAAACACTTCACCGCTATTCCAGAGGGCACTTTGGCAGAGCCACAACCATCTGTCATCATGGAGCTGGAGCAGACACCATTTCCCAGCTCGTTCCTCTTTCCTTTGGTGGTAGATCCAGGCAGATGGGGAAGGATAGGGCTGCAATGGTTTCCCTGCTTAGCGGGAGCCCTGGGGTGTGCTGCTGGGTGCACCTTCACCACAGTGAAAATGCAGAGAGAGTAGAGTGAGGATGTATTTTTATACCCTTTGCATAGCTACTAGGAAGTATATTTAAAAGCAGTGTGTGTCCCTACTTCGATCCAGGATTGAGCATTCTCCACCTGGCAAATCTTTTCCCTTGTAAAGTCTATTGCTCCTCTTGGCTGTACAGTGAAGCCCAATGAGCCCCATCCTGAGAGCTGCCTAGCTGCAGGCCGGTGCCGGGAGTCCCGGCAGATGGGCGAGCGTGCAGCGCGCACGTGGAGCTCGCATAAACCGGCACGTTGCGAGAGGCACAGATCGCCCTCTGTGCAGATACGTGCTGGGCTGCGCAAAGGAGCAAAGGGGAGAAACCCGCAGGAGAACAGTGAAGCGCTCAGCAACCAATATTCATAAAGCTCTAAGAGCTGGGAGAGGGAGAGACTACTGTCTCTTCTAGGGGAAACAAAAATAAACAGTAAATAGTGGTTACAAAAAGACTATTGTTCATTAATGTTGCAGACTATTCAAAGAAAGGGGGAAACTTCTGTTTTGAAACCCATGTGACTGAACATAAACTTTAAATCTCCAGGCACTTGGAGGCTCTGGAGATGTTTGGATTCTGAGTTTGAAGCTATGCTTTAGAACTGAGATGCAGATTCAAATCCCTGGGTGCTTGGTAGAGTCTGAAATTTGGAGTGAACCTTATAGCTTAGAAGCTTCCCTGCACATTTGCAAATGTTTTTCCTGTTTTTTTTTTTTTTTTTTTTAATGTGATCTATCAGTGATTCTACTTCTCTCCCAATGGTTCTCCAACAGACTTGGCCACATACTTTGCACTGTATTTAGGAAAAGTCAGAATAAAAACTTGCACTAACAAAGGTGTGAGAAGAGCTCTGGAAAAGCACATGAATTTTTAATAGTATGTTAAGAGGGAGCTCATGAGACTGTTCCCTCACCACATAGCCACAAAACTGAAGGTCATGCAGATTTTTTACTGGTTACCTCCAATGCTTAATGCAAATTGCTATTACTACAGCCCTGATGAAATACTGTAGCAAAACATCCTAGTGATGGTGCATGTGAGCAAATCAAAGCTAAATAGCCCTGATATAGTGACAATGGAACAGCAGGTCCATGTTCATTCTCCACTCTTCAATATGCAAATTTGACCTATGTATGTTAGAAGACCCTAAGACAAATGTCTTTAACATGAAGCTAAACTTGATTGTGCAGAAGTCAGGCCAGGATCTCCTTTTCCTTCTCGTCTTGCTCCATAGTTCGTTTTATGATTGGCTGTCTGAAGCATCTGACAGCAGCACAGTTAAGGACCAGGGAACTAGTGACCTCAGTGGAGACAGCAAATCATAAAGAAGAAACTGCAGGTCATTCATTTGCAAATGACTGAGAACAGAGACAGTTTGTTTTTATTTATCACAAATCTTTATTTTCCTGATTGTCCTCACTTTTGTCAGAGATTTTCTTTTGATCACTGTCTCTAGCCTATCATTCTATCCATGGTCTGGGGTGGTGTTTAATGCCCTATTTCAATGGCTGGTCTGGATAACTTTGCTATAACCTAAATTGACAGGAATCAAAATACACTATATTAATGTTCAACTAATCTAAAATGCTCTTTCCCTAAATACTTTGCAGCAAATCTTTATGACACCTTTTAAAGATACTCTTCAAAATATGTTTTTCTCTTTTGAATTAGTCTGGGAATTATAATACTAATAATTTATGAGCAGGAGTTGTGGAGTGGTAGTAAAAATATTCAGCAGAATTTTGCAAAACTTAACTTTGGTTCATGCTTATTCCACTTCTATACTTTATGTAGGTTTTTGCCAGTAAATATGATTTTGGTACCTGTTGACAAAATTTATTTTGTCTTGAGAGGCAACACAATTTCTCGATAGACGCAAATAACAGAGTTCCATTTCTTTCCAATTATTGTCGTCAAAATTCTTCATGTTTCTTATTAGCAATTACATTCATCTTGTTCAGGGAACTGAGGTTCATGTGGGAATAATGTGATCAATCACATAAGCGCAACACTTGGGTAAAAAAGTCTTTTAATGAGCACTTCAGGTCAGATATGCTGGAACTAAACCTTTGTTCATCAGCATTGAATAGCAAGCTTGTTTTTAGAAGTTAGTCTTTCTGAACTGTAAAGAGATTACCAACTCCTAAATAAATTGTTTATTTTGAATAAGTCACTTCCCTTACATCCTCCTACATACCCTCAAGTATGAGTACCCTCAAGTCAAAGGGATACAAATATCCAGTGTCGTCAGTGGTCATTGCTTAATGTTGTTAGTGATTTCAGTGGATTTTGTGGGTTGTTTCCTCCTCCCTTCCATCATTTCACCTCTTTGAAAGCCCATTTTGTACTCTATGCCCTGCATAAAGTAAGCAATATCAGCTGAAGTGGACCTTGTTACTTACATAGACTTTATAAGCCCTAATACTGTTATAATGAACAGAAGTCATTGCTTTTGACTTATGCCATAAAAATGTGTCTTTTTTCACCCCTAAAGATAGTGATATTCCCATCCATATAGTAGATGATAACTAAGATATCTGGGTAGCCATGAATCAGTAATGTCAGATGGGTTAGGCCAACACGTGGCATCCCTGAGCACCTCCCCAGCTGGCATGCAGGGCTTTGTGGTGGTTATTAAGATTATCACCTTCTGAGCCAGGGTTTAGTTCTGACCTGTTGGGTCTTCAGATGTCCCCTGAAGAGTTCATATCAGGGATTGATAGCAATACCTGCAGCAGTGGTGGCAAATGTGGTGGGATGGGAGAGCAGCAAATCTTAACAGCTACATTACCACAAGCAGAGCTGATGATTGATAAAAATCCCCTCACAGACTCCCACCTGGCTTCTGTTTGGTTTCCAAGAAGTAAGCTGAGCCAACATGACTTTAAACCTTTTCTCGGGATAGATTTCTGTACTGTCTTTTTCTTTGCCTCCCCTAGAGTGCTTTACTTACAAGTGTCAAAATCAGAAAAGCACTGGAAACATTTCTCTCTCTCATTTTCCTCCTTCCTTTGGCATGTTTCTTGCATTTTGGGTTCCCTCATACTGCGGGGATCCCTCCTGTTTTTCTGTACATGATCTCTCTCCTCTGCAGTGGAGCATCTGTCGCATCCTTTATCTTTCTTCTGAGTGGGTGATGAGCAAAATTTACTTTTAAAATTTGCTGTCTTTCTTGACGGTAACATCTTGGACAGCATGGTTGACTGATCAAGTTGCCTCACCAGCTTGCTTGTTTTTTAATTACCAGCTTATCAAAGTGGATTTTTTTTTCCTGATTTGACTGACATTTTGGCTTAAAGTGTTTCTTCTAGCAGAAAATTACCAAGGTTTATGCCTCTTCTTTTTTCAACCCAGTCTTGCTAGTCTTATAATTTCGTTTAAAGACAGAGATCTAAGACAAAAGGCAAGCAAGCCTCTCGCACACAAGCTGTTTGCAGTCTGAAAGCAAGTCTCCCATATCAAGCAGAGCTCAGAGACAAGGAAAGCAGATCTTCACTGTTGTTACTAATAACGATCGACTCCCTTGAGCAAAGGAGAGGCCATGCCAGCCAGAATGAGCCTGGAGGCCAAGGGGAAGCAGGAAGAGAGAGACTTGTTTCCTTTTCTATTTTGCAGTGGACAACCGTTTTTTTTTAGGATAATGATATAGCAGGATGCCTTCCGGCCTTGCTTTCCTTTCTTGCTTCATCTGATTTTAATCAGTGATGGCTAATATAAGTGCTGGCCCTTTTCTTCAGAATGGTCCAGCTGGGCATGCCGTGGTTAACGTGAAGGGATGGAACGGAACAAATAAATTGCCTAATTGCTGCCGATGGCTGCCGGAGCGCTCCGAGCACCGGGAGCCGTGTGTGCGTCCGTCCCTCATTTCTGCAGGAATAGCTGGCTTCATTCATCAGCTGCTTTGTACCTGATGAAAGGAGGAGGGTCTCAAAGAAGACCTCAAACAGGCACTGAGATTTGTGGCAATGTTTTTGCTTGGAGGCCTTCTTTGAGCCATTAGAAGTCAAAGAATAGCAGTGTGCAGGGTTAGTAGAACAGCTAAACCTTTGTTCTGCATTTTCAGGAGCAAAAAGGAGGGCATTGCCCTTAACCTTATTTTCTATTCCTAGCCAGCGATTTTGTTAACTCTTAACATTTTCAGTGTGCATTTGCCGCAGCATCCATCTTCCTCACAGCTCATTTTTCAAACTCCGTGAAATAAAAGGCTGGGAAGGGGGGAGAGAGATTTTAATTTGTAGCCGAGGGGAAAGTATTATCTCTAAGATGAGTTTGGAGAAAGTAAGAATATAAAATGAGCTAGCTTTGTAAGGGTGCTGACTGCTTATAAATTACCCTTTTCTCTTCTGGTGCTCTTTGACATGTAAAGAGCTTTGCCCTAGAAGTGTGCACATGCCTCTAGTAGTGAGCACATACTGAAGTAGGAAGGCGCTGAGGCTGCAGGTACATGTCTTCTCCTCCTCCTTGTGCTGAAACTGTGTGAGGAGAGAGCTGAGAATCTCTGTTTCTAGTATACTGCTTTCCCTTTCATCTCTTGCCTTGCTTTGTGATGAGTTTAGGGTAGACCTTGTGTCCCCACACACCAAGCCTTGTGCTTCTCTGCAGACTGAGGACAACACAGGCAACGTTTCTGTCTCCCACCAGGTTGCTTTGCCAGCCTAAGTGCAAGATAAAAGGTGAGAAGCTAATTTGGTTTTCAGAGCTGATTTCGTTAGTGGGTGATAGCAATTGTTTCAAATGGCTGCACTATTTTCTATTTATGTGTTTTGCTTATTTATTTTTTGTGACATGGACTTCAGTTTGTTGCAAGACCAATAACTCTTTCCTCACAGTCTACCAGAAAATGATCAAATTGAAAGAACTTTCATTTCACATTGTGATGATTTGAATTTTCTGGTGACCTAAGATAAAAACCTTGTTCTCCCATTACCATTCAGCTGATTTATGCTGTCCTTTGTTCTTGCGTCATCTTCATGGTTAGAATTCACAGATAAAGATTTTCTTTATGTGAGGTGATGATGTGGATGCAGAAAGGTTGCAGGGGAAATGCTGAGGTTGAGTTCACCTTCTGCTGTCTGTAACAGAGAAAACAAGCAAGTCGAAAGAATAAATAGATTATAAGGAACGAAAACAAGACTGAACTGGAAAGCCTGGGGATGGATTTGAGATATTCCAGGCCTGTGTGGGACTTTGAGCATGGTTTGGTATAGGCTTATCTTTAGTGCTCATAAAGCAAATATTAATATCATGACATTTGTAAACGCAAAGGGCTTAGCAGCCACAAAGGACATACATTTTGAGTTTTGGGGACTGAATTTCTTCCACCTCACACTGTAGGACAATTTCATACCTATTAAGTTCAGGGCAATATATATACAAAGCTCTGTTAAATCAGCATTCCCTGTTCCTCCACTGCAGGCATTTTACACCTGCTTCATACTCACAATGTGGGGTGCAAATCACTATCCAAGAACAAGGCAATCAAGCCTGGTACCACTTGAGAATTACTTCAGTAATTCACAGTTTATTTTGTAGGTGTTCATGGAAGCGTACAGGATTTTACTTAGCACCTTAAGACTCTCTAATCGCAATGTGTGACTCCCTGGCCAAGCTGTCTGCTTTTAGCCTTGAGAAGCTGCGAGTCCATATCCCGTTTGGGGATGGCCTTCAGTGAGAACACGCCACAAAGTCTGTTTTCCTCCGTGTGAAATGAAGGACTAAATTTCCTACATGCCGCTATTCTTATCAGCACAAGCCATGCTGCAGAGGACTACAGCATTTCAATGGCTCTTTGTAGTGAGGAAGAAAAATGCACAACGTTGGATTTTTCCAGCAGTGAGGAGAGCTTTGCTCCACGCAAAGGCAAGGGGCGTGCTTTGAACTCTCTATCCCTTTGCTGGCGGAGCAGTCGTCCCCTCCTGCTCCCGTGCAGCTCTTTCGAGCGGACATTGCGCCGAACGCGGTGGGATGAGAGTATTTGCCTGCCTGCCTGCATTCCTGTGGTGGCCCTGGAGATGCTGAGCGGCAACGTGGATCAGTTGGCAGAAAGGAAGCAGTTAATTAGCCTCTTTTATGCCAATGTCAATATGTTTCTATTACAATCACGGGTCCGTGTTGGTACCCTCAGGTGGCTAATTTACATGAAATTTCTTGTGTGCGTTAAGCTTTAAACAACATCCAGGGTAGCCTAGTGAAAAAGATTGTTGATGGCTTTTATATGAAAGATTGGAAATTCAGCCCCTGTTGGGACTGTTTTCAGCAACAACACAAAAAAATATTAATACTTGTCTTTTCTTTCCCTCTGAATAAACAAATCCTTATCACTGTTTTTCCCCTAAACAAAAAGAAATGATCCAAAGCATTTAAGACATACAAAGCCAAGATGTGCTATTTATAAAAACAGCCAAGGTAGATAAAGAATGATTTATGATACTCACAGAGCACCTTTCAGCTAGCTGGATCACACGACATTTTGCAAACTGATTTTATACACTCTCTGTGTGTGTGAGATAAATGAAGAAAAGTGTAACTTTTTCTGGAACTAAAAGTAAGCCATATTAAGAAAACAATTGTTTAAGAGATATTCACAACCATTTCCATGAGTTGGAGGCAAAACAACTGAACAGTAGGTAAGATAAATGTACTGTAGTTGAATAGGTCTTGAAGCAGCACTAAAAGCTTTAATTTAGGGAGCTACAATGTGTTGTGTTTGTAGTGATGGATGTCTGGCACTTCGGGTGTACCCTGTGCTAAGCCTCTGCTACCCAGAAGTTAGTGGAGTTGCACTGATTTATGTGGACCAGAAATTCTGGTGTTTCTGCATTAACGTTATTTGGACTAAATGAATCCCTGCAAAATGCAACCTCTAGGTTTTTTGGCAGGAGTGGGAAACTTTTTTTTTCTTTTTGGATAGAATTTCCCTCCTATAGTTACTGCTCCCGCTGTTCATTACCTAATTTTTGTAGTACCAAACAACGCTACTTTATCTCTTTCCAGTGACATCCTACTTTGCTGATCTTGATGTGATGTTGTGATCCCTTACTGAAAGAAGCAGCAATTCTTAATGTAAGGGACGTTGCCATTGGATGTTTTCCCTTGAAACTTTCACTGTGGGCCCTCCATTCTGAATGCGATAGTTAGAAATCCAAGGTGTTGGCTGGACTTGCCATTATTTCTCCATATTTAGGTTTTCTTCTAGCCTTGGAGAAGCATCAGCCCTTCTCCCAGGAACGGTTCTTTTGCTGGAATTAAGGATTGAGGATCTCGTATCACTGAAACTGTTGCTACAGATCCAACTGCCATATCTCCCTGCAATGTTGCAGATCCTCCTGTTTCCTCACTGTGTGAGCTTCAACAGAGCACGGCTTGACTTTGGAAAGGTGTCTGCAAATTGTTTCTCTGCTTCTGCATGATTTGGTCATCTGCAGCAGGGTAAGGACCATTTATGGCCACAGAAGAATGTGGAAGCCTTGGATTTTCTATGCTATGATGATTCAGGGACAGCAGGTGTGTGGTTTACCCTCTCTCTGAGTGTCCTTTGGGTAAGGTGACAGTCTGGGAAACCTCTCATCCTCTTGAACCTGAAAGTATTACTGCCTGCAGTGGTTGAGGGTTCTTGTTTCAGTTCCTGTTGCAAGCCTAAAAGCAAGGTTCTACGTACAGGCGGCTGCATCTCCTGCATAGACTGGTTAGTAATACCTGCAAGCAATCCTGGGAATGGCTGCGCTTTTAATACACCCATTCTGCGGGCTGAATAATGGAGACTGAGTAAGGCTGGACGGGGCATGAAAAGATTATATGGAAATCAATTGCAGAAAGGAGATGAGCACCTGAGAATCCCAACTCAATTCCAGTAACTGCTGGACTGGATCATAGTTAGAGATGTGAGGTAGTTTGCTACCTCATATCATTTAATAGTTGCTTTATGATCAAGTAATCCAGCTAAGGAACTCAATATTGCACATGAGCTAGGAAAAAATGCACAGACATGGGCTAAGCGTCTTTTATCTTAAGTGTGGCGTCATTAAAATCCATGGTGCTTTTAGTGAAAATGTGTCTGTTTTAGTATGTTAACTGATTATCCTGGAAATGGAGAAGACACGTAGAGGGTTATCAGGATCCTAGGATATTCAGTTCTCAAAGTGTTGAGAAACAACTGATACATCTACCTTTTTTTATGCAAAGCATTTGAGAGATGTGTCTTCCATTGGTCTTAAGAGATATAATCTTGAATAAATGAAAGATGAGAGATGATCAGTTGTACTGTTCATCTGTTTGTTCATTGATTAAAATGACCTCATAAATAAAGTGTGGGAAATTTTGCTAAATAAATGTGAAATAATATTAATAATCTTTCTTTTCCAGTCCATAGGTTGTGCATTCATATGTATCTGAATATTGCTGAAAGTAAAGGCATGACTTGCAATTTCGTACAGAGAAAGGCAGTTAGATATGCTTTCTGTTCACCTCCAAGTGTGGATGGATCTTTCCTCTTAATGCATAGATGAGTGATGGCCATAGTGCATGAAACTGTGTCCAATGACACTCCCACTGCCAGTTAATAGTTTCATTGCTTAGGTGCAGTGTAGTTGTCTTGGAGGTCACATTGAGATCTCTTGAGTAGCTTCTGCCAGTACTGTTAAAACTTGAGCAGAGGACAGAAAGAATGAATTTGTCTCCAAATTAATGAGGAGCCATTGATGTGCCCAATGACCTGATATAGCTAATAATAGGTAAGTAGGTTCATTTTACATTCACTGAAGCTTTTTGTAGTTATATGCCTTGACTTCTATGCATAACTAGTTGTCACAGTCAAATCTTGATATCATGGATGCCTGAATAGCCAGATGCATCTGAGATGGGATGCATTCTTTACAATGGAAAAAGGATATAGGTTACATTTTTCCTGGCATCATTATTTCAGTATTCAGTGACTCTAAGATATAAAAAATGCGTATTTTTAAACCCCGACGAGTTCCCAAACTTGTCCTCTACACAGCTCAAACCTTTGTGCTGTCAGAAGGGAGAGGTCTATGAAGGGGATTGAATGGCTGAAGGACAAGAAGGCAAGGCTGGCTATTGTGATAGACTGTGAGATCATATCACTTTAAAATGCTGGTAGAAGATACGCAGTGTCAGAGAAAGAAAACTCTTTGTGTGTCCTTTGTGCAAGCTTGTGTTGATGAAGCTAGGAATAATGCTATTTATGTTAATTATACAGATGATAATGCACCTTGAAGTTGTCTGTGTTTCATATTGTTGTTTTGTTAGCAACACCATTAGGCTGGGAAGCAGGAATAGACATAAAGGGGCTGTAAAAGTGGAAGAAAAAAATTATCCACAGTGGCCATTTTTCTTTGGTCTGACAAGAGAGACTCTAGGCCCTTTTGGAGTAGTTTGAATAAACAGGGGTTGGGTTCCTTTAGTCACAAATATCTAAAACATATGTCTAAAGTAAGAATAACCAAAGGAAGGTAATGTTTGCAGAAAGACAGAATATCTCTTATTAGATCAACTGGTACAGCTGGAAAAATAAACAAGTTTTTGATGCTCAAAACATGTTTTTCTGTTTCTTCCAACTATCCCTATAAACCTTGCTTCAAGGATGGTCCTGCTCACTCTTGGAACCTGCACCCAAAAGACAGAGCAGATGAGGGCAGATGGCATGCCCGTCCTCCAGGGATGTGGCAGCTCCTGTCCCTAGACTGTGCCGTAGCCTGAAGGTGACAAAACACCATCCAGCAACCTGACACAACATAGGTGATACTGGAGGCTGGGTTTCTGCCAGACTCATTTGTCTCGCTTTGGAGAGGGAGGCTGTTGTCTAGTTGGCACTGTGGGGTACGGGCTTCTGTGGTCCCACGATACTTGTCAGTACAAGATTCGCTCACTAAACCAGACATTCATCATTTCTATCACAGGAGGCGTCTAATGCAACCTCCTTTCTCATCCAGCCGGGAGAAGTCACAGATGGTGGCCTTGATTAACTGCTCTTTTCAGGACTAGCCCATGAAGCCCTTCTAGATACTGTGATTATCTTCATGAACTACAGTTTGGGCTTTGATACATCATTTGGTAGGCTCTGATAGAAAATTTTGACCTTAGATTTCTCAAAATCAGTTTCTTGATCCCCACGTAGCTTATTTTTTGAACTATGCCCAAGATTGAATCCCACAAAATTCCTTCTCCTGTTGTTTTCAGACCATATCTCCTTCAGAATTAAGGATATTTCACTGTAAGGCCAGGATCATCCTCCATAGTTCTGCGATGCGATCAAAGTTGATTAATATGAAAATATACCATCAAGAAAGCAAGGAGTAGAAGATTAAACGAAATACCAACACAGCTCCTTGAGGCAAGCAACACTTTGGCAGTGTGAGAACATGTCCAGCCCTTTACTTCCCACAGGTCATCATTAGTTTTCCAAAGACCTTCAGCAGGAAACAAGAATTTTTGTTTAAAAAAAGTCAAGTATATGTGGCAAGTCAAATAATACTTAGAAACTGCCATGTTCCCACTACTCATATCTGGTTCCTGTCAGAAGCAAGACCCAACACATAAGAAGGGGCTGGGGGACTGGCAAAATGAAGGCAGAATATCCCTGAAAGCAGGCAGTGTAAAAGGGTCTACTCAGGATAAAAATCATAGGCCTGAGATCTGATATTATACCACAGAGCTGTTCCGTTCCAGCAAATAATTTGTCTCGTTATTTAAAGGTAATAGTAAAATAAATGTATTTGCTTTGTTACTTAAAATAACATTAGAAGATTAAAACTGAAGATTAAAAAAATAGTTTTCATTTATCAGTATTCATAATGTTTGACTGCTATGTATTTTCCTCTGTTAATGAGGTACTAGTGAGCTTCATTTTTGTCTACATAATCATTTTCCGCTCAGTTTCAATTTTAGATTTTATGCTGTATCGTAGAGATGCAATTGCCAGAGTTGATTGTAGTTTATATTTAAAATGCCTCCACTGTTATGTTTCTTTTTTAATTAAAATATAACTTTGTGGAAGCATTTCTGTTGGGCTTGAGCATTGAAAAAGTTTTACATAACTGAAATTATAGATGAAATGTGACCGTCAGTGTTCTACTAGTTTTGGAAATCATTTATTTTGTAATAAATTCCAGTAACACTAGTAAATAAAATTAAAAGTTGTGCCAGCAGAAGTCAAGAAGAAATCTTAAAGTTTGATCTGTATATTGGAAGATTACAAAGCATCCATTTGGATTTGCTCAACAAAATACTTTGCTTCTATTAAACAAAGAAAAGGGATTCTGGGCAGTATTGAGATCAATACAGCCAATTCCACAAGTACTTGAGAAGCCACTGCTTGCAGCTGAGCATTGCTGGCAACAGTCTGTAATTAATTGCCCAGTTTGAGAGCTTAGAAGTGGCTAATAACTTTCACCTTTAATTGACCCTGCATATTTCTAGCCACTAGAAACAAAACCTTATGGGTGAACTCTAGTTTTGACCGTGTGTATATATTGCAGTATTCATTAATGTCTTACATATATATTCACTATTGCAATACTGACTGTAGTGTAACAGATGCATGTTGCTATTGCCAAGTCTGTCCCAATTTATAACACAGGTGCTTGCTTATTCCTCTTGCTTTGGCAAAGAGTTTCACATTAGATTGGTATGTGATATAATTTGTTGTTCAGGACTGTTCCTCCTCTGTTTCAAGAGCGATAAGTATGTGGAAAAAGAAAATCTCCTGAGTATAGAAAGAATTCCCAAAAGCTACAAGAAAATAATTTAATAAGTAAGTGCTGGATGACAGCCTAGGTCTTTTTCCTCTTCTGTGGAATAAATTAAAAATATGTGCATGGAAGTCTCACGCTTATTATGCTAATTTGAGAGGAAGATAAAATTCATTATTTTGAGCAACATATTCTACATTCAGCAAATACTATGCACTAAAGGGACATTTGAGAACTATTTTTCTGTTGTAGGAAGGACAGTCTTGGTCTTATCATAGATGATCCTGTGTGGTTTTTGAGGGTGTGCGTCTTGCTAAGACACTGTAGGTTTAACGGTAGGGGACTAAACTGAGATACACTTGCGGCTCAGTTTTAGAATATCTGTTGCCTGTCTACTCCTCATTAAATATCTACTGATTAATCTACTTCATGTACGTAGGTAAAAAACTGAGGTCAGCAAGCTGATAAAAAGCTGGGTATTTTTATGACTTTGCATTGCTAATATGGAATGAAAGATTTAGAAACAGAAGGTATGAACAAATATTAAGCCATGAATGTGAAAAACTGCCTCAAAGCTGTGCTAGGAAAGCATGAGAAAGATGTACCCTTAGCCTCTTGTGGAAGAGGTATCAACCATGCTCACCAATTACAGAATTTTGAGTAGGAATGGAGAAAAAAGAAGTCAAGGATTTTCTTTGGTGTAAAATGTGATTTGGGCTGTTTGTTTTGTTTTCCGGGAAATGTATGCTTCCCTAAAAGAATTTATCTATGTTTACAAATCATTAGCCAAAACCAAGAACATATAAACAAATATTTCATCCAAAGATTAAATATTTTAGGTCTTGAGGTTTTAGTGTTTTCACAGAATTTTTCATTAATTGAAATTCTTGATGAAAAACAGTTTTCATAGAATCATAGAATTATAGAATGCTTAAGGTTGGAAGGGACCTCTAGAGATCATCTAGTCCAACCCCCCTGCACACGCAGGGACACCTAGAGCACGTGGCCCAGGACTGCATCCAAGCGGGTTTTGAAGATCTCCAGAGAAGGAGACTCTACAACCTCTCTGGGCAGCCTGTTCCAGTGCTCTGTCACCCTCACTGTTAAGAAATTTTTCCTTAAGTTCCTATGGAATTTTTGGTGTTTCAGTTTCCGGCCATTTCCTCTAGTCCTATCAGTGGCCACCACTGAAAAGAGACCATCACCGTCCTCTGCACTCCCTCCCTTGAGGTATTTATATACACTGATTAGATCCCCTCTCAGCCTTCTCTTCTCCAGGCTGAAGAGGCCCAGCTCCCTCAGCCTCTCCTCATAGGGCAGATGTTCCAGGCCCCTGATCATCCTAGTTTTTTTTGTTCATGATTAAAATAGTCATAGAAAACAGCATGTTCTAGTCTGCTGCAAAGTTGTAGAATTTGGAGGCCGAAGCATTTAGTGAGGAGCTTCACCTTGATCAAGGTGATGTGTCTGTGAAATGCCACTTTGAGGAGTTTCTTGAAAAAGGATTGGTTGTATGAGGGCACTGCCAGGCTAGGTCAGGAGACTGTGCATACAAATACTGCTGAGCTACAAGAAAGTTGGCAGCTCTTTGGGATGCCAGTTCAAACCATCTGCAGGGCGGACATCACAGAGCTCCCTGGGGAAGGGAGTGAGAACGTGCAGATTCCCATGTGAATTGCAGCATGGCAACCAAGATCAAAGTGCTAGAGAGTGAAATATCCATGGGACCAGGTGCTGCCAGGTTTGTCTCCTTTCCAGTCTTCCTTCCTTCATGGAAGGAAACTCCAACCCTCTCACTGTTGAGGGGCTTAGTCCTAGGTCTTCCTGCCTCAGTTCTTCCATGAAGTTAAAAGCCTGGCAATGCACCCAACTAAAAAATGCGTTTTCTAAGCTCAAATATGTCTTGATACTAGCCCAGGATAGACCGTTTCTAGTGACTATGGAATGTCCTGTGTGTATATTCCTGGATATCTGGAAGGATATGGCTGGATATACAGAGCTACAGTTACCCTCTTTCTCCCACAGGTTTGCAGGAGCGAGGCACCAAAAGGACTTCTTAGGAGGCAGAGCGGGGCTGGCTGGAAGAGCACACTTCATTTCCCAAGGTCTTGGGATTGAATTTCAGCCAAGGGAGCACTCTCTGTGTCAGCTGGATTGTTTTGATTAGTGGTTATGAATATTGTCCTGTGCTTTTAACACAGGCAGGAAACTGGATGTTTCTTTTTTGCTGAGCTACTCCTGTGCATTCATGACCAGTAGGGAGGACAAGGTGCATGCTGTGGTGGCAATCATGACAAATCTCTGTGCTCTACAGTTGTAATTTAGTCACATTTCTATGTCCGTAAGGGTGCATGAGATTATGCTTTCTGCATGCGTGCTTATTTGGAAGACCATGCCATGCCTCCATGAGATGCAATGGGAAATTTGCAGGCCCGAGAGGGGACTCAGAGAGAGCTTCATGCCTGGTTTGTTGTGTTTCCAATTGCTGTCAGCAGTCTGCCATGAACTGTGACAGTTCTGAGCTGAAACCCCATCGCACAATGGGCCTGTCCACTCCCGTACCCATCACTTCCCTCATCCCACCATACCAATGGCTCTCTGACCTACTGCCTGGAAAAAGGGAGCCCTTCTCTAAACAGTGACATTTGGGACCATAGCAAGCCTGGAAAATCTTACTGTAGGGCTGCTTTTTGGTGTAAGCCCTTTTTTAAAATCAGATAGGTTGATATGGTTGCAAGGATAACTCAAACCGGCTAGTATCTGTAAGCCATTGCAGATTGGAGAAGGACTGGTGAATCTCCATTTCATTAAGATAAATTTTTAGATGCCTATGGACTTTTAGGTGCTTTCCCATCAGTGCTGTTCCCAGAAATGTTAAGGATCAACTGAGGCTCATGAGAAAAATGGCTCTTCTGTTAAGCTAACCATGCTGACCAAGGGTATGGGCACAGGTCACGCTGGTGAACCCTGCTTTGATGTTACCCAAGATCTCTGTCCTGAGGATGAAGGAAACAGTCTTTTAAAAAGTGCTGAACATCTCTTCAGAGAGGCTGAGCACTCTCCTCTTCCGTTCTTGGCTCTGAGGATGCTCAAGGACTTTCAGGAGGCACTCAGCAGCTTGCAGAATTAGATGGAGAAGAGGAGTGAATGTCAGCATGGTGCTGTCCCCAAGCAACAAAATTGTTTAAAAAGAATAGAGTGTGTCTGATTCTTGCTGTTTCCAATTGTAGATATATATATATAGATATAGATATATATATTCTAGTCTAATTGTGAGTGGCAGCTGAGAAACACTCAAATACCTGTTTTCTAATACAGCTACTTCATCAGGAGAGTAGAAAAAAATTGTAATGAAGCCTGTTAAAAGGCAACATTTCTGTTACTTTTTTTTTCTTCATAAATATTCTCTCCTTTCTTTGCCCTTTGACTAGTTCTATTAACAGGGAGTCGTTAGCTGTGACTGAGGCTTGAACCTCATAAAACATTTTGTGGTCATCAGATGCATTATTGGGAGAATTTGCAGACATGGATACTCTTGACATTTGCATCTGTTCCATCTAATTATTCCTAAATTGAAATCACAAGCCCCTCTCTGTCACAACAAAGTGTTTTCCTGTGGAACTGGCTGCATTATCACAAGCAGGAGTTTACAGCTTCAGCCAGAAAATGGCTATTAGACACTGATGAAATTTTGTTTTTTCTTTCATTGCCATCTCTCCAGTGATGATAAATAAGTTTAAGAGATCATATATGAAAATGTGTATGATGGTGAGCCTATATAATGTATAAAAAGGGATTTTTTTTTGATAAACAGTGTTTTATTGAGGTAGGAATATAGTGACTGAGACATTATTCATCCCTTTGAATAACTGATAAATATTCCTTATTCATTCATAAGGGAGGTAGAAAGGTATTCCTCTGCCAGCAGGGTGTAAGCCAAGGGAAAGACCTAGTCTTTGGAGAAGCTTCATGCTTGGAGGCTCCCAAAGCAACGTGATAGACAGGGCACCCTCCCTCTCTTGGTGAGGCCCAGGAACTCTGTCAGAGGAGAAAACTTTACTACTAACCTCCTGGGCTCCACTTTTCCAGGGATCAGGTAGCAGCGAGGAGAAGGGTAGTGACACAGCAATAGCTGTTGGTTTGGAATTGCTAGTGGGAAGAGCAGTCTTTTCAATAGCTAGTTCTGTTCTTCCTCTTTTCTACTTCCCCCACCACGCCTTTTCAGTGATTTTTTTAACTCATTTTTTATTTTGATGTGTCTCCAGGGCCTGATAAGTAATATCTGCTGCAACGATTGCTTTAGTGAGGTAAATATCTGTCCAACAGGAATGAGCTGAAATCAACAGCTCATTTCACAAAGGACAGTAAATATCCAGTAAATGCTAACAGATTTTGATCGGCTCTCAAGTAGAGAAGAAATGACAAACTAGAAGTGAATATTTCTTAAGTGACATGTTATTTTATCGTGCTCACTCTTTTTCTGCATCTGTTCCTTCCTTCCCCTATGGAGTGTGGGGCACTTCACCAAAATCAGACCTGTCACCCCAAGATGTTGAGGAAAGGTAGAAACTGATCTCATTCTTTGTTACAGCAGATTGGTTTTAGGGATTTAGGCATAAATCTACAAAATGACCAGCAGCTTACCTGAAAGGAAGAGCTAGTCCATGTCTCATTAAAAAAAAAAAAAAACAAGAAACAAGGTTGCTTTCTTATTGCAATTATTTACAGACTGCTGATTCACTGCCATGTTTTAATTTTTATTCCCTCCCCCCACACACACCGTTGCAAATATGTTATAGAAAAACTGCAAATTACAGGAGGTCTAATTAGAAAGCTTTAAGGGAAAGATGACAAAGAGTCATTCACCATGGAGACAGAAGTTGCTTGCTGGTTTATAGCCAGCTAAACAATGCCAGGGACTCTGGTAAGCTATTCCTGAGGAGAGTAGGAGTTAGCCTCCTCGGAAAGCGGAGAGCCGGAATGCAGCACGTCACAGAGCAGCAGAGCCCTCTGCTCTCTGAGGTGCTGGGCACAGGGATGTGGGAATACACTGGCTCCATCCCAGGTCTGCTTTATAATCTGATACAGCACCCGATTCAGGCAGGACCCTGCAAAGATAGTGGCAAAAACAGCTTTTGCTTTCAGGGGCTGTTGTTAGGTCACAAGCGAAAATGAGTCTCCGGTGTAGACCTGGTCGTCAGAGATGCTTGTGAGAAAACAAATCTGAATGTAGATTATAAAATATTTACAGTTCTGCTATTGGAAGGGTTTTTTTGTTTGTTTATTTTTTTATCTTCAGCTCCGAAATCCGAATGTTTATTCTCAATTCATATTCCTTCAGCCTTGTGGAACTGGACAGAGAAAGGATATTTGGTTCAGGGCTATTTTTACATGAAAGATGTTTGTCACTAGCAGAAAATTTGGCATGATAGGCAGCTTCTGCATAAGGCAGTCTAGGGACAGGAATAGCAGAAAGCACTGCAGATGAAGACTGAGATACATTGACAGTGATCTATTATTGCATATAGAAAGATCGCATGGTGCATGACTAAAGCATGTAGCATATGCTTTTTTTCCATTTCAGAGATGTACCATTCTGAAGGTTTCAGACTTTTCCTTTTGGCAGAAAGCTTTCCAAATCCTACCACATCTTGGGTTTTGAGAGCCGTGTAGTAACTCCTGTTCACAGATTTGTCAGCTATGGTGTGTCTATTAACATTGCCAGGGAATGTCATGCATGACAACATCACACCCAGCGCAGCTGCACAGCAGGGCTGCACACAAGGTGTCAGATCAGCCAAAATATTGTGCAAGACACTTCCTCAGAGCCAAAGAAGGTAGGGAGACTTTTACTAACATTTTGGTTAAGACTGTGCTCAAGCTAGGAACCAATCTGATCTGTGAAAACCTGCCTGAATAGTTGAGAGAGGGAGTAAATTTGTCAGGTCTGAAACATCTATTGTGAAAGCACTTTGGTTTGACTCAATCTAAATTTATACCTTTCTGCTCAAAGTACCCATCCTCTCTTTAGAAGTAGGTTTTGATTTGCATTTGAGAGTAATCATCAAGCTTTAACTGATTGAGAGCAGAACTCAGTGAGAATTAAGTAAAAGGGTTCTTACGGGAGCCAGATGAAGCTTGGGTTATGTTTCAATTAAGGGACATATATCAGCTTAGTTGATGGAATAAGTTGGCTCTATTTTCAAAACAACAGCGAAAAAAGTGATAGTTTGCCATTCTGAATTGCTGAACAAGTGTCATTAACATACAAGAGAACAGCTTTGATAATATCTGCACTCAACTTTTCACTTCAAAAGCTTGTACCTATCCATTATTTGTTCCAGGCAACTGTAGATAAAATTTTACTCAATATAACAATAAGCCTTGGAGAAATATTTTGTCATTAAAAAAATGAAAAATATTTTAGTTGATGAAATGAAAACTAGGACAACGATGTTCCTTGATCACTAGGATATCATAAAAATGTGAGACAATTATGGAAGAACTGGGATATGCATATTTCTTAACAAAAGCTTTGTGTCCTTCTTGAAGGGAGCAAAGGACAACTTTTCTGAGTATGTCTAGACTAAGCTTCGGTTCACTTTGGTTTGTGCTTTTGGTGCAGAGCCAAAACAAAGTTTTGGTGCCATTTCCTCTGTTATCAAAGGACAACAGAAGTGGCTCAAAATTTTAGTAGCATAGGCAAAACTGAGTATTTTAATTCCCAGAAACTCAAATGTGTGTTATGATTTCTCTCTGCATTGGTGAGCTTTCCGGAGTTCTAGAACTTATGGAAATTCAGAAGTCAAAGCAATTCTTTGGGGCTGGAGACTGTCTCAGGAACAGTTTGCACAAAGCCACGTGAACTATGCTGTCTGAGCCTCCTACACATGTCCTTACATACACACATAGTCTTGCATCGTGCTTGTTTCACACAGTCTGCATCCAGCTGTGTGCAGGTGATTGCTAGAATACCCTTAAGTGTGATGATACAGCCTAGAGCAGACAGCATGGAAAAGGTTATTGTACAACTTGACCTTGCAAAAGAAAATTCCTTGCTGATGTTTGTCTTCATAAGGAGCATACAGAAAGGCTAAACCAAAGTCCCAGATTTGGTGGTCTGCAGGATGGTGCCCTAAACACAGGCAGATGCATCACATTTGGTAAAGGTGCCATGTTTCGCAAGTGGCAGCAAGTGCATGGAGATAGGGGAAGGTAAAAGCTTAGGGTAAATCAGGGCATGGATGTCAAAAAATTCTTTTCAAGCATATCTATGGTCTACAAGATGTGAGGTACAAAGTGGTGGAAGGATTGCTTTTGTATAATTAGGCTGCCATGCCAAGAAGAGTCCTGTAAACTCACGTCTACAGAATAGTAGTTGGTGGCAAAACTCTCCCAGTGCTTTTCAGTCAGGAAGTCCCTCTGGGATGAATGATCCTACTATCAAATCAACGGAAACTGCTACTTGTTGAGCTGATGAAAACATGGCTTTCTTCTTAGCGTTTTTATCTTTTCCACAAATGCTTTGTTCGGGTCTTGGTAAGGTGGAGACAGTGCTCTGTGGGAAGGAGTCTGCTTCCCCCTGGGGGTTACACGCAAACTCATCCTCCAAGTTGGAGGGCATTGTCAGAGGAGAGTTTCTGAACTGAAAATTTTCCCATCCAAATCTCCTCACAGATTAGAAATCTGCAGCGCGTTTGTCCACGTTCCTGGTGTGCGATATGCTGTAGGAGAGCACTTGAGCCAGGTAATTAAACATGTCAGCTCTTTATCCAGGAGAGTATTATATTAAATTATGTACAGTAAATATTTTTGGAAGGTGGAATTCTAGAGAGAACTTATTGATTTATGGCAAAGGGCCAGGCTGCTGATGGGGCTGGCAGACGTGTTCAGCATCCAGGGTGAGTCTGGGTTACGGCGCGCGCGCTTGGGAGAGGCAGCGAGCCGGGTGTATCGGAGCAGAGGGAGGCTGCTCTGCGCTCCGCCACGCTCCCTCTTTTTTTTTTTTTTGCAAGAGCGCAGAGAAAAAGTTGCGAGCGCCCCTTGCCTTTCCGTGCGCCTGCTGGATCGATAACGGCGCCGCAGAAATGCTCCATCAGCACTCCTGTCGCAGCTGCTCTTGTAAATGGCAACATTAGCAGGACTACCCAGCCGTAGCGAGCGAGAACGGCAGCGTGGTGAGGGCGGAGAAGGATGTCAGCAATATGGATGGCCTTGCCAGTGCTGTCAAGGACTGGCGGCGATAAACGGGCAGCTGGAGACGTCATTCCAGCTGCCCCGGGAGGCCGGGGTCAGGCATTCATCATGCCTCTCTATTCTGGCTGGGGAGATGCTGTACGTGAGACATGGGAGGTGTGCTTCTCCATGTCACCTTCTGCAAGGGCTCCCCGGTGCACTTGGCTTTGAGGTCCTTGGGGCTCCCAGTGCTGCTCAGAGCTCACCTTGGTCATCTGCAATATCATCAGCAAATAATCTAGCAGAAGCAGTGCTAGGTTGCCTGAGAATGGGTTAGACGGGGTTTCCCATTTGTCATATCTTTATTTTATTGCCTAGGGGTTGTTTGCAAGTATGTGTTTTGGTAGTGGGCTTAGCAGCACAGAAACGCCTGCATGATGCTGTAGGAAGGGGACATTGAGTTTGTCTGCATGCGGCCACTGTGCACTCAGCATAACGATGCCAAGCGCAGAGCTGTGCCATCACAACACAGGGAATTACAGCTGTGTGTGCTGGGGTCAGGTGCAGGAATGCAAATCTATTATTGCATAAGCATGCAAAGTACTTGTTGGAATATTTATTGTTTGCTGAAATGAGATATATGTTTTAGAAAAGAGAATATATGCACATATAGATATGTAAACAGACCTGACCCATTAAGGTTTCCGTTATAGGGAAAAAAATAACATACACATATTTACAGTGTGGTGTGTATATCTGTGTTTCTGCACATGTTCTTGTATTTTTCTAATACGTATATAAGGATGGTTGCGTTGGGCATCCTACTTTGTGTTGTGGATTTGTACAAAATATTATGCATACAGATGCATAATATATGAATTATGAATATGTGCATATGAATATATTTTTCTAAGGTCATTTTCATTTTCTTTTCTGCTGGGGAAATTAATAATTTTTCTGATAGCTTCCCAAAGGAAGAGAAAGATCCGGTGTAGTATAGTGTATGGCATTATGTTCTCTGCAGGGAGCCATCAGTTTGTTATTTAAAGATGGCTCTTAATTTTTCAATGTAAGGTCATTTCATGTCTAAATGATGAAACTCCATTTCACCCACAAACATTTTAAAGTGCCCAATGCCTCTCCTCAGCTGGAAAAGCACCTCATTGGGTCTTTCTGTGGCCATCACAAGAAAAAGAAGAGGACAAGCAGGTAGCCCACCTCAATACCCTTTCAGTGGATGTCATGTGTATCCAGCCTGGCTCCTCTCTGCTTGAAAATGTTGAGAGATTTGGTGCAGAGAAATGCCCACCTGTTTTTGAAAGCGTTTCTTACATTTTCCAAAATTAAGCTGAAGCTTTACAAGGGCACACTTTTCAAGACATTTTTCAGTATTATCTGCTCATGTTTGAAAAAATAATCAATAACAGAGTAGGTGTGAAAAGTAATGCACACAAATCTTGAGCATGTTCTCACTTGCATAAACAAATGATGGCTGGATATGCATTGAGTCCCAAGTTTGCATGCACAATTACCATCTTCCAGCAGCAAAGGAACATGCACGAAAATCCTGCAGTTTAGAGCATAATGTGAAGTTTCATCTCCCAAAGTCTGAAGTGTTGCATGGAAAAAGTCCTGGTCTTGTAGAATGAGCGTAGCCCAGCACAGGAGGTGAGTATGTCTTGTGTTCTTATTTAAGCTGTTGACTTCACTGGAGTCATGCCAGGCTAGGCCAGATGTGCAGAATTGGCTCCGGGTCACTAATAAGGGCTCTGTCACTGGAGCGCCAACTTTGCAGTAGGCTTATTGACACTGCTGGCACTTTTCTAATGGAAAAAAAAAAAAAAAAGGTTATGATGCAGTTAAACCCTCTTTAATTTGGAAGTGATTATAATCAGTGGAGAAAATCCTGTTAATTAGGCAATTATATACTCCACTTCTCTTCCAGCCTCCCTGTTTCTTCATTCCCCACCTTGTTTTCTACTTTGGAAATCAGAAGAACAGATATATTAATCTTGGCTTCTAATTCTAAATTCATCTCCCGGGTCAGTCTCATTCCAGTTAGCTCACCTCTCCCTTTGGCAGCAGGATGATTTAAAACCCTGCACCTCCATATGACTGTGATTATTTAAAAGTGAAGGGTGACACTGTGTGTGTTTGCGTGTGTTCCTGCCTTTCACTGCACTCTCTCAAGACATCTCAAGTGTCTCTTATAATAAAGCCTTGCAAGATAAATTGACTTCTTACTGTTTCCATTGCAGCTTGAGGATGTCTTTGAACGAAAGCTGTATGGACCAAACATCCAAAGCTTCCTACTTTTAAGGGTATTAAGTGGTATCCTAGATGTCAGTCAAAACCCTGTTATGTGGTCAGGTGTACCTGAGTGGAGTATGCACAAGCGTAACTGTATAGAGGAGGAATTAGATCTTGCAGCTCTCCGCTGTCTTTTGCATTCTTGGTGTCCACTTTCACCCCTACACTGTTCTACTTTCTAAGGGGGCATCACCACCCTTGCCTGAAATGTGCATGCATTGCCTCCCTGGTTGTCTTCTCTTTAAAGCTGTTGGGTACCCCTGGGGCTTCATGCAGTGACCTCTGAGCTAAGGGATTTTAGTTCTTCTAAAGCTTTTCCAAAATGCTCTTGCAGTCTCTGCTGTGCCAGTGGCTTGTGAAACAGAGACCAGACTGGTAATCAAAATGAGTAGTTATGCATGCTTGTTAGAGAAGCAGGCCATCAAGACAGTACTTAAGGGGAGATTAAAGTATATCATCAATATAAATAGATACATGCTAGACTGGAAAGAGGAAAGGGAGGGGAGCGCAGAGAATCTGCAATAATGCAGCGTTCGGGTTTCAACCCTTCCCCACGCCAGACGTGGGATGACGCAGGGCGGTGGAACAGGAGTGGGTCGGGAGAGTGGAAACAGAGAGGAAGCGAGGGGAAGGCAGGTGGAAGCTGGAGAAGGCTCCGTGGGACCTGTGGAAGTGGAGTAGGAGTGGTTCTGACATGTGCAAACAAGTTCTGGAAAGCGGGGGGTAAGCGGAAGTGGAGCAAGAGTGGGCCGGGCCCACAGTCGCTCAGAGAAGACATTTGTATTTCCATCAGTTTTCCTCTCTTTTGGTGTGGAGAGCAGTAAATCCAGAGGTGATGGGAGGGTGCAGGGAGCAGCTGAGGGCAGCTTATGGCTCAGAAAGGAGGGAGGGGAAGAAACATTTCAGAACCATTTAAACACGTTGTTCCCAGCATCGGGATGTCACCAGGTACCGCGTTTCTTGACAGCAGTGCAGTACAGCATCATGCATGGTGACGGCCCTGAAAACATTTGTTTTGCAGTTTTCAGTCTTCTGCTGCCTGGGGTGGTTCCCCAGTCATTTGGATGGTTAAAGCAAGTTGGCCTGAGGCTTTCCCTTCTCCAGATGGGTACAGCATTGCCATCCTCCCATACAATAAATAGGGATGGAGGGTGGGATGTAAAACAGCTTGTCTGGGAGCCAGGGCAGGCCTATATTTATCTTCTGACACCTCCCTAACACCGACTGAACGTTGGCAAGAGGCTCCAAAACCTATGACAAGGGTTAAGAGGACCGGTGAGATTATAAAAGGCAAAACAGAAATGAGAGGGCAGGGGAGGGCGATGAGAAGCAACAGCACAGCTTAGCTACCCTTGTCTCTCCCAGAACTCTTTCAGACAGAGTGAGATATTGAGCCACACAGGAAGGTTTGTTTTGGATATTGGACTAATGCTGTTTCCTTATATTTATATTCATGAGTACCCTGTGGTGACAGAGGTGTTTGGAAAACACTGAGCCATTTAGCCATTTATCTTTATGTCTTTACAGCCTTCAGTGAAGCTTATTGTCAAATAAGAGGAAATCAGAAAAAGAATTGGCAGAATTTTTAGTTTGGGATAAAATATTCAGTGAATTTAGTTCATTTCTGTTTGCATTCCGATTCTGATTATGGATCAGACATTCTTTGCAGGTGTTTGGCAAGTATTTTAGGACTGTTTGCTCATAAGGTCCTGCTGTCTGCTGAATGAGTGACTTGTCATTGGACCAGGTTATTCAGGGAGTGCTCTTCTCTTTGAGCAGGCATCTGAAACACTTTTTGACAGAAGAAATGCAAAGTGAGGATAGAGAATAACAAATGTATCAATCTGGACAACGTAAAAATCGGAAAAGAGGATGGCAGTGGGGAGGAAGGGGAAGGAAGGTAGCCCGCGCTTCCCTTGCTTTCCTGAAAGCGGCGGCTGCTTTTGACCCCTGGCTGCATCGCTGCGTCAGAGCCGGTGGGAGCGCAAGGATGCTGCTGCTGGGCTGCGGTTGCCATGGAGACTGGTGGAGAGAGGAGGGAGGCGAAGCCGGCGCGAGACGGCGACCACGGCTTCGGAATTAAAAGCTGGATATTCCTGCCCTTCACACTCCCGTAACCCGCTTCCCCCCGGTTCCTGCTCCTCCTGGGCCGTGGGTGCAGCGGACGTGACGGGAAGCGGCTGGAGGCAGCTCTTTCCTCCTGCCGCAGAGGGGTTATTTCCACACCTTTGCAGTCCAAAAAAACAAAGATGGCTTTTATTGTTGTTGTTAATGTCTCACGCTTTGTCCAAAAAAAAAAAAAAAAAAAAAGACAGCAGTGTGAAATTTCTTTTTCCATGCACCCCTCCCCAAAACTCTCCACCCCCCCACAGAGACTAGAAGGAAGTATCATTGTTCTAATTTAACTATCGCTTTCAGCTCTGGTGGGTGGGTGGTGGTGGGTGAGAACAGAATTTCTAATTTCTTTGCCGTCAAAAATGAGTCCGTTGATCTGGAGCTGACTGAAAACCTCCTGCCTGACTCTTCCTCTTGCGTGCGCTTGGGGGAAGAGGAGAGAGGAAGGGGGAAGAGGGCGCTTTTATCCTTTCCCTCTTCTTTGGCTTTATTCTGAATTTCCGTCTATTTGAGACATGTTCTTGATGTTCATTTAAAAGAGCATGTGTTAGATATGTGTGCGGCTCCTGTCGTCTGCTGTCATGGTCGGGAGGAATGAGGATTTGCAAAAACAACAGGCAAAAGGTCAAAGTGGCCTTTCAGTGTTCCTTAGAACTTCTGCTTTCTTCTTGCACTTAGGCTTCAATCCTGTTACATTTTTGCGGTCACTCTACACTTACTCCTTTATCACAGGCTGTGCTAGACTGGTCCTTGAGACCTGAATGCCGAATCTGAGGGGCCCCCCACCCCAAATACCATGCTCAGCTATCTTCTCATTAGTGTTCAGCTTGATGGAGAAGAGGATTTGAAGCCTCAGCCTAGACCAGGCCCAAACAGAGAGACTTTCTACCCGTAATAATTCACTTCAGCAAAATATACTCTTGTTCTGACCCACACCTACTCCTTTCCACAAGGGTAGCTGAGTGGTAGCATATCCTGTGCTATGTAAATATATGTCACTTTAATCTTATTATGGGTCCTAAATCTAACGAACCATTTAGGAGACAAGAAAGTGGAGTGCTAGGAAGGTAGAATGTAGAACAGAAGCAGAAGTCTTCTAATTTTTCCCTGTTATTCCAGCCCCATATGTGTCTGTAATTTTTCTCTTACAACATGTTTTGATGGGATTTCCTCTACAGTCCTAGTGAAAAATCTTATTTGGATTGGGAAATTACTTCCTTAGTGTTTTTGAAATTTTTGTTTGTTTGTTTACATTCCTTAGTCTGCCTCTTGCTCTAAATCCCCAGGGATCCCTGCCCCAATCTTCTCTCTATAATCTGTCTGCAGCTGAAGGACAATAACCAAGTGGTGACATTTGGTGTCCAATCCTCCCCATGTTCCTCCTTTGCACTTCAGTGATGGTTGAGAACGTATCTCCCAGGGCTGGGACCCAGTCATGGAATTAATATCCTTAAAATCTAAATTTAAGTATCTTTAAAAGACAGAGATGCATTTGTCATTACATCTGTACCTGAGAAGAGTTAGGAAGAAGCAGAATAGGTTTCAGATGAATTAATTTTCCTTTTCTCCAGGAGACCTCCCCATTGCGGATCCTTCCCAAGATACTGCTGAGCCTTTATTAAGATAGAGAAGATCATTCACACACCTGTAAGAATCCAAAAAGCGGATAAGCATCAGTCTTCTTGCCACCCTGTTCTGCTGCTGCCCCTTCTGTTTGGGCTGGTCAGTGATTTCACCCTAGTGAAATAAATATTCTTCTACACTGGTGAGTGGTAGCTGTAATTACCCTGCCTTGACTCACCTCCTGCTTTTAAATGCAAGTCTTCCTCTGGCTTCCTCCCAGAGGTCCTTCAATAACTGTTTCTCCATAATAAAGACTGACGAAGGAGCGAGATTGATGTCTGACATGATAACTCCATCACTCACCTTTGATGATCTATTAAATCAACCTTTGATATCTTCTGATCTGCTTCTTGCTGTAAAGAACCTTTGCAGCAGTGGAACTGCTTGCTGCCTCCGTTAGTTTGCAAATAGCCTGTACGTGTGGAGGTCAGTATGGTGTGGAGTTCTTTGGCTTAGCAGGTGGCCTGCGCCACTGAGCCCATTTTGATTTTTGAAGGCTTTAAGTCAGGAATTGCTGGAAGACTTAAAAAACAAACAAAATCAAAAGCACCCCTCCCTACTTTTCTGTCCTCCCCTTGAAAGGGGAAGAGAGGGAATGAAACAGTGACTGTCCTGTTCTTACCCTTTGCTTGCCTTCCTTGCTCTATTGCTCCAAGTCCTTCACTTCCCCTCACGTCTCTGCTGTGCCTTTCTGCAAGGATGGGGCACACTTTTTGAAAGTCACTGTCATCTGAAGATAGGCTACTGGCTTGCACTCATAACTGTGAGATAAATGCCTTTGGGTAGCGTCCCTGGAACAGAGATACCTTTGCAGCACTGATGAGCTTGACAGCAAAGAACTCACTGTTCTGTTTGTTTGTTTTGTTTATTTATTTATTTGCTTTCTGAGAGATAAATTCTGCCTTCACTTCTGCACCATTTCTGTATCTCTCTACCACTCCTGGAGAAGTTTGGGTTCAGCGTGGCACGTTGCCATATGGTGTTTGTGGTCTGGAGCCCTGAACGCAGTCATGTGGGAAGGCTCCCATTTCTCCTTATGAACTGCATTCCTGGCAGAGCTCATCCTCATCTCTGTTGTGGCAAGATGAAGGATCAAAATGCAGGAGCCTGTTTCTGTAGAAGCTCCCGAAGCAGTGCCCTGGGAGCACTCTCCCAAACGGCTGGGAGCATTGACTGTATGTAGTTCAATTCGTTGACACATTATAGGCACTAAATGACCTTTTCACCACTCAGGGATAAAAGTATCTCTTTTTTTGGGGAAGTACATCATGATAGTATTTAGTGCTCATTACATTAGCTAGGGAGCGGAGGTGATATCACCTGTATGCTGCAGTGAGGTAGCCAGACGAAAGACCTCGTTGAGAATGTAATAAATTTGGCAAAGATTTTCACTTAGAGTAACTGCTTCTGTGCTCCACTCCTGGGTCTGGTGGAGATGTTGTCATTCACATTGGGTAAGGATGTGTGTTTGCGAGACAGATTAATGATCTTTTGGGCTGAGAATGAAATTCTCAGACTCGTTATACTCAGCTAAAGTGTGAATTCAGGTTCCCAGGGGCTAGTGTCCTGACTCACAGGGCCATCTCTTCTCTATAAAATAGCTGTTGATGACAATTCCCCACTAAATCCATCCCTCTTCAGAGAAGAATACTTATCAACTTGTAGTGAAGCATTTAACTTGTCAAGTAAATAAGTTGTATTGACTGGAAAATAGTTTGATGTTGTTTTTTAGTGATTGTGCTGTGCCATGAGAAGTAATTTCTGTTCGAGTTGTGACATTTCCTGCAATATTTATAAAAATGTGGAAACATCCATGAGCTTCACCTTAAAATCTGAAAACTACTGTATTGTAAGGGGAAAATGGCAAGCTGTTAAGGTTGTCCTTGTGTTTTGAAAGGCCCTTTGCCTATACTGTGTTGGACTTACTTAGTCTTTTTGATCAAAAAACTCCTAAAATTAATGGACTTAAAACTAAGTATCATGAATTTGCTTCAGTGTAAACAGGACAGGATTTCCTTTGCTATTTCCATCATCCTCCTTCTTTAGCTGTATTTCTGAATAGAGCCAATTACAAAGGACTGACTCACCGACTCTATCGCAACTCAGGTTTATGCTGCTGTTGCTACCATTTAAGTGAATCAGGCTCAGTGAATATATCAGACCTGCTCTTGTTCTCCCTCCTACCCAGCTCCTTTTTCTTCATTTTTGTATGCCATGCTTGCTCTTTCACTCTTTCTACCTCACCTTCTCTCATTCAGTGCTCTGTCTATGGCCTTTCCTGTTCTGTTCTCTTTTGCAAAGCCTTTTTCATCCCTTGGGGCTGCCTATTGCACGTCACAGGAGTTTAACATTTCAATACTTCATCTGGGTTGCAGTTGGCTTTCATTTGTGATTATTTTTACAAGACTGTGGTGAATATCGTTCATCACACTCTACAAGAAAGCTGTGCAGGCATCAGGACAGAAATTACCCAGCTTGGGTCAATCCCATATCAAGCCCCCTTTGCAGGACAGGGGAGATAGGGTTCACAGTAGGACATGGAAAACCTTTCTTATTATTTCCCACACAATCCTTCAGTGTGTTTTCAAAAAGCCTTGTCTTGCATAGCATCTTCCCATGCTTCTTTTTGATAGTCTCACTCTCCACCACATGTATTTATTCTACCTTCATATCAAGGCTGTGTGTGGTACCAGCTTATTCTGAATCATGATTTTATTTGTAGGAGCGCTGCCAGCACAGGCCAATATTTGTTGTTTTGGCCATGGATTCTAGGTTATAGAAGCACATTAGCAGCACTGGCTGGTAGGTCTGTTGCAAGTCTGTGATGTGTGGTTTCTTAAGGAAGTTTCTCTGGCGTGCTCTGCCTGTCTTCAGGAGGAAAAGGGCAGGACATACCCCTCTTCACCTTCTTGCCTCTACTTTGGGCTGTTTGTCAGGACTGCAAGATGCGCAGGCAGACTGGAGTTGGCCATGCTTGTTTTGGTCCAGTCAGAATAGGAAAGCAGTATATTCCATCTACAGTCCCTCCAGTAAATATATGTATATATGCATGTGTATATATATATGTGTGTGTGTGTGTGTGTATACGCACATGTATATATGTATATACACACACAACACAGGAGGAGACCAGAGCCAGCAGCATAAAACTGCCTTTGTATTACATACCTAGCACTTTAAAGAGAACACAATATGATATTCATAACCACATGCTCAAATTACAGTAGAAATTTCTGTTAGCCTCATGTAGTATGTGTTTGGCTATCTACCTGAGCTGGACTACAGTGGTACTTGCCATTCATATCTTGGACTAGGTGCAATTCATAACATCAGTCATTTCTCAGCTATTGCACTGCAGATGTTCTCAGTCTCCTTCACGTTGTAAACCATATGTTAATGCAGAGAGTGGCTTGTGGACTCCTCCTTCCAATTTGGCATCCTATGTTTGTTCAAGAGTATGTTATTTCCTTATGACAACAGCAGCAATTGCCTATCAAAAATATATATAATTTTAAGGATCATGCAATACGTTTTAAGGCAGGCAGCATGTGCACTATGTGAACAGGCAGCTCTTCGCAAACAAAAAGAGCTGATGGTCAGCAAGAATCGCCAGGTTTTTAGCGTGTATCTGGGGAGCCTGTATACCTGAGTTTGATATGCAGTATCACAGTGTCACGGCAATGTCTTTGGGGAGGAAAACCTTCCTCAAAAGCCAGGAACAAAACTGGTATCACTATACCACACTAGCAGTGAGAAAAGAACTGGAACACTGCAGTGGAGAAGTCCCCAGGCCAGAGGTACAAATGCTATGATTGCAATTCTTAACTACTTAAGCTTGGCGATATCTGGGGGCCTAGCTTTGAGAGAAAGTCCGGATTCTCTTTTGAATTAGCCTGTCCTGAAAAAGAATTAACTGTTTTGAAGTGGATACAGTTAAAATAGTCAGGGGAACAGTACTGAAAGCTTACTCTACTGGTTGCACGGATGTGTTAATGCTAATGGCATCCTGAAAACCCAATTATCTTGTTTAACGAGAGTTTCGGGTATGGAAAACCATGTATAGCTTCCACACTCAAAAAATGGAACCAGCTCCAGACGCAGCTTGAGTGCCTTTGATCAGTCTTGTCAGTGTGTCCTGCCTAGTACAGTACAGGTTACCCACAGGTGAGCAGGTGCTTAGGCATGTGCAGATGTGGAGAAGAAGGAAGCCTAGTAACGGATATCCCTCTCACAGGGCAGGACTCCCCAGAACAGTCAGACTAGAACAACTGCCCAAAAGGAGCATGGCGAGTCTTGGGAAGGAAGCTAGGCCTGACCTTGTCCTGCAGAGTGAACTTCTGTGCTTGAAGGTTTCTTGGCTGCTCCACCAGCAGAGAGATATTTTGTGTGAAAAGACTTTTCTACACAACTGGTTCGGTGTAAAACCTTTGTTTTCAGCTATCTCGGTTCACAGCTTAGGTTCCATGCAAGCAGCCAGCGTTGCTCTGGAAGCAGGATGGTGCATTTATGTGTTGCTGTATGCCTGGTAGTAAGCTGGCTTGATCTACACAGAGCTTGTTTCTCTACGCAGTTGTCCAGGATGTTCACAAATCCAGTGGTGTATACAGTAAAAGTAGACCATGCCTTTCTAATGCGCTTGTCAGCTGGTGAGCACAGAATTTCCCTACTGGTGACTCTTGAGTTCATTCCTCAAGCGTTTGGTATAGCCTTGCTCGTGTATTTCCTTAGGGTCTCTCTTTTCTTAATCTTGTGGCATGGCACGATCCTCACGCTCATGAGCTCGGAGGAATGAATTCCTGTTCTTTGAAAACAACGTGTTAATGATAGTATGTGTGTGCATTATGTATAGCTGTTTGGCAGCTGAAAAATTTAGGGTCTTGATTTGGAAATTACTCTTTTACATCTGTGTACAGAAATAATTCAAGTTTACTTATTACAGGGTTTACAAAGTGCTGGACCAACCGATGCGCCCTTAAGTACTGCTTTATTTTTTTTTTCCCTACTGTGGGTCACCCATAACTAACCAAATTAACAGTTTGTGATAGAATGTATTTACAAAACTGGAATCAAAGTAGCTGTAAATGACTTAATGCTTTAAGAGAGCTAGAACATGCTGGAATTTTTCAGTATTATCTAAGAAAAATCACAAATTTTGTCTTTGGAGTCTGGTTCATTCTAATGGGACACAGCAGGATAACTTCAATGAGACTTTTGAGACCAGTTTCACAATCAGAGACTTTCATCTCTGAAGACCTAAACTGTAAAGATAAAAGCAGTTGTTTTAATGCCCCCACGGGGCATGATGCCGTTATGCTAATTTGCACCATAGGACCAAAGTCTCTGTTTCTTTAATAACGATGTCTTAGACCAGTGACTTAGCAACTGCTTTTTGAGGTGTACTTAGTGAAGCAGGAATTGGAATAAAGCAAAGGAAATTAAGTTTGTCAGCTCATCTGTGAGTGGTGACTGTCACTTCTTTTTGCGCACATTTACCCCCACAGAGGTGGAGGAACTTGGAAGAGAAGTAGTCAAAATGGAAAATTGAGTGCTACTTACATGTGCTTTACAGACTCCTCTTGTCAGGCTTGTCAGTGGCAGAAGACTGATTTATTCCCTCCTCTATTTTACTTCAGGCAATATAATCATCATCACTGTGACCATGATGTGTCAATTTTGTCTCCTTTATTCTTCATCAGCTGCAGCACACTGACCATGGTCACTAACACCAACATATTTATGGTTTCCTCCCAACACATTGTGTGGGACCCAATGGCATTTGGAGGAATTCTCTAATTTCTGAGGGATTGCTGACCATTTCACCTGTCTGCTTGCAGCAGCACTGAGCCCTAGAGAAAATGAAGGTTCTGTTGGCTCCAGTGAGGTTGATTGATAGTAACATTTCTGGAATGAAACAGGAGCTCTAACAGGTTTCCTTCTTTTTTTTCCCCCATCATTTCCTTTCATTATATGTGCTAAAAAGCATGAGTAGGTGTACCCAGTTTTTCTGTTGCTGGGTGTTGTTCCATTAGCTGCAAGTGCTTATGTGACTGAAATCTCCCCATGTATTCCTGTAGAGAGAAGTGGACAATGAGGTTGGTCTTTGTAACCATACAACCAGGATACAGTTGAGTTGTTGTCTTGTAGGTGCATACTTAAACCTCATATTTTAGGCACAAGGGACACAGTTAAAATGGAAGGATTATAGTCCATAGCCACCAAATCTAGTTCAGGGCTACCTAGAGTTGCAAGGAGCTATTATAAGGCCATAAGCACAATGGAAAAACTACCAATCAAGCCTTCCTCACTGCACACTGCATTTTTATTGGGCCCAATAGAAGGGAGCACTTTAATGCTCCCTAGTTATATCATCACTGACTTTTTCGAATATTGATTTCTTTCCCTTGCAGTTTTATTTGGGATTTGCTTAGTGGTCACTTGCCTTGTTGTCCAGTACTTAGCTCAGGTCTTTTGCAGGAAGACAGATGCCAGCGATGCTGACATACAGACTGTATCTGCTGCCTCATGTTTCGGCTGGCAGTGTGAGCAGCATAACTGAGGACTGAATGGTGTGGAGAAGGCATTTAGCTCATGAGCTTCAGTGCTGGCCTCTCCAGTTCAGGGTGCAAGCACAGCAGTGTGGAAAAAGCGATAGTGTTGACGGCTGAGGCGCAGGGAACAACCCAGGAGCAGGCTTCCCCGGGCCTGGAGGCAGATGCAGCCACGCTTACGCCAGTTCTGACCAACATTTGCTGCCATGGATGTTCACCCATGGTGAATGCCCACTGGACACTTACATAAGATGTAGCCTACATCTCAGTTCAGACTGGTTTCTTGTTGTGTTCCCTGTGAACAGGCAGATCAGCTTCTTGCCTGCCTCTCTGAAGCTACCTTTAACACATCAGAAAACTCTGCTGTATTTTCCTTTGGCTTTCATGAAGCTAAACACGCTAGATTCTCTCCAACTCTGACCTCCTCGGTCATGTTTTCCAGACGTTTGTTCATTCTGTTGTCTTTGTCTGTTCCCTGTCATCTGTAGATGGGAGACTTCTATCTTCTGTCAGTGTGGCGCTTTTCGCCAGCATTATCTCATTTGAAGTAAAACGCTCATGTAAAGCAGCACTGTCACCCGCGGCATCTGTACACTTTTGCTAAGAGACTGAGGGTCATTACTGTCACCTAATGAATATTGGTTTTAACCCAGATAGTATCAGCCCCTCCTTGCTGTGCTTTGCTCACTGTGTTCATCATCAGAACGGGAGATAAACAAGGTCTCCAGTGAATAAGCTTCTTGGCTCTGTTCTTACGGACTCCTGGGAGATGATGATTTATCTTCCATGTGATATTGAGGACTAGCATCTGTGAAAGCTGAAATGACATGAACAACAGAAGGGCAAATTTATCACTGCATAGTTACCTCTTGCTGTGTAAGCTGCATTTGGGAATACCAAGGCAGGAGGCTGGAATTAAAAAAAGCAAAATTAACTTAGTACTAGGGCTCTTAGGTGTATAGAGCTAGTTCCTAAAGAGACCTAGAGGCTTCTAAATCATAACCCAGGATAAAACAGAGTGCATCTAAACTCACTGCTCTCAGCTAGACTGTTGGTATTACCTTTTGCTTCTTTGGCAGTTTTTTATTTGAGGATGTGGACCTATAACTAATGCAAATAACAGTGTTAATAAAAGGTGCCCAAATGTTTCTTTACCAAGCCTTTATTGGAATTTGTCAGAGTATGAGCTATGACTGGCTGTCCCTTGTCATTCATATGCTACAATTATGAAGTGTTGTTATTTTGGACCTAGAGAAAAGCTACATAAGACTACATAGTTTAGGATAAGGGAGCAGTGCTGGAGTAAAAGATAAAGCAGACACAGGATCTGGCTGCTTTAGCATAATGTTGCTTTGTGAAAAAGTTTGCTGTGCCTTGCTGGGTACGTGTGTGGAAGCAGAGAGCAAGAACTTGATTCATGAAGAGAAGGCAGCAGAGGAGGAAATGAAGGAATTAGCACCCCATTCCAGATGTACTCCTGCTACAACCTTCTGTTTTAAAGTCAGTGGATTTTATGCTAAGCAGGAATGTGATCCACGTAGACTTAAAAAGAAAAAAGTTGCTGATAGGGGAAAAAAAGAGAGAAGCTAATAGGAATAGAGAAGAGGTTATCATTTCCCATCATGAAAAGGAGGAATGAAAAATAATCTTTAAGAAAGAGCTCAGTTTGTGAAACTGCTCACTTGCAAGACAGATTTAATTCCTTACACACGTGGATGGTTTCTGTCCCCTCAGTAACTTGGTCCACATGTTCCAGATGGCCAGAGTCAATGCCTTATATTTTGGGTCATCCAGTTCATTCAGGGGCATTCAGGCAGTAGAGGCTGATACTTCCTCTTGAGCAGAATGTCTTTTTTTTCTGACATAGAACTTAATCTCTCAAAAGATCTGAAAAATAAAGATTTGCAAGGACTCCTATGCCAGGGGAGAGTTCAGTAGTGCCAAGGCTTGTGGAAAAGGAAAAGGCAGCGGAGAAACCACCGTAACAAAGATGTCAGGCCTAAAACTCTTGGGTGGTTGTGGTCTTTCTTCCATCAGCCAATGCCAGAGCTGCTGTCACTGTACTTTAGCCATATGTGATTCTTCATGGAGGTACTGAAAAGTTTCTCCTTCTGAGGAAAGGTTCCTCTTTCTAGGGCCCTGGGAGCAGCTCTGAGGTTGTGTGCTGCTTGGGATGGCCAGCGGAGAGGAGCCCCCAAAGGGAATGGCACATGCCAGACCTCTGCAGGGCCCTTGCTGCTGCCATGTGCCCTTGGGTGCCCCAGGCTGAGAAGGAGAGGTGGGAATGGGGCACTGTTGTAGTGGCTGTCCTCTCTACCCTGTCCTTGGCTGCCTCTGGCTCCTCAATTGCAATTCCTTTCCATGCTTCTGGTATCGAGGAGGTCATGCAGCCCAAGGTGATGAGAGCGGTGTGCTTATCTCAGGGTCTCACCACTTTGCAGCCAGTAATGCATTTGTAATGAAGTGCTACTAGCTCCTGCATTGAAGCAAAACTGCTTATCTGTGTTTTGTAGCTCTCGTTCAGCTAAGGCATCTCTGGCTCAGTTAGCAAGGAGCCTGTGCTTCCAGGAGCAGGAGGGCCTGGGCTCTCTTCCCAATGACTTCGTGCAGTTTTGTGGTCCTGGTGTGCGTAGCATGACAGATAACAATGATGCCCTGGTGTGTACACACACACACACACAGAGAGAGAGAGAGAGAGAGAATTTCAGCTCCAGCTGCTTCCCTTTGGGCTGGTATGAAGGTTTAATAAGCGAGTCTTCCCCTTCAGAAAGTGCTATTGCAGCAAGGGCAAAAATCCCATGCAGCCGGTTTGGCCATGGTTCGCATGGCGGCTGTGCTCGCTGCCCTGACAAGTCTGCTTGCCTCGTCTGACAATCTGGGAACAAACAGAAATGACATAGAAGAGAATTGAATCCCCCAAGTGAACTATCTGGTCTCAATCCATCTTTTTTTTTTTTTTTTTAGTGTGTGACAAACCCAGCAGATCAGTGCCGGGTGCTAGGTCAAGCTCCTCAATCACGGGAAAAACCAGGCTCTGAGGCTTCCCGGACATGCACGCCCATGTGCTGGGTCAGTCTCTTGTGGCCCTCCCCTTTCATGAGAAACTTTTACTGTTACTGACAGACATGAGGAAGGAAAAAAAATACTCTTTAATTTTGTTTCTATTTTCTTTTATCTTTTTCACCCATTCTCTTCCCCAGGCTTGAAAGAAAATCACGAGGAGGAATAGAGATTGCTAGTAACTAATTTGTGCAACAGTATTTTGTTTTTAAAATCTCTGCCTATGTCTTGCCTTGATTATTACCCAAGCAGGTGTTTTCTGTTACTTAACAGCCTCATTGAAGAAGTCACAAAGAAGACTCGTTCATTTGTTTCACCAAGAAATAAGTGGAGGTACACAAATAGAGTGGTATTTTAAAATAAAATAGCTGGCTCTTTCTCTCTTGCACCTTCTCTCTACTTTGTAGTTTGTACATTCCTAATACAATCTCTTCTTTCCTCACTTTTCTTAGATATATCTGAGATCGCTAACAACCCAATGTTTTATTTTCATTTGAAGGCCTCTATAAAACTGTATCTTACAATATACGGTGTTGCTCTTGTGTGACTGTTTATAATCTGTTTTATGGACCTTAAAGTCATTCGGTCCTCTTATTCCCTTAAGACAGGCATTGAAATTAAATTGCATGAATTGCATGCAAGGGTTTACTTTTTTGGAATTTGTTTATGGAAAGCTTGTTTATTCTTTGCATCTGTTTTTTTTTATTTGGTTTTGTTTTTACTCAGAAAATGTAAGACTGTTGCTCTCTGTTCCCCTAGACTTCTCTGTTTCTCTAGATTTCATTCCCACGCAGGAGGAGATGGGACTGTGTCAGTCAGCAGGACAATGCAGGGAAGAGTATATGATGCCCTTGTTCATGTTTTCTCTGTTTGCAAGTTATCCTTGCAATAAAAAATAAATAAATAAATAAATAAATAAATGAAACTGTAGCCATATACTCTCTGGAAACGATGTGCAACCTTCTTAGTGCATGAAACAGCTCATATCATCCTGCTCACTGGGCATTAAACAATACAGTGCGCGGTACATCCCTTGTCATACACTGCAAACTAAACAAAAGGCCTCAGGGTCCCAGCTATGGCAGAGATGTAGCTATAATGACTTTTTAAGGATGTGCAATGAATGGAAATGGAACCCGTTTAACTCCTTAGCTCCTGGGCAGCTTGCTGCTTATGTTGGTGTCTGCTTCTGTCTTTCGAACTGCTTCCCAGCTTACATAGCTTTAGCTGTTACTGTTGTTTTTGCTGCTGCTCAGATGAGGAACCTTTTCCACATTTATTGCTATCCACATATTGCAATCTATACATTTTCAAGGTGTTCTGAGAATGTACTCCTTTTTAACTCCCTAATTGTTTATTGTAAGTGCCAACCTTTTTTTTTTCTTAAACCAGATTTTTCTTCCCTCAAATATCTCTACAGGTGGCTTGCAATTTTGTTGTTCAAAATAGGAGGGCTTTTGTGTAATTCCATATTTAGACAAGAACATGTTTGTTGAGTGAAATACAGGAATGAGAGACAGTTGGATTTTGCTTCAGATTTTGCTCATGCTTTATGCTTAAATACAGCATTTCTCCTTTTTTTAGGTACTGTTCAATCCTGCAGTACGTAAGAGGAATTCTGCTGTGTTGAAAACTTACGTATCTTGTAGCTGTGTTTAGTGTTGCCATGCCATTTTCTGATCTGCCAGCTGGGGATAAGAATGCTTGCCTGCTAACAGGGAAATGTTACAATTTACCAGTCCAATAATTAGAAATCTGCAGTCAGCTATGCAAGAGGATTGTCTTAAAAAGCAGGCCTTTTTTTTTTTCTTAAATGGAAACTGTTTTTCAATTGCTTTCAGATTTTTTAATCATAAAATTTGACTTTCACCAATCCCCACCCAATTAGAGCTGAGAATCTAGCATAACAGATGACTCCCCAAAATAAGGGCTTTTGAGAAGACAGAATAGAGCAAATTATAAAATTGAAAGAGATGATAACACTGACATTGTGGAGATAGGGCCTTATTTGTTAGTATTTGTAAACTGTTTTGAGATCCTTGTATGACAAGAGCTATAAAAAGAAGTATTCTGTACCATGTGCATCACCAAACAATGAACCACATGTCTTTTCAAAGTGCGTGTGAAGTGGGAACGTGGGGCAATGAAGTATTTCCATCCCTGCTCTCTAATGATCCCTGAGCAGGTGCTCATGTCCTAGCTGCCTGCACACAGCTCGCTTTCTTGTCACACTAACTCTATCCCGCCACTGTATTTTCAATTAACTGCATCAGGATTTAAGGGTTCTCAAGAAAGAAGAAAAGTGACTAAGATAAATAGTTATTGTTCATGTTTCAAATATTATATTCACATTTAAATTCAAGTTGTGTGATGGGGATTGTCAGTACTTTAGCACTCTGAACAGCCTTCTACCCATAAGGCGTATGCTGTATCTTGAGATATGTCTTCCAAACTTCTGCTGCCACTAGTGAGATTTACAGATAAAACTCAAAAACTCACTGTCCATCAACCAGTAAGCACTGGGTCTTCTTTGCATAGATCATGATACAAATTCCTTTGACTTCTACAGTGGAACATCTGCCAGGCATATTTTGTCCACTCAGTGGCTGAAGGGCTGTTGAGCCCATAATCCTGTATTCGAATTTTGGGGGAAGCTTGCCTGTTTTCTTTTGAGCAGAACCATATGCCGAAGGGCAAAGAGCAATGGACTTGCAAAGACTTTGGGCTGGGCATTCTCCCTGGGCTGCAGTCGCTGCAGTTCGTACATGTGGCCTCACTCCCTTAAAATACCAGCTAGGGTCATCCTGGCATGGCGTCTGCTTGGACATCAGTGTGAGCTGCAAAGCCTACAAGAAGCCAAGGGATCTTTTTTTAGTTAACCCATACTGGGCTTCTGTAGGTAGGTAGTAGCACTACCCATATTAAGTCTGATATGTCCTCATGAGCGTAGACGTACCAAGCTCTTAAGGGAGGAAAATGGCTGTTGTTAATACACACAGGTGGCTTCTGAAAATTACCTTATATTATTGCAGATTGAAATACAGTATTAGCAGAGAAGGAAAATCTTTTTCCCTCCATTCTTTTACATGCAGATATTCAGGCAGTTCCCCTCCCCTTCCCTCTAGTACTCTCCTCTGTTCATTTTCATGCCAGGTCACTTCTTGCCAAAAATCCCATCTGCTCATCAGTGGCATTCCAGAGCAGGAGGTGCTCTGGGGACTTGGTGCTGATTAATAGCCTCAACATCATTCTGCAGGCTGTGTGAAAAAGGAGGGGGAGAGTGAGACAGTGCCAATCAGGGCTTAACTAGCAAGGCCTCTCTAGGGCCCAGTGATCACGGCAGCAGTTGCCCCCTGTGAGGTCTCTTACGAGGAGGTTTTTAGCATGCAGGTTTCATACAGTTTTGTTTAAAGAACAAGCGATAAAGTTGTTCTTTCTTGTTGGGTCCACACCTGGCAAACACAACTTGAGAGCAACTGGAGGTCAAACCTGAGGGGGATTAGCTATGTTGATAGAAAAAAAAAATGCAAGTATGGCATGGATCGAAGCGCAGAAGGAGCACTGCAGGATGTGACTATTGCACAAGTTGGGGAAAAGTCGGCGTGCCTGCATATAGGTGAGGGTGGCTGGAAACACCAGGTGAATCTCATCAGCTTGTCCTATGGAAACCAACAGAAGTGCCCTTTCCTGCTTTCTCTTGAGGATCTTTTGCACTTGGTCTTTGTTTTTTGTCTAAGATTTACAGAAAACAAAATAATGAATTTTGGTTATGTATCACTCAGCCTGGACTCTGGGTGTGATTCAAGTTATCTGATTCATTGCACCAATTAGTCTTTGTTAATTTTGAGTTTGTTTTTGTTCAGTCCCAGCTGGAGTTGGCAGGGCTGTCGACAGGAAACATATCATCAAGTTTGGGATTTTTCATTTATGAATTTTAAAACAATCAGATTTTCAAACTTCTGCCCATACTGACTGCTACTGCTTTGCTTCTGTATAATCACTTCGCTTCATCAATGTTGCCTTGTGTTCCACTCACTTCTGTTTTGGTTCCCTTTTTGGTGTTTCGTGGCTTACTAACTTCTGTCTGTTTCCCCTTGCCTTAAATGCCCGCTGTTGCTCTGCTTTTGTGTGTCACACAATCACAGAATCAAAACTATGAGAAATGAAAAACATGTTTGGTATGAGGCAGGTCTCTGGGTATTACATGGTTCAGGATTGTTTCCTCAAATATGGCCAGGAAATTCAGGAGCTTAGTCACAGACAATAGTCTTGTCTGCTATATATATTCATATAAATCCATATTGAAGCAAGGAAGCTTTCATGTGGTTCGGAAGCAGACTGCAGGGTCGGAACATCTTCCATGCAGATCACCCTCTTTGCTCTTTCGCTCATTGTCATAACATTGCTCCCAAATATTATCTTAAGTCCACCCACTTGAAAATATGTGGATATGAAAACACATTAATGCAGACAGATATGCACAAACTTGCATCCAGCTGAAGAATTTCGCCTATCCTCCACCACCCCTTGCTTGTCGGATGCGCTCACTATGTGCTCGTTAGGTGGTCACCTTGCAGGTGGAGAACTTGGAGGTCTGTGTCAGGTGCTATTGGGCAGTGGGCTCCTGGTCCTAGACCAGCACCTTCTGTCTTTCTGTTGTACAAAGGATACTTAATGCCTTTTTATTCCTTATTTAGTCAGACGATTAGGCTTTTCCAGCGTTCCCTTTTTAAGTAAATTAGGTTAGGTGATAAGTCCTTCTCTTTCTTAATCATTTTATTGAGTGGCCCTCAATTACATACATTCCTGAGAGTAAGGTGTCCAGACCTGAAAATAATGCTCATCTCTCTGTGATTCTGTTTTCTTTCCTCGTCTTTTTTCCATCTCTGTTTCATTTTTCACCCCCTCCTCTCATTTTGTCTCCTCGGATTCCTTCCTTGACCTGAATGAGGAGTGGGGAGAGATTTTGTGCAGCCATGTCAGTGTGTCCAAGCCAGGAGATTCAAGAGCTTAGCCACAGACTTGCAGTATTAACTGGAAGGGAAGAAGACACAGAGGGAAATAGAGACAAAGGTTTCAGTTTGCTGAGCCTCTCCGGGTATATCTCTACCTGCCTTATATTCCTCTGTTTTCCCTGTATGCCAAGTGTTGCTTTCTCTCTTTTCTCTTTGTTACCTTTATATACTCCTTTTCCAATCAATTTCTTCTCCTTTAACACTAACTTGCCCCTTGTTTTTGTTCTTTTCATCTTACCTCTATTCTTGCTTCAGTCCCCTCAGGGTCACCTTACTCAACCTTCCTCTATTCTTTCTTAACTCCCCCTTACCCTGCCTAATCTCCCTATTTACTTCCTATGAGGTTTCAAAATACGCTTGTTCTTTTAAATTCTTTGTTCTATAGCAATTTCATTCTTCATTTGCTCCAGGAAAAATGTAATCAGGCTTAATATGGGGAGATTTGAGGGACAGAATCTGAATCCATTGCACATATTTATAGTAGTGTGTATATATAATATGCAAGGGGAAGACAGCTTGTTAATAGAAATTGCTAATAGTCACTTCTGGTGCTGAAACATCTCTCTGAAGCGATATATCTGGAAAAAGACCACATCACTTGGAATGATAGATCTCTATTGCCTGTTTAGTGGAGAGTGACTGGAATGAGTTGGAGGACAAGACTTGGCAAGTTCTGAATTGAGTCATGTTGTTCTTAAAGGTTGTGGCGGAGGTGTGTTTTAATGAGAAGATCAGTACAGATTATGCATTATTAATTCATTAATGTGACCTTGATGTGGTAGAGGTAAGTTTAGTCCACCTACTGAAAGCGGATAGTGAGTGAGGGGGTGATGGCAAGGGAGTAAAGGCAGTAGCTGGCTGTGTGGGTGCTTATCTGTCTTTCTGGCTGTGGATAACACCTATTGCTGCCATCATATCTACTCCAGTATTCATCACCCCTCACCTTAAAATGAAGAGAGAAAAGGTACAATGTCAGAAAAATGCCATAAAACACTAAGTTATCTACACATACAGATTAGTTTGCTCTCGCTCAGCAAGGTGATCCAGGGCAAATACAGTCTTTTTTTTTTTTTAATTTTTCCCTCTCATACTTTCTCATCCTTGCTGCCAAATTTTTCAGGAAGATGCATTTATTGGGAAATTGTTGCTGTTGTTTGTATTCGCTACTTCCTCTGAAATAAAAATTAAACTGAAAATGAATGTGTCTCTGGGGGGAGGGTGTGCTCCACTTGTAAGGCCAATGTTTATTTTTCCACCCTTGCTTTTTTTCCCCTTGAGGTGTTTTACAGGCATTATACTTCCTTCAGAGCTTAGGGAGAACATGAAGTTCTTCTTCACTAAGACTAACCTTTCCTATGCAAATTTATTAGCACCAAAATAAGAAAAAAAGAAATATCAGATTAATGTTGCATAACTAGTTACATGGTAACTTAATAGGCAAGATTACCCTGTGACCACAGAATAGTTAGAGGTGCTCATGAACTCTCAATTTCATTTTATTGTTTTGTTCTCTTAAATATCTTCAATGTAATCTCTGTTATGGCAGAAAAAAAATATGAGAACACAACAATGTCATGAGCAGGAGTTAATATATAATTACAGAAAAATCTCTTGTTTTTAATTAACAAGACTATGGTAGGAAAAGCACTCTATTATATGCACGAGCCAGTATTAGCAAATGGAAATGACCTTCTCATTCTGTTAAAATCAAATTCCCAGAATTTCTCATGAATCATGTAAATGAATACTGATCAAGTTCAAATTGGGCTGAGTGTGGAGGCAGATGAACTCAGGTGCTGAGGGGCAGCTGCTGGGATACCCTCTCCTGGAATCCCCAGTTGCATCCTAAGGAAAACAGCTCGGAGGACCTAATGTACTCAATTGTCAGAGAATGTTAAAATGGCAGATTTCTTTAAACACTATGACACAGCACCCAAACCAAAAGCAGTTTTGGGAAAAAGGCTGTACTGATTCTCTAGCCCACAAGCTAATTTGAAACTGCTTTACACAAGTGAAGTAAAAAGTAAAAAACAAACACACTGTAGAGATTCTCTTCTGTGTCTCTCACCCCTTTTCTTCCTGCAAACTGTCAATTTGGGAAATTGCTTGCCTTTTCTTTCTTTAGACATATTTTTGGCTTTGCAAAAGATGCAAAGTAGGCAGCAAATACCCTTTAGCTCAGAAGAGCTGAAGAGGGGAAGCTCCTTTGAGCTCACCTCACAGCTGTCCTCTGAGCACTGCCAGGTGAGATCCTGAGTTTCAGAGGTGCTAGGCCCCAAACTCCTCATGTGTATCCAAATGGCCTGATGTGGTCAGGAGTCTTCCTGTGTAGAAATTCAAAGCTTCTACGTGAGGGTCCACTTCTGAATGTCGTGTTACTCTCTGGCCATTGAATGGCTTCTCAGTTCCAAAAATAATAATTTGAAAATCATTCTAGGACAGTAGGTATGACTCCAAGCAACTTATAAAACCACCAAGTTTGCAATGATTTGGGGAATGTTGCACGTGGCCCTGATTATTCATGAGACTCTTCATAGTGTATGCTGTAGGTTTGTTTGCCGCCTTCGTCTTTAATTTCATTGAAATTTCTATTTCCTGCCTGTCATTCTGTCTCCTACATGCTTCTCTTCTACCCTGCCTAGTGCAGAAGCCTTGAATATGAACTTGAACAGACTGTGTCATTGCCTAAGCAGCATTGCTCTCAGCTTTGCTCCATGTTTAATGATTTAAATCCTGTGTCTTCATATACAGTGGATAAATAGATGGAGATGCCAAATCCAGCCAGCTGCAGAAGGCAGCGCTGATCCCCACGGAAAAGAATGCTGCACTTCCCAGTTTTGGCAAGAAACAATTTGCTGTACATCTCTATATAGCTAAATCACTGACACTTCAATAGACAGATGCGAAAGCATGTGCATGCGCACATGCACACCCTTCCAGGACTTGACAGTCCATGCTGTCAGGAGATTAAATTATACTAGTGGAAAATGGTGTGAGGGAAATAGCGTGAGACAGATTTCTCAGATATTGACCAGCTTTTGGAGAGACATGTTAGTGTTAATTCTCTGTTCTTTCACTCCATTTTTTTCCTCGGTAGCAGTTAAATGCAAAACGTAATGAAGTCAGCATTTTGGGGTTGAGATGCCTGGAGCAGTAGCAGTGAAAGGTAAGACACTTAGATTAGTCCTCAGCTCATGAGAGTTGCTAGGGTTCTGGCATTCAGAAATGCTGAGCAGTCCACACGGTAGGGGAAATCGATGGGAGCTGTGGGTCTTCAGCCTCTCTGAAATTTTGGCTCTAAATGCACTGCTTATATATTGAGGATTTTTTTTTGGCGGGGGAAGGGAGGAAAGGGAGGGACAGAAGGTAGGACGGAGTCTGCCCCCTGGTAAACAAGGTAGCTTTCCAAACTTGTTCTGCATTTCTTCCAATCTCTTCCCTTTTTACTCATGCAGACTTTCCCTTCTCTCTTCTGTTCTGTCTCTTTGGCATAGTTGGAGTGTTTCATATCAGCTAGCTTTTACTGTCTGAAAGTTAGGCATCTAATCTTGGCTGTTTGTTGTGGCTATCTTGATAGCCACCCTGAGACAACTCTTTGGTATGGAAAAATCCATCCTTTGGAAGTACCCCTCTTTCTTCTCCCTGATTATAGTAGAAACACGGCAAAAGGATTAGATGAGAAGCCTACCCTGAAGTCACCAGGAGTTAGGGGAGATGAATCCTGCACATTATCTTTTCTGTGTGTCCATTTCAAAGGCTGGAGCACTGTGTAGTCCCAGACAAGTTCATGCATCGGGTCCTCAAAGATGCTGAATCTCTGCCAGAGGGTAGTGACTTGTTCCAGTTTCCTTATAATTGTGGGAGCCAAATTACTGCCCTACAGAGCAACATACCATGCTGGAGGCTCTGTGGGAATGTCTGGCTGCACGCATGGCTCTGTGGATATTGAAAGGTATTGAATGCCTGTCCTATCGCACTGCTTTCAGCAAGGATTGTGGGGAACGGATTGATTAGAGGTCACAGGCAAAGAAGGCAGAATGGCAGAATAAGGAAAAAAAGTAGAGGAAGGAAAGTACAGAATAGGAAAACGAGAGGGGTGGAAAGTTAAGAGGGAAGAAGGAAAAAAGATGACAGAAATGAGCAAAAAGAATTGGGGTAGGGGTAGATAAAATGAAAGTGGGATTCAGAGATTAGGGAGGAAAGCAGAGAGAGGGAATATATGAGGGAAAAAGAATGAGAATGAGGATGGGTAGAGCAGAGAAGAGAAATGTTTATTAAGAGTTAATTTTCTTCCCACTGGAATAGCTCTGTTAGGAAAAAACAGTCATTTAATAGAGAGCATGTCAGCTTGAAATAACACACAAAAATTAATATTGCACTGTGTATGATTTGCTAAATTCTGTCCCCTGGGGGACATCTTCTGGTGGAAACAAACTTTGGGTTTGTCAGAGTGAGGCTTTCTCTTTGAAGGTAGTTTTGTTCTTTCATTGTGTCACGGACCTGGCAGTGATTCATACGCTGACGAAAGCTCACCCTGGGGAGAGGCAGAGGTGAGAGGTCTTCCCTCATAGCGTGCCCATGTGCTGGGCTGGGAGGAGCAGGGATGTAGTAAGGAATCTGTGCAGATTAATTCTTCTGAAGAGAGGTATCTACAAGGGACTGTTAAGAACAGAAGGAAGGAAGTTAGAAAATGAAAGGGAGCAAAAGAGATGAGCTGTAAAGGAGAAGTTATACATCAGAGCAGGGAGGGAAGGATGCCCCCTTCCCTTCCTATCTTTTCATTGGTGAATTCCCTTCTGAGATTTGTTCTTTTGCTTCTCCAGTTTCCTTGTCATTTCCTCATGTTCAGCTCTCTCATATGCTTCCCCTTTTACCTCTTTCCCCCTGTGTTCTGCTTTAGTCCAAAACCTTTTCCTTACCCATTGTCTTTCCCTTCACATCCTTGCTGTCGTTTCACAGAATCTCTGCACGCAGGCTCTCCCTTTCTGTCCTTCTCCCTTTTGCTCAAGCCCCTTTTTCTTGTTCATTTATCCTCTTTCCCTGGGCTAGTCTTCATGGTCCAGCTATTATATGCTTTTGTTCTAGTGTTCTCCAAAATCAGCATCCTGGTATTATGTAGACATGTATATAATATAATGTGTAGAACTATTTATATCATGTTATATTTCATTTTTTTATATATATATATATATAATGCATGTTGTTTTATATTGTTCTAAACCAGAGGTAATTAATCTGTCCTTGGGTATAAGATGAAGCCTGGGTGCTATGTGAGCTGCCTGCTTTGAAGTGAAGATTCAGATTCAGATTCAATCATAGTGCTTCTCCAGGATCCTCTCACAAGACTCCCTTCATGGCCAGAAAAAGAAAAAAAATCCTGTTATGTCCTGATTTGGCCAAAGTCTTGGCTGAAGGACAAAATTTAGTCCCACCTCTTGCCCAGTAGTTTTCATATTAGCATCTTAGCATATTAGCACCTGTTCTCATGTCCAGCAACAGATAAAACTCTTCTTGTCTTGAATTATACTTGTCAAAAGTACATAGCTGAATTTGCATTTGAGATAACTGTATTTACTGTATGTACATATGGCTTGTTTCTTGGCATTTACAGTACTTTTCTGTACAGTAGGAGTAAAGTACATTTATGTCACTCTAGTTTGGAGAGCTTAGTATAGGCAGGAAGCAAGACCATAAATGTAAGATCCTTTTCTGCTCTGGCTTTCTAAGGAAACAGGGTTACTAACGGTGGATGTTGATATGTGCTTGTTAGTGGCTCTTCTTTCTCTTAAGCAAGTTTTGGTCTTACTGGCCAAACCGATTAGAGATTCCCTTAAGGAGAAGGGTGCTGCAGGGGCCACATCTTACTGGACTTGAGAAAATCTCCTTAGGAGAGTTACCCCAAGATGCACATCTACTGCTGGCCGAGGCCCATTAGTTCCTCTGATCATGGGACTCCTTGTTAGCATCCCACTGAGCTCTCCGCCGTGGCTCCTGTTTCCCACTCATCTGCCTTGGATGACCCTCAGGGATGACCCTTGCCAATGCTTCCAGGTGTTTTTTTCCAAAGGGGAGGGTGATCCGCCACTGTGCTGTGTGGGTACAGATCCAGCCCTATATTTAGCCGAGTCAAAAAATATTCCACTTTTAAACAGACACAATTCAGAAGTGATCTGTTTGCTTTATATGATTGCTCCTCTCTTCCAATCTCAGCAAATTTCCCCTTGGATATTTTACATTTATTTCCGCATTGACAATAAGATGTAGAATTGTATTCTGTTTACTCTTGATCCATGTAGAAGCTCACTCTGAATACTCCTGCTGGAGGATGATTCCCCATTCATTGTTCCTTTTTGAGTTTCCTCCGTTAGTACTCAATTTGTTGAATAGATGCTTTATTGTTAATGTATAAGGCAATTTTAAATCAGAATGATATGAGGCATTGTACTGCAAGCTCTACAAAAGCCAAAATTTGTTATAGGTGTTCATTTGCCTTTATCAAGCAAGTTTGTAATTTAATTAAAGCATGGAATTGTATTGCTTTCGAAAGACTTTTTCACCATAATGTAATGTTGTCTGGCATTAACTATATTGATATCCATTAATTATTTAACAGTTTAATCCTAAATCAGCATTTCTGTGATCTTTCCTGGGATTTTTGTTATACTAAGAAGAAACCTTCTTTATTCTCCTATTCTTTTTGAATATTGACTCAACATTAGCAGTCTCCCAATTGTATTGAGTTTCCTCAGTGTTCTAAAATTTATTAAAAATTAACACTGAAAGGCCAGGGATCTCTTTATTCAGCTTTTTAGGAGCTGTCTGGTAGGTAGGTATACCTTCTTTTTGCCATGTTTTTTTTTATAAAAGACCTACTAGAGGTAATGGCCACAAACTGAAGCACCAAAAGCTCCACAGGAACTTAAGGAAAAAAATTTTAACAGTGAGGGTGACAGAGCCCTGGAACAGGCTGCCCAGAGAGGTTGTGGAGTCTCCTTCTCTGGCGATCTTCAAAACCCGCTTGGACGCAGTCCTGTGCCACGTGCTCTAGGTGACCCTGCGTGTGCAGGGGGGTTGGACTAGATGACCTCTAGAGGTCCCTTCCAACCTTAAGCATTCTGTGATTCTACGATTCTATGATAAGCTGTCTGGCCTGCAAACCTTGTCTGTAATGGAATGTATCATTTCCTACCCAGAATAAGTATATTAAATGATATATTAAATAATGTTTTTTGAACTCTTTAACTCTTTTTTTTTGCCTCATCATTAGCAATTTTACAATTTTAACTACTATTACATTTTAGTTTTCTTCAGATTTCTTTTTGTTCCTGAAGTATTTTAAGAAACATGCATATTGTCAATCTTATCTGAGTGAAACATTTTTCCCTGTCTTTAGCTTCCCTTATCAGCTTCTTACATCCTATAACATTCATTCATGTTGACTGCTACCTGTAACTGCCTCCTTACATTTTGCCATATGCTACTTTTATTTCTAATTGCTGTTTTATTTGCCATCAGACTGAGTCTTGTTTCCTCAACCAAAGTTGTACACTTTCTTGACTGTGAGACTCCAGCATTTTGAGGTAGTTAATTACCTCTTCTTAAAGTACTTCCAATTTTCATTCATGTTATCTGTTTAATCTTTGATCCCTATCAGCTTCACTAAAAATTTCCTCAAATGTTGTCTCTTGAGGCCTGAGGAGGGTGTGTGTATGCATTTATAAATTTTATGTACAAATGTGGGTATGTATATGTATGTCTTACCAGTAGGTGCTGACCTTTTGTTGCCCTTATTGAATATAATTGGGTCTTGATAGTGAGTTTCCAGGCAACTGTCATTTTTCAATCCAGTGATTAATTTATCTTCTCATAGAAAGAGAGGGGAGAAATATGATCTCATGATTTACCTTTTCTTCACCATTTTGTATTTGCACACCATTCTCTCCTCATGTGTGAGGTTTGTTCTTCTCAACCTAGACGTTCCCTGTCTTTTCAATATGTTTGTTTTTGTTTTTTTCCACAGTATTTGCAGTCTTCCAACTTCTTTTTGCCATGCTTTTTTAAAAAAAAAAATACTGAATTCTCCACATGGAGGATTGTCATGGATTTCTATGATACATTAATATTCTCAATGTTCTTTTTTGCTCTTTCCTCCTTGCATCTTGATTTAGTTTGCACTGAAGATTGCCTCTATAACACATTAGACTGTCCACAGAGTTCATGGATAATTTAGAGATGTGTGCAGCTGGTTCAAAAGATTCCTCCTGATATGTGGTATTTGTCAGCACCACCTTTCATTTGTCATCCTTGCACTCATTCACTTAGCTTTGGCAGGTTCAGCTGAAAGTTTTTATCATCTTCACTCTTGATTAAACTAAATAAATGGCATCATCTGAAGATTTAGTCATATCTCTCTCCACTCCTGTTCCCAGATCTTTGCTAAACATGTTAATGTTAGCGTTCAACAAATATCACAGATCTTTTTGCTGTGCAGTGTCCTTGCTATTTCAAAGACAGAAAAGAAAAATTTAGAGATTCTGAAATATGTTTAGAAACAGCTTCAAATGGCTGTTTGACATTGACATTATTCCCATTGTTGGAAGTCCAGAAAATTTGTTTTTAAAATCCTTTGATAGGAATCATTCTGACGACCTATTGTTTGCTGGCTGGGATAGTGTGCAAATCCCCCCAGCTGCAGTTGCTATAAGCCTTGCTCTTCTTCACTTCATTTTCTCTTTAGAGATATGTCCTCCCTTCTCTTAACAGTTAATTTCAGGGGAGATTTGATAACAATGAGATAAACAGTGTCAGATCAACCAAGAGGACTTTTCTGTTAATAAACTGAAGAGACGCTCTCACAGCAGGTCATCAAATATCGATTTGTCATTATGGAGAATATGGCCCGAATTCAGCTCTCAGTTATCTGTCTTGAGCAAAGCCACATTAAGATAGCTGGGAGTAGGATTTAGCTAAAGATGCAGCTTTCCTTTTCACATGTGGCTGCCCTGAAGTAAGTGAGGAAGAAGGAGCCTCCATGCATGATGCCTGATTATCTGCGGTGCCCAGCGCTCTCCCCTTTGCATCGTGGCTGTTTCTCAGCACGTCAGGGCTGCACTGATTTGCTAAGTGGTGCTGGAGTGATGGATGCAAGTGTGAATTGTCATTCAGAGAGAAAAGCACTTGCTTTTAGTCTTCATTCTTTCTTTGCTTGGATTTATGTGGGCAATCGTCAGCAGGATGTTTTTTGGATCTGAAACTGGGTCTGCAGAGGGCTTTCTTGGCTGAAAGCTGCGACATGTATTTAATCAATCACTGTTATAAACAGTGGACATCTATGCAAGCTAGGCCCTAAAGATCAGTATATGACATTAAAAGGGACTTTAAAATGTTCAATTTGAGGGAAGTGTGTTCTTTATGGAAATGAAGACTGTATGTTTCCATTCCACATCTGGAGTATTGTGTCCAGTTCTGGGCTCCACAGTACAAGAGGGATGTGGAGCTGCTGGAGAGAGTCCAGCGCAGGGCTACAAGGATGATCAGGGGCCTGGAACAGGAGAGGTTGAGGGAGCTGGGCCTGTTCAGCCTGGAGAAGAGAAGGCTGAGAGGGGATCTGATCAGTGTCTATAAGTACCTCAAGGGAGGGAGTGCAGAGGACGGTGATGGTCTCTTTTCAGTGGTGGCCACTGATAGGACTAGAGGAAATGGCCGGAAACTGAAACACCAAAAATTCCATAGGAACTTAAGGAAAAATTTCTTGACAGTGAGGGTGACAGAGCCCTGAACAGGCTGTCCAGAGAGGTTGTGGAATCTCCTTCTCTGGAGATCTTCAAAACCCGCTTGGACGCAGTCCTGTGCCACGTGCTCTAGGTGACCCTGTGTGTGCAGGGGGTTTGGACTAGATGATCTCTAGAGGTCCCTTCCAACCTTAAGCTTCTATGATTCTATGATTCTGTGTAAGTAACTTTAAATAGTCTGCAGAGTATCCCAGCGGATTGCTCTGCACAAAGAATGGGAAAAGATAAGCAAAGAAAAGTGAAAAGAGTACCCCCTGGCATATCTCTGCCTGCTTTCAAAGCAGTCAGCCAGTAAGGCCATCAGTTCTGATGAGCTGATAAACAAATCTATCAAATTTGCAAAGTCTGTTGGAGTCCCAGGCTGGCTAATGGTAGATGGAGGTAGGGGTTACAGCAGGATGAAATTTGCTATAGCTGGGAGCTGAAATACAGTAATAATATAGTAATAAATACATTGCTGCTCCAACAGAGAGAGCAGAACTACTGGGGCTGCATGAAATTTGGGTATAAAGGGGGCAACAGTGGGAAATCTGGAGGGTATTTAGCATAAGGCAGCAGGAGATATCCAGGAGCTTAGGAGATGTGGCAAATGGAGGAGGTTGTAGTCTGCGAAGCACAGTAGTCTAAACTCAGATTATACATTACATTTAAAATGAAAATGATACACATTTTGGATAATTTGCTATAATTTTATCATAGTGTTTAGTAACTAGATGAAATACTTGGCCTCTCTCTGGAGTAATAGCCTCTTTAATTTACCATATGCTGAACATACAAGCATATACACGTGTTGTATCAGCTATTCTCTTTTTGTTTTTATGGGGAGTTAATTTTAAGTCAGGCAGGCTTTGGGTGATATAGTGTCACCTTAAAATTTTGTAAGGTATACTTCAGATATGAAATATCTCTGTACCCAGTCTATGTGCTTTGACAAAACCTTAACATACCTATGTGTGTGGGTTTGCTTATCAGTGAATTAAAAGGAGCCGAATTACACTGTTCAGAGACCACTCACAGGGTCTCAAATACAAGAATGTTTGGCACCAAAGACATTTTAAACTTCTCTCTTTATATCTCTAAACTTAAACATACATAAAACACCTGAAGAGGGATGTGATGCGAGTACTTGGTGCTTGGTAATTCTGACAGGAAGAATCAACCACGGTTCCTGTGTGCACACAATTATGGAGACAGTTTCACGGATACGAGCAAACTCATGTTGATGACTCGGGTGAAAAGACAGAGCAAGAAAGAAGTGGACAAAGTGACATTTCAATTACATCAGTGCTTAAAAAAAAATAAGGAAGTAGATGGAAAGGGATAGAGAAAACAAAACAAAACAAAGAGTCCCAGGAGCACCATGGCGTTAATCTAACCTTCAGCATGACTGAAAACTCCACAGGCAGGTGAGCAGAATTATTGATGTTTGAAGTAATTACTTCAGCAGGCGCTGCTATCAAAATTCATAGTGATTGATTTCCCACTAGTCAGCTTATCTTGCAGAGAACAAGTACACTGGAAAGCAGCTTATAACCCCTTCCTAATAAGCCGTGGCACATCACTGGAGCAAATGGCGTCAGGCTCTTTTTGTTTTGCATTCCCTGCTTTTAAAGGTTGAATTGCTCAAAAATTTAAGATGCCAGGCTCTGTTTTGTTCTCTAGATGGCCTAAGAATAGAGAGATCTGTTTTCCCCATGCAACCCACCCTTGTCCTCCCAGTGTTAAATGAAGGATACTTTCAAGCTGAATCTCTTTCAGTGGTAAACAAGGAAAAGCTGGATCTGAACACACAGTCCAGATACTTTTTTTAAAAAAGAGTCATCTCAAATATGGAATATTTTCTCCAGGCTGACTGGGAGCTGATTAAGTCAGGGCACTGGAGGGTATTACTGAGGTGGTTATTCTCAAGTCTCACTGATGATGTTACATACACACTGTGAATCAATTTATGAATCAACTTCACTCCCTATTTCTATAAGCTGTAAGCCCAGTATTGGGTTGGGAACTCTTTTTTTTTTTTTTTAATATCAGGTTGGATGAGGGATCAGGCTCTGCTCAGGTTATGGTAATCCAAAGATCTAGAAGACACAACCTACCCAATAACAGTTAGGTGCAACACTGAAGGACAGCAGTGTTATGATAAGAATATGATTTAACATAAGAATATGTTAGAATATGTTAAATCATATAACATATGGCCCAGGTATCCCAAGGGATGTTACAGAACAAAGACTTTTACTGTCCATGACACTGCAGAAAATTTTCAGGCAAACATAACTCCACCCAGCCTTTGGACAAGAGTACCTGGCTTACTGAAAAGGCCTGTCAAAGCTGAGTAGGAGAGCTATCTCCACACTATTTTTTAAAAAGCAGCTGTGGCCTGGAGAACAATAGTAAAGGGTTGAAAGTCTAGCACAAAATGCAGCATCAAGAAGAACTTGAATTTTTACCTCTGCCTCTCCTCCAGCATCAGATGATGGGCAGTCCTTTAGTCCTGCAGATCAAAACAGAGGAGAAAATTAAATGAGGGTCAAGCAAGAAAAGGCTGAACTATCAGTCTCCTTGATTTTCATCAGTCTGTTTCAGCAGGCACATCATCTGAAAGTGTTTTCCCTTTTCCGTTTGGCTTGTTTCCTGTGCAGAGAGAGCCAGAACACTTCCTTGTACTGATAGTTGTTTCACCCAACCATCTGCCAGGGTGCATTCTCATGGGAGACAAATGGTACTATTTATCAGGAAGCAAAAGGATTATTTGCCAGAACAGTTCTATGGAGAAAAGTGGAGGGAAGAGGAAGGTGAAAGGTGCATTTTGTGCAAATGGTAGGAACAGGAGCTGGGTAAGATCATTTCTTAGGAAGTAAGTAAGTGAGTTTCTCTTTCCAAATTCCAGTGGTCATCTACTCATGAGCATTATATCAGGGAAGAGTGGTGAAGGGAGGAGGAAGAGTTAGGAGTTGAACCTCCACAGAGGATTTGAATGATAACATTTTTATGATTTTGGGAGATCTGTACTAGAAAAGATTGATAGAGTGATATGACAGCAATATCACGCTTCCAGAGGTACATGATCTACCACAACATACCCACTATGAAGCTCTGATGCAACCACACCACTGCCGTATGTTCAATACTAATCTTGTGCCCTGCTCTGTGCCACCCTTTGAGGCACAGCTTGGTCCAACTTGGTGCAAAGAGACCTGCACAGGCCCCTTCCTGCCCTCCTTCCTAGCACCAGACATCTTCTCAGGGCTGGAGCAGCTGCTCTACCCCAGCCATTGGGAAGGGCTGCTGGTGAGTCTTTCTTCTCCTTCCTCAGCAGAGATGCATCAGAACTGAACTGCCCTGTGCCTGAGGTCCTGGTGTCCAGGAAGGTGAAGGGAGATGGAGGGATTTTTCAGGAGGAAGGAGGCAATGACCAACAGTTAGGTTTGCTTGGGATGAGTCCTGCCCTCTTGGCAGCATCAGAGTGGCTGTGAGGAATGAGTTGGTAATCTCACTTGTCATGTGAGATGTAACAGTGTCATGATGCATAGATCTGCCATACTTCTTCTCTGACGCCAGCCTTGTGAGAAGTCCAGGGCTTCTCCTGTTGCCCACCTGCACTGCTAGAGCAGTGAGCAGGGGATGGAAAGCTTCGTACACTGCTTTAGTAGAAGAGCCCTCAGCAAGTGGTAATCCTATGATGGACCGTGCCAATACTGTGTCCTGGCAATCCAGGACAGTCTGCGACAGAGATGGTTCAAGACAACCCTTTCCTCTCTTGACTGTGCCTGGTGGACTCTGGTGGCAGCAGAGACTTCACCAGTTCCTGCTTGTGCCTTCATTTTCATGGGTTTCTTTGCTTACACACTTTTGATCTGCAAATGTCTCAGGCATAGCTGATGTGTTATTATGCAAGCCTCTGCTGCTTCATGGGCGTTGCACCATGGTCTGCAAAACAATACGTCAACCCTGTTTTTATTAACTTTACCCAATAGGCTTCTTTGTTTTTTTTGTTGTTGTTTGTTTGTTTTCATTTTTGTTTTTCTTTTTTAATTTAATTTTATTTATCCTTTGGGTTTCCAGTGCAGTGGGCTCCAGTGGAGACTGAATTCCCTCATGGCCTTTCTGGCTTGTAAAGTTGTGCTTCTATTTCAGTGTCTGGCTCCCTAGTCAATGCGTGGTGATCATCATTGTCCATGGGAGTTTGGCAAAGGTGGCGGAGCAGATGGTCACAGTAATGCAGTGAGGTTATATGAAAGTGGGATCTGATGGGGACATGTTTGTCTTGGATACACAGAGATAACTGGACCTAGATACAGCCAAAGATGAAGATCCAACTGCTTTACTTCGCAGCAACCCTCCTTGGTGCCCCCAGACCTTCAACATCTTGTCTGAATGTTTCTATCCCTTTCCACTTTTCTATCTGGATGCATGCCTGCATGGCTCGGTTTGCTGATTCCTGCACAGTCGGAAGGTGAAGTGCAGAATGCAAACCGGATGGTTTCCCCGTGGGGCTGGAAAGCCTCCCTCTCTCTGTAATTGTTTCTGACGTTTCACCTGTCACATCCTGAGCTGCTTCTGGGGGGTGATAAAATGTTTGGATCTCTGAATGTGCAACCAGTACACTGTGTTCCCTGTTGACAAGAGATCAAAGATGTCAGGACTCTGGAAAAGACAAAACGGGAGGCTGAAAAGAAAGAGGAGAAAATAAGAGAGAAAAAGAAAGACAAAGGAGAAAGAAAGGAAAAGGAGAAGAAAGTCAAGTAGAAATAGGAACAATTGCCTAGAGACAGGTGGACAGATGCCTAGCAAACCAGATAGACAGACGGTTATGGTAGAAAGACAGCGTGTCTTTCTTGCTGTTCTTAGGCCGTAATTATCAGCTATTTAGGCAGTAAGCCCAGGCAAACCAGTTATTATCAGTATTCAACAGCTCTGAGGTGAAGCCCAAAGCAATTAATGCCCTTTGAGAACTCGGGACTAACTACAATGAGCACTGATTTTAAGAAGTGTGTGTGCGGAGGGATGGATTAGAGCTTTTTCATTATGTAAGGAAGGGGAGGGGGACTCTGCTGTTGAGGAAATCCCTGTGGATGAGCAGAATAGGTACAAACTCCAGCAGAGCAAAAACCTGCAAGCAGGCAGTGACTGTTGCTGATGGCTTCTCTACAAGCAGCTGCTTTTCCTTGGAGGAGAAAATGCTATTTAAACTGAGAAAGCAGAGTACTCAGAAACACATACCTAAGAAAGCTGGGGAAGAAAAATGCTGTACGAAGGGCAGGATGACCTCATTGCTGTTTAGTTCGTCTGCTATAACCACAGCATCTGAGCAAGCCTCATAATGTGGGAGGGAAGAATGGAGAGAGCTAGGGAAGCCCTCTTTCCTGGATGGACAGCTGAAATGCAGGAGCAGGACTCACCTGTCCTGAGCATTAATTCCTGGCCTTCATCAGGAAACCATCATCCAACTGGTCCTAGGAGGCACTTGGAGTCACATTGAAAGGCTGAGGCCATGTGGATTTTTCATGGAAATAAAGAAGAGTGTCCCAAAGGAGACCTTTGAAAGAAAGTTTTGGAAGACTGCAGTCTGCGGTCTCCAATTTCAACATTAATAGCTCTATGTGTGTGTATGTAGGCACACAGATATACCTATGTGTCTAGGGCTCAAGTGGCATAAAATACTCTAGCTCCACTGAACTCCTGGGGCTGTGCTGAGCTACCTTTATTCAGGGTCTAACCCCTTACTTCTGAAACAGACTTCTGGTGTTCATAACATACAGCAGGGCTTGTTTGATGACTCAACATCTGAGTCAGAAACTTTATCAAAATATGTAGTCCAAAGCACCAGTAGTGCCATCAAGACAGACTTCAACTCAGGTTTCCTGAGGGAGCCACTCATCGCTGTTTGGCTTGCGAAATAACAGGTGAGTGACTGAGATGGGAGCTGGATGGAGAGTGCCTGCTTACTAAGTTGCAATACTTTCCTCCAGACCTCGAGTGTGGTTGGGGGTGAGCAGTGGAGTCAGCAGCGTATGAGTCAAGAGACACAAATTAATAGTGTATTTTGGTATTTCTAATTAGCCCCTCAGGCGCAGCACAAAGTCTGCCTGGAAAACTCAAGCGTGTGAATTGCTGCTGTGCTGTGAAAGCTGTTCTGACAGAGCCAAGGAAGGTGTTTCAAAGAAGCTGCATATGTGAAATGGCTGTTAATCCCCCTTAAAGCCCCCGTGTTTTTGTTACATTCTCTTAGAAAACACCTTCCTTTATGCTTGGAGCTGTGTGTTTTTTACATAAACCCGCTCTCCGAGGTTTGAGAGCACAGGAGTAGTCAGTGTGCAGTAACAATGGCAGGGAAGAAAGAAAAGGAGCAAGAGAGAAAATCCATTTCCCTGGGATCTGAAAACAGACCAAGAAGCAGAAAAGGGCACTGAGTGAATGGGAGCTGGCAGCAGCAGCTGCAGCAAAGGGGACTCCTTCATCCCCCAGCAGTGAGACTGTGCAGGGAAAGGCAGGTGCTGTGGGGGAAAAGAAAATGGGGAGAAGAATATTTCTTGTGCTAGTGCAGGCTTCACAGTTTTCACACATGCAAGCAAAGCATCTGGGCTGAAGAGGTCACTTCTGCTCTGGGGGAGCTTCCAGGAGGCCCAGACCTGTTTGGTGTGTGGCCACTGCATAGCTAATTCATGCCTCATGAAATTGTCTGAGTGAGACGTACCGACGGGGCCGTGCAGGGAGACACTGCCGTGTTGAAACGGGGTAATTGAGGTAAGCGTTTGAGCTCTGTGACCCACTTATTTGTTTTTTCAACAGCAGCTCCTCTCAAGACCTACACAGTCACCAAGGAGAGCTTTAAAGCTGACTAAGTGAGTGCTGCTGAGATTTGTTTTTCTCTTAGATCTAGATGCGTTAATAAGAGCCAAGCAAATTGGGGAGTGTTAAACATAGTTCCTTCTGCCACCAGCTAGAACCACAGCCGCACTTTCTGGGCTGCACAGCGACTTGTCAAAAGCCCTTAGGCTACACAAACTGTTAGAGATGCTTGAAAATGGAGTGTTTTCCCTCACCGTTATTTTTTTTTCTTTTAAATCACATCCATTGTTTTTCTCCAGATATTTTGAACACAGCTAGATATTCTTAGGGTTTGATTGCTTATTTTCGCTTTTGCTTTAGTTCCTGGCATGGTGTCAGCACACCAGTCGTGATTTATTAGGTCCATGCTGTTGCCCAACCAGTAGAACAGCCCAGTGTATTTTCTTGGGACTACTCCTACATTAAATGGAGTCTTGTCCTGCACAGCAGGTGCATGTGAGTGTTTTATTTCTCCTTTTGAAGCAACTTGCCTTAGTCACTTTGAGTAAGAGTGTATAACAAGGTGGCAGTTTGATTTTTCTGACATCATAGTTCCTGTAATTGTTACTTTGGGTTTTTCAGTCCAGCGGTGAAGGAGCTTTCTTTAAAGAAAATAGGAATTTAAATGTCAGAGGACAGAAGACCCATTTAAAGTGTTTGGAAGTGTGATGCCCTCTGGGTGCCTCAGCTGACCTTCTGAAACAAGCTGAGGCTGTTCAGGGTTAATCCCATGTAGATTTGTGCTGAGTCTACTGCGTGAGGAGATGGGATTTGGGAAGTTTATTGAATGCTGTGAGAATGCTTATGTGTTATAGACATGATAAATGAGCTGACAGGTTGCGTCTCTTCTGTCAACTTTGTGTCTTGATTTACAGAGCTTTCAGTGTCCTAGGACTTCATAGCAACTTAATTCCAGATCATGCAGAATTTGCCTAATTTATGATTTAATTCACAACTCTTCCCAGGTATGTTGAGAATAAGAATGGATAAGAGGATGGGAAAAAGACTTAACTGAGAAATAAAGATAACCATTTCCCCCAACTTCTGCTAAGGGCTTTTAAAAATAATTGTTTAAAGAACAACTTGGGACTATGTCTCTGTTTAGCGGGGCAGGGAATCACTCCAAACGCTGTCTCTGCCAGCTCTTTGACATCTCTGTGCCTTTTTCCTTCAGCGTGGCCCAGCGTAGCTTATTTGGAGGAGGAGAATGGAAAGTCTCGGTAGCACCACTCAGAGCTCTGCTTTCCGTCCATCCTTCCCTCCCGCCGCCTCCTCCCCTCTCGCTCTGCCTCTTTGTGCTGCATGTTCCCTTTTCTAAAAGTAATTTCATGGCTCTTGCACTTAAGATTCCATCAGGAAGTCGAGGCTTTGATCAGGCAGACAGACGCCCTGCTGGGATTTCATAGGCAAATCACAATTCCCTTAATTAAGACTATGTGTCTTTATATCACTAAACTGATTCCAGCTGGGACCCTGCTCGTTTTACATCCAGATTTACCTAGGCGATGGATTCTCACCCCCTGTGACTCCAGAGAAACAAGAAACATTTAATGACATTCAGTCTCAGCTTCTGCCCCCCAAGCTGCTTCTCCCCACTGGGGCAGCAGTTGGTGTGGGCTGGGAACTAAATCTCTCCCTCGCTCTTGGTTGCACTCTCATCCAGATCAGGAGGTACTGCAGCGAGAGGGATTTGCTCTGTTTCTCTGCAGTACTTAGGAGATGGGAATCGGTGTTACAAAAGGGATTGAACTTGCTTATGTTTTTTTTAGAAGTGATATTTTAACTGAGAATCAAGAAGATGCCAAAATTCAAAATTCAGCACAGATTTTTTTTCTTCTCCTTTTCAGTTTTTTTCTCTGCCTGTCAATTAGAGATGAAACAGGTTAAGAGAGCGCATTTATGGTAATCTCGGGTCCTGTGTGGGAAGGACTTTGGTGACATTTCTGCTTTGCTGGGCTTGCTTGTTGAATTAGTCATGCCAAGACAAAAACATTTCTCCAGAGACAAAATATGGTCTTAGTGACTCCTGACCTTAAAGTGTGTGGTTTGCTCTGGCCAAAGAGATAACACGTTTGGGGAGAAGAGAGGATGCTAATGTGAGAAGTCGCTTTTCCTTCAGCCATCTGTATTTTCCCTTCCTCCTCCTTGATTTGCTCCTCTGTGCTGGATGGTGCCCCACACCTTGTCTAGGGAGAGGAAATGGCAATGGGCTAGTGGCACCACCGCAGCTCTGCCTGCGAGCCTGGCTGCGTGGAGGTGACATTGAGCCCCCCCTGCAGAGGCGGTCCCCTCCGCATGCTCTGCGTGCTCCCCCGAGTGACAAAACCTGCCTGCTGAACAACATCAACTAGTGCTGCAGCACACGGGCAGCTGTGCGCTACCCCTGCAGTTGTGCTTGATCCTAAGAAACAGCCAGTAAGCAGGGCAGCTTTCACATCTTGCAAAACCCTTCGGGCATTTCCTGAAGCTGAACCATCCACCTCTTAAGTGACTCCAAAGTCTCGACTCGTGAAACATCCTCTTCCACTAATGGCTTCACCTTCAGATTTATCATATGGTATTCTTTGCTTGAAAATACCTATCTGGTTATATACCAGCAGAGCTTGAATTCCTGTCTCAGGGATGCGGTGGCTCTGTAATGGGCCATAGCAGAGCTTCCTTTTAACGGGGCTTTGCTTTCAAGGGATGGCATAATTCCAGCCATTTGTTCCGGCAAGAAGAGGTGTGGTTCAGTCAAACTGACTGCAAGCTGAGCTGAAAACTTCATTAGCTCTTCATATACTAATAAAAAATGTTCATTAAGAAATCTTAATAGGACTTTGCACTTAGATTGGTCTTTGATTTGAAGATGCCAAAGCTCTTCATAATAAAATTGCTGGTTATTACTCCATGGTAAGACTAGATAAGATCAAAAGGGGTTTAAGGTCATTGTTTTGATTGGAAGACTGAACAAATCTATGCCAAATGTACAGAATGTACATTCTGTGACTAGAAAATGAGTTTTCTGAGCCTTCATAAATAACCTGATAATTAGATTTTTAGTAGAAATTAATTTAAAAGCTTACACTTAGAGTTAACATCTATGTTTGTCTTGTCTCGAATCTTCTTCATGGAATGATAGAGACACATCAAACAAATGTATTTAAAATTAATTGAAACCTTGCTCAGAGAAACTCTGTGAAGAAGTTATGGATGCAATTAAGCTAAGCTGCTAGCAGTTGCTCTCTCTAGGTGCTGTGGTTACAGAGGTGTTTGCCATGCACTGAGGTGCAGGGACACAAAGGGTCTCCAGCAGTTGCCACCATTCAACCAGGGCTTATGGCAGCCAGCGGGCTGGTGGCGCTGGAGACATCCCTGCCCTGCTGGAAGAGGTGTCCGTTGTCCACGACGTGACAGGAGCCAGCAACCCACTGTGGCTGAAAGTTGGCTGGGATGAAGGCCACTGCCAGGGCTCTGCTGCTGCAAGAAGGGCATCGGAAGCACCGATACGCTAAGACTTAGCTGAGGATGTTCTCTCCTTGACATCCTGTCATGGCATGCTCATTTCTAGAGCCCCCTAGACCAAAACACTGGTTGAAGCTGAAAGGCCAAAGCCGCCAGAATGCTTTACGCTGTTTTATGCTGCAGTGAGACAGCAAACATGTCCAGAAAAGGTTCAATTAGAAAGCATGATGTGTCAGATGATGGGATTCTCTCTGGCTTTCCTATATAATTTGTCATGTGTGATTAAAAAAAAAAAACACTAATAAAAACAAAAGCACAGTAAGAAAATTGCTAGGCAAAACATTATGTTCAAATTGAGTTAAGTTACAAGTGTCAATATCGTAAGGATTAAAGAAAAAAGAAAAAAAGAGCAACACCAAACATTCTATTCAGCTATTCATGGCTGGGGTTGCGCACAAGACACAAGAGAAAGCAATGACATTAAGGTAAGACATGCAGAGATAATATGTCTAAGGTGTCTTGTCCCAGTCCTGTAGAGATGCCACACAGGGAATAAATGAAAAATCAATAGTGTTGCATTTTACAAATAATTTAAATCTCATCTGGAGCCATAAAGACTGGTGTCACTCTTGGCCATAGTCAATAGTAATTATTGCATCTGACCACTGGCTTTCCTAATGTTTTCTGTTGACCTCGTGAGGGATCCGATACCTGACTACAGATCTCTCAAAAATTGCTATGAGGGTGTCAAGATGTGTCTGAAAGAGAGAGGGAGGGGTAGGGGAGAAAGGAAATGGGAGAATTATAGGGGACAGGAAGAAAGGGAAGGAAGGCAATCATTAAGAAATGAGAAGTGAGGGGTGATAAAACAGATTGGGGTGAGGGACAGATAGGGTAAAGGATGGATATGCACAGGAATCTAGGGACACAGAGAAAGAGATGGGAGGAAAGTCAAGCATATAGCTGGAGCAGGGCAGGTTAACAGCTGGAAGGAGGAGGAGGATATATCTTCTTAAAATACAAATAATTTCATGCCTTGGAGGTGGGCATGGCTTTCTAGCCGGATAGGCTTCCATTAATTAAAAAAAAAAAAGAAAGGGAGAACAGACTCCTGGACCCTGATAAAATCCCATCTTCTGGTGACTATTTTGCAGGATAGACTAGTTGAAGAGGTGTATCATTGTCGTCTGAGCCGCAGCCATTTGCCTTCTGCTCCATTGCAAGCACCTAATGAAACAGGGAAGATAAATTGTGACTGTAGCCTAGCAGAGTGCAGCAGAAGTGAATTCAGGCACCTGTCTGCATTCACTTTCTGATACAGCATGCGTTTTCTGAATTTTTTCTTATTTCACATATATGAGGACCACACGACTGGGAAGCAAGCTGTTTTTTTTCCCAGTCAAAAGATGTTTTCTCCATCTACTACAAGCATATTTACTGCTTCTGTCTCCTGTTCTGCATGGGACTGACGTGTGTGTTTTGATATGCAATCTTGTCATTACTTTCCCCTATTTCATGATGAGATTAAAGAGGTTAACTAAATTAGGAATCTCTGAAATACAGCTTTCTCAAGATGTGTGACTGTTAGCAATGCGCAGTGGGCATTCCCCTCCACTTCTTCCTTCTCCTTCACACATGTACCCATCACTGCTTCAAATACTGCATCAAATCTGGGGAGACCCATTAGGAAGTGAGTAAACCAGTCTGTACAGAAAAACTGGAAAGCTTCTTAAAAGTGAGAAAATATGTTACAAGGATTTTAGATCCTTGATCGGTTGAATCATTCCTGTGTAGGCATAAAATGAAACCATATGTCATTTTGGAAACAAAATATTTGAAAATCAATTTCTTTTTTACTTGGCTTCCAAGTTTAGCCTCCTTGTCCTTGTCAATGATAATACTAGCTCTGTGCTAGTATTGAATGGTGATTCAGGTGCTGCGTTGATGGACAGAGCTGTTCAAATAAATGCCTTTTTGGTTGGAAAGGTAAACTGAATAAAACAGCATGGTGGAAAGGCTGCAGGTGGCTTTTAGAAGTTTTTCAGCAAAATGAACAATAATTTACTTTACAGCAGCCAAGAGAATTTTGGCTGAAACGAAACATTTTGCTTGTCTCGTTTAACCCTTTCAAATCCTTTCTTATATTCTTCTTTAAGGACAGTTTGTAAAATGCGGTTTGAAATGAAAAGTCAAAAAGTTGTATTGTAAGAAAATGCCCATGTGAAACATTTCAGTGTTCTTATATGAAGCATATCAAAGTTTTTAAAGGGATACTTAATTCCCCCCCACCCCAGAGCATAGAAGCACATGATTTATGGAGCAATTTTTGGTCATTTGACTACCCAGTTATTCCAATGTGCTTGTGTGTAATTAAACTTAATGTGGCACATATGGGACTTGCTCTAGATTTACACAAGGTAAAGAATCTGACTCCAGTTACAGGGATATTTCTTTTTGTCTCAGTAAAACTAGAGGGTATTTCACAGCAAGTTCTTATTCAGCAGCTTTGTGAAACTGTGTTGTTGAACATGGTATTTATTAGAGATGTGCACAAGTACCTAATGTTGTGAACATTATGCATACGTACATGGAAGTCACATTCAGGTTGCAAAACATTTATAATATTCTTTTCTTTCTCCATCTGTTTTTCCTCATGCCTCTGAACATGCAGCCAGTCCTGCACCCTGGCTGGCTGATGAAGCAGTTTGCTTAAGGTTGGGTAGCACCTTTTCTCTAGCTATGCGCTCTTCAGGCTGCAGAGGCCGTGTGCATGGGGACTTCAGTTTCTGGGTGGCAGCAACTATAGTCAACAGTTTGGACTGGCAGTTGGAAAATACATGGTGTAAAGGAATGTATCTACAATACGTTGGTGGATTGGGCTTGTATTTTATTTTATTTTATTTTATTTTATTTTATTTTATTTTATTTTATTTTATTGTTAGGTAAAGGCTCAAACTTAGATAATCTTGTAGAAGGTGTAGTAGGATCTTCAGGTGTAAGGACCCATCTATTCTCTTTGCTCTGCAGCAATCATTCCCTGCAGAGATCGCAAGTCGTGTTTCATGTCCTCACATTGCACAGTGGGACCCTGGGTCATAGCAGCCTGGAAGTAGAGTTTACCACCTTTACATGCAGGACCTTGCTCTGCATCAACAGCACTTTCTGTCTTCCTAGGCAAAGATGTAGGGTGCTTTCTATGTAAAGGTGGCAAGTTTTGCAAGGGCACATGCAGCTGCAAGATTTATTATCTGCCTGTGCTGTCAATCATCAGGCCTATGCAGCTGCTTAAACTCTACAAAACTCTGAATGAGCAGACCTGAAGAGCAAGCTTTGGATGAACCCTTATGCACTATTTGTGTCACCCGCATTGCTAAAACAAGGCAGAGGCCCTCTCTGACTTATGCAGTGTGTGGGAGAGCATTACCTGCTTGCAGAGCAGTGGCCAAAGAATGAGCAAGTCCCACTGTTTTTATCTGATGAGACCAGATAAGACCACATGCCAGGTTGGATCCTATCAGTCACTTCTGATAAAGCACTAGGTTGCCAGAAGCAGTCGGGGCTAAATATGGTATGATGGCTTTGGAAGTAACTTCCTGCTGTCTCTTAACATCTGACAGGTGAATGACTTCAGATTAAGCACCCCATGGTGAAACCCAACAGGCTCCCTGTCACAGCTGCTGGCCTTCCTACACTTTTGACCTCCATCATCCTCCCAATCCCATCAAGTGTAACCCCTTACAAATGTCATGCTGGTAGCAGCCAATTATATCCTGGAATCGCATGAAACGCCCACGCATGGTCCAGCCGTGGCTCCAGTCTCCTACCTATCAAGTGACATGACTTGGGAAAGGTCTTGGGCTTATCGCTCCCTGTGAGCGCGGCTAATACAGTGATCTCACAGCTACCCTACTATTATTTCTTCATCACGTAAACACTTAGGGAAAATGTCTCAAAATAGTACATTAAAGCTTTTTCTTCAGGCTTACCATTCCCAGGCTGTGCAAAGGCTCAACTTCCTGCTTTCAGTGTTAGTCTATCATCTCCACCAACAGCTGCTCTCTAGTGACTCCTATTTTCTTTTCCCTGGGTAATGTTTTGAAGTTTCTCAGAGCTCCTTTGGGCTCCACATTTGTCTCCATGTTCCTGGAGCTGGGAGGTTCATGGTCCATTGCCTTGCATTTGTATGATGGGTTATTCTTATATAGGATCAGCATCCTGCCTTCCTGCCTGCCCTGGCCCTGTCAAGTTAGAGCCTCTCTATGAAGAGTCATATAGAAAATTCAAATAAATTGTTATATACAAATAGTTATTTTGCATCACTGCTCAGGCTATGTGCAACAGTTATGTCATTATTAAATTTGGCTATTAAAATACTCACATACAGTGATGCCACCTCCATCTCTTTCTCCATCAAAATATTAGTAAACCATGGTGGAAGCTGCACTTTTCTATTTTCAGCCAAAATATCTATTTTAGTGAAATTAGAATCAGAAAGGAAAGGAGCGAGGAGTGATGGCAGGGCACCACTTGCTTCATCACATAACAATAACCAGTGACTAGAAGCAGAAACCAGACAAATCCAAATAAGAGAATAGGCAATTTAACCACCAGAACAAACCAGTAAAATGGTACATTTTTCTTAGTTCATCTTGTCACATCAAGATTGGATGTCTTCCTGGAAGATGAATTTTGGCTAAATATTATTTTATTCAATATAGATGTATTTGAAGATGTATGGTGCGTGATACACAGTCAGACTAGCTGATCCAACCTGTGAAGTGCCAGTTCAGAGATACCTTGCAAAGTGAATTAAAAGGTATGCCACAAAATAGTGAAAGAAAATAGTTGTTTCCCTACAGTGGAGCACACTGGCAGAAATTTTGGAAAAATCCTTCTTAGACCAACTGCCAAGTCCTGCAGCATCTGATGCTAACCAGATTTTTTTATTTATTTATTTCACAGATTGAATCTCATTTCCCTTCTGCTGGGGAAGCCTTTCTCTAAATTTGTCATGTGAGGAGAATCCATTGGGAAGCATCTCAAGCTAGACTGGATTTAATGGAAGCCTAAGGCTCATTTTCTGAGTGCATATTTTCTGGGGTACATCCAGCTGTGGATGTGCTTTTCATTTTTGTTGTGCCTGACATCTGTGCAGCGGGCTTTTGGTTGGTTGCTTGTCAGTTTTCTGCTCCTTCCCCCAAGCTGCTTTGGCTGCTCACCCAGCTTTTTACCAAATTGCAAATTTTTATTCCTTCTGCTTTCTGCAGGCCCATATGTGGAACTGTCAAAATGTCACTGGCATCAATTGTGAGAGGTTAGTGCCACGTTGCAGTCAGCGAGCTTATTAACAGCGAAATGATTGGGTTTTGGAGAGGGGGAAGGAAGGACAAAAAGAATCTATTTTCCAGGCACCTGCTTCTCCTGTAAACATTTTGTCCTGTCTCCTAAATTTTCAGAAAGTTATTACCATCTGTGTAGGAAAAAAAAATTGCTAGAGGCCCCAAGAAAAACAAGTGCTGCTCCCTGTGAGGTCCTGGGAAATGGGACATGGGGAGGTGGAAAGGCAGGGACAGCAAGCTGGCCACATCCATTCCTGTGTTGGATGAGAGAAGGCATTCACGCTTGGTGCTGAGAGACAAGATCACACAGCCAGGCATGGGGGAGTCCAGCACCAACCTGGGAAAATGCGACTGTTGATTCCATCATTTGAGTTTGGCCCAAGAAGCTGGCCAAGAGTTTGACTATGAAATTTGGTTATCTTCTAATTTACAGGTGCCTGTAAAGAGATGAGAGGTACCCTTTTGCTTTTTTCTTTCTATTTGTGCTTTTCCAGATTTAATCAGATTGTATACCAAGTCACCAGTGAATATTTTCTATATCCTACTGCAACTCAGAACCAGTTTTTATCTATCTAAAACATTTTTATAGCTTCTGGTAACACTATTTCAGAGCACCTTGTTTACAGTCTTTTATGAATGTATCCTCACAATAGCTGTGTGAGAAGAGATTATCCTAGTTATGCTATTGAAGCACAAAAAGCCTGATTTTTTTGCAAAATAAGTCTATGAGACAGCAGGAGTAGAACCTGGATTGTATAGAATCTATGGTAGAGTTGTGATCATGGAATCATCTTTCCTGTGCCTTACATTTGTCCTTTGACTTTTTTTACCTTGTTATTTTAAAGTCAGTGTCAGTATCAGGCGGGAAGCTCTGGAAACATTTCTTGGAGGTACGAAAGGAGGAGGAGCACCCAGACCCTACCAAAAATACAAATCCTTGTTGTCCCGCCACCCTGTAGAGAAAGCCAAAGGGTAACCTAGGTGCTTGTCTGTTGGGTTTGTATGGAAAGCAAATAGTCCATAGAACTGTTGGACAGTAGTTCATGGTCAGCGCCAGCCTGACCTAGATTCAGACCGATGACCTAACGGTGAAAACCACCAGCATCCAACGCTGAGCCTTGGGGACACCAGTCCTCAGGCATTCCTGAGCCTTCCCTTTCTGACACGACAGAAAAGGCCCATGAGGTGGGTGATGATGTACTGCTGGGGGGTAACACACACCTCTGACCTCTTTTTGTAGGAATGATCTTGAAAATGAGGCAGAAGAAAGAAAAGGGAGAGAATATAAATAGTTGGATTGGGCTGGGAATGGGTCAGTGGAGCCGCAGTCCTTTGTGCAAGGGAACTAGAGCGAACGCTGCACACAGGCTTCACGTCACTCCCCCTGTGCTGCCAATGGGTGAAATTTAATCTCATCCCTGGCGACAAAAAGACAAGGGTCGGGCAGAGCTGTGGGAGACCCCTTTCTATTCCTGTGTCAGGAGCTCCCCACCACCGCCACTGCCTTGGCCTCTCCTCTGTGTGCAACCAACAGCCACCGCCTGGGAGCCTTGGGCTGTAGATCACCAGCTTCAAAATGGCATGTGGCAAGGCAGAGAGGAGCCTGCGAGCACCTGGAGGCAGAGAGGACATGAGTATATTGCTTTTCTTCATCTCAAGATTTCCATGGCACTGGGTATGTGTGGTGTGGCATCATAGAATCATTATGCTTGGAAAAGACGTTCAAGATCATGTAGTCCAACCGTAAACCCATCACTAACCCGTGTCCCTAAGCGCCTCATGTGCTCATTCCTTGAGCACTGCCAGGATGGGGACTCCACCGCTTCCCTGGGCAGCTTGTTCCAGCGCTTCACCACTCTTTCCACTTCAGGCTTGTCCTTTCTCCTCTTCACTGCTTTGACCGCGTGCAAGGAAGGAGCGGGGTACAAAGCACCCGGTCTGCATCTCCCTTCAGCGTGGGGCTTAAAAGGGGCCCCCTGAGGGCCAACAAGTGAGAAGAGCTGGAGGGAGAGTGGTGGCACTGAAACCTGGGTTTGGGGAAATGGAGCAGCCACCCTCCAGCTCCTTCTTGTGCCAAGCAGAATTTTAATGTGCTTTCAATTTCTCTTTTTAGCATGCATAAAGAAAGAAATTAATCATCATTTATAGGAGAAGTTCTTTTCAGACAAATGGAGAAGCATTCAATGCTGATATATATTTTCCCCTCTTTTAAATGGTATCTATTTAAATGCAGATTTTGTGGTTTCCTATGTGGAGCTTGGAAGAAACGCCTTTCAATTTAAATGTTAATAGAAGAGTAAACTTCAAAATCAAAATTTCTGCATAAGAGAGAGTGTTTTCTCACAGCATTAAATGTCTTTCTGAACTTCCTCCCTCCTTCTCCACCATCCTCTTTCCTCTCTTCCCAACCCCCAGCCCCACCTCTCTTGTGTTAAATAGTCTTTTTTAAAAATAAGAATACACATTTCAGAGTTCCTGAATTAAAATATTTAATGTGGGGGTCTGTGGAATTAGTGTGTTTGAGCAGAGTGCCTGGGTGCTGATAAAGCAGAGATATCATCCCTCCACCTCCAGCCTTTTTGGTCCCAGCCATTTATCAAACGTGCTGCTCTGAATGTTTTATGATGGGATTATTCTCCGGCATGTGCTGCACTGCTGGCTGGGGCAGAGGCTGAGAGGGAACAAAAACCTTTAGGATAATATTGTAGTCAATCTTGAAAGTGAGTAAGGTTCTGGTGATGGGGTGAGATGGGCAAAGGAGGGAATTCGGCTGCAGAGAGAATAACAGAAGAGTTAAAATGAGTGTTTTGCTAAGCAAATGTCTTTCTGTCTTAACCTCCCTGTCCTTCCTGTGGTCCATTCCTGCATATGTCCAATTTCATTTATCTTCTGGAGGAGCTTAACGGTAAATCTGCATTTTACCAAAGACTCTTAACACTGCTTCATTTTGGATTTTTGCATACAATTACATTTCTTGCCTTTTGTCACACTCCATTTGTCATCTTTAATACAAATTTTATTTTAATTTTCTTCATCTATCCCTTCTGCTCTCCTTTTGTTTCTGTCCTTTCATTTCTCCTTAGTGAAATAAAAGATAAGAGAGGAAAACTCTGCTTCCATGTCCTCTTCTGCTTCCTTCCAGCCCTGCTGAGCCCTGGTTGCCTTTGTAGGAAGCGATTCAATTGATTATACTTGAAGGGAGAGTCTAACATTAAACTTGAAGGAAGTTCCCTGTGTTTAGCAAAGGATGCCCTTCCAAACACAAAATCCCATCCCACTGATAGCCAACACCATGATGTGATAGCACCTCTTTTTCCTTTGCCCTCCTGTAACTCCACTTAACTTCCAGTACTGCTGCATCAGCCAGGTGCTGTAGTATCATCTATATGGTAGATGGTTGGAGTATAAAAATACACAGCATGACAGAGCAGAGCGTGCTCCCCGTGGAAACGGCCATTTGTAAGCTGGACAATAAAACTAGCTACAGCAATAGTCATTGGATATGTAAAGCTTTCTGTCTGTATACCACAGTTTATGTCCTCACTTTAGGTCCATTGCTATCTGAATTCTCCTTAGGAAAAAAAAAAAAAAAAAAAAAAAAGCCGGTTTGCTTTCCTAGCATCCCAGGAGATGGGGGCGAGTGTGATTTTCAGAGGAAAGCTTTGGATGATCCAACCTTCTCGCATATTTCCAGGCCCACTCCACTCTTCACGCTGGATGCCCAACCTTTTGGAGGGAGGAGAAAGGCAGGGTGCTGGGGAGAGAACTTCCCCTGGATGTTGAACCTGGGTGTTCCCAGGTGCCTGTGACCCTCTGACAGGATGCGTGGTGAAGCTCGCCCTGATACCCTGCACTGCATTTCTCCCCTGCCTCTTCGGTGATTAAATAGAAAGCCCTAATGTTCAGGGCTGTCAGTGTGGCACTTCCCAACAGCGTGGAAATCACTTTACAGCAATGGATGTCATCTTTGCTCTGAAATCCAGAGCATAATTTCAGCAGCAAAATTTCCATTCAAAAAGCTGGGCTTTCCATCTGGCGCTTCATGCTGCAGCCAGGGCTGAAGGATCTGGGAACAGAGTTTTGGTGCTTTTTGTCCTTCAGAAATAATCCCTCTGGCCAGATTAATGTGGAACTGCAGGACTGTGTTGTGGTGCCTCCTTCACCTACTTATGATATGGCATCTCAAAGGAGAGATGGTTTAAAAGGAGAGCTAGTCAGTATAAACGTGGGTAAATCTCCAAAACCCTTCAAGGGAGCAGGAAGGATGAAAATAAACTAAGAAAAAAAAAAAAGAAAAAAAATTAAAAAGTGTAGCTCTGATCTGATAAGATCCTGCTTTTTATCCTGAAATGGAGCAGAAGCCATTTTATTGCATGGCTTCTTTAACACCTCTATAATCCTCGAAAGCTGTATAGTGAAAAGCGCTTGGCATATCTAGAACTGGAACACATTTCCTTCATGTGACTTCACCCAGAAGGCGTAGGAATATGAAGAAGGATGGCCAAAATGTAGATGACTCAAGCCTTCTTCCCTGTTTCTAGGGAATGAGGGGAGGAGAGGAGGGGCAGAAGGGTTGATTGGGCAAATTAAAAAATGTTCTGTGCTAGGAAAGTAGCTTGGAAATGTTCCTAGGTAGTCACATTTTGCAGTGATAAAAGCCCAAATAATAAATCTGGAGAAAGAATAAAAGATCAGCTCCTGAACATAATTGGATAAGTAGAAATTGGATAAGTAGAAATGATCAACATGCTTTTTGAGGGGAAAAAAAAAAAAAGGAGAGGAGAGGAGGGGAGGGGAGAGGAGGGGAGGGGAGAGGAGGGGAGGGGAGAGGAGGGGAGGGGAGAGGAGGGGAGGGGAGGGGAGAGGAGAGGAGAGGAGAGGAGAGGAGAGGAGAGGAGAGGAGAGGAGAGGAGAGAAGAGAAGAGAAGAGAAGAGAAGAGAAGAGAAGAGAAGAGAAGAGAAGAGAAGAGAAGAGAAGAGAAGAGAAGAGAAGAGAAGAGAAGAGAAGAGGGAAAAAAGGAAAAGAAAAGAGAAAAGAAAAGAAAAGAAAAAAGAAAAGAAAAGAAAAGAAAAGAAAAGAAAAGAAAAGAAAAGAAAAGAAAAGAAAAGAAAAGAAAAGAAAAGAAAAGAAAAGAAAAAAGAAAAGAAAAGAAAAGAAAAGAAAAGAGAAAAGAGGGAAAGGAAAGGAAAGGAAAGGAAAGGAAAGGAAAGGAAAGGAAAGGAAAGGAAAGGGAAAGGGAAAGGGAAAGGGAAAGGGAAAGAAAAACCTCCTCTCCCAAATTAGAGGATACAATGCAGTAGGATAGAACAGAAGAGATTAATGCATTGGCATTCCGCTACACTGGCCCACTACATTGAGGGCTTAAGGGCAAATCTTTTGTTTCCTTCCACATCTGTTGTTACTCAGAGCTGAGTAAGAGCACAGTAGATTATAACAAATCATTTTTCCTCCTTGGCCAAACTTTCATTTTTAGCAGAAGGGGAAGTGGGACTGGAGCAAAAGGTGGAACTGTTCTACTTAATGATATTTAAAGTTCTTTCCCACAAGACCTAATATAAAGCTTCTGCCTTCTACACTAAAACTATACCTCAGATTGCAACTGCATCTAATGTGTTAAACTTCTGCTGCACAAATATTTCCTTTCTGCATCAGTCTCTCTAATATCCGTATCGTGAAGTCTATTGAACACAAATCCGCATTTTCAGCCTCAGATGAAACTCTGTTTTACTTATCTTTTTTCTCCCTCCTCGCCAATTTCTCAAACTTTGTTTCCATCTTTCCCTACTGCCTTCTCAAATATAACTTTTATTATCTAGGCATTCTCTTTTATCTGCTCCCTGCTCTACAGAGCAAAAGGCAAGAGTAAAATCAGGACTTGATATTCAGTACCCAGATGTTGTTTTCAGCCACTGTAGAGTTTTCTTAGGCCTCTGTACTTTTCCCTAACAGGATAAATTCTGACGAATTGCTTTTGACACCAGCACATGTGACTGAACACAGTGTGTGACTTGATCTGGGGCACCCCTTTCTCTCTAGTACCTTATGAGAAGATTCTGTGAAGACAAGAAGCTGGACAATTATGTGGAGTTTGTTGTCCTTCAGCAAAAATGCCTGCATGTATCATCCTTGTAGAGGAGAGGGCTCTCCATTCACCCCTGATGGACAGCTCACCTATCTCTCTCAAGTTGCTGGGATCGCTGATGAAAGAAGACAGGCTTAAATGCCAACAGTGTACAGCTGGTACCAACTTTTTTTTTTTTTTTTTTTTTTGGTGGTTTCTGTTTTAAATAACCGTGGGAACACTTACACACTCTGGTGGATGAAATCCAGACAGATCATCCCTCCTGACAAGATTAAATCATGGCAGGATGTCCATCCTACATCTCATCTCACATAACACATTGACTAGCATGGAGCACATCCAGGAACAAGGATTTGTGATGTCTCATATCAGCATTTACATATAGGGGAATTCTTACATGCTGTTAACCAAATACTTAGCACTTCTGCATGCAATCAACAGCTCTAGTCCAAAGAAGGTGGTTGGATTATCTGGTTTTACGTAAAGGTATGCATGTACCTTACCAACTTCATTGCACTTCTTGTGAAATGAAAACTCACTTAAATCCTCCAGAGCACTAGCACTTGTTTGAGATGATCTGCTGCTGCTGCTCTTTCTCTCATTTATAAAAGGATTGTATTTTAATGTATGTGTCTGTGACCTATATTCCTGATTCACTCTATGATACAGAGTACTTGTGCATTGATATAATCTACTGTTACTTTTGCTGAAGTGGGTTTTATTCATTGCATTTGCATTAGATAGTCTTTAAACTGGAAACTGGGTTTCCAGGAGAGTCAGGGAATGGCATTTGGGAGATTTTAACTAAGCCTCAGATAGACTGATACATGTTTCTTTTTTTAGCTCTTTATTCGTGTATTGGGAAAAAAAAATAAAAGCTGATACTCAACTTTGCCAAACTTATTCAAAATACAGTCTTAAGCTCTGTAGAGAGAATCATAAGATCCAGAAGGTGCCACTCAAAATGATCTGCATTAACAGTCACTTGTTCAGTGTAACTGGGAGCTGCTAGACTTGGTATTCAGTAAGAGATTGATATGGAAGTTCTTTTTTTAAACATATATCCAGTTTTACATCTTGACCTCCTCATGCTGTGAAATGAGGCAAGAAAAGGCAGTCAGATACCTCTGTGCCGATTGTTCTTCTAAGACAAGTCATTTAAAGAAACTCATTGGAAGTTGGTGAACTGTATTCTTGGATTTTGTACAGTTCTTAGACCTTGTTAGAAGCAAGCAAAATGTAGAAAAATATTCATAGATGTTTCATAGATGTTTCATTCATAGATGTTTCCAATTTTTGCTTGGAAAAAAAATATGAGAAAGGAGTGATTTAGACTCTTTTCAAGTATAAATCTAACTAAATCCACATTGTTAAAGAGCGATGAGACTGAATTTAATACAGGAGGTTAAAGATCAAAGAAGTGACCTGTTATGAAGGATTATGTCACCTCAATCTCTTTTGTGCTTATTTTGATAGTAAATCTTGATTTTTGGCCATAGAATGGTCCAGAAATTTAGTTCTAGTTTCTTCTTTTTTCTTTCTTTTTTCTTTCTTTTTGCTGGGACATCCCAAGATAGAATGGAGCTCTACCCAGAATGTCATCTAAAGCGTTCTAGATATGCATTTTGTAGCTTTTAGTGCATATGGACCTTTTTTTTTTATTGGGGAGATAAGGAAGGGAGATATAGGATCAACTATCTGACCTATAATGCAGCAGTATTGAAGTTTTTGTTGATCTGATAAGGAATACTGCAGTTGAATCTGGTAACCCTTGAAAACAAGCAGTTCTGAAAGCAAGAGGAGTGCCTTGTGGATAAGATGCTGGTCAGAAATCCAGGTAATATAAATTCAACTACAGTTTCCTCCATAAATATTTTGTGCAGCTATGGGCAGGTTCTTTATTCTCATCTTGTCTTGGTTTCCCCATCTTTCACAGAAGGCTCATATTTTCCTTCCTGCACATGTTGTGAAAGAAAACTTCAATATTTTTGAAGTATTAAACTCCTCTATGGAAAGAAAGATAGAGAGATATCAACAAGACGATCAAGCTTTGCTTTCGAGAGATGACTTGCAATTTCAAAGAAGAGGACAGAACATCAGAAGTCAAAAAGGCATACTGAAATCTTCAGAAAGCAACGCTGTTTCAGAACATGTTATGTTTGCAGCTGCGGGGGTGTGAAACAGCTTCCACAATGTGACAAACAGTATGAAATCCTGTATTTCTCATAGCAAAGATAGATAGACAGATATCAGGGTGAGACGAAGGGCAGGGGCCTTAGCAAACTGGCAGTGAGAACTTTCTACTACTTGGTTGCTTGGGAAGGAATATATCTTAATGAGCTGTTCTGCCCTTTGTTAATTTCAGAACACTTTAAGATTTAATATTCCTTATTTTAGCTGAAGGCTGAAATACTGTTAGAAAATGCATATTTTTTATAAGAATATTCTAAAGAAGTTGTCTAAAATGGCAATATCTGTCTTACCTTTAATGGTTCATGAGGCTTACTGGTTTAAAACTTACTATTTCAGTTTTAGTCATGGAAATTTTATTATTTCATCCTTCATCCTTCTCCCATGTTGTTAATGAAGAGATTTGTTGTTCACAGTTTATGTAAGCATGATGCCTGAATTCTTGGACTGGTGATCCACCTTGTCTTTTAGTTCAGGTTGAATTCCCTGCCAATTCCATGCAGCAGCAGCAGCAGCTATAGCAGTGCCAGGCATGGGAAGTCTTCCCAAAGTGAACAAGACATGTCATTCGCACATCCATTTAGTCCATTTATGGGTTAAAGAAAATGGGATGAAGTTGCGTCTAAATCATGATCCCTCTAGATTGCATGAGTAAAAAGTTAATATTGTACTCACTCTCATGAAGTCGGATTCCTCCCTCGGATGATAGGGGTGACTACTATACTTCTAGCCAGATAGGCATGACATTGAAAATCAAATTCCATCTTACAGAACAAGCAAAATGATTCCTTCCTTAATTGTACTATGCAGCCATATACATTTGGTTTAGTTTACTGCATGTTGGAGAAGGGAGAGTATTTCTGCTGTTTGTGCATATCACTACAGCATGAGGAATCAGGATAATTACCCAGAAGAGGATTGGCTGTAGAACTGGATGCATTCAGTGCACATGAGTGAGCATCTTTACTGTTGCAGCACAAATTTAGCTGTGTAAAATTCAAAAATACACTTTTCTGGTGTAGTCACTTCTTCAGTTGGTTGGGATGGTCATGCCATGATCCTGATCATTCTGTAGTTATTCAGAGAGGTTTCTAAGGGGAAAAAAAAAAAAAGACAGATTGGAGAATCCTGCATTACATAACCTAGAAAACAATCAAAAACATTGAGAAAATAAAAAGAAAAAAAAAAACAGGAACAAAACCCAGAGCTTGTTCAAATACCATAAAGTGGAGTTACATGCCAAGACATGACCCTTTTTTACTCTTGCAGGATGTAATCAGGTAAGTCCACCAGGGCTGGTCAAATACAAACTCATCAATTAGAACAAATGAGCTATTGTTTACTTATACGGCATCCTTCACTCCTAAATAAGCAGAAAACATAACTTACATGTTGTCTTAAATTTGCAATACAAATCTTTGCTTCTCAGCTGTTCTTTTCTGCTCAAGTACCATGTCAACAGAACACCATAAAAAGAATCTATGAGTTTGTCTTCAGTAGAAGTAGGCTCCTATTCTGTGTCCTTCTCCTCACTAAATAGCCTGAAGGGACTGCAATATACTACATATATTAAGTGTTTTCCCACAAAAGAATCACTTTGAATAGGCTCATTCCCAGCACTGACATCAGCCTCCTACAGGTTCTGATGGCTGAGGAGCTCTTTTGAACAAGCACAGGCTGTTCATGAAACCTGCTTTACAACTCTCTTTCCCTCTATGGCCGTTTTCAAGGTCTGATCTCCATGGCGGTTGTGTTAGGGCAGAAGCCAAGATGGTTTTGAAGAGAAGATTTTTATTTCTTTTTTTATTTCTTTCAGATGAGGGCTAATGGAGAGGCTTGTGAGGAGCAGATTTGCAATTGGTGTAAGGAATGGCAACCTTTAATGGAGCCTACCAAAGTCATAAGAGATAGGATTTCCTTAAGAACCACCTTTAATTTTTAATTTTCTGTGTGGTATTCAGTATCAGTCAGAGATTAGCTTTCTGTTTTTTTCCAAGAGATAACATAAGCTCAGAATTAAGATGCTGATGGATTTTTCTGTGGTGTTAGGGAATTTCAAGTCCCATCAGGAGGAGAGGTCAAGTGAAGCAACAATCTCAAATATTGGATCTAGAAATCTTGTTCATGCTATTGGAACCATTCAGTTCCATGGAAAAACTAGCACTAAATTTAGAGGGGCAGAAACTATTCCTTAGTTTGATATATAGGACGTGGCAATGCTTATGATTCCCTCTGGATCCTAGGATTGAGATTGGCTGCATCATCTAATTACTGGGATGGGTCTGAGGATCAATTTCCACAGCAAATCCTGATGGAGCTACTACCATCCTGTAGACAAATAAATCTATTTAAATTCAGCTCATTAAAAGCTGGTTGTTAGGCTATATTTCCATTAGGAAGAGCAAAACACTGTTACCCAGAGTCAGTAGTCACAAAGTAGAATAGTTTTATGGAGCTGAGACAGACAGCTCTGCAGCGGTTCTGAAAGAAGTGTTTTGCTGGTATTGACAACAACACACAAAACAGTAAATATTTTATACTTTTATCTGTCTTCCAACTTAAGCCCAGGGCTTCATGGACTAGAAAGTAGCAAGATACTCTGCCATCAAAGATGCTTACTCACATTTACTACTTGCTGTAGAAAGCACTCTGAGAAACTCCCTAGGAACAGGTAGTAGGCTGCTTGTGGGAAGTACGAGTTTCTGAAGGAAATATTTATATGGTTTTTTGTTCTTTTTTTTTTTTTTTTTTGTCTTCACCAGACTTCCCTGAATGTATTGAGATGCTTCGAGGGGTGTTTTTGTTTGTTTGTTTGTTTTTGGTGGGATAGTCACAAAACCTAAATAAAAAGAGGTATTCTAGAATGTGTGTCTTTTTAAAAGCACAATGGTCACTGGTGGGCTGAGGCCCCAGTAATTGTTATCATACAGCTAGAAGGGTTTTTGTCCTTGTAAAAATTATTGATTATCTACCGGAAGTTACTGTAATTTCAGGGCAAGGGCTGTGTTCTATGACTCAATTTTGCATAAAAAGTGCTATAATGAACACAACCATGTGAAAACTGTCTTTAACCAAATCAAATTATCCTGTGCTAACACATACTACAGACCTGCAGAGTTTTAGGATCCTGGATAAAGAGTTTAATGAACCTCTGATAATGATAATTATCATTGTAACAAATTTTACTGAATATGCACTCCTGTTATTGGCAATTCTTTTGATGCATTGTGGAAAAAAGAGGAGATGATAGAAAAAGGCAGAAATTTGAGTCAGCCTGAGAAATAGACAAAGGCCAGCCAAGGAGAAAAGCTGCCATACAAACTGGTGGCTGATTCACTGTTTTCAAATCTTCTTTCCCAGTCATAAGCATTCTGTTTCTTGAAAGAAAATGAAATAACTGCTATGCAAATACAATTTATTTCAAGCAGGAAAAAAGTGTTTGAAGAGCTGACTTGGCTGGAATGATCTCTGCATATATATTCTTGATGTATCGATGCTTAAGCTTTGTACACATACATGATGGGTAATGGGGGCTCAAATGTTAGTGAAGATGCCACCATCTGTCCCATTATTTGAGAGTGTCAAGATGCTCTTCAGCTCTAGAAGACCCTGCTATTTTGTTTTACAAGTGGTCTCCCTTGTTCAGATTTCACATCAGAAACAGCTGGGTTTTATGTTTCCTTTTTTTTTTCTTTTTTTTGTTTTTTTACCAGTACAGTCTGGAGGAGGACTCCCATCTTGTTTTGAAGATCAATGCTATGCACAGCAAAGGTTTAACATGGGGTTCCTTCTGTTAGACTTCTGTTAGGGATCTTTTTTTCTTTATTTATGAAATAAATACAGCTTGGCCCCATATCACATGTACTTATCAGTATCCACTTGCAGTGTATCAAATGCTTCAGTCCAGCCTATGCCCTTCTCCTATTCTCAGTGTTCCCTGGAGCACTCAACTACTGTCTCAACAAAAATCAGGTGACAAAGTCACCACTTGCTTGCAAAAGAGGGCAAGAAATTGTCCTGTGCCCTGTTGTGTATCTACAGCACGTTATTGTCTCTGACACAAGAATATCCATGTGCCTCACCATCCCTAAGGTACTTCATTTCACAGACAGCAGTGCTGGGAACTATACCCATGACTGAACAGATGGGAAACTGAGGCCAGTGAGGAGCTAAGGGTCTTGTCCAAGAACATACAGGGAGACTCTTGGAGAGTGGAGAAATGAATCCAGAGTCACACATGCGCTGGAGCAAAGTGCAAAGATATCACACGACAATTTGAGGAGCTGTACCTATTGGGTGCAGTGGAGTGATGTGTGTAGACATGAAGGTAGGAGGTAAATACAGGTTGTGCTAGTACTAAGGTGATCAGGTGTAGCGTTGCAGTGACGCCACTGTGCAATTTCTAATTCTGCACCGAGTGCCATTGCACGGTGAAACTGTCAATGGCTCTCTCCCTCAGTTTGCGTCTTAATCTAAGGATTATCTTTCTTCTGAACCCTCTTTGTACAAATCACCTTGAGCCAACATGCACTGAAGACCTTGCAGAGTGGTAGAGTTTTGGGTTAAGAATTCTCTGAACCTCTGATGACAACAATTTTTCACTGTTCACGAGTGCCCTGTTGTTCTCTTCCTCTTTGCAGATCTGCGCAGGATGACAGCTGGCTTCATGGGCATGGCCGTGGCCATCATCCTCTTCGGCTGGATTATCGGGGTGCTGGGGTGCTGTTGGGATCGAGGCCTTATGCAGTATGTGGCAGGGCTTCTCTTCCTCATGGGAGGTAGGAATGTTGTTTTGTGAATAAATGTGTTGTCTTTGCCGTGTCGTTTTCATGATCTCTCTTTCTATGTGTATCTCTTTTTCCGTGTGTTTGGAAATCTATTTTCATAGCTGTTTGAGATGATCTAGTCTTGGTTTCATTCTGAACTCGTTCTGGTGTACATCAAGGATAATGCAATTACATGTTACTTTTATGATAAAACAGTGCCTGTAAGACACAGGTCTAGAAAAGACCTTCTGATCTTTTAGTCCAGTCCCCTGTTGTCACAAGTAACACTATCATATAATCCTCTCACCCTTAAACTGTTATTTCCTGCTGATGAGCTGCCAGTTTATAGCGGAGATGCTGGTTATTAGTCCCTAGACTTTGCAGTCTGTGCTTTTGAGTTTTTCCCATTTCTACAACACCAGCCGTCAAGGTCATCCAATATTTTCTGTGTAGCATTCCAACCATTCTTGCTACAGATGCCATCCAACCTTCACAGAGAGCTGTATTATGGCATGATATAGCTAAAAGGGTGAAATACAGAAAAGCACGTGTAGTTCCAAAAGAGTTAAAGACTTGAGTAACAAGTATTTATGTTCCAGAACTTTTGGTACTAGTGAGATAGACATGAAGTTCTTTCAGCGCCCACAAGCACATTTGAAGTGTATTAGTACCTTGTGCAAGCACACATCAGTCCATGTATGGATATCTGTAAATGATGGTGGGTGTTCGGTATTTTATGGGCAATGGGTCTGCCAAACTAGCTTGGTATTTCTTATGTAATCAAAAGCCTGGCTGTATGGGGGCTGTGGCAGTGTAACATGCTCAGATGTCAGTGTGATATTTAACTTACTACAGTACAACATTCGGTTTAAAACATTAGGACTATGCTAAGTAAATATGACAAGCTATTAAATTTGTTAGAAATTCACTAAGTCTTGTTTATTAATTGGAAATTATCAATATGTATCAGGGAGTTTTTAGTGCAGCTGCACAGATCAGTTCTTGCTTAGTGTCATTTAATGTTTTGTCAGTGATTTGAAAGATGCCTAATAAAAGTTTTCAGGTGAAGCAAGATTTGGTATAACCATGCACAATGAGATGGGTCATTCCTAGCTTAAAAAGAGACATCTGGACCTTTTGGTATGTTCAGATAATACCTGTTTCAGTAGAGGCAGTTTCAAGGCCATGCAACTGGGAACAAAGTCAGTTATACTTGCAGAAGAGGAGGGTATCTTGAATGGAGCAACACTGGGAAGGTCTCTGGGATCACAGCTGATGATAATCGATCTGCATGGGAGCTCTCTACATAATGCAGCAGGTAAATCTGCCCATTCATCCCTTGGATGCTTTGATGGGAGTATGCAATAAGAGTATGAGGTGCCATTGTCTCTGGGCTAAGCAAAACTATTTCTGGACATTTTGGTCTCATGTCCATAATTAAATCTGATTTTGAAAGACTGGGAAAGATTTGGACAAGAACTGCAAGAACTGGAAGACAAGAAAAACACAGTTTGCTAAAAAGAAAAAAGGATTGAAACTGTTTAACAGAAGGTCTGTAATTGACTTGAACACAGTGTGGAAGTACCTAGGCAAGGAGAACCCATCTGATAGTAGCACGCTCTTGGACTGGGCAGACAAAATAATAACGAGATCCAGCAGTTAGAAGCTGCAAGTAACAGAGATGAGAGGCACCAGATTATTTTATCTGCCAAATTCTGCCAAGATGTGTAATATTCTTCATGAAGATGTGCTGGGGTGAGATCAAACATATTTTCTGCACCAGCAAAGACACGTGGCTCAGGGTTACAAAAGTTTATTCTCTCTGTTGCTTGGCACAAGTCTGTAGCAACTGCTACACATTTCCTGATTTTATTTTTATCAGCAAATTTTCATAAAATGACAGCTACAAATTTAAACAGTCAGTTAATAAAATTCTTATTTAGAGCCATCTAATCTAAAACACTGCAAGTAGTAATGCTTGCCTACCCTTTATCTTACACAGTTGTTCCTTCTAGAGAGGTCTTCTACAAGCCGTTTTTGCTGGACAGAGTTTGAATGAAAAGCTGTTTACTTCTGTAAATACATAATTGACGTCAAGATATCACCCCCTCAGTTCTCAAAATGTGTAGAGCCAGAATGCCTCTTCATTTTATTTAGTTATCTTTTGGTCCAATAGTGGGAATAATACCTGTGGAAGCTTACAACATTTGACTTTATTGCAGCTGACATGATACTTTGTTAAATTAATAGCTGCGGCCAGTCTGAAATTTAACTTTCCCTTCCATTTGCAGTGCTGCTTGTTTCAGATCCGTTTGTGGCATTCCTTCTGCCTTAATTTCTGGTCAAACAGGTCTTCTGTAACTACCTCAGGATGAAATATTTCTGGCTCATGATCTCAATGAGTTTTGTCCTTTATTGCCATAATTCTTTGAACAGGAAATCTCAGTGGAGCACTGAGACGAATGCTGTGATAATCTGACAATGCCAAACCTTTTTCTCATGGACCTCTGGTTCTTCGTTGTATTTACTGAATAGTCTTCTTGCCAGTCCATGTGCCAGTGCCTAATAGGACTTGCTGTGGTGTGCTTGAGCTAATTTCTCAAGCAAATTGTTGAAATAAGTCATTTGTGAAATGCAGACCATTATCTGGTATTAGCTCATCTGGAATCCAGGGCAAGGAAACTGTGATTTTGAGTTATCACAGTGTTATTCAGCGTATCTTGTAAAACATTTTGAAAAGTGTTTATAGTTCATCTTTCCTGTTCAATCTAAATGTATCTGTATCAACAGCAATCACAGACTTCTTGTAGATTTATGCATACTTTTCTATATTTATTACATAATTCATACCTCAATTCCTTATCTTGCATGACAGCACATTTCACAGAATCACAGAATGGTTAAGGTTGGAAGGGGCCTCTAGAGATCATCTAGTCCAACCTCCTCTGCTCGAGCAGGGACGCCTAGAGCGCATGGCACAAGGTGGCATCCAGGCGGGTTTTGAAGATCTCCAGAGAAGGAGACTCCACAACCTCTCTGGGCAGCCTGTTCCAGGGCTCTGTCACCCTCACAGGAAAGAAGTTCTTTCTCACATGGAGATGAAACTTCCTGTGTTTCAACTTATACCTGTTACCCCTCATCCTGTCACTGGCCACTACAGAGAAGAGCCTGGCCCCATCCTTCCTACAATCACCCCTCAGGTACTTGAACATGTTGATCAAATCTCCTCTCAGCCTTCTTTTCTCCAGACTAAACAGGCCCAGCTCGCTTAGTCTTTCCCCATATGACAAATGCTCTAGTCCCTTAATCGTCTTCGTGGCTCTCTGCTGGACCCACTCTAGAAGCCCCACGTCCTTCTTGTGCTGGGGAGCCCAGAACTGCACCCAATACTCCAGGTGCGGCCTCTCCAGAGCTGAGCAGAGGGGGAGGATCCCCTCCCTCGACCGGCTGGCAACGCTCCCCCTGATGCAGGCCAGGATCCCATTGACCTTCTTGGCCATGAGGGCACATTGCTGCCTCATGGTTAACCTATTGTCAACCAGGACTCCCAAATCCCTCTCCGCAGAGCTGCTTTCCAGCAGGTCAACCCCTAATCTGTGCTGGTGCCTGAGGTTACTCCTCCTCATGTGCAGGATCCTGCACTTGTTTTTGTTGAACCTCATGAGGTTCGTTTCCTCCCAACTCTCCATCCTGTCTAGGTCTCTCCGAATGGCAGCACAGCCCTCTGGAGCGTCGGGCACTTCTCCTGGTTTGGTATCATCTGCAAACAGCTGAGGGTGCACTCTGTGCACTCGTCCAAGTCATTGATGAACAAGTCGAACAGCACTGCTCTCAGTACTGACCCCTGCGGGACTTCACTGGCCACAGGCCTCCAACCAGGCCCCATTTATCACCACCCTTTGGGCTCTGCCATCCAGCCAGTCCTCAATCCACTTCACAGTCCACTCATCCAGTCCACACTTCCTAAGCTTTCCTATGAGGGTGTTAAGGGAGAGTGTGTCGAAAGCCTTGCTGACCACTGTAGGATTTTTCTTAGTCCTCCATCTTGCACAGTACCAGATGGATACAGCAAGTTATGTTTAGCATTTCTAGCTTCATTTTGTATATTGGTGCTATTAGACAGTCTCCTGTACGTGGAGTTGCACTATCTGTTGTAATTTCATTTCAGTATTGCCATCTTGCTTTTATCATGTAAGGTGGAAAAGTTTCTCTTTCGGAGAATTTCTCCATTTGGAATTGCACACTTAAGCTTTCCTAAGACTAACTCATCTTATTGCATTTTATTTTAGACTGTTTAATTCCATTATAGAAGTGGGTCATGCTCAAATTATACATACTCGAAGCAAAATCTCTCGCAGCTCATTCCTTTTTCTCTCCATAAAAAATACTGAAAATCTGTGTGCTGGCAAAAGTTCCATACTAGCCATGTCATTCAGTAATTTTGCAATTTTATAATCATTTCAGTAACCTTAAAGGCATCCGAAACACTGCTCCCAAATGTCAGAAACCTGTGGCAAAACTGCTGCTTTCATGCCCATCAAGCATTTAAGGATATCCTAAAAGGAATTCACTTAAGCATATACCAGAAGAAATGTATAAGGGCATTTTACACATTGTTTTTGGACCAACACATGTTTGCTTTGCTTTATAAAGCCTAGGTATGACCTCTTCATCAAATTTTATGGCACTGAAACATTCCTTTTAAATGTATTCAAATCTTTGATTTGCTTTGTTTTATTATCATAGCAAGCCTGAAAGTTCATGTAGCCAGTGTGTTTTTTTCCTTAGTAGTATCTACTGTTATTGTTGGGCCAAGGTTAAGTTTCACTGGCCCCAGCACTGAGGAGTTAGGATGCTATGAAGTGGCAGATTGGCAACTCCACCAGGCAAATGCTTCATTGCAACTCTCCTTTTTTTGTAGCTTATGAAGCTACTCAAGAATAGTTTCTGTATTGTGATAGGCAGACAAGCTATATATCCAACTAGAAAGTCCTCCTCTGCTCAGCTCAGTGCATCTCCCAGCTGAACAGCTGTTCTGTGTCCCAGCTGGACGTATCTAGTGGTGCTTCTCGCATCTCGTTCAAGTACTTGCTTCAGCACAAAATTGTCCCTGACCAAACTGCATCCCTAGCAAAAGTTGCATGCTTTCCTTTGTAAACATATTAAAAGACTCACAAAGAATGCCATTTTATCATCCTTATCAGAGTGCTGTTCATCAGCTGCACATTCATGTCTTTTCCTATTGTAAGTCCGTGTAATTTGTAAAGAGAGTACATTTCTGTGAAGTTAGGTTTTTTACTGCCTGCCTAACAAGGCAACCCTTCAGGGAGAGACTTATGCATTGTTTTATTTTGTTTCACATATACTTCAAATAAAGGTAATATATCATTTCTGCATTTGTTTACCTGTTCTCTTTACTCTTTTGTCTCGTCTCTGCCAGTTCTGTCTTGTGACATACGCTTTAGGATCACTCTGGGGTTTTTCCTAATTTGTTGACACTTTCCTTAGAGAAGCATACCATTTTACGAGCCTTGCAACTATTCTGTATGTTGCTTGCCATAACCTTGCTTTGAGCCAATTATAAGTTTTACCATTAATAATTCAGTCTCTAATTAGTCTATTTGGAAATCGTTCCAGCTGCTAAGTGCCCTTACTCATGTCATTTAGCAGATCTGTAAGAAAATGATCTGTAGTCTTGTGTAGAATTATTTCCTGTTATTTCCTGGTGACACTTTTGCATGAAATATTGGTTTTGGGGAGTTGTGTGTGAGGATGAAATCTCCTTTTGTACTGAAGGGCCTTAAAGCCCTGCTGTCCTGCTATATACAGTAAAGCAATGGACATATTCCTCTCTGATGTTTCTTTTCTGGCATTTGCTTCTAAGAACATTTGGAAGTTCTTTCATCCTTTCCTCTTCCCTTTCCCCTCCAGTAATGGTTTGCCAGTCGGAGGGATTCGAGCACCATTTGGCAGCTCCATATCTACTGCTGACTTAGGTTTTTCCTTTCCCATCTAAGACTGCTGTAAAGAGTTTGCTCTTTGCAGCCTGCCCAAATTCACAGGGCTTAGGCTGGACTTAAAAAAGCTCTGAACACTTTCCCACAACAGAGGTTAATGCCTATTTTTTTACAGTGCTGCCTGCTATGGCAGTGATAAGCAGACAGGAAAGACGTGTGAGCGGGAAGAAAAAGAAAAGTTATGCAGGTCGCTGGCACAATTTAATGCTTTATTTCAGATATGCGAGAAAGACTGTTTATTAAAGAAATAAAAAACAACCCACTTATGAATGTATGAGTGCGTTCTCCTCCATCTGCTTTGTATTCTAATCCACAGAGAAACAGTCTTTCATAAACCATTCTCATTCTACTGCCTTATCAGGAATATTTTGTTCCAAGTGCTCTTTCATTCACTCCGTGGACCAACTCTGCCAACAAACCACTTCCTTACCCCACCGCTCAGAGCCTGGCCTGAACTTTTACACCCTTGCCTTGCCCAGTCCATGTTCCTGCTGCCCTTGGCCTGTTGCAGGGAGCCGGAGGGACTGAGGATGCACGTGGGCAGTGAACCTGGGCTGCTTGGGTTGACATGTGCCTGAGCCCAGCAGTTTCCAAAAGGCTCTACAGTCATCACTACAGCACACCAAATCATCCTGCATGGGACAGTTCTGCTGGTCATACGTCTTCATCCTCTTTCTCTCGCCACCTCCGTGGAGAGACTCGTCTTTAAAATTCCCCAAAGCATGAGCTGTGCTTCATGTGCCCGCGCTGTGCATATGCTAGCAGATGACAACCGAAGCATCTGTGTATTTGCAGCCATGGATCATTACCAGCTGTTGAGTCATTTGCGACCCAAATTTAACTCACTGTACTTTGAAAATAGCACATATGGGTAGAAAATAAGAGTGTTTATTCTACGCAACTGTGGTCCTGCCATCTCAAAATAATCATTCCACTGCTGAATAATTTAAGAAGCACAAATGTAACAATTTAGAACAGCAAGTGTAGGCAAAGCTCCCTGATTGACGTCTCCTAGGCGGTTACGAAGTTTCTTCATAGCAGCTGCCAAGAGCAGGCAAAGAGAAAAATAAATAAAAAGAGAATCAAGATGACAATTCTTGGAGTTCATCTTGAGCTACCCTAGGTCTAACTGGACCCCTAGGATTAGTATTTATCAGTGATGATCAATGCCTCTACTCACTGCTCAGGGTGCCCACTCCGGATGAAGTGGTCAGTCTCTTCATCCAGTTCAGATGGAAGCTACATTTTGTGATCACAGTTATTTTTTTTCCTTTTCACAGCATTACTCTTCAAAAATTCTTTTTTTAATACTTCCCACAAAGTAGGGAGCTTTAGAAAGTTTAGAGCTTTAGAAAGTTTATTTTTTTCATATTCAATGGCAAAGGCAAATGCCCATGTGGGTACACTGACGTATGCATGCAGAGCCCAAGCAACAAGTGATCTTTACTATCTGAGCAGTGAAGCTTGGCATACCTATCGTCATCACTATAAAAGACAATATCTTTTTTTTCAGTATGAAAATTATTTATAATACAAAAAGAAGACACAAAGCACTAGCACTGTGCAAGCATAGTAAGATAGCAGTTGGCCTTCACTGACGTAAGCAGTCAGCCTATGTTCAGAAATACCATATCCTTCTCAGTTTCAGGATTTCTTGGTCCCTCTTTTCAAATCACTGTTCTCTACTCAGGCTGTGGTGTCCTTTGCAGACGATATTGTAAGTTGTGATCTCTGGTCCCTCTGTAGACTCTGTTCCTTTGGCCTAAGGAATCGGGCTTGTTTCCTTATACATGCCTAAACCTGGACACTGGTAAGAACATACACATGGCTAGGATTCAGGATGCTTCTTTATCCCAAGTAACTATGACTGAGCTTCTTTTGGCTACTAATCCCACCTTGCTTTTAAATGTTGTTATCTTATTTCTTCTTTCACTCCAAAAATAAACTTCTAGGAAATCATCCACACAGACATACACATCCCTCACCATCTTTCTGGTGTTTTAAAATTATTTTGAGGTGTCCTGTTCAGCATTTCCAAGGTAGAAAACAGTTGCTTGGTGTTCTGAGTGTCAAGGTGATGGTATAAGGTTTGCAATATATTACGCTTAAAAGGCAGAGCCAGGGTAGCATGTTACGTCTGTACTTCTCTATGCTTCCTGCAAACACTCTTTGCATTTATTTATTAATGCTAGCACTCATTCTGAATATGAAGTAGGAAACTCTCTGAAAACATGATAGATTTCGTACTTTTAATGTACGGGGTTCTGTATGTCACTGCATAACTTCCACTGAAATCAAAGGTACTTTTATAATTTCAAGTTGTAATAGTCCTCAAGGGGAATCATAACATATCTTTGCAGCTCTTGCAGTGTAAGTTCACAAACAGACCTGTATTATCCATCTCATGGAAGCATACTGTTTTCTCTAGATGCCTTTCTTTTTTTTTTGGCAGTTCCTCAAGAATTGCACTGATTGGTTAGTCAATACCAATGGGCTCATCCTAAAAAGCAGAACCTAAGAGCTGACACAGGAGGATAGGAGGTGAGGATAAGGTGGCTTTTTCCTAACAGTAGAAGAGCTGTGTGGCAGGGGATAGTCATTTAGATTTTTTTTTTTCTTCCTGTGGGAGTTATAGCACAACTAGAGAATTCATTGTCAACTCCATAACATTTGATATCTGTGGAAACATTATCAGCTGACTTCAAAGTCAAACTTCAAATGTGCTTTGCACTCACAGTCTGCAGGGAAAATACCTTCATAAACAATTCTGGGAAACTTGTGCCAGATCACAGGAGAACATTGGCATTTAGGAGAAAGAGAGGGAAGGCTTCATATGAGGTGCAGAGATCTGACAGTCTGGAGCAGAAGACAGGGCAAGTAGTGTATGTGCAAAGCAACTCATTGGTTTTTAGTCTTAACTCAAATTGATCTCCTTCCCTGAACTTGGCCTATAAGACACTAAGAAGTAATGTAATTCCTCACTTGCCGGAATAGAAGGTACTGATAGACGGATAGATGCCTTCTAGAGTCATGAAGGCATAACTCTATGAAGGCATCATGAATGAAGGCATGACTCTATGAATGCCTTCATATGAAGGCATTTTCTAGTTAGAAAATCTAGCCTAGTCTATGAAGAGCACACAAACTAGTTTGCTTCCCAGAGGTGTCAGTAGGTCTCATGGGAGGCTGACAGGAGAAACAAAATAGATGGATCCAACAGGAATACAAAAGACTTTCCCACTCACTGTCCTGAAAAACAAGTTGTGTGATATTTTAATATACTGTCGTTGGTCCTTATCCCTTGATAATGCCACCAAGTCTTTGATCTGTTGCTGGCTTCTGAAGTCCGATGGCAAATCACTTCAAGGACAGAAGGTGACTGTCTTGGTGGGCATAAAACTCGACTGGTGGAAATAAAACTTGCATTCATTATTGAGTTGTTATTTAAAATATATATAGATATATGCATATATACGGAGTCATTCTGCATGTCTAGCGTCCATGAGGAAAGAAGAGTATATGGGCAGCAGAAGGAAGAGCTATACTGCAATGATGTTCTAGACAGAAAGACTCCTGTATGGAGAGAGCAGTGAGCAGATTTGTATGTGTAGCAGATCTGATTAAATGCAAAGATTGAGGTAATGCTTCACGATTCACCTTCGTGGGTGTTTGGATTGTCATCTTAGATCAACAATGTTCGCCTTGTACAAATCACTGTTGTGCTTGCATGGACTAACCTTCCCAGACAAAGCAGTTCCATGGACTGCTGGAAACTTCACAGATAAGCAGCTAGACCAGGCAGAAAGAAGATGAGTGGGCAGTCTACCCAACTCGGGCCTGATCTGGCTCTTTCAAGAGTGACAGGAATTAGTCATGTCTAGTACTTGTGTGAAATAGAATTGCTGCAGATGTTGTATTTGCTCTGCAACAAGAAATATTTCGACATGCTGCATGCTGTATGATCCTCAGTAGTTGCATTGCTTAGGTTATACAAAAGGAATTTTTCTGTTCCTGTCAGGGTAGCTCTGGGGAACAGTAACGGACCTCAGAGCCTTGTGCTGCAAGGATAGTTCACATCCAGTCTAACAAAATGAAAGCCAGTACAACCAAATTGGTCACGTTGAGAAAATGAATTTACATGCCTCTCTCTGACTTTTAAGGGGAAAATGTCCAAATCACCCCCAACATCCCAAGCTCTAGTTGTCCTCTTTAGTAGTGCATTTGGCAAAGAAAAGGAGGATTAAAAAAGGCAGGCAGGTGGGTAACTGCACTTTCATCCCTGAAAATACTCCCTCTAAGTCCCTATTTTTAGTAGTATACACACTGCCAGGGTGCAAGGAGGTTACATTGACTCTCACTTGAGTCTTGAAGAATATAAGTCTGAAGGCTTTTCAGCAGCTTGAAACTCCCTACAAAAGAGAGCTTCCAGAAGCAAAGCTTTTTAAGAGACATTTCATATTCTGGAAGAAAAGGCTCTGCTTAGAGAGAGGCAGAACTGCTCTGGTTACTAAAAGGCCAAGTGGTGCTGGGGTTTGCTGGGCCATGGGAGAATCTCTGTGGTAAAGCAAACCCAACCCTGCTCGCATAAATTTCCCTTCGGCTCTGGTAGATAACTGGAGTGGAGGGTGAGCTATAGTTTGATACCAAACTTGCCTGTCTGATCATCTAGCAAATCTGAGATCTCATAGAATCTTTTGAGCTGGCTCCAGGCTCCAGTGCCTCTTCTTCATTGGGTCTGTTGGTCTCAGAGCATTAAGGTGCTCTGACAGGGCAATCCTGAGATGTCCATACTACAGAACACGAAATAAACCTGCCGGCAGCCTCTGCTTGTTACCAAACACAGTGTCTGTGAGTGGGGCAGTGGGATGATTTCACTAATCTTCCATCAGAGTGTTTCTTCATTTTGACATTAAGAGAGCCTCTTCTGTTGTCTCCCCTCTAGTCCCAGTAAAATAGTAAGTAACACTGTGACAACTGGTGCAGTATTTGCTGCCATGTCAATTGTGGCTGCAAATTCACGAGTCAATGTGTTTCTTTGATGGCTGTAGTCAAGTCCCTTTAACCTTGTTACACTCTTTTTGACAGGTCATAGGGAGCGCCACTGCTGAAGTAATCAGAGGATTATTTAACTCTCAGGCTTCAAACAATTCCTGGTTTTCTCTGTAGCCCATTTTTTCCAAAATACAGCTTACTCCTAGTTTATAAGATAACCTTTTCCTGTGTGCTCGCTCCCAGCAGGTGTTCCTGGCTTCAGTGGTGCATGGCAGAGGTGCCCACTGCTGGGGCCGTCCCCATGCACCGAGGAGTATGGTAACAGAAATGCCACCATGTGCAGGGGTGGAGAGCACTGCAATGTGCAGCATACTCTGTGGCTGTCACTTGTGCCAGCACTGTAAATTGAAGATCATCACTGCTGTGATATGGTTGCATATATTATGCTGATTTACATGAGCCAAAGGATCGTGTTCATTATTTGCGGTTGTGACGGGGCATCCCTAGTCCTCTGGTGCCATAACACATTGCGGCTCGTGCAGCTGTCATCCAGTAGACAGGCATCATTGCTGAAGTGATACAGAGCAGGGTGTCCAGCTCTGGGTGCCACAGATTTATTTTGGGATACAAGACCAATGCAAGTAGCATTCTGGCAGTAGGTGTAATACAACAGCATCGCATGGTTATAGACCCTGCAGTTTATTCTGGTTATGAGTATTAAAAAGAAATGTTTTTAATTCCTAGGTGGGTTTATGGTCTCCTCAGGACACAGCACAGAATCTCCATTACCCAGTCAGTCTTCTCTTTCCATTCCCACTTTCTAAAAAGGGCAATTTTCCCTTGCTATTCTGCAACCCATTGGTGATGCTGCAAGCTGCTGTAATGGTATATAATTAAGTAATAATTTATATTCTGTGCATGTATGCAGAGCGCAATAATGTGTTCTCAAGAGCCGTGTGCTGCTGAGGCGTTTAATCCATGCACAGAAGGAGTTTACTGCAAAGCTGCTCCATCCAAAAGGCTTTTGTCATCACTGAGTTGGGAAAGAATTTGGTTCTTTCTTTAATAATTTCATTATATGGTGGTGATATAATTTAAATAGCTGACGGTACACTCTCCACCTTAGGATCAGCCCTCATTTTATTTGTTTGTTCGATGTACCTTGAAAACAATAAAAGCTGGTGGGGCAGAGAGAAACTGAGAATAATGTTGCTTCACTCATGATATGTTTTTTTTCCACAACCGTATAATAAAAATAAAATGATGATAATTAAGTAATTAGCATTGCTTCCAAAGAAATTAGTGGCCACAAATTGCCATCAATGGCAGCCGCTAGAAATACTTTCAAAGGAGGAGGCTTATATTTATCTAAGAACTGCTTAGTTTCGGAGGACATCTTAAAATCCATACCTCTGTGTTTCTCTTTTTATCTACTAGTGTTTATAAGTAATACTTGACATTTCTGCCTCTAAAAAAAAGAAAAAAAAGGGAAAAGAATCTGTTTTTTGGGTTTGTTTACTTCACACATCTGACAGCACAGTTCACTCATGAGTCATTTCTGCCTGTCGTTGGGGGAAGGGAGAGAATCCGTGTCATTCAATGAGACACAAAAGGTTTTTGAATAAAAACCAAGAAAAGTGACTTGTATTGCCACAGAGCCTCAGAGGCTCTGAGGGAGGCTTAGTGCCAGGAACATTTTAATTTCTTCTTTTTGACCTCAAGTTGCTAGCATCTCTTTAAGGTATAGCATGCTGGACAGTGCTACTTCTTTCCTTTCTCTTCCTGAAGGAGTGGTTTTGGACATTCCTATAAATTAAACCATTTTTACCCCTCCAGGCATGATACAAACCTGACCACAGGGGTGACCTTGGACATTTCCATGCCCAGAAAAGCAGGTAGCCACAATCACCTTTGCTGGTGGTGGAGGGGACTGCACCTTCCCACTTGAAGGCTGAATGTGATTGCACAATCGGCCATCTCCACCGCTAGCACAAAGGACAGGGATGTTTGGATGGATGACATTCCTGATGGAGGGGTCTGTTCACCTACCAGCACCACAAGGGGCTTTGAGCCCAGTTCCTGCTCACTGGGCTAGGGAAAGAGAGCTACTGGAGGATACAGGGCACATCCCAATCCCACAGGGATGTGATTAAGACCCAAAGAGTTCTTCCCGGTGTGAAGGAAGACAGACCTTCACTTGCAGTGTGTCTAAGAAAGCGTCTCTTCTTGCCTTGCAAAACTCTGTGGATAAGGTATTCTTTATGGATGGTCTGGGTCTGCCCGTGTTGGAATCAGTTCAGCACAGCAAATTCGCTTGCAAACACCCCAGCTCTACACCTGACAAGCTGCAAGCAGAGGCTTTCTAGCCAGGCTGATCAGAAAGGAAAGGGCTTATTGTTGAAAAAACAAAGGAATCCTGGCAGCAGAGGCCCATTGCTCAGCTTGATATTGTCATGCATAAAAATAGCTATAGCAAAGGGCTCTTTCTTCTAACCCGCTCTGATGTAAGTGTTGACCAGTGATGACATTACCTTTCCCCGCTACCCCTGCTCTGCTCATGCCCGCTGCTGTGTGCATCCCAGCACGTTGCCCCGTGCCTTGGATGAAGGGCAGGGGCCAGACCCCGCGGCAGCAGTGGCTCTGCCCACCTCGGCCGTGTCCCAGCCCTGCCTCTGCCCTGTCCAGCCCCCAAAGTGGCAGGGCAGGCATGAGCTCAGCTCACCAGAGGCTCTTCCCACTGACTCCTACCAACCTGAGCATCCTCTGTGTAGTCTTATGCTAGGGAGCAATGTGGTGTGGCTTTGCCATTTGTAGCGCTGGGGCAGAATAAAAAAGATCTAAAAGACCATCTCTGCCCTAACAATCTTCCGTTCTAAATGGAAGGTATGTTCAGTGTAATGTTTAATTTTCTTCTTCTGTAGCATATAACAAGGGAAAGCATAACATAACCATGTGGTATTTAATGGCTCCAGTGCTCTGAGCTTATTGCTGTTGATCATCAATCCTTTAGCAAGGCAGGCATTTTCAAGAGCAGACAGAGAGAAAGGGCTCGTGGCTGATGAGGGAGGTCAAGGCAGAGGTTTGACTGTACATCAAATCGCGGTTTCTGTGGTACAGGCAGGGCTCTACATGGAGTTTTATCCATCAACTGACTGAAGCATTTTGCAACAACACGTGAATTTCTTTTGTCAAAAACGCCACTGTTGCCTTGTCTCATTTATTCATTAGTGTTTCACTTAGCATGGCAACACACAAATGCGTCACAAGGAATGTAGCGTATTCTGCTCTCCCCCCGTGCTGGAGGAGATGGCCTATATCTCTTCCTTCCAGCTCACATACTATCACATCCCCAGTGAGCTCTTATTGTATCCCATCATGTGTTCCAATCCCAGGAAGCAAGTATCAAGCCTCAGATCACCAGAGATCAGGTCCAGTTGGCTGGTCAGGAAAGGGCTAGGGAACGCACTTTTGGCAAACATAAAAGTTTGATGCTGCTGCCTGTGGAACTGTTAATGGGAGTATGTAACTGTTTGCAAGATCCTGGAAAATTTTGGTGGTTCAGTCCTTCTTCCGGAGAAGAGTAATCTCAGGATTGTACCATGTCCATAATGTAGGCAAAACCACCCTAACCTTAACCCTAAATGTCTAACCATAGTGCTAACCCTAACCCTCCCCCTCACCCTAGCCCTAACTCTAAATGTCTAACCCCAACCCTAATTTAACCCTCACCCTAATCCCAAAACCTAATTCTAACCCCTATCCTAAATGTCTAACCCTACCCCTAACTGAAAACCCTAACCCTAAATGTCTAACCCTAATCCTAACCCTCGTTGTCACCCTAAAACTAAACCCTAACCTTAATTTAACCCTAACCTTCGCCCTATCCCTAATCCTAACCCTAACCTTCCTCGTGCTATCCCAGCTACCCAGACTGGGAGAGGCTATATTTCCAAGGGCCAGTTCAGTATCTGGGCCACTTCCAAGCACAGTTCTTTCATTATGATGACCAACAATTTAGCAGAATCATCTTTTTATCACAATTGCCAATTCATTAGGAAAATCTACTAATTAGTCATAAGGTGATAACAACATTTGTTTTTTTTATCAGTAACCATCATGGCATGAGGTGCTGAAATTAATTGAAAGTGTGAGTTTTCTTTTTTGCTTAAATACAAACAGCATATGGGATTCATGTAATGGCAATAAAAATTCCTCTAGGTGGCATAAAATGGCATTTTTTTATGTCTCCCATATATAGTGCTAGGAAGAGTGCTAAACCTGTGCCCATAACACAGTATGAGGCATCCTGTGAAGCGGTCAGGATCCATGCTATGTATGCTCTAGTGTTCTGCATAACTCTCAGGATTTATCATCCTGGGATTGCCACACTCTCCAGCTAAGTGACAGCACAGGAGAAGCCTCTTTCAGAGAAGTTTCTTGCTCACAATTTGTTTCAGTCTCCACTGTGATTTTTCAGTCTTCAGTAATGTTCACTTATTATGGGGCAGAATGCCCCCAGAAAGGCTGGTTGCCAGTGTTCTGGCCCTGCGCAAACAGAAAGAGTAAGCAACTCTTCACGTTGAAGCATTTATAATCCAAATGGCCAAGACAAAGCATGGAAAAGCAAGGACAATATTTGAAATTTCCAGTTATTTCCTTCCCTTTTGTACTTAGGAAACACAGCTTCTGTCTGGCCACACAGATTTTCCCACCCACCCTTCTCAACAATTTTGTTTCTCCAAGAGCTGAAATTACTACATTCACACTAGCAAAGAAAGGCCTTTAACATCATTTTTCTAACTACAGCCCTTTGAAGCAAGGCACAAGGCTTGGTTTAGAGCACAGTGACTATGATGGACCCTTTCTTCCTAACCTCACAATGTGCTAGACTTGCTGACATGCCAAAGAGACGTAATTATGTTCTTGCAAGGCAGCTTCAAGTTACTGGATAACTGAAGTGAGAGAGTAAAACATAGAAGGGGAATGGTGATTTCTAATCAAACAGCCTTGATTTCTCAGTATGGGACTGTGGGATAGAGCCCCTGCATTCCTCCTGCTCTCTGCTTTGAAATGGTGCGGGACTTTTCTGAAGACAGATCCAGAGCCCAGGATCTCACAAGGCAGTTTCAAAAGTCCAGATCATTGATCATTGGCTGCTGGTGTGGGCAGTCTTTATTTATATAGTTATAGCGCCTACTGCAATAGCTCTCTGGTACTGACTGGTATCCTAGGACACTATCCTCATAGGAGTATTTAGGAAAAGTCTGGGACATGCGGAACTGTATACAACAGTTAGGGGAGTATATAGCGTTAGGGGAGGCATTCAGCAGTCTCATGTTCCCTGTCTTTTACAACAGCAAATATCTGTAGGCGGCAGTCTACAAATACATAGGAAGAGAAATGATGTAAATAGACAAGGAAGACTGCGGTCAGAGGAGATCGCTGAGAATGACTTGATGGTGGTTTCGCAACAGGTCTGTGATAGAGATTTGCTTGGCTATCCTGAATTTTTATGATGCGCCTGTAAACCAAAGATACTGGGTATAGCAGGAAGACCACACATTTCTGGACTGTTTTGTTTTTGTTTCTTGGAACAGACATGTAGACTCTGTAACTGTCTATTATTGTGTATACGTGGCAACTGTGAAGCTTCAGAAGCTCCAAGTTTAACTTAATGATGGACCTGGGCGTCAGAGATTAAAATTAGATTCATTTCAGCTGACTAAGGTTCAGCCTTATCTGATTCTTGTGACTTTCCATAATGCTACTGGGCAGAATTATGAAGCCTGTCCTCACCGTGTCCTCAGAAAGAAATAGAATGTTTCTGCAGAGATGGAAAAGTGAAACAGAATATTTTGGAGATTTTCACAAGTGAAGAGGGTACCTGGGTTAGGAATAGAGTTACGCAGAGGGCAGAATCTAAGTTTTGTGAGGGATATAAGATTTTGACATTGTCATTTAAAAAGGAGAGATATTTTGAAAGAATTACGATTTTGATGTAGGAAAAGTCTGAAAAAAATGTCTCCAAGTCGTTTGAAATATATGTTTCAACAAAAGCAGAGTATGTCAAATATTTTGTAATGTTTCCATCTATACAATGTGTCATTCAAAAACTAAGATGAAATGGAAATTAAAGCACAACATTTGCTTCCATGTTTGTGGAACTAAAGCAAAGTTCCAGCAAAACCAATGGTTTCATGAAGCAATCTGGTTCCCAAGGAAGGGCTCGTAATGACAAGTGTTCCTGTTTTGGTTTCTCTACCCAACTCTATTCGTGTTCAGGTCACTGGTGGCACTCAGTTCTTTCCCTGGGCTGCTGCTAGACTGAGCCCCTTTCTGTATGAACATCTTCCTTTAGGCATTTCCTTACCGATTGTACTGGCTCTTTTTCACATGACCTCAAGAGCAGTATTTCTGTCTTTCTAACTTTTCTTTCTTTTTCTCTTCCTTCCTTCCCCCCTTTCCCATTCTTCTCCAGGAACCTTCTGCATCATTTCACTGTGCACATGCGTGGCTGGAATCAACTTCGAGCTCTCCCGCTACCCCCGCTACCTGTATGGACTTCCCGACGACATCAGCCATGGCTATGGCTGGTCCATGTTCTGTGCGTGGGGGGGCCTGGGCCTCACTCTTATCTCTGGCTTCTTCTGCACTCTGGCCCCTTCTGTCCAACCTGTCCCCAGGACCAACACCCCCAAATCTAGACCTGAGAATGGGACAGTGTGCTAAAACGAATAGCAAACAAATGCATATATATATATATATGTCTATGTATACCTATACATGCATATATATGTATATATAATTATATATATATATATAATCTCAAATTAATGCCAGTGCCAAGGTAGAGCTGAGTCCATGTGGCACTCACATCTCCACCGGACTCTGTGTTGCTTCGTTCTTTCTCACAGAGATGGGAAAACTTTTCGCTCACATGGCTCTTCCATCCAGCTCATAACTTCAGCATCATAATCTAAAGGTCGAACGAACATATCATTGCACCTATCTACTGCCACTTGGGAAGGGGAAAAGGGGGTCTCTGTGGGGATCTGGAACCAGAATCTGTACAGGACGTGGAGGGTGGGGGTCGGGGGGAGGACAAAAAGCCAGTCCATTGCTGCCAGAATGGAAAATGCAAAGAACAAGCAAAGAAATAAATTGACCATTTGAGCCACCTCTAGAATGTACCTCCTCAAAGCCGTTATCAGAAAGCCACCCACTTTCTTTTTCTTTCGTAAAACAAAATGAGAAAAGCCTGACCTGTTGTTCGTTTTATGTTTTTTTCCTGCTTAAATGGACAGAACGTGGAGAAAAAGAAAAAAGCATTATCTCTTTACCTGCCAAACTTTAGAAGAAGCAAACAAATGAAAATAAGAACAGGATCTAATGAAATGAAAAAGAAAGCAACAAAAACAAACCCATGAGGACATTTCAGCGGACTCTCCGACAATGTGGTTTTAATCTTCCAGCTGCCTTACATCCAGGCTTACAACTGAGGCTGAACTGCTATTGTAAATGCAGTAGAAGGCCTTCTGAAAATGCTGTGATACATGTGTGTATAGCTCTTTCTTCCCTCTTCTTCTTTTTTTTTTAATGAAAAAGAAAAATTTTAAACCTTGCAATGTGATTGTCCACTAAACCATCCATGCAGTTTTTGTGGCCCAAGACTGAAGCACCACAACTGCAAAAGTGTGAGGAAAACTGTCAGTTCTGAGACAGCATGTCTCCTTTGGTGGATTTCTGAAATATTTTTTATATTCATGGAGCATCTGAGAGCTCAGGATGGTGGATCCAAGGGAAGACCGACCAGGGAGGTGGGGGGAGCCCTGGCAGTTGTTCTTCCTGGGTATTTACTGGAGTGGGATTTGATTGAGTTTCCATTTTGGATATTTAAAACAACTGGGCAAAAGCCATTGCCAAGGACCAAAGGGGAGCTATTCGATGTAAGGGAGAAATAAGAGATGTCCCGTGTTGTGTGCATGTATGCCAAATAAGACCTTCCCACATCTTGTCTTTGGAAACTGCCCCAGTTCATTGGACATCTCCACTCTCCATCTGGGAAAACTGTCTCTACACGTGGAAAAGAAAGGCTCAGGTGCAGAGAATGGAGATGCTTTTCCCATGAGTTCAAGTGTTGTACAATATAGTTGCGACTCTGCCAATGAGGCTCTTTCTTTTTTGGTCTTTCTGTTCTTCCTGCTGCTCCTCTTCCCGTTGTCCCCTTTTCCTTTAACTCTGCTCTTCCCATTGTTCAGGTCCATGGGCCCCAGAACAGCTATGTCTCTATAGGGGGTTAAGGGCATTAAGAGAAGCAAAGCATTTCACCTGTCAGGGCAGCAGTTCCTTTCAGAACTGTGGCTCAGGGCAAGATGGGGAGAAAGTGCCAAGGGTGCAACCAAAGTAGGTCTGAAGAGGCAACTACTGAACTGCCATGTGCAGCAGCAATGGTTCCACCAACAGGTTAGGAAAGACAGGGAAAAAAAAAGACCTTCCCAAATCCAGCCCAATGTGCTGTTAATTCAGGGATAGTCCCAACAATCATCCACTGCAACTGCACAGAACTTACTGGGAGAGGAAGCAAAACATCAAAGCAGTATCTGCTGCACAAAAACGAAAGCATTAATCTCCAGACACTGCCATTTACACAGTTGATAAGGAACAGTATTTTGCCCTGTTTAAAAAAAAAAAGGTCAAAAACCACAATAACCAGCAAATTGTTGTTATGCAATACAACTGCATAGCCAGCCACTCCACCGTCCAGCTCTGCTTCCCCTCCCTGTTACGCCTTGGAAGATGCTGTGGTGATGTTGCTTTAGCAATTGTGCCCAAAGAAATAAAAATTTGGGAGGACATTTCAGATTACCGTAATTTGGTTTTCTTTTATTTTAGCTCAACTACTTGGGTTTTCCTTTGGCTGGTTTACAAATTCCCAAATCATGCCAATGCCTCCTGCCAAGTCAGTGTGTAGCCACTGAAATGCCACCCCTGGCAAGTGAAGTTTTGTAATTTCATTCTCCGTTAATTCTTACTGGAGAAAATATTTATTTATTCATGTTGAAAATTGCAGCCTTTCAAAGATCCTTCCTTTTAAAATATATTTGTTTCTCTCTCGTGCTCTTTTTTTTGGGATGCCAGGGGGGCAATGTTTTCAAATACTATCTTTTTGAAAAGCTTTGAAACTGAATGTGCAAGTGCCTATGAGGGAAGGAGGTGAATGAGTTGCCATTGGTCAGAAGAAATAAAGTAAAATAAGAACAGTTCTTGAAAAACTAAATAAAAAGTGAAAGCAGTAAACAAGTAATTAAAAAATTAAAAAAATCTTTCTAAAAAGTGACATTTTTCAAAGTATGAAAAAAAATTGTGAAACAAATTCTCATGAAGATATTAACTTTTTAGAAAAAGGACATTTGTTTCATTGAAACATCTTTAAACATATGCTTTCTTCTTCTTCTGCAGTTTTGAGTGTGATAGGAAAGATGTTTCACATGAACACTTATATCTGAAGAGACCTGGGTAAGCTAAAGGGCACAGAGGTACCTACCTGGAGCCCACCATCAGATCTTGTGGCTTGGAAAGCAGTATGACAGCTCCCATGACAGCGTACAGTCATGTGTGATCTATGGCAACTCATGGGGTGTATTCTTTTACTGATGCAGTTTTGGAATAGGTATGGCAGTAATATTGAAATGGAAATCATTTTGCTGTCCCATGGACTCTCAAATCTTTTTCTTCTGCAGCTGGCAAGAAAATAGTACTGCCTCGGTGACGTATTCCCTAAGATGTTGCATATGAGCTTGTGTGTTTGTCTGTGTGTAGTGATGGCAGAAAGGGATTACATTATTTTTCTTTGCAATAGAGCAGTGTTAACTCTGAATCTTTAGCCCAGTTCTGTGACTTTCTATTTGCTATAGTTTATGTTCTCCAGGGCCTGCCCTAGGAGTGGGAACACGAGTGGGTCTGAAGCGAGGGGGTAAGCATTTGAAGTAGCAGATGATGATACATTCTTAATGTCAAACTGCCTCCCCAAAGGAACCATTTGTCCAAACACCAGTTCTCTTATCTTCTCCTGAAGTATATGCAACCCACCCCAGGAATATTCCAAATCCCCCCTATCCTGCTCACAGATCTAGAAGGAGCCGGAGAGCGCTGCGTTCTTTGCAAACAGGCCTCTGACCCCGCTACGCTTTCTGTTGCCTCAGACTGACCTTTACAGGATGGATTCCCAATGCATCCAGATCCAAGTTTGCAATACCTTGTGTCTCAGTCTATCCTGGGCCAAGGTTGAATCCCATCTAGTTGCATTTCTGCATTTTTGGAAGGCTTTGAAATATGTTTCTGAATACAGATTCAAGCTTTTTAACTAGTGTCTGGTTTCTAGTTTGAGCAGTAGTTAGAAATTTGTTAGCTGTGATCCCAGCATTAAGGGGCTTGGCCCTGTCCCTCAGATCTGATCTGGTCAAGTGTTTAAGCGTGTGCTTTACTTCGAGCATGTGACTAATCCCGTGAACCTCAGTAGACTATTCATATGCTTAAAGTCAAGAATGTGCTTTGCTGGATAATGTTCAGCTTCCTGCAGAGTCGGCGCCCCGTTCTTCTTTCCCTAGCTTGTCTGCATAGATGCGCAACGCTTTTGTCCTAGCCTGATGTGTCCATGGGCATCCGGACTCTGGCTCCGGAGGGGCTGACCACGCTGGGGGTCCGTATTTGCCCAGCTCCCTCACACACGTGGCCTTTCATGTTGCATCCTTGAGACAGCACATTTCTGCGTTGCGGCCACCCGCAGAGGAACTCGCCTGCGGTGGACGCAGAGCTCGTGAGACGCCCGTCCCAGTGCAGCAGGCTGAACTGGCTCCACGCGCTGCAAGGTGCAGGCTGCAGTTTTATTTATAGTGAATCTCCGGTTACTGTATAGTGAAGTTGTCCTGTGACTGCAGTGAGTTAGCTGCAAAGGGGGTTCTGCTGTCCATCCCTGCTGGGGACGTTGTGTATGTGAGGGGGCTACATGGCAGGAATCCATGTGCTCTGTATCTTATGTACTGTATATGCCACTTTCTTCAAGATAAAGCTGTTCGTGTGTTAAAACTCCTGACTCATTCTGGCCACCTGTATATACCATCGCTCCCTTCTCCCTTTCTGCAAACACACAACTGATCTACCCTGATCTAAATAGTACAGTCCCTCAAGTTGTATTTCTAGGGGTGTTTTTTCTCATTCTCCGGGGACATTCACAAGTGGATCACAAACCACCAGCGACCAGAGCAGTTTCTTCAAAATTTTGCTTTTGAAAAATACTTTCTCCTTTTTTTTTTTTTTTTTACATTATTCCAACAGTAGTAACAAATGAAGAAGATACTCACAGTCCTCCAAGCAGAGGACCATCATCCTTCCAAGAAAGAATCACAAGAGTGTGGCTCTTCGGCTTCCCTGCAGGTGTGAGACATTTGGAACCACTTGTAGCTATGGCATGTTAGCTGCGTGGTTCATTGGATGACGAGCAAAACAACATTAATGAGGGAGAGGATTGGTATGCAGGGGCTATGTTCCATGTTCCAGGCATTAGTGGAGGACAGTGCCTCCCTGGCTGTCTATTTACTCGCCATGCAGCACCTCTGAATCTGGCTCATCCCAGGAGCCCCACTGACAGGCAGAGCTCAGAAGAAAATAACTGTAATCCGTCCTTAATTCTTGAGTGCCAAGCTAACTGCCAGGAGTGAAATGGAGAGGAAATAACATGTTACCAAGTATAGCTTAAATAAAGATATACATTATTTGAGCTCTTTCTTCTGTGTGTCTCTGCATAGGCCTACAAGGGCTATCGGAGTGCCCATTCACACAAATCAGCCCTGTCTACCAACACTAGATTTACTTGTCCCTAGATTTCACACTCTTTCATGGCCCATACTATCTGCATGCCAAAGAGTACTCATCCAGTCATTTAGAGAAAAATCAAGGTGGAAAACGAAGACATCTCTGAACGATTGCCAGGCATGAGTGAGAAACAAAGAGTTAAACAGTGCATGAAGCCCAAATGGCATGTAAAGATTAGTGACAGAAAAATCTCTAAGATCGGGAGCTGAGTTTCAAACAAGCCTAGAGTTTGATTGTAAACTCCAGACTATCTGTAAGCTTGTGATTCTGACAGTATGAGCTGGAAATCTCATAAAAATAGGACTTAGCTCACAACTTTCAGCCCCACAGTTTCCAGCCAGGAAGATAATGTGCCCAATCCAAATTCTGTTGAAGTCCACAGACAGCTTAAACTTGGCTCCAGTGAGTTTTGGATCAGGAAACATCTCTTGAAATATTTTAGTCCTGTCTTGGTCAGAAATGAAAATGAAATGCATGCCCATGCACTTGAGACATCAAATATTTAGCTCTAGAAAGAGACAGTCATCAGATGTCAGTTTAACTTTTCTTTTCTCTGATCTGTGGTCTAATAATCACTAATACCCAATCTGCTAGCCTTCTTCAGAGCCATGGCTAAAGATTGCAGCACTTTATAAAAAAGCAACCTACTCCTGGTGCCAGTGGGCTTTGACAAGCTTCCTGTTGACATCGGTGGGAGAAGTGGAGCATGCTATGATGCTGTCAATTTAATTGCAATATGCCTTGCACGTCTTTAGGATTTAACTTGGAGAAAGAGCCTAGACAACTGCCTGATATAAGCCACAAGAGGGAAATGAAATGCTGGTCACCTTTAGCAAAGCACTTCAGAAGCATCGGATCAATTGTCCTTCCTTGACTTGGAATCAAAATAACTGAGACACAGATAGGTTATCTCCACGGGAAGGTGGGGAAGTGGGAAAACAAACAAACAAAAACAAACAAAACAGCAGCTATTGCTGTTAGTCAGCACTGATAGACCTTGGAAGGCTTATGTGAGGACGATCCAGTGTTGCCCACAGCATCAGCATCTTGTACTGTCAGTCTCTTCTAGGATTGTATGTTTATATTTTTCCTTTCCTGATAAACACTCCTGCAGAATGGCAGAGAACAATTTCAGAAGTTTTCAGATGTAGGGCTTAGTCACATCAATGCCCTCACTCCCCTTCTATCTTAAACACACAAACACACAACCCTCCCATGTGGTGTGGGTGCTAATATCTTGTAAATATGTGGATTTTAAAGAGAGAAACTGCGTGGCAGGGTGCAGCATAGAGGTTTGTTTTCTATTCTTTTATGCTTAACTCAGGAGTTGCAATGCAATCCAGATGACATCTGTGTCCATGCTAGGCTGACGTGTGCGTTGTGCCAAAGGAATGCAGGGGAGCACAGCAGGATTGGGTTGAATTAGGCATTCCCCACTAAAACGTATTGGACATTTACAAAAGGTTTGCCAGTATTTGACTTATGCCTCATAACTTCACCCCAGAGATGCAGGGAAAGGAACCAGGTCAGATGCAGATACGTGTTTCTTTCCACCTGTTCTGCCTTTGGGCAAATACAGCCAGCAAAAAGAGAGGGGGTGAACAGCTCAGGGCAGCAATATCTCAAGCCAACCTGGCAAGACTCTCCAGAGATGATTCTCAGTGCTCTCAAATACAGCGTTTCTGCATAACCACTCTGTGTCCAGCCAGGCCTGAGCTATCAATTCTACCTCTGAAAACACAGTTGCATCCATGAGTCCTTGCTACCTTCTAATGCCACCAATCCTGGTACTAGCTGCTTGTGTGAGCCTGTGATGCTGTCAGGAAGCCCATCAGAGGGACGATCTTGGTATTAGCAAATGCTTGCAGAGCTTCGTGGAAGCAGCTGTTACGAGGTATTTTCTCCAGGACTGAAGGGCTGACACAGATGGCCGGGTTTTTACACTAATCACAAGAGGGAAAAATGCCCATCTCAGCTCCAGCGCTCCAGTCCCGGTGGCAGTGAGCCATCCCGGCAGTGACAGGGCTCAGGAGGCTCCCTGTCAAAGTCCTGCCTTTAAAGTGGCCTTGTTACCTTGCCAGCTGGGCAGAAATACCCAAGCAGCAATAGCCATTCTGCACTAGATCAGATAAAAGAGGAAAGCCTTCAAAAAGCTGTTTTTCCCCAAGTTTCAATGTGATTTAGACTCTAAAAAGCATGAATCAGGTTAGAAGTAGTCTCCTGGGACCAGGTGCACAAAAAAAAAAAAATAATAAAAAGCCTAAGCATCTAAATCCCATTTAGAAACAGAACAGGAATAAAACACTAAATGCCTTTGATGCCTACAGAATTTTTCAAGAAACATGTGTGTTCCTAATTTGCTTAAGCTTTTGTGACGTTTTTTCTCAAAAATAGTTTTCATCTGACTGTAGAGCAGAAGGCTGCATTTTTATGAAGAGTTTTTCATTAACAGTAGAGATCATAAGAAAAAAGTTCAAGCAATCAGAACAACAAAACAAAAGTGCAGTCTTAGACTATTCAGTATGAGTGTGTTGAATCATTTATAACTCCCAGGCACCAACAATAATCACAGACATCTAATTTAAACTCTTACTATTTTTACTTAGCAATCTTCATCACTTAAGTGTTTATATTCATGTATTAGTTGTTTGATCATTTACAAAAAAAAATCCCCATACTTGTGTAAAATAACAGATTTGGGACTTTAGAATATATTTTTCTGCAGTAACTTAAATTATTTTAAAACATTTTGAGGATTATTATGGCAGACTTTACAATTTTCAAAGCTGTAATGTGCACCTAAAAATGGGCTTGAACTTTCAGTTCTTTCTCAAGTAAAAATCCCTTTGATTGCAATTGATAAGAATCAATGGGAAAATTGTTTCATTAAGAGCTGTGAGATTTGCCCCTATTTATGCATATATGTGATGAGAGGAGTTTGGGAAGGGGGCTCTAATCATGTATCAGCCCGCTTACGGATCTTTTCATAGACACTGGAACAGAATCACTGCAAAGTCACTCCAGCTTCATGCCAATCTGTCTGTAAAAAGCAACTATTATAATTGTATGTAACTGGAATAATGCAGTGATAAGTCTAGTCCATAGACAAATAGACATATACATGTAAATATGTATATAAGTGTATATAGATGTATAAATTTATGAAAAATGTCCGTAGATTCATGATTGCCTGAAATAGCCTGATAGTGATGTACAGAATTTCAGGCAAGGAACTGTTTTTTTTTTTTTTTTTTTTTTTTCACAGTCCTCATATATCTCAGATTTAAATCAAAGCAAAATAAATACTAATATTTCCCAGAAAATCACAATTCTGCCATTGTATCAGCCTAGGAGGTGTACCACACAAGAGTCAGCAGCGTGCACATCCACACACATATATCCAGTCACAGGACTGGGTCTTAAGGGCTTTTCTAAAGGAAGAAAAAGGTATCGAAAAAGCCATGACAGAATTTGTACCCCACATCAGCTCTCTAAATTCCTCTATTAGGAAGCTCTCTGTGTGGATGTTCTTCTGCCCTAGGCATGTGTTTGTGACGTATTTGTGTGAAGTCAAAGTACACAAAAGCCTTCATTTTCTGACCTTCATTCATCCCCATTAACCTTAGGTGCTTAACTAACTGAGCTGTCTGTGTTAATGAGATCATCTCCCTTGGTTTCTTGTATAGCTAATGAAGACAGACAGTCACTGTAGAACCGCGAATGGTTAATCTGAGAGTTAAGTCAGCTCCAGGAGTTTCCCTCCATAGAGGGACCTCTCACCTATCTTGGGCAAAATGGTGAAGATTGCCCAAGGCAATCTCAGGATGATTCAGGGAGGAAGCACAGAAGAACATCAAAACAGGCAACACAGATGCTGCGCTGTGCTTAAGATTCACTGTCTGGCCTGGCATGCCACAAGCAAGGGTCAACCATGGAAGAGTTTTGGAGCAAAAGCAGATGTTGATGGTAGCAATGTGACTGTGAGGGATAGGGCTTGCCCTGATCCCTAGAAAAAGCATTTGAGATGAGTTACTCAAGGTGACCACCTACAGACCTCTCATTCTTGGTCTGAGTCTGGTCCATCTGAATTCTTCACACTTTGCGGCTAGTCCTGGGGCAGTGCTGAAGCAGTCCAGAGTGAATTTATGTCCTGATAGTTTGAATAGATAACCTATTTGAAGGTCACTTTCTTGCTCCAGTCACAAACTGGCCTGAGAAAAAGTCATCTACCTGGCAGTAAGAATTGAAAAAAAATCCCCTTTGGGGTGCGGTTTGAGTAGCTGCATATTCGTTTTATTATTATTATTATTATTTTCGCTATTAATGAATGATTTACAGTTTACATGAAGATTAAAGAGATGGCAATTGCATCCCATATTGTTGAGATTACAGTTGTCCTCAGAAAACTGAACCCTGAAGTCAACAAGAGAATGGATACGATCGTATTATTTAGAAAACGATTCTGAAAATTCTGATGACAGGTCTCCTTCTCATGCTAGTACTCACTGAAAGCCAGAATCTGGAATTGCATATTGATACCATGTTGGTCTAGAAGTAGCAGCAAATTATTTCAGCATGATAACTTGGAAGCTCTTGTATATTCCCATATTATATGTGAATAACGCAAACAATCAAAGGAATGAAACAGTTAAACTAATTTCTGCAAAGTCTATGGCTAAGTGAACTTCAGTCACTGTGGCACCATATGGTCACTAGTATTTGTTTCCACAGTTAAAGTTAAGTCCTCACCCGTCTCTCAGAACTATTTTATTCTTTAAAATACTCTCAAGGTTATGTCAAGAGGGACTTCAGATGACCTGCAGGACCTATAAAATAAAGAATCAATACTGTGTTCCAATACTTGGGGAAACACTTTTGCTAGAAAATGGCAGATAAAACTGAGTTCCAGAGGCAAATATTTTTAGTGCAGTGCTTCTTTGTTCAAATATTACTGTTTCATCCTGATATTCCTCTCCTGTTATTTTTCTCTTTTTTGAGGAGTCACATATGAATCTCTTTCTCCTTTTCCTCTTCTGTGTGGCAGTATAGAGAGGCTTCCTTTAGATACTTCTCAATACTGACACTTGCGTATGTGACTGCTTTAATACTCCAGATGCCTTTGAAATGAAGGCTTTATGGGCAAATTTGTTAAGTGAGGAAGGACTTGAGAATAAATCAAGTCTAAGGATGCAGGACCATTTTCCATAAGACTTTTGAGAGTTTTCCTAAAATGTCATCATTGTCCTTCCTTCTTTCTTCTCTAAGAGAAATAGGGAAGGCCCTAGGATGTTAAACTCTTGAAGGTTGTCTGTTAGCTGTAAGGCTCACTGTTCTCATGAGGGGTTTGCCTGCTTTTCAGAGATTTACTGTCAAAGGAAAGATCCTTTTAAAAAGTGGTGAAGCCAATATGCAGCATTACTTGGGAGGAAGGCTCTAAAGGGTAAGTGTCTCCCAATCCAGCTTAATTTGCCACTCTTTATGACAATCCCATGCGCCTAGTCCTTCCCATTGCCCCACCAGCCCCACAGTTAACACAGACAGAGGCTGGCTAAGTAACCGTTTCTAGATCTTTTTCTGCTCGGATGTTTTTCCACTTTCACTTCCAACAAGTGTCTCGTTTTCTCATGAAAGCTGTAATCACTGCTCCAAGATTGCTCTGACCCTACCCCAGGGAACAGCCCCTTCGTGGGACTGCAGGGACACTTGGGCACCAAGTACAATCCCAAGCTATGGGCAGGAGTTGAGGCACACACAGCATGCAGGACCACCCAGCAGCCGAAAATTAAAGCATCACTTAACCTTGCAAAGTCCCACCATGCTGCCCATGACCCGGGAGGCCGCTATAGCCTCCTCTGAGTCAGGCTCCTGTCTCATGTTTGTAACATTTGTGTTTTACAAATATGAGTCACGTTTGACCTGTCTGAGGCAGGTAGGTCTTACAGCCAATTAAAAGAAAAGAAACTCAAAAGTGGGGAAAAGACCTGATGTTTAGTGCTCTGATGCCTAAAATATCAACATTGCACCTCAAAAGTTCTGCTAGCTGCAAGTGGAGTCTTCTGTTTTGAAAATCTGGGCTGTAGCTGGCTTGTCCAAACCTGCAATGTTTGTAAAGGTTTAGGACAGCCAGGAGACCTTGACTTTATCAGGGCACAGCTACCAAGCTTTGATCCCCCAAAGCACACAGCACTTGCTTAATTTCCAGCATGAGTGTCCCATTAATGATGCTTAAAGATAGGCACATGCCTAAATGCTTTCCTAGACTGAGAACTACGTTAAAATATATTAAACTTTAGCATATTTGAAATCAAAAAATGGGTCCATCTCTGATTTCATTTCTGGCATGGTCAAAGACATTTGAATTATGTACACGGTCCTGGTTTGTATGAAGTAGCTCAACCAAGCGGAGCGTTTTTTAGCCAATCAGCAAAATTTCATTAGTTTCATACAATAATATCCAGTGGTCAGAAGGAATCAAAGGTGGCAGCTACTGTGAGGTTCTACTTGTTGTTTCTTGCAATGGCAAGAAGCAAAGTGGCTTCTGTGGCCATTGGTGCTAACAATAAAATAACAATAAATGATTATTGCGTTCGGTTGTCATGGTAAGATGTGACTGTGTTGGCTAATTTCACAAGTAATGCTACAACTTGTATGTATTGCACTTTTCATTTCTTCTTGTAAGTTATTGCAGAAGAGATGAGCAGAAGTTGTTTAAACATAAAACAAACCCAAATTTACTGTTCCAGTAATTCAAGGTGCTAATCTGCAGACATGCATGTGTTTATGTACATGCACTGGTGTTTGCAGGACACCAGGGTAATTTTAGTGGCAGGGTTGAGATCAGGGAACTACTATGGGAAGTTGACAAATTCCTCTAACTTTAAACAGATAAAAATCACAGATAGCATCACAGGACTTTGCCGAGAAAATGGCTACATCTTTCTATTTTCCTTTTATTTATTTTTCTGGTTTTATTCAAATTGTCACAGAATACTGTATTTCCATCAATTAAAATCTCATCTGGTAACTATCTAAACAACTTGTTCATGAAAAAAAAAAAGCTGTCAATTGTGGAATGTAAACTGATTAAACAAATAATAAAAAAACCCAACATGTTGTGTGTTTTAAGCGGATGTGTCTGCTTATGTCAGGAGTGGGGATGGACGCCTCTCACCGCCCCCAACCCTAATAAAAACAATGAAGGCCGAGGAGCGTCCCTTGGAGATGGGTGGCCTCAGATGCATGGGTGCTAGAAATGCTCTCTTTAAAATGCTAATAATAATGACTAGATGTCTTCTGGAATATTATAAACACAAATAGTATCTTGACCTGACTATGAGAAGGTTTTCTGTCCATTGCAGAAGAGATTCCTGCTGGAGCTTTGAGGCATAGACATAATTCTGTTATGACCTTTTGGAATCACTTCATATGTAAAAAACTGTGATGTAATTGGAAATTTGTAGAGATACTTAAATAATTTCCTGACTCTGCTCCCCAGCAAATAAACCAACAAACAGTAATGTGAAATACATTCCTCCTCATTTTCAGCGTTTCTTTATCCCTCAGAATGCGAGTGCTGTGCACTGAACTAGTTGCTGAGGACCAAGAAGTCTAAATTAGAAGACCTGAAGCACTCAGGAGTAAGGTGTTGGCAGTGAAAGCTCCTGTGACAAAACCACCCATGTGGAAGGTCTCATCCCTTGGGCACATCCAGTCTTGAGTCCCCTTGGGCTTTGGGGAGCCTGCCCTGCTCAACACTCACTTGATATTATCATATTCTCCTTTCACTTGCTTCCTGTTGCCCACAGTGACAAACTGGACATAGGTTTTCTCCACTGTTTTGACTGCCCAACTGGAGTTAGGCTGCAGGTGTCCCAGGAGGAATGCCCAAAGGTCAGGGGACTTGTAACAAATGCAAAGACTTAAAAATTATTCCAAACATATAACAAGAAACAAAGAGATGAATAGACAAAACTGGCTTCAGCTGTCCTAGTAGAAGGAAAGCAGAAGAGACAATCAAAAAGAAAAGCAAAACATTTAAATGTTGTCAGTCAATGAGTTTTCAACTAATTAAACTAAAATTAAACTTTTCCTTAAAATTCAAGCAAGAGAAGTATTTAGAAGTGATAGGCTCTTTCCTGTTACCAAAAAGGTACCTGCTAAAACATCAAGGGCAGTTAGGAACCAAATGAAGGCTATGAAAGGAGAAGGGGGAATTTTCAGTCAAATACTCATCTCTACTCTCATAAATTCCTTTTTGCCAACACCCGGGGAAATGAGAAATCAGTTCAGTATCACTGGAACTGTATGAAACTTGAAGGATGTGCACATTTGTGCCACATTTAGAGTGACATGACTTGGAGAACCATGCAAAACAGAGAGAAGGAAAGGGCTGTTCAGTTGTTACTGAAGGCAGCAAGCCCCCAAGGTAGATGAAGTATGAGATGGCTGCACAGGGATGGAGCATGGGCACGGGGCTCAGCTGTGCAATGTTTTTATCAGGAGGAAGGAACACGAATGCGAAAAGGGACCATAAAAAAGCCAGCTGCTTCTTGAAAGCAATGGCATGCGGGCAAGAGCAAGAAGGCTGCTGCAGCACGAGGGGGTTTTAGCCAGCGAAGGGCAGTGTGGGACAGCTTCTGCTATGGAAAGCAGGCAGCCGACTTCAGGAAAGATTTGTGCCTACAAATCCAGATGCGAGGTAGCCACATGAGATAGGAGTTTTAACCATGAGATGCACCTGGGTTGCTGCAGGCTCACTGTTACTTGCTTGGAAAAGGAGTGACTGTTTTAGGAGGGAAAAATGAGTATTTTGCAGATTAGGTTGAGGAAAGAGAAATCTACCCAACAGTTTTCTCTGCAAAATGGTGGGATGTGAGCAGGCTGACTACAACAACTCGAGTTCTTCAGAGCAGCAAATCCCCTTATGCAGCCCCCCCGCTACTGCTTTGCATCCAGACAGGAGCAAGGACCCACTTGTGCTGGAAGGCAGCCGCTCCACCTCCACGGCAGTGCAATCTCCTTGTCAGAAGCACGGGATAACAGAAACAGGCTGGGACTGGACTGGGGTAAAGATGCTGGAAATGAAATGCTTTCATAGCCACACACTCATTATGCCGTTACATTACTGGGCTCCTCCCCAGGGGCCATCTGAAAAGTCAAGGCTGAGCTCTCCTGCTGCTGCGGCCACCCTGACCCCCATCCTGCAAGCTGCACTCACTGAAATCCCCTTGCCCTCTCCGTGCAGGGGGAGCAGGGCCTTGCGAATCCGCCCGGAATGAAAGCCGAAGAACTCTGCCATCTTGGCCAGGATGTTTATCAGCCTGCTGCTGATGCCAAGCAGGCCAGCGAGCCCATCTCTGCACGGTGTCAATCCTGCATCACTCCTTTGACATTGGGAGACGGATACTCAGATTATAGCACAGCCCATCCATAGAGATTGAGTGCCAGCTCCTCCTGTCAGAAGGGCAGTAAGTAAAGCTGGTGAATTTTGGCTGGAAAGATACAAGGTGGAACCACAGGGCCTAGCCCTGCAAGCCAGATACGCTCTTTGCACTTGGTGCTGGTGCAGCATCTGCTAGTGCCCACACAGATTCTCAGACACAGAGGGAGAAATAAAACCCACCATAAGGATGCTTACACACCCATACACTTTTACTCAGCATAAAAAGCAGAGTCAGTTAAGGGGTGAGAGAAGGGAATAAAACTCAGAGCCACAGTAGGCACATGGAGTTGGCCATACACGTTTGATACCGCTAGGCACAGAAAACCGCTAAGTACCTCAATGCCTCCTGATGACTACATAAATTTTAAATGAGTGCAGACATCTATGTGCACATGCAGACACACACGCAGCCTCTGCTGGTAGGTAAAACATAAAACAAAATTGAATTTCCATCTTCACAGCAAGACAGGTTTTCTCCTTTTCTGGTGTGTTTCCTCAGCAGCTTCCTACAAACTTATCAGAGAGAAAAGGATGTTGAAAATGACACCAGTTGTTATGCGAATTGAACAAAGTCTAGATTTTCAGTTTCACGATCAATGTGTCTCTGACAGTCCATGGTTGCTGCTTCATTTAACCTAGCTCATTTCCTTTGAGGATTTTCTACCCATTGAGTTTGTGACAAAAATACCATGTGCTGAGGCTTATAAGGAGCTTTCAGACAGAGCAAGTAACTCCTGAGTTCTCCCTTTCTTTCCTTAGGTCAGATGGATGTTACACACTGTCTTGCATTTCTGTGCTCTTCTTAGGAACCACTTCTCACAATTAGAGGTCAAAATATTTATGAAACTTCTAATGTTCCAACAGATTCTTTTGCAAATACCCTGGGAATTCAAAGCTTGATGGGGACACATGGACAGAATTTTCATTTCCTTAAGAAACCAGGCTAAAAATACATGTTCAGAGTTCAGCTTTTCCCATGCGGATGCACACTTTCCCAGGAGGCCCTGTGAATGCAGTGAACGCAGGTGGCAGCAGCTCTGTGTCCTCAGAGACCCCTTTTCTATCACAGTGCTTACTGCCATTCCTGCTAAAGGTGCATTCTGTCAGCTTTGCAATTGCTGAGATCTTTGCTCTGGGTCTTGAGCCCTGAATGGAAATCAGGCAGGGAGGATAATACAGAAACATGCACACCCAGACTGGAGGTAGGATCTGAATGCTCCTGAGCTAAATGTGGGAACTTAAAAACATACTTGCAGACACGGGAGGACGCCCTGAGGGAAGATGCGTCTCAGTATGGGGAGCCAGCCAACCTTGCCTCCCAACTCCAGCTGTAATAGTGACATCCTGAATTCCCTTGCAACCCTCCTGCCTGCCTTGGTTCACCTACCAATAAGAAGGAATAGCAGGCTACCGACTGCAAAAGCTTGTTGTGAAGGCTATGAAGGTATTGCAGATACAGATACTCTCAGGTGTTGTTCAGTGATGGTGTTACTAGTCTAGGTGACATAGTTCCAGTCAGTATAAAGCAGTCTATGCCCCAGCTTTTTGCCATATTGCCAAATATGGCACATTACAACAAATTAATTCCCCAGCCTTGCAATGTCTCTGCAGATCTAGATGTGAATCTCACGTTTATTAGCAATTCATCTTTTCTTGAACACTGAGTGTGTTTATGCAGCCCAGAGGCTCACAGGACTCTACAAGGGGCAGGATATGGAAGGTCATGCAATAGGTTCGATGACTGACATGTGCTGGGAGACAGCAGGACAGACAGGGAGAAATGCTTTTCCCTAGCCAATATCGAAGTACTCTGGCAAAGTTCAGTCTCTGGGAGGTTTTCTTACCCTGTGTTGTGGTTGGCTCTTGATTGTCCTGTCAGACCTTTGCTGGCAAGCACTTAAATTGAGAAAGTTCACCCCATAAAATCTACAGAAGAAGAGGATAGAAAAATGAAAAGCAATATATTTTTCTTTTAGCACTCTCTCATTTTCTCCTGAAGTGTCAGCACCTTAAATAAAAAGCCTTTTATTGCCTTCTCGCTATCTGCGTTCAGTCACAAATAGCATATGCTGTAGCAAACAAGCAAAGGTCTCAGCTAGCAAGCTTTACCCTGAAGGGTGTCACCTCTGTATGGAGTCCTTTATTCTCCTTCCCATCTCATTTCTCCTTTGCTGTCACATACACTCCTGCTGGTTCTGAAAACACTCTCCTTTTGCTTGTAGAGATCAGCGTATGTGGAGGGCAAACCCTGTTCCCAAAGGTTTGCTATTTAGCTTCCACCCCACAAAAAGGGTGGCCAAGAGGAAGCAGATTGCTAATTTCCAGATTCTCATGGTTGGCTTAGCAGTTTGCAAACCATACTGAAAGCTCTCAAGGTATCTTTGTCCCTGCTTCTTTCTGCATCCTCAAAGGAGATGGGCTAGAAAGGATTTTCATACAAATTCACCTCTCTGGGGAGCCTCCATTTTGTAGGGTAAGAGTGTCAGAGACCAGAAATTCCTCTTAGAAAAAGAAATATCTCCTCTCCTCACTGCCCTGGGCACAGTAAAGGTGTCCTGTTTTTAGGCAGGAGGAGGAGGAATTGGGATCCTGCATGGGATCTGCACCCACTCAGGTCCCTAGGCTTGCAGACACTCCTAGCAGCATAGCAAATTCTAAATCAAAAATGTAAGTCATAACACTGGGGCAGGATATTATCCTAAAACTTCCCATTTTGTTCTTTATGGATTCAGCAGAGTTTTGTCTTTGTAAAGTGTTTGTTTTCTCTTTGTCTACCTTACTGAGTATCGCAACTGACTACCTTGGTATTCCTACCATATTTGCAGTAGCAACACTGAATTATCAATGTGGTAAATGCAAACTTGCCTATTAAAAAGAAAAAGGACTTCAATTACTTGGGCGAATATAAAGTAGAAAAGAGCTGGTCCAGCTGGTAATGGTAATGATAATGACTAGTAACCTCTCTCAAATTTGCCTTAAATCCAAACACACTCTCTGACGTTGTTCTCCCTAGCATAGTAATTTGCACATACATACATGCACGTAACATATTAACCACTCGATCATTTAATGACACCTACTTCATTTCAAGTGGTGAATTTTCCCCATAGACATTGACAAAGTGTGCCAAAGTGTTCACAAATTCATCTGTGATATGCAGAATTTACTTTCAGGCCAAAATGAACATTCAGTGTAGAAACGGAGTGGATAAAAATAGTGATGTTGGATGAGGATATTTTTGATATGCCCAGAGAGGAAATGCTCATGAATGTTTCCATCAGGTGTGCGATGTGACCACAAAATGTTCCAAATGCATTTTCATGAATTTTGCAGCTGAAAAAAAAAAAAAAAACCTTACATTTGTCAGCATTTATTTCACCAATGAGACAAAAGATGATCTGTTGTTGGACTAAACAGCATGGATTAAAGCTAAGGACAGGAACTGTTTTGGTACATGTTCAGGTGTCTTTCTGCAGGTATAATAGAGCTGAATATACCTTGGCTCGTGCCATCATTTGCATGCTTTATAGCTGAGCAAGATCTTGGAAATCTAGCTCTCAGCTCTTCATGAACACATTTCCATTTACTTCCATGAGCTGAGGATCAGGCTCCAATCTTTTAAACATGAATGGCTCCAAACTCCTCTGTGTTTCTGTTCTGCTGAAAACAACCTCAAGAGCGGCTACCTGTCTAGGGGAAAGTGACAGTTTCTAAACCCATTCAAGATGATCCTGATGTCACCAAAGCTTTTGATGGGCCCAAGAGATGCAGGATCACTGTCAGACCGTCACAAGGGGAACACTGCTGACCATTTCTGGGCCCAGCTGTGCCGTTTTGTGGTAACTGAGCCACAGAAAATGGCCAGAATGTAGAAGAGAGCCCTGCAATTAAAATAGGATATTCTTGAGTTATTTATATCTTTCTCAGAAAATAATGTGAGGAGATCTACAAGAATAACCTGCTCTGGATTTATCCATCACTCATCATGCGATTCAGATTTAATTTGAGTGTTCCCTTTGTATATATTTTTATTGTTCTGTTTGCTTAATGAGTGTTGCATTTGTAGTAATCAGATTATTGGTAATACGAAACAGATTTGTAGAATGATGAGAAGATAATTAGATGATATCTTGAGGGTGATTTGTGTTTAAGGCACAGTAACTATGTCAAGGAGTAAATAAACTCTGTGAGAAAATATATCAATTACTATTAGCCTAAGATACAATTATTACCAAATTAATAGGATATACACTTCATTACAGGGAAATGTGTGGTGACTGAAGCTTGGTTCAGTCTGTCTAGCCTGCTTGTGAGTCTAGGAGAAAGTCCTGCTCAGAGTGCAGGCTGCCCAAGAGCTGCAGCCCTGACAGCAGTGGATGCAGCAGTGGAGCAGGCAGGAACCAGGTAGGGTTCATCTTTGGAGGATGTAGCGCACTTCCTTGATTTGCTCTGCTAGTTCCATGTTCAGAGGGTGTTCTGGCTTCCAAGGGCTCCACCTGATATCTTGACCAGTTGCAGTCACTCGTGTGTACCCATAACAAAAGCCTGGTGGCCCAATGACAACAGGGGTGCTTCACTATCAAACCCACATTGTCTTTTCTAAACCAAGGCTTATGCTTCAGAATCAACATGAGTACAAGCAATCTGTTGCTGGCCCTTGGACCAAAGAAGATGATTTTGAGTAACCATGACCTGACAATTCAGGCTGCCCAGTTCTCCTGAACGAAACAGCCAACTCGTGGCCCTTTTGCACACTCCTTTCTTGGACGCAGAGATGATTATGAATCTAATCACGTGCTAGAGGTGACAATCTGAAGGGAATACATGGCTGTCTGTGTCTACCATTTCGATAAAGTGATAGCAGCAAGCATAAGTACACCCAAACACACACACAGATGTCTAGCTTTTCCTGTCAGCCACATGAACCATCCACATGGCCTGTATTTTCAGAATGTATGTCAAGTTTCACCAATTTCTTCAATGACTTTAATTGTCTGTGTAATGTTTCAGGCTCTTTGTTTAGATGTTCAGTCCCTGAGGGATCTTTAATATGCCTTTAACTCCTATCTAATAATGAAATATCTTCCGTAATTTTTCATAGAAATTGGTAATATGATTATGCTCTGCTAATAGTGTTACTTATTTTCTCCATGCTCTCATCCTCAGCTATATCTGTGGCAATCACAGGCCATATTTTATTCAAAGAAGGCAGAGATATTTCATTGGTTGTTTTCCTAAAGCAGACTGCCACAGAGAAAATCTACATCTAAGCTGCAACTACTGCATTTACACACAGGTAGCTGGAAGCGGGCCCAGCGCCCAAGCTGTCTGCCAAGGATGCATTTACCTGAAAGCAGTATTTGCCTTCTCAGGAGGAACTGGCTTCACTGCTTTAGTGAGTGTTACATGGCCAATTTCAGCAAACACTGTTTTCTGTGAATTAAAGCTCAAACCTCTTCATTTTCTAGAACACACCGACATCAAGTTTTCGATGGTGTCTGTGACACAGAAGTCATCATTTTCCAGCCTGAAGCAGTTTTGCAACATCACTAATAGGGTCCTTGGAGGCAAAAGTGCATAACTTGACTCTTGCACTTTGAGTCATTGGAACAGAGTTCCCTAATCAACTCCCTCAGCTTCTCAGACTTTATATTAATATTGACACTGCAAATTTATTAGACACTGTGGTGAAGCAGTGCTTTCGGTAGTTGCTACAAGCAGTTAGGCTAGATGCAAGCATCTCTACACTATTCATCTTTCCAAGGAATCATTATACCTTTTCCCTGTTTATGTAGACAGGCCCTTACCTATGATCTCACCTATGATCTATTCATTTGACTTTCTATGTAAATGCCATTTATTTATATATCATTTTCATTATCTAGAATGTATGTATTCATTTGCTTAGCTTTGTCCTGACAGTCCTGGCACTAGAAGATATTCTTTTTCCTTGCACAAATGAGTATGTTCATGCATGTTCCAATTATCCTCCAGCCAGTGACTCCATTAAGATCCCCCGTTTGCCTCTGATTTAAGGACATCTTTCCTATGGATAAGAAATTCAGGGAGGAATTTGCCAGTTTTGTTCACATACCTCTTTGTGTTAATAAGCTTATCACAGTCCCTTCAAAGTTTTCCCTATTTACTTTCCACTATGTATGATTCTGCTGTAAGAGACTTCTGGAAGTATTTTTGGCAACGCATTTTGTTCTGTTTTAACAGTTAAAAGTATAATTATCCTATTTACTTGCTGTTTGATCATCCATTCAACTTTGACTATGTTGTACATTTTTGTTTCATAATGTAAGGTTACCCTTGTTTTCTTCATCCCTCCTGTATAGACCAGTACCGCATTGCTTTTTGTAAAGCAATGGACATTATTCAGATTTATCTTAATTGCTACAGCATGCATAATTCCATAAGCTGTTTATATATATATGACTTCTCAGTTTTTCTTGTTTCTAGAATTTTGGATGCTCCACATCTGTAATGAGGAGAATTCTTTATAAGCTTCAGCGTGTACCTGGTGGTTTTTGTTGCTTGGCAAATTCTATGTTCTCTTTTAATTCTTAATTATAAATCTTCTGTTAATGGTTTAACTGCTTCATCCTTGCAGTCATTGTATTTTCTTAATTTACTTTACTCCAGCTACCTTATGATATTCAGGATTGCAATTACTTTTCCCATCTGTTCTTAAATAGGGAAAACGAGATTCAATTAAGCAAAGATGCCATATAAATTGAGACAATAATGTCTATGCATTTGGAGGGACAGCTAACAAGTAGTAGGTAATAACTGTAGCTAAAACTACTTTTATTTAATATAAAATACAACACTGTTCTAATCTAGCCTAGTCAAGGCTCAGGTCCTTACACTGCCCTCAGCATGTTCTCATTGTAAACCCTTAAAGCAGCATATTAAGTGAAAAGAATGTCTAAACAACACTAAAAGGAAAGTCACAGCCTTGAACTGACACCAGTTCACAATGTGAAATGACTTCACAGAAAATACACAGTATGTAGTGAGAGAATGAAATTAAAAAGCAATGACTGTGTCATAATTAGCATATAATTTAATGACACAAGATCAACAATAACATTTTTTAAAAACCATATCACTTAGTAACCTTCTGGGAGATAAAACTAAAAAAAAACAAACTAGACACAGAAATTATTGAAAATACATTGGCTGAAAATCCTCCCGAGTTTATATAAAGAACATGTTTGAAAAAACTCTCAAATGCCTTCCAGAACATAAGGAAATAGTAAATAAAAACAACAGAGAGATATTTAACTCTCTGTTAAAGACATCTGAGAGTGGAAGGCCCCATTTTTTTCTAGTCCACAGAGTAAAAAGATGACTTTTCAAATAATGGACTTTCAAAAAAATTGAAAGATAAGAAATATTGAAAAAAACAGATCATTAGATTTTCTTCTAATTTAATTAATTAAAAAAAAAGTCATAGCTATGCATTCACCAACATCTGAAAACATTCAGACTCTATTTTATAGACAGCTAAAATGGCCTGTAAGAATTTATATGCAAAATACCCTGTCAATATTAGATAGGATTTATCTTTTGGCACAGGCTGAACTAGATCAATTTGTAGTAACTCAGCAGTATGAGGCTTCTCTTAAGTGGCTGTGTCTTGTGCTCCAAAATCCAGGTCAGATTAATCTTTTAGCTTCTGCAGTGGCAAAGACACTTTGCTGGTGAAGAGGAATGGGAGTGGTTCTTCATTACGGTGATGGATTTACTCATCTCTCCTTTAACCGCGACTGATTGTATTGTCCCCCACTGCCATCAAAGGACAAGAATAAAGGAACTTGGCCCTGGCTTTGGAAGAAGTGAAACTTTGAGCAAACACAAACACTTTGTGCTTGGTGTGCTATCTAAGATGTCAGCCAGATGTGTTCTGCGGGCCACCATGATACAAAACAAAATGAAAACAAAAACATTTAACAGGAAACCAAGTGGGAATCTCTCTTTCAGATTGTGACTGTTGCTCTTCGATTACAATTGCCCAAGGCTCCATTCCATCTGTCCCATAGATTAGTATGTCACAGCCTCTATGAAAAATAAATCATGACTGCTGATATATTAGTAGTTTTCAGGGGCTGTTATGAATGTAATATCAGCTGGCTATAAGACGTAACCAGGATGGTGTATAACAGCAGCTGTATTTTTGGGTAGATACTGTTTTAATATAAACTGAGTAAAGCTGTATGGAAAATCATATTCCTGGGAACAATGAAATCAAGAAACAGTGTAAAAGCCTGGATTTTATACCCTCCCTCATCCAGCTGTGAAGCAGGGATAAATGGAGAGAACACCTTCCTTCCTTCCTTCCTTCCTTCCTTCCTTCCTTCCTTCCTTCCTTCCTTCCTTCCTTCCTTCCTTCCTTCCTTCCTTCCTTCCTTCCTTCCTTCCTTCCTTCCTTCCTTCCTTCCTCTTTCTTTCTTCCTCTTTTTTCTCTTTCTTTCTTTTTCTTCCTTTCTTTCTTTCTTTCTTTCTTTCTTTCTTTCTTTCTTTCTTTCTTTCTTTCTTTCTTTCTTTCTTTCTTTCTTTCTTTCTTTCTTTCTTTCTTTCTTTCTTTCTTTCTTTCTTTCTTTCTTCTTTCTCTTTCTTTCTTTCTTTCTTTCTTTCTTTCTTTCTTTCTTTCTTTCTTTCTTCTCTTTCTTTCTTCTCTTTCTCTTCTTCTCTCTTTCTCTCTTTTTCTTTCTCTCCTTCTCTCTTTCTCTCTTTCTCTTTCTTTCTCTTTCTTTTTTCTCTCTTTTTCTCTTTCTCTCTTTCTCTCTTTCTCTCTCTCCTTCTTTGTTTCTTTCTCTCTTTCTTTCTCTCTTTCATTGAACAATGAATACAGTTTTAATTTATCCACCTTAAAGTTCTCTATGCAGAAGTGGAAAAGGTCTGCCTGCAAATTTAAGCCCAGGAGAAGCTATCCATTACCACAGTGTTGGATGACAGTAACCTCACTTCCAAATGAATATTGCTTAGAAAACCATTCAGATCCCAAGAGCACTTCTGCATTTGTGCTGTTACTCTCTCTCTCTCTCCCTCCTTGTATTAAACTACTTTCCATGAAGAGTCCCTTAATATGTAGCAGCACCATAGTAATAACATCAGTTCAGCGATGAACTGATGTCCTCTTTGTAGCACTCGCTGAGACTTTTGATGAAGAGTGCAATGTAAGGTGGTTAATATTATCAAAGAAATTGCTAGGGACTTTTATGTGCAGGGTTTTGTGCTCTCTAGATGGATGCATCAACCCCAGCCCCAGTGGCTTGTCCTTGTTCCTTTCATTCAGAGCAGACCTGAGGGAGAGCAAACTGTTGCTGGAGCTGAGTTAATATTTCTGGCCAGCTCTGAGACCAGAGGAGAAGTTTACAGAAGTTTTCATTTCCCTCCTTGCTACATTTAAAGCTTAGCATCCAGGACTGCTCACCCTGATGCTTCAGTAACAACCGTGTTTGCTGACTCCAAACAGGCTGAGAGTAAGTGCAGAGCCTCCTGAAATGTGTCTCTGCTAAAGGAACAAGTTCCTGACAAGATTGCCACAGAGCAGTTTAATGGATTTTTGCTGTTGTTCAAAAGCTGTGAATATCTCCATTTATTCCCTCAGAAAGAGGGTTAGTAAATTCACAGAATCAATAACTACTGCTGTGTAATAGTCCAACCATAGGAAGAAGGAGCAGTGCATAAAGTCAGTGATTTTTTTTTTAATCTAAAAATATGCTAGGCACATTCTTAAATTTCATTTTAGGGAAGGTAAAAGTTATATCATAGTCTGCTCACAGGACAGCAAAGGAAGAGTGTAGAAGAGAAGGAAGTGGAAAGATCATTCCTGTGCAGAGGTTCTCTGAGTTACCCAACCAAAAACTCTGCCAGTGTAATTCTGATCTTTCTCCAAGACAGCGGAGCAGGTACTGACTGCAGACATGACACAGTTGGAAATGAGGGCAAGAGAATCGTCGTGAACTTTTTCTGCTCTCACAGATAGGCACTTCCTCTGATTAGCTTCTGTGACTGCCTATTCCCCAATCTCCCACTCAGGACAGTGACCAGGGGTGAAACAAAGAGGGATCAGGGACAAGGGAGGAAATGAAGGCCCCAACCTGGACATGCAAGCTGAGAAAAATCAATTGTGAAGCCCACTAGAGACTTCAGACAGAGGCAAACTCCTCGGACAGGGAGAGAAGCAACTCTGTCCTGCAGCCCAACCTATGCCCGTGGCCTGGCGGTGTTCAAGTGATTGCAGAATTAAAAGAGCAAATGATAATATCCTTTGATGGGTCACAGGCCTGCAGAGATTTAGAGTCTGAGTTTTTTTTCCACCAACAGTGCAAAAGCTGGAGGGTCATGTGTCAATAAATAGATGTTCTCCCCTTAGCTCTCTGGACAGAATGATATTAATAATGTGCAAAAGAGGAGTTGTGAAGGCCTAATTGCTGTCTTGGTCTAGTAGGAAAATGCATAAGTATTTGTGCAGCAAATGTGCAGCTCTTATAGAGTGATAAATTCGGCATCTTAGCAATACAAGCAACTGTTTACATTTTACCTTAAGGGAACATCTGAAGATATGTGATCACCACTAGGACAGGAGATGCAGATTACAGCCCTGCTGTTTGATGCTCTCAGCCCTTCCTTAGCTGAGTCATGAATGTCAGAATATCCGGCAGACCGGTCATCTGCTATAGTGGTCTCCACTCGCTGTTGCTGTGAGGGTGATAGCGCAGCTACATGGAGCGTCCGTTTCTCTTATGCACACAGGGGCATATGCATCATTCTTTGCATTATGCTACCACCATGCAAAGAAACTCCTCTCTGTCCTTGTATAGTGCTGGTATATGATCTATTAGTGATGCAGGATGGTGTAATTTAGTCAACTGTATGAGGATTACCTATGGAGGAGCTGGCTAGAATTAGCCTTCAGATCCTGAATTTGAATAAAGCTACTCTGGAGTGACTGGAAATAGGATTTCTGCTCGCTATTCGCTTGGAACTTTTGGAAGATCCCACTGAAAACTCCATACCAAGGGATGAAACTGGTGACTTTAGCAAAATTATTACATACGTTCAGTCTCATGCCCAGAGATTTTCTCTCTATGACAGAAGATTGCCAACTCAGATGCGTTAGCTGAGTTGGGGACCTCAGAACAGACCATGCTGTACAGTAAAAGAAACTATATAATTCTCTGTTCTTGCCAAAATTTATGCATGTGTAACTGTAGGGCATTGCCATGCCAAAGAGAAGTTAACTTGCTACCATTTCTCCCACATTTTCTGGGAATGAAAAGAACTGAATAAATAGACAGCTTGTAAAGCAAGTTTACTTAAGTTATAAACAAATAAGTCCCTGAGGCATGGTCATGTATCCAAGGCTTCTTCTGCCAACAGTCTTGGCATTGATGGTGCAGAAAGAATGATAAAAAATTGCCCTGCAAAAATGGGTCAGATATGAGTAACTGAGATGAGGCACTGACCTGTATTCACAGACAACTTGTGTGATAATTTCAGGTGACACATCCCAAATCAAGTATTAGATTTCTGGGCTAGCTTTTTGATTGCTGGCTTCTTTTATATATATGATCTAGCAAGCATAAGAAAAGAAAATACTTGTTTCAGTCTTCTATAAAGAGTTTTCTAAAAAGGATAATGCCATAGGAAGTACCTGGTACATGCAGAAGCACAGCAGGTGTTATCTACCTTGAGGGTGATCAGATGGCCACAGCCAAAAACTAGGACATAAACATTTGCCAGGAGGGGTTTCAGAATGGACACTGCATCGTAAATAAAGCCACATAATCAGACAAATACACAATCTGTTGTCACCTGCAGTGTTTTTTTTTTATGAACAGTTCACTTCAAAAGTACCATGACAAAATTCCAAGGCCAAATCTTCAGCTAAAGTCACAGAATCAGAGAGCTGTTGATATCAGAAGGCACCTCTAGAGATCTTCTAGTGCAACCTCCATGCTCAGAGGAAGGTCAACCAGAACACGTTGCTCAAGGCTGTGTCATCTTTTCAATATCTCAAGAAACAGAGATGTCAAAACCTCTCCAAAAAAGCTGTTTCAGTGCTTCACCACCTCCCATCAAATTTATTTTTCTTATGTTTAAATTGCATGTTGTGTCTGTCAATTTGTGCCAGTTGCCTCTCATCCCTTCAGCAGATACTGTGGTGAAAAGTCTGGCTCCATTTTCCTTACTTCCTCCCAGATCAGCTGTTTATACACATTGGTAAGATCCCCCCCGAGACTTATATTCTCCACACTAAACAATTGCAACTCTCCCCTCATATGTCAGATGCTTCAAAACCATAATGATCTTAATGGCTCTTTGCTGGACTTGCTCCACTGCATCCATGTCTTTCTAGCACTGGGAAGCATCACCCATCATCACTGAGGTAAACTGATTTATACCATCCTAGACCTGGCCTTCCATGTGCAGTCACTCTAGAAATAAAGGGATCTCTAACCGCAGGATTACATTGAGTATATACAAAAATAAATGTTCTGTTTGATTCCAAAGTCTGCCAGGAATGCTGAAAGACAACGAGCATTTATATCCATTCAAGTTCGTTTTCATGCACATGAATTCAGGTAAATTTCCATTCAGCTGTCTTAAAGATATTCGGGCCCTTCATACTTTAAATTTCTTTTCTGACTACTTTGAACAGGTATTGACATGCTAAGAAGATTTTATTTTAAGAATTCAAGCTTGCTTTGGAAGCAGTCTTAATAAACACAGCTGTACTCTGTAGACTTGGTTGGGAAAGAAGAAGTTACAGTGTTTGTAAATTATTTGTGGCACCTCATGAGAATTACTGAATTTGAAAAGTATATATCAGCATGATTTTTTTTTCATGAGCTAAGGAAAGTAGGATGAGAGTCCTAGCATTTCTTGCTGTTGTTTTTAGCATTGGCCACACCACCTGAATTCTCACAAAAAAATAGGACAATACAAAACAGAAAGTAGGACATTTAATCATTCTGCACTGCTTGGAACTTGGATTCAGCAGCACATCAAGTGTATGCAATTAGCACATTGAGATGCACTGTATAGATGAACCCAAATATTGACAAGGGTATGCTTGAAATACTCATCAGTAGTTCATCTTTTAATGTTTTGTCTTAAGAAAACAAATTTCAAATCTTTTACTTGAGAAAAAAAAGCAGGGAAATCATAGGTTTCAAACTGTTTTCTTTACCACTAATAACAGAATGTCTTCTGGACTGCCTTCTACATTAACTTGATTTCTTGCAGAACAGACTTTTGCATACACAGACTCCCAGGTTTGGCCTCAATCATCTCCCTTATGTTACTACTCACATCCAATTCTGACATCATTAAGCAGAAGGGTTTCAGGAAGTTGCTACCTAAAAGTCATTTTATTCCTTTTGACATTTTTGTAAATGCTCAGATTTTTATGAAAATGGCATTTTGCAGGAGGAGACAAAACATTCTCAGAGAAAATTTCTGCCTGTCCAGCCTTAAGTTCATTACACTGACCAGCTGGTCCCTTCCAGACTGCTTCCTTGCCATCCCAAGCGTGTAAGCCCTTGTTCCCGTCAAAACTGGGCCAGTGTCTACAGAAACAGAATGCTTCTGTACACCATTATTTAGCCAACGGCTCATTTGGAACCATCCACCATCTGCCTTTCTTTCCCACAAAGACAGGAAGGATCTCTTAGTCACACATGCCTCCTGTTCAGCTCTTCTTTTCCAAAATCTCTAAGGCCGTGTGTAATCTGTGAAGCCATGGCATTAATGCTAGTACAAACTGTCACCACTGGGTTGTCCCAAAGCTTTTCCCACCATGAAGCCAGGTCTTGCCACTTTGTCATATCCATGTCTTCCCCTTGCAGGACATTCATTCTGGCTTTCCCAGCATGATATCCTCGCAAAACGGTTGGTTTTCCTTGGATACTTGGAGACTTTCCTCCTCATGCCTGAGGCCACCAAGTTGGCAGGCCTCAAGCATCAAAACTCAAGCCCTTCTTGAACAACTTTCCATTCTAGTCAGTTGGCTGAACCTTCAGAAATATTTGCTGCAGTTTTCTTGCACCTCAGGTATTTGGAATGGTGTGAAAAATCCCTTTTTTCACTGTGGCCCTCTGCTATGCAGAAAGTCGCCTGCTCCTCTTGCTTCTGCTGGCTGAGCTCTTCCAAACAGCTTTGGTGGGCCACTTCTTTCTACTAATACTTTTTTTTTTTTGTTTGGTATAATACTTGCTAATACTTCTTGGCTTGTCCTGTCCCAGCACCCAGAAATGCCTGTTGGATCCCTCGGGTGTTTATTTTATTCTAGATCAAAGCAGCGAGTTCGGCTGCTCCCTGGGGATGTACAAGGACCACCATGGGGGCATGGCACGCTGGCTCTGGAGGGCTCAGGCTGGCCAACCACCATCCACGTGTGGCCAGCGCCACCCCCTAGGGGACACTGCGGCGTCACCTCGACACCCCCCGCAATGATGTGTTTTAACAGGGTGGCTCTAGGTTGCCGCTTTCGGCGCGGGGGACCGTTGCTGCGCGGAACGCGAGTGCCGCGGGAGCCGTTTCCAGCCGGGGCGGGTGGCGGGCGGCCCCGTGGCGGTTGCCGCCGCCCAACGGTTCTCCGCGTGAGGGAGGGGAAGGGGGGAGGTTGGCGCCATGGCCAGGGTGGTCAGCGCGCTCAAGACCCTGCGGAACCACTGGAAGAAAACGGCGGTCGGAACCTGCCTGCTCTCCTGGGGGGGCACCTGGCTCTACGGCCAGCACCGGTAACTGCCGCCGGGCCGGGGCAGGGCGCGGAGAGCGAGTCCCCCCCGCCCGGCGAGGCCCCGGGGGGGCGCCGCCGCCATGGGAGGTGCAGGGCCGCCCTCAGGCTTTTTCTCCTTTTTCCTCCCCTAGGAAGAGGAAGGGAGGAAGAGGAAGGGAGATGCCCCAGCTGTTCTCAAATTGCTAAAGCTGAAGCATCTTTCAGAGCTCTTCTCTTACTTCCTCTGTGGGTGCTGGCCTGGGGTTTTCTCTTTGGAGAAATGCCCATCTGGCTTTCGAAGTGTATTCCAAAGCAGAGGCGTCTCCTGGGGACAATTGCTGTTGCTGATGCATTAAGTACCCCCATGGTGGTGGTCCTTGTATCCTGAAAATAGCTGCCAAACTCTCTAATTATAAAATAAAAATAAATAAATACATGAATACGAAAAAGTTCCAAAATCTACCTGGCTTTTGATCCAGCTCAGGTAAAACTGGTTGTAGCTCTGGCAGTGTGACCGAGTAGCTTTAAACAAACTTTGTGTCAAAGTAGCATGAGTCTTTATTGGGTCAGCTGGAGTGGAGAAAGATTTTTCTCTTCTAACTTAAAAATGCAGCCAGCCGTATATGTGTCACTGAGTTATTTGCTTTTAAGCAGTTTTCTAATGACGAATGAAAGTGTAGGTCCTGTACGTGCAAGTGATTCCTCTGATAGAAATCAGGGGTAGCAGAATGGAAATGAGCATCATGTACGGAAGGTTTCCATGGGAATGTGGTCATGTGCCCTGCAGGTTTCCCATCTCCTTCTGCAATGGTGTCAGGTCTACCAAAGCTGGGCAGATTTCTGTTGCATGAGAATTTGCTTCTGAGCTGCGCCGCATTGGCAGCAATTGTGCAGACTTCTGTGGTGCGTATGTGTTGCTGTTGTCACGAGCATAACTGGAAGGAACTCATGAGCAGTACTCAGCAGTAACTATCCTGTAACATAAATCATATGGAGCTGGGTATCATGACCATGTTTGTCTGAGAACCAAATGTTCCTTATAGTAGTCAAAATCCTAATTTACTGTTTTGGAATAGCTGAGCCTATATTTGAATCCCAGTTCTTTAAGATTAGAGTTCAAATACTTCATGAAAATGCAAGTATAGCCCAATTATTTTTTAAATTGTTCTTTCTGTTGCTTTTGTATCTTCTGTCATTATCTTGTGCCTTTCCTATTGTTAAGCCAGGAGTTTTTCACAGCATTTTTTTCTGCTTACATTAAAATGTTGTCAAAGCCCCAGCAGTAAACTTACGAAAATAAATCTGCTTATGGTGTATGTTATACTTTCCTTTTTGTTTATCTCCTCCTGCCTGGGGAACTTAGCATTAAATCAGTCTTTGTTTGAATGGTGCATCTGTTTTGGTTGCTTGCTTCTTACCTGAAGCATTAGAGCTTAGATAACTGCAGGCAAAGAGTAAAAATCTCTCCATCCAAACTTTTTTTTTTGTAATTGCTGACTGTAGGGCAGGTTATGGTAAGAGGGTGAATTACTTCAGGCAAGCAAAAATGGAAGCAACAAGGTCATGATTTCATGAAAATACCTATATGGACCTACATAAAACATAGTGCATAAAGTATGGAGTTTACTGCTGTGTTGCAAACACAAGTGTCTGTTCTAAACAGGTTAGTTTTTTTCGATGCCTTCCTGTAGTGTCAGTGGATTCCCGACCTTCCACTTTTGCTTCTAAAGACTTGACCTTTAAATTCAGATAAAGTAGCAAGAGCTATGTTCTTATGTGCAGTTCTATCATTCTAGATACCTTCTAGCCAGAATAAACTTAATAGGCAGAAATTTATGTGCAAAACAAGGAGGCAGAAATTGCACAGTAGCACTCCTGTGAGAGGCTGCCTGGCAGGTCAGAGCACCCTGTGATCTTCCCCTGTTCTCTTGCTTAGAGTAGTTGTCTTTATCAATCTTCTGTTGCTGCAGATACTGATGGCAGTGAACAAAGTGCATTTCAGACATGGATACTGAAGAGGTATTGAAATAGGACGTTAAGGAAAAGACTGAATGTGCTCCTGGTGCATATGGTGAAGGGTCGCTTGAGGAGACGTAACCAATCAGATATAACCAATCTCTGTTTTTTTGTGCTTTCTAGAAGTGGATGTGTCTCTATACTATTGGTTTCAGCTGTGTTCATTTGCTGTGTAGTTCCCTTTGTTCAGGATGTGTGAAAACAAATCAGTGATCCAGGAGAAATTGAAACTTAGTACTGGTGATATGCTGTCAACCTCAAATGAATAAAGAGGAAAATATGAAGGGCAAACAAACAGAAACTGAACTTTTGCTTTATAAATGTAAGTGCTTAAGGTTATTTGTGTCAAGTGCAGGCTCAGTGCTTTAACCCAGAAAAAGTAAAAAAAAAATAAAATGTTTACAGATCTCGTTTTTAAGTTTTCCCTTTTATCCAGACAGGATAACACAGCATTTCCTAACTATAGCAAGGAGATGCAAGCTAAGAAATCTTGTGTTGACAGACTGCTCTGTGTACTTTGATGTAGCCTGGAGCACAGCTATAAAGTACTACTTTCAGAGGTTTAAATTCTGTTTGTATAAATTGACAACTGTTTAGCCATTTCCTGATCTCTGTGGAGGATTGTTTCTGCCAGAGTGTAGAAAAATGAGGACTAACAGAGGAGTCTGATGCTAGGAGTACAAAAACACAAAGTGTCTCAGCAGGCCTTCCATGCTGCTCTGTGCATACAGGTAGCTTTACCATGTGGCTGATGGATAATGGGCAGTAGGGATCCCTATCTGCAGCATCTGCTTTTCTTCCAAATGTGGATATTTTTCCCTCACCATGTCCCCGCTGTTCCCAGCTTCTCTTTTTAAGCACCAGTTATGCTGGACAACGAGAGGTGCTTTTATGCCTGTACACTAACTGCTCCAGATAACATTTCAAGGGGCTAATGAGGGAACTGTGCCTGGGCCATGCTGCCTGTGAGGCTTTCTGTTATCAGTCTCTTGAGGCTAAATTACTATGCATGAGGCATATTTAATTAGACTCATATATGTCCTTTTATAATGGATTGAAGGTTTAGTGAAACCTTGTGCTTCAGTTTCTGGAGTTGTCGGAGTTTCTGGTGAAGGGGCTCACTTTAGCATGGCATCAGCTGTTTCTCATGAAATAATATACTTAAAATATTTGAGTTCCTGCATTCGGGATAGAGAATAATACCCTTGTAGTCATAGAAAAGTAAAGGGAGAAATTATGCGGTCACATCTGAGGTTGTCTCCCTTTAATTTCTATGGATTACATGAATTCACAAATGGGAGTCAATTTAGTCTAGCTTATAATATGGCAAGTATGAGAGAGGCTGAATTCAATATACTAGATCAAAACTTAGAGGTTATGCAGATATGAGCTTATACACAGTATAATTGTGTGTAGTTATATAACATTATTCTGTTTAAAGACAACACGTATTGTAGGAGAGTGATTATGATAAAGTAATAAGCTTCTTTTGTTTTTTTGGGGAGTCTTTTGTTTTTCAGAAGGTTAAAGAAAGTGCATGCAACTTAATACTGACTGTTCCTGTTGGGTGGCTGGTGGTGCTTATTGACTTTATTGTATAAGTAGTCATAGAATAAAATTTAAATTCACTCTTTTGCTTAAATAGTACCTAATTCTCAAAGAAGATAGCAAGATACCATAAGATTGCTTGACAATTTCCACCAAGTTTGAGAGCTTTTGAAGCTCCTCTCACTTTCCCAGCTCATGTCCTGAATCATCCTTTCTAACAAGAGCTATTGCTACTGTTTATATGTCCAGATGGTACAGTGAGTTGCCAGCTATGTCAAATCAGCAGAAATTTAGCCTTGTCCGGTGTGTGAACATCTATTTGCTAAACTGATTGTCAGTCTTGGCCAGACTTTTATGATTATGCTGTAGATCAGCTGATCACCACATATCAAGATGGGGACTTATTTGTTGAATGGAGGCAGCAGACTCCTCAGATACTTAGCTTAACTCTAGATCTGTTATTTTGTTGACTTTCTGTGTAGAAAATACTGAAAAGGCTTATGGGCCTTGACTCCGTGCCAGTAGTCTGAGTGTCAGTGTTACCTGTAACTTGATTGCTAGTCAATCTCTGTTGACCAGCTGCTAACTCGCTTCATCACCTTCCTGCATACCTCTTCCCAAATAACTGCCTGCATATTATTAATCTCATAGAAAGTGTTGAGGGTAGATTCTAAGTCTTGGAGGAAGCTGATGCAAACTAAGATTTGACTTCTAATGTCCTGGTAGCTGGAAAAGCTGGAAATAAATGCTTATATCAAGGAAAAAGTAGTCTTGCTATTTGGAAACAGTCAAAATGTTCTTTAATAGCATAAACTCTCTTTTAGGAGTTCTGTTACAGTTCTTGAGAGGTGGTACTGCATGCACAGCTTTGATCAAGGTCCCCTTGTGTATTTTCACAAAGTAGTGTGTTTTCATCTAGATATGAAACTTGAATACTTTTAGGCTTCTTGTTGCTTGAATGTACTTGGTAGTCTTAGATTTAATGCTGATAACCCTCTTGGAAATGGAATGTCACGTTGAACTTCTGTCTACTGTCATTTGTAGTATGACCATTTCCAGGGGAGTTTCTTTGCCTGCCTTTAAGCTGTGGGCTGACTTTGCTACTGCCCTTGGTTTCAAATAGTTTTTACAAGTTTGAAGTCTTCTGCTTGCCAAGTTCATTGCTGCTGTGGTTGACTTTTCTTCATGGGAAACTTTATTCATCTTTTCATCTAGGCCTCTGCTCACACTTGTGCAGAGGATACCCATGCATACTAAATTATGCAAATCTCTATTTATGTGCAACAGTGTCAGTTCCCAATTTTGGCTGAAAACATCTATGGCAGCAGTAGTTACTAGTCCTGTGCTGGGGATGTTGAAGACACAAAGGAGAAAATCCACAATTCAAGCAGATCTTACAGACGTTGAAATATCTTACAGATGCTTCATACACACAGTCCTTCGTGTTCCAGTATATCTGCTTTGTGATGAGTTGTAGAGAGCTGCTTTCTATCTATGTTTTTTCCTTGCTTTGACGTAGCCCTATGTTTGCTGTTGGGTTTTTCTAAGGAGTCTGGGCCTTCAGGCAGCTTTCATGCATGAAATGTTTACAGACTCCTTTGTGTTTCTTCAACTTGAGTAAAGAGGATGGTGAAAACTTAGGATCAGAACAGTTTCATTTCAATAAAGAAAAGAAATGAACTGCAACAGAGTTATGGAGGTGGCTAAATGATTTGCCAGTGTGCACTCAGTATTAAACACCTGCCTGCTCTGTTCTCTGGGGGTTCTGTGCTGTGGCTTGGCAAGGCTGCAGACCTTGCAAGACTGCCCGAAATCTTTGCTGGATCAGTTCAGGTTCCATCAGTGGGTTTGGTTTAGGACATCTTGCTTTTCTCATACCCCACTTCTGTTTCCTCTGCCTCCCTTTTTTTTTTTTTTTCTGATTACACAAGTCAGCCCAGTTGTAAGCCCCTGTAGCAGCTGATTCTGACAGCAGGAAAGCAGCCTTGTACTGGTCAGCCTGGATGCTGTACTGCACATCTGGTTTGCTTTAGATTCTAAGTCGCGTCTATAAGAGCATAAGGGACATGTAAAGTAAGAACTCATTCTAGTTCACTGTCAATATGAGGCTAGTCATAAGAAATGTTCATGTGTTCTTTCAGGCAGTACAGTAACTTGATCTGTATTTTCCCTCTGCCTCCACCTTGTCATGTTCAAATGTTATTGACACTGCTTTGTTACTCTGCAGTCCTAGTCAATAAAATACAAAAATTAGACAATACTTTATGTTTCTAATTCAAATCTCTTTTACTCTTGGGACTGGTAAGCAGGCATGTTTACATAATCTAATACATACTGAGGTAGAAGACCAGAAAAATTACTTTTTGGGTGTTTTTTCTGTGATATTTTTGTAATTGTGTTTAGTAATTAGTTTGACCTGTGGAGGCTGATGGTCTCACCTATATATGGATGTCTGTCCTCCCCCCCTTTTTTCCCCTCCTTAATGGTAATGATAGTTGATCAAATGATCAGTAAGTAAGTAAGTAATCAGTAAGTACTGTGTTAAGGAAAGAAAATTAAAGATGTGTCTCATTGAATCAATAGGAAGCCTAGGATGGCCTGACTGGGATTCTATGCATGGTGTTTTACTAGAGAGATAAGCAAATCATCTATAAATTACTTCACTGCATGTCGTTCTTCTAGTGTAAGAACCTGAGCTGTTCCTTCGGACACCAGAATGAAATGCCTCAGAGTGGACTTGCTTCTTTCTTCAAGTGTTTTAGTGCAGGGCAAAATAAGCTGCATGTGACCTCTAAACTACCATCAAGCCTATTTTTTATGGTTAACACTTGGCTCAGTTGAAGCGAACTTGCATCCTTGACTGCTGCGTTAAGGATCTTTGCAGGCTGGGGCAAACAGCACAGTATATTTTGCTTGCATTTGAAAAGTTGCATTGGAATCAATTTTAAAAATGATTCACACTAGAGCAAAAGGTGGCAGGCTCTGTGAAAAAGTAGCTGGCTGACAACATGACCCAGTTTGATCTCTGGACAAAGCAGCATCAATGTGAAGAAAACAGATAAGGTGGACTTGGCTAAAAGTTGTAAATAAGGTTAGGGCAGCAGTTCCGCACGGCCATTGATTGATCAATAATAGTTCAGCTTTACATGTCCAAGTGGCAATTATTGAGCTTTTGCTCTGTCCACATGCAGTCACGGGGGAGGGAAAACTAAAGGTCACTATAAAAGAACTTCTAATCAGCACTGCAGTGTGGGCTTCTTAGCCTGTCTGCTGCCCTGATTGGACTGGAATTATCTGTGGGAATTTTTCCTAGCTTGGTATGCAAGTCTTTTCATAAAGATAGTTATTTTAAGTAGTATTCTTTCCTAAAATTACTGCAATTATAAACACCTGCTGCTCCTGTAAGCAGTATTTCTGATTCTTAATACAAATGGCTTATTGCAGAGGTTTTAAATAGCAAATATTAAGTTAAAGACATGCTTATGTCTCCATTTTTTTAGTACTCCAGTTACATGCTATCCTGGTGATACATCATTTACCTATTTTCTTTTTTCATGCTCAGTTTTTTCCTTTCGTCTTTTTATGTTTACCAAGAATACTTCTGTTGCTCTTTATCTACAGGATTATTTTTTGCAGTACTCAACTTTGTTCCTGAAATCATTCTGCTTTTCTTTTTGAGACACTGCAGCATCTTTTGGTGATGACAGAAAGATCAGCTTATGTAGTTCCAGTGCTGGATGAACAGTGTAAGCTGGTAGAGTTGAATAGATCTCATCCCTGTTTCAGTCCAAAAATTCTGTGTCTTGACTTTTGTTCTGCCATTTTCACTTCAGAATTTGGCCTAATTCTGCCTCAAGCATGCTGCTTTCCTATCAGTTGTCAATTGGTTTTCATTTTTGTATAAATTTTGGAGCATATGATGCTGGCTGTTTTATATTATTGTACTGAAGATTTTTATGACTATAACGTACTGTCTTGTCAGAGAAATTTTGATGGATTTTTTTATTTTTTCTGATTTTAGCAAGGAGAGGGAAGTGGCTTTGGTAGTTAGAGGACATGTGAAACTTGGAGCACTGCAGAAGAACACTCCTTTTTTTTGGCTTTGAAACCCGATAGGTTAATTTTTGGTCTGTGGAAGAACTGGATTCTTGCTCAGTAGCTCTATCTCCAGTTGACTTGTCATCTGGGCCATTCCTGCTGCCTTGTTAATGCTGTACATGACAATGACAAGGACAAATAGTAGTCTGGAATGTTTTGCCTTTTTTTTTTAATGATACTCAGTAGCATCTCTAATACTGCTATTTTCTTATTTACTTTTAAATTTTAACTGAGGTGACCTGAGTGACTTACTGTTTTATTCCCTCTTCAGACCTAGGTGGGTGGCAGGTACTCTGTTGACTTGAGTTCAGCTCACAAACTGATAGAGAAGGGCGCTCACATTTATAACACTCAAAAGATTTAAGTCCATGTAAGTTACATTTAAGGCTACTCTTAATCCTTTCTGTGCTGCCAGAATGGTGAGTAGCTTCAGCGTAAATAACAGGCAGTTTTAACATTAAAAAAAGAAAAGATTAGATCTTGAGTACAGTTATGTAGCATTTTTAAAAAGGTCACAGTTATACAGTGTCTTATAGCTTATGTAATGTTAGCAGACTTAGAACACTGGTCTGTTTTCTACTTTACAATATAAAGGGCACTTTATATTTTATACATGTGTGCTTAAATGGGTGTTTTTTATCCTTAAAAATATGTCTTAACCTTGATTTTAAATCTCAGGGCTGTCAAAGCTTTTATAAGAAGGCTATGCACCTGTTTTTGGAAATGGGGCAAATTGTTTAAAACTTATTCTACCTAATGGCCACTCTCTATTTTGTCTTGTCTGATAGTGATAACCTGCTACGAAGAGCTGCGTGCGAAGAAGCCCAGGTAATACCATTTAAAGTGATAACATTGGATTAACTCCCCCCGGCTTTTATCTTGGTAGTGCCAGGCTCCTGAGATTTCGCCAGCAGGCCCTCCCGCTGTGACAAACCTGATAAAGAGGCCCTCTGTGTTCTTCCGCTTAAGTGCCAACTGATGGACAGTGCCACCAGCCGCCCCCTGGGGAACTGTCCCTGTTATGTCCTGGCCTTGCTGCTGCCATGGCCAGTGCAATGGGAGCACTAGAGTAATCCTGCTCCAGCTGCACCGTCCTGCCCTTCTGCAATTTAGTTACTGTGCGCCTGCAAAGTTCTGTTTGAAGGTGATTTGTTGGCATGATAGAAGATAGAAATCTCACATCCACCATGACAGATGCAGCCTGGGCACAGGCAGTGCAAGTTGGTCCAGGTTAGTGCTCAGCTGGAGAGACCTTCTCTTTACTCTTCAATACAGAGAGCCTTTATCGAAGATATTAAGCCTGAAGTCTGACCTAATGTTTTTTGAGACCCATGTCCTGGGTACTGCGTGGAGATCACTCAGTGTGTGATCACTGACAAGAGAACTAATGTTCCGAGAGAGGGAGGCTAGTTGTTCTCTGAGGATAGTGGCTGTTGCTTTTTGTAGTTTGTAGTATTTGTTGGCAACAGGCAGTGGTCAAATTTCCCTACTGTACAACTCTATAAAGAAATCTGTCTCTTAATAAGCCTTCTTTGATTGGTGCAAGCGCTGCTGCTCATGGCTTATATCATGGCACAGTTACTGTTGACCTGCTCTGGTTAAAGCACTGGGGTGGTATAAGATTTTTAGGGTCTTCCAGCCTCCTACAAATAAATCTTATTCTAAATTAGCTTCTCCATGCCAGAACTGAGAGGTTTTGCAGGTGTGATATTGCTCCCATCACGACTGTGTACTCAGTCCAAAAACAAATGGTGAAAAATACTTTTCACATTAAAGAACCTTGCTTGAGATTACCCTGCTTTGTAACTGTGGTGCACCTGAAATAGCCCAGTTTTAGCCTGTCAGATGTTGAGGGAAAGATGTTTACAGCAGCTTGCTCTGGGCTGTGGAGCTTCTTCACAGAATTAATAAAACAAAGCTCAAGTCTCATGAGTTGAAAAGAAAAACGTTTTTCTGAAAATCCAGTTTTCATAATTCATACCTTTGGAGTCAAGTGGAATTCCAGTTGATAATATCAGTTCTTGATTTTTATGTTTTCTATATTTATTTTCGCTGCTTAGATATCAAGATCATTAAAGTTTTTTTTTAATTATTATTGTTATATGTTGCTGATAAATAACAGCTAATACTTCAATATCTGTTTGCCCAGAGAGATTTTATCAATGTGTATAAATATCTAAAGCGAGGGTGTAAAGAAGGCAGTGCCAAACTCTCTTCAGTGGTGCTCAGGATGGGATGAGTGCCAACGGACACAAAAGGAAATACAGAAATTCCATCTGAACATAAGAAAAAATTCTCAAGCATTTTTTAAAATAGTGCCTTTTTAAAAAAAAATCCTGCCTTTAAAATCTAGAATTTGTTTTAGCAATACCCCGTATATAACATAAATATCTAAGTATATATGATAAAGAAATGATTATTAAGATTTCCAAGACTCCAGAAGTCTGCACTTCTCAGTCGATCTGTACCGCTGGCTGGGAGTGGGTCTGGAAAATAAACTGGGTTGCTGGGTCTGTGGGAGTCCAGGAGGATATGAAGACTACCCATGGGTACTAGACATATCGAACGCAGGTTGTTAGTTAATAACCTAGTTTGTAAAAACAAATATTGTCCAAAGGAGGGGAAAAGAAAAAAAGGAAAAAAAAAAAGAAAAAGAGGAGGGATTGAGCAGAATGCTCAAGTTTCTGTATTCATCAATAAGGGGGTTTCTCCACAGTTTGGCTGAAGAGCAGGACAAAGGGAGGGGAGACTGAGTGGAGCCATGAGCCGAGAAAGACAAAAAGAGCCACCCTTTACAAAGGAGGGAAATAGGGCAATTCCCCCACCTTCTTCAGCAAGGGGGACAAAGGAGTTGGTGAGCTCAGGTGAGAACAGATGGCGGGAGGCCTGAGTTCGGTGTAGGTGGGCCGGGAAGGCTGTAACTTCTGAGTACCTTGGCCAATGGGGAAAAGGAGAGGGCGTCCCTCGGTCGGGAAATTAGGATAAAAGGGGGGCTGCGTCCCCCAGCAATTTGAGAGACCCCACAGGGATATGCCCGGTGGACTCTCCCTTTATTCGAATAAAGTTTTAGGACTTCTCTGTCTCCTTTTGGACATTCAGTTCTTGACAGTGAGATTTTCCGCACATGTCATTACTCAAAAATTGTTTGTGAGTGTGAACCTTGTAAGGTTGTTTGTTTAGAGTAAGCAAATATATCACATTGTACCCCTCCCCAGGAGAGTATTAATGAAGTCTCCATGATTCTCCTGCTTCAAAAAATGCAATAAAATAAATCATTGGTTTCTTTTCAGCTGTTTTTGACTAAAGCTAAAGAACTGTTGATTTCTTCCTTTTTCTTTGAACTTTCTTCTGCCCTCATCAACTTTCTTCATCCCTTTCTTTTACTGAAAAAGAAATTTGTATATTTAAAGCTACATATCCAGCTGCACACCTTTTCTTAATAGAGGATCTCTCAGCGAAGTGCCAAGTGGAATTGATCTCAGCTTTGAACAGCCAGTGATCACTACAGTTATTGTGCTTATACAATTAATGTACAATGTCCACATTCTTCAGTTTGAAAATTCCTGCCCAAGTATTAGCTTTCAAGATAAGGGGAAAAGAAGACAGACAGTTGTCTCTTTGCCTTGTGTTTAGTGCAATAGTTTCTTGGTCTTGGGATTTACAGATGTGACTGGATACAGTGTCACCCTTGTGCCCATTAAAAAAGGCTGATTTAGTGTGGTAAAGAAGGCTTTGGTAGGTGAGGTGAAAGGGATTTACAGAGGGCAAGTAGTAGCATGTGGAAACCTTGCCTTTTCTTGCCTCCTTTTGTGATAAAAAGCTACAGGAATAGGTAAAAATTGCTAGAATGCCCAAGAGTCTACATTAAGTAATTCCCTAATAACCTAAAAGGCACCTATTTAAAATTGGATTAAATGTCGAAGAGGAATTCCTCAAGTGTTTTAGGGAAGCAGTAGGAAGAAAAGGTATCAGAGAAGCAATGAGCTTGCTTATTGGTCTGGGCAGACTCTCTGATGATGGTTCATCTTCAAGCATAAGCATAGAAAATACAAAAGAGGAGAAACAGGAAATGAAGGACAGACATGGAGAAAGATGCCCAAAGAAGGGGAGAGGCAGGTGTATCAGAATTATATATAAGGAAAGAAAATCAAGTAATCTTAGAACCGAGGATAGTTCCTCAATCTCTGCCCATGTCCTAGAAAGTTAGGGACTGACATTAAAAAAAAAAAAAGGTGAAATCATAAAGATGAGGTTGAGATTCCTTTTGACAATTATATTGGCTGTTGCTCAGTGTAATGATCCCTGAACAGGAGACCTGTACAGTGATGGGAGGTGGAAGTCATTTGATTGTCATGAGGATTAAAGCCCAGTGACATTTGTGGGGATTCATTATTTTGCAGTGTTTTACCAATGTGCTTACAAGAGAAAACTGAACTCTGCTTTTCTTTTCCTCTTAGGTTTATGGCGATCAGCCGCTTCCGTCTAATATGCCTCTGAAGAGAGCAACAGTGTTTCTGAACCCAGCAGCTTGCAAAGGGTAAAGTCCCCCCTCCCTTGCACTCCTGTGTATCCTCTTTTTCTGTATTTCTAATCTGCCATTCACTATTAAAAACACAAACCTTTTAAGCTCTTTTTTTTTTGCCTTCCTTTGATGCCAAGCTGCCTCTATAGAATGATTGCAAAATTTAATTGACCAAAATAATGGGGTTGAGAAAGCGAATGCTTGAGTTGGAAGAATGACTCCAAATTATTTAAAGAAAAAATATTTCCTTTATCCTATGTTAGGACCTTTATCACTACTTTTCTACATGATACCTGTTTTCTTCCTCTGTTTTCCTCCTCAAAGCCTGTAGAAATAGGGTATGACCTGCTTTTCCTTGAGGATTGAAGTTAGCCAACAGTGATTGTTTTTGTGGGAACCTGCCCTTGAAAGGGATGTGCCCGCGAACTGAGAGGCTAAATAAGGGCCTAGCACAGAACTGCTGGGAGAGGTTGGCTGCCCTTTTTTACATACTCATTAGCAGAAAAGCAGTCATCCTAGATATGATACCTGTCTGTTTCTGCTGATCTGCTGAGCTCCTTATCAGTTGTATCTCCATGGGGGTTCCGTAGCAATAGCAGAGTAATGATTTATCTGACATGGAAATGTGTGGACTTACATATTTTTGCTCAAAATGCCCACGGCTGAAAAAAACATAGAGCTAATAATTTAAAGTCCCTGTCCTCTAGACTCATGTTTCTGCTTGTTGCAAGTAATTTATAATTAATGCCATGATTATTTTAGTATGCCTTTATGGGCATAAAATGCCTCAATCCTTTAAAAGAAGGTCAGGTAAAATTTTGCTTCTGAATTTGCTTAACAATATGTAAAAGTATTTTATTTTAAATTCTCTCTGCAAACCTAGATTGGCCTTCTTCGTGGTTTTGAAGCCTGGTGCTCTGTAACTCATTAATTTTCTAATAAATTTCTTTCTGAAGATCTTGTTTTGATTTTTTTAAAGTTATTTTTGGAGAGGGCTAGATAACTCTTTCTGCATTTATTAAAACTGGAACAGAAGGCTGACATATCTGAAGTAAGAGTCTAGAAAATTAATACATATGAACCAAACCAAATCTCATTTTCCTGACTGACAGGCTGAGGTGACTTATTATGTAAATTATGTGTTCTTCTCTTAACTAGATTTCTTCTTGTTTCTTTCATTTTTGTCTTTTTTAGCCACCAGGCTAATCAAATAGTTTTTTCTCTCTATTTCTTCTAGCAAAGCCAGGACTCTTTTTGAAAAGAATGCTGCTCCAATTTTGCACTTATCTGGCTTGGATGTAACCGTGGTTAAGGTAAGAATTGGTAGGTACTGCTATCCATACATACATTTATGTGTGTATGTATACATACATATGTGTATATATATATATATATGTATGTATGTATGTATGTATATAGTCTGCTATGCTTTCTCAGAGAATTGAATTTTGGATGCATTCGAAAATCTTTGTTATCTGTAGGCCTCTGGTGGAAGGGAATAAATATTGAAATTTTAAACTGGGACTGAATTGACAGTTTAGTGACTGCACCGAGTTTTAAAATTCAGCTAAAACTGTGTATATGTTTAGGCAGCTCTTCTGTAACTGATATTTGCAAAGGATTTCTATATACTTGGGTGCTGGCTGGTAGAACATGCTTATTGCTGTTGAAATTGTCAATTCTTCTTGAGCTTACTGAATTCAGAAGTGAAGAACTTAGTCATGCAGTGGGAATAAAAGATAAACAATCTTTTATTTTTGTCTTGAAAATATTTCAGTATATTCCCAAATAATTTAACATTCCCATCAGGAAAGCAGAACTTGAGCTGTAAATGGTATGAATTTGCTGAGATGTTTTCCTTGGAAAGAGAAGAAAGAGTAAACATGAAGGGACTGTGATCTCTCTGAAGATTTTTGAGGCTGTAATATTTTGATTGTTCAGTAGTCCTTATGTCCAGGAGATAAAGTACTTTAAGAGATTATTATCAATCTTTCTGTCTTGAAATCTTTTTGGTAAGGCTTTTTCTAGTGTTAAATTCTAATTTTTATTAATGCATTTCTCTGTTCAATAAAAAATATTTAGTCTAAGTATAAGAGAAAAATTTATTCTTGAAAACATTAAAGTGACACTCCAGCTTCAGAGCTGGCAAGTTAGCAAAACAGAGCTGGGCCTGCAGCAGAGATATTTTTTGCACAGAATAGTTTTGGTGACTTGATAAGTCAGCGCTGTCTTTACTGCAACAGTGGGCTTTCCTAGCCTGCCATTGGAGAACAACCTCTTCTGCATCTGACTGCCTTTCAGAGAAGGCAAAACAATAAATCAGGACCACTTTGACTGCTAAAGATGATAAGATTTTTTTTCTGCAACAGCTTGCCAGTGTTTGATTATATTTTGTTTAACTGAAAATGTACCTGAGAATTTGATTATTGCAGGGATATTCTGTGTATTGAATGAGGGTTACTGTGATATTTTATTTATGCCTTGCATGTGTGTATGCGTGCTTGCTTGTTTATATTCTGTTAAGCAGTAAACTTACCTCCTAAGCTAAAAAAAAATCGGGGAATATAATGCAAGATACACATTCCTTTGTACTGTATTAGTGCAATTAGAGGACTAGTATTAAGTAAATGGTTAAATTGCTCTTTTCTTTCTATGGAGAAGAAATGATAGAAATGGTCATCTGAATTCTCATGTTTGGGTTTCTGTTTCTTCAGACTGATTATGAAGGACAAGCAAAAAAGCTTCTGGAGCTGATGGAGAGTACAGACCTGATCATTATTGCAGGAGGGGATGGCACGGTACAAGAGGTACTGCAGGAGCTCTGTCCTGGTTTGTTGCATTTCGTAGTCAGACTGAGGGTGAGCGTGAGAAGACCGAGTCTGTACAAAGCGACAACATTAGAGTAGTTCTCACTGGTGGCTTCTCCAATTCAGCATCTGTGTTTTCAGTCAATGTTATAATTTTCTAGGGATAAGAAAACTCTGCTTTCTCAGTAGCCTAAAAGTGTCCATGGGAGGAGATGGAGAGAGCAATGTTTGATGTGACTGCCTTCCAGAATTTTATTTTATTTATTTATTTATTTTATTCCAGAGCAAGAAAGTTATCTGGGGAGACAAGTTTCCAACTTCTTTCTTTCTCCGTAATATAGCTGCAATTATTTAATTTTCACATTTAATTCCTAGCCTATCTGTACTCCCCAGGAGAAATGCGTGTTTTGCTAAGTGGGAGTCAAATAATTTAAGAATATTTTGAGAATGATAACAAAGCATAGTATGTGTTCAATAAATGCCTGTCATCACGGCAGCACAGGAGCAAACAACCAGCAGAACTAGGAGGATAACCTGTCTTTCAAGACAGACTTTGTTTTATTAAAGCATCTCCAGAAGCGCTAACTACTGGCTTTGTAAGGGAAAGGTTAAATGAAATGCAATGGCCTTAAGAGAAAGGGGTCAAAATATATCTGCAAGATTCTCCTGGCCTTAGAATTGATTACTGTTAATTGCACACTGAGCAATACTGCTGTCGCATTAAGCAGAGCCATCTGGGTCTATTCAGTGTTAAAATGTTTGTGCTGGCACTGGTTGTGGTGCCTGTATATCCAGAACCCTGCTCTTTCCATCATTTTTAGCTCTCTGAACATGCATCCTTTCCCATGTAAGCAACAACAAACAGCACATTCCACAAAAGAGAAGCTGCTTCATAAATCTTTTCTGGAAAGCAAATGTGTGTTTGATTTCATAGCTTTGTGCTGTAACTGCTTTGTACTGTAAATATAAAACAAAATTCTCAAAGCTGAGCACTTCTGCTTTTTTTTTTGTTTTAAGGTCGTAACTGGACTTCTCCGCAGAGCAGATGAGGTGAGGAAGTCGGTCGGTTAAAGCTTTGCTCGTTTGTTTCTTAGGGGCCTACGTCAGGCATTCGTTGGGATCTTTGGCCTCAGCTGTCGTCTCCAGATACTCTTGCTTAGTAATCACATGCCAGCTTTGTGCATAGAGGATTGGTCACACGAGTCCTGCAGTACTCCATATTGGTCTTCATTACCTTTCGCAGGGAGTGCCGTGGCTCCCCAGCCAAGGCTTTGGGAAGTTTCCAGCTGCAGAGCAGGGATCATTGAGAAGCCAGATGCACAACTTTCAAAAGACCCATGGACCAGCTGTGTGCGCTGCTTTGTTTGGCAGAAGCATTGGGCAAAATATGTGTTTTTTTTTTTTCTGTATTTGTACAGGCTTGAAACTGAATTCAGTTTCACTGTCCTTCTATTGCTTTATGATCGTTTTGCCATTTTTTTTTTCAAGCAGTGAATATCTACTTATTTAGAGGGTTGCAGGAAGCAAATGCTAACTTCTCAAGGTGGAATACTCATACTGGAAATGAGAGAGATTTTTCTTTTTGAAGAGGGAGGACAGTGTTCCCAAAACCTTCTGGCAGGAGCTGGCATAAACTCAGTCAAATGACCTAGACAAGAATATGATGATATCCTTGGCAGCTAGAATTGTATCTGTTTAGGCAGTTGCTTTGTTTGAATGTGATGAGAGAAACTCTGCAATCATGCCAGTATTTTTAAAGGGGCATGAGCTATATCAGTTCAGAGAAATACATTTTTTAAATGTAAAAAATAGGTGTAATAGGTGGCGCATAAGACCTTTACTTGAATGAGTCTGGAAGAAAAAATGCTGAATGTTTTATTGGCTGTTTCTTCTCCCTTTTTTACTGTAAAAACAGCTCCTCTAGCTTGTCCTGCTTTGCAGTCGTGTTTGCAGTGGACGTGCAGAGAGCCACTCTGTATCAGCACTCTTTTGGGTGGAGTAGTGCACTGTGCTATTGCTGCTGTGCTCACTAGGTGTCTTTGGCCAGAGAATTCTTCTTGTCCCTCGTATTGCTGTGTCCTAGAAGGCAGGAGCTGCAGTTCAGTCCCATCACTTTGCACTCTACTACCCCTTTTTATTTGGGTATGTGCAAGGTGGTTTGGAGATGCTGTTCCTAGCAGCCGGGGGAGCAGAGCATGGCTGCATGAGCTGCAAGTAGCCTGTCTTCTGCATCTGTGAAACAATTCTGAAGAAATGGAAGAAGGATGTTTGAGATGAGCTGGTGTATAGGTTGTAGCAAGGAAGACTCTGGAGAGG